>NW_026294679.1:15055387-16550387 GCF_026119805.1 Tympanuchus pallidicinctus | reverse complement strand
ACACTCCCTATTCCCTCAGATTCCTGCATATCTTTGTTGGCATTTCCAGAAATAGAGTCACTTCAGAGACATGAATAGATGTGAACACAGTGGTCTCATGGCAGCAATGCTATACATGTTTTTAATTATCTTCTCCTGATTTCTAAATCGACTTTCCAAAATGTAATCAAGTTCTGAGATACAGGCAATCTTCTCAAATCTCCTTGAGTTCAATGTCCAATGATAATGTATACTAGAACCTCACAATGTAAGGGAGTGAACCCCTACAGCCCAGTTCATTAAAGAGAGATTAATCACTACAAGAAAAGGCTTTGTGCCTATTGCTTTAAAAGTGAGGAAAGAATAATGGCTAGACCAGTAGGAGGATCAGGAGCCTCAACTTCAGTGCTCAGCATCGCTGCTGACTTCTGAGGTGAACTTGCTGTCTTTGAGTAAATTGTTGTTGTTCACTGTGTCTCAGGTGTTCCTCCTACCCTAGATACTACTGACTTCATCACTAAAATGCTTTGGGCTTGAGGTAAGATCTTAGTGTAGCTACTCTCTGGTGGCACAGAGTTTCAGAACAATCTCTTAATATAAACACCTACCTCATCAAGTTTCAAACAAACTCTTTCACTGTTTTCCCAGTGGGTAATAAGCCATTACGCCTGTTGTGTTTTAAGGTAAAAATTAACGATTTCCTTCCTGTTCTAAAGGAAGGTCTACTTCCGGAATCTGGGAAATTCTTTTCTTAAAGATTCCATGTAAATATAATTCTTTTAAAAAATAATATGCATGGCTTAAGTCATCGTAAGCACAATGGTTATTGTATATAAAAGAATTGGGGCAGTATTTTATAACTACTTAAGTGCTATATTTAAGAAACTGAATAAATCGCGTTCAAATTTGCTGATGTTAAAAATGTCAGGTGTCCCAAGGGAAGGTGAAGAGGGTGTGCTAAGGGCTATGAGTGGCTGAAGAGTAGTCTCATGGAAATATTGCAATACAATAGGGAATTCATTGTAATAAAATAATACTAAAGATTGAACATTGTTCCATTGTTTTCTGCACTTGCAGTCCTAAGAACTTACGTTGTCCTGATCGGTACTGTAGTCCCAGAGGGCTTCATAGGAAGTAAACTTTTACTTATGGTTTTCTGGTCAATTTGCTCTGCTGGAAGTAGCAATATCACATAATTTTGGGGGTTTGGGAAGGACTTGGCTGGTAGATTTTCTAGAAGCTGTATCTGGCCATTCCAGCTGTCTTTTTGATGGGGAAAGCCCTTCTCTTATGAAACTTTGGGTACCACTCATAAGATGTCAGTATGACAAACCACTAAAAAATGCCAGAACTGTAGAATTAGGTGTAATTCATTCTGAAAGGAAGAGCATGCTGCAGAGACCTGGTTCCCTTCAGAGCAAGCCAAGGATGGGTTTCTTGCCCAAGAGAAGTTAAGACCAAAAGTCAACCATTTGAGCAGAAGAGTGCATCATGACTCTTCAGGGCCCTTCAGCTCCAACCATTCATGGGTGTGTGTGGCTGTAAGAAGAGAAACCATTGATACAATTACCTTTAACCAGCTTCAGATCACCTAAGAAAGATAGTGGTCACAATTTAGTAACAAAGGAAAAGCTTACCCTTTCTGAGGATCAAGGCTTACTGGAAACTCCAAAAGAAGGCAATCCCCCCCATCCCCCCCTAACAAATCTGTTCCTTTTCATTGCCAGCCCTTAAATCTGGTTAAGAAGGACTCTGGGTCCACCCCTTCTGGTCACACAAGGGAATTGCTCACGCCTGTGCTCCCAGGGCTGGCCATGCCCTTTCACCAGGTGCTAAATCACTGATTCAGGCTGTGACATAGTGGTTTCCATACACTGATATAGGCAGATACATTTATGGTACTGAATAACTCTGTGGCTCAAGTCAGTTTGAAACCTTGTGGTTTTCTTTCTGGAGAGCTATACAGTCTCTATTTTGGCCACAATGGTTGCAGCTGTTTCAGTATTGTCTGTGAACAAAAGGATCCCAAGGGAACTAGATATTAGCTCCCCAAGAACCACTTGTGACTTTGGTACTTAACTTCTTTATGCTCTCTTGAAAATCTCACTTCAGAGGATTTATTGTAGAATTTTGTACTACCTTCAGCTTTTAATACCACTTTGAACTATCTTGTCTGTATGACTCCAGTCCCTTCCTACAAAACGTCTTAAAACACAGTCAAGTGTTCTTTCTGGCCTATTTCAGCAGCTGTTGACAATTGTGCCTTCTAGTCAGCCCTGCCAGAGGGCAACAGGGCCAGATAACTGGGATGGGAATTGAGGTCTTCAGGAGAAAGAAAGCTTCTCTCTGGGGTTTGCACTTATATCACAGTACCCCAGTCTACCTCATCTGCATTTTTTATGAATCTCTGTATGCAGTGTATGGTATAGAACTACTGGGATTCCTGCCAGAGCCAAAGAAGGGGCTTCAGTGTGTCATCACATTCAGATGAGAGCCCCATTTTCTACTGAAATTCTGTGTAATGTCTTCTGGTAGTATGAATGATCCCTCTGTGTCAGCCCCAAACATGTCACAGGCATACTGCCTACAGATGTTACAGCTTTGCTTCAAACATTGTACCCATAGTTTCAGGACACTCCTGTCTGAAAGTTGCACTGGAAACAAGGTACTCAGTACTGCTTTCATTTTGAACATCCCAGATTTCCATGGACTTGAACTACATTTAATAGGACTTGGTGCCAGAACTGACTCTATCCTGTTCTGTTCAGCAGATATGTCTCTGTTTCTTGTGGGGATGTGCATGCATACCAACCAGTGCAACTCAAAAGGCTCATCCTTACAGAGATACTTTGGCTTTATTTCATTTCTAACCAGTCAGCTGCAAAAACAGTGCTCATTTTAGGATTGTAATCATAAGGCATTAGTGGAATAAAGTTGCTAGAAACACTCCGTGTATATTTAAATAGAAAACAATTTGCTCATCAGATATGTAGTTGGTATCACTTCTTAAAAGGATAAACTTTGCCTTTTGAACTTTGCCCAAAATTATGAATAGGACCAGGGTGTATGAAATGTTCCATTTGGACTGTGTCCAACCTAGGCTGTAACCAAATCTGAAATGCTTTTTTGTGTGAGTATCTCCTACTCACCCAAGGATCTCTGTTCTCTTCAGTGGCGTTACTAATGCGATTATGGGCTGCAAAATGGAGTTCTGTATATAAGACTTGTAATTTGTGGAAGGAGGCCCCTGGAAAAATTTCTTCTCATTTAATTTTAATTACGTCTGGCAAGATCCTCTGCCTCAATAAGAAGACCCAACCGCAGAGGGGGTTGGTGAAATAGTCACAATAAATCCCTGCCTCACACTGCTGCATGCAACAACATGTAACTACATGCATTGCTAATCTTTGGGTGGTGAGCTGGAGAGAAGCCTGGAAAAAACAATCAGGGATTTCAATTAAGAGCCAATTAACATGGGGAAAATAATAGGGCTTCAGCTTATGTAATAATATACAGCAATTTTATTTAAGGTTGATAGATATTTTATGCCCTGGGATCTATAATTCTTTAGTGTTTCCAGACAATTGGTAGCTCTACTGCAAATAGTGGAATTGCTCAGGGAATCATAGCAGCTGGTTGCAAAGGAAGGCATCCTCACAGCTGCAGCAGAGACATACAACAACATCTCTCTCTCCTGGAACTGCCTTCTTCAGAGTGCTAGAATTAGATGTTCACTGAGTGATGCAGGAGGGTCTCCCTGGCACCTGACAATCAACTATAGTAGATCAGGAAGAATTTAATGAGCTGTTAAGCCACTCCTGCAGCACCGGCAGCAAGCTTTGAGACAGTAAGGGGGTGGAAAGGTGGGAAAGGATAACCAACAGCCACCCCATCTGCTTCTGCTGATGCTCAGGAGGTTCTCTCCCTCCTTTCACTGCTTGGGGTGAAGGTGGTTAGGAACCCACAGCACATGTTTTACATTGTGCACCATTAAACCAAAGCACAGGGATTTTTAAAGATAAAGACAGATTTTGCTAAGTGTTGTGGACATCCGCAATAGTTTTATGTTGGCATAAACTTCAGATGACCAGACCCCTCCCTCCCTCAAACCCCTGCCTGACTGTAGCTTTCAGTGACTAAGCCACAGGAATCTCACCAGACCAAAGTCTGGGAAAGGCAAAGAACCTGGAGCCTAAGTCTTTAAAAACTGATTAAATCTTCAGAAGTGTTTGTTTGTAGACAGATTTACCATGAGTCTGTTTTATGCCTAATTGCCCTAGAATCTGTCTCCTCGAGATGTCTCTGTGAGTGGGAATGGACATGAGTAAAGAGGGATATTCCATGAGAAACTGCATTATATGGGCACGACAAGTACTTCTTTATGCCTTCTGAAGGTGCAACAGGAAAAACAATGACTTTGAAATGTCTCTTGCCTGTTAATACAAAAGTGCCATTCTTTTCTGTTGCTGTTCAGCTTTACAGGTGTCTGACCTGGGGCAATCTTGATTCAAATTGCCAGGATATAGATTTCACATGAGAATTTATCTATTAAAAAGTATTGACTTAAAGCAACCAGTGAAAGTGAATAAAAATGGCATTCTTACACAAACACAACAGAACAGCCCCATGGTACATTTCATTCTTGTCCACTGTTTGCTTAGGATAATAGGAATATTATGGAGAACAGATTGTCTCCCCGTCATCATGTTGTGTCTGCATTTCTGTGGTAAACCCCATTTTGACCTTCCCTCTCTGCTGCTGTAGTATCATGAGTACTAATTAAGTCACACCAGCATCCAGCCACTATTTTGTGCCCCCTACGTGTCCTCCTTCTTCCTTCCCCTGTACCAGCACAGCTCTACAGTTGTCCCTGCAGAAAACTAAACTGGGGAACTGATCGGAATTAAATATTAGGTAATTCTTTCCTGGGTTAAAAACCTCCTCTCTGCTTTCACCAAAGCTTTTTCATATCTAGGTTTGCTGTGCAAGAATTGGATGCTTTCTCTTAAGGGAAATCCTTATATATCAGCATTAGTTTTCATTCCAGGTTGGGAGAAAGAGACCTCAAAATTAATTTGTTTACCACAGAAAGTACTGGTAGGGAACATATTGAGTCAAGAATCCCCAAGTGTATGATAGGGGCGGTCTGCAAAGCACTGCAGTTTGCTGCACCCAACTTTGTGCAACTGGGACAACCAGTAAACCAACTGGGAAAACACCAGGAGCAAAAGGAAAGGAATATTAAGCTGACTTGTTGCAGAATGCTTCTGTTCAGCCGGTCAAGATAAAATGTTTTGATGTCAGCTGAACAAACCTGAAATGGAATAGTAGGCTCTCAGCTAACTGCTGGTGGATTATCTGTGCTGAAAAAGAAACTTTCTTTAACATTGTATCATATGAACAGCTGGATCTGGAAATGAAATTTGTGGCTTTTACTTGAACCACAGAGAAGCTTTGCTGCCATGAAATGCATTTCAGTACTTAATTGCAAAACAGTTCTGTCTGTTTTCTGATAATCTACAATTGTAATGCCTTTTGCAGCACTGCTAAGTGTCAGGGTATCTGCTTACTCTTCTTTAAAGCTCCACCTATGGGAATGGGGTGAGTGAGAGTATTTCAAGTCCTCCTAAAATACAAAAATAAGCAAGAGTAGAATGCAAGAGGAACTCCTGAACAGGCATTTAAACATTTGTACCAAAAGGAAGGTGCATTTTCAATTGTTTCTAGATGTTGAAGTTTTTCAAGGCTGGGATCATCTGGGATATCAGTAATAATTCATGACCCTATGGGAAACTGACTTACCAACTGGTTGATTAAAGGTTTGGATATACACAGCAGTAAGTTTGTGATAATACTGCACTGCACACCAGTTCAGTGGTAGTGACTGTGTCTGTGCCTTTATTCCTAAAGTGGAAAATGTGATATCATTTCAGCCAGCTTCGCCCTCAGAGAAAGAGGACATTGAGCTAAAATTAACATATTCACAACTCATGGCCAGAAGGGACCATTATGATAATTGATCTGACCTCGTGCATAACAAAGGTCACAGTAACTCAACCACAAATTCCTTCAACTAATCTATAAATTGGATATTTTTTAAGATATGCACTCTTTAAATAAAGACTTCATGTGAAGAAGAATTTATCATGTTTAGCTTTCCTGCTTGGTTATTCCTCTGAGTAAGTCAGGAAATTCTTATCAGAAGAATTAATTTTATTTATACGCTACTCTTGATTTAAAAAGCAAAATCAATTTCACAAATTACAAATAGAAATATTTAGTGACATTTTGGGACGTTTTGGGATCTAGTGCTAGAAATATATATGACTGTATCATCTGGATACATCCTGGAGTCATAGCAGATTTACAGTAGTCTCAAAGTTTGATCTCAAAGTAAAAGTGTATGAAGAATATACTTGGGAACTCTGTATTGGGTAACAGAGCCACAATACCAATTTCTCAGCCACTTCATGGGAATCCTATGATGAAATTGGCTGGAAGAGGAAGGTAAAACAGATACATCACCCTTTCTGGGTAAGTCAGGCTCACATGCCAAGGATAAACCAGCACTATCAATGACTTAAGTATGCTTAAAAAAATTTAAGAAACTTTCATGAAACTGTAATAAGCACAAATTGTAACAAATTAGGGAAAATTACAGAAATATGTTGCACTACCTTTTTATAGGTAGAGGGAGGCCAAATGTGAATTAGCCATATCTGTGTCAGAGATGAGTCCCATGGGTGATTTTTATCTTGACAATAGTCTCTAGACTTTGAAGACTTTTTGCCAAAAAATCCCTAAACCCCCAAACCCAATCCCAAACCCAAACCTGGGAGTTTAGTGTGAAGGTAGATACATACATAGGTAGGTAGATACATGTTGAAATGGCAGGACAGCTTATTGCAGTGAGGTCTCATTGCTGACTACCAATCACCTCATCCCTAACAAAATAACACAGGGGCTGGAAAATAACCCAATGTTAAGTAGCATTGCAGTGCTGGAAGCCTTTTCCTGCTCCCAATTTTATGACCTTAATTAACACAGACCAATCCATAAATCAGATCAACACCGGGAGATAACAATGAATCATGCTGAAGGCAGCTTTAATAGGAGCCTAAGCCCTGAAGAAGTGGACAGTACCGGCATTTTAAGTGCACACGTGAGGTTGAAAGGGAACAGATGTCCAACTGGGGCTGCTGCCTGCAAGGGTAAGTCTGCAGGGCTGTTGGTTTTCCAGAGAGAAACCTGTTTTGACATCTTAATGGCAAGAGTGTCTGGCAGAGGCCGATGGAATGGTGATAAATACAGCCTCCCTCCCCGTGTGATTGCTGGGCAGGAGGGGGGAGCTCCCAGGTTGGGTGCATCTGGCTGAGTGCCGTCACCACCTCGCAGGGCGCTGAGCGGGTCGGGGCAAAAGGGAAGGAAAGCCGTAGGAGTGACTGTCTGGAGAGCATGAGAAACTGAAGGGGAAATGGAGATGGAAAGGAAGAATTTCAGGCTTTCCCACCACAGCTTCAACTGGTAACTTGCCAGCAGCCAAGTGCTGAGTGCATGTGGAGGAGCAGACAGACACTGCCTGCTTTAATACAACCAGGGAGTGACAGTAGGAATGGCAGGTCCTGGGGCTTGCTAGCCCTTAAGGATGAGCTCCCTCTGTGTGGGGCAGCTGCTTTTCCTGCAGGGCGTTCTATAGCTTTTCCATTTTGGAGAGGTTATGATATCAAGGCTGCTTCCAGTTTCCTAGTCCTTAGCTGTTGTATCTACTGGTTGAATGAGGTTCTGCCTACAAAAGTCTCGACAGTGCTTTGGTTACTGTGGCACAGAAGGCCCATATCACCTGCATCCCCTCTATCAGGAGCAAATACAGTCCTCTACAGCCACCTCCCTGCACATCCAGCTGGACTCTGAATGTCAGACTGTTTGGTGCCTTGCACAAAGTGCAAAAAGGAGCACAGGCAAGTTATACTCCCCTGTGCCAGTTTCCTGAGGTAGTTTTTCCTCATTCTTCCTGACTGAAACTTGATGGATATGTTCTTATGCCAGTGCATAAGCTCTGGGTCTAGCTCACACACCAGCATGATTACCATTATGTGTTTGGTTCTGCAGGGCTAAGTGAAACTTCATAAAGAGGAAATTTCTTCTGGAGTGAACTGCTACAGCTCTGGTTCCACAAGAGGCAGATCAGATTTTGTAGGGAATCATCGCCACTGTAAATGAAGGGTAATTTATGGGGTGGAAAAGGGACCTCAGAGTGCAAGCTCTTCCAGTTTGGGGACTCTAAGACTCTTCCGTGTGATTCTTCACACAGATTCCTCTGTCCTTTCTAAGGAAAGGCTATGAGGAGTCATCTCTCTTGTAATCAATGTTTTGGTGCTCTGTTGAGCAGAGTTGGAGGGTGTCCAGCTCCTGCTTTTCCTGAGCCATTGCCAATGACAGGCTATAACAAGAGCAAGGGAAGGGAACTTTATTTAAAGCCGTGTGCGCAGGCTCTCTGGATTGTACTGGGTAAGGAGTATAAAAAGGCCAACACAGGTTTTTTTTATGATAATGCTGTTCAGCTTCCTGCTAAAGAGTTGTTTTTCTATGGTCTCTTGAATATAATTTGGGCAGGAAGCAAGTGATGTGGCTCCTTCTGCAACACTTCAAGAATCAGACAAAGGAGTCAACAGTGACTCTGGGATTGGCTTTCATTAGAGACCACCCAATGAAAAATGAAACTCATCAAGATCTTTCTAATATTTCCCACCCATGGCACATTGTGGTGAAAGAGGATTGGGTATGGCATATCATGAGATCACTGAGCTATGGCATCCTTAAATCTTCACGTGGGTTAGCTGTGACCTCACTCCCTGAAATTCTGTGGTCTCATTTCAGAACCAATCTCACTGATAGCTGGAAGATGAACATCACTTAGGGTTGGAGCAGCAGGTGGCTTTCTTGATGCAGGGACTGAACTAAGACATTGTGAGAGTCATAAACAGATACAGTGGGAAATGTAAAGGAAACCTAATTTCAATCAATCTTCAGGTCTAACTGTGACAAAGTCACTCTTAAATTAGTTTGCTCATGCTAAAACTTTTTCACTTTTTTTTTTTAAAGTCCAGATTATTTTAAATGAAAAATTCTATTTTGAAAACAAGATCTTATCTAAACACAACTTTTAAAAAGTCAACATGAAATATTTCAGTATTTTCAGAATGAGATCCTTCATTAAAAAAAAAAAAGTCATTAGAAGCTATTTATTTATTTACTTATTGGGTGAGGAGGGAGTCAGGTTTTTAGCCTATTCTTGCTAATAATGGTGAGTTCCTTTGAGGATATGATCCAGTCTACAGTATAAGAAGGACATTATATATATAGCTTAGCACTGGGGCCTCTATATCCTAAATAATATAGGGAAGGACATGTTGATGTGTGTAGACTTGCTGTGGATGTATACTTGCCAGCTTTTTACTTTATGAGGTTTCAGGGAGATACAAATGCAATAAGGAAGCTAAAAGCCCAGTTTTTATAAAAACCTCCATGAAACTCTCAGTCTCCAGTTCCCTCAGGAAGATCTCACTCTATTCTCTGTAGTCATTATTTGACAACATATGTCAGAACACAATCTGCTGGTCAAAATAGCTGATAGCCAGATCTTCAGAAGAGAGAATATGCAAACTCTGGTAGAATGGGAGCTGACCCTCGCCATCCCAGTAATCATGGAAACCAGGATTGCAAGACACCATCTGCCTCTTGATCAAACTCAACCCTGTAGGTCTGGATTTCAACCTACAGCAGGGGTTTAAATTGCCAAGGTTCTTCCCTTGACTAATATCCATCTGGTCAATTTCCTGACCACTACCCTGGGGCACTGGGATTCTCATAGAGGGAGACCACTAAGGGAGTGGGTGGGAGAGCTGTTATTTTTCTTTTTATCCTCATTATTATGGTTTATCTTCTAGGTTTGTCTCCAAGTATGTTTCCACACTAAGGGAGCTTTCAAGTACTTACTACTCAGGAAGGGAGTAAAGGACTTATTTTGGTTTATAGCATATAACTTTTGTTTCTCCCCTGAGTCCTGTAAACAAATTTCACATTGAGTTACTCCCAAAATAGATCCTGCTCTCTCAACTGCCCAAAACCAAGCTTTGTATTTTTTCTACTCCTCAGATGGTAGATTTTCTTTCAATTCAGACCGATGGGTAACAGGAAAGCTCGGGGAATACTTGCTGTGTCCTGCCAACCAAAGCCAGATTTATTATAGATCAAATTAAGAATTGTTTGAATGACTTGAAACTTCAAGGACATGAACTTTATGAACACTTGGCAAAGCTCACAGGAGGGTCTCCTCATCTTCCCGTAAGATCAGGCACTGAGTGACAGTGTTTTATAAATAACAATTCCAAGAATTAGTGTGGAGAGGGAAGGCCTACATAGGGAACATTTCTGTCTGGGGTTGCTTTGAGGGGATGTATTCACAGCGCTTGAAAGTTGCAATAGGGTTTCTTTCCAGGCTTCCCTCTTCCAAAGCTGGGCTCCTTAGCTAGCCGGTCTCACACTGCAATGTTTTTTGATTTATTTTTTTTTGCCAGATTCAGCCCTATAAAATAGCATCAAGTCTAGTACAATCTTTGAGGCATAGGTCAAGGGAGAGACTGGCATTTCTAGAAAGTTCCTGTTGGAGCCACCCAGTGATCAGTAATCTGAATACATTCTGGAGATATCCTCCTCTGACTGTCTGGAGACCCACGATACTAGTTCCAGATTGGACTTTGATTTTAAGTGTTCTACTTCAGAAGAATTTCTATCCTACATGGCTTAAATTCCCAGCAGTGCCTGGTATAACTAGATGGGAGAGACACTGCTTAGGTAGCTAATTTATCAACTTTCTCTTGTCATTAATAGCCTATATCTTTTAAGTTCCTCCAGCTTAGGTTAGGCAGCTGTATAATCAATAGATATCAAGATGTTATAATCACAATATAATTGTATAATCAATAGATATCAAGATATTATAATCACAATAGAACCAAGAGAATTAGGCAAAGTAGATAACCAAAACAAAAAGAGAATAAGTGGAAGAGCTTACCCATTGGCTGAGCTCACCACAAAACACCAAGAGAGGTGATCTCCAGAAGAGAACCTTCCCCACTGGTAGCCAGCTCTTAAATAGGTCTAGAATTGCCTTCACCTGTGCTCCTCTGGCTGACTCATGGCTCGCCTCAGGTGATCAATCAGAGGTTCAGGCTGTGACTCAGCAGTTCCCATACAGCAGCACAGGAAGGTGAATACTCAGCTTGGATCTGCTTCCTTTGTGCCAGTCCAGTACTACAAAGGGATGGAGCAGACTATAAGGACAGAACCAAGCATTTTATAATGGCTAGAGATCACCCCAGCAGCCCTTGCTGAAAGGGTGTTTCAGGAACTTGTACAGGGACGGTTTAGGAAGCAGCATATATCTGATCAAAATTCAGACCATGGTACACAGGTAGCTGATGATGCCCTGCAGACTTCATCACTGGGGTGGAGAGGATGGGGCAGGTTCCTGCCCCTTAGACATGGAACAGGACCATGGTAGGCTCTTTCCTCTGTGATCAGAGGAGCTGGATTGGCAAAGAGACCCAGATCTTATGGCCCATAGGACTTCCAGGAACATATTTCTCCTAGCACTCTCTGAGGGCCTACGATTTCAACTTTGAAACGCTGCAGTGTAAAACATAATCCAAGCAGGAATGTGCAGTCAATATCCTTAATCTGACTTTTGGTGGGGGGACTGCTGATTGAAGCTCACCATAAAAACAGTGGGTAGGGCTGGGTAACAGATGTTGCTCATGCAGTGCTTGTTTAGATAGCTGTGCTCATGAAGCATTTCATAAATGCAGTGCTGCTCGGGTCTCTGTGGTGTGCTGCAGGATGGAAAGCATTTGCTTGACTCAGGAAGTGATGGCAGGGAATGCATGAACCCAGAGTGGGTCACAGGCACAGAGAAGGTAAGGGCATAGATGCAGCACAATTGGCACTTTTCACATTGGATTTCCCTGTGAAATCCAGATCATTGGTGCAGTTTGGATGGCAAAGACCTTGGTTTCCATTCTGATTTCTGCAGGCTGAGCACTCCATAGCTCACCCCTGAGGCCAGACTGTGCCCAGTCAGGAGATGGAAGGCAAAGCCTGATGCTGGGGCCAGCAGCTAACTGTGATCCACATGTCAGTAATTCTACATTGCTGGCTAGGAGGGTTCCAGGGCACCCAGCTCCTTGGGCTAAGTCTGCTTCTGGTGCATTTCAAAGCCAGGGCAATTTTTTACCATAGTAAGAGTGAATTCTCAGCTCTGGTATTTATGCTAGTATGGGATATTGGCTCCTTTGGAAACAAGCCAGGAATTGGTAGCACATAAATAGTAAGAGGTAACTGCACAGTTTCCATTTCACAACCAAAACATGGTGTGAAACTGAGGTTTGCTCAGTTCTAGGGGCCAGGAGCAGGTTTGCTTTTTCTGTGAAATGCCTTTAGGATTGTTGGAATGCTTCCCTGAGTTTTGCCACTCCTTCACCAGTGCTGCCTTTTCTGCCCAGCCAAATCTCCCACTGGCTTCAGAAGAGGACCCTCCAACCATTTATATTAAATCATTTCCCCTCATCAACAAAAATAATTAATTGCTGTATTGGGAGGAAAAATATAAACAGCAGATAAATCTGCCACTCTAAAATGTTTCAAAGATAACAGATAAAACATCAATTTAGTCCCTGGGCCAATTTTTTTCTATTAAAAGTGAAAAAAAGGAATGCTTTATTTACAAAAGAGGTCTTTGATGTATAGCACACATTTATTACAAGTGTATTTTTTTCCAATGGCAATGGGATTTTCAACAGCAATAGGATATGTTTTAATAATTAAAGGGATTTAGCTTCTCTACACAGACGGCCAGCTTCTGTTCTCACTTTCAGACTACAAATCATGCATAACTCTGGTGATGTTGCTGCTATTAGCTTGGTATAAAACCAAGGTTTGTGAGACTTGCAGCAGGCCCTTTGTGGTTTTGATTTGTGGCTACTTCTGGTTGCTTTCCAGTGTTAACTGTAGCAGAAATCTTGCAGTGCCAGGGGGGAGCCAGGCTTGCTGCGGTTTCTGGTTCACTGTGCAAAGTACAGATGTTGGGATAAACAGCTAGGCTGAACCCCTGGTTTTCCCTAAGGGATCTAATCTACAAAAGAGGATCAAGCTCAGAATTAGTCTGGTATTTCTCTCAGGCCACCCTATAACATGGGAAACTCAGGCACAATTTTCAGGTCATCTTTCAAACGGATTGTCACAGTGCATGGATCTTGGGGCACGTGTTCTCCAAAATTTACATTGAAATGTAGTGGGATGAATGTGCTTCCTTGTAAGGATGTAAAGGTGCAGCTGGAGAGGTCTCTCTCACCCCGTGGGAACTAATGTATTTCTCCTTGTTTCTGCAAAGTGGTAAGTCTACAATTGTTGTTAAACTGGGAAACAGAGACATGGAGGTCTTTCTCATGCTTGAATTGAGGCTAAAGCCATTTAAACTTTGTTTCTTTGGTGACATACAGAACTGAATTCCCACTAATATCATCTAGGTGTCCATGTGTTTTTTAGGGGCTGCTGGCTTTTATTCAAACAGATAGGAAATAGCAATTGCTCATAAGTTGTGTTTTGTCCCATCTCTTCTTTCCACTAGCGATCAGTATGTAATGCTTTTAAAAAAGTACTAAGAAATCATCGAAAATTATTGGTGAATAGTGGAAGAACATTACCAGAGGTAAGCTGGAAATATTAATTTTCCGTTAGATGATCCTTTCCTAATGCCCTGAAGTAGAGATGGACCTATAAATCTTCTGCTTTTTATAGTGATTCCCAGCTAGTCTGAATATGGTTGTTCCCATTTTTTTGTGTGCATGTGTAGTTATCTTCTGACTCTCACTCTTAGGGATACTGTGGAAATGAATTCCAAAGGATAATGATATGTTTGGTAATGAGAATTACTCCACCATGAAGAAATGAAATCAGATCACTGGCACATTCATCCAGGACCTTCCTATCTTTTAACTTCCCTCATAAATAAGTCTTAGCATAGGCAACAAGCACAGACCGATGTGGCAGATTCTGGAGTACAGGAATTTATATTCCTGAGAGAGTTACCTGACAAATCAACCAAGAAAGGAGAGGAATTTTAAATTGGACATTTTAGAAAGTATTGTCTGCTATTGGGTAATTTAACAGCCTTCCTCTTCCATGTACTGTGCAGGGTGGGTGGGAAAGAAGTAGAAAAAGAAGAACAAGATATTTTGTCTTAAGTGTTTCCTGCAGATTTCTCCCAGCTCGGAGGTGATTGTAGTGTGGCTTCTTGTGCCAAAGGGCAGCCCAAGCAGGACAAAGGCTGACATGTGAATCTGTACCCGGATGCAGTGCAGTGTATCCCTCTCCATTCCTGTCATACAGGAAGGCTTGAGGGCTTGCAAACTTAGAAGCAGAGGGGGGAGGAATGTAGGAATGGTAGCATGACCTTACACAGGAGACAAATTAGGCAAAGTTTACAATCCCTGTCTTGATTGAGGAATGACAGTTTTCACCACTGAACAAAAAGGACACAGATCTGTCCATCCAACCATAGGCACAGGGAGCAGATCTTTTAGAAGGCTCTACTTAATTTGAGATTCTTAACCTCTACTTTGAGCCTCATCTCCAACACAAATGGAAATTAACTCTTTAAAGCTAAGCCTGTAGGTATGCCTGGATTGATTCAGGGTTCCAAGGTAGAATCTCCAAGCCCTATTGTGACTCTTCAGAAAGACTCATAGAATTTCAGGGTTTGGAAGTAACCCTTGAAGATCACAGAGTCCAACTCCCCTGCTAAAGCAGGATCTCTACAGCAGGTTGCACAAGCAGGCATCCAGCTGGGTCTTGAATATCTCCAGAGAGAAACTCCAGCACCTCTCTGGGCAGCCTATTCCATGAAGGAATTTCCCTTCATGTTCACAGCCAGTGTTACATTGGTAGAGCACTGCCATGGTTTGCACTGGGTAACATCTGCTCCTAGGTTACGGCAGATATTCCTCATAAAGTGGCATTTTTGCTGTACTGAGAACTTAGCACTTAACCCCAACTCCAACAGCTGTCACGTGAACAGCTCCATTTATATCTTTACATTTTGTGCCTCCAACTTTTTATAACTGCAGAGAAAATACCCTAAGTCTGTTTCCCACCCAAATCATAACAGAAGAGTGACTTGCTGGTGATTCCTGGCTCTCTCTCTGTTCAGCAGGAGGGTCCTGCGTATTTGATCTGGATCTGGTGTCCTGCTGGAAAGACCAAACACAGTGAGCAAAGCAGCCCACAGGAAGCCTGAGCTTTCTAGCCAGAGCTGCTGCTGCGTGTGGGGCTGACACTAGAGCTGCAATAGGTTTAGCAGTCACAATGGCCACTGCTGCACTGTTAACATGCTCTGCCTAAAATGCAATTGCCCTCAGTTTTTTTGTGCTGAGCAGAGTACACTCTGAGCCAACACAAATGGCTCTCAGATGTTTTCAGCGGTGTAAATGAGGCAGTCAAGTATGAAACAAGGCAGTTAGTAGCTGATCAGCTGAAGATCTGAGGCAGAAAGCTTTGGTTGGAGTAACAGCTTTGGAAAAAGTAATGCTTGCTGTAGTGATGGGCCCTACAAAGGCCAGTGCTGACTTGTCAAATAGGATTTTAACACTCCTCTCCTACAAGTACAGCTGGTTATAATACCTTATAGAGAAAAGGAAAAGCTTTTTGTGAAAAGTGAAGATTTTCACCAAAACTGAAATAGTAGGCAACTGCAGATTTTGTTTCTCTTGAACAGCTTCTTTTGAAATCATTTTATTTCCATGTGGAAGTGTTATTTCTACTCAGAAAGTAATGCAACTGCATAGTTCCACTGCTCTTTTCCAGCTGGCAAAGGTTAGAATATAAAAAAAATAATAAATTACTGGTTTTTGACTGACAAAGGCAGAAAGACAGCTAGAGGATGGGGAACAAAGTAAGTCTTTGTTTTCTCAACCTTCCCCCTGCCCAATTTTCCAATTTTCCTGCAGGAAAGCCATTATTTCTCAATGCAGAAAAGCTAAAATGAAGCTTGATTAGAAATTCTTTATTCTTGAGAACAGAAATTTTCTCATAGGATCTCAGAGGATCTAGTTCAGGTTCCAATCCTAACTTTTCTTACTCAGTTCAAGTTCTACTGCAGACCCAACTGCAATGCATTTCTCATTGAAATCCTAATATGCAGTTGACTCAGCAGTGATTAGTGGGCATTCTGGTCAAACAATTCCTGATGAATCATGTAGAACTAGTGAAAAAAACGGTCTTTTCCCACCATTAGTTTGATTTGTTTTCAGGAATCTGCTTCAAATTCTGAAAACATAATTTTACTTTTTCCGGAAAGGTGAACTTTTTTTTTTTTTTAAACAGAAAATAGCTTCTCATCACCAGATACTACCAATTACTACCTGCCTTATTCACATCTGCCTCTACCAGCCTTTCCATGCAATAAGTACTGTTGAACATTTTAAATTTAAAATTTAAAGTTAAATTGCAAGCTTTTGAAGAGTAAATAGTAAAAGATGACACATTTTCCACAAAAGCAGTTGTGCTGCTATACTCATTTGCAGCTTGTTTCTGCAAGAAATGTTAGAAAGAAAGTGAGACTGGCTTGGTGGACTGGGACACAAATCTTGAACTAAAGATCTTTCTACATCCAACGCTGCAAAAGTCACACTTGGTATATCTAAATATAGATTGGAATTCAGCCTCTCTCTTGTTCAGTCCTACCAGGAACAGGATGAGTAAAGCACTTGGAAGAATCTCATGGATAAATTCAGTAGAAAATGGTAGGTCTGAGATTTCCTCGTGCTAAGAAATACTTCATTATGGGCTAAAATGGCCCATTAACTATTTATAAGAGCCATTCTTGGATGTGCTGTGCAATTGGCCCCAGCACATAGTCGTTTCAACTCACATTTGTGTGACTGCTGTGATTCCTCAAAGGAACTTCCCCCTCTCAGTAGGAAGGTGATACAGCTGTATCAGGAGATGACACAAAGGCAACTTCATGCCTTTTATGTGCGCAGCATGATCTGAAATAGAACTAAACTCCCCTTCCCCTCGGGGAAAAAATCATAAAATGTGTAATAAAATATTGCTGTATGTGTCTGCCTGAATTCACTATTCTCCCTGTGACACGTGAAAGGTCTCATCAGAACATAATAACACAGGATCAATATAATTCACATCCTCAGGCTAGCTCTGTAGAGTATTTGAGCATTTCATAATCCTCCATGTATTTCTTCCTCTGCTTCCCTGCTGCAGCCATTGCCAAAAGATAAGTCAATATTTGTATCCAGCTGGAGTCCCAGCATTTTTCATGCTGCATATTACCTTCAGATGATCTTGAATTCCATAGCGACCTTGACCAACATTTAAGCCACCAGTTCAAAGAGCCACCACCCTAACTTGGAGCTATCCTCTTTTATTTGAAGTTAGAAACAGGTGCAAAAATGCTGGATGCCCTTTATTCCAAAGTTGCCTGTGGTCTCTGTTGTGTCTGATTACAGTTCAGGTTCCTATCTGGGAGCACTGTGCAGTTCCAGTAGATGGCAGGTTGACGCCGAATTTGTGCCCATAAATAATTCTTCGTCGTGACTTTTTTGACTGACGTCGTGACTGCTTTGGGTTTGTTTTCGTCTCATGGTTGTGGCTGGGGGATAAGACAGAGAACGTAGAATCTGTAATCCATATTTCTAGGAAGGCATTTCTTTTCCTTAAATTGTATTCTCTGAACTTGCTCTTGCTTGTCTTTTCTAGTGTAGAAGAAAACATCTTACAACCCATCTATGACCCAATTTCAATAGAAGAGAATAATAATTTTAAATCTCTTCTTTTTGTTATTTTGGTTCAAGCTTGTACCATATTTGCATTTAATGATACTAAAATAAAAGAGGAAGGAGATTTTTATTATTAAAGTAAGTTTGGAGAAGGCTTTTGTTTCTCCTGTACTCTGGAAGCTGCTGAATACTTTGGTCAAACTTTCAAGCAATTTTGAGAAAGTGGCTGAGCCTGGAAGATTTCAATCATTAAAATGAATGTTTCAGAAACAGTAATATCTTCATACCAGATATTTATACCAGCATGCTTAAACAGTCTTATCACAAGAATTCACTTGCATGCATTTTGTGGATACAAGCAGATTTTTCATCTTCATTTAGAGCTGCTTTCTGGTATGTTATATTTTACTCTCCGCTAACAGGGTTACACTGAATAATATGCCTGGGGCAACGCTCCTGACAGCTCACCAAAAGGCTCTGTGAGGCATGGGCTTAAACTCAGACAAGTTAATTAATTCTCTGTGAGGTAATACGCTCTTACTAGTTCAGGCTGTAGATGATGGTAGATTGGGAATTATATTTTGCTACATTAAGATGGGTTGTGCACTTTTTGATTTAGATTCTGATCAGTTCATTTTCTTAGATGTGTGTATCCCAACCCAACGCAGTTGTGATTTACAGCTTTCCATACTTTGTTTCTGCACAGTGGTTGGTGGAAGCTATTGGTATGTGTGACACTATACATGTGCAGAGGGAGGCCTACAAGCAGATGGCTCAAGGCAGCTGAATCTGTGCCTGCCTGGTTTAACCACATTGGTTCTGTAAAGGTGAGTTGCATGTTTATGTGGTAGCAGCAAGCCTAAGGTAGAGGAACTGTGTTTGGAATGACAGAAGGAGGTGAAAGGAGCCACTGAAAATAGAAGTTACCACATTGTAGCCTCCTTCTTTGATTTTGGCCCTGTGAAGCCTGGTGAGCCTAATTTACTAGCCTCATCTGTGGTAGAAATGAGATATGTGCTCAGGATCCCCTCCATCTCAGCCATCTCTTTCACCTCATTAAGGAGGCAAATGTGGTCTTGAGGACAAAGAAAAATGACCCTATAAGCACTAGAGAATGGAATGTACTCCTGAATTACCCTCGCTAAATATCTTCAGAAGTCCAAGGAGGTAAAATGCACTGTAGGACTCTGTTAGCATTCTTTAGGAGCAGTTTCATTTCAGACTGGGGGAATCTAGTGACATACTGTAGACAGGAGGAAAATGACATTTATTAGTGCTAAAAGCTCTTTGTTATATAGCTGAAAATGTTTTGGCTCCAGTGGAATTTGAACTTGTCTGACTGCTTGAAAAATGTTCACTTTTAATATAACTAATTCAAACTTGCAGTCAAAGCTCTGTGTAAGCCCCTCTTGTGGGATAAGGATCTTGGTTTACAGTGTCTTAAGACTGATTGTAACCACACTCCATATCGGAAGACAATGTAAAGGTGCCTGTTTCTGCTGAGATCAGGTTGCTACAAGTATCAAAACTGAAAATCAATGTCAAATTTGATTAATAATCATAATCCACCAAGGAGTTCTGCTAGAAATTAGTAGTCAATCTTGCAGTAGAGGTATTTCTTTCATGAGCTGGAGAACATTTCATTCAAAGAAAAAATACAGCAGTGATAAAGGGAACAAGCAAGTAGAAAGAAAACAGAAATAGGCCAAGAACATTCAAAGAAATGTTTACCTTGGTTTATATTGTATCATCCCATAGCTTTGAGCATAGAAATCACTGTGATCATCTGAACATCTTGCAAACATGATCAGATAGCTTACTCTGAGTTCAGCATCAAGTCCAGGAATTCTTGTTTGGGTTGAATCTACTCAGGGCAGGGAACTTGACTCTATTATTTTCATCTTCCATGGCTATATTTCACTCCTCTAGTAAGTTCTTTTTAAAAGCTAAAGCCCCTACAGTCAGACAATATCTTGTTTCCACCAACATAAATCAGAGAAGCCTCAGTGGAACCAGTAGATGTTCCATGTTTTCATTTGGGGAAAATCTGATCTCATGCTATCCTCAGTTAAGAGTAAAAAGAATGGGATTAAACACCGAATTGCCCTGTTATGTGACCACATCTCCCTCTTATGCTTGAGCTCAGTGATTACAATCCCAACAATTGTAAAAAAGATTTTTTTCTTCTCAAAAAATCTTTGAGCTGCAGTCCTCTCTGTATCCATCACAACACATGCTCCTTCTGTGCCCTGTTTTACCATTAAACTGCCTTTAGTTCTGACCAGGGAATGTTAAAGTTGAGATCAAGTGATGTTGCATTTTTGTGGAAATTGAACAATGGTGTAGTGAAAAAAAAACAAACAGAAGGCATCTCGCACAGATGAGAGTACATCCATAAAAATGTTGTTTTTCTTTAGGAAATGTGTAAACCTAGGGCAAAGAGGGGATCAGGATTCACTGACTACTGCAGAAAACATTTTATTTTTTAGTCAGAACAATCTATTACTTTTAAATTGGCAGCCCTTCGAAGTGCAATGCAGGGCAAAGCAAACAGTCCTCCATGGTCCTCTTGGGGAGGAACAGCTCATTACCACAGCCAGAGCTGGAGTGCAGGCTTGCTTATTTTTGGCTTTAAGTTCCTTAGTTGTGGGAAACAGCTTTTTCATTCTTGTACTTTTCATAAAATCTGCACATTGTTATTTGTTTTCCTCTGATGAGGGTCTGGATTGATGCTGCAATGTGATCTTTGCCAAATTTGTAGCATTCTTTTTTATATATTTATTCTTCTTTCTACGAGGGCAAAGGATCTTATTTTGAAGCCCCAAAGAAAGACTTTCCCAACATGTGGGGGATGAATAAATACTCAAAATGTCTACAACTGCTGTTGCTGCTACAGCTGCCAGGTTTAGAAATGAACAAAGTATGTGCAGTCATAAGCGCATGCGTGTGAGTGTGAGAGGCAGAGAGAAATACAGTGTGGGCACTCTTGGGGTCAGAAGAGACCTCTAATAAGAAACACATTTTACAAGCAGCAAGAGAATTATTTTTACCATCCACATTTACAAGTCCTCAGGCAGCAAACTGTGTTGTTCAGGTATCTTTAAGGCTAATTATTTATAGTACGCAGGCCTTGAGCTGCAGATGTTTGGCAGCTCTTCAAGAGTTGCACAGCAATGTATGCAGTGGAGGGGTGAGAGGCATGAGATGGGCACATGGCATTCATGGAGGACTATCAAAGGCCATGCTGGCTCCAGTGAACACTGAGCTGCTGTCACCAGTACCATATTACACAGGTGTGAAAGGGAGAGTAGTTCATAAAGCTGTGTGTCAGTTAGCACTGGGATAGGGTGGCTGAACAGAAAGGCTCAGAGGAAGATTTCACTGCCATCATCTCCAGACAATTGGCCTGATTTTTTAACTCAGCTTTTGGCATGGCACTTTAAAGCAATCTTTTATGGGATATTCCATACACATTTTTATGGTGCTTGCATGCAAACCACACTGGGTTTGAATGTTTCAGCTTTTAGATCTCAGCACTGTGATCCTGAGTGGTATCCTCATAAATAGGAAGGGAGAGCAGGACCAATCTCTGTCAAATTTCTATCCAGCACTACATATCTTTCATTGAGAAATAGAATACAGTCAGCTCCTTTGATCAAGGCAATTTGAGAGCTGCAGCACAACAGCAGGAGAACTGGGAACCGCTAAAGCTTTCTGAGTCAGAAGCCAGGATTTTGTGCTGCATTGAGCATTCTTAGTGTGAGCGTGCTCTCCCCAAGCTGGATTACGCTAGGCAGTTAAGAGGATGGGGATGCTGGTTATGTCAATAGCTTCACAGGGATTTTGTTTTGCAAGATGCTGCTTGATGATGTGAGAGCAGCTGGGTTCTTCCAGCTTTCAATGAACTTTTAACAGGACAATTTTCATTGGTATAAGCTTGTGCACACCACCTGTAATGGAGTACATTGCTCTCCCTGTATAACTGGCATACAGAATTTGTATCCACCAGTGAAGGGATGCAAATAATTGAGGTGACTTCTCTCCCCATAACAGCCAGTTCAGCCAGGTTGTTTCTTTTCAGTTATTAAAACTTAACATATATAATTCCCATTAAATCAAGTTAGGGAAGGAGTTTTGAGCTCAATCAATTATTTCTTCATTCTCAATAATTAGGTCAGCCTTCGTAATAAAGCACCAGTATATGCATGATTTGCAAGAAGGAAAAAAGACAGCTTCGGCTATTTGAAGAGCGGGTCTGGTGCTTTAAGTTATTCAGAAGAGTGGGGAAGCAGGGAACATGCTACTGGTAGGAGGAAAAACATTCCTGAAAGTACTTAAAGACACTTTAAATTGTTTCAGTATTGCCTTTTCTGAATATAATTTCTGCCAAAGCATAAACAACAGAAGAAAAAAATGTGAAGATTACCTAGTGAAAAGATGGCTTGGTTTAATGATAGGCAGCCTTGACTTTCACATCTGAGTGCAGCAGATGAGGATGAAGAGACTCACTTGTGCTGTGGGATTGCTGTATTCCATCTAGAGCCAAAGGGACTCACTGCTAGGGAACTTGTAGGGACCTGGATAGTCAGGGAAGCTTTCTTCCCGTAAAGCGTGTGGATTCTGTGGGAGATGCCAACTAATGGTTATACTCCCCCGGGAGAAGTTGCCAGATGTTTCATAGCATTTTGGGTTGGGTAACAAAGATTTGGTCACTTTCCACACTCAACATTGAAGTTTATCTGCTTACTTGTTTAGGTTTAGCTTTAACATAAACGCCGAGTCTCCAAGCTCCTTTGCTTTGTCTATTGGAGATTTGAAGTGTGGAGGTGACCTCTTCTTTCTTCTATAATGCAGAAGCTGAATAGGAGGTTCATTCTCAGATCTGAAGGGAACTTGCTGGGGATACAGCCAGTTAAAAAGGCAGCCTGCCAAGTAAGCAGACTCTCAGTGGGCTGTTGGATACCCAGGGCAGCTTGCTTTCTCTATTCAAGTTGTTGGAGATAACAGGATGTTTCTGTGACTCAGGGTCAGGTTCCCACTGCCTGCATTCATATCACTATTGATCTAAGAGAACTCTTTAAAGCCGGGGTTTCCTGTGGTGATGCAGGTCCAACTAGTGACTTTTTCCTCTCACATGGGAACCGTAGTCTTGAAAGAGGAAGATCTTTCTGGGTTGGTGGCTAGAGATACCTTCTGCCTGTTCATGGACTTTCAATAACCTGCTGGAGACTTGATGGGACAAGGAAGCAGCAGAGTTTGTAGAAACAGCTTTTGAGTCTAAAGCAAGAATTACTGCTAACATGGTTTTCTCTAGTGACTCGCACTGTCTTACACATTAGAGCTTAGATGTCCCGAGAACTTCAAAGCCACTATGAGAAAGAATAACAGACATGTGAGCCATAAATGCCCACAGAAGACTGCCAGAGCAATTCCTGTCCTCTTGTTTTGCTCTGAACCAGGGTAAGCAGAGCAGTGGACATCTTGGATGCTTTCAGAGTAGATGCTCCTGAACACTATCACTTCTGTGCCAATCTAGTTTTGTTATTCTATGGCTGACTGAAATGTGATATCAGTACCTAATATTTGAATTTTTAGCACACAAAAGTATTGTAATCAGCTAATAACAGAGTATAAGGCAAAGTCAAAAATTCATTCCAAGTGGGTGCAAAAACTCAGTGATTGTTTTTTTCTAAATACCAGGTATAGCATGTCCTGTTAGTCTTTTTATTAGTACTGTTGCCTCAGCACACTTTCTTTTCAAAAGTGTAAGCTGAGAGCTTTAAATGAATGAATAAACAGGTTCTGGCATTTTCATCTAGCATTCACTTCCCCTTTTCAACTGTTATTCTTTCTACTCTTGTGGCACCTACTGATTTTAATCTTGATTAAAATCCTCCTCCACCAGCACCAGATTTTATATTCAGAATATAACACACTCATCTTTTTAGCATCTAAAGAACTAATCAAGAAATCACATTAAGCAATTCACATGTAGGAAATAAGGGTGCATGTCTTGTATGCCAGACTGATTAATATACCACTGTAGAATTTCCCTGCCTCTAACACTGTTGATCCTAAAGAGTTTGTGCACTTAATTCAAAGTTGACTGAGGAAAAAAAAAAATCAGCTTTCTTTTCTTCAGTTCCCAAGGAAAACTACGCAGATTAATGGTGAATGGACTTCTGTTGTAAATGCTTTCTTTGGTTTTGATCCACATATCCAAGGTCTAAGGGTTAAGCATGCTCAAAATCAACTGTTTTGAGGTCAGATGAGAATCTGTTACAGCTATGACCTGAAGCTCTAAGCTGATGCAGTTTTGCTCAGCTCTACTTGTGGGGAAAGTTGCAGAGGGTGTTACTTGAAAGTCCTGATTAGCTTTGAGGAACTTGCATCAAACCTTATATCTATAATACAGCTGCAATGACACTTTACAATCAGTACTTTTCAACTGTTATATCTCTAAGCTAATCTACTCAGACCAAGAAACAATACTGCAACAATGCTATGCTTTTCTCCCTTTTCAGAATATGAATTTATTTAAAAAAATGACAGGAACATACAGACAAAGATGGCATTGTAATAGTAACTTTTTGGATTGAAACAGTGTAGCAGAAAACCAACATCCAAAAAAACAACTGGTAATGATCCAAATTCAACATTCCTTCAAGCTGTATAGCAAAGAGTTACAAACTTTTAGGATTCAGACTTGAGTGCCTTCTAACAGAGCCTGTTCCATAATCCATAGTAGAATAGCAAACAGATCTGCTGCTGTACACACAAAGAAACAGGCTCCTCAATACCACATCCTACACCCATTCAGCCCTCTTCAGTTGTAAATGAAGCTTCTTGAGACAACAACTAGCTTAACGCAAAGAATGCTAGACCTCAGCTCCAAGGTCCCTTTTCTGCACTGAGTAAAATCGTAGAATGGCCTGAGTTGAAAAGAATCATAATGATCATGTAGGTTCAAGTCCCCTGCCATAGGCAGGATCGCCAACCACTAGACCAGCCTGCCCAGAGCCACATCCAGCCTGGCCTTGGATGCCTCAAGAATGGAGCATCCATAACATTCTTAAGCAACCTGTTCCAATGAGTAACCACTCTGAGTGAAGAAACTTCCTCCTGATACCTAACCTAAATCTCCCCTGTCTCATTTTAAAATCATTCCTTCCCAGCAGACTACAGACTTTGACTGTGCAATCTTTTTCTGTGTCCTAATCCACAGTTGTCATCCTGGCAGGACAGGTAAAGAATAATAACATTATAGGCTTCCATATTCTCCAACAGCAGGGTCATATAAGCCATTAGAGCAGGTCACCTATTAACAGACTATTTCTGATGTGCCATGTATGGTCAAGCAATCCAGAGAGGTCTTGGTTAAGAAGAAAACTGCAGTTAGTACACAAACAGAGTAATGCATATTTGGACACTTTATCACGACTGATGATATGCAGCTCAAAAGACCTTTGCTAATGTCATCACATCAAAACCACACTTCTTTTGATCTTCTCCTTAGCTACTCAAGACTGTCTTCTTGTATTTTAGGCATTCTATTTCACTCAGACTTAACACACCACATGAATCTAGGTTAAGCAGGCAGTGAACACAACAGAAAAAAAGCTTCAAAAAACATTAGCTTTCACCCCCCACACATAAACTCCCCTGCTTCAAGAAGTTTTGGCTGCACATGCTGCCAGAGGAAACTTCTCATAAACCACTATGTGTTGCTTTACACACTGCAAATCCCATAGAACATATTTAAAAAGGTAGGCTCCAAGTCTGAGATACCACAGTGCAAATGAACCTCCAGGGAAATGAGTATTTGAGCCTTTTACACAAACATCCCGTGGCACCATGCTGAAAGATGGTAGTAAGCAACAGCTGAGAGGGCTGTAAAACCGATTGGAGTGACTGTGTGGGTATGCCCCAAGGCCCCGTCAGCAATTCAGTAGTTGTAAGAATGGCTGAGCAGAGCAAAGCTCAGCACATCACAGCTTTGGGGGGGATTTTCTTCAGCCATTCTTAATAAAGTTGCTGTCCATAGAAGATTAGGCTCTGGGTCAAATGCTATTTAGCTATGTTAGCATGCAGTTTCTCATGTGCCAGATGTGAAAGGGCTTGGCTAATTGGTTCTGCCTGCAGTAATACCCAGCTTCTAGCCATCAAACATAATGTCATCCAAGGAGATGAAACAGTAAATGAAACCTCAGAGGCTTTTTCTCAGATTGGCACTAAGCTGAGAACCCAGTAAGGTAACAGCTTTGCAAATATTACCAAAGCATGGCAGCAAGAGTAAATAGTACAGCCATAATCACTCGCTATTCTCTGAATGTCAAACAGAGAGGGATGATCCAAACCTGTGCACGTGCTGCTAACTCAGGCAGCCAGGGAGAGTGACAGAAGGCACAAAAACAGAGCTGAAAACACTAAAGGTTACCAGTACTTGAGGGCTTTAGTATTATTACACACTAAACTAGATGCCCTTGTCTCTCTCCTATATGCATACATTTTGAAAGATGCTCAACTCACAGAGATGCAAAATGCTTCTGGCAGGTTCTTAGCAATATCAGATGTTCACAAGCAGACCAATACTCTACAAAGAGAAAAGCTGTACTCACTCACCTAGTGAAGAAGTTCTCTGGCACTACAACACTCCTTTTCAACAAGCAGCCTACATCCAAAAGAGATTCTTCCCTCAGTGGCTGTCCTTTATACGAGCCCAGAGTGGTTTCACCCTGGTTCCACCCCTTCTGGTCAGGTGGGCAGCACAGGTGTAAACAATTTGCCTGTGCTCCCTGGGCCAGCCACATCCCTTCATGAAATGCTCAATCACCAGTTCAAGCTGTGGCCTAACAGTTCCCTTATAGAAGAGATGACCAATTGCCTCCTATTTTCTGAGAGATAAAGATACTTATAGTAGAGGACAGCGGCTCATATTTATATTGGGAAGGAATGGCATAGATTAAATTCCACTAAAACTGGGCTGCTGGTTAATCTGATTTATCCTAGCCAAAAGCTACATCATAATGTCTTCGCAACAAGAAAGCCTTGACTGTAGCAGCCTGGCTTTGTTGATGTAGGTTGACTAGCTAAAAATATTTCAGTTCACTGCGGTATAGTGCCATAAAGCTCATGTCAGCCATTTCTGGATCTTCTCTCTAACCCCACCATTACTACATCTGTACTGCTTTCTGTCTCCCTCAGGACGTGGATGGGCCTTTTTCCCTGTGAACTTATTCTCATCACGAAACTCCTGTCTCTGACCTGCCCCTGATACCAGCCTCCTTGTCAAGTTATCTGTCAGATGGGCAACTAGTGACTCCATCTGTGCTGCCCACAGTCTCAGAAGGAGTTTCCCATAAGACTCCAGAGAAAAGCCCTATTTCTGTCCTGAAAAAACTTACCATGCCTCCTTTATCAGCCTGTTGGTAGCTGAACAGGTCACTGCCTGTCATCTTTACGTTTCCTAGAAATGTACTGTCTGTGCCTCCTATCCTATCATCACTGGGATCATCTGCAGTTGTACTGATTTTTCTCAAAGGAATCCTATCTTCTGTGGTTCCTCAGTACCACATCCCGCACCCATTCAGCTCAGCATTGACAGTTAACCAAAATTGGGATGTTTGTTTTCTCCATCTTCTTTTTCATCCACAGTAATAGAAAGGCATAAGTAGGATTGGGCCAGAAGTTAGTTGGGCTGGATTGCATTAGTGTAACCAGAAAAGTATTAAGTGAAACTTTCTTTTAACAGCCACCATATCACCACTGCCAGTATGCTAACAGCTGCAGCCATGTCATATATTGAAGTGCTTCTCAGGATTTCACATCTCGTCCTCTCTCAACTCATATCCATGCCAATCTACATACAGCCTTGTGCTCTGCCTGGTTCAAGACGCGGAGACTCAAATGCTGATGATCCAGCAAAGCCCTACAAGACAAAGAAAGATCACAGGAGCTCATATCAGCACAAATGATTGAAGGATTCAAGCCCTGTATTTCATGTTGTCCTTGGCCATAAAGCAAGCTATGACACACACAGTGCCCTAGAAATAATAAACACTGCCTATGAACTAGATCTGAGATGAAAATTACCATGGATAATGCTGTGGTTGTCACTGGAGACTCTACAACCCAGGTTAAATTTTAGTGCTAGAGGCGGTGTCTACCAGGTGAATGAAGGTTCCCAGAATGTGTGAAATGCTGACAGAAATCCCCAAATGGAATGAAGTAAGACTTTGCAGCCCAGCCAAAGCCTTCCAGCCAGATTTCAGCAGTATAAACAAGATGGTAGTAGTCCTGGCAGCAGCTGATTGTATGCTATCAATCACTCAAGATGTTAATTTTCTGAATTGGCACCAGAAGGAAAGCAAGCAAGGTCGGAAGGGAGCCTAGGTGGCTGTTTGGCCTTTGTCACACTGGTGGAGAACAATTCAGCCACAGCTTCATGCCTCAATCAATGCAGCTGTTAAGCCGAGAAAAAGCAGGACTATACTGAAAACCAGATGTGCTGCACATGAGCTGAGTTACTGCAGTTAATGACCCAGATAGAAAAGAAAACAAAGCATACATACATACACACACAAACAGGCATGGCTGAGGCTCGCAGTAATATTTAAGAAGTGCAGACAGGTGCCGAGACACACTGAGACAGGGGAAAAAAAATTACTGCATATGCCTGTAAGATTTTGTGGAATGTCAGAAGGGCTTTTTCGCGTATTTTGTCCCTTTCATACACCGTGCACATATGTAAGTGTGTGCACAAACACAGAGATACTGCAGGGTTACAGCGGAGGATGATTTGCATAACATGGTGCTGAAAGTTCCCAGGGTAATCAACAAATATTCTCAAAGCGTTTTTTTAATCATCATTTCAGATGATTAATGAAGGGGGAGGGAGTTTCCCAGTATGTGGGTAGGAGATGAACTTAGTATTCAGAAAACTGCTCCTAAAAATAGCAAAACTGACCATATTTTTATTCGTCATCCTAATTAGGGACTGACCTTTCAGGACTGAAAGAGTTTATATGGTGGTGATTTCTGATGCCTTGTTGTTTGAGTTTCCAGGGCATGACTTCTCAGCACTTGGTGAATGGTTGTAGGTAGGGTGTGTTCTAAGTTGCCAGTCATTGGTTGTTGTTTTTTTTTTTTTTTTGGCTCTTCGTTTTGTTTTAATGTGGCTGTAGCATCTTCTGTGGTGTCTTTGGAACCACAGCTTTGTCAGAGGTGAAAAACAGTAAATGTAAACAAATATATAATAAATGTATAACAAATGTATTAACCTTGTTAAATGTAACAACCTTGCAGCTATTTCCATTTAATACATCAGAGTCTTTCTTTGTTCTGCACAGTGATACTAAAGAGGTGAGTTGCTATTTCCACTTTTCTGGGAGAAGTCATCATCTTTTTATTGCATTTGACCTCTGTTTATCAATGTCAAAATTTACCATTCTAAGGCATTATGAACAAGGATGGGAACTTGACGAATTACAGTTGAAGATGCGGTCATTATAAGTGGCAAAAAATCAGCACTTGTGGCTCTTGGAAAAGTTTTTGGGGGCTTAATTCCTTTCAGTATCAAATTTGTTCTTTAATGTTGTGAAATGATGAGTCAGAAATCAGATCTTTAGGGAAATGGAAATCACTGGCAGTGGCCTAGCAATACAGAGCAACTTCAGAGTCCGTTTCTTAAAACTGAGCTTTGTTTTGACTCCAGCAAAATTTGATCAGATGTGAAGTGCTTCAGATACAGTCAAGAAAGCAGTGTTTACTATTGAAACTTCATTTAGTCAGAAATCTGAAAAGCAGTTTTGTTTATAGTTTTATATCTTTCTCACAGATCTTTCTTCCTTGCACACATATTCACATTGAACTTGTATTAAATAGACATTATCAAGTATTTACTTGAAAAAAACAATGTTTTAAACTGTTTGACCATGGAGCCTTTCTCTCCCTTGTGATGCTGCCAAAAGGATTTATATAGAAGTTAAAATGCATGTGGAAAGGGTCAGCCCTGGAATTTTGCTGCAATTGAAATTTTTTTTATGCAGAAAAACAGCTGCCCATCAGTTTAAGAGAATCATTTGGGAGCCACTCCACTCTCATAAGTAATGTGACTGAATCAGTGGAAGAGTTATTCACTGGAAAATTACAAAGGGTGCTCCAAAGTTAGTGCCTCCTATTTTATTCTGTTGGTCTACAACATCAGAAGTGGGTATCGGTGGGATGGCAGTAGAGGTTGAACCTTCCCACCAATATTCAGTTCCATGTTGTTGCCCTGTGACAGATGGCAGCAGAGGGGCAGCCTGGCACAATAATGTCTGACATAGAAATGTGTAGAAGAAATTAGGTTCTTCCATGCAGAAAAAAGGCACCCACTGACATTTGATAATGCTTGATGACTGTTTCTTGAGACAGAGCAGTGGATGTGAGCACAGTGAGGGAGTGAATGGTGCATTTCACAGAATCACAGAATCACAGAATTGTAGGGGTTGGAAGGGACCTCCAGGGATCATCGTGTCCAACCCCCCTGCCAAAGCAGGTTCCCTACACCAGGTCACACAGGTAGGCATCCAGGCAGGTCTTGAACATCTCCAGAGAAGGAGACTCCACCACCTCCCTGGGCAGCCTGTTCCAGTGCTCCATCACCTCACTGTAAAGAAGTTCTTGCGCATGTTTGTGCAGAACTTCCTATGCTGCAGTTTCCAGCCGTTTCCCCTTGTCCTGTCTCCACTCACCACTGAAAACAGTCTGGCCTCGCCATTCTGCCCCCCACACCTTAGATATTTATAGACCTGGATCAGGTCCCCTCTCAGTCTTCTTTTCTCAAGACTGAACAGACCCAGTTCACTCAGCCTTTCCTCATAGGAGAGATGCTCCAGGCCCTTCACCATCTTCTTGGCCCTCCGCTGGACTCTTTCCAAGAGATCCTTGTCTTTTTTGTACTGGGGAGCCTAGAACTGGACGCAGTACTCCAGATGAGGTCTTACCAGGGCAGAGTAGAGGGGGAGGATCACCTCCCTTGACCTGCTGCATTTCAATAGCATGCAGGCTCCTGTTCATTGCTGGTGAAAATGCATAGTTAATGGTAGTAGCCATTGGTTAGTAATGGTTGAGGAGTAGTGTTTTGTACCTGAGAATGTGCTCTATCAAATAGTATTATTTTGCTCATTGTATCTGTTGTCATTTCCATGGACATAAATAGAAGGCATTACTTTTGGAGCAGCTTTACTTCTTTTTTTAGCTTTTCCTTCTGCTCTTTGGCATGGGCCACTTGTAATCTTGAGAAGAGCAACTTCACCTCTGAACCTGATGGGATGAGCTAAACTGGGCAAGAGTAACTGCGTCAGCTCTGCTTGTGTCACCATGATGCCCATCTCTGCAGCAGAATTTTCACATTTCTGCTTCAGTTCCCAGTGCAAGATCAGAAGTGGACATTAGTTTGAAAGAAGTGATTTTTTCATGATCCATCTCTGAAAGCTCCATGAGGCTTTAGTGAAGTCTCTGGGAATGCCGCAAATGTGAAAAAGTCTTATTTTTTCCTAATCTTTATCATATTGTATTTGTTACAACATTTCTAAGTTATTGCCAACAGGAAGCATCTCCATGTAATCCTCTAGGTTGGTGGGATCTGAACCGTTTCACTGCTGGTAAAGCAATGCCTGTGAAAAAAATTACATGCTTACATTGGGCAAGAGTTCAAGTACAGCTATGTTGACAGGCAGTGAAAGAAAGCATGGTTCAGTAGAAAAATGAGATCTGGAAGCCCATAACCTTTAATCAGATGATTAATTAGCGGCAGAGTTCTTTTTACTATGTGCCTAAAAGAGTACTAAATCTCGGGTGAGTAATGTGAAAGTATGCAGTATTTTATGTTCCTGGTGGTCACTTCTACGTGTTCCCAGTGAAAATCCCCAAGATGACTAATTGAAGAAACCTTAGTGTTACTCATTCACAGAGTAAAGTAATGGGCATTGAAAGGCATTAAGGACTTAACTTAGATGAGATTAATTTATGTGAGATGTTGCCCCTCAGGCAGCTGTGAGAAGATAGATGATGAATAACCAAGTGGTGAATCTCAATAGGAAGATGAGCCAGACATCTGTGAGAACAGGTCTTCCAGAAAGCTAGACATTGACACAGCTCAACAGTTTGGATTTCTAGGCTGGCCCCACAAAGTTGGACCCTTTACTGAGTGCTGGAGTAATGGGTCTCCTGAAGGTCTCATCCTGTGGTATTTGCTGCAGAAAAGGGGTCAACAGGTTAATTGTGTTGTCGGTGTATTAAAAATGATCAGAAGATTTAATGGCTGATAATAGCATGGTAGTCATGCCACTGAGATAAGGGTAACCAGATATATGGCTCCAGGGCTTGAACAGGCAGTCTTACTTCAAAGATCAAATAGTCCTTAGAGGATTACAGTAAATCCTGAATGCTGAGTCTTTCCATCTGTGACACTCAAAAGGCTGAGGACTGGACAAGAGACATGTGGACCCCCACTTGTGTGTTGCCACTCTGCAAGAGAGAGGTGGCATGGGCCAGTGGTTGGCAGAAAGCTTGAACTGGGACTTTACTCCTAGCTCTGTTGCTGCCTTTGCTCCCAGAGGAGTGGATTGCCAATTGTCTGGCAGCTCTGGATCCCTGCAGGGTTCACCTTGCAGTTGGAAGCACGAAGGCCATGCAGTGATGTGGAGCAGTGCACAGAGCATCAGTAGCATCGTGTCCCTGAGGGGTCAGGGGGAAGGCTTGGCATGGCCAGCTTGGCTGTTTGCCCCTGCCTTGTGCAGCAACACAATGCTTAGTGCAGCAACTCTGGGAGCTCCACAGGGCTGTGGCAAGGTTTGCTCCTGTAGATAAGCACCAGGCTATTGTGAGAGGTACATGTGTGTGGGACATAGCACATGTGAGTTCCTGAAATGAACAGGGTGTGGGGACAAGTGGCTTGGGACAGCTTGTGTGCAGGCAGCTCTGAGACGCCAGTGTAAGAGAAAAGATACCTCGAATTTGCATTTCAGGAAAGAGCCCATATTTGCTGTGGAAGCTAGGCTGCAAAACTATTAGCACATGGGCCTGCTAGAGGAACCTGAAAGGCATAGCAGCCAAAACCAACTGGCTCTGGTATTTTACCTTCCAGATTCAGAGTCCATTCACCACCAGCCAGCATGGTATGATTCAGCTTGGCTGAATCCTTCTTATGATAAGGATCTAGGGATCCAATGCAGTCTGATGTGCTGTGTGGGAAGTCTGCACTATGTCAATCCAAAGACCAACACCACTCATGTATAATCTTCCTCATAGCTTTCTCCATGTAGTCCTTAAAGACCTGTCTGTGTTTCTGAGCTTTCTCACACCCCCATACACTGCCTGTAAATGGCTAGCAAGCAGTGCTCATGCACTTCTGCACTCTGCAAAAAAAAAAAAAAGAGGCCAGGCGCACTTCAGAAAACATGCTTAGCAGAGATGCTGTGGTACTAAAATACAACAATCCTGCATGTGCTCATCATCTCCCCCCCAGATACATCATACAAACTTAATACATCCTCTTCATATGATTACCTTTGCAACTTGTTATGCAGAATAAACATGCTTAGTGCAACACAATCACTACTCTCATGTAAACCTATGAATTCTTAGCTCATGAGTTGTATCATAAGTCTTTCGAACATTCTGCAAATCTCCAGCTTCTGTATTCATGGGAACAATAACATTCTCAACATGTTTTTTTTTTTATTTTATGGTTACAGGAAAAGAATACCTCACAAAATATGATATAAAAAGCCCCCAAACCAAAAGGCAAATAAAAATAATCCCAGAAACATTACTGCTATGGCAGAAAAATCCTATGATTTTTAAGCCATCTTCTTCAGGGGATCTAACGTCTGGTTTCGGAACTGCAGCGTTGTCCACACTTGTGAGGAATGCATACAACTACATACAGAGGTCTCAAAGCACTCTTTTTACTTTTGTACCTCACACTGGCCCTCACAGCACTTGCAGCCACTCACTGTCCTGACATCTGCTATAGCAATGAGATGTCTGGGGTGAAAAATAAGTCCTTTTAGATTCAGCCTGCCTAAGGCAGCTCCAGTCAGGGTGAGAAGTGGAGGCACTAGGGAGCTGCAAAGGCCACTTCCAGCGTCTGCTGCTGCTTTGGCTTAATGAGGTGCATGAGATGCCAGAACAAATAACCTGTTCCCCTTCATACTCAACTGTGAGACTGTGTGTTCTGCCTTGAAGGATCTGTTCACATGAGATGATTCCCAGTACTCCCACTGACGGCACTGTGCCTGCCCTCTGGCAAGTGGAATGCTCAACTCTGGGCTGGTAAGGAAAAATCATGCTTAGTGTGGAGATGTGGCAGATCGCCCCTCCTGCTTCTCCACTCTGCTCTGGTCTGCACAGCTTGCACTGTATAGATGTGCTCTGTGTGCCCTCAGGGCACAGGGCCAAGTGGTGCCCATGGCTCAGACCTGGACTTTCCCTCCTGTGCTGGTTTCTTCTAGTGTGCCTAGGGGCTTGGAGTAGAATGAAGGGGGCCTGGCCCTGTGCACCTCAGGCCCTTCCAGCGTCATCTCTTTCCCCATATCTGTACTATACTGTGGTGTCAGGGTGTTACTTACAGTCCTGTATCTGCTGATCTCCTAGACACCACCAGATGGGGACACAGAGATGATGTTCTTGAGATGAAGTTTGCTCTTCTGAGGTTCCTCTCTTTTAGCTGTTGAGGGAGAAGTTAAAGTGCATGTTATCTGCTTTTATTCTAAATGGCTGCAGTCAGGCCAGATGAATCCCCACTTCTGCTAGCTTGGTGCATGGCTGATTTCAAGGGCCAGTAGCCCGAGCTGAGGGGTGTACATGTGTATGCGCGCTCTCTGCTCAAAATAGCCTCCATGTGATTTCCATGCTTTTCATTTCTCTGAATAGAAGATTGCTTCACAGCCTACTATACTGGCCAGTGCAGCAAAAGAAAGTGGAAACAAACAGTGATAGTCCAACCTGAGGAGGTTCAATTTTTTGTGACTATGGCCCTCCTGCTCCCACTTGGGCCTAAGACAGCTGGAGAGACTGGACATGGTGTCCCACTGCAGCTGCAAGTATGACACAAATGAAACTTTTCATTTGAAGAAGTATTCTTCCAAATCCAAAAGGGCATCCAGTATATTTCTTGAAGTCATGGATGTCATGCAAGAGCTCTGAATGTTGCCAGAGACATATTTTGCAGTCAGGTCTTCTGGGAGCAAGTTGGCAGTTTTGGCTGAGTGAGGATGACATTAATTGGCACTGAACTAATGGATCTGACCCAGAGCAGGAGAGAAGTCTGGGTGAGGCTGACCCTATTTGAGGTCTGAATTTTACAGCTAGTGTGGAAGACAACAGGAACTGCCACCAGCACATGGCATGGAGTGAAGCAGAGGAGTCCTAGGGAGACTCTTTGTACACTCAAACAAATATACAATTAGCAGAGTAGCATGGTTAGGCTGGTATTATACAGGTTGTATAACTCGAAAAATTATCACAATAGAAATATACAATCAAAAATAAATGAAAAACTCACTGTATCCTAGGCTCACAGAAAAAACTCAATAAAAAAGAGATCATTCCTCACTGGCAGTCACCCTTTAAGTGGGGTCTAGGATAGGTGCAGCCAGGCTCCACCCCTTCCGATCCTACAGCTGAATTGCCTTTACTGTGTTCTGTGGCTGACCCAGTGCTTGCCTCAGGTGATCAATCAGTGATTCATGTCATGATTCAGTAGTTTCCATACACTCTTCATATTAGCTCCAGTAAGGACTTAGGGTAGAAAGAAAACTAAAAAGGTCTGAATTGATCTTCATGGGAGGATGCAATCTGCCAGAAACCATCTCCCTTCTTGTTTCCTCTTCTCTGTCCCCAACACAGCTGCAGTCTCTGCGCTTTCTTGAATGCTAAAATTATTCTTTTGTAGCATCCTTGACAATAAAGCAAACTGAGAACTACAGGGGGTAATGGACTGGTGGCAGACCTGGGCTGGAAATGGTTTTCTTAGTCTGTGAGGATTTACAAGGAACTGGGAAAACCTTGCCTTGACAGAAGCTGGAAAAGTCAAAATGTAAAACATATTGGTGAGCTGAAAGTCTGCAAGAGAGCAGTAAGGTTGGGGTCAAGTGCAGCATTTTGTTTAGATAATTTTCAAATGTTTTGATTTAGTTCAGGATATTTCAAAAGGGTTTCTAGCCACTACAATTAGCTTGAATTTGGAAATTGAATGCTACTTTGAAAAATAGATGTTTGAGCAATTTGGGGGAGGAAGAAACTTCAAGCTGGAAACTTTACAAGAACAAACTCTTTCCTAAAGAGAAAAACAGTTTTAATGAAATGACTTTGCGTTATGAAACTCTGAAAGAAACATTCTCTGTCAAACAGCTGTCTCAGGAACAGGATGGTGTTCAGTCCTCTACTTCCTTGTGTTCACCTTGAGGCAATGCAACTTGACATGGATCTCTGACTGTCCCCAGGACCTTTTTGCCCCACTCATGAGAGGGTATTGTATTGTCTGATAAATACTGAGCAGAACCATATGTGAACTTGGTTGCATTATGCAATATGGGAGGATGGGTTAGTATCTACTGTTCAACTTACGAAAACTTTCCTTTTTGGCCAGATCTCAAGAGGCAGGATTGAATTACATCGCATTTCTTTTCTGATTGACATTGGATGCTTAAAACTTGTAGCCAGTGTAGACAGATTTCTTTTCTGCTGATGAAATTCTTGTATTCCTTGAAATTTCTAGATCAACATGAGCCTGCCAGTGCCAATTCTTGCTTTACAAGCAACTACTAGATCCTAAGGCTGACTTAAGAGCATTATTTCCTTGTAAACGTCAAAAGTAATTTTGAGAGAATGCTCAGATATACCCGATACTGATCGACTCACCATTTCATTGGGGTGCTGTGAAATCAGATGCAGCTGAGGCTCTTACCCATACTTTTGAGGAAGCCTGTTCACAAGACTTAGAGGCAAGCTTTGGAAATAATATACATGAAAAAGTATAAATCCTATATTAAAATTTTATAAGCTTCATTATATAGTGACATTTCAATTACTCTGTGGGAGATTTGGATGAACCTACAGAAAAAAAGGAAGATATAAGATTGGATGAGTCTTTTTGTCTTGTCTAGTTCTGAATTTTGCCTTTTGATTAGAAATAGGAGCTACCTTAATCTGAAGGGACAGCACTGGATCAATTTGTGTTGGGCCTTTTGCAATGATCACTGATTCCACTGAATTACAGTAAGTTTTGAGGTTCTTTCCCACACTGACATTCAAAGTCACTCCTGTGGAACAAATCTGAACTACATCCTGTTATGCACAGAGGTGCATGAAACTTCATGTTATGTGTCCGAACTCTTTATCTAGAGTTTAGTGCATCCAAATGATATCTCAAACCTGTGCTTTGGCAAAGAGACAACCAGAATGAGTTAGGAAAATGATACAGTGATCCTTTAACTTGTCAGCCTTCCAAAGAAAAAAGCTCCTTCCAAAGAAAGGATGAGCTCTTTGAAGGAGTGGAGAGAACATATTTCTTTTTCCTTTCAAAATGTGGAAATGGGAGGAATCCAGTGGTGCTGTGATTGCAGCAGCCTGCAGAATAGCATTCCCAGACTCAAGACCAGATTGGTAGTCAGCAGCCGGAAGGCACTGATATATTGAGAAGAAGGGTGTTTAACCAAATCCTGCTTATAGTTCTGTCAAAGGAAACAGGAAATATATCTGGTGACATCAGAGGGGTCTGGAGCAAATGACAGTAGTTCTGTATGTATACAAAAATTAGATTGTATTTTTAAATATAGCTATTCCTATGAGCAGGAAATGTCATTTACTATATAATCACTCGCATACACGTGGTGTGTTAAAAGCAGCAGCCAGATTCAAAGCTCACCTCTCTCTTGAGGTACAGTTATCTCAGGGGAAACTATGGCACTGAGGGAGTAGTATGCCTGACTGTAAGACAGCTGTGAAAGTCAGAACAATGCTCTGGAGAAAGGGTGCTAGTCCCCCTGTTTGTGTTAATTTTTCACCTTCTGCTTTTTATAACAACTGCATATTTGAAACTATGGAAGGGATCTTTATTAACTCTGCAGGATCTTTATTTTTCTTTAGCCCTTTCTCTGGGATACGATAACAGTCATGGGTATAAGAGAAATGAAGCAAACTGAAATCACATAAGAAAACACATGCAAGTTATCACATGTAACCTGCATTCATTCATGAGAGAGCTCAGAAGGTCTACAAATAGACTTCATGGTATCATTGCCTACAGTATAAGAAGCTGCTTTTCTTTCCCAGCCTTTATCTCAAGTACTTGATATTTATTCTCATATCTTCTGTCTTTTAGGAGAAGCCACACTAAATCCTTATTCCTCTCCATTTGTAGGACTCATGCTTATGGACAGTCTCTGATTGTGTGAAGCTGCCCCCAGAAAGACACTTTCAGAACTGCCTTTTATTGAAGGAACAGTAAGGCTCAATATAGCACCTGTAGTGGTATTATAGAGTTAGAGGCAGATCAGAGATTACTACATTGTTTATACCGTAGAGGATTTCTTGGTAGGACATTAATAGAAAAAGCTTTACCTAGCTGTATTGTTTTCAGGCTTGTTTTGTTGTGCAAGAGTGATATGCAAATGGGGAACAAAGTTCAGCTTCCCATTTTCTACTACTGCTAAAAAATGAGCCTTGCAGAATCTTGAGTTTGGCTTAAAATGGGCCATACAAATGGGCAGAAAAATGAATGTATCAGCTGATTTCTGAGCAATTAAATACCCTCAAGTTATATTTCTAAGCAAAAATCCTGTATGAAGCAGAAACAGGATGCCGGATGATGTTCATATACAAATTCCAGGATTTCACAAGCTGGACTGTTTTTTAAACAAAAACACTTGATTTCACAATATCCACATTCTGATTGTGCGGGCTGGTAACGCTTGGGATCCAAAAGGATATTTTCCAGTGCCATCTCCACTGATTCTTATTTCTGATATTGCCTTCTTTTCCACATTTGCTCCTTTCTTTTAACCTGTAAATACTGTACATCAAGAAATCTTCTTTTCAAAGAACATCCTTTTCCTCTGCTCCTTTTCTCTGCAGCTCTTACAAGAGACAGAATGGTTTCCAAAGTTTCTCTGCAGCCCTTCCTTCCCATGTCTTTCCATACAGTTTCAGAAACCTGACAGAAGCAGTTCTTTGGACCCCATCTGCTATCAGTTGCCTCTCTGCCATGCTTGCTAGTTCTCTCATTGCAACATTGTGCGCTCTGATTCAGAGACAGACTTTGGGAGCAACCTGAACTCTAATACAGCCATCTATCAGAGCCTAAATCCTCCTCAAAGATAAACATTGCCATTATTGCTGTTATGCAGCTTGCTCTTTCCATGCCAAAATTTGTTTCAGGAAAACCCCCAAATAAATTAAAAATACTTGTCATTTGTTTGGATATCTACCAGGTTCTGCATGCAGTGCACAGGCTGTGTTTGGTGCTAGTTGGGTCAAGATAGCTCAGAAGACTTATGCTTGGGTATTTGCTCTTCTAAGGGTTTATCAGGCCAGGATACCCATAAAAAGGCCCCGACACACACTGACAAACATATGCACACATATACAATCTTCCTCTTTTTTAAACAGGAAACTCAACTCAGCATGTGGTGAGTAACCGAATCTCACCAAAGGCTTTCTTTCATTTTTTTTAATTCTGAATAAGGAGAAGGAAGAAAAAAGACCAGTGTTAAAATAAACTCTTGGGTGTAAATGGATCAGCACAAATGAGAAACCTGGGTGTTTAATGAAGAGATTCTGGCCAGGATTCATTAGTCACTGATTCAGTTGGCAAAGACAAGCTTCATGTTGAAATTTTTTTTGGAAGTTTGGATAAAGTTTAAAACAACAAAGCAAACCAGCAAATATTCATTCTGTGAAGATAGGGTGCAGGCCGATGATGTTAGCAGGCACAACTCATTTCAAATGTGTTGGAGCTGTGTGAGGGGTTTGGCTTTGGCTGTAGAAATAATGCTGGTGGAGGTCAAAAAAAGCTTGATTAGTTGTCTTTAATCCCACAAGGATTTTTATGTTTGTCTGTGTGAACTGTCTGTATAGCATCTGGGGTACCTCATGATTCATCTATGAGTTCAGAGCTGTAGTATATTACATAGTAGTATATAATAAAGTATATTTATTTTTAAAAAAGGATTATTCTATGCTGTTTTAAAGTTTTTAGAAGACAGAAGACCCACCAAAGTCCTTTGGCTAGATTTGGCATTGGTTAATTACCTCTAATTGCCTGAACATACCTTACTCACTGCTCACTGCTCCTCTTGATTGCCTTCTGCCCCTCTGGTATACAATTGGGTTTTGTCTGGCTGTTTCTCCTCAACCCCACTTGCTGTATTGCCATCTATACGACTGCAGTGTGAATGCTGCTTTTGTATCAGCTGATCAGAGCAGAATGAAAGATAGCCATGGTAGGTCCAGCCTACTCAGTGCCCACCCTGAGGTGAGGGAAAATGAGAAAAATACCTTCCCATCTGGAGAAAGACCACAAAATCCAGAGCAAGGCTATACCCCTTCCTGAAAAGTTCAGTTTAAGTATCTGCCCATCATCCTTTCATAGTTGAAGAAAAGCTACTAGAAAGAAACTTGACATAAGATAAGACCCTTTTTAAACAAAACTTGATGGTCTGGTGATCATATTTTTCTTCATCTTGGCTGAGAAAAATGCTTACCATAGCTAGTGAGAACTTTGAATCTACAACAACGTTTGGCCTAGTGATCTTACCAAAGAGAAGGTATTTCCTGCATGGGGAGCAACAAGAGCCACATAGCTCATACAGAATCCCTGAAAGAATATACAGTGTTTCTGTTTGCAGAAAATCGTTACCAGATGGTACAATGAAGGTAGGCGTATGCAAACCCACAGGGTGCAATAGAATGGATGAATGACATCTCTCTGAGGCACATTGAAAAGTCAAGGTGATGGCAAGCAGAGGCCTTGCTTCCCATTCACTGGTCATGCTTCATTCTGCCTTCATGGTGGACATAGGTTCTGTGCAATGGGGAACGTGTTGTGGGAATAACCATGTGTCCTGGGCCTAACAGAGACTGCCATAGCAAAGTGAATTCAGTGATGGTTGGTCTTCTGCTGTGCTCAACATGGAGTTTTTTCTGAGTTGGTTAACACAGTTCTGATTCATAGTCTTGTATGGAAGGAGGCCAACAAGCACAGCATGCTATTCCTTAGAGTAAGCAGTTCCAGCTAAACATAAATAAAAATTGCAGGTCCCTCATCATCCTGAACTACAGTGGAGAGGTCCTCTGAATGTTTCATTAAAATACTGTGCCATTTTAATGCCTTTTGCAGTGAGGCATGTGTCAGTCACATTACTGTGGATGTTCATATGATACTGTCATATTTCAGCATATCCTGGTTTTTCAACCTGAATAGAAAACTGTTTGTGTGCCCTATGGAAATTTTTTCACACTGTATAAAAAACACCAACTTTTGGAGATGATATGGGACAAAATCAAGACTTTTAAAATCTTTTCCTGAATTTTCCAGGACCAGGCCATCATAGTACTAGATTTGTTAATTTCTTATAAAGAATTGACTAACAATTTATCAAATTAATATGAAATGCCTACTGTGTATGTTTCTGAAGGAATTTGTGTCTCACACCTGATGGGCTGGGTAAATCGCAGGCTTTTTGGTGGGGTTATTGCAGCTACATGTCTTCAGAGAGAAGAGATGAGACTTTCAAGACAACCGTGGGCAGGGCTGTCCATAATATGCTGCTGTAGGAAAGTTCACAATTTATAACTGTTTGTGAAATTTTACTCATAAAAAGCAGGATTTGCATAACATCTTAAAAGATCTTTTATGACTGGGAAGTATTGATCTTGCTGAACTGGAAGAGGGCACATAGCCTAATCCACTGAGAAAGCTGCTGATTAAATGATTAAAAGAGATTTTGTCTCCTGGCTCTTATACTTGCTCTAAAATAAAAGCTGTTTTGCCATTTACAGATGGATCTTGGTCAGCTCCCAATTCCTAGAAATGCAGAAAATCAAGATTCTCTTCTCCCAAATATCAATTTTGCACAACAACTGGATTCCATTGATTTGAGAGGGATTTGGAGAAAGCCTTTAATGTCCCATATGGCTTTGGGATTCAAGGAATTTCCATGTAATGAAGTATTGTCTTCAGGACTTTTCCCTTTCTGCTTTATACTTAGCAGGCGGTATTATAACACTTGCAGCCTCAGGCAGTTTAAATTTCATATTAGAACCATAGGATCTACACTGAAATCCCATGGGGGATTTTTATCCCTTTTCATTTCAGCATGTGTCAATGGAAACAATCCTCTGAAGGTCAAGAACAAGTGCTGTCCCTAAATATAGAATTCCTTTGGTTATCGCAAGAGCAGTGTTCAATTCACCACAGGAAGGGACTGGACTTCTGAGAAGAGTGTGAGTTTTGATTTCATGAAGTTTGTTTTGCAGAAGGATCGTGGACAGAGTCTTGGAGACTGGTAAGAATCATTGAGATATTATCAGCCCATAGCAAGGTTTTATATTCCAAGACTCCTGGCATGTAACCTGGGTCCTTATTTTCCATGCTACTGATTCTGATACTATGTTACATAGAAACAAGGCTGAAAAAGACTTAATAATCATGTTTTCCACAGTAAATGTAAAGCAGATCATGCAGTTTGGTGCAAAAGGGGTAGGCATAGCTCATAAAATTTGAGTAGAACCTGACTGAGAGCAAACTTATCTCAGCACTCTCATCAGGAATATTATACTAGTGTAGTAGCATAGTAGCACCTCTTTTTTTTATTGTAAGGAGCACAAAGAGCCAGTTGGCTTGACTGCATGTGGATTGGATTGGCCATCTCATAAATGTGCAATAATCCTTGTCATGAGAAATCTTTAAAGGCTCTTGGTGTGGGCTGGGTATGGTTTTCTTTCTCATTTTTTTCTTAACCCAACAGTTGCTGTAATGAAAAATTGGGATACTTGTGTTATTTTTTTTTTCAAGGTTTTATAGTTATTCATCTTTTAGAATTCTTCAGTTAATACTCTCTAGAAGTAAGGTAGCTTGAAATTTGTTTTCTTTGCTTGTTCTACTTTTCTTTCTCATTTCTTCTCTCTCCACCCTCTCCTGTTTTGTTTTTTTCTTTTTCTCTCTCTCTCTCTCTCTTTTTTTCCCTTTTAAAAGTAGATGGTGGAAGAAAATGTTTCTAAGAGAAAAGCAAGATCAGAGAAAATAAAGACCACAGAGAGACAGAGATGCCTGGGTCCAGGTCCATGCTCTACTACATACCTTCCAAAAAAGCAGGTTCAGATGATTCTACAGCTTAGATTTTACACATGAATTTGTGTACATATTTGAATCCAAATGCTTGGTTTAGGAGAATTCATGAATAAAACTGGGAAGAAGCTCCAGTTCAGTCTTTAGGGGAGGCCATGGTGTTCTGGACAAGGTTCCTGCTATTTCTCATGTACCTTACAGCCTTCTGATGGACACGATATGGCAGATGCACTGATATGGATGGTGCTCCTTCCTAAAAAGTCCCAGTATGGTGCTAGGTCAGGCAGACCCATGACAGGTGTTGTGTGGATGCACCACCCCTGGGGCTTCCAGCTTGCTCTGCATCAAACTTGGGCATTGCTTTTTCATTCTGTAAGTGGTAACAGGACTTCCTTGCCTCAGAGCAGTATTTCTGAAGAAAAAATCAATACAAAACTGGAGGTACTGAGATACTACATTGAGAAGGGCCATAAAGCAGCTCTGACTGCTTCCTGTTGTCAGGGGGAAAATACTGTACTGCCATTACCTAGAAGCCCATGGGGAGCTGAGATGGTTCGTGTCAGTTCTCCAGGAGGTCCTGCAGGCTGCCTCTATCAGATCCTCATGTTCCTTTATGAAACACAGATGCTGATACTTAGAACATCTGTCTCCACCACTTACTGTTATATAGGTGCCATATGCCTAGCCCTAAACTGAACAACTACATTGTAGCAAATGGAAGATGAGGTGAGGCTTTCCAAACAGGCTTAGCTAGACAGTAGCCAGGCAACAACAGGAGGTAGCCCAGCAGCAGAGCCCCTCCTCCCTTGTGTGCCTGGGATGAAGTGTAAAAGTCTGTTCGGAATTTCTTTCTGAGTTAAGGTCTCCATATTTGTCATCAACTTCATTCTGTCAATGAATGGAGCATTACTATCCCAAGGCAGCAGAAGTACAGGGGGACAGCCCTGCTCAGCACAGGCAGTGGGCTGCAGCCACCAGGGAAGTCCTGTGCTGGGGGTGAAGGTCCATTTTCCACAGCACGAAGTTCCACTGCTATCAATCTCTGTGAAGACTGCTTGCAGAACACTGTAGGGATGAACCTGCCCTTTGCTTTTTCTGTGATGGGGCCAAGCCCAGTGGTGCAGCAGCAGAGGAAGCCACTCTGTGCTGAGCACACTGACAAGCAGATTCCAGTTTGTATGCTTCTCAGTAGGCTTTCTTTTCACAACTGCTAAAATTCCCGTTAAACCTTATTTTAAGGGTTGAAATCAGCTTCAGAAAGTTAATCTGGTGTTTGAAAAATCATTGAGTCTGCCAACTTGATGTTATATGTAGTTATTCAAGTTCTAAAGCCCTGAAAAATGGGGCTCATAAGATAATTGGCAGCTGACACTTAACTTCAAACATCATTGCATTTATACCATAATCAAAATTACTTTTTGCGTTACAAACTTGTATCATTCACTAAAGACACTGCTGCAGGCTAGAGTTTTCAAATATCTTAGTGATGAACTGTACTTATTCTGCAAAGATCCAGTGCTCAGTGATGTCTAGATCTCAACAGCAGTCCTCATTTTCCCAAGATACACTAGAAAATATTCTCTGGAGTTGCTGTGAATCACAGATGTTTGTTCTGAAGGGTAGAGTTGGTGGTCCAGGGCCATGTAGGAATGCCATGATGAAATTCTACATCGGGGTCAGTTTCAATGATGATCTTTGAAGAAACTCTTTTCCTTACAGTTGCCCACCAGCAAAAAAAAAAAAAAAAAAAAAAAAGCTAATTGATTTTTGAAGCTTCAGTTCCTACTGTAGAGAAAGGCAACAGGAGGTGGAAAAAGGTTTTGTTGTCTTTACTGGTAGTTCATTTTGCAGTCTCCAATATCCGTCTTCTTACAGGGAGTGGGAGACATTCAGAAAGAACATCTGTGAATATCCCATGTCAATGCACTTCCAAAGCTGATGGCAAAGACCTTGGCAATATCCAGGGTTTTCAAACATGAACCTTCTCTGTCAGTGTTTGGACAGATGGTTTGCTACTGTATGGAGCATCTTCAGGGAATTTGCTCCTATTCTCAACATTGCAATTACTGTAGGCTCAGGACTGGCAGTCTCCTGCTGAGTTTCTGAACAGTGTTTGTTTTTGCTTGATGAAATTCTGCCTTGGATTTTTTAGTGATTATGCTATATTTTGTTCTGTCAGGCTTTGAAACGTGATCAGATTGCTTTTCCCTTGGCGTTCACTTACAAAACATATGTTGGCCAAATCCTGAAGTTCCTACTTGCTTACCAGTCACCCACCAAAGACAGTGAGACCTTTGCCTGAATAAGCAATGAGTGAAAGTCAAGTAAGAGGAGGGGTACTTTTGGCTGCAGAATAGAAGCTTTCAGTAGCAAATGTTTTATTTTCTCTGAAGGAAGTAAACAGGTACACAGACATTTCCTTTTATGATATACTTTTAAGACGGATTGGCCATTTCCAGTTTATGGAAGTGTTTGTATTACTAAGTTGATTTCAGCCTGGTTCAAAACAAAACATAAATTCAGGAAAATTGACAATACTCACTAAAATTAACAGCTTCTGTCATTTTTGCTGACAACACAGCTGTGGAACTGGTAAGAGAATCAATTTCACTGAACAATTGTAGAAAACTCTGGCTCCAGATGAGTCAGGGTTGGGAAAAAGTCCTCAAAATCAAGGTATTTCAGACTGAATGTTTTGTGCTCATTAAATTAGTTTTATTAAATTAAATTCTTGTTACAGAAACTTCCACTTATCAAATTGCAACATTTTGCCACATATTGCAAACATGAATCTGAACACTGAAATTCTGGCCCTTTGTGAGAGTGTTTCTGGAATGGACTATTGGATTTCTCAAAGAACATTTCTGAAAGGTTTATGTTTCAAAAGTTGATATAGAACCATGTTTCTGACACAACTCCTTCTCCTTTTTCTAACTCCATACCAGGCAGACATGACTGCACACTAAGGAGGAAACTCATTGCTGAGAAAATAAATAGCACAATACTACTTAGATCCTTGAAAAACAAACCTGGTGGTCTTTGCCCTGGTCTGTAGAGTAGGAATAATACTACATTTTCCTTTCTATTCCAAATATTTAGAAGATGTCTACACTCTGCAGTCACTGACCTACTGTCTACATTAATTAAAACAAATTTTATTTTAACTTAGCATATCTATTTGCCATGGTATCAATGAAGCTCATGTCAATGTTAAAGAAGTGTGTTAATGGACCCAAATCTAGATGCTAGTACATTCATGGAGTTTTTTAAATTGAAATACCAAGCAGACTAATTCACAATTAATTATTGCAATGAGTTAATAATTGTAGAAGGTGAGTTTATTTATGTATAATTTTAAAAAAAATTTCAGCTGAGTCTAGGGAAATGAGCCCTGATATCTCACAGAAAAGAAGACTATATGTGTGTATGTATGCGTGCCTGTGTGTGTATGTGTCCCTGACACCTTTTGAATTCATTGGCAGACTTCCAATAGATTTGTCAGAAGAGTAAAGATGTCTAAGATAAGCTCATGAAAGCAGATGGCCAGGTGGAAGAAAACCACATTGGGAGTACCTGACAGCGAGGAAAAGAGCAGAACACGAGTGCACATTGTAGAGATGAGAAAATCCATATGGGGGAAAAATCCTTACAGATGTCTCAGTTGCAATAAAATTTCAGATATCAAAGTCATTTGTTCATGAGACACAAATCTGAAAGAAATTGGTTTCATGCATGTGGGTGCCCTTGTTCTCACAGCATACCTAGTTTTATCGGCATTCAAGTATTTGGGTAAGATTAAGCAAACATCCTTCTCTGGAAAAAAAAACAACAACAACCTTAAGCATATGAGTGATTATGCATTATTGGAAAGAGTGCATTATTCTGTGAGACAGAGCTGAAGCAGACACTGAAAAATAAGGATTCAATAACCAGTTATGCTGGGTGATTATTGGCCATGTATCTTCCATTTTGCATGTCTATTAACTGCTTCAAAAGTGGGTTGAATGCATCTTAACTGTTTTGGAAAGCGTTTTGATTGCAGCAAAGAAATGGTCCCTGAGAAGGGTGATTAAAAATGTTTCTTTCTGCTGAAACATTAGACTTCAAGGCTCTTTCTTTTTCAAAATGTGTACATAAGTTTCCACTTCAGCTGATACCAAAACACAGACAGTCACAGAGACTGGACTTCTGTTAATGCTCCTCTTCATGCTACTTTATAAGCAATAAAGTCAAGGATACCATGCAAGGCAGGAGAAAACATTTTGGTTTAGCTCTTGTGCAAGTGAAGTCTGAAAACATTAATGATAAATATGATCATGTACTGTGGATGAATATGACTTTATTGTCTTGTAGACAGCAGTTTTTTGAGCACCGCTACACTTCTGTTAACTGGATCCACATTGGTGTGAGGCACATGAGATGTTTCTGTCAGATACAAAAAGAATAGAGAGGTCTGGGACTCTGTTTTAAGTCTCTCCAAATCAGTCTAATATTTTTACTCTTTTGTTTGAATAAAACATTTGAGGAAAATTCTTTCCAGAACTAACATTTCTGAAAGCTTTTAGGAACTGTGCAAACCCTTGATGATGTCACTACAGGCAGTGAAGACGGGCTTGACTGAGGGTTTCTGGAAAGGCTTAAATCGCTGCTCCAATTAGCAACAGAGAAAGAGCTGATAGATGGATCGGTTGATTCTTCATGCCACTTTAGTGTGTCAGGGTTTTATACCATGGCCAGAACCAAAACCTAATTTGTACTGAACCTAAACGGAAGCATTAGATGGTAAAGCAGACTTAGGGCTGAATGCAATCTGTCAGACGTACCAAGAGTTTGTTCCGACTCTGCTGAGGAAGCCATGAGAGCTGGGAGGTAAATTTCATAAATGAATAGGACACTCTAATTCTGTACAAAAAAAAAAAAAAAAATCTAACAATATTCTGTAAACAAGCTAATCAAATGCTGGCCAGATTTCTCCAAAATTCATGTGGATTCATGTGGTTATGTGGGGGTCAGCTGGGGCCTAATTAAGTTGTGTTAGCTTCCCAGGGTCATCAAATCTTGGCAATATTAATCATTCCAATAAAAATTGGGTTTGAGTTCTGGTGCAGAGAACAGCTGCGATTCTGGATTTTTAGCTATTTCTAATTCCAAGAAACGGTGTGCAAACAAACTAATCATCTGACATCTCAGCAATGAGCATGGGGAAGTGCAAGTTATATGTATCAGTAACTTGTGCAGGGGATCTAATTAGGAACAGATGCTTAAACTTTCCTAATGTTTATATGAGGAGAACAAATTGCCCGTTGGCAGAAAAAGCTATCTGTAATAATGGCCTTCCAGCCTTGTAATTGGGAATGTTTCCATTATATCTCTAATTTGCATGTACAAAATAAATTGCTACTCTATATATTCAACCAGCAATGCAGCCCGAGTTATGCAAGATTTCAGGTCTGGACCATGTCAGCCAGCAATTCTGTAAGATCGTTATATATATGTACATATATTCAGCTGAGGATTAGATGTCCATGAACCATTGTTTAGAAATATATATATATTTCTTCAAAAAACAGCATTCACAGAGATTCTTACAAAATCCACATGAATAAGAAGACTTGTTTATCTCCTATTCTCCATGAAAGTAATAAGAATTTTGAGGTAAATAAATTTACCTCAATTTTTTAGTTATTTTTTTAGTTATTTGTCCTGTTACACTAGACAAGAGAAAATACATATGAGTCAATGAGTTTTTAAAGCGTTGGTGTCAAGTAAAGGAGTAATGTTTGGACGGCATAAAAACATATTACCTCCCCCATACAAAATCCAGCCTCTTTGTAAACACACATAGATCTCCTTTCGTATAAATCGTGTGTGTCCCACACAGTGCAAGACCTGTCCATTCCCACACATGTCAGCTGGCACATAAAAGCTTATTTTGGCTGTGCTTGCTGTCCTCCTGCCGTGGGCTAGAATGCTTCCCTCCACCACCTGTGTGCTACACCAATTGATTCAAAACCAGACCACTGACCGTAGACTAGAGAAGCAATTACTTGTTTCTCAAAGTCAATTTATTGTAGCAGAAAGATTAGGAGAAGGACATTGTGATTATTTTGGTGTGGTCATCCAGGGGAATCCTGACCTCAACTGCTGGGCAGCATGATGGTGCCCAATGGCCCACATTTACATGTCAAACACTGACAAAGGCAGTTTCCTTTGAGCTTACTGCTGTTACTGCAACACTGCTGAACCTACAAGGGAGTCACTGAATCTGATTTCTTGCTCATCACAGGCCACTTCATTTTGTAAAATTACTTCTGGATAGAGTTCAGTAATGTGTGTTAGCAAAAAGTGTCTCTTCCAGGGTGGGCTTCAGCTGTGATTCGAGTACTTCAAGAAATAGAGTCTTGCTCCATTTTAAGTCATTTTCTTCAATATCCTATGACTGACATAGGCTAAAAAAAAAAAAATAAAAAAAAAATCATGCCTTCATTTCTAAATGGAATTTTTATGGCTTCAGTTTGCCAATAACTGTTCATATTAAGGTTTTCCATTCTAGATTAAAATAATTTGTTAGTGGCTGATGCATCCTACATGTGAAGATACATAGACACTGCAATCAAATCACTGCTGAACACTCTTTTTGCAAAAATAAATTGGTGCAGCTCTTCAGATCCCCTGCTCTGGAAGATTTGCCATTGCAATAGCAGGAGCAGCATTCTGATGATATCTCTTGAGACCCATGCTGGACAATTTTCCTTTAACCTTTACAACATTTCAGTGGGTTCTTTGCGTTTTTTTCGCAAAGCATCATTTTCTGAAAGGCACCTACTGACAGCAGTGATGTGATTGCTATTATTTCAGACATGGGGAAGACTGTCTCTCCTTCATAGCTCTTCAAGTTGTACACTGTGCAATGCCATTTTCTAGTTTTTTGTTTTTTTTCTTGTGCTAGAGAAGTATTCTTGGAGACTGGGCTAGGCTCGTCTGCCCAGGCTTTATTGTCCTTCGGTGAAGTCTCTGTTTTCCTATTAGCTATTCTATTGCTCTGCTTCCCTCCTTTCCATCTAGGGAAAGAGCCTAAAGTCTAAGAAAATACGTGGCACTAATTTCTCAAGTAATTACATTTTCCTGAAGTTTTTTTTTTTTTTTTTTTTTTTTTTTTTTTTTTTGTTTTTTGTTTTTTTTTTTGTAAATCTCTAGTCAACTTTGTTTTAAATTTCCACTTTAACAACTGATCCAGCTTTTCATCTCTATTTCCAGGTCGTTTAGGAAAGTGCTTACTAAAATCCAGTCCAATAGCCCTGACCCATGGTCTCATTACACAGAGCACCTCAAATAAATGCTGCCAGATGCAGGTGTGCATCACAATGGTCTGAGAGGCAGCATCCTGGAAGGTGCCAGCTTGGTACTCATAGGTACTTAAGCAAAAAGCTGCTCTCCTGTGCCTTTGGGGCTGGTTATTTTGAGGGGCAGTTCAGTGATTTTCCATAGATGTTTGCTGCGGAATACCTCAATGCACACCATTTAACTAGTGCATAGAGCTAGTATCTTTAGTCAACTTTTCCCTTGTAATTTTATTTTTCTCCATTTCCAAATCCAATGTTGAGTTCCTCAGGCTATGTGGGCTTTCAGGGGTGCAGATCAGGCCCTTAATACTTTCATTCTTCACTCTTCAGAAACTGCTGAACAACCTGAAGTGAAGGTTTCCAATCCTCTAGAGAATTGTTTCTCATTTCTTAACTAATTACATTTTTCTTAGTCAAATTTAAAATTTCATCCTGTAACCCCTTTTGTTTTTGTTCAAGTGTTATTTGCATTAAGAAGGTAAATCCTTAGGAGATAAGAAGTGGCAGATACATCAAGTTCAAAAGAGAGGGCCTTAACCCAGGTACAAAACTTAAGCAATCTTTCTACTCTCCCATTCTTCAAAATTTCCTGTTGGCCTATTTCTCTCCTTTCTTATCCTCTTATCCAGGAGGAATTTCACTGAAATCAATGAGAATTGCACTGGGATATTTAAAATACAGAGTGGATTTTTAAAAGATTGGATTGTCAACCCTTGGAAGAGTGCAGTAACTTGTAAAATACATCTTTTTCAGCATTAGAATCAAAACCAGATACCTTATATTAGATATGGTCTATATCAGCTACATTTTTGTGGGTTTAATCTGGAAATCTGTGGGGGAAAACCCATGGCCTGCTTTGAGAAGTTCGTAGTAGACTATTATAAAATCTCACTTGGCCTAAAGTCCCTAGATAACTGTTGCTAGCACGAGTAGAAGCATTCACAAGTAGAATTTGACGTGAAAGACATCTAAGACAGAAAATATAATTTTTCCACTGTATTAACAGAAATTCTGTGGAAAGAAAAAGTGTATACTAGAACCTCTAAGTAGCTTCCAGTGCTACCTTATGCCATATACCAATCAAGGCTGTCCTCTTTGCAGGCATTAAGTTGGATTCTCTTAACTGTCCAGACTAATTTTCTGTGCTTTCCCATTTCATTAGATTGTAGTTTTGTTTTTCCATATGTTCCTAGTATTGTTTTAGGCAAAGAAAAGAATTGACTATCTAAGCGTTGTCAGCCCTCTGTAAATACAGACGTGGCTGAAGAATGCTAAAAAGGCCAAGAAGATGAAGACAAGTCAGGTTTAAGTTCATAAGATGGTCGAATTTAAAGATCCCATATGTGGGTTTATGGAACTATGTTTTTCAGTTTTAAAAGATTTTTATTAAGTTTCCACAAATGCAAATGAAAAGTCATAAACAAAACCCAGGATCCTGCTCAAAGTTACTCTGAAATAAATCTGGAGTAATGGCCTTGGAGTCAGCAATGACTCCAACTTTATGTTGTTGGGGCTAGAAGGAGAGTCTGGTCCCATGAGTATATTCAAACACACAGTTATAAAATATGCAATGTTCTCTTAATAATTTAGGCTAAGAAATTTACAGGCTGCCATTCACTAAGGATTGAGTTTAACCAGTGATGTTTTGATTTAAGTGCTCTTTTGGATTCAAGTGTCATAAGAATGGAATGTGTCCAATGACCCACACAGTCTTTCCTGTGTCTGTTATCAGCATCACAACTAGAGGTCCCCAGGCACCAGGAATTTGTTCTCATGACACCTCTTTCAAATAGGAAAGCATTGTGTTCTCTGGGGAAACTGAGGTACACAGTGGTGAGACACTTCCTCTAGGTTACCAGTGGAAGCCTTATAGGGCAGTTGCGAAACTCTTACTGACTTTATCACAGCCAGAATTCCACTTGGAGTTCCTCCAGTCCACTGGGGACTCAGTGTGGTATCGAATTGGAATAGAGTTATCAGGACAGCTATGTTCAAGATATAAGGTCAAAGTCTTTTATCAGTTGAATTTATTCATGGACTAAAAACAATAAATACATTAAAAAAAAAAAAAAGTAATCAATATTCTTACCTTTATATCTCTGAGCTGTGTCTGTTCCATTTCAGAAGGCAGTTCTCACAGACCTTGGCATCAAAAGCAGCATGGGATACCTTGGCTGTAAATATCTCCACTGCCTTTACAGGCCATAAAATCCTGGTACTGACCTTTTTTGTCCTTACTACTCTGGATTTGGTTAGCATTATTACGTTAGCATTTGTTTCCCTTATTTCAGAATTACATAAAGACTATCTTTCCTTGAATCCTTGCAGTCTTTCCCTTGACACCAGGGGGATCGACAGTATATTGCAGAGGGCATGTCTCCCCATGGAGTTAAATTACACATAGCAAATGAACTCCTGGCCCTTCTGCAATAAAGGGAACACTCAGCAGCCAAGCAGGGATTTCACCCAGACGCCAGCCCTTTCTTCTGAGTGCTCTGCTCTGCAGGGTGTACTCTTTCTATTACAGTCTCACTCCAGGACTCCACAAGGACACTGTGAGAAAACCACTGTTTTCTCTTGTATCATATTCAGGGTAAGCAGTGCTCAAGCAATGAGAGCTCCACAGAGGCTGGACAGTCAAATCCACAGAAATCAAATGAGAATTTGAGTAAAGCCTCTGGTTAATAAGTCATTCAGATAACTGGAAATAAATTGCATCCATACATTTCACTGTTTGATTTACCTTAAAATGAAAACATGAGAAAGACCTACCATTGACAAGTTCAAACAATGCAAATTCTGCACAGTATGTGTTTATTCAATCGTAATTTATAGCTCTAATATTCCACTGAGATACAAATAAATCAGTACTAGTATACTACTTGTGATTTATCTCAGAACATTAAAAAAAAAAAAAAAAAAGATTGTTTTTCTATGCTGATAGCATGGGTCTGCCATAAAAACCATCACACGTGTTTTGCTGCTTAAGGCCCAACCAGAATGCTTTCTGACAAATGGCCTCTTTTCACAGTTCAGACAGCTTCGCTTCTGTTCAGACCTCCATCTAGCCAAGACTAGTATCTGAAATGAAACTATCACTCATTTCTAGATTTAATTTCTGGATGCACTTTTGACAAACTGTTCAATCCTTGAACCCTTTAATATCAGACTCGTGCCAAAGAGATCAGTGTGGAGCAGTGGAGGAGCATGGTCACACACCACCTCACCACTGACAGGAGCAGTGATTCAGAGGTGGTAGCACTGTTATTTAATAAATATTATTGGATGCAGAAGAGAGAGGAATTCTCCTCAGTTCCTATGGTTCTTGGCTGCATTTCTGAGGTGAGTCATTAGCAGCTGCTCAGGAGAAGAGGGAGGGCAGAGCAGCAAAATGCCGTTGCTCCTAGTCAGGTTCCTCTACACTTCCAGAAACTCAATGCTTTTTTCCTCAAGAATCTGAGATCAAAGAACTCTGGTGCTCCGGACAGAGCACTGGCTTTGGTCATGGCTTAGGCAGGAAAGCTTATTTGCTATTTGCCAAAATAGGAATTATTAGGCTGGAAGGAACTCCTGTAGACCATTTAGTCCAGCCTTTGAAGCAGAGCTAGCTCCAAAGTCAGACCAGGTTGCACAGGACCCAGGCCATGTGAGTCCTGAAGGTCTCCAGGGATGGAGGTTCCAGAGCCAATCTGGAACTTGTTGCCTGGGTTGTTCCTACCAGAGATGAGGGATGAATTTACAAATCCACCTCAAGTGGGAAAGTAACTGCAGAAGTAAAGAAAACAATCAAGCAGTCTTGATGCACCCAAATAGGGCAGAATCTTCTAGGAATACATTCCCCCTCCTGTCATTCAGCTTGCTGTGAGTACTGTCCTGTTTTTGAGGGCAAGGTGAGAATTCTCCAGACAGTCACTTCGAGTCCTTTATCAGTACCAATAATAAAATTTATCAGCAGCAGATTAACTTGGAGACCAGATTTTCCTTGAGCCAGTGTTCCAGCTAAGACCAAATCTCTGGCATTGACACTTTGGCTAAGACAAGTGGTACTTGCCACCAGAGTCAGGACACTGGCCCTGATGTCCCTGCTAGGTTTTTGTACCCTAGTCAGTCTCAGGCTGTATCCTAGGCTCACAGTCACCTTAGCAGCAGGTCCCCATTACTGAGGTCCCACAGATACTGCAAACACACTCCACTGCATCATTTCCAATGCCAACCAGCATGTCTGCTCTCAGTGCTCCTCTGCTTGCTGTGTAGCCACTGCCTCCCCCATCCTTTCTCCCTCTCCAGTGGCCTGCCAGCACAGGAAATGGGCAGGATTTCCTGCTGCCTTCCTATCCACTCAGATCTGTGAAGGAGCCCATATGCTTGTCTTCATGCCAGTCAAAGCCCTGGGGACAGGGCTGGCTCCACCATTCACATCTCTGCATGGGGTTGCATGCTGTACAGTCAGGGGCTGGCTGAAACATGGGTGTTGCAGGTGTGAGGTCCAGGCTCTGGGAGCCTGCTGTGGGTCTGTAGGGAGAAGGAGCCAGGAGTCTGGGAGTTCACTGGGTGAGCCTAGAGCAACTGTTTGAACTGACACCTTAGATCAGAGGTTTACAGGAGCTTGGGTGCAGGGAAACCAAGGCAGAAAATTTAAACTCAGGTCAGGAGTTCCTGTACAGGCTGAAATCCTTTACACTGTGCAAGTGGGAGCAGGATGCATTGTATGCTGTGCTTTACTTTACAGAAGAACACTTGCATGAAAGCAGTGACCTCTTGTCCTGGCTAGATGGTTTACTCCCAGTCAAAACACTGCTCTATGTTCATACACTAGTAATTTCCTTGCTGCCTTTCCCCTCTCCTTATGGTTGAATTCCCTGTGAGGGTCATCAATAGAGCCCATGCCTGAACCTCTGCATTAAAAGCCTTGCTCTCTAACACACAAAACACATATTCCTACTCTGTCTCATACCCACATGGACTCAGCCTTTTACTTGAATTTGTCACCAAAGAGGAGAGACAAATTTGAAGTCTACAAATGCTGCTCCCCCACCCTTACAGTGCAGGCTGGTGCTTCAGAACTGGGCTGTTTTGGCTTCACACACTGCTGACAGCAAGAGCTACACTGATGGGAATTCTGAGTATGGTACAGGAATATAAAGGAAACAGCCCTTGCCAGTCATTGGCATGACCTTCTTCTGGTGGGCAATTTGTTATTATAGTTATTAAAGCCACAGCTTTCTCCCAGATCCCATGATCATACAAAGCCAGATTTGTCCAGTTGTTGTTCCTAGTGACTTAGCTCAGTCTTACAAGTACTTCTTTGCTGATACCACCACGCTGACCTGAAGCTGGTTTGGGATTTGGGCACCCATTTGACCTTGTTGGCATTACTAGGTGTCTTCAGGCACAAAGAAGTGCCTGAGAAAAGATGGCACAGCCAAAGCTTCTGCTTTTCTCCTACAGGCAACCACCCCAGGTCATCGCCTATTCTCAGTTCTCTCCCTGATTTTCTCAGATATTGTTGACATATTTCAGATTCTCCTTCAGTGTGGGAAAAGGCAGCTTAGGCCTTGCTCAAGTCAAGTTAATCCAGGCCCCGGAGGCAGGGAAGGTGCTCCAGCTGAGGTCACTGATAGGACTGGTTAACCTAAACTTCATTTCTCTCCCTTCCCTACACCATCACATAATTTCTTATACTTTGGTGGCATTCCAGGAGTTTCACAAAATATCAATTAATTAAATCTTTGAAAATTTTGAACTAATAACCTATGAACTAGCATTGTTTTATCATAACTTTCTGTAAAGTAGAAGAGTGTTCCTGATCTAATATTCAATTTAATTTTAACTGGGGTTATTTTCCTGATACCAGATTCATGACAGATAGCCAGAAATTCCTGTTAGCAAGGTTCGAGCACTGTACATTTGAATCATCACTGTGCTTCATTGGGTGCCTGCATTTAAGTATAACGAAATCTGGCTGAATGCCTATGGGACCTAAAGATGTATGCTCCATACTTGAGGCAAACCTACATATTTCATGATGAAACAGAATCCAAAACTAGTCTTGCCAAGTGATTAACTCATTCATTTTAGAGGTTTAATTTGTCTCTTCACAGAATCACAGAATGGCCAGGGTTGGAAAGAACCTCAAGGATCATGAATCTCCAACCCCCCTGTCACATGCAGGGCCACCAACCTCCACATTTAGTACTAGACCAGACAGCCCAGTGCCCCATCCAATCTGGCCTTGAACACCTCTAGGGATGGGGTACCCGTAATCTCTCTGGGCAGCCTGTTCCAGCACCTCACCGTTCTCTCTGTAAAGAATTTCCCCCTGACATCCAACCTAAATCTTCCCTCTTTCAACTTAAAACCATTTCCCCTTGTCCTGCAGTTATCAACCCTTTCAAAGAGGTGATTCCCCTCCTGTTTGTAGGCTCTCTTTAGGTACTGAAAGGCTGCAATGAGGTCACCCCGTAGCCTTCTTTTCTCCAGGCTGAACAAGCCCAGCTCCCTCATAAGGGAGGTGCTCCAGTACCCTGATCATCTTTACGGCCCTCCCCTGGACCCTCTCCAACAGCTCCCTGTCTTTCTTGTACTGGGGGCTCCACACTTGGATACAGTACTCCAGATGGGGCCTCACAAGAGCAGAGAGGGACAATCACCTCCCTGTCCCTGCTAGTCATCCCTCTTTTTATGGAGCCCAGGATACCATTTGGCTTCTGAGCCACAAGGGCACACTGCTGGGTCATATTAAGTTTTTCGTCTATCAAAACTCCCAGGTCCTTCTCCACAGGGCTGCTCTCAAGGACGGCTCCTTCCAGTCCCTACAGATGCTTGGGATTCCTCTGGCCCAAGTGCAAAACCCTGCACTTTTTTCTGTGTGTCTGGTTCCTTCAGAGAACTTACTTTTAAAATTCATTCTTGGTCTCCCTACCACCCTACTGTCCAATTTTACCTGGTAAGTTTTACCCATGCAATCCTCAGAGCAGCCCTCTGAGATGAATGAAAGGGTATTTGCTCTGGTGAAAGAATGCAGCCACTCCTGGTAAGGAGCACAGCAGCAACATCAATGTAGTTGTCCTTGGAAATAAAAGATGTGGATCTAAACAAACCATACAGAGATTTTGGGGAGACAGTCTATAAGTACTTTCCTTCTTGGGTGTAATTTTCCTTGCTTGGGTAGAAAGTTGCAGTCCTGCAGCACTTTTAAGATAATGTCATGAGAGCTCAGCATGAATAAAGCATCTGCTTTATCCCTGAGTCAGACGGGTGACTCTTCAGTAACGGCATCCTTATGAAATCTGCTGGAGCTTATGATCAGTGCTAAGGAAAATAAAAAACAACAAACAAACTCTGTTTTGTAGCTACATTTACTTTACTTGTCCTTTGAAAACACAAATCTATCTCTGTTGATGGAATCTGACATGATCACAGACAAAAGTTCTATACCTACAAGCAGGCCAAAAAAAAATATTTATAGCCAATCATTAAAACAATTTGGGAAACTAGCATGTGCCCTGTATATACATACTATATGTACTTTTTCCTCCAGAACAGATGCTTATCATGGATTTTCTGTGTCTGTTGCAATGAAAAAAAAGGCAGGGAAAAAAATCCTAAACTGACATTATTTATTATATTGCCATTGAAAAAAAAAGATCATGAAAGTAAGTTGTAAAAGCTATTGGGCAACATTAAACTTGTGCTGCTGAGTTCATGGGCTGTCTCAGGGGAATCCGTGAACTCCTGCACACTCTGTGAGCTGGAATCTCTTGCGCAGTTCTTGGGCACTGGCTTTGTTTTTGCAGTTTACAAATTAGTGGGCTTGAGGGTAAGATAAATTATGAATGAAGGGAGATTTCAGACCAGCAAAAACTGTGGGTCTTTGTGGTGAGCCTTGGGACCGTTATCTCCTGTCACAGCTAAGATCTTTTGAATAATAGAATCTCAAAATGGGGACTAGTGGTTGAATTGCCACCACGATGGATCTGTAAATAGTCATCTGAACTTCTCAACCAGTTGGGTTTTTTTTTCCTACTAGCAACCATAGGCTGAAACACATAAATTGGTGTCAGGTTTACAAGGACTGGTTTCCAGAAAACCTTCCCTTCACAAAAAAAAAAAAAAAAAAAAAAAAAAAAAAAAAAAAAAAAAAAAAAAAAAGAGAACATTGCCTCTGGCATTTTCTGAGGAAAACATTTTAGCTCCTTCATCATAACTGTTCTATGTAAATGTTCAATTTAGCTTGGTTTAAAATGAATTCCTTAAAAAAAATATCTCAAGATTGAAACAAAAGGTTGATTGTGATCAATCCCAGCATGCTTTCTTTTCCTTTTTTCCCTCCTCTCTTTTAATCTCATCCAAAAAAAAAAAAAAAATTTCTTACAAGGTGAATTCACATCATGTTTAAAAGTTCTTAATTATCTATAGGAACTGGAAGTAAACTAAAAATCTGTTATTCACTGAATTTATGCACAAAACCATTGTGAAATTCATTTAGATGACACAAGAGAAGTGCAAGTCCAATTGTTCAATGTGACTTTCTTATTTACGGAACAAGCCTGCCCTTGAGGCAGCAGGCAGAGGGGAATTTGGGAACAGTTTTCAAAGCATTTATCATTGATGGTTACACTGGAATCACTACGTGGGAGCTAAAAATCAGGCCAGAGTCAAACAGCACAAAAATGCTTGCTGCATTAACAAAGGTATAAACCAGGTTGGGGCAAAGTGCGTGAAATCACTGAATTCCAAGGGGACTAAGAGTTTTTTCATTTGTTTCCATAAAGGCAACAAAAGGAAGAAAAGAAGACTACTCTTCTGAGGTCACAACCTCTACAGTAGCAAAAGAACACGCAGGAGAAGTGGTCCCACGCAGTTCCCCGGAGCTGTAGAGGGGCAAGAAAGGACAGCTCTCTTAATTCCACTTCCTAAGACTCTCAGAAAACATATTTGCATTTGGAAGCAGCAGAGGAAGCAGAGCTACATTGTAAAGTTCTCTGAGGAGATGCGCTCTTGCTAGAAATTACGCACTGTGGAGTAAAAGAACAAATCCCACCAGCGACCATAGGTTTTTGCTGGTGAGGTGCCCAGGCTCATGTTCCTCAGCTAGGTATTCTACAGACTTCACTTGGTTGCCGTCACTAGCTGTGGTTTGTTATTATGCACTTTCTATCAGGGGCAAGAATAATAACCTATGATTTACAGATGCTGCTGGAAGCTTAGACTGTAAGGATGACTGCCTGCCCATGGAAGAAGCAAAACAGCTTCCAATAAGCCCTTTGTGATACCAGATAAAGCATCATATGCAACATTAATAATCACATAAATAAACAAATAAATAAACAAACAAACAAACTCACCCCACTAATAATAGGTCATGTAGATGTAGAGCCCTCCTCAGGAGGTAGGTTTCATCCAGAAAATATTGCCATTTGGAGGCTAGACCTTAAATGAGCCCAGGGAGGGGTGGGCACTAGGCCTGCCCCCAACTGGTCATGTGGGAAGCACAGGTGAATTGCTTGCACCTGTGTTTCCTCAGCCAGCCACCTCCTTCACAAGGTGCTCATTCATCAATTTAGGCTGTGACATAACAGTTCCCCTGTGAGGACAAAGACCGTTTTGCCATCACTGTGCTCCATTGGTACCATCAGTCATTGTGAGTTTGGCTAGGGCTCCACATGGGGACAGATATTTACTTTGCACCAAAAATGATGACTTAAGTCTCTAAGAGGAAATATGACACAGCATGTCCTCTGCAAATTCAATGTTATTCTCACAAAAAAAGAATAATCTTTCTCAAAATTTATAAGTAGACCTGCTGAATAGTTTATAAAATGGAAGCAATTACAATCTGAGCCCATTAACCATGCAGTAGCTACATCAAATTTTGCTTTTACCAAATGCTAGTAATAGTGGAAAGATACTTGACTCAGGAAACTCATCATAGAATTCAGTCATGGAAACTTGTTCCCAAGCTAGAGTTGGAAACACCCACTGTTAATTACACTCAGCAGCAACTATATCTGTTTGCTGTGTGTGCAATGACTTTGGGAAGGGTAATGCGAGTTGCTCAGGTGAGCATGGTTTCATGCCTCTAGGAAGAAAGCTGGAGCTCAGCCTTCTTGGCTGCTTGCTTTCACTGAATCTTGGTACCACGCCTCTGGCTGAGCCATCAGTGGGGCTGAGGGCTCTCACTGCAAGTAACTACATGCCATTGTCACATGCTGTGAGGAAACCACGGAAGAGGAGCTGTGACAGCAGCGCAGTGTGCAGGCTTTCTCTCCATCTCCTCACACAGCACTGATCTCACAAAGATGGCCATCCATTCCATGAGCGCAACTCTGCTGTGGGTAACAGCACCACTTGAACCATCACTGGGGATTACAACTACTATCTACAATGCTCAAGGCATGACTGCCTCATCTAAGAGGCAAGATGAAGTTTTATGCCTAGAAACATTTTCAGCTCCTTCTGGATTTAGCCACTAGAGGGAACGATGGCAAACTGTCTGCACACAGCGCAGCATCAGGCTGTTTGTATACTGTACACAGCTCCTCACTATGAGCCCTGTGCTGCTGCTGGGTGCTCTACTCATGGGAGCCCACAAAAGGCCAAATGCACCAGGTCTGCAGAGCTCACTGGAGCATCCAGCCCTGATTCCAGTTATCCTGGATCTTACTGTATTTACAAGAAGGAACATTCAGTGGAGAGATGTGTTGCATTTCCAGCAGAATGAATGTACATCCACAATAACAGAAAGCAGCCCTAAATATAAATATGGATAACCAAGTCTCAACACTAAGAGCACATCTAGATCCATGCTAACTGAGTAATGAAAGACAGCTTTTCACTGTATGCTTTCTATAAATGGTAAAGCGATCTGTATGTTTTTGTGTCCCATAATTCCTTCCAAAGCAAACATCTTAAACAGTGCAATATAGGTGCTATTTGAAACTCAAGCTGGCCTAATAAAACAATTACATGAATGCATAAGCCACATGCTAGGAAATAACAATTATGTGGCAACATAAAACATGTACAAATACATACTTATTTATGTTACTCAAATATGCTGCCACAAACGACTTTTCAATTTCCTGGGTCACAAAGCAAACATTTTCTACATAACATTGTGACCAAAGATATTGATAAACATAATAAAATTCAATTGCTCACCGTTCTTCTAACCTAAATCAATAAGTGTAATTATGTTATCATTTTCTGCCTGCTTCTATTTTCTGGGTAAGTCATAGTGCTCTTGGAGGCACTCAAGAAAGGGTTGACTTTCTGGCAGAGAAGAGCGATCTGCACTGACTGGACGACTCAACTCAGTTCATGAGCCCACAGAATTCAAAAGTAATTCAGTTGCAGCTGTGGAGCCCCAGAGCTAGGAACCCTGCAGCCCATCATCTCCCCTTCTCCAGCCTGGGAGCTCTGGGCTGAGGAGATCTGCCCCCATTGTGCCCACCCGGGCTTTGTTGATATCTTTCCCTTCTCTTGTGGGTGGTTTTGCAGAGATTTACTTTCTTCCTATGCAAGAGGAAGCTGATATAGAGACACATGAACTCTGCAGCCTGGTAATAATAATAAACTAACAAAATCCCTCTTCTATGTTTGCTGTTCCACGTAGTCAAGATGAAGTGCTGCCTTGTGCAGGAAGCTGAGCAACACACAGGCTCCAGAACAGTTTCCACGAAGATTTTAATCTGCGTAATCTAAGGAGCTTTCTTACAATAAACCATTGAAATCAGCTCATCTGGTCCCATTCCTGTGTTTAGAGTGACTCTTCCTTCATATGTGCCTGGGGTGCTGTGCGGAACTGGCCAGACACCCTGTTTGTTGTTTTCTGTCTCTGCCCAGCCCCAGCAGGACCAGCACTCCTGGGACTTTTAGGGCACTGACAAATGGGGCCCTCTCTCCTCATGTAGATGGGGATCACTGTCCCAGCTGGAGACCTTGGGCTTTTGCACTGTTCCTCAGGAATGGAAAAGGAGGTATGGCTCTTGCTGGAGCTGGGTGGGATGTGTGCAATGTGTTAGCTCTACCAAGCATCCTAGTGTTGTGAGACAGGCATGATGGGCAAGAATCCCTCCAGCTATTTCTCAGATGACTGCTGCTCTAAATTGGGGTCCTGGCTCATAGCCCCACATCTGCGCAAGCTCGTGACCAGTGCTGAAAATCTGGGCTCAGCCATAAGGAAGGCACAAGGGAAAGACAGGGAGGGGGAAAGTGCAGCTCTTCTCCACTGCTGCAAATCCCAGAGTGCGTCATCACTTCCAAAAGCACAAGCCAGACAGTATAAATGAAAGATGAAAGTTTTGAATGAAATAAAGCATTCCATTCAGATTCAGTCAAATTTGAAAGACTTTATAAGAAAAAAAAAAAAAAAAAGAAGAAAAGCACATTTTTTGTAACAACCATATGTCATTTAAAAACAGTGTTTTACTTTAGCAAGAACAGATTTAATTTCCCTTGCCAGCAGCAATTTGGAAAAAAGCTAGTGAAACTTGATGTTGTTGAATCTTCTTTTTATTTCTTTTTATTTTCCTTTTTTTCTATTACAAGAAATGATTTAAAACTCTTCGGTCTTTCAGAGCTAAAAACTTAAAATAATGGGTTAAAAGTTCCCCTCATTTCATGTCAAACAAACAGTGTTTGCAGACCACAGGCCAGGCCAGGCTCTTGACAGAGCATCAGCTCCTTCGGTCAAGTGTGAAGACCTGACTGTGAGAGCAATAAATTCATAAATCAAAACTATCCTTCCTGAGACTGGAAGAAGTTTATTGCTGGAAAACAGTCACACGCTGGTTTTCTTTCATACCATGGTGATAAAATCCTCGAGACAATGAGGTATTTATTTCAGGTTTCCTTGGTTTAAGAAAACTTTCAATGCACGGAGTGGAACACTGTTTATATTAAGCAGAGGCAATAATGGGCTGAGATAAGGTATTTTCCCCAAATAGGCTCTGAGATCTGCATCTCTCAGAGCCCCTGAGAGCCTTGACTCGCCCAGCCCCAATGTTACAGCAGCCTCCCGGCTGTGGGACAGTTGGGTGCTGCAGGCCAGGGCGACAGTCCGCGTCCCATTGTCCCTGGGTTGGGGCTGCACCCACGGACTTCGCCTTTGTTTGGCACAGGAAGATGACCGCACGGCTGTCCTTGCTGCACAGCTCCAGGGATTAAAATAAGCCTTCCCCTCATGAGTCACCGTGTGCTCACCAGCCAACCCTGCTCTGTTCCAAACTGTTTACTCTGTAGCCCCCAGCTCTACCTCCACCCTTCTGTGTTTTTTTCTTGTTTTTTTTTTTTTTTTGTCAAGGAATAGCTGGGGTAAACGGACATTTCCAAAATTTGTATGAAATGAGCAGATTTTGTTTTCTAGCCAATCCTGCTTTGTGCTGGGCTGTGTGTTAATCCCAACTAACACTGCTCTGATGTGGCCAGCATGCTGCCAGGATAGCAAGAGCTTGCTCTTAGGGTAAACCTTGCAAAGCATTGGTGCCAGCAGCCTGCTGCAAGGGGTATAGAGCAGGATGAGTGAGGGAGAGATGAGTTTCAGCATTTAAAATGTGCACTTCGTGTTTGGATCTATAGAGATCAATCTCTTTGGAAACGTCTGAAAATAAAGAAGTGAAAGATAAAACATTTGAGGCTGAAGCAGAACATTTCTTCTGGGACTTTGTGCAACACATCATACTTTTCCAATTATAAAAATACAGTGACATGATATTCCTACAGGGATTTCAAATATGAAAAGTCATTTTAAGCTGAAAATCCAAAATGGTTTGTTCAGAAAGGAAATAATAGGAGCATTCTTTTTTTCTCTATATGTCTTTTGTAGCATTTTTTCTTCTCCCTAAATGACAGTAAGAACAGAATTAACATAAATTTGCAAAGCAGTTTGAGGTCTCCAAATGTACACTTTTCTCTAAAAAAGAGAGTTTTATGGAAATCCACAGATGAGTTCTGCAATGCACACAAGGTGTGGCCAAAAACTCATGACAGTCTATCCTTGAAATGCTCCCAGACTGACAGAGATTGTGTGATCAGTGCAAATCAGCACATGTACCCAGCTTTTTGCCTTTGCTCCACAGAACATTAGCTCTGTCTACAGGGACCCCTGGGAGATCCAGATGTCTCTTGCCCCTGTAGCTCCCTCAGCATCCTTTGTCCCCTGCCCACAGATTGGAGACCAGAGAGTGGCTCCTGCAGATGATGGTGGGTTGATGCCATCAGCTGGGCTTTGGCGTGACTTGGCCCATGCTGTGGGAGGGGTCCACTGAGGCTACGCTCATTGTGCATGCTAACACTGCTAAAATCAAGGCAAAGCCTTTTCTCATTGTGTGACAGGGTGCAGATCTTTGTCGCCTGTTGTGTTTGAACCAGGGCTGTTTCCAGGCTGCCTTATTGTTTTATTATTAGGACATCAGTTGATCACTTTTAAAAGTGCCTGGAAGGACAGAAGTGTCAGGGGATGGAGTTTCTGGGTGGTGGAGTCCTCCCTGGGCTTTGGTCCTCAGGTGGATGCTCTGGACAAGGCAGACATGTCATTGATCTCGCTGTAATTATTTTCCAGAGATAAATGTTTAGCCTACCACAAAGCAAAACAGAGGGAAGAGGGATACATTGTGATTTTCTATAGATACTTTGGCAATTTTTCCTCCTCTCCAGAGATCAATTTGAATTGTCGGAAACAGCTACCATGCTGTGCCAGGGCTGGCTCCTTTTCCTGAAGTCATTCAGAGCAACGCTGGTGGCCCAGGGACCCTTCTGGTGGCTTTATCCTCTGTGACCTCCTACCAGAGCTGCACCCAATGCCGCCCCATGGGTACTTCACCTCCAGAGTGTCACAGAGATGCTCAGCTCCAGTCCAACTGCAGGCAGATCTTCTCAGCTGGTAGAGAAAGGAAAGGCTATCCACTGCATCTTAATTATTCACTTTTGACCAAAAGCCAGACTTTTCCAAAGAAAGTAAACAGTTTTCATGAAGATTTTCCATTAATTGCAAACATCATTTTCAGTAAAATCCCCATACAAGTAGTTTTCTGCCAGCTTTATTCTGGGCTTTTCAAGGGATGAGGACTTGAAAGCCTGTACTGTTTTCTTGCAGGTGCTTTCTCCATGTAAATTAAATTCGTGGTAAATGGAATATCTGTCAGATTTCTGTGGTTATCTGCACTTCCCATCCTTTTGCAAAATAGGCCCTGAGTTGAATGCAGCCCTGGTGTGGTTATGGGCTAAGCAGCCCAAAAGGCTCTGTTAACCTGCTGATGAGCCATGAGAAGTGGTGGTCTTCATCCTGGCCAGGAAGGGGATTAATCCCTGTCCTGTGCAGGCCTATGGGGGAGCATGAGGACACAGCTTTACTGGAAATATCAGCTTTTCCGCTCCAAAAGTGGCTTGTTTTTAGCAGTGGTAGTGCAGAGAAGAGGTGTATTGCCCAGTTCATGGAAAGTCTATTTTTGCTTGCTTGACCCGTGACAAACATCTAAATGATCTCAGGACCAGACGTGCCAATGTCAATGTCGCCAGTTCCCAAGGTCTGACTCAGGCTCCTTGCCCAAAATCTGGGACTCAGGTTCGCCCTCCGCAAGGCTGGACAATGCTGCACCTCGATGGCCTTCACAGTGCCAGACCTGCAGCCTCTCTCACTTCCCTCCGGGAGCTCTCCCAACAAACCCTGCTCACCGGAGTCGAGCACTGTTTGCTCGGTTACCTTTGTCTACAGTCGAGGCCGGGGTTCCTGCATTTGTGCTGACCTTGTTCCTGTCTCCTGCCTGTCCCTCAGCTGCCTGTCTCTGCCGGTTTCCTCTCTTCCTGAGGGCTGGGCGTGCAGCACACACCGCCGGGCCACAGATGTGGCGAGGGACCGTGCGGTGCCACCTCCACCCTCTGCTGCCCCCAGGGCAGGCATGGATATGGGGTCAGAGAAGTGGATGCGGCTAACCCAGCTGCCTGCACCGCCATGAAATGCTCTCTCCACGGAGCAAAACACATCCCACCCAGCTCTGGTCTATGACCTGACAGGTTAGGGTTTCTACCAGGTACACTGTCACATTTGCTGTCCCTTTCCCTTGCTTGACAGGACTGTGAGGAAGAAAGGCTGCTCCCTGCCTGCATGGGCACAAGTTAAGATGGATGAAATCCAGCATTTGTACACAAAGGGACTGCCCGTGTATCTCAGCAAATTTTCATGGCTGTAGAGCATGCTGTATTCTTGTGGTGTCTTTACAGCATTAGCAAAGGAGTTAATGTCAGCATAGTCCTTACCCAGCAACCATTTTTGTTCTGCTTTTTTCCTTGCCCTGACTTCTGTAATACACATAGATTCTGCAGGCGCATTGGGTAGCTGGGGGAGAAAGAGAGTTTTACAGTCGGGAAAGTTCACCAAGGAGTGTATAACACTTGAAGATTGTAAAATAGTGGTGGAGAATCAATTTTCAGTTCAAAATTACTATTATTTTTTTGAAGGAAAAACATGTCATAACAGAGATATCTCAGTGATTTATTTGTGCAGTCAAAAGTGCTTTGATTTTGGAAAGCAAATTTAGAATGCACAGTGAAATTCACAGCAATGCCACAATTACCAGCCATCCTCCAGATGAAACATGCTTGTGTGAAGCATTCATTAACTCTGCTGTAATCACAATCTGATTGGAAGCAGGTCAGGCAAACAAGAAAGGCTAATTTTGGGCAAAGTTATAATTTTCTATGAGTAATTAGGATATGTATTCATGGGTAAAGCATTTTGGAAATGTTAGCTGCTGTGTAAACATACTCATTACTGTTATTAATGGAATAAGGAAATATTCTGACAGACAGCAGTCAAGATGAACATTTTCAAGCCACAGCACTTTGTAGAGAGGAATATGAATACTTCAGGATTATCTATAGATCAATACAGAAAAGACAGATGGGGTTTTAGACAGCTGAGTCTTCAGTCCCCATGTCTTTCCCACAAACTCTTTTGATCCCAGCAGGACCCTCCCCCCATCCAAAGGATGTTCCCTGTGTCCCTGAACATGGCTGTCAGGAGCCCAGAGCGAAAAACTGTGGGGTGGGAGGCAGGGGCTTCAGTAATGCTCCTTTGTCTTCCATTGCTTCTTTTTGAGGTATTTAACATAAAAGAGGGGCTTGAACAGCACAAAATTAAAAGTATTCAGCCTAATAACACTTCATTTGCATTTTCAAAAGCTGGTATATGAGTTTGAAACTGTCTTTCAAAAGTACATTTCTAACAAAAGACCCCATGGCTCATAGAATCACAGAATCGCAGAATGGCCTGGGTTGGAAAGGACCACAAGATCATCGAGTTTCAAACCCCTGCTATGTGCAGGGTCGCCAACCACCAGACCAGGCTGCCCAGAGCCACATCCAGCCTGGCCCTGGCCTCCAGGGATGGGGCATCCACAACCTCCTTGGGCAACCTGTTCCAGTGCATCATCACCCTCTGTGTGAAAAAAATTCCCCCTAATATCTAACCTAAACCTCCTCTGTCTTAGTTTAAAACCATTCCCCCTTGTTCTATCACTATCCATTTGGTTCCAAATGAAGATGAGATTTCCTCATGATTCGATTCAAAAAAGTTTTGAAGATGGGGAAAGGAGGGGATTTTCCCTCTTCCTCTCTACTTCTCCCTTTCCCTTTCCCCTTCCCTTTCCCTTTCCCCTTCCCTTTCCCTTTCCCCTTCCCTTTCCCTTTCCCCTTCCCTTTCCCTTCCCCTTCCCTTTCCCCTTCCCTTTCCCTTTCCCTTTCCCTTTCCCTTTCCCTTTCCCTTTCCCTTTCCCTTTCCCTTTCCCTTTCCCTTTCCCTTTCTCTTCCCTCTTCCATCTTCTCTCTTCCTGAAACATTTTACCTAAATTACTGAGTATTGATTAAATATGCTGGCCTAAAAATTCCCTCTCTGCTGGAACAAGGAAATCATTGCTGGAGATGGGCTACATGCCGCAAGGCAGTGTGAGAAGGGTAGGTACAGCAGTAAGTGATGGCAAATTTACGAGGTCCCGTGTTATAAATTTATGTGAAAGGCAATAAAAGTGGTTTTCATGGTGAATCTGTATGTCTGTACTTCAGTATGTAATAGAGCCACAAAAGCCCTATTTCCTCTGTTAGCACAAGAGCTTACTGAACCACATTGCTGCTAGAAAGGCACTGAGGTCAAAACCACTTTAGAGGAGATTTTAATGGCCATATAAAGCAAGCTGGGATAGTGAAACTCCTACTGGTACCTAGAGAAGGAATGTCCTAATCTTCCCACTATGGTGACCTGCTTATAGTGTCCAGCTGCTATGAATAAGAAGTCACAAATTTTTTGTGCATCTAAATATTCCCAGACCTTCAGAAAACAGTGTGGCCAGGGGAAGTCTGGTGCAAATGAGGTGTTCTTCATCATTCTCCTTCAGATAATGAAAAAAGTCTTTTTGAATAACAAGAGCAATGATTTCTGAGTGGGACAGGTCTTGGTCATGTACAGCTACAAGTGTTGATGCCCATCTTTATCACCTTGGTGTTCTTGGTATCCGGGTAGTACAAGGTGGTGTGGGTGAGATAGAAAGTTCCGTAGAGATACCTATTGATCTCCTTTTGTTTTAGATTCCAGATTTCACATTGGTGGAGTAATTTAGGGTGGCTCAGCTGCCTGAGCAGGGCTGGTCTGATCATACCACCAAAAAAAGCCCTCAATGTATTCAAGAGATCCATGGATGAAAGTTTGTTTAGGAACAAATTGAAATTGTGATTGGATCTGGATGCTGCACCAGCTTGTTCAGCCTTAGAAAATCTGCATGCCTTTCTGAGCCAGCCAGTGATGTTGAGCAGGTGACTTCATCTGCAATGCTTTCCCACCCTGCATAAAGTCAGAAAGATCCTGCTGCCCCCTAAGTGTCAGGCAGCATCTTAAATTCAGTGGGTGAGAAGTGCCATTTGAGGGCTGCTTTTTGATGGCAAAGTATATATTCCCCTTACTTAGACTGGGTCCCTGGATCCAAGCTGCTGGAAGACAGCAGGTAAGTACCAGCTTTCTGCCCTGAGTTTCCCTCCTAGGTTTCCTTTCCTAGGATGGAGCTGTATTGCTGGTCAGTCAGTGCAGCGTTCTTCCAGCTGCACTGCTGTACAGCGCATCCAGCTCCTACTGACCTGCATGGTTAACTGCTGCTGCTGCAGCAAAGGCAGGCTGCCAGCTGCTGAAGAGCCCCCTTCCCCTGCCCCCTCCCCTTGGCCATGGTTGCACTCATTGCAAGAAGCCACATTTATTCTGTTAAAAGCATGTTCCTGGATGGAGGAAAGTTCTTGTGCACTCAGCCTTGGACAGCCTGACCCACCCGGCTTGTGGTTTGAGCAGCCCTGCACTTGGGAAGGCCAGGAACTGGAATTGGCTGCAGTGGTGAGTGGAGAGACATGGGGCAGAGTGGGGTTGGGGCTGACAGGACAGAGCTGACATCCCAGCTTCTTGGGCTGTGCAGGACCCAGTGCTTACTGGAACAAGGTTTGGCATCCCAAAGCCACAAGGAGAGTCTGTAACAAGACTCAGAGGAAAGCACCTGGCTATGCTTAAAAAGAAAAAAAAAAAAAAAAGATCTTTCAATCACTGCTCTCCTTCTAACAAGAAATTAAGAAAACTCCCATTTAAAAGCAAGCAAAATATCAGGTGCAAGCACATCCAGGCTTGGGTGGGCTGCAGAAAGGGATAAAAGGGATCACGTGCCATGAGACACTGGGGCAGGGAGTAGTTGCTCTACTTCCCTGCAGCTTCTCATAGTGAGGTGGGAAGATCTGCCAGCTTCTGAAGCCAAAATATTTTGATAGTAAAATGTCTCATGTTCTCACACAATTTTGACAACATCTGGTTTCTGGCAGTAATGTTTCAGGGCACGTTACAAGAGGCAGACTCTTTCTTCCCAGGGAAAGTCTTTATCAAGGAAACGCCTCTCCAACAAACTTCCTTTGCAGGGACACATCCTAAGGAGGAGGTTTGATTTTCCCCTTGTTTGTGACATGAGATTTAGGAGGAGGAGGAGAATTTTCCATCTGCTGGCATTTCAGTATTCCTTCACCTAGACAAATCCCACTGGTCCATTTTCAAAAGCACCCTCTGATTCACATACCTGGGAGGGAATCTCCAGGTTGAAGGCACATGTTCAAGTACCTCACGAGGCAGTGGTGACCACTCAACAGTTTAGCCAGGTAGATTTTCAGCCCCAGTTTCTATTCATAGAATATCCCAAGTTGGAAGGACCCATGAGGATCATCAAGCCCAACTCCTGGTTCCATGAGGGCACACTGATAGGTTAAGGACCCGGAATGAGGCTGGCATTCAGTATTCAGATCACTGCCCAGATTTCTGGTCCACTTCTCCTTCTTCATAACTTCACACATCCTGTTATAGAAATGATTGGACTAGTTCACTAAATGAATTCCCTCCAAAGAAACAGCTAACATTGAGTGAGAAGACTAGGATGTGACACTTGTACCATAAACATGTTATGGGCAAAATTCCTGAGAAATTCTCAGCATTTCTCCAAGAGTTCTCAATGTTTTCTCCAGTTCTCGAAGAGTTCTCCAGTCTTCTCCAACGGACAGCAATGTCTGAGTGAGATAAAAACACCCACTCATGTTTCTGGTGTAAGCTCATTGACTCAAGCAGCTCCTGCAGCTGCTACCTCCTGGTGAGGGGACATCTCTCTGGGTCACCTAGTGGATGTCACCCATGTTAATCCTAGTGCTGGCACCTCACACACTCCTGCAAACTGCATGTTGGGTCCAAGGCCAAGATGTGAACCTCAGAGCACTTCAATAGAGACTTTCTACACGTGCCTTGAATGAAAACCAGTGCATCCTGTACCCAGTAGTTTTATTTGTCATATTTAGTGGGCATGTGACAGTCCAAGAAAACTCGTGCTATTAGCTAGGAACAAGGTTACTGCTGCAGTTCTTTATGAACTCCTTTTGGCAGTGTTACAAAAAGCAGAGGAGTTACTGAGGCACATTCCCCGCAGCTGCTGTAATCTTTACAGACTGATTTCTTATTTCACCAAGGGAATAACTACAGTGATATTCACAATAATAACAATGATGATGGTGACGACACAGTTATTGCATTTTCATCAGAGGATCTCTAAGCACTTTATAAACTATGGCTAAGCTTCAGAATACATAATCCTGCAGGACATATAAGTAATATTCTTTATTTTGAACGGTCCCATTAGGCTAAAGCAAAGATTAAGAACAAGTCCAAACTTACAGACTACCTTAACTTTAAACTTTCTCCTAATTATTATGTTAAAAACTGAAATATCATTCCCCGATGCTTTTCCCCATTAAAATTTCCGTCTTGAAATATTTTGAAAAAAAATCTCAGAAAGCAGGAAAATATACACAAAGATCTATCAGCCCTTCTTTTGTAGTTTCCAGCAAATCCACTCCAGCTGTGAAAAACTGGAAATTTCTTATTTTTGAAACACTAATGTGTTAAATAACATACAGAGCCTAAACCCACTTGCGAGCAGCTCTTTCATTATCCAGAAAACACCTTTATTGGCAATATATATATATATTATAAAAAATTATATATATATAATATATTTTTTTTTCGGAAGTATGGAGATTATTCCTGATCCAAGATGGATCAGGATGAGGATTTGAGCAATCTGGTCTAGTAGAACAAATCCTTGCCTATAGCAGGAGGTTGGAACTAAATTGTCTTAAAGGTCCTGTCCAATCCAAACCATTCTATGACTCTATGATCTGTGCTATTGGGCTAGTGGTGGTGACTACGCTGAAAAACGTAGTTTTGTAGCTGACAATATGCTCAGTCAAAAAAGTGTTATTGTGCTCTTTGTATCTGTTGTAGTTTCCATGGAAATAATTAGGAGGCATTAGTTTTGAAGCAACCTGCATACACGTGCTTTTGGGTAGTTCACTAACCAAAGGCACATGCTATTCAAATTGCATATTCATGAGTGAATCTTGAATTACAAGAGGAAGTACTGGTGGAGTCTGAAATGCTAGTTTTCTTTGTTGGATTGAGAATTCCGTACTTTATGAACTAAAATAGAAAAAAAAAATTCTTAAGAATTAAAAAAAAAAAAAGTTTGCAAGAGAGAGACAACATCCCTCCCAACATTTCTTATAAAAGTAGCAAGTGCTAGAAAACCACAGACAATAAGTTAGTCTGGCCAATTGAAAATAATAGTTACATATTTCCCTTTAAATGAGTTGTGCAAGGTCACCCTGCAAATCAACGGCAGATTCTATAATTTAGCCCAAGAGTCCTGAAACCCAATATCCTGCTCTCACCACTAAAAACTGACGCATGACTGGCTTCCAATCTGGGAGTGATACATTATGTAAGGAGAAAAACTGTAGATGTTTCTATTTTTTTTCCGCTGTGTGCTTCTGACATATATAGAATTTCTGCTTTCTTTGGTCTAGGACAGTAAGTACTTGGACATTTTCCGTAGAAAAGCATTCAAAAGTTGTCAGAAGCTGCTGGGAAAGTTAGCTGAAAATAGCACCTAAGGCTGCTCTGAGAGTAACTAATGTACTTCTTTTCATTGTTTGAAGAGTAATTCCAATGGCCAAGATAATAACAGCCACGTACTAATAATAACTGGAAAATAATTTGCTTTTTCAATGAGCAAATTGCTCAAATATGTATTTTTTTCAATCTGAGGGCAATACCTTGATATTCAAATAGATGTATATTTATTTCCGTTTTTCCAACGGCAAACATTTTTATATTTTGAATGTTTTTTCCCCTTTCTCATCAGTAGTTGTAACAGAATGAATAAGATTTAGGGGCTCTAATTTCATTTCCCCCCTTTTATCTGTTCTGTATGCTTCAACATAGGAATATATCCAATGGCAAAGTTCTAAAATAAATAAATAAATAAATAAAATTGTTTCCTTTTTGATGTTCTAAACCAAAAGCTGAATTTGAAAAGTAATAACTTCTGGATGGATTTCCCATTGGAATTTTAAAAGCAAAATTCTAAATGAATAATTCACACAGTGTGCAGAATGAGAGAATAATTCATCTATTCCTTTGACGCCCCTTGAAGTAGCAGTGGGGTGGAAAAGTCCAAAGCCCATAGGGTAAGGTTAGGATGAACCCTGAGCAGTTTCAGGTGTGCAGACGTACAGCACTGCATCCTATTCAGACCATTCCTCCCACTTCCATGGGAGACCACTGATGCTGGTCAGAGGCATGGTGCTGAATTCGCTAAATCCTCCATCAGCTTCAAACCTGGAGCATGGGCTTATCCTTCACTGCCTCGTCTGGATCCGTGCTGCAAGGTCATCATCAATTTTCCTGCCATCTCTGCTTCTGTGGCAGCCTCCCACAGCAGGTGTTCCACCAGTCTGCCCGTTCAGAACACACCAGCTCATTTGTCAGCCCTGACCTCAAGCAGCAAAAGCTTTTTCCTGCCCTTCAGAGAACACATGTGCAAAGAACTGTAATTAGAATGAATTTTACTGCCAGGCAAGAAAGGGCCCCAGTCAATTTTTCTAACACAGGGTACCCATAGCTCAGAACAGTAACAAGGTTTTGAGAACACTCCTGTAGGCTGGTGCATGTCTGTGGATCCCCTAGGATGACCTAAACCTAGCGCCCAGGAGGTACCAATGAGATAGAACTATGTTGTCCCTGTCTTACAATTGAAGAGATCCCTGAGTCATCCTTAACAACTTCAATGCCATTTTCTCATGACCTTCAGAGAGTCTCAGGGGAAGGAGCTTGGGGTCACCTGAGACCCTCCTGTGTTGTTAGCCACCAGGGCCAGATAGAGACATCCCAAAGGGGGTAGGTAGCAGTGTGTCAGAGACACTGACAAATCAACACTGCGTGCTCCCAAAGGATCAGAACTTCTCCCAAGAGTCCTGGAGTACCCCAGGTTCTGCCAGAGCTGGCAGTGAGAGCAGAATCCAGATGCACACAAAAATGGCATAACATATTTAAGGGCAATCTGGGAAGGACGAGTCAGCCTGTGCCTCAAGGGAAAGGAGAATGTCTTCTCAGCCTCCCTACATAGTGTAAGAAAGGCAGCATGATGTTCCTCATTGAAAAGATGCAAACAAAAACTGTGGCTAACCACTCTCCTCCAAAGATTGTTTTCTGCGTTTACTTGACTTGAGACAGCTTATGCTGGTAGGATTGTAAGGCAGCAAACATGTGGACCCCTTTAAGATATATGGGTGTGAGATGTCTGGTAACCAAGAACATCAAACCCCCAGCAGCATCCTAAACTCTCGGCTGTGCAAAAGAGGTGCAGATAAGTCATGATCACACTGAGCAGACATCAGCCAGTGTTAGATCTTCATATAACCTGAGGAAATTTCCCACTGCTTGTTCTGCATGAACCAGTGTCTCCAATTTCCTCTCACCAAGCTCACTCCCACCATCTTGATTGTGTGGGGGTCAACTGGGTCACCCAACAAGCCAGAGAAAGACATTTTGGGACATTTAATTAGTGATCTCCTTCACTGTTCACTAGCGCCAGATATATTGTAGGACTAAAGCAATCCATGGCTGACCTGCTGAATACTGCATCTTTTTTTCTGCCTTCTGTCTATGAATAAATATGCTTTGAAGAAGTATAGACTGCTCCTTTTACCTTACAACACAAATTACAGAAGCAATAGCATCAATTATTATTTGCTCCTTTAAGCTCCTTCAGGGAAGAACAGCTGCTTTAGTGCAGTGCCACTTTCTGCAGAGCACGAAGAAGTATGATAAAGCCATTTGAGTCTTCAGCTAATAGGAAGTAGTGCAGAGTAGCCAGATTTTGGGCACAGGGCTCTGTGCATATATTTTGTTAGTTTCCAGAAGAGGAATCTGGGAAGTGCAGTAGAATTTCAGCCTCTTATCTAAGTCTTGGCTATACACACATTTGCTGTAGTAGGTACAATGACGAGGACCATTCTCAGTCTGCCTCTAGGACTTCAAACAAAATGTTGTTATCATGGTCCCATAAAAATCAACTCCAAATCTTTCCTTTGGATAACTTGGGAAAAATTACTACTGATGTAAGGACAGCCCAAGAGGTAAAAAAAGGAAGCTGTGACAAAAAAGTTTGAGATAAAGATACACCCTTACCATGACACTTGCTCCTCTTCATATCAACCCTTGCACAAGAAGGAACTGCAGCCAGATAAAATTACACCAGCACAGACAGATCAGATGAGCCTTACCTCAGTTTACACCATTTCTCATAGCTGAGAGTAGACATGCAACATTTTTACACCTAAATATTTTACTGAAAAAATACCTGATAAAAAGATGAATGGGTTTTGTAATTAACACCTTCAAAATGAAGTATTTTGTGCTGCTGGTTCAACAAACATCAATTTTCACCAATCACTCAGGCTCAATGCTTACAGTATGATATGGTATTAACTTATCTGGCACACATTCTTCTTTTCACTTTGATGAGATTTATGCTTATGAAAGAAGCAAAATATTTCTTTGGTCAGACCTTTTTCTAGCAGGGTGGCATGTGGAGACTGAAGGGTGACCGCTGCTGTTTATTTAATAACAGAAACTAACCCCCAACCACAGATTTAGATACATTACATCCCTTTGATTTAACAGATATTGCTTCTGAGGGAAAAAAAAAAAAAAAAAAAGAGTTCCCCCAGTTTTACTTCTACTACTACACTTCCACTACTTACTTCTGCTACACTACACTCTTCCACAATGTCTTTGAGAGAGCAGATTTCTCTCACTGTTTGGGATGCACAGGAGCTATGCTAAGCACCATCATTTGCTGATGAGCTAGAGCCCAGTTACAGTGGGGTAAGGCTGCTTTATAGCCTGAAGAGCTCTTGCAGAGAGCTCTCTACCATAGAGGCAAATACTTTTCAACTGCAGATATTTTATGCTGTTGAAAGAAAAGATAATAAGCTTCCAGATAGAAGAGTAGCAATACAGTCTACCTGTAGAAGAAGTACTTCATCAGAAAAGCAGGGATTACCACTAAGGCACTTTAAGTCACCACTTAAATCACTCCATCTCACCCTTCTACCACAAAGCTCATAGCAGCTTCCTCTCTTTTATAAGTGAGCCCAATTAGCTCCATAAATAGTTCAGCTGGGACAGCTCAGCTGTGTTATAGTGGAGAGCTATTGATTTACTCCAGGTGAAAAGCTGGTGCTTGGAATTATCAGTCCTGGGGCTGATTAAGCTGTATGTCAAGGTGTAGACAGAGAGTAGATTTTTTTTTTCTTCCTTTTTTTTTTTTTTTTTCCTCCTCCCCCCTTCTTCCCCCAGTATGGTTGGGAAGTTCATTTTTAGAACAATTCAGTCCCTTGCTTTCATTGCAAGTTATCTATAATGCAAGAATCTTTATATCTCTATCTTTCACTAGGTGAAGAGCAGAAGTTTTTGTATCTGTTATTTTTCCTCGTAAAGAGCCTTTTTGTTGTCTCAAGGACTAGCTACTGACAATTACAAGATCAGGAACATTTAGTTCTTTATGTTTTTAGAATGAACTTGTATCTCATTCCCTGTTCCTAACATTTTATTTTATTTTTTCCTGAAGAAGTAAGCAGCTATGTAAGATAAGTATGGATGAACTGAATGTTGTAAGGCAGAAGAGAAGTCCTTTACATCTGGATCTTGCTTCTTCTGTGCTAATTGGTACAGAATGGAAATAAATGTGGATGCTAAGCTACAAAAAAAAAAAAAAAAGAGCTGAGTGACCTCAAGCCCAAACAATACCATGCTAATTATTTCACATAAATCAGAGCATTAGAAAATTTGTTACGCTCCGTTGAGTCAATAGGAATAATTTGCTACAGTATAGGAGAGAAAATATTGGCCAATTTGGAACCCTGGTTCACACAGGGGTGAATTTATTGACTAAATAGAATTGCGTCTGTTAATGCCTGAACAGAATTGGTCCACACTGTAACTCTGTGGTTAACATTGCTAAAACAAAGCACAACCTTCAAATTGCAGGCTGCGGGATGCTTCATTGCCCAGTCGTGCCTCTTGCAAAATTAAAATCCTTTCTCGAGTGTAGACTGGAGACTTTATGGCAGCAGGGTCTCTTCAAAGGATTCCAGCATTGTGTGTCTCTTTTCACCAAGGGAATACTGAGTATCTCATCTTCTTGGGCACTATGACTTGTCTGCACTGAGGCACCCACAAAGCGTGTGATGTCAAATGGCCACCCAAAGTATAGGAGCCTCTGGATGTTATCAGTAGAGAGCAGACTGGTTGTGGATGCAGACATCCTTCCACAGCCCTGATATTGTACCACAGTATCACTTCTCACTGCTCCTTGCAGGTGACTTGGTGCTTTTGCAGAACAGGGGGAAACAGAAGTGTGGGGCTAATGCAGGGTTTCACAGGCAAAAATGTGGTGTTTGCTTTTTGTGAAAGGAGCAAATATTTGCAGCCATCAGCATTTTAACCTCAAACAATTTCATTTCAGTTTCCAAAATTGCACAGGGAGCATTTCACTCCAGCTCTGCTGGTGTTCTTCAGTTTGTGTAACTCTTCCCCTGTATGTGGGTTGCTGTGCTGGTAGCTTTCGTTTTCACCAGCTGATCTTTTTCCCAGTGTCATGTTGATTTATTTGTCTTCATTGGTATTCTGATAACATTTCACCAATAAATTAGTTTTAAATTAAACTCTCGGTTGTGTCTTTTATGTCGGGCCCAGTGTATGTGCTGGAAAGGAAATCTCATTTCAGAGATACTTTATTCTTCTTTTTATTGACCTCCCCAGCTACAGACTCACCAGCTGCTGTATTTATTTTGGGGAGAAAGTTGTAAAAGTGCTGTGTAAATTATAGATAGAAATTGCTGCTAGTGAAAATGAGAAATTGCAAAAAAACAAAGTAAAACAACAACAACAACAAAAACAAAAACCCAACTCTTTCAAATAGCTACAAACCAGAAGTAGTTGTATGACAAACTGAGCAGGGGAATAGGGACCTTTTCACGGTCTGTGGGGTATGACCTAAGAGGATGAAACCCTGCCATGCCATGTTAGAGAATCTGAGAATCAGAGAATCATTTGAGTTAGAAGGAACCCGTAAAGGTCATCTGGTCCAAATCTCCTGCAGTGAACAGGGACACCTACCGCTCCATCAGGTGCTCAGAGCTCTATCCATCCTGACCCTAAATGTCTCCAGGGATCAGGCATCCACCAGCTCTCTGAGCAACCTGTTCCAGAGCCTCACCGCTCTTAGTATAAAATAGTTCTTCCATACATCCAAGCTAAATCTCTCTTCTTTCAGTTTGAAACCATTTCCTCTCATCCTATCACAACAGACCTTGCCAAAGAGTCTATCCCCTTCTTTTCTGTAGCCCTGGCTATCTCTGGGCTTCAGGCAAGGCAATAATTGTTCCTCGTGTGGGTGGCAATGGGGTGTTGGCCCTGCAGGCAGCAGGCACAGCTCCTGGCCCCAGGAGCCTCCCCAGCTTGTGCTGGGGTCTCTTGGTTTTGGCAGAACTCATGGGTGATGAGAGGAGGTGAAAAATGAATGTTTGGCTTAACTGAATTGCAAAATGCAGGACTTTATGGTATGAAATATGAAAGCAGTGAGCACAGTTTCTGCTGTAGTTTATTTTTGTAGCAGATGGCATTCATTCTCTTCTTGCCTCTTCTTTTCAGCGAGCTGTGGGCAGTGATGATGTATAGTCTTCCCAATGAAGCACTTATCTGGGACCTATTACTGTAATGACAGAGAGCCCTTCATACTCAAGGTTTTATTATCAGAAACACTGCTTCGCTGCAAGTTGATATTCATAAATCATCATTTTCTCATAAAATCAAAGGGAAAATATGTCTTCTGGAAACCTGTACCCTACTCTACTATGCAATTCCTCACCTGGCCCAGCTGTTATTGTTCCAGGAGATATAAGAGTCTCCTGGGTTTGAGGGGTGATCCCAGCACTTGGTCTGAATGCTGAAACTTGGCAGTGTACAAGAACTGCTGGCTCAGATCACATCTCCAGCCCTCAGCTGCAGCTTCGTGCTCCCAAGGGACAACCTGAGGAGCACCTGCCTTGTCCTGTGGAGCAGGAAGGCCAGCAGGGAGGTGTCCAGCCAGAGGAAGGAGCCATGCTCCTTCCCAGAAGGTGCTGGAGGAAGCCCTGGTAGGACACACCTCAGTGTCTGCTGGGCCATCCTGCTCCCTGCTTGGCCTCAGAGAGAAGGAGCAGTCATGTATTTTCCTCTATAACCTCTTGCTATTTTGGGATAGGAAATCCAGATGAATTCTTAAAGAAGCGTGAATTAAAAACAAACCACTTTGCCTTAGTCCCCAGGATAAACATTTCCAGCAACAGAAAATAACAAAGGCTCTATCCCTTGCCTGTGTCCCAGCACCCAATACAGGATACTGTGCTTGTGGCGGTATTTCCCAGAGAAGATCTCCCCTTAAACGCAACTGCCTCCCACCATCTTGCCCACGCTGACCACCTCCACCATTTGGGACTTCCCAGGCCCCTCTTTTCTGCTTATTGCCACAGTCCTATGCCTCCCACTGTGCTTCAAGGTCACATCCCACTGGGTCTTGCAGGCCCAGGGTCCCCTCCCTGCTGCTAACCCCATGTCATGGAGCAGCCCATGCCACTGTGGGACAGGAGTTTCCTCCCACCCAGTGTTTTCCTAACAGATAATACAAAGAAATGAGCTTGTATCCCCCGCAGGCTTCGGCTGGCTCTGGTATTCCTTTCTCTATTACAGTTGTGCAACTGCATCTCCCTTGTGTTTTATGTCCCTGTCCTTCTTTCATGTTGGCAGTCCTAACAGGGTGCCCATGATATGCAGGTTGCGTTACTCTCCCAACCTCATTGGGCTGGGACTTACTATTGGAGTGCCTCAGTTATGGGATCTGCAGGGATCCTTCACGTCTCAGGGGCACTTTCCCAGGCTAACACCAGGTCAGCCTTGTATTAGATCTTTGTTAAATTCTTGAATGGGTTCACTTCTGAGGGGCACTGTTTGGGCTGATATTTCTGGATGTTAGTTATTTTAAGATTTAGGAAGATTTTTTTAATTTTTTTATTTTTATTTTTTTTGGCAAATGAACTTACCCCACTGTACAAACAAGGAGGAATCAGAGCTATTTATGAATTTGGGATAAACATAGAAAACTGTTTTCCCGAGGGAAAAAAAAAAAAAAAAAAAGAAGTCTAACTGTTAAACAATGTTTCAATTTTTTTTTTCTAAACAAACCTTTTTGCATTTGAACTTCATTTTCATTTAAAAATAAAAATTTCACACAGATTTTTCAAAAGCTGACCTAGAACTACTAAGTGAGCCATTTTTGGTTCATCAGAATCTTTGTGATTTTTATTTTCAGTTTCCACCCAGAATCCAGATGAGCCCTTGGTGCTTAATTTTGCAGACCACCGTGATATGAAAAGGTCTTCCTGATCTGAATTAAATATACATTCCTGTGTAGCAGATTTGAGCCTCCTGCAATAGGTAATTCTTAGTTACTTTTAGTGGAGCCCTTGGAAATTTTATTTCTTAAACCTCTTAGGGACCCGAATTTAAACCAATTGCTCAGTGTAGTGCATTATTGACGAATGAATGGCAGGTGGTATTTGGCAGGAGGGAGCACAAGGAAGGAAAAAGGGGAGGAGGAAGAAGGAACTGCTCCAACACTCCAGTATTGCTAAGAACTCTGCTGCCTCAGGTTTTTCAGCAGTGCCTCTTAAACATACACTGGGCCAGATCAAAACAGAAAAGGTTAAAAGAACTGTCTGAGTAATGACTTCTTGATCTGTTCAGCCCTCTTCAAGTCAACAGGATTAATGAATGCAAACTTTATAGCCAATGAGATTATCACATGTACATCCACTCTAGGGGAAAACTAATGATTGGATGAGCTTTCCTTGATGTCAAAGTATTCTCTGTTTGCAATTAGATAGGAAGATATTTAATTGCACACTAATTTATTCAGCTGTTGTCTGTGCACATTTTCAATGTATTTTGATTACAGGGAACATTTTAATGGTCTGCATTATTTCATTGTTGAGATGTTTCAGGCAAAGGAACAACTGGAACAGATTTCTTAAAGGACCCAGTTTCTAATTAATTGCAAATCACAAGCTAACAAATTACCAGACCATTCATCTCATACCCAGAGGGATAAGCACTGCCAATTTAAGGAGGAGACCATATTTTTCAAATACAACAAAGAAACTGAATTCCTGTTTTCAGTGCAAAACGGAACTGCGTTTTAACTGTGAAATCCAAACTCATGCCTGTGTTAGAGCAATTTTAATCTAGCTATAAAATTGAACTATCCACTGATGATATTCTCTGATTTGATTCCCTTACAGAGATTTCCATCATTTCCCTAATACTATCTTTGGCCATCACCTGGCTGCATGTGTTCTGATGACTGCTGCCACTTCTCCTGTTCATTAGTTTCCTGACACCCTTATTTTTTGGCACTGATTTACAGCATTCAGGACAGGAAAGCAGTCTGAGTATCTTAACTCAGTGTCATTTGTGGATCAGTGCAGTGACAGGACAAAACACATCATAGCCTTGCAGGAAATGGCTGGGCCCCCACAAAACTTTGCTTGTTCACCAGATGTGCTGAACCTGAGAAGTTAAGAAAACAGAAGGTGGCACTGAAATTAATTAGCAACACAATTCCAGCTCTGAAATTTTAGAGAGATACATGGAGACATGCTAAAAAAAAAATAAAAATAAATAATAATAATAAAAAAAGCGGAGTTTCCATTCATTGATTTTATTTACTTGGTGTTTTTCAAGCATTCTTACATCATTAGGAATAATAAGTGCTGGAAATAAAGTTAATAGAATTATAGAATAATTTGAGTTGGAAGCAACCCTTAAAGACTGTGTACTCCAGCTCCCCACCGCAGATCAGTGACACCTACAGCTCAATCATGTTGCTCAGAGCCCCATCTAGCCTGACCTTGTATGTCTCCAGGGATGGGGCATCCACCACCTCTCTGGGCAACCTGTGCCGGTGCCTCATCACCCTTAGTGTGAAATACTTCTTTCTTATATCCAATTTAAATCTCCTTTCTTTTAATTGGAAACCATTTCCCCTTGTCCTATCATAACAGGTTCTGCTAAAGAGTCTGCCCCCTTCCTTCTCACAAGTTCCCTTTAAATACTGAAAGGCCATTCTCAGGTATCCCCAGAGGCATCTCTTCTGCAGGCTGAACAGCCCCAGCTTTTTCACCTGTCCTCATAAGAAAGGTGTTCCATCCCTTGCATCATTTTTGTGGCCCTCCTCTGGAAATGCTCCAGCAGATCCATATCTCTACTGTACAGAGGACTCCATATCTGGACACAGTTCTCCAGGTGATGTCTCACCAGCACAGAGTGGAGGCTCAGGATCATCTCCTTTGCCCTACTGACCACACTTCTTTAAACGCAGCCCAGGATATATTTGGCTTTCTGGGCACATAGCTGGCTCATGTCCAACTTACCATCCACCAGTTCCTCCAGATCCTTTTCAGCAGGACTTGTACTGACAACAGGGGTTGCCACGATCTTGCACTTGGCTTTTCTGAACTTCACTAAGTTTTTCTAGGGCACTGCAATCTAAAATTCAGCCTACCACTTGCTGCATCCTTCAGACCTCCTGCCATCCCACTGTTTACACATTTCTTTAATCTTTGGAGGTTAGAATCTGATTCCTCCAACCTAAAATAGTGGTTGTCCTAGCACTTACTCAGCCAAGTTGGCTGTGGACCATCTTTCCAACTTATCCAGACCATTTCTGACCTTTGATCCTCTGACTGTGATTCTCCTGTAGACTCTCCAAATTTAATGGTAACTGCAGATTTCATCCTATACATCATTAGTGAAAAGAATGGAAACAGGCCCAGAAATGACCCCAGAGGAATTCTTCTTGAACAACTTCCTATTTGATAGGAACAATTGATAAGTGTGTTTTTGGAATGAAGTTTATCCAGTTGTAAACCCTTCCTGTTGTGACTGCGTTTCAGCCCATATCTAATGCAACCATGCCAAAGAACTAGGATAAATCACATCCACTTGCTCTTCTTTATTCATTAAGAGAGTCACCCTGTTAAAAAGGGAAATTAGGCTGGTTTGACATGATTTGTTCTACTTGACAAACTCAAGTAGACTGTTTTTTATCACCATACCATCTTCTAGGTATTTAAAAACTGATTGTTTAATAACTCATTCCAGATTTTTTGGAAATAAGAGTGAATGGTTTATAGCTTCCTGGGGTCTCATTACTGCTTTTTAAAGATCAGTGCTATATTCACCCTTCCCCTGTTCTCTAGGGCTAATCCTGTTCTGTGTGGTTCCTTTACAATAACCGCTTTACAATAATCGTTAGCAATTCACAGATTACTTCATCTTATTCCTTGAATATATTCAGGTGAAATTTATGAGCCCCTGCTGACTTGTATGCAGTTGGTTCATCCAAGTATTCTTTAACTTGGTCTTTTCCTGTTTTGGCCCGCAGTCCTACCTTGTTTTAAAAATAATTCAAGTAATTAGTTGCTCACAAACTGTTTTGTTTTGGTTTTTTTTTTTCCTTTTTTTTTAATAAGGGCTGGATCAAAATATATACCAGGCATCTTTCTGGTTATTTGCTCTCTTTTCCTGTTTAGTAATGCATCAAGACTTTCCTTTTTCTTCCTCTAATTAAAGTGTATTTATAGATTTTTTTCCCTGTTCCCGTTTATGTCTTTTCCTAGTTGGAACCCTTTTTGTGCTGTAGTTGTTCTGATTCTATCTCCAATTGTTTGTCTTATTACCTTATCTTTAGGTATGTGTTTGTACTAATTCTCTTTGTAGTAACCATTTAATTAATGTCTCAGCTGTAATTGTATTCTTATGTGCCTCATCCCTTCTGCGTAAAGGTAACCTACTCATATATATTTAAGATAGCCATGTTTTAGGATCTGCTAACTCCTTTCTTCCTGCTGAAAACCTCAGTTATCTACCTGAGAGTCTCTGATCAGCAGGTCCCAGAGAATGTGGAACTCAACAGCCTTATCTGTAGGCTTTTACCTTACTAGAATAGTGGATAGTTGTGAACTTTGGCAATCTATGCGCACTGTTCTCCAAATCACTACACTGTTATAATCTCAACAAAAGATTTGTTTTATTTTTTAAACCAAACTAAGTTGAGAACAGTTCATTTGCCACCACCTTCTGCTTTTCCAACAGAAAGTTAAGCCAATACACTTCAGGAGATCTCTGGAGTGTGTCCTTCCCCACTATTTTTCCTACCTTATTTTGACCAAGTAAGGCTGCTGCTTCTTCCTATTAGCAAATAGATGGCCAGTATCAGATCTCTGTCCTGAGCCTCCTCTAGACGAGTTGTGTCATGTCATATGCTGCTCCTCTGGCTCCCCATGTTTGTCTGCAGTGATCAGCATCTCGCTCCTGAATTTACATTTCTGTCTACTTTATCAGAATACTACTGAATGAGAAGCTACAAATGCTTCTGATTCTCAGAATGCAGCTAAGGACAACAGAACTTTCAGTTAGGTAAAGGCTTCTGCAACCTGATCTCGCTGAGCCTACTTAGGATGTCATAGAATCACCAAAGTCAGAAAAGACCTAGAAGATCATCCAATCCAACCATCGCTCAAGGCCAGATTATTTAATATTTTGGAATAACTCTACTTCAAATCTCACAAGCATTTCTCCATAGCAGGGTAAGGCTATTTTTGAGCAATGTGAGGCCCTGAATTAACTGATTGCAATTTGGTTTAATGACTTCTTGAAACTCTAACAAGATACACAAACACTTGGAGCGGGTTGCAAGATGACTGTTGGCAAAACCAAAGTACAGCCCATCCCAACATGTAACAGATCTACTTAAAGAAAATGCTGTGGGGCCTCATGATGAAAAGTAGAGACCCCATAATTATATGCTGTGTCCTAACGGTCTGCTGGGAGATCAGTTCTTTTTGATTTCAGAGAAAACCATGACTCCCTCTACTCCCCCTGTTTTTATGGATGGCCACACCCAGGTCATAACCAAGCTCACAGGGACACTGAATTCACCATGGGCAGGACTTCAGCATGACTTCAGAGGTACATTTATTCTCCCCAGATTACAGACATGCCCATGCAAAATGGTTTTGCTATGAATGCTCCTAGGACTTGGTTTTGTTCTTACTGAATTTGGTGATATAATCAGCACAGGATCACCTCAGGGGTCATATTGTTAAGCACAGGCAGAAGCCCTTGAAGTGCTGGAGTTGAGACTGTACTTCTTGTTTGGCCCAGCACGTCATTTGTGATCCATCCCATTGTTCTGAGTTTAATGCTTATTCATTTCCTCCTTGATTCTGTTTTCATACTTCATTATTTTTAATTGTGCTTTTTTATTTTTAAGAAACAATAAAAATAATCTCCCTTGGGCCAAAGAATGTGGATCAACACAATCAGGTCACTGGTCTCATTTTAATCTCAGCACTGACATAAACACATATTTCAAGGTGAGAAGTTTGCCTAGAAACTTTGCAATCAATAGCTGTAGTCTTGGTGTAACTTCTGGGGATGCAAATACTCAAAAATTCAGCAGAATTTCTTTTAAAAGAAAGAGGGATACTTGTGAGAGGAAGCTAAGATATTCAGGGGTCTTCCTCACTGGAAACTAAAATTGTGTATCATAAAATACCTATAAACAATTCCTTTTACCTTACACTATGAAAGCACATTGAATCACTCAACAATTGAAACTCGGAAGTAAACTGGGACTCTTCTGTATTATTCTATGCCATATCTACATATTGGAGGGAATTTTTACACGGAGAAAGAGCTGGAAGTGGTGGAGGAAGAAGGGAAAACTTACTTTCATGATTAAAAGCGAAGCACAGTGACAAAGAATTTCCTCAAATTCCTCTTTCCCTCTGAAAGAGGGCAGCGAAGTGTTATAATGGAACAGGGAAGGTGGCTCTGCCAACTGAAGTTGTGGTACAGGCATATGTCTTTCTCCCTCAAGTTGAAATGCATCTCCTTGTAAAGCAGCTGCTGTTACTTAAGAGTAAGGCTGAAAATTAGCAGAATTAATAGGTATTTAAACAAAGGCAGGGTACTTCGGTTAAACATGAAAGACTGGAAAGGCCATACAAATTATACTTCAGTTATTGCAATTCCACTGAGAGTGTAAAACAATGTGATGTGATCTCCTGCTGGGTAAAGGCAAAACATATTTGAAGCTGCTGTTTTAAATTATGATGGCACGTTTATGGAAAACAGACAACGCCTGATACCACAAAAATGTGATGGGTACCATTAGCAGTGAGTATCATATGGTAAACCATAAACTCTTAGTGCCTTCAAAATGTTTTAAAAAGAAATCAAGTCAGTTGATTTGTTTATGGAAGGAATTAAAAGCATGTTTTCCTTTAGCTCTTACATAGTGTGCTAAGAGCTCTTTAAATAAAAGATACTCATCAAAAATGAATAGCTTTATTAATAAAATATACGCTCTTCTGAACAGAATGTAATGATAAACTACAAACCAAGGTAGAAGATGATGTTGTAAAACTTTCCTTTAAGTGGTTTCTGTAGATATATTAAGTGAAATGGTGCTTGTTCTAATTTTTGAATAATGTGATATGGAATCACCTAATTCTTTTGGATGCAGAGCCCTATTTGACACAGGTACGTCATAATTGACTACATTACTAATGTGGGCAAGAAAAACTTTCACAAGAAGAGATAGAAAAAGCTGTCTCAGTTTACCTTCAAGGGGAGATTATTAAGAGAGGACATAATGAATGTATGAAGAGAGTGGGTGGAATAGATAAGGGAGAGGAGAATTAATATTCACACTGTCTTTAAAAGAAGGACATGAAGAGATTGGGTGAAGTTCAGCAGCTGCAAACGTAATGGTGATACGGGGAAGCACTTTTTCTCACAACATAGCAACTGGACAAGGGAGCCCTTAGTTACAGGATGTTTTTGAGGTTAGGAGTTTATCGGGATTTATGAAGAGAGCTTGAACAAGCCAAATTATCATTATGAATACTAAAGAGAGACAGGAACCAGAGCAGCTTCCCATGGTGGATCAGGAGCACTGTGTCTCCCAGAGGTGGTCCATCGTCCACTTCCCACCAACAGCTGCAGAACCCCTGTCCAGAGACCCCATAGTGGGACAGGCTTTGGCAGCTCCTCCATCCCACTTGCCAAGTCCAATCGGGTCAGTCTGGGTCAGTCTGAGCCTTTCAGAGCTCCCACTGTGAAATCAGTACCGGAGTGAGACCCCGGCAGGGTCCAAGGTTGTTTTTGGCCATGGGGAGTGTGATCTCTTCAGCCTGAGAGACACTCTCCTTCCAAAAGCTGGGGAAAATTAATAAATAAATAAAAATCTCATCTTCCTCACAGAGAACTTGAAGACTGTTTTTTTTCTCCTGCAATCAGAAGAAAAATGGAGCTCCACTCCTTTCCAAAAAGTCACTGCTGCAGGTGCTGTTGCAGAATTCTCCAGACTTGACTGTCCACACTGATCACAGCCATAGAAGTGGAGCCACCTGGGAGCCAGAGGAGAGCTGTGTGGAACAGGAGAGACTCTCGTTCCAGGGAAGACCCACATGAATCTTACATTCCAGCAATCTGTGACCCATTTCCATGACACTGCCCTGAAGTTTGCTGTTGGGAAGCAATCCTTCATTCTGAAATCCCTTATCTTGAGAGAGAATGTAATATTTATGATTTTTTTCCCTGTTTACTGGACATGCTGATAAGCAGCTCTGGGACCAAGGATCTGTGAGAGTCTCTCCTTTTTTCTTCCTAAGGGCTAACTAATTAAAAAATTAATATATCTTTAGTTGAACTTTCAGTAACTGTTTTAAAAAATTCATGCAGTTGGAAAGGTCAATGTCCAAAGAAGTTCAGGATTCAGATCCCAGCAGGTCTGTTGGCTGTCCTGTTTCCCCCCAGGGAAAAGCTAAGTGGGACACCTGAGGGGAACAGATACTGGCCATTAATCCAGGAGACAGCAGCTGGCCAAGCCTGGTGATATTTGATGGAAACAAAACACATGGCAAAGCGTGCAGTTCCTTAAAAGCTAGCTTTTCTGCCTGGTTTGCCAGTCTGAAGAACTGCTTGCTTGTGCGCAGGAAGTTTTAAAAGTAAAATGGATGCTAAGGTCAAGGAACGGGTTGATGCTTTAGCCATCCAGCTGTGAGATCTAAGGAGGCCTCACAGGAATTAGCGAGACAGGAGGATTTTGATGGATTTCATGTGAAACTGATGAAAAATAATTGCTTTTGGAGAAAGGTCACATGAAAAGACAAAATAGGTAATCATTAATGCATCTTTTCCATGTAGAAACGTGTGGGGAAGCAAAGTGCTCTGATTTTGGATAATAATCATTCAGAAGGACTTCACAATGGGCACTGTACTCCTGAACCTAGCACAACTGCTATAGATAAACATTTTCTTTGCTTTGATGAAAGCAATGTTGTCACAATATAAATTGCGAGCCTCATCCTCTTCTTTCGATTCTCCATTTGTTTAAATTGTTCCTCTCTGTATGGAAAAAAAAAACAAAAACACAAGCTAAGCACATTAGAAGAAGAAAAATGCATCTCATTGTGATTAGATTACTGTGTACCAATAAAAGAAGGATTGAAAACTGTAAAGATATTGTGATTATTTTTACTAAGCATCTGTCTTACTGTAGCTCATCGGTTTCCCAGCATTACAATGAAGTTAGAGGAATTCAACAGCCATAGTTTGACAGAACTTTGGCTGTAACAGCAGTCTCTGGACATGCTCTCTACCCACAATGAATGGAGGATAATTTGAGTTAGCTTAGTTGTCTGCCTTTGGGGCAAGACTTGTTTCACTTGCCTTGTATTTGCTGTGAGGTTTGAGGTCTGTGGTGACACTGCACATCTGTACAGAAGAAAAACTGTCTCTACCAGTCCTGGGAGACATTCTGCAGCACAGCCATTCAGCAGAACCTATCTTCTCTGCAGTGAATTAGCAGGCACATAGTAAAAAATTTATTTCCTGAAGATACAGACTGATGCAGACTGTCGTTGTATGGGATTTCTGTATTTCAGCCACATAATGACAGCCACTGTAACAGTTTCCCATTAGCTCATGTTTCCATATTGTGGAGCAAAGGAAGGTGATAGCAGTGCCTTCTACCAGGATAGAAGCACTATGGAGAAACAGAAGGTGACAAAGAAGAGAAAAAGCAACTTACCCTTTCAGATGACCAGTAACAACTCAAGAACAGTACAACGCATATCCGGAAATGCTGCTCCCTTGACTGCTAACCCTTAATAAGGGTGAGAAGGGGTAACCCAGGGGCTTCATACCTTTTGGTTACTCTAGTGCATTGCTTGCACCTGAACTCCTTGGATTAGTCACATCTTCTCAGCTGGTGCTCAACCATTGTTTCAGGCTGTAACCTGGCAATTGCCAGGTTGCCTGAAATGCCTCAGACCCTTCCCTCTTCTCTCACAGTTTGGGAACTGCTGGGGAGCCAAAAGCAATATGTGCCATGGTCCATTTTGGGCTATGTGGTACTGACCTGCTCTGTGGTAGATGCCTGCTGCTTGGCCAGCTGGCCCATCAAACAGGACAGATAATTACTAGTCTTGCTGTGCAGCCCTTCCCTCACTCAGGACAATAACTGGTATCTCCTACCTCTAGCCAGGCCCTGATTTTCACTCCTTTATAGGGATGCCATATTTTTGATATCTCTCATATTTTGTGAAGTGTGACTGGAAGTGACCAGTGCAATCAGAAACTGTAGGGGAGAAACTGCAGAAAGAATAGCATATGTAATGTGACAACCATGTACCACAACTTGCTGCAAAAATGCATGCCTTAGGAATCCACTACCCAACCACATCGGCTTTGTGTGCACAATTTACCCTAGGAAGAGGATATGAGGGAAGGAACCTTGTATGGGGTAGAAGAGCACCTTGGATTCAGGGGTAAATGGAAGATATTCAGGTTCCCTCATGATAAATGCACAGTATTTGTGCTGAACTTTTGGCTTGTCAATATTATACTTGTCATCAGCCCTAAATTAACTTGAATGCAAACATATGCATTCAAGAAATTAACAAGATATAACCATTGCATGTGACATGTAAATGAAATACTTTGTTTCCTTTCAGAGCTGTTTATGGGCAGAACTTAGACCTAAAATACTGTTAATTAATGATTGGCAGATACAAAAAGGCAAATGAATGCTTTTATCATCTGTAAGGTAACAAAAGCAGGGATAGATAAGTCTTGGATACTGATAAAATGTGTCAGAAAAGTCCTAAAACTCTACAGGAGAACTACAATTAAGGAAGGGGGGAAAAATTCTTACTACCTGCTCTCTTGCTCCTGATTCCTGTTGACTGAGAGCTACTGGCCATCTGTTGCTTAGCTTTGAGGTTCTGTATGCAGGTGATGAGGCATGGTTCAGATACCATAATGTTTCTTTGTGCTCATGTACAATTGACGGAGTAACAGGAGCTTCATAAACTCTAAAAGCAAGAAAAAAAATGCTTATCCCAAGGATGCTGGAAGAGAAACACTATTTCTGCATAGTAAGATCCTGTAGTATTCAAAGCATGTGCCAAAGAGCATAATCCAAGTTCCTGGAGGACACAATACTGCCTGTATTCTTCTGGTAAAAGAACTACTATTTTCTCTTTATGTATTTTTGTTCAGCACATCCTTTCACAAATAGGCTTACATGGCTGACTCTTGAAATAATTAGTATTAATAAATGATAGCATTGCTATTTTTATTGCCACTGCTTCTAGAAGCCAGATTCATACCAAAGCCCATTGTGGCTATCTCTTTCATCAGTCATGCAGAACATGGCTGAGTTCTGCTTTCAGTTAGAGCCACATAAATCTGAAGTACCTACATATTCCCAGCCAGTAATACTTGTGGTGTATGCTGGAGTGACCACTCAGTAGTATTTATTTCTCAGGAACAGAAAGGTGATAATTCTTCTGTGTGACTAGAGAGGGCAAGTTCCAAACATGTTGCAAGCACAGTTAAAAAGGGAAAATGAAATGAGTAGGAAAAAAAATTGAACTCACAGAAAAATAATTTATAAGATTTCCAGGCTTGAAAGTATATTTCATGTACACATACTGAGAAGATCTGTTTGCAATCAGCTCCTGTGTCATTTACTGCATGAGTACTTGATCCAGAATCTGCCGCATATCATTGAGATGATATGGGGATAGCAGTGTAGGATGAGGAAGTGGGTCTAAAAAGATTTAAAACCTTGGAGCCCTCAGGAGCATCTTGTCAGACAGCTGCTTGGCTTTGATAGGGGACGCCAGAGCAGCACTGAGAGAAGATGAGGGACATGGCTTGAGATATGGCTAACTTCTCACCTGTTGAGGTGTTAGGTAGCATCACAGGGCAGGCAGGGTTTTTCTCTCTTTGGAGGTGGGCACACCTTGATAATATAAATGGGATGTAATGGTGGCTTGGAAGCTGGCCAGAAATGGGCCAGTGCCTGTGAGGCATGAGGATGCACCTCATGCAGTACTGACACATCTGTGAGACAGGGGATCGAAAGCCAGCACTGGCTTCCTGCTAAGCCATCACCGCTGGTATGTTGGTGCATGGTCCCAAGGTCCCTTTTTGACACAGTGCAGGTGCCATGATGCTGTCCAGGAGCTTGTCCAGGTGCTGCGTGACATGGAAGAAATCCCTCCAGCCTGCAGAGAAGTCTGCAGCCTTGGCTGAGCCAGGAGGACACACAACAATTTGGTGTTTAATACATACAAATATAGATGTAATCTGTGTTTATATTAATTACAAATATTACAGGGCTGGAAATATGTGGCTTGATATCAAAATGGAGAGTAGCTAAAGCAGCAGCATTGGAACTATCGCACATGGAAGTGTACACCAGCCAGCAAGTAATAGTATAGCAAATGAACAAAGATGTTTGAGGGGAAAAGTTTCCCATGGATTTGCAGGAGTTACAGCTGGAAAAGACATGATGTTCCCTCTCTTTGCCAATACTTAACAGCTCTGCAGAGTGTTACACACCCACAGCACGTGCACTGTGCTGCAAAGAGCTGGTCAGTAGGAGCATAGGCCAGAACATCCTCTTTTTGGTAGTATCAGGTGCATTACCGCCATGCATGGGAGGAGGCAAGTGACAGCACAGAGTCTGAGGCTTGATATAGACTACAGATGTCATCATTTTCTTCTTTGTTCCTTTGCTTGCTGTTTGTGAGCATTCTGCTGACATGCTACTCATTCCTCATGAGGAACGAGTTAGCTGCAGTAATTCATAAAGCTTCTTGACTGCTCAGAATGGTGGTGTCTGAGTCACAGGTTGCTGTTTCCATCTTGATCAGAGGGATGAAATGTTTACAACTGAGGCATACCAGCCTTCCAGAGGACTATTGATTCCTTTATGAAAGTCTAATGATGCCTTTTCCCCCATCTCCCAGCCTATTTCAGTCAGTCAACATGTTTGAGAAGGCCACCTGCAACATCTCCCTCCAAAAAATATCTACAAGAAAACAACAGTGAAATAATGCAGTGCTTTAGGTTACATCTTAATGCTCTCTCTCCCCTTGCTCAGACCAGGAATGCATGGGAGCTGGAAGGGGGGTGAAGTGATATGTTTTGAGCTCATTTTTCCTGTCTACTGCTGAAAACAATAATCCAAGAGAGAGCCCTCACTGCTGTTGTTCCCAGCAGGCTGAGTGGGACCAGCTCTGTCTTAAACTCAGGCCATGGCTTCTGATAGAGGGAGGCAGCTTGCAAACATGAAGCCAGAACAGGACTTCAGTCTCTCAATTGCGCTGGTGGGAAACTAGGTGGAGAAGACAGCATTTTCTTCTGGAAATAGGATTTTAGGGAAGATAACTGGGTGGAGAAGTGTATTAGTGCAGCTTAGTGCTTGCAATGCTGTGTTGCCTGGGGCTGCTGAACAGCAGATAACAAAAGTGTGATTTCTGCTGCAGAGACATTGGCATTAAAGTTGCCAGTGTGTAAGGGCAAGGATGAGGAAGGTCATGCATTTTTACCATGCAGAGGTCACTGGGAGACTACAAAATTTTCCTATTTTTTTTCAAGTCCTCCAGTGGCGTTGATTATGAAGACCTCCCAAAAAGAAACAGCTCAGTCCAATCCACCAGAGAGACTCCTTGGGAAAGAGACCAGAAGGCCTGCGTAGTTGTCCCTACATGAGCCAGAGCAAAGCAAGGGAGCAGGGAGCTGTCATAGAAGAAATCTGGCTCCCCTCCTCTTCCCAGGGTGGCATCCACAGGTGCTCAGACTAAGCAAACTCTTTTGGACAAAAAAGTGTTGTTGGGAGAGTCCCTGCTCAGTATAAGGGAACCAAAGTGTTTTAGCAACTCTTGGCTTGCTAAACATATGCAGATTTCCTGAGAACAAGAAAAGCTACTTGCCTGAATTAAACAGGTAGCACTGTTTCAAGACCTTGCCTCCAAGCAGAGATGATAGATGATGAAGTGGGCTTCTGCTAAGAGTTTCTAAGTCATCCTTTCCTTCTCCTTTCCTCATATTTTGTGAAATGGATGAATAGTTTTAGATTGAAGTCCCTCCTATTTATTTTCAAACTAGAAGTACCATCTAGAATTAAAATTTATCCTGCCAGCATGGTGGGTTCAAGACCAATAGAACAATTTCAGTTGTATCAAGGTCACATCAAAGAATATCTCAGGCTCCCCTAACTACAGAGAGCACTGCTTGCATAGTGCACGCTATAGGGACTCAAATGGTGGTGAAGGCTCAACATAGAGTAGACTTCCAGCATCTTTGGGTGGTGGGCTGTGATTTGTAGCTAAGTCTTGTATAACAAAGCTCTGGAGCTGAGGTGTTAGGAAATATATACTTAGAAATATATTTTGAAGACTCCCTTGACTATAGCAAAATCAACAGTGGCAAGGACTATATGTTGGTTTATTTTATTCCAAAGTTTGTCATTTGCGCAGCTTGACTGGGGATGGCTATATTTCTCGTACAGTCAAACACTCACTTGTCATACATGTTTATAACAAGTGACACAGCAAGGCTGGAGACAAGGAGCAGTTTTTTGTGACTGGAGTACTGCAGTTCCATTCGGAAGGAACTCAGGGAAATTTCTCACTAGATATATGTGAATTGGGGTGAAACGCTGCAAAATACTGAAGATCCTTTGCCCCAGAAGTAATGACAAGGTGCTGAGATAATCAGTCTCTTAAGGCTTAGCCTGGAAGCATTTCTAGCTTTCCTACTTTATTATGGGAAACATTAGTAATTCCAGAATCAGGCTTTGAAAAAACTTGTTTCTGCATTATAGGCTTCCTTGTTTTATCTCATCTTGTATCCTTCCTTTATCAGTTATATTCTCCTCACAACAGAGTATGCATTTTATTTTGAAGCTTTGTAAAGTGCTCCACTCCAGTAAACACGATCAGTAAACAAACATTCAGCACAGAAAGATTTTTATTCCTATCAATTCTGTTACCTGTCAATTCTTTTGCTGGATTTGGTTTTTTAGTATTTGAATTTGTAAGTTTTTAGTATTACTTCTTCTTACATTGTTGTTTAAAAAAAAGGGGGGACAAGGGGTGGGAGGGAAGTAAACATGAGGAGATAAAAGGAAGCAACCTTTGCTCCTTACTCATTTCACACATTCCCTACCCTTCTTCTCCTAACCCCAGCAATTCCAGCTCAGAAAAGAAGGAGACAAAAATAGTTAAAAGGATATGGAGGGAGGCCTGAATACTGGTAATTTCTCTCTTTTCCATTTCCTTTACCTGTGGGGGAAAAAAAAAAAAAAAAAAGGAGAGGAATATGAGATTTTGTCCCTTTCCTCCCACTCCCCAGCCCCCAAAGATCACAGATGTTTAAAAACAAAGTGAAAATCAAAACCTGGGACTAAGAATCAATAGAATAATTTGAATTATTTTCCTTCACATATTTTTTGGCAGAAAAATGTATGACTTGGCAGGAAAAAAACTCTGCCTTGTTTCATTTATTGGTCAGGTCTATTCATTAGCAACATGTTAGGAGTTAGGCACTGCTTGTGTAGACCAGATTATGTCCATGCTGGTAAATTAGACCCCTTCTAACTAAATCTCTCAGGAATGTTCAGATTTTAACCTAAAACAACAGGATTTTCTACTCAAAGAAAGGGCTCCTGGGTGAGGCAGATATCAGTGTGAAGGCAAACGTGTTCAGAGAAGGAGAGATCGTAATAAGTCCCCTCTCTGCTGCAGATTTCCCTGACTCTCAGAGTCTTAACAGTGGGACCACACTACTTCTGGTTCCCAACATTAACTGTAGCATTGCTCTCTCTATGGCACTGAGCAGCCCTTTAAGCCTTTCTTTTCCAATTCCATCCACTGTAAAAGGGTGACAGAGAGGACTGCTGGCACAAGTCTAAATGTGTGCACAGTTTGACGAAAAAACAAGGTGTGAATGCTGACTGATGTCAGAGAAGGAAATGGTGCAGGTTAGGACACCATCTACAGCTGCTGTATTTACTGCTATAGGGGACAGGGAGCTGGGCTGTTGATTTTTTTCTGCTCACTGGCATGCCATAAAGAATGAAAGTAATTTTGAAATACATCAGAGATACGCTGGCATCGGTAGATGCAACACATATCAAAGCCAGTATCTCACTGTTTAGCTAGTTACATCACATTCCACCCTGTTTCAGCTAGCTTTCCAGGAAAATTGGTTTCTGGTTTTAAGGATGAGGATTAGCAGCAGAAGATTTAAGGCTTAAAATAGTGTATGTATTTTAGATTTATTTAAGGGCCTTTGACTTCTAAACACTTTGCTTTAATATATCTCTTTCTAGGCTGACATGGCTTTCATTTTTCATCACTGCTTTACATTCCAGTGTTCAAATGGTTTATGCAGGGGAAACTTGAGGTTTTAAAAATCTGAAATTCTTTGCTGCTGTTCAAGGAGTGCTTTCTCTTATTCTCTGTCTGTAGCATGTTCTCAGCAGAGAGAACTGTAATTCAGAACAATTCAGTTTTCCGTCATTTAAGACGGAAAGACCCAGTAATGGCTTAATCCTGATTATGCACAGCCATTTGTGAGGACTAACTTCCAGATGTTTGTGTACTTTTCTTTTTTTCTTTTCCTTTTTAAATGTGAATGTTACTCACTTCTTTGGACTTGGTGCTAAGAAAGAAAGAAATCTCTGAAATTCCCTGGGTAGCAGCACTGATGAAACTTCAGTTTAGCTAAGTCAAAAAGCCACTCTGAAGTTTTTAATATTTGCTGCACACATCCAATTCAAACTGCAGCAATGGAAAATTTTCTGTCCTAAATCCTGCTCTGGGGGGAATTTGTATTTGGAGAGAAGCATGTTCAGCCTTCTCTTCTCCTTGGACTCTCTCTAGAGGTTGCTAGGTATAGCAAGGTCAGAGCTCTAGGATCTGGTTTGGATCCAGCCAACTTTGACCTTCTGAAGGCAGTGGCTATATCACCAGCCAAGGTTTTGTGGTTAAAGGTCAGTTCAGATTATTTCTTAAGTTCCAAAGAATTTGAGGGGGGAAAAAAAAATGGGGAGGAAGCAAAGACTGTGTTTCAAAGCCAAAAATGGATTTGGTAGAAAATGTTTTGTGTATACCAGATTTTAGATTCCACATCTTCTAGTCAACTGTCCAAGTCACGCAGTCCTCGTAACAGGCCTTCCCTGTAAAACAGCTCTTTCTGGCCCAGTTGATGGAGGCTGGCTTTTGAGATGCGAGCTGCTCTCCTGAGTCTGTTTCCAACAAAAAGCGTCAGTTTTAATTGAATTTTGGTGCTATCTTTGCACATACTATTCTAATCAGCCTGCTGGGAGGGTTCTGTATATGGAGCAACCAAGAAGCTCCCACTGAGGCTCTGCATTATGGATCCAAGGGATAAACTGGAGTTCATGTAGCTGACTTGCAAGTAAGCTCACTAATAAAATTTAACTCTTAAAGAAGATGGCTTGGTCCTGACAACTCTGATTGATTTGGCACAACGTTGTGGAAATACAATTATAGAATTGGACTGCTTTCAATTTATTCCAGATAGAGAGAGAAAAAGTGTTTTTTTAATTAAAAATAAATAAGTTAAGCCAACTTTGAGAGCTTCTTGCCAGATTATTGTTTAGTTCAGTGTTGTATTTTCATCTGCATCACGTTGAACCCAAAAACATAGATCAGCAGATTCCATCCCCTCCAGCAGGTAAAGATGGCTGAACTCATGAGCAGGCCTGATGGGTTCCAGTGCATGCAGCCTGTAAGGATTGTCCCATGGACTGCCCAAGCTTTCCAAATGATGCTTGCAGAGGCGGTTTTTGGCACAGTAGCTCACAAAAGCTTCATAAGAACTTTCTTTTGATTATAAGACAGTTATACAGTGAAAAAAAAAAAAAAAAAAGGGACCTTTGATTGTGCCATACAAGAAGACCTCTACCTGTCCCTTTGCACCTGCTAGGCAACAGTACCGGGCAGCTTGGATGGCAGGGCTGGTCAGTGCACCATTGGAACACCAACAGTGATGTTGTTTGTACAAGGCCCATCTCTGCTCTGAAGGGCTATGTAATAATAACACCTTGCCTCAGCTCCTGCCAGCAGTGCTCTCCCTCACAGTGTGTATCAGGTGTTAATTATTGCTCTTGCACTGCTTGTGAAGATCATTGACTGCACTGGGGAAAAAATGCCAAATATTATTCCAGCCTCAGTGCGGGTGGCTGGGCCGAGTTTCCCAGCAGAGCCATGACTGTAGGCAGAAGGTGGGTTTGGGGGGGGAGCAAAGTAAATCAAGGAAAACAAAACTGGAGGCACTTTCAACCACCTGAATAAAGACACACAACAGCACAGAAATACCACTGAATTAATGCAACCTGAGCCCAGAGCTAACTACAACGATGCATCATATTCATCACCCAGGAGAAAGAGCTCAGCAGAGAGCCCAGGGGACAGCATGGGCAGTGTGGATAATTGTTGAAGCCTGCTGGCAGATGGAAAACATCTGTTTTATATTTGAGTTAAGAAGATATATTTAACTCCATTACCCAGATTTGTACCTATCATTTACTTATTCAGATTTATTAGCATAGGCTTGTGACAATGAGGTTATATAAAGCTGAGACATCTTTGTGTGCTGGGAGTTACGAAAATTTGCTTTTAAAGGCAGCAAAATTACAACAAGCACCTGCAGATTTCAGGGCTGTGAACATTATGTATGCACTTGTAAGTCTGAATGCCATCACATGCTGCTGTAAGCAGGGTACGTGTGCCTCTGCAGGGTGTCCTGACAGGGTGGTGTGCGTGTGCGCTCAGCAGTAGATGTGTATAAAAGGATGTGTTAAGGTAGCTCTACATGCCTGCCTGTGATGATATGCTTCCCAGGGTTTCCCAAGCTGGCTGCACAGCCTTAGTCAATGAAAAATTCAGCAGCTGCTGATCTAGTGCAGGCACATGGGCCCATAAGGCTCAAGCCCTCCAAAGCACTGAGCTTGCTCACCATGGGATGGGTAGGCAAAAGAAAATCTCCCCAGTTTCACTCAGCAGGCTTCAATTATCCTGACAAGTTGATCAGATGAAAAACTTCATAGTGGGTAATGTAGCTTCAGTGTACTAATACACTCCAGAAGAACTACAAGAACAACGGCTCATGAGTCCAATGAGTAGAGGGGGCTTTTTTTTTTTTCTTTTCCTCCAACACAGTGCATGTCTCTATCTACCTTTCTGCTCCTCTTCACAGCCTTGTGTCCCTTACAGAATCAATCTTCATCAATATAGAATCATAGAAATATTAAGACTAGAAAAAAAAAACAGGTCATCTAGTCCAATTATCAACCCATCACTACCATGCTCGCTAAACTATGTCCCTCAGTGCTACATTTAACTATTAATGGCAATATCTCCATGTCCTTTGCTTTGTCCACCCCTATAGCCTATCTTTGCCCCGCTTCGCTCTTTCAGCCTTCCTACTTTTTAGTCTCATCTCTATTTTCTGCCCCTATTCCTACTGCAGCATCTTTACATCCATCTCCAGATACTCGCCATTCACACTGGAGACTTGAGATGTATGTTGGCACTTGCAAGCACACAATGCCCTTGAAAAGCAGAACCAACCCTTCTCAAACCTGATGTCCAAGCCAAGGAGAAACTTCATAAATGGGACTGAAGGTCATTTGCTGAAGTTGTCCTGACTTGACAACACTGGGACTTTTATTCACAAATTCAGGACACCAAACTGCACAGCCTGACCTGTGAGGCTATTCTTCCCTGATCTGCCTTCAGCCTCTTGCTGAAAGCATTCAGTATAGGAGCAGGGGCACTGCCAGGTTTCTTACGCGATAACCCATGCTGTTGCAATGAAAGCAAATAGGCCACAAACTGCTTCTAGGCTGAAATTATTATTTAACATGGTACCAAGAATTCCCATGAAGTCTGAAGACATAAAACACTGGTGCAACTGATTTGTGAGAAGCTGCCCACTCTAGTTAATCCATGAGAATCTGCCAGCTCCTGGCAGGTGTAAGCCTTTATTTAGCATCACTCAACCTTAATTGTTTAATTTAAATGAAAATGGGGACTTTTTTCTTTTCAATTGCATTTAATTCCTTCAAGATATTACCTATAATTCATCATATTTATGACTTCTGAAATTAACTTCCCTCCCATAGAGTTCAATAAATAACTTCTTGGATACCTCATTCACAGCGTTAACAACACCTTCTTCCCTGTATTTGTCACTCCATAGAATGAAACCATATGAGGTGGTTAGGACTTACATGGTCAGCTCTGGCAGGCTTTTTATATTTACTTGGTTTGCATGATATAAATCAGAGCTGGGACGTTCTCCAAGAACAAGCTATTTGTTATCTTGCGACATGTGTATTTCTGGGTCAAAATTTGATAAGGTGTTTTTAGCATTATTGCAAGACGCAGGTAAGGTTTACATTCACCCTGTGCCAGCCCTCACGTTTTAACTGCAGAACACTTGTATACCTTATAGTGCATTTTATTACAACTGTTCATTGGAAATTTGATAATTCTCCCAGCTCAGAAGTACCATAAGTAATTGCAAATCCCATAGCTTTCTTCCAGGACAATTCCACTTAACTAAATATTCCAGAAACATTTGTGGGACCAATATATGTGAGACTGTGCTTTAGCGCCATGATCTGAAGTCACACTAATAATATAGCTTCTTTAGAAAAAAAAATGATGCTCTTAAAGTCTGTAGGAAATCTAATTGCTTGCGCAGGGAGGCTTCTATAGGATCAGACTTTAACTTCACATAAGCCTTTCAGGCATGAGGGGACACAAGTGCATGTGGATATTTCAAAATGTCATACTAGATTGCTCTAGCTTAATTTCTAGCTGAGAACACTGGCTTCCACAAGAAGAATATTTATGGTGGATAAATTATACTACTTCTAAAAGTATCAATATGTGCTTAACCTATGTAAGTACCTTTATAATCAATGAACATATAGATGTTATAATTATGAAATATACCAGACAGTTTGGCTAAGCAGCTTTTTATACCAAAAGAGAATAGATAGGACGCTTACCTGTGTCCTGGACTTACTGTAAAATTCCAAAGGAGGGATTTCCAGAAAGAGACCCTTCCCCCCTGGTAGTCAGCTCTTAAATGGGTCTGATAGAGGTGGATCCAGGCTCCACCCCTTCTCACAGGTGAATTGCCTTCACCTCAGGTGATAAATCAGAGGTTCAGGCCATGATTCAATAGTTCCCATACAGTACCATATCTGGGCCATGCTATGGTCAGTGTAAAACTGCATTAGATGTAGCCCTGAAACAGGTTTTTTGTGACTTTATAAATTCAAGCCAATAGAAATGTAGTGACTGTATGATTTAGGAACTTGACATTGTGAGTGGCAGCTGTGCACTGAATTATGGTGGATAGATGTCCTAGTAACTGTAAGCACCTAACCAAGAGTACTCAAGATCCAAGACCTGATCACACAATGTACACACGTGCAAACACGAAAAATGGCATGGAGTTTATTGAAACGACTCCTGACTCACACCTGCATGATAGTTTGTTGATTTTGTCCCTGGAAATAAATACTTGCTGAAAGTTTAAAAAGCCAAACACATTAAAATCATTCTATGCATAACATCAGCGCTCAGAGATCAGCATCCCAAAGAAGAATAGTGCCTTCTCAGAAAAGGAAGCACACATGAACATAAGGCCATGTGAGAACGCATGCTAATTCCTATAAAAGACTTAAGAGCCACTGAAATATCTAAGTTCAACAAAATAGAAGGTGAATACTTAATATTCAGGATTTTTGGATCCTGAATCCTTAAGACATCCTTAAAACAGATTCTCCACAGATTGATCCATGGGGCCTAAATATTCATTTTAAAAATCTAATTTAAACAAGATCTTCTCCTGGATTTTCCCAGAGAGAATTAATGACAAAACTCTTCTTTTTAGTGCCAATATGATATATGATGACACATCAAAGAAAAAATGAGCTATATTTTGTCCAAAAATTGACATTTATACCACTACTTTCTCAGTTTTTCATTACAAATCTGCTGATTTTACTCTATATGCTGTCATGAACGTATTAACCTGTCTTGTGGAACAGATAATCTCTACCACACAGAACATCTGAATATTTTCCTGTCAGGATTTAGCTCTCAAAATCTGCTCTGAGTTCAAGGTCTGCATCTGAAGTAAATGGAAGCAAAACTCCAGTAAATGGAAGCAAAACTCCAGTATCTCTTAGGTTTGGTCTTTCAGCTGTGGAAGAGGTTATCTGATTTCTTCTTCACACAACAAAGATCTTTCCCTCCCTAGCAGAAATACTCTTAGACACTTCTCTTTTTTTTTTTTTGCCTTCAGTTTCACTTCATACTAATTTGGTCATTATCTCTGGAGGAAAATCCTTGAAGTTCTCCCTGTCCTTGAGTATCTTTGATATGCTGATGTCTCCCTTCCTATCCCATATTCCTGCTTCTGCTCTGGACTGCTCAGTGCTTTGATTCCCTGATAGGAACCATCACAGCACATGTCACTGATCAAAAGTGGTGAGAGGAGAAGAAAGCAAAAAAGAAAGAAAGAAAATACCTAGAAGGAGTTTGGTTTGGCAAACTATTCAAAGACTCATATCTGATCAGTCATAACCTCCTCTCTGTCACTGATGTGTTTCAGCAGAATTTACATTCAAATGGTGTTAAATGAAGGCTTTTATCTCTGCTGCCCAACCCCTTGAGAACGTCCTTTTCTGCCACTTTCACCTCATTCTACTCATACAGAAACACAAGAAGAGATCAAAACCGCCATGCTTGACAGCTCTGTTTTAACTCTGTGTATAAAACCCCCTTTTTTTGGACAGAATTGCTAATTGATGGGCTGTATGGGCGAAGCCGTGACAGGCACAATAAGAAGAGAAATATCACTACAAGGAAAACATAGGTCACTGCAAAGGATTATGCTTTATGGCAAAGAGGTTGACGCTGTGAAACATTTGTTATACTTTATGGAGAAGAGGCTGGAGTTGAGAGATATTTATTAATGTGGAGTTACAAAAAACTATCCCTAACAATAATTCAGGGATTGCCTGATGGGGTGTGGGTTTGGTTAGGAAAGGGATTCTGTCCTCCTGTGAACTGAGCAGATCATCATCTCTCACCTACAAATTAGCCTGTTCCCATGATAATCCATGTGCAAGCTGACACATGGATGCTGCTGGTCCCAGTGGGAACTGGGTCAGGCCCCCTCACTGTACAGTTCTATATTTGACACAGCACCAGAAATCCATAAGCATGTGGTAATTAGTGATGTGTACTAATGATGTAAACAAACCAGAAAGAGTGGGTGTCTTGAGGAGAGGGGGAGGTGTTAATGTGAAAATTAAGTCCTAAGTATTTATGTGGTTTTTCATTGCTTTTACAGCCCCCCTAGACCTAGGAAGAACTGAATTTTATATCTGCTTAATCTCAGTAGCTCCCTAGGAAACCAAACAGAGGAAATTCAGTTAAGTCCTTGTTCTTAGATGGAGATTTTTCTTCCCTTTGCAATATTTAGTTATTTCTCAGATCTTAGGAAATGTGATCCTTGTCTGCAGTGATAAGATGCACCTAGTTATCAATTATGTTTTGCTTTCTTGGTATTTACCAACTGTGTTCTATGGTACGGATGGGTATTGTGGGAGGCTGTAAGAAAGAAGGTCACAGACTCTGTAGAAGCATCTGTTGGGAATGGGACAAGGGGAAATAGTTTCAAACTAAAAGAGGGGAGGATTAACTTGGATCTAAGGAGAATTTTTATTGCAATAAGGATGGTGAGGCACTGAAAGAGGTTGTGCAGAGAAGTGGAGGATACTCTGTCCCTGGAGATATCGAAGGTCAGGCTGGATGGAGCTCTGAGCAGCATGATCTCAGTGTAGGTGTCCCTGCTCATTGCAGGGCAGTTGGACTAGATGGTCTTTAAGGGTCCTTTCCAACTCAAATGATTCTATGATTCTACAGTCTAAAGGAGCCTATGATTTTTATTGGTCTGTATCCCTCTGGTCTTTGTCCCCATCTTTCTGATATCAAAATACCTTGAAAGATTTAGATGACTGCACTGCTTGAAGATAGTGGGAAACTACCTGCACAGATGGACAATTGAAGCACACACTAGATGAAGTGATTTAGCCAAAAGATAGAAGTTTGTGACTGCTTAGCAAGGAACTGAATGCAGGTTTTCCTAGTCCCATCATAGTGTTCTCAACCCAAATAATCCCCATCATGCCAAGTGATGTGGCACTGACCTCTCACAAGGCAGCAGGACCCTCTGTGCTAATGACTATTAACAGTGTCATGAGGATTGCACAGCATAATGCTTCTGAATAGAAGCCTGATCTGCAAAGAACTCAGGAGGGAAGAAAGAAAAAAACAGAATTAGCCTTAACACACTTGGATTTCAGTTTGAGTCAAGGCAGGATCCAACTCTAGGAATTATCACACAACATTATTTTGAGCAATGGTTGTTAATGAGACCACATGTAAGCTGAGGCAGACACAGCACATAAGAAAGCACATCTAGGGTTGTATAGGCTTAACATGTTTTTCAGATTATTATCCACTGGCCAGAGCATTGCTATTCTCCTCACTATACAAATGGAGCACTGAAATACGAAATAAAAGCCACTATCTGTCCAATCAGCATCAGGGTCACAAAAGTATTTTCAAGTGGGCGAGTAGCTGTGAAATATTTCTGGGTTTTATTGCCAAGAAGAGTTTAAAGCCTCATCAGAAACAAGAACTGCAGTAAGGATAAATGAAACAAAAAAGAGGGTCAAAAGACCCCCAAATATAAAATTGTTAACAGCAGAATGTGGGTAACTGCAATGAGAAAGGAGGAAGGGCTTTGCTGTTCAGCCACATGTGAAAGTTTCTTAGCACTTCTGAACGAGCTTCACAGGTCAGCCAATTTGTAGTAATAACTTCGGGATGGAGTTGGGTATGTGGGAGGTGGAGGCAAATCTGGATATCATATAGGAGTGCTGGAATAGTGATAGAGACTTGTAAAAGCCAGGTGCAGGGGCCAGCACACTGCTTGCTGAGGACACAGAGAATACAAGATGTGCTGACAGCTCTCTCTGGCACTGACTTTTCTCTCATACATCTACTGCAGCTCCTGAGTCTGGGAGCCACAGTGGTGGAACGCGACACATGTATTAAGTAATAAATCAAAATCCTCATGGCTTGAGTGTGACAAATTATATCCCAACATAAAAACAAAGGAAAAAAAATCATACAGGCAATGTGAATGCAATGAGCACAAACATTTTCTGAATTTTTTTGGTAGACTGAGGTGCTTGGAGCTGTACTTGGGTTGAAGCAGTTGTCCTATCATGCAAAATGTCTGTACCGTATTTCTTTTGCAAAATAAAGTTAAGTCTTTGCAGAGGCTGCTCAGCTTCCTCAGTGGTATCAAGTGAGTGAACAATTCACAAACAAACCCCGCACTGGAAAGGTTTTTGGTTACTTTCTGCATGAAGCAAAACACGGTCTAAGCAGTCTAAGCCAAAAATTTTCAAAGAATGTTCATAGAACTGTTCACTTACCATTAAGACTCAAAATAAGACCAGTACTTTTTTGCTGCTTCCAAGACAAAAAAGTAATCTCTAAGAGTTTTCATCTCAGAAAGGATGAATTTCATTAAACAGTGTTAAAGGTGGGCTTTACAATATGTAAAAAAATGTACACATTTTTTACAGTTTGTCAAAAATGTTGACATCATTTCATGAATGCTCAAAACCTGACTTTTCACAACCACCAGGAAATGTACAGCATGCCAACACCAAAAGCCTCAGATGAAAATCCAGCATCCCATGATACTCTCCCACATCTTCATTTCTCCCACAGCTGCTGACAGGTAGTACTGCTGAGATGAGCAAGGAACCACTCTACAGTCCACAGACAAAATTTCTCCCCTGTTCCTCTTGGGTATCAGTGTCTAGCACCTTTCAGGCCAAGAACGGTTTCATAGGATAGCTTGGGTTGGAAGGAACCTCGAAGATCATCTAGTTTCAACCCCCTGCTACGGGCAGAATTGCCAATTACCAGATCAAGCGCTAGATCAGATTGCCCAGAATTGTGCTTCTGATGTCAAATTTTTTGCATGCTGTGAGAAACAAGTCAGTGAGTACTATTATAGAGCATGAAAGTGTGACCAATATATGAGAAAACCCCCTCTCTAGCACTCCCTTCATCCAAGAAAGCAGTGCTTTCTTTAGTGTTGCTTAGGAGAAAACCCTATGACTTAAAAGGTCACAAGGAGCTCTGTGAAGGCAGAGGTTAGTGTGTCAGTTCTGGGGGATGCTGCTTTTCTTTTATACCTTATATGTTCTTGCTGAGGGTTTCACACCTGTATATTAGCTAACCAGCTTAGACATTGTCGTTCAAAAATCTCATACTTGAAACAAAAGATGTAAAGCCCCCAGAAGGGCTGTCAGGCAGTTCAATCCACTGATGTATTCCCCCGTCATTCTTTCTCCTTTCCTGTTCTTTGTGTGTACATATCTGCTTTTCCCTGGCACCCATATGGCTGTGCTGCGCTGAACATTCCTGCAGGCGAGGTGAGAGGCACTACAGCAGAAGGAGTGGGGACTGGAGGTGACCCCCGAGGATACGGATGGCCTCACTGCTTCTGCAGCACAGCCACGTGGGATGACCTAATGCAGCTTCAACATGTGTAATATGCATTGTCTGTATTTTTAAGTGTGCTTTATTTAGGCACAGGCAGCCAGAGAGGGGAAATGAGTTTTGACAAACAATAGGAAAACACAGACATCTAAAAACACATTATTTCCCACTCCTAGGCTGTGTTGTGCCACTCCATGTTGAAGCCAAAGCTGAGGATTTTCATGAGAAGGTAAAATGATGGATGTAACATCATCATGGCTTGTGATCTACCTGCCTTTCCTTTGACACGTCTGCAATTTGGACCCTTCACTCTTTCAACTTCTTTCCTAACACAGTGCTGTGTTTTGTGGGATATCTTCTGTGCAGACTGAATCCCCCAGCTGCTCTCAGCACAGCTACAGGATAAAATCCCACCTACTACGTCCAAAAATAATGAGGTGTGGGCCAGACTGGAGCTGGAAGAGGGAAGGAAAAGAACAGGGTATGGGATAGATTTTCACATGGGATGAGCAAACAGATGAAAGTTCAGAGAGCTAGATACAAGGGATGGCTGTTTGGGAGGCAAATATGAATGAGATCTGTTGGTGATCTCAGCTTTCCCAAATACAGTGAGGAGAACGCATTAGGAAAAGGTAAAGATTAAGTGGAGCAGGTGATCCATGTTCCCACACCACACACATAACAGTGGTCCACAAAATCATAACATCACAGAATTATTACGGTTGAAGAAGACCACAAAAATCATGTTATCCAGCCATCACCCTACCCCTACCATGCCCACTAACCATGTCCTTCAGTGCCACATCTACCTTTTCCTTTAACATCTTTGGGAATGGTGACTCCACCACCTCCCTGGGCAGCCTGTACCAATACCTCACCATACTTTCTGAGAAAAAAATGTTGCTCATATCCAACCTGAGATATCCAGCTGTATGTCACAGCTTACTCAGGAGAGGAGCATCCTGAAGCATTCCAGCTGTTGCTCCTATGGGGCTTCAAAGCTTGTCAGATCAGCAGAGAGTTGACTTTTGGCCAAATTAGACAATCTGTTTTCATTAATGAAAAATTTCCCACTGAATATCTAGATTGCTTATTTTGTCTATGAGGAAAAACCCAGAAACTCCAAAAAACTCCAATCAGCATCATCACCATTAAGAAGCTGGTTCTTCCTTAACTGCAATCTCAGTGCAAGCTAAACTATACTAAGATTTTCAGAACTGAGACACTTCCAAGATTTCAACAGAAAATATATATTTTTTTTTATATCTCAGAACCTAGCTAGTGCTCACAAAGGATGGGCTTGGCAGTGGGAGAGCAGAGCAGTGGGGAGAAAGGAGCAAGAGGTATGGCAGATCTTTGGCTGAATAGCTCTTAGTTTGTCAGGGTCAGCTGGTTTAAGCCAGACCTTCAGCCTGAGTCTCTACGTCCCTGTGTGAAGAGGGAGCTGTGCAGGAATGCTGCGCTTGGCTTTCTTCTCCCATGTTCTCCTGCCAGCCCTTTCAGAACTTTTATTAAGGAGATTTAGGAAACAACAAAAGTGAAGAAACACAGTTCTAGAGTACAAATGTGTTTTGGCTAAGTCAATCCATGACTTGATAATACAAAGAACATGAAAGGCCCCTGGGAACTGGGCTTAGCTGTAATAAAGCTTCTTTAAGAAATGTTTTGGTACAGGGTTTATCTTTTTGCTATGTTACACCTATTTGATCTGAAGGAAGTGCAGTAATTGCATTGAGTCGGTTTTTCTCTGTGGTCAATGAAGCTTTCCACACATTTTCAGTGCTTGAAAATTGCCAAATATATATGGGCATCTGCATTCAGAACAGTTCTGTGCTGTTACTAATCTCACCAGAAAGGCATGGGGAGATTTCCAGAGAAATATTTCTTGGCTGGTGCAGGTCTGCTTGTGCCTGCTTCTCATTTCTGAATAAGTCAGAAGAGTGATCTCTCGCCTTTTACTCATGCCAGAGTCTACTGAAATCCAACAATCCTGCATCCCATAAGGAATCAGAGGCCCAGTTTACAGGCCTGTGTAGCTAATGGAAGAAAATCCCTGAGAAACGTCCCATGGGCGCCCGAAGAAGTAGGGTTCTGCAGGAAGAAATCTCAAGGCTTGCCTTCAGTCTGACTCACTGTTATTTTGCTATCTCTACAGTGAGTCTGCTGGATTTCTGCTCAGCAGCTCCAAGGTTGATACATGTATGCAGTAGGGCTGAATTTAGAGCTCTCACACATGCACTGCAGAACCTCTGTTTAGGCACTAAATATTTCTGGAGAAGGATGAGGATTCTTAATCCAAAAACATGGCAAACCTGGAACATCTGTGAGTCGGAATAGCTCCCTGTCATCTACAAGTGAGGGTACGTACTTTTATAATTTCTCTCGCCAAAGGAAATATCTCCAGAGGTGCTGTCTATGAACCCCTGGTTCATTCAGACTGGGCTAGGTCTGCCCGACATAAGGCTAGGGTGTTTGATTATTTGTTGCTATCATTTGTCAAGTTGCAGGCCTGAATTACAAGCATTTCAGCCTGAAACTCTAGGTGGAAAAGCTGCTTTCATACATTAGTCAGGTACTGAAACACTACTGCTGCAGGGACAAATGAACACCCAGGGCACTTGGGGTGTCTCTGTAACTCCACAAAAGAGGTACAATAGGACAAGAGCTCTGCATTATTATTTGGCACTAAAGAGTATTTCCATGGCTGAAAAGGCTTTACTTGCTGGGTTTGTGTTCCTATTGCTCAGTGCGTTGTTGGGAATATCTTGCAGTGCTGGACAGACAGCCCTTAATCAGCAGGGAAACAGTGCAGGAAGGGCTCTTTGGAGCTGCTGCTGTCAACTCTTGAGTAACTGGTAAACGCCACCAAAGCAGATTAAACCCAGGAGTAGAGACGCTTTGCACAAAGCTGAGACAGACCTTGAGTAACCACCAGGGGGCTGCAGGACAGTGCTGCCTGCAAGGACAAATGGTAGACCATGTCAGAGAGCAGCTGCCTCCTGGCATTTTTGTGCCAGGGACTCAGCTGCAGGATTCCGGCCAGTACTACTGCAAGGAAAGAGACTCATTGCTTCTTTTCTACAAGCAAAATGCTTCTGACGCTCCAGCCCCTAATTAAAGCTTGTGAATAGAAAGTGCTGCCTTTAAAAGGCAGCTGGAGAAGTTCTGCAACAAGCACAGAACATTGCAGAAAGGGTGCTGGTGGTTATTAGCTTGCAGAGGGAACTTACTGTCTGCCTTCCTCTGTTCAATCCCAGCCCTTGCTGCCAACAGCACTTCACATATAACAAGAACCCTGTGGCTGCCAAGGAGAGCCTACTCCCAGGGGAGGAGGAGAACGTGTGGAGAAGAAGTAGCAAAAAGCATTATCATCATTTGTACAGCAATGGGAGACTGGCAGCCAAGTGCTGTTGCCAGTAAAGCTTTCAGCTGCTCCAGGAAGATTGAGCGTGTTCTCATAATGATCCCCAGACATCTGCTTCACAGCCATTTCTTGGACACTCTGGATTGCTTCCTCCTTCCATTTCATGCCCTCTTGCAAGCAGGGTCTACCAGAGTAGGCAGAAAAGTGGGTTCCCTATATTAGAGCCCTGGGGGGGGACACCATGCCCTGTGCATACAATCTCTAGTGCAACTAGGTAGTGTGGTTACCGCCTTGCTCACCTCCATCCCTTGAGCTGCAACCTCAGGGATCCATCTGTCCTGCCCTATGGTCACTTACCTTCCTTTTCCCTGGAGGCTGCCTGTCTATCTGTCTCATCACACCCTAAGCAGTGCTGGCAGTAGAGACAGCAAATAGGCTGCCCTGCCTGCACCATCCTGGCAGGAATGGAGGAGAGCTGTCTTGACTGTGACTGCCCTTTGATGATGGAACCATAGCAGCAATGATGTCACAGCTACCCAGGTCTGACACAATAGCCTATTGCCGTGGGAAGCAGGGACAGAGCCCAACAGGGCTACACAGCAGAGCAGGGTGAGGGGCACCTGGCCAGGCTAGCCATCACCAGGTCCACTGCCACAGTCACCTCTCACTGTCAGCTTTTTTTTTTTTTTTTTTTAAGGAACTGGGGCAAAGTTGAGAAGATTCATCCCCTCCTCCCACATTGGGAAACAAACAGAGGCATCTCCATCCAACAGCCTGCAGCTCAGGCACATGTCTAGCTGAGATGGGAATGACGTGAGATTCACTGAGCTGCAGTGATGGAGCAGATGGACTCCAGCTAACACAGGGAGGAGGAGGGGGAGGTGTAGAGCACACAGTGAGAAGGGCTCTGGAGAAAACTCCATGGCTAGGACTAGGAGCAGACTTATTTTTTTTATTTTTTTTCTGATGCATAATTTCTTAAACACAGCCCATCTGAGAGCAGAAACAGACAATGGAATTTGTTTCTTGTTTTTCTGTGGGGATACAAAGCCAGAAGTTTCTCTATGGCAAGGATGCCAGCACAGATGTGCAAACCCTATATCCTGGTCACACAGGAATGGATCATGGCTTTAGTACCGCTGTTCTAGCTTTTCATCACCATCACCAAGAGCAAAGTTGGGTCTGATGTCACCTTTACACCCTAAAGAGTTAAGTGGATGACGATGTTTTGGCAGGGTCAGGAGACCTGGTGACAGCCTGGCTGCAGCACAATGGCCATTGGGTACTGCTCCTGCCCACATGCACAGAGAAGATCCTGGAGCACCCTGGAGAGAAGGCTGCCTTGTGAGTTCCTCTCTCATCCCTGACCTCGCACCCAGGGCTGCCAGCCTGAGGCTGCCAGCACCAGGTGGGAGGATGGTCGTGGGAACAATCTGGAGGCCACTGAGAGTTCAGAACACAACAGCAGCCCCCCTTCTTAAGGGTAGGGAAAGGTCAGCCAGGATCAGGGGTCAGAAGGCTCTGCTGCTGTCTGATCTTACAGCCAGATGTTTGTGTCGGGAGATGGCAGCAAGGTAACTGCCAAAAGCCTTCATGGGGGAAGGGATATCACTTGGGAAATTGTCTTCCTTCCAGCTGAGATGTTTGGGCTGGCAGTCAAGAATATCAGTGTTCCCTTGAGCTCTTTTTAGCAGCTACTGTGGCCAGGAGAGGTGTGAAGACAGAAGTGTAGTCTCAATAGATCAGAGACCCAGTCATCTTCAATTAGGCCAACCAGATGACATCAGAGATAATATAATATAAAGGCCCTTCGCCACAACAGTTCTGTGATAAGGAACGTGCAGAATTGGCTTGAAGATTAGGCTGGAACACCCTGAAGGTGATTTTGATCACAATTTATGGGCTAATGCTCATGGAAACAAATTATTGTTTCCGTTATATTCTCTGAAGTTTGGGGAATGACATTAAAAAAAATGAAGTCATCCTTCAGCCAATCATGTCCTAATCTTAATCTGGCCTTTGTACAATTGCTCTGCCCTTATACAGGAAAGAGAGTTAGCCACTGGGTACCCCAAATATACAGACCATCTGTGAGACTCCTAGAGAGTCTTCTGCTCCACAACAGTGTACATATAGGAAGATTTTGATTTATCTAGTGTAGAATAACAACTCTGAAATAAAAGCTTTTGGCTTCTTTTTCAGTGTGATTCAGGGTATTTTTTTTTTTTAAATCTACAGATTTATCAACTCCTTTCTGAATAATATTAAGCATTATATTTCAATGCCTGCTCAGATTTAGAGAGTACAGACTAAGGACAATACAGCACAGTAAAAGATAGCCCATGCAGAGTGGCTCCTCCTTTTCCGACAATAGCTAGCAGACACCAGTGCTTTTAGGAAAGATACCCTGCAAAGTAAAAAAAATAAATGTCCTCAGCCATCTGAATGCTCTGAGTCTGAAACCAGAGTTTTCAGTGACTTTTTAAAGCAATATTGCCAGTTATTATTTATAACTGTGGATGTGCTTGTTGTCTATATGGAATTTCATTCCTACTAGAACCTTGCCTATTTTTTATTTTTTATATTTTTGTCAACAATATTATAGGAAATAAGCTTTGTAGCTTGTTCAAACATTGGATGGAAAATTGTTTCCTCTTATTCTGTCCTCTTTTCTTCTATAATTTTTTAATTTTACTTTTCTCTTGTGGATTAGCTTCTTATTAAAAAGCCTTTTACAAACAGCATCTGCTCACTTCCAGAGACTTGTGGGATGACAGGTCCTGGTGAAACCCATCTCCTTCATGAAAAGCACTATGAGACTTAGCTAATGAAGGACCAAATAGGACTTGAGTTTTATAACCTGAGCAGTGCCTGCTGGCAGGGAAACAAGCCGTTCAAAACTCATTGCCCTAGAAAGCTGGACATATGAGTTAACTCAAAAGGAATTGAAACCGCTAACTGAAAGAACTCAGGGTAGCAGTAACTCCCCAAGGGAGGGCAGGTAGCTGTTTGGGGTTTTTTTTGGAAAACATAACACAGCTTAAATAACACCAACATGACTTAAAATATTAATATGAAATTAATTTAGATTTGTAATATAATCAAACAACTGATATGAATCAGAACAACAGTGCTAAAAAAACTGAAAACAAATTTATGTTTAAATTGACATGTTTTCACAACCTCACTGCCACTCTTTCTCTTCCTAATTCCTTACCTCCTTCCCAAAAAATCCTTCTTCCAAAAGCTTACAGCCAGTTCAGAATACTCTCTAGAGAAGAAAAAAATGCTTATGATGGCTATCTTCATTTAAAAACAAGAGCTGGGTGGCCTGTCTGTGTGTATATATGCTATCCCTGGCTCCTGAAATGGATCAATATTTCTTGATTTGAACAGAGATCTGCAGTCATTTCTGTCCTGAGCAACACTCAGAGCATGGAAGCTATTACTGAGCTATGAAATAACACCGAAGTTACATGGCATACGGTTATTCAGGCAGCTGAAACCCTGCAGTGAGTAAGTTTGGCAGCTCCTTACTCCCTATCAATATGAAATAAGCATGTTCTCCACTCTCAGAATCCTCATGGATTTTCATCACTTGCTTTCCCACTGTCACCTCAGGCTGCACCACCTCTGGAGGTGTTGTTCCCAGTCTAAGCAAATTGCTCAAGCCTGATCTCTATCATTCTCTCCTGGTGGTATTGAAAAATGTTGCTGAAACCCACATTATGATCCCAGCAACCTCAATTGTTATCTCTCTTAAGATGTTGCACTGGGACCCACTGCTGAAAAGCTGCCATCAGGAGAGAGGGGATCACGGCCAGCATGACATTCTTCTCCTTCTCTATTTTTCTGGGAGGTGGCTTGGTGGCTGCATTGCCCCAGAATAAATGCCTCACTTTGGCCAGGATCATAGGAAGACCCAAAGACACTTGATTAGGTTACATGATACTTCTTCACCCAGTAATTCTTTTCTCTACTGAACACCCCGGCAGAAAACATGCAGGCTTTCAGATAGCACTGAGATCAGGTCCTTGATCTTCCTGCTGGGAGCAAAAGATCTCAGATCTGAGACCAGCTTGCAAAGAGATGGCTGGGAAGCTGACAGCCTTGAAATGAAAATGGATTTACATAAAGGAAGCTGACAACACCTTGACTTGGTCCATCTCCCTGTCCCTAGGCACAGCAAAGTATTCATCAGTAAAGCCATTTCTGACAAACATTTCTCTAATCTTTTGATTACTTTTACAGAATCATAGAATTGCAAAATACTTCCCAGTTGGAAGGGACCACAAGGATCATTGAGTCTGACTCCTGGCTCCACACTGGACCAACCAAAAGTCAAACTGCATCTGATAGCATTGTCTGAACTTCTCTTGAACTCCAGCAGTTGGGTCCATGCCCACTGCCCTCCACTGAAGAACCTGTTCCTAACCCCCACCTGACACTCTCCTGACACAGCTCCACCTTGTTCCCTCCAGCCCTGTCACTATCATCAGAGAGCAGAGTTCAGCACTGCCCATCCACCCCCCACATGAGGAGCTGCAGCTGCCATGAATGCTCCCCTCCTCTAGGTTCAACAAACCCAGGGACCCCAGCTGCTCCTCACACACCTTGTCCTCCAAATCCTTAACTATCTTTGTAGTCTTCCTTTGGATACTAATAGTTTTATACTGAAGTGTCCAAAACTGCATAGAGTACTCAAGGTGAGGCCACGCAATACAGAGTAAGACAATCCCTTTCCTCACTCAGCTGGCACACTTTACACAGCCCAGAATATGTTTAGCCTTCCTGATTGCCTGGGCACACTTTTGGCAAAGGAGATCCTACAGCGACCCCAGAAAAACCTTTTCCATTGCATTAGTAACCATAATCCAGATTTTCCCGATGCGCCCTCTACCAGTGCTCCATAATATGTTAAACACATTACCAGTCTATAATTTCCAGCTGCCAATGGGCTGTCAGTGACCCAAGAGGTGCTGACAGAGGGGCACAATGAGGCCAGACAAGGGACCCTCATCAGAAATGATCATTACTGACGCCACTACAAGCGAGTTTGCTCATTGTTGTTTTTTCTGGCACAGAACAGAGGGGTAGTCAGAGGCCACTTAATGCCCTTGAGCATTGGGAGATTTCTTACCAATACAAATGGGAGAGGTACAGGGATCAGGAGTCAGACATAAGCCTTTGTCTCTTACCTGCCCCAGAGGGTCAGGTTTCCTTCCACTTTGTAAGTATTTATTGTTTCAGAAGAAGGATGGTAGGGAGGTCACAGGGGAGAGTGAACAGTGAGATAATAAAGGATAATATTGCTTCCAAAAGCGTGTCTGCTTTTTCCAACAGTATTAGCTACTCTAATAAGAGATGTTATCTCCTTCTACAAACTTTGACTGGCCTATATCCTTTCATCACAGCCTCAACAACGTTACTACTGCAGGAAAAAGGATTTGCAGGCTGTGTATGCAGGCAAATGAGTCTAGTTCTTCAGTGGTGGGTTGCATCAGAGACTGGGAGGGAAGCTTTCATGGGGAACTGCTCTTCCACAGTGATTTTGGGCAGCTCCATTCCTGAAGAAAACACAGCCAATTTGCCATGCTCTTGGTTATGAAAAGAACAATTTGATGATTTGGTGTTTTGTTGTTGAAATTCTTGTGTTAGCATGAGAAAGGCAGAGGGAGCTGAGGGGCATTGGGAGCTCCTTTCAGAGACTGGCTTCCACCAAAATAATCAGCACTTGGAGCCAGGGCCAAGCAATTATCTAAGCACAGGAGTTGTCAGGGAAGGAATGAATCAGGTTCTGCAAAGGGTACAGTAATGTATTGAGAAAGGGTGGTCTTCAGCATCATTTCTCTTTCCCTCTTTAGAAGTGACAATTAAAGATTTACAGATATTGCTGATGAAGATAGGCTTCTTTCTACAAATTTGTAGCAGTACAGGCTTGGAGCCTGAGTGATCTGTGATCAGCCTTGGTACATTAGCCATGATGGGGATTATATTGCATGGGTTAAGGGGCAAACAGGAAATTCAGGCCTGAGATTAGAGCTATTTAAACACCTCTTGAGTTTGATGTAAAACAGCTCCTCTGTGCTTCCTACCGACAGGAGATCTTTCTCCTCTAAGTAGCTTAAAGTCTGAGAAGAGCTTGGGCTAGAATTTGCCCATCTATCAACCAGGTTTGTAGTCATGTTTCTCATGAAAAAAGAAGAAATGAGGAAATAGGAACAGCACAAGCTGAGTCTGAAGTGGATTCTGAATGGATCTAAGGTTCAGATCCAAGCAGCTGCAGCCATCATTTCCCGAAAAATGCCAGGGCAAGCACTGCCCATAGCAGAACTATTGCATTTTGCCTTTAAAAAAAAAAGCACCAAGAAGATTTCTATCTATTTGGCTTTTGTTTATGAAGGAAATAGATTTTCATTCCCCATTCTAAAGCCAACCTGGGACATCAGAGACTGTTATTTCTTTTAAAAAATGAAACACAAGTGTCAAGAATTAAATGATTCTGGGTAGAGAAAGTGCAGTATGACTGGGGGTCAGAACTTTTTTTTTTTTTTAAAGCAGCTGTAGCAGGCAGTTGGTTGTTCACAAAGTTCCTGTTTCTCTTTCTGAGCCTTCAGTTCCCAGCACTATTCCAATGGGAAGAACAAATCATTCCAAGGAAAGACAACAGAAAGTTAATGTGCTCACACCATCCTAGGTACTTGGAGGCAAAGAACACACATCAGATCTGAACAGAGATTCAGGGACCCAGACACCAACTTTGGAGGACAAAATCCTTTCCCACAAGATCATGGCAAGAATAGCTAACGTTTTCATATAGCTGCTATACTACTCTGACTCAGTAGATATCTTGAGTCAAGCAGTGTGCATAAGGATATATTTCCCAGTGGGGATTTTTCATCCCTTGGATATAAGGCCACTGACCAATCTTTTCCAGTCAGGAAGCTTCAGTTGTCTGTTTGCATCTATCTAATGATGGAGAGAGGAAGAGCACATTTTAATTAGAACATTTGAACTCAATTTGAACTCCACAAAGACTGGTGAGGTTCAGGATGCCAGCTCAGGTGCTGCTCACTTTAAAGAGCAAATGCCAAAAGGAAGTGAGAGAGAGGGAAAGGGAGAGAAAGATCCTAATAAAGACTGTGCAGACAGGAGCTTGATTCTACTTAAGGCACCCTAGTGGGCCATCATAGCTTTGGGTGACTTATCTCTTCCTGACACATGCTGAAAGCTGCTCATATACTAGGTTTTATTTTAAAAATAGAACCATCCTTAAAATTATATAGATTTCAGTGATTGGTGGAAGCCTGCAAGGCGGATGGAAGTTGGGAAACAGTTTATGAATGAGTTTGAACACTGTGTTGCTCCAAGATATAGAATAAAGCGTTCCTGTAAATGCTTCCAAAAGCATGTTTACAGAACTATGCTCTCAATCTGAAGGCTTGCTGGAGTCCCTGAACTCTGCCAGTAGCTTTTTGAAACCATTTTCTGCTGTTGGCTTTAAAACTGTAGAATTGATCACAGCCAGCCAGAACATGGCACCACGAATGGACTTCAGATTTAGCTAATCAGGCTGCCCTCCCAGCACTACACTGATTTACACTCAGCAGACATTTACACAGTTCCTTCCTAATAGCAACCAGGAGACCTGACAGCAGTGTTCAGCTTTAAAATTTGATTTGCTTAAAAGCTTGGGGAAAGTGAATGGAGAAACTGCAGAGCAAAAGCAGCAGCAGTGCAAGGAAATTCAGGCCCAGAATTACGCAATAGTCTTCATTTTGACAAGAACCACTGGGACTCAGTCATTGCCCTCCACACTACTGCAGCTTGAGCAGAAAAATCCACCTACTTTCACAGGTCCGTCTGTAACAGTCTATTAAGCTATTTCATTTGGACTCACAAGGTTCCACGTGCTTGACAGTAGATCAGACCATAGTTTTCCACATAAGGAATGTATTATTTTAGGGATGCAATTAACTACGCAAAGGGCTTCCTAATGAAGTGTCCCTTTTCTATACCACATTGCACTGGAATCGTGATGCAAAATTGAAAAAGGAATTGAAATAGGGACCTCCCTAATCCTCTGTTCTACAGAAACAACCTATGGTTTTCTCAGGATTTTCTCAATTTATACTGCTTGAAAATGGAAGAAATTCAAGCCCACACAGCTTATTTTAAATGGATCATTATGAACATCAGCATCATATAAGATACCCTGCACACAGCTCCCTGACACATCCCCACCAGCCTGGAAGAGCACTTCCGGACTTCTCTGGTAGCAACGGAAACCCAATGAAAACCATCTCTGTGCTCCCACCCCCCCCCCCAAAAAAAAAAAACAACAAGAAAATGACCTGATAATTTTGTTCTGCAAATGAAACTAATCATAGCAGAAAGCCAACTCGAGGTTTCCACATACACCTGGTAGGACAAGGGGAAATGGTTTCAAGTTAAGAGATTTATATTTAATTTTTTTTTTACAATAAGGGTGGTAGGCACTGGCATAGGTTGCCCAGAGAGGCGGTGGCTGCCCGGATCCTGAAGACATCCAAAATCAGGCCGTACAGGGCTCTGAGAATTGTGATCATTCAGTAGGTATCCCTATTCACTGCAGGGGAGTGGGGACAAATGATCTTTTTAAAGGTCCCTTTCAATTCAAACAATTCTCTGATTCTATGAATTACCAACTGCCAAAGCTGCACCAGAACTGCATCTGCTGCATGCAAGACCTGCCTTCCTGATGCTGCAATTACAAAACCTAAGACTCCATCTTCAGTGACAAAACTGATGTAAAAGATTTTGAGCTTTGTCTTTGTCTGAGCTTTTTCAGGGTTGCTCAAGTAAGGCCACCTCATTGCCTGTATCACTGTGATGATCCAAGATGCTGAACCAGATCAATCTTTAGTGGAACAAATCTGCTGGGACCAGGAGGTCTGACAGGTTTTTCCACCAAATATTAACACTTTAGATCCAAAGAACAGAACACAGAAAAGTCACTGTTAGGAGCCTCGGAAGAGACTGATCTGATGTTGAACATTCTTTCCCAGTCTGTGGCCACAAAGGGACTTCTCACTTGATGATGTAGTGTGATCCAGTTGCACAATGCAGGCTTACCACAATTTCAACTACTTTTCATCTGATGGCCTGAGTGGAGAAAGCAGAGCCAGGGCTTCTGCAGGCAGACCTAGCTCAGACAAAGTGAGTGACAAGGCTGGATAAGACTATGTTGTGGTTTGCCTGTTAATAGATAGCAGTTATTGTCTTTCTGTTCTTAGGGCCAGATCATGTCCCTCATCTTGGAAGCATGAGTTAGTTGGAAGATCTGAACTATAGCTTGAGTTAAGCATGAAGCTAGCTATAGAAATACTGGATTTACAACAATAAAGAAATGCAGATTTGTCCCATTGCACGTTCTATGGGTCTGAAATTGCAAAAACATCCTTAGATAAGCTTTATTTGAGAGACAGTAAACTAGTATGACCTACTCTTTGAAGTCTGGAGAGTGGAAAAAATAGTTTATGCATAATGACAATTCCCTGCAGCCACATCTGCCCTTCTTATAGGTGACCAGGCTCACCTGCTCCTTTCCTTCAGCTCTGGATCAATGCTGAAGACAAGACACTGCCTTCTGCTTAACTCCACAAGCTCCTTAGTGCATGTAGAAGCATTTTTCCTGTATGGTGTGTGTGTATATTTTATATATTTTTTTTTCTTTAAACAGATTATCAACAGCAGCATTAGAATGAAATCTAGGTGCTTCTGAAATCTGTGATTAAACTGCAAGTGACTTAACAGGGCCAACGTTGCAGCCTGCAGGCTTAATGTGCTGTAACAATAATGAATTCCAGGCACTGACTTTGATGTCACCTTATATGTTGATGATATCAAATTGCAGAAAGAACTGTCACTATTAAGAGCCCTCAAATACCTGAACAAAGTTGTATCATTAATCCAAGTTCTTTTTATATCCACATTAGAATGGAGATATACTGAAAATATGAGTTAATCTGGTATTTGAAGTTAATTAATTAATACCTCCCTATACACTTCAGTGGATCCAGGATTCATGCCAATGTCCTGGGGAATGAGGGAATATGACTGCATTGTTTTTTCCTCATTTCTTGAAAGAAAACAACAGATTTTTAAACTAGATGTCACATATTTGTTAGATATATTATGTAGTCCCCTTTTCTCCCTCTTATTACCTCCCCCAGAAGTTTAAAATTTCATCCAAGACACAAATATCCTGAAAGCAATATGCGAGTTATAATGAAGAAATGAAATACCTGCGAGCTGTAGGACAAATTACACTTCTGTTATGCTGGAGCAATTCCAGTAAGACAGGGGGCAGAATTCAGCTATGTGTCTGAAATCAAGTAGTTGAATCTACAATATTAGAAGCTCTTTACAAACACGTTTCTCAAAGCAATTATAAATACACCAAAGGAAACGTCCAAGGCTAGCCAAGATAATCAAAAAAGTTCCTTAAGCCAACATCCTATATTCTCCTAAGATAAACTCAAACAGCAATTTTATTTATTGTTTCCCAAGTCTCTTGGTAGACCCAAAAAAAGGAAAGAAGAATTAGAGGAAAGGACAACAAAACAACTATAACAGTTGCAAGGGAAGCATTTTGAAACTGGATTCTCCAGTACAGTCTGTACCAGCCTGAAGAATAAATGTTTTGAAATAGAGCAGAGAAACAACATCCACCAGAAGGCATCAACTGGGCTTTGGACACTGGGACAGAACCTTTTGAAGACCTCCTACATGCAATTGCAAAAGCCATACGAGCAGCCATCTTTTTCTATGCCACTGTACATAGAAAGATGTGAGAACAGAATAGACGTTCCTGCTGAATTGAAATAAATGCTTCTGCCTTCACAAGAGCCCAATGACAGACAAAGGAGAAGGACAGAGAAGGATTTGTCTAAGAAGTTCAAGAAGAGAGATGAAAGTGTGTCCTGCAGAGGAACATATTTTCTCAGCACACTTACCCTGGTCCCATGCTGTCAGTGAAGAAAATTTCACACTGGAGAGAGAAAAATTGCAACCCAGGAACACAGAAGGACAGATCTGCCAACATGTGCGACTATGCCAGTATAAAGGAAGGCACATAATAACTAATTTCCAAAAGAAAGTCAAAGGCAGTGATGCTTGTGGCATGAACCTAAGCTGTACCAGTGCTGCCATTTTCCAGATGAGCCCTTAAATCACTCAGTTATTAAAATACCGTGGTAACTTCTGCAAGTGAAGCAACACTCTGCATAGGACTGTGGACAGACTCCAGCTCAAGGCACTTCACACTTCCTGCTCCTTTGCTCTCCCATGCTCAGCAGTACCATAATTTTGCTGTAGCACCACTGAGGCTGCAGCTCAGTCACCTGCCATGCCCAGGATCCTGTAGTCCCTGCTAGGCAGTGCCTTGAGCACCAGTCGGTACTGTAGCCCAACAGTTTCACTGTACGTTATATCTGGCTACATCACTCCACTGTGGAGGAATAAATAATTTTTCGTGCCTGTTGAATGAACTCTTACTCATGGGTGGTATCTGAGGTAACACTTCAACACCAGATCCCATGGAAGCATTCATAAGTGCTCATATAGAACATCTAGAAGTGTTTGAATTTCCTCATTTCAAAGACAAACAGACCTCATTCTTTAGTCCTCGCAGCAACTTTACTTGATTACAAATGCTGAATTCCCATACCTAGCCTTCCTGCCAGATACAGATTGGTGCTGCTGGTTGATGCTGTCAGTGGCAGACCTAAGGCAAGGGAATGGCTGGAGCTGCCTAACAGAGAGTATCAGAGCTGCTTCCACCTCTCCCAAAGATGCTGCAATCCTGCAAGAGTTCCAAGAACATCAGAAATATTTCTTTTGCTTCCCTAATTCTTTAGTCCCAAGTTTTTGTTTGTTTGTTTGTTTTTTGTTTTGTTTTTTTTTCTTTTTTAACTCCTGTTCCTGCAGTGCTGTTCACAAATGCAGCTCTGGTGTGCAATAATGAAGTTTTATCACAAAAACACTGAAAGGAAACTTGGAAATGAAGTATCCATTAGCTAGTTTTGAATCATAGAACCAAAAACAAAATGTGGATGGCATTGGCTGACAACCAATTTCCAACCAGTAGCATAGCCAGGGACTGAAATTCCCTGCACTTCTACGCCAGTCAAAGGAAATGTTATCATCTTTAGACTCAGTCCTACAATCCATCTTCCTTTGAGCATCTGGCAAGACCACTATCCTGGAGTGAACAACCCAGCGTTTCTTTTTTTTGGTTAAAGACAGCCTTTGTGCATCACAGAAGTTGTATGCTCTGCACAGATTCATGATGCTGCAGCAACTCAGTAGAAGTGGATTAGCCCCAAACAAGATGTGAATTTTATCAACCTGCTTGCTCATCAAGCAAGGTTTATTGATTCAATATGTGATGCAACAAATCCAAACTAAAATGCTCCGAAGAGTATTTTTAATAAAAGAGAGCCAAGGATGTGCATAGCCTCAGAGGTGTCCAGCTGCAGCTACAGCTCAGGTGCTTCTCCTGGATGGGAACCTCTCCTCAGTGCTGAAGTTGAAACATTTTATTCCCACAGCTTGCATACTGCAGTCTCCAAGTGATGCAACTACATGCTAATTAGGGCCCCACAGGTATTTTGTTTCCTTACTGAGTAGTAGATTATAAAATAAAACACTCTGACCCACAATCTGTTTTTCCACTCTACAAATTAAATAACTCTGAGAACAGTGTTCCTCAATCAGACCACACGCACAAAACTCTCTACATTATTTCTTTATCTTGCACATTAAGTACATTTGACCAATGTAAGTATCTGGAAGTCTACCAGAAGCCCTTGGTAAAATTGTAGGAGGTTTATAACAGGTACTCAATCCATTCTGCAGCTTGCCCTTCTTGCTGCAGCTTTCCATAGCAACATTAGTGCTGTATTTTCTCCTCCCTAGGCCTACATGCTGCCTATGATCATAAGCTCTCTATTCAAAGGAATAATAGGAATTAAAAAAAGCAGAAATTCTCTCCCCTGCACATTTCTAAACAGTAGTGAGATAGGGGCAGCAAGACATCACAACTGAGAGAGAGTAGGCAGGATTGTACTTTGAACAGAAACATCCTCCTGATCTGTTTAACAGATATCAGCACTCAGGAGAAATCAAATGGAAACAAGGCAAGCATCCTTGTGCTCTGCCAGAAAGGGAAGAATATCCTACCAATCAAGGAGCTGAAAACTAGGAAGGGTATTTGGATGTTAGAGTATTTTTATGTGAAGTGTCCAAGCCTCATAAAGTGCTGCCTGGCACCAGCCTGAGCCCCTGCCTGATGCACAGACTCAGCTCCAGAGTGGGGTCTGCATAACACTAGAGTTGCTCAAGAGTGTGTGACTGCAAACTACAGCCTCACTGAAACCAGAATATCTTGTAAGACACTGAATATTAGGTAGACTGAATTTTCTAGACATAATTTGCAAAAAGGTTCTATATATTGGAAAACCAGTTCAATCAGAATTTATGACTAACACTTAACATGCTCCATAGTATGCTGGATCCAAGTTCAGAAAAGCTGTACTCACCCACTTTGTGAAGGAGTTTTCTGCCTATACAGCATTCCATCTCAACATGAAGCCTAAGTTCAAGAGATTCTCTCCCTTCAGTGGCTAGCTCAGAGTGGATCCACACTGAGTCCACTCCTCCTGGTCAGGTGAGCACCACAAGTGATAACAATTTGCCTGTGTTCCCTGGACCAACCACATCCCTTCACCAGCTGCTCAATCACCAGTTCAAGCTGTGACCAAACAGCTCCTCTACAGTGGGCAGAGAGGGAAAGAGTGAGGGTTAGACTGGTTGATTGCAGAGGTCTTTTCCAACCTTAGCAATTCTATGATTGCTGGTTTCATGTCTGAAGTTGTGCTTTATCTAGAGCTCAGATAAAGCATATCTAAAGATAAAGATAACTGGAACAGGCAGGATTTTACCTTTCCTCCTTTCTCAACTCCCACTTCTTTCTTCCTCTTTTATCACCTGAAGAGGCTAAAGAGTACAAAAGTACCAAGGTGGGAAAAATCCAGCTTGTATAAACACATCTGCTATTTCCTAGAAAGTGAAATAAAGACAGCAAGGTCTCTGAAAAAGCATTTGTTCAGAGGAAGCAGAGAGAACTAAGCACACAGAAATGTTGCGGAAAGACTGGAAGGTCCCTTAAAACCACACACAACAGGGAGTTTCACGATTGGTCTGGCCCCAAAACTGTGTAAATAAATAACAGCAGTGGACTTCTTGATTAAGCAGACCTAGAAGCTGTGTTTATTTTCAGATAGCATTCTGAAGTGAAAAGCAAGTGCACATTTCTGCATGAAAGCCAAGAAACTTTGGAGGATGAAGTGTTTCAAGTCAACATTTTTGCCTGGGAGGATGTTAAAAGGTGTAGCAGTGAGGAAAGAAAGATACAGGATTTCAGGCTGGCTCTGGTCTGTCTGGCCAAAGGGTTACAGCCATGGCCAGGTAGCTAGGCTGGGGCTGGCCCTGGCACAGGGCACAGTCAATCTCTTTGCCACCCTACTGCCTCATGGCAGACTATGGGAAGAGAGCAGGGGCCATGCACCCTACAAGAGATCTTCATGCATGGGAAGGTGTCAGGCTCTCCTCAGTAACAACAGCTGGCACAGAACTGTCTAGACCTGGCTGATATTTTACAGATTTCACACAAGGAAACTCAAATGAAACACAAAAGACACATGCTTTTCTCTAGATGTCTCTGCCATGCCAAGCCTCAGAGGCCTTATCTGCCAGTACTGCAGTGAGACCGTGCATGTTATCAGTGGAAGACATTCCACCTTTCACTGCAGCCCTCTGGCTAAAATAGTCCATGCTGGACCCAAGTGCAGGCAATAAAATGTGGGTTTATTTTTTAAAGCAGCACCAGTATGGATTTTTATTTTAAATAAAACAAACAACTGCTAGTGGTCCACTCCCACCTTCAGTCCCTTTGGTTGTTTCCCCCCACGCCTGCCCTTTCCTTCTCAGTCCTAGACATTTTACAAACACTTGTAAATAACCCTATCCAGGCCAAACAGAGAGTCATTCTTCATCCTAAACAGTACATCAGGGATAGTTAAAAAACACTGTTTGTGACTGGAATGCTTTGTACAAAGGTGGAGGGAATCTAGGACTATTTCTGTGTCTGGAAACAGATGACGAGTGTTTGTTTTTAACATAGTATGTTACAGATTAGATAGTAAAATCCCAAACAGAAAACATTACACTCCACCACATCTGAAATAAACTTGGAAGAGTTGTCTCAGTGAACTCCATCTCCTTTTGGGCCCTCACAGTACCATGAGGTCAGAGCTGCAGGAATGGATCATTTCACATCATTTGCTCAGTCAGTCACCAGGCAGGATAAATGACCCTTGCACTGTGTGGCCTGATGTGATCAGGAGTAGAAGATCTGGTATTTGGGTCTTTGGGGAAGAGTTAATATGCCACTGCTGCAGCTGTGCCTGCTCTGATCAGCCATTCATTTCTAATAGAGTATGCATAACCATCAGCCTGCCTTGCAGGAAATATACTCAAAAAAGTAAGATTTTATGAGTTATCCAAGAGATTTAGGAAACTCATTTCCAGGTGTGGCTTAAGGTCTTTTGTTCCAGAGAAGTTGAAGCCTCATAAAAGTTGATAAGCTCTGTTTTCTTAAATACATTACAAATTGTTAAATTATAATCATTAGAACTGCATTAACATTGTTTGGACCCAAAACATTTGTGGATTTTTCAGAAAAGCAGGACACACTGAAAAAATTAACATGGATCAACCTGGAACATTTGATCACCTTGAAGCATTTAAAATGCTATGCTGAGTCCTTCCAGTGTAAGTCATTTAATTAACTGGCAGCGCACGGTTTTGGAACAAAGCAATAAAAAAAAAAAAATCAAAGCAGTCCAGCAGTATAACTCACAATTTTCAAAAGTATGTTTGCCTGTTAGTTTTGGATGAAAAATAAAAGCAAGCTCATTTTTATTCCTCATTCATTAGTGGGATTAAATCCCTGAAACTATTTAAAAACAAATATAGCAAATCCATACTTTTTAGACTGAGTTAGATGAGTCAATCTTCTGCTAAGTAGAGTTAGTTGAAATAATTTGAGCAGAGCATCTCTCCACCCCCATATCTTCTCTTATCAAAAATGGGTCTGTTTCAACATTACAAACATCCATTTCCATAAAAAATGGATCACTTCCAGTGGAATTTTCCACAGAAGACACAAAACAAAGTGCAGAAGGCCCACAACATTTTGTTATGAGCTGACATGATGGCTGTTGCCTGCAATATACCATGGGAGATTTGCTGAGATGTGCTGCACAACCCTGCCTGGCAGCCGCTCACGTGGCCCTATAGTTCTCTAGGACATGGGGTGGCAAGGGGCAGCCATGAGTCTCCATGAGCCATGGGGCACCACTGGTTTTTGTGGGAAAAGGATATGCCAAGAGCAAGGTCAAACCTAAAACTGAAGACAGCATTTTCAACATTTCTAAACCCATGATTTTCTTTGAAAAATAAACTCAGTTCAATTTTATTTCAACTGCTTGTCCCAACTGTTTGTTTGTCCTTAGTGCTGAAATTACATTTCTTCCCATGGGAAGGGAATTATATTTTTCTGTCTTCTTTGATGTCAGTCATTCCACTGCCCCTAAATTTCATTTAAACACTCTAGGCATAATCCTAAACACTTTCCAATGCCACTTTTGTTCAGAGAAATCTTTGTCTCCTCTATAGCTTCCTTACATTTCTATGCACTTACCTAATTCCTTCTTGCATCAAAACACTGTAGCAAAGCAGTCTAGTTTATAAATACATTCTGAAGCAACAAAATAAAAAAAGGTGTGAGGAGTAGGAGCAAATTTAGACATCAAATACTGACCATTTTCTGATTTCCAAACCAAAAAGTTCTATTCCTTTTGACAATCTTAGGTTAAACTGTTACAGCTTGGATTCACAACCCATATTCCATTGAACTCTCTGGAGGAGAGAGCCATTGTCCTGCGCCCAGAACTCGAGCCAAACTAGGAGTGGGGCATCGTTCATGGCATCACCCTTTTCTATAATGAAACACAGTAAACCACCTCAACACAGAACGTATGATTCACCTTCACTGACATACTTCTGTTGGAACAAGGGAAAAAAAGAGAGAGAGTAGAGGTTAGATAGGGCATTTGATTTACCATCTTGAATTCCTGAATTCAAGAACGGGGTAGGGAGTGAGGATTTCTAAAAAGGAACAGAATTCTGTTATTTTTGGCCTTAGAAATTTTCACGAAGTAAACAACTTTCAGCTGAGTAAGCGTCAGGAGCTCAAATAGGACCCCCAGCTCCACATTAGACTTTTCAAAATGTTCACATCTCAGGTTATTAAGCTTGGTCTTTGCCCTCTTGAGACCCGTGAAATGAATCAATGTCTGCTAGTAACCACCATGGGATTTTCTGTCTTCATGCCTCATTGAGACATCAAAAACCGACCAGTGAGGTGAGAGTTTCTCAGTCATGGATTGCACAATATTCTGAACACTAATGCTCTATGTACAGAAATAATATCCTGAAGGCAGATCTCTTCACACTGTTGTTGATACGTTCTCTAGCCACTATTGCTCTTTAATATCCCTATCTATACTTAAAGGCCAACACTTTTAAATGTTGCCTTGCCTGAAAAATGTCATACAGAGGTAAGAAGCAGCATTTTGGCAGAAACTATGTGGAAATGCCAAAACTCTTGGCTGGTCTAGATAGTCTACATATTGAATCATCTGAAAAAAAACTGCATTATATAGAAGAATAGATTACTGCCATTGGTGTAACTGTGGGAGAATTTGGTTGAAACTGAAGTCCCAAACCCTTATTTGGGTACTCCTTTGGGTATTCATTTCCTTGTGGAAAATATTTTTTAGCCCTAACAGCACTACAATTGGGCAGAAAAAGTCCAGTTAATGTTGATATTTCCTTTGAAATCTAGTGATGAAATTCTGTGAGCAATTTTTCTCTGTACCACTTTTCACTGAATCTGAAATGTACTCCACCAACCTGTGTTACCTTCCAATATTCATACCAACTTGCTATATGTTCTGAAGAAGGCATTGAACTAGTGAATTAATGACTGAATCATGATTAATGGTGGTTGGAAATAGACCAGATGTTAACTACGAATTTCTTCCTCCCCATTAAGAGCTGCAAGTTTAGGAGCATGTGGTTTACTCCTTTTCATAAGCTTAGCAGAGCCAGGCAACCTTTCAGAGAGGGGTGATAGATTATTCACGATTAAAACACTGGAATCTTTCTGTTAGCTTTAAGAACTATAGGAGAGTACTCCATATGCATTGGTTTTCCATGGCAGTTCTGCAGTGCTCTCTCATTAGTGTATACAGAACAGATATTTTCTTCAGGAAATATGTTGGCATGAATATCTGGCCCATTATAATCCCATAAGCTAAATCTAGAAGCCTTTGAGTGTTGTTAGCAGCCCATAATTTCAGTCTCACCCTTTATCACTTATTACTTCCTTCAGAACAGAGGCTTGATTTTGGACTTATTTCAGAACAATCCTGTTCCCCTAGTGCAGGAAACATCTGCCAGCACCAGCAGAATCTCAGGACACCCTTGAGCTAGACTTCTAGTTTATAGCCTTCTGCCACTTTAATCTTTGGCTCCACCATGAGTTGGTGCAAATACCCATCATCATGCTTTTGCAGCTACACTAACCACTCCATCTATTCCATGAAGCTGTTTGCCATACATTTCACAGGGATGCCAAGCACTGGGTCAATGTAACCAATCATACAGTAACCAACCCAGCAAACAGTATGGCAACAGTTATTTAACAATACTTGATAGCGCCTAATCTAAATCTGTGGGAAGGACAGCAGGAGAAACTTCTAAGCAAAATGAAGGCTGAAAAACTTGTTCATCTCTACCAGTGACCAGGGAACAAATAAACTTTAGAAAATATTGACTCCTTAGTGAAAATATGTGGTTAACTATAGGAAGTATGCGAGATGGAATCAGAGCTTTATTTGAGTTTGCCTATGGGTAGAACAGATTTATGTCACTAAAACATCTGCAGAAGTGGAAAAATATGCATTTTTAAAAAACTGCTTGGTTGCTTATTTGTTCTAACATTTAGTGTTAGAACACCTTACAAAATGCTTAAGTTAGTGTAAAGTGAAGACACGCAGACTAAAAGCACTGTGGCTTCTCAGACATGAGCACAAGCCTGGAAGAAGAAAGGCCGTGGTCTTAAGCTGCTTAATGCAGACAGAAAAATGACTGTGGACCTCAGACAGGCTATGTAAAACATCCAATTTTCCTTCTGGGGAGTAAAGAGCAGACATAGCTACCAGTTCCAGAGAGGAAGAGAAATTGAAATTCAGCTTTCCCATCAGCTTTTCTTCTCTGTTCACCTAGCTGCTCCTCTACTAGCACACTGGGTTGAAGCTGCATCCTAAAATGCTGAGCCCTACTGTGCGGTGAACAGGCAGTGCTCACACTGAACCTAGGCTGACAGTTCCATTAAGAGCCTACGAATACCATAATGCTGTTTTTGTACAAGATACTTTATGGCTGAATGCCAAAGTCTACTGGTTTACTCTTCCTGTAGTGAGCATAAGAAAAGCTAATATTTCATTCAACCATTAAAACTAAGAATTGATACTTTGATAAGTAGATGAGTGGCATTTTTCAAATTTGGGGTAGTGCCTATCAAGGCACTGACTCCATGATTGCTGGTGTTATCGGGAGTTGTAAATAATCAGTCATTTTAAAGTTCCTAATCTTTGCCTGACAAGCACTATATACAGTGCGTAAGATATTCATACTGCATTCAGTTCTGGACAGCTCAGCAACAGTAGTGAGAACAAATTGGAAGGAATTCAGAGAAGCACACCAAAATGATGAAGTAGCTAGAGAGACTGACTTGTGTGCAAATATCTCAGAATAATTCTGTGTTCCATTTTGGCCAAAATGCAAGAGAAAAAGGATGATCTGCAGCATGGCAAAACTGACATCGCTAGGTGTCTGAAGGGGAAACATTGCAGGAGAAAAATAAGTTATTTTGAGCTGTCTCACGAAGTTCATTTAGATTCAATAGGGGGAATTAAGAATCTAAAAACTAAGGAAGATTATAAAGAAAGTCTAATTTATCTGTTATGTCCCGGATCAGCTGGCAAAAATGTTTCCCCAAACAGAAGATGAGTGCTGAGTAAAACATTAAGGACTAATGAGAAAAATAAGAAGAAATTAGGAGGAAAAAAAGGAAAAAAAAACCTAATACATTTAGTCACAGTGTTTTCTGAATGTCTTGTTGAGTACTTAAGAGATCCTTCAGTGTTGGAAGAGGAGCAAACATCAAGAACTTGTAGGTGAGTGCTGAAAAAAACAAGAGCAATTCAGAAAAAAAAACCTACATATCATTTCACAGCCACTGATGTAAAGGGAGAAAGCAAAGGTCGGCTAGAGCTGGTACACATACTCTTTAGGCATTGTGATTTCAGGTGAAACTCTGCTATGCCTGAACCAAAGACCCAAGCACCATTGGACAGACAAATCTAAATCTCAAGCATCCAGCTCTGGCTCATGTCTAGGTTAAGGTGACTGTCCTGTACCTATCAAAGAGAAGTAGTATGTCCAAGATAGAGACTTCTGTGTTCGGTCAATCCGTCTTTCCTGCAAATGACAGAAACATGCAGTGCAGCTGTCAAAGCCCTCCATTTACGGCATAGGAGTAATGGGGAAGCACTTCTCTTTGGCAAACTTGCTATCTGGAAACATGTGTGCAGAGGAACACCCACCAAGGGTCTGTGCTGTATCCCAGGAGGGAGGGCTTTTCAACAGGACAGCAAGTTCCTCTGGAAGGGGATGAGTGGAAATAATGTACAAACAAGAGATCAAACAGGCCTCTTTTCTTGCGTACCTCCCAGAAGGCAAAGTTTCAGACACTCCACCCCTGGAGCAGGTCTGGGATACCCATAACCTCTGCACAGTCACCATTTGTGAGGAAGCTGCATGTTTTGAGGAGACTGTCCAAGACAGAATATAACTTTCTGGGCAGGGGCTGTATTTCTCATCACTGCTGCTGGCAGTTAAGTACTCAATGAACCTGTGCTGTGTGTATGGAGGCTGTCTAACATTTTCAAGTGGTCCTTTCTCTTTTTAGAGTGGCATAGAAAGCTCAGCATAGTAGAAGAAAGCCTTTCACACTTCCCTCCCAGAGACAGAGACTACTGTATTGCTATTTCTATATACAAATCTGTTTTTTCCTTATACTAAAGAGGGCTGTTAGTAACTCAGCTGCCTTCTCTGCCCTTTCACATACCAGACCATGACAATCTTGACAGTTACCTCCCAAATGCTCCTTGACACATCCCCAAAAGCAGTGCTATGATCTTTTGCCACTGTAAGCACCACCGTGATCAGCAACTATTGCTGATGAAAGCAGTCCAAGGCCCACACACATTCCTCTTTGGTGACAGTCAGGTCTACTGAGCCAGGCACTGTACTAAGGAGACTTAAACTTGACCCTGTCACAGTCAGGCTCTTTTCACACTCCCAACACCAAAATGTAGAGAAAGAAGCACTTTGAACCCTAATAGAAAGAAACCTATTGTACAGATATTTCACCTAGATTAACTCTTCTCATTCACATAGCTAATGAAGTTACTTGATGCAATGGTTGGGAGTACTCACTGGATCCATATCAACATACAGAATATTTATATTTAAGTGCCATAGCACCTTTCCCTGGTTGGTGACATGGTTAATAACCAGTTTTTCATTAGCTCCTAAGATTAAGTAAGAAAGAGCTCATCACCATGAATTCTCCTCCTCTTGGGACCACTTGCAATTAGGAGCACAAAAGCCAAAGTATTTAGTGAGCAGACTCTTTCTGTTGAATACAACACAATAGGATTTTATGTCTTTCTTGGCCATCAGATATTTTTTGTATACTCAAGTTAAAGAGAAAACAATAAAAGGAAAGAGAGCCTGGCTTGTGATTTCTTCCTACTAGAAGCAAACCACCAGTAGGCAAAGCTGACCGAGATACAGACAGTCATATAGTTAATTGAGCAGTACAGAAAATACATTGATCTTCATAGTGTTTTCTACAGAAATACTCCTACCTTTCTTTGCTTGTATAACCAGCCCAGAAACTTTTGAAAATTCAGTCTGGGGGCTCATTTCCTTCAGGCAGCAACCGCATACTCAACAGCAGCATTTCCCAGTGCCTTGCAGCAGAGTAGACCCTGAACCTGAGCACATGGAACCAAACAGTGCTGATTATCTGCTACAGTTGAAGCAGGATCAAAGCTTCTGAGATCCAAATACAACAGGATTTTGCCCATAGCACCATCTGTGTTGGCTAGAACACATATCCTATCACCAACCACACATCACTTTGTATCTTGATCCAACAGCATATCAAAGGGACATTCCTGCTACATGAATACTCCTAGATGATTATAGTAGGACTACTTACATGTGTAATATTAAGAGCAGAGCCTAATGTTTTGTTAGTAGAAAACCTAATGCCTTTCCAGTTCATTAACAATGTTGGTTAATTTTTATATGTGATAGCACTTAAATAGACTGACAGCGATTTGCATTAACAAGCAGACTACAACCATATCTTTCTTAAGTTGGGATCGAGACTAACTTTTGCAGGAGGGTTGAAAACTTGACTTTTAACTGAGGTTAGTTAACAGTCTATCTTCACTCACAATGTGCACAGCAACCCACAAGAGCACTCCAGTCCCCCTGGCAGCCAGGCTCTGAGAGTCTTCTTTTCCTGTCTAGTGACATCTTACCTAGGGATGGTGATGCCTAACCTTCATACCTTGTGTGACCGATATACCTTGTGGCAATTGCAATTCTGCATTCAGGTTTACTTATACCAGGAAACTTTTTTTTTGCCTTAACACTGGCCAGCATAAATGTTCACACATCTTGATCAAAACAGTCTTGCCTCCCACATATCTTAAAATGCAGATCAATTATATAAATATTTCATCTGCCAAAACCTCATACATTCTCTTTGAAGGACAGTGAGAAGCACTGATTCACACACAAATGGTCCTGACCTCAGGGAAAGTCAGACCTAGTTCAGAATATTTTCACTCACTGATCTTATTATCAACTGCCTTAATTAGAAGAAATCACCAACACACCCATACTGCAATTATACCCTGGCTTCACCTGATCGTGACAGACAAAATATAGGCAGTAGGAATCTCTAAATCCACTGAACCATATAACGTTACTTTTGGCCCCCTGTATTAAGGTATTAAGGTCTTTTAAACTCTGCAGTGAGCTTTAAAACAATCATGTTTCCTTGGGTCTGCCAGAAGCAAACGTAAATACAGGAGTTCAAAAGAAGAATCCAGTTTTCACAGCTGCATCTTAGCTAAATTAAAAAAAGAAGAAAAGAAAGAAAGATAAACTGACCTAAAAGCTTTTGTAAAAACAGACTAGGGCAGACAAAAGTAATTGTTCTAAAGCTGTTCTGTATGTTTTAGGAACTCTATCATTTCCAGATTGGAAAATACTTTTTTTTTTTTCCCCCCTAAGAAACCATCATGTCGAAGTCATATAGGACTTAGAAACATCTTGGTTAAAACAAGTATTGGGGTTTCAAGATGCAATAAAATATAGCACAGTTAGGAAAACATGCCATTTTAGCTATAGTGTATGACTAATTGATTTTTGAGCATTGCCTAATTGTGTGACACTGGTTAACCAAACAACAATGCATTTTTTCACAGGCTCCAATATTAGCTCAGACCATTCTGTGACCTCCCCCCGTTGAGAGACACATCGTATTTTTGACCATAAATCTAACAAGGGTAGGGACTAGAAGAGAGATTTCTGCTTTGTTTTTGCATTTTTACTGAGGTTAAAAAATTCTAGCTGTTGTCGTTTATATAGGGAGTAATATATTTTAGTGAGAGCTATGGCTCAGAGAAGCACGAATACCAAAGCTGTGCTGCTGAGCTTTGTGTTTATTTAGACACAGCATTGGGTTGGATTTGTGAGTAAAGTCATGCTTAAGTCACGGTTAAATTAATCTTTGATGGATTCACTGAATTGGTTTCTCAGATTCATTTGAGGAACTGGTACAAAACACAACATTATATTAAAGAAGATTTTTAACATAAAAATTTTCATTTTCTCTGCTGAGCAAACCAACTTAGGGAAAATAAATTTCCACTTAAAAATTTTTATTTGTGATGTGTAAAACCCTGTCCAAATTTTTATCTTAATTGATTTTTGAGAAAGATTAAATTTTTACAGGAATGTTATCTAAAATACAGGTTTTAATTTTCAAAACTGCTACTGATTTCTTATAGTAGCTAAACTATTTTGAAGAAAAATCAAGAGAACAAAGTAAAAGAAAATGTATTTTTTAAACAAGAGTATTTATTTTCAACTTTCAGAAAATAAAAAATAATCGTGAGTACTTCAATGCAATTTAGAAACACACAGTTTCTATTTCATCAGTCAGCTAAGAAGCTGAGGTTCCTATTTTCAAGAGCAAGATGCTGATAGATTTTAAAGTATCTAAGTATCTTTTCCTTGGGAATGCATGCCAGGGAACTAACATGCCAAATATTGCAAGAGTTTTACATTCTGCTCCATGGCTACTTGTTGACATTCCATTGAGGAGAGACAGGCAAGTCATCGCTTGCAAATAGAGTACAAACTGGGATTTTGATATATCTTTTGGCAGCTATCTTTTAGCAAAATGCATATCTTGTAACATGTTTCTCAATCTGAACTTGACTATGTTCTTTGATTTACTTGATATTGAGCATTTTCTTGTAACAGTCAGGTATCTGGGGATTATAACAGTGCTGCTGGTGTGGGGACAGCTTTGGTGGAAGAAAAGGTTTTCTCATTTCGGGAAACACTGCTGTTGTTGGTTTGTTTACAAGTTCCTGTGCAAAAATGGCATTCACATAGTGGCCATGTCACTGCACTTAACTTCTTGGATTTGTTTTTGATTGCTGATTAGGAGTCTGAAGAAATTACAGGAGTAACTGATGAGCTGATTTCCTACTTCACAAACTGATGGACAAATAAAAAGCCATCTACATGACTGGCAGTGAAAGGAAAAAAAAGAAAAAATCCTAAGAAAAAGAAAAATGAAAAAAATGAAAAAAATGGAAGAAAGAAAAAAAAAATTAAAAAAGGCAGGGACCAATGTGTTGGTTGTGGATTGAGTATGGCCATGACACTAACACAACTGTATGCATTTAACCAAATGAATTCTCTGAAGGGAATAGTCCAAAACACTGAAGCAAAATGAAATTCAAAACTGCCCATATTTTATATTTGATTGCTTTGCCATGTGTTCTGCTTTGTTCTCTGTGTGGGTGTGTGTGCGCGTGGATCCTCACTATTTACGATGAAACTGGACTGTGAAGATGAAGGGTGCGTTCTTGAAATGGTTTGTGGGAAACTGGCTCCCTGTCACGTTACTGAAAGCTACCTGGCCACATCCCAGGTCCTGACTTGGAAACATGCCTTAAGGAGTCTTCCTGGCTTTTCCCCAATGATTTCCCTCAGTGGTAATGAAGAAGAAAAAGGAAGAGCGATTGCTGAACATAAGGTGAGCTCTGCCCATCAGCATTGGCTGCAGCACTAACAGCACGAACTTCAGCAGAATGCAGTGTAATGATCAGATCCAACAGGGAAAAGACCATAAAACTCCACTGCAAACACTTGTATAAATAGGACTTTTTCTGATGAAATTGAAACCATATTTTGACTTGCCATTAGAAAAACAAATCTGAAGAGATAGTTATATATTGGATAACCTTAGAGCTTTTCAGAGCCAAGAAATCAGCTGCTGGCTTGAAGAATTAGATGGCAATGTGAAACATGCTGACCCACACTGATTCTCTGAGCTGTATGTGACTCAACAGTGCTCATTTTGCAATATTCATCAGAAGTATTAAGACCTTCTTGGGACCAGCAGGTTGAAAAAAGGATCCTTTAGCCTTAATGCATGTTTTTTATCAAACAAAAGAATAATTCCCAGGAACCATCAGCAACATAAGGCAAATAATATGTGGCTTCTGATATTGCCAGGTGGCACACCATTAGCAGACAGACCCGTGCCCTGTCGACTATGTATTTCATATAAACCAGGAACATGCCTCAGTGGTGTCAGCTATGTGCTTCTCTCCAGGGATGCAATTTTTGCCTGCAGTTTGCTGGTTAACAAAAAGTAAATCTAATCACAATGCAAACGATACACATAGAAGGGTGATATGCTGGAGCAGTCGTCCCTCACCAGAACACATTGGTTTTATCACTTTCATCTACAGATACAAAATTCCAGAGCCTATTGCTGAGGCACCCCCAAATAAGCTTTCCTTAGTCGAGCAGAATTTATTAAATGCAGAAGTGACCTCCTGCTGGGAGAGTGGACACCCAATTCTCATTTCTGCCTGTTATGATTTGCACCCAATGTTTCTCCTGAGTCTGTCAGTGCAAACACCTTTGCTAAGAACCATGAAGTATGAGAATGCTGTCTTAGCATCACATTAAATATACATACTGGACATCTTAAACACTCAGCTCAAAAGGGAGTATGTAAGATGTGTCACATTATCCAAACATTATCCACACCTCTCTGATGAGGTGTGACTGCCTGCAAGTGGAACAAATACAAGGTCTCCAGGATTGCTGTGTTTCTGTATTTCAGTAGCACCTGAAGGCCCTGAATGAGATCCAGGTCTCTGCTGGAAAAGTTTACCGCTGTAGGGAAGGGAAAGCTGCAAAGGAATATGGGAAATAGATAAGTGACTTCCTAAAAGTTACAGAGCACCTAAAACTTATCGAGCTTCCTAAAAGTTACAGAGATGGAAATAAAAAGAAAACCAAGACTCGAGGAGTCCAATCCCAGCGCCCTGGTGACTGGCTGAGATAAGCAGTTTGCCGACACTCAGAATGTGTGCTTTTGTCACTGCTGTACCTTCATCACACTCCAACCTCTTTGCTCTCAGAAGAGCTTATCATTAGCTGAGTCCAAGAACTCCAACGCAATGAGAAATGCTTGGTTCAGTGATCTGTAACAATCCGTTAGGTAATCAAATGTCCTTGTAACTGTGACTTGTGTACCTATGAGTTCAGACTTAAATCTGTGCTTTCTGCAGGTCACTTCCACCAAGATCTAAAACTTCTATCCAAGTCAGATCCTATAAAGGATTAGGAGAACCTAAGACTGTGAATGCTTGGGCTGTGAGACTGGTCACATTCCAGGAGGCCTGACAGCAGTCCTGGGACGAGACAAGGATCATCTCCACAGCTGATCCTTCCCTTGTTGCCTAGATGTAAATTCTTACCAGTCCTCTCAAGGACTTGATTTGCTGGAGGGAGGATGATGTTTACAGATACAGTCCAGTACACAGTGTCCAGTGGAGGACAGTGCTGGCAATAGTGATATTCCCTTTGTGCTGTTCTCTTTCAGCATTTATACACAAATGGAGCAGTTGCCAAAAGGGGATTTCCAGAGTCTCCTGTTTCTGGCCAGTATGTTTATTTATCCATCTCCTCTGAATATGTGTGGTTGAGAAAAGAATTTGGAGTTAGTTTTCTAATGAGTTACAGCCAAAATCATTGACAAGAAAGCAAAACCACTGGCAAGCCTCAGTTTTAATAATTTGATCACCAGGAGCCCTGGGGCAATGCATTTCTGAAACACCTTCTGAAACACCTTGGCTTCCATCACATCAGATATACTCTGCCTCTCCTGAGCAGTCTCAAATGATTTTCCTTCCTACAAATGCAGGGAAACAGGTCTGCAGCCTGGAATCACACTGAGGAACATCAGCTGAACCAGGCAACATGCAGGCCAGCTTAGCATCACTTCCCCACCAGCTTTTCAGCCTTTGAAAATCTTCTGAAGCTTGGAAAGCCTGCATGGGATGTGATGAGTGTGTAATGCAGTCTTGTGGGCAGCCATTAATTCAGACAGCAGAAAATCTAGTTGCTTATCATTAGGGCACAGAGCTGCTGTTCCTAATCCTTCTGTATATCAGATTCACAGGTTACACAGTGGGTAGAAATGTAACAGTGGCTCCATCCACATTCCAAAAATGCTCATTGAAACCTACAGTTCGTGCCCTTCCCACAGCTTAGTGTGGTACAGTTCCCTGCATCTGCCTCTGTCAGCCAAAAGTAAGAGCCATCAAATGCTGTTAATAGACTGCAAAGGTCGATACACTTAAACATAGAAGGCAACCTTGGCCTTGCGGGTATTGTCTTGGCCTAGCAACGGAAGGATTGTCTCCTTTCATGAGTCAAATTGTTTAAGTGCTTCTTTGAGATTCTTGTGGCTATGAACCAAGCAGGCTTTAAGCCCTCTGTGATGCTGGAAAGTATTCTTCCCTCCTATATCTTCAGCTGACAGGATCCAAAAATAGTGGCTTCCAAAGCACACAGCAAAAAAATCTTTTGACAAAAAGGGTTGGAGCACTTAAAGCTATAAATGATTCAAAAGCAGCCATTCATGGCTTCCTGATTGTCCTTTGGTCTATTTTTTAAAATAAAATCAGATCCTGAGTTCTCAGGGGTGTTTAAGACATGCAAGGAACCTACAACTTCTCTTCATTGCTATTTATTATTTAAATAAAAATAAAATCATCAATCAATCAAAATTGCCCGTCCAGTCACAAGATTTGATCCGGAAAGCCTCATCTCTCCATGTGGTCTCTTAAACCTCAGCAAGCTACCAGTTTAAAGCTGACTGCTTCCAATACCACAGCAATCAATCCCTCCTGCATTTAACCGTGGTTATTTTGTAACAAACCATGACATGAGCGCATTCCTTCCTTATATAATAATTGACTTCTCCATATCTCAGATGAGGTTTCATCTTCCCAGCCTGACCCTGTCTGACAAATGCACTGGTTCTACTTAAAACAGCAGGTCCAGGGTAGCTAACGCAAAGCACTGCAATTAAGTGGGAGCCGCCTGATTAAAATGTTGTCCTTAATTATGTGTGTTGACAAGAAAACCCATTTTTATAGATTCTCCTTGTGACAGGGCCCAGACTGCCTTGCCAAAACCTTAATGCTAGACAGCAGGAAACTTGGCCCAGAACCAAAAACTCAGCAGACACTTCCTTTAGACAGCACTTGGTGCAGAAAGCAATCTGTCCTTCTCCATGTATATTTTAGGCAGACAGGCTGAAAGTCAACACACTCTTGAATAAATCCAGGGACTGGTGTAGGAACTCATGTTATCTTCAGACAAGCCTAACCCCTAGGTCAGCAGGAGTCTAGAGTACAGGGTCAGAGTGGGACTAATGCTTGTAAATATGGACCCCATTAAACTTACAGCATTGTTTACATTAATCTGCTTCATTCATGAAATGACAATGCTGCCAAACTTTCCTTTTTTTTCTTTTTTCTTTATAGGAGAGATGGGCAAGGCAACTTGGGCAAAGGGCCAAAGGCCCCTGAGGCACAAATTAGTTTTGATAGATTAGAAACAAGATGAATCTCCATGGGATGGTATTAAATAATCTTTTATTATGTGCAAAGCAGCCTTTTAACTTCCCAGGAGACATCCCTATCTCTCCATGCTAGTCCAAGCAAAAAGCTTTCAGCATTAATAACACCTGGAGATCCCCACTAGTATGACAGCTCAAGCAGAACAGCGTGGCAAGGGCTGTCTGACCTCCCAAAGTAGCCCATTTGGGTCAAATGTTGTTGTGCTCTGGACAAAATCACCTTTGTCCAAAACTAGCAGGAGCTATCAATGCTGGGCACATAACAACTTTATATCCATAATTTCTCATAACTCATGATGCATTTGTCAACATACTAGTTTCTTTGTCTGAAATATTTCCCACACCAAGATCTCTCAGTATTTCCTAACAAATTAATAGTGCTTAATTGCTGCAAGTTTGGCTGTCTCAACACCAAGATGTTTGCTGGTCTGGCTGCTGTGTGAAAGGAAAATGCCAATTAAATAGCCAAAAGCTGGCAAAGCAACATTTGATCTGGGTTTAGAAGACCAGCTGGCTTGCAGTCCAGGTAGTGTCCACAGCCCCCACTATGGGACAGCTTTCCTCCAGCTGAGCCAATGATTTGCCCTCATGGACTGGGGAGAAACATGCAGTCTGTCATCCTGAGATTAAAGTCTGCTCAGAGCCCTTTGCTGCAGTCATAGCATCGTAGAATGATTAAGGTTGGAAAAGACCGCTGAGATCATCTATTCCAACCACCTACCTGCACTCACCATGCCCACTCAGTAACCATGTAACCATGAGTAACCATGTCACTCAGTGCCATATCTATACATTTCTTGGAAACCTCTGGAGACAGTGACTCCACACCTCCCTGGGCAGCCTATGCCAGTGCACTGTCATTCTTTCTAAGAAGAAATCTTTAACACCCAACCTGAACCTCTCTTGTCACTACTTAAGATCACTGCATCTTGTCCTGTCAGTGGTTACCTGGGAAAAGAGTCTGTCCTTCACCTCAGACTTTGTGCATCACAGCTCCTTGAGGATATGCTTAGGCTGGGAGATGTGGCCCCTCACTGGCAAATAGTGGGACAGGAGGTGCAGCCTCTGCGACTGTGGGAGCAGCACTGCACACAGATGTCTGCAAAGGGAATACTCATATGACTCAATCCAGAATATAAATACCCTTGTGGCATCTCAGAGACAACTTTCCCTGAGACCCACATACTGGAAGGCATACAGCCAAAAGCCAAACTGCCCAAAAGCTCCAGCAGAAGAATAATTGTCTTGGAGTGCTGGAATTCTAATCAGTTTTTTTTTATCTCCCGGGTGACAAATTCTCCATAATTATGGAAAATGGATGGAAAAGCAGGAAGGCGTACCTGAGATCAGAAGAAAAACAATATATGAAGATGTATGTGGAATGGAATAGAAAATAAAAAGTATAAAATCAGCGGTACTCTCTTTCATGGATACCTTGATGGAGGCAGATGGGAGACAATGACAGTTTTTCATACTGAGTATTTTTCCCATTCTCAAACGCATGAACAGTTTTAGTGAACAGCTTTTATCCCGAAAGGATTGTCAACAAAAAGCCTTCCCTTAGGTTCCTAAAAACTATTTTTTGGTCATCTGGAAATGTTTTATTTTGATCACAAACATTAATATAATGTATTCATTATCTGAAATAAGCATAATTTTGAACCTACGAAACTGGACGAGTTCATTCTTAAACGATAAAATGTAGCTCTTTGATTATTTTTTCAGTTGTTCTAAATTAAAAAATGGAATGTGTCTTTCAACATAAGTTGTCACAATTTCAATCATATTTACCATTCTGTTGAAAACCCTGAAAATTTCCAGCCAGTTCTAATGTGCATTCCTGCTTACTTGTCTCAAAAAGCACCTTCCAAACCCAGAGCTTTGAGAATTGTAATGATAATAATGAAGAAACTAGAAGAGAAATAACAGACATTCTTGACCAGGAACTCTCAGTAGTTAAGAGAGATGGTTAAAGATGAATCTTCTTGCTTAAAGGGAAAAGTTGTTGCTATTGCTGGTGACAAAAGCTGCAAGGCAAACGAACATCACTGGTCTGCTTTGGCCTGGTGGGGGAGGTTGGAGGGGGAAGGGGCAATACTTCCTTTGATACACAGCACTAGACAACAGGTGCTAACTACATACTGCACTTCCATGGCACTTCTGTAGATGATCCAGTTACTGGTTTTCTCACCAGTATAACATTTTAAAATCTCCTTTCACTTTGTGGCAGAAAAAAAGTTCTGAATGTTTTCTTCTGTGAGATATGAATTCAGAAAAATAAAATTCCTTTAAGGGAAAAAAAAAAAAAAGAAATGTTCTCCTACGTATTTATTCTTACATTACTTTTATTATTTTTACAACATTTCTTGAGAAGTAGCCATTCTGATCTTCACTGGGAAACATTTAAAAGTATTTTAAACAATAGCTGCTCATCCAGTTTATGAATACTTTTTTGTTCCAAATGCTAAGATACACTAACACTAGTAGAAGACATAATCCAGAAAAGACAGGATGTTTCAATCATTGCTGAGAAACAGCTGTGCTCATTTGTTCAAGAGTAAAATATAATAATACATGATAAAAATAATAAAATTTCCAAGGCTGTTACAGGTATTATAACATAACTGTCATATCCTATGCTGTCTGCTATGTCATGTATTATCTCACTTGATGAGGAGACTATGCTTTTGTTCACTTTCCCCTTTGCTTCATGTCCATGCAGACAACCCTCTTTTTCATCCCAGCCCATATTAACTGCCGCAGTACATCTGCAATATGACATACCAGTCAGAAGATCGAATGACACAGGAATGTCAGCAAATAGCTCAAAAACAGAGAAGAGTATTGATATTTTTTTTTTTCTTTCTGTGCAAAAAGAAGTGTTGGAAATGTTGGTGATAAAAGTCACCCTCACTATTGATTATTTAGAAAGAAAAAGATTGACTCAAAATGACATCTTGTGAAGGAAAGATCACTTCAGCAGAAAGGTCCCGAGCAGCTCGAGGCAGTGCTGATTAAGAGCGATGCGTGTTGTAAGACTCATCTACACATCAAAGCCAAGAGTGACTTCATGGGAGTAATGGACCAGAGGCATTCTTTTGAGAAGATAAACGCAGTGCAAGTCACTGAACTAAGACTCAGAAGCAGACCGTGGCTTTTGTTTAGGAATGGCCACAAGCACTAGAACAACTAATAGATGTTTAGGCAGTCTGGTTAATTGCAGCATATCACTGAATCACAGAATTGTACAGAGTGGAAGGGACCTCCAGAGATCGAGTCCAACCCCAACTTGTACAGAACGAAGTCTAAAGAACCCAGGAGACTACAGGGAGGAGCTCACAAGTGGTTTGGCTTTTAGCCTTGCCCCAAGATTTCTGCTCATCTGAAAGAGCACCTGGCCCTTCCTAGTCAGGAAATTCTGGATCCATCAGCTTTGCAGCAGTGAGAGGGAGTGCAGCACGCTCTTCTCCAGGAATTACACGTGGATAAGACCAGTCCTTGTGCAGAAGTCAAGAGACTTCCACTACACTATGGCTGCTCTCTAGGGTCTAATGCAGATTAGAGGAGCTGCAGCCCCTAGATTCTTATAACTCAGCTTGCATTTGGCATGAATCTTACATGTTTTCTCTATGTAGATTGGATCATTGCCTGTCTCCAGTTAAAAGCCTCAGTGAACGAATTTGCTGGGAAAGCACTCTGCTCTCTGTGCCCCCAGGCAGGCCCAGCGCTACAGAATAGCAGGCACTCGAGTGACTTCCTGGCATTCTAGCTTCAGATCAGTTCCTGTTCCACAGCTCAGCAGTCAGGGCTGGGCCCTGGCCAGCTGATGTCTTTGAGTGGCTACACAGTCCTACCGCACCTCACAGCTGGAATGCCTCTCACACCCCAGTCTCCAGATGTGTATTCCACACTGCAGTGCAGAAAAGGGGAGATCTCTCCATCTGCACCTGTGCCCCACCCCTGAGAGCACACGTGCTGCTCTGGTTGTGAAGCTTGCTTCCCTCCCCTTCACTTCCTGGCCAGCTTTTTCACATTTTCAGCATGGTGACAAAGGGGAAAGTTCCCCTTTGAGGGGGCAGCTCAGAGCAGCAAACCACAGAGCTCAGCCTAGCTGCTCTTCTCTGTGCTGAATCATTCACTCTCTTAATTCCTAAGGAAATGCATCAGACACCAGCCTTCACATTTTTTTTCTTTCTCCATGAGCATGAACCACGTGTTAAAAGTCCTATATCTTATTTCCTCCTCAGACAAGGCTCCTGCGGTTGCTTAATATTCTCTTCTAATGAAAATAGGAAATTCATCTGGGCTTTTACTGCCTTTTCTCTCCATTTGTGGTTTTTTGTTGTTGTTGTTTGTTTGTTTGTTTTTTTCTATTTCCCCATGTACTCCTATATATGCCTTACCTTCAGTCCTCTGTGAGCTTTGGACAATACTTCAACTCTTGAAAAAATTTGAGATATTTACTTCCCACATGCTGCTCAGCAACTCCAACTAGAAACAGAGAAATGTTTCCAGGCATTTCTACTTAAGTTTCTCTCTTTTCAATTGTGACCATACCGTTGTCTCTATAGCCACTCTCACAACAGCTTTTTAGGAGGTACAGGAAAAAGGGAATGAAAGGAAGGGGTCGGAAGAGAAAGTTCAGACAAGAGAGGCTTGAGACCTTGCAATTTCTGGTCATTCCTGCTCTGCATCTTACAGCTTATATTTGGTCGGAGCATATGTTTCAGGGAAGCATCCTGTTTGGATTTGAAGATATTAAGGGATGGATAATTCCCCATGTTTTTATTCATTTTTTTCCTAGTAGCTCATCACTGCCTCTATTAAAAAGTAGCAGTAGGTTAGAAAGAGAGGGAGCCAAGTTCTAGTATGGTGACCTGCGAGACCAGAGGGAGCTCTCATGTCATGTGTGCAGAGCTGTGATGGTATGAGCTCAGTGCAACAGCCTTCCCTGACAGATCCTGTTTCCAGGTTTCTCATTCTCAGTTCATGCTTTGGCTTGGATGTTAACTCTCTCCCATCAATCATGCTCAGAGATATGTTTTGTTTTCTGAGAGATTAGAAAAGTGTAACTCACTACAATGTGGCAGACAAAGCTCTCCAGAAGAGAGGTTTGAAAAGCCTCATACTGTGCTATCCAAATTATCCTAATTACCTAATTATCCTTATCACCACAGCTAATTACTCTGGCTATAAAGCTGAAGCCATAAACAGACCACAGACTACAGAAGCCTGCAGGCAGGAAAGCCCTCGGAGGGGGCTCAGAAGAAGTGGGTGTGGGAACACTGCTATTGGAATGGCTGGGAATGATGAGTGCCTGCAGAAAACAACCCCACAGCCACAGGAGTTTCAGCATGTCTATCAGCTACAATTGCCCTATTTCAACAGCTTGCAAGGACATAAAAATTGAAATCGTTCAACAGCCCCTTAAAAGCAGACGCAGAATGAATCCCAGCCTTCTCTTCCCAGAAAGGAGGAGCAAAGGTTGACTGAACAGGGTTTGAAAGGCACTTGTTCCTCAAGTCTTATGCTTTGACGGCAAGGATGCAAATAAATGGTCTCTGGCCTGAGCTCCCTTGTGCATCAACACCTCTTTCGAAGGCCATGTCAGTTACCACTTCCTAATGCAAAGGGATTTTTTCAAGGTGTGAAGTGTGTCAGAAAAGATTTCCTGTCCCCTAAGATGAAAGCATTTGCAGCAAGGTGAAAGTCAGTGGTATTATTTATTGCTCACTTCTGGCTCTCTGGAACAGCAGGTTTGGCTACTGAGGTGGGGAGGGAGGGCATATATAAACACTTTGATAGGATGCAGTGTCTGTCCTTTTTAGCAGCCTGGGGAAGAGGAGGGAGCCTGTCACTGCCTCTGGCACACACTCTTCCTTGAAAGAATTAGTCTCATGTAAATAAAAGCCTGTGCTTTTTCCTGCTGAAGTAGGTCCCTATTGTCTGATATTTGATTTCTTGTAAATGGACTTCCACTCTTCCGCTCTTGGAATGTTTAAAAAACACCAGAAATAGTTTGAGCAGGGCTATATACACATGGTTGAATGGCATTCCGACCGAGTCATCTTTTCATGAAGCTACCAGAGTCTCAATTTCACCTCTCAAAGAGTCCACATTTCTCACTGTGGCCATCAATTCCTGCACATTTCCTGGTGGAGATAAATTGTAGCACGTAACCAAAAGCAGCAGATAGCACCACAGAGAGCACGGCAGGTACTGCTTGGAGCTGATGGAGCAAGGCACATGGCTTGCTGAGCTGCAGCCCCATCCCTGCAGTGCATGTTGCAAACCCCATTTGCACAGAAGCCTTTTTGATAATAGTTACCATCAGTAACATACCTCTACTCTCGTAACCTTAATAACCACCTATCAAGTAATAGCTCCAGAACTGCTACAAACTAGGAAAAAAATGGTCTGTTTGGAAGTAATAAAATGCATGTTGCCATGGGGCCCCTGCTTTGTGCACCTGCTGGCACAAACATGCTCAGCACAAGAAAGCTTGTAATAACATAAAAGCTTGGAATTCGGGGACTTTAAGCTAAACAAATCGTTGAAGAGGGAGGTTTGCATTGCAGAGAAATGAGCTTAGAAGGCTCAGAAAGCCACAAATGATGATTGTTTCTAGATTCTGCTCCATTTTACTCACTTAATGTGAATTAGCTGAGGTTACAAGGTTAATCTCTGCAGTGTTTACCACTTTCCTATATAAATAGAGGGGGGCATAAGCAGAATGCTTTAGGTTTCAGGACTGCAGCACTGTTTCCATGCCTCTTGTTGGGAGGTACTGAGAGCTTGACATTGCCTGCAGGAGAGTGGGAAGCTCAGCACCCTGCAAAGGCTCAGCATGGGTTGGATCACTCCTAGGAGATTTGGGCTGCACAAGGCTTGGGGTTTTTTTCTTGCAGCAACTGCAGATAATTAGATAACTATAGTTTCCACAACTCGTGCCAGCTGAATCTCTTGCACCTGCTACAAATGAAGTACTATTGGTCAGCACCTTTCCTGACCAGAAAGCTGGAAAACTTTAGCTCAGATCAAACTTTTCCACTTTTCTATTTTTCACAAAATCAGCAGAGTTGAAGGCTGAGAGAAACAAATGGGGAGGAGGTGGAACATTGGCTGCGTGTAGCCAAGGCAGCAGTTGAGCAAAGCACAGCTCTCGTACCATCCTAACCCTAAGTCCCCAATCTCTGCCATGCATCAGCTGTGCAAGCAATGATGGCAGGAGGTTTTCTGTTGAGAAGCTTTCCCTAGATAACTCATAGAGCAGAGGAATGGCAAAGATGCTCAGCCTTGTCTCTGAATGCTCAATGATGATAAGTAACCACATTAAATATCTGTCATTTGGCCTGCCAGGAAGAGGAACTATTCACCTAGTAGCTGCAGATTTGTCCCACCGCTCTATTATAGCTTATTTCTAGCTTAATTGCTTTTGAAGCTGTCTACTTGAGACAGACTTTATGTTGTCTGAACGTGAAGCCTTGGTTTCTCTGAGGGATTGCTCTATCCCAGAAGACCTTTAATCACATTATCCCCAGTTTTCATTCCCAGGTCTGCCCCGGGCCCTACCAGCTTTGAAGACAATTTCCTCAGCTACATTCATGTGAGAATGTTGATTATTACAATCAGCTTCTGACCGTTAGGGAAGCAGGAGGAGTCTAATCACCAAGAAACCCCAGGAAGCAGTGCTAACCACATCACTGGAAGTTTAACAAGATTATTGTGAGCAAAGTTAGTTCCTCTTTGGTTAACTCTGCACCAATGCTGTCGTCTCCAGAGAATAAAAATATTTGCCAAACTCAAGCAACAAAAATAGAAAAGGAAAATATTTTGGTAAAGTCCAGTTATTTCATGTTAATATTTTCCAGACCAGACTACTGCTTCTTCAAGATCACTGTAGTTTATTTCTGCTTTCATTTAAATGTATTTGAAAATGAGAATAAATTGAGCCCTGAAATGAAGCTTTAGTTCATTGAACATTTCAAATGTCACATAATGAAATAATAATAATGAAAAAAAAATCATGTTTATACACTATTTTTAAGATACTTTGTTTACTACACCAATGAATCAGACCAATCAGTAGTTACAGCTCTGGACCTGAGTTCATTATCTCACAGCTATGTCTACCAGTTTCTGAGTCCATCCCCTTACTCCTATAAAGGCTTTAAAGGTGTTAAAGCCATTTAACTCCTTTTTTTCTCTGAAAAGATTTCTAAAACACAAGGTGGAATTTAGAATGCTTAGAAATGCCAGCAATTAAAGCTTTGCTCCAGGGCTAAACTGCTCCAAGGAAAGCAGTGGGAGAGCACTAGGAATACATGGCACACATTTTTAGCAAGAGACTGGGATGATTCAGGGTCAGTAGTCATGGCTCAGCATCTGTACCCAATCCCCTCCTCCTACCACCTGCCTGCAAATGTCATACCTTGTAGAGAAAGCCTAGCTCTGCTGAACAATTCTCATTCACTTTTGGAGACAGGTCTATTTTTAAATTTCAGACTTTACCCTAAATAACTTTAGAATTACATATTTCCCAAATGAGGAACTAGAGTGAGCTAGAAGGAATATGAGCCAAAACATTTTGATTTCACATCATAATTTGAAGGAGTTAAGCACACACATAGGTGCATAGATCACCATTTGCCAAAAAAACCCACCAGTTCTGGATCATATTCATGCTTTCCATAAGGTATAACAATTACTCAGACTATCTGTAAAAATTGGAGGTTTTACAGCATTTTGGAAAAAGTAACTATGAAAAGAATGAGTGTGTCTGCATTGACTACAGCAGAGTTCCCACCCTACAATTGCAAGCTCAGAATGTCAGCTACGATGAGAAGAGAGATGTTTGAGCATAAGCAGCCAGGACCTGAGTCCAAAAAGCTACCCGTTGAATTTATATCTTTCCCAGCTATGCCTGTTTGGATCATTCAGCCCTTTAAAATCCCACAGGGAAAATATTGGGGCACCATTATAAGTGGATGCAACCATTATTTTCTTTTCATTATGGGGTTTCTAACACCAGCAAAAGGAGCAGCATGAGGTTTGGTAGAGAGAGGCAGGTTGCCTGGTGCTCCTCTTTGCCCAATGGTACATGCTCTGCCAATGGCTGCAGTACCCACCATAGCCCAACCTACTACACCTATGATACTAGATTAAAACTAGACTCATAACAAACTTTTTTCTTACAAAGAACAGAATTTTGCAACAGCCAGCAGAACAGCAAGAAAAGCCTCAGCAAGGAACATTCAAAAACCTCCAGTGGCCATGTCCATGTTTGTGTGAGACTCAAACATTGTCTGACCACAAACTGAATTTGTATTTTCATGGGATCTAGGCCATTTCACACAGTCCCGACCTTTGAGTGTTACTATTGTTGAGCAGGGATATTCAACATGGCTTAAGTGTGTTGCAATAAAGTGTTAGTAACATCAAATGGAAGTTACTCAAGGTATGGCAGACTTTTACCCTGGAAATACATGAATGTATTGCAGCAAGTTATTTTTTCTTTTCTTGTAAAATCTGGCCTAAATTTTCAAATCTAAGCTTGCTTTGATGACCAGGTGGACCAATAATATTAGCAGCATAATGTCCAAAATTATTGTACATCCAGTGTTGCTTTACTTACGTGCAACTCAAGAGCTAGGGAAGTTATGCTTAGGTTACCACTTTTCAAATCTTCTGGCTCTAAGTTAAAAAAATGTTAACTCCATGTTAAAAAAAAACCAAACACACACACAAAAAAAATCCCACAACAATTTGATGTTAAAATGTATCATGCCAGGTATGGTGGTTCAACATTGATTTGGGTGGTAATTGCTGCACAAAGAAGGGTAACTGCATAAATATATGAATACTGAATGATAGGCTGCACAACCCAAACTGAGTGCCTTGGAAGTCCTTTGTCTATAGAAGGCTAAAAGCCACTCTTCATCTGGGGATGTGTGGAGGGATGTTGATCTATACAGATTGGAGCCACAGTAGTGTTTTATGGTGGACAGGCTAATGAGAGTCCAGAAAAGAAATAGGCATCTTGTTTCACATATGTTTTCCTTTAATTACTGCAATACAAGATCTGGCTTTTCAAGGCAATTTCTGGGATAAAGATTAGAAGATATTGTACATAATAGGACTTATTCCTTGAATGGAATCCAATAGTCCCAAACTAATTTCCAGTCCTCAGAATAAAGCATTTCTCCTGGGGATGGCAATATCTGTGGTTTCAATCTCTCACATCCTACCCAACTGTTTCCTCATTACAGTCTCAGGTTTCTTTGTCACCACACAGTTTATACAAGCTCAGATTTAATCAGTAGCAAAACATTCATCAACATGAACTCATGCCTTTTTTTTTTTTTCTCAAAAATACCTCCAAGCTCGCTAAATATTTGTCAAGTAAACATTTCCGAAACGCAGAGCTCCGCTGCCCACTTCCTTCTCATTAGGACTATTGCAGTCTTTGAGTTCTTCCCTAGGATTACAGTCATTGGTATTTTATTGTAATGTGTGGAAGATGTGATAGTAATGCATTATGCCTCTGGGCATTAAGTTCACAAGTCAGAGATCCAGCTGTGGACATCGAAAGCTCCTGTGTGGTTAGCTGACACCCTGTCTCAGTATTGGTCTGTTTCAGCTATTTTCTCTTCAAAATGATACTTAATTGAGGTTCTCACTTGGAAAAATATTTACGTTGTGCTGTGCTTTGTCAAAGAGAAAAGAATGATTCTAACATTTTTTTAAGCTCCACAGTAAATGGATACTACTACATGTGCTCTCACAGTGATTTATGGACATAAATTAATTAAGACCCAAAAGAGCACTGTGTGATAAGGAAATATTGTTCTCCATCTATCTCATGGTCCAGGGAATCAAAGCACAGCTTTTGCCAGGATCACACACAAGTGCTGTGCCAGTGCCAAAGCACACACTCCCCCAGCCCACCAAACTCTCTGCTGTCACCTACCCAGTTTGCCATCCCAGCTCACTCTAGTGCTGACTCTCAATTTGTTTTTAATGATGTGCTTGTTCATTGCAAAGTAATCTTTCTAAGCACTTGAAGTAATGGCCACTCCTCTCCTTCCCCTCCATCTCTCTCCTGCTCAACTTCACCTCTTTTCTCAGCATTTTGAGGACTGTTGGATCTAACAGTGCTGTGCACCACAATGCCTTGTTCCTGTTTCAGCGTGACAGCATGCAGGAAATAGCACTGCCAGTTCCTGTGGCTCCCACTCAAGGTGTGGACACTTGGTACTTTGGGGAAATGTGAAAGATTCCCCTGAGTTTGGTGTACACAAAAACAGCTGTGGTACTTGTACTGTACTTTGTGTTTACAGCTTAAAATATCCCCAGAGCTTTCATGCAGCACTGGTGCCTTCTGCTCAGGAAAGATCATGATCAGTTGAATACCTCAGACTCCAACAAATGAGCACTGGCAAAGCTCAGAGAAGTGGTTTAAGATGTTCCTGCCCATGGCTTTGTGCCCAGTGAGGTTTATGGGCCTTGGACAACAGCACAGTGTGCTTGTACCAGAGCAGCTCCTGCGGTCGGGCTGGTGCCTTGGTTTACATCCCCAGGGAGGTGGGCTTGAGCTACAGCTGGGAACTGAATTGAAGCGCAAGCATGTTGCACTTGGCTGGATGCCATACAAGGATGGTGTCCCCAGTAAAGGCAGAAGGGATGTGCTACACCTCTTGTGCTCTTTGCCCAGAAACAAAACTCTCATGCAAACTCATCCAAGCTCCAGAAATCAGGATGAAGGTTTCAAGGCTTTCTTTTTTTTTCCTCACTCCCTGCAGCAGCACAGCATGCTTCCCTCCCCATCGTGACATGGAACTGCATGGTGAGGCCATGCAGTGAGATTGCCCTGGGCTGCCACACAGCCTTTGGATGTCAGAATGTAACCTAAAGTGTCTAGGTCTGGTTTTGCAGACCAGAAGACTGTTCTCAGTTCAGCAGCTGTGTGAACCACAGAGAAGATTCAGCCCTTGTCTTTATACTCCCTCAGTGCCAAAACTTCCATTTTTCAACAGGTTATGAATTCCCACTGTCCGGTCCACTAAACCCTTACTTCTTAGTTACAGGGAGAGTAAAAGTAGACACTGGTTTCTTGAATCCCAAAAGAATCAGAGCATGCTTAGAGAAGGCTTCATGCCAAGAAGTTCACACTCCAAAAAAAAGTCAAGATTTGGTTACTTTCTTTTCTAGAGAAGAAAACAGGCATCCCTCTCCTCCTCCATTTATACAGCTGGGAAGTGAACAGAGCACAGTTTGAGATGCCTGCCTGAATTCCAATGGCTCTTCATGCTTGTTTAGTGACTCTAACCAAACCCACAATGGCAGCCTCTGTAGGAAGGTGCAGAGGGTATCAGTCACCTGGATCTCTCCCATTGTCTTACATCCTCTCCTGCAACATGCTGAGCCCTGATGTATACACCTGCTGCAGATCCAACTGTTCAACTGCACAAACATCTGGGGCCCTTAAACCTTGTTCTCTCTCTGTCTAGGCCCCCCAACACCAGGATGATATTCCAGCAGAGCAGCAGTGGCATAGTTGCTGGATCCTGTAACATGCAGAATAGGGTGGGAGGGGAAGAGCAAAGCAGTGAGCAGGCAAAGGCTCAGCCCAGGGCAAGGACCACAGCAAGGATATCACAGTACTCTGGAGAACACCGATCATTCTGTAAGTGCAAAGATCTCGATTTAAATGCAGGTACCAGAAACACCACGGTATTCTCACTTGAAGCAAAATCTGTTCTAGAGAGAAAATTGAAAAGCCTCTACCAGAGTGTTTTCCTATTTTATAAATTATATATAAACTTAGAGAGATGTTGAAACATAACAAAGCATAAACGATACAGAAATAGCTGCTTTGTGAAATCCTATAATGGGAAATTCTTTTACAAACCTTTTGAAATTGGCAAATGTTACTAATATTCCTCCAGGCAACAGTTGGGCTATTATTTAAAATGGGATGTGTGGTGTCCCAGAGCAGCCATTTCCCTGAACTGCAAAGCATTTTGTAGGACCTGTGAAATATGAAATGATTTAAGGAGGGAAGAGGGTTACACAGTTCTGCTCTGTGTGGTTTCTTCTACCTCTGAAGTAGTTTTAGAGAAGGATGTGTTCTGGGCTGTAATTCAAACACTGTTATAGACATGGTAAGGAACAGAAAAAAGGGACAAATTAGAGGCACCTGATGCAAATCATTGTTGCTTTCTCCATTTGCTGCCTTAAGCACGTGAACATGTTTCACAGATTCACTTGGGTATCTATGTTAAATGTAACTGGGCTTGATGAGGAGGCCTGAAGCGAGTTCTAAGTATGAGGCTGTGCAGCCTTTTATCTCACTACAGAGCAATGTCACCACTCAGACCAGCATGGATCAGCGACAGACTCAGCACTTGCACAGGGACTGCCTGCAGAGAGGAGACTTTTTTCATCTGCCCCGACTCTTATGCAGCAGTGGTAGGACCAGCCATAACAAGCTCATCTGTAAAAGGCTCTGAGAGTTTTCTGGCTGCTTTTCCTCTTGGTTATGTGCTATACTCACTAAACAATTCTTCCTAAGGAGCAGCAAAGTTATAAAAATCCTGCATGCTTTTTTTCTGCCACAATGGTCTGCTCAGAATGAGATCTGGCAGAGGAGGAAAGCAATCACATTGTCAGCCCCTACAAATGTAGGGGACAGCCTCCTGCAGCCCAAGAGGATGGATCAAGCAGCTCCTGAAGAGCTCAGTAGTGGAATCCAGTAGTGTGCAGCCAGATGGATGGGCAATGTGCAGGTGAGGGCAGATCTTCAGCAGAAATCATGTATAAAGGTCAGATCATCCCCAGAAATGTGCTAGATGCTGAGACAAGCTCAGGAGCATGGAACATCGAAGCCTGAGGGAGTGGTTTGGACATAAATTCCGCAATGAGCAAAACCCAAATTCCAGCATGGAGCACATCTGCAGGCAACAGGATCCGGACACAAGAGAAATCAGATGTCTTTTCCACAGTAAAGACCAAAGGAAATTCATGGAGGCACCCCAAGCTGAGTTTCTACCTATCTCCTTGAAATTCCCAGCACGCTGCTCAACTTTCCTTTATAGTGAAGGCTGATAAGAGAATGGCTCTATACAAACATGTTTGCTAGCACCCAGGAGCGGTGCCCTGAGTTCTGCAGCCTGGCTGTGTCAGGCAGGGACCTTTCCAGGAGGCACTTAGCAGCACATCCTGCAGCCAAACAGCGGCGGCAGTGTTGAAAGGCACAAACAGTTTTTCACCCTTCCTCCAACTGGCCGAAGCACAAGAAAGAGTGAGATTTTCAAATTGCCAAATTAAGCTCAGCCCGAGTCTGTGGCTATTGTCATTGAGAAAAACCCTGCAATAAATGTTTACAAAAGCACTTCAGAAATAATGGCTCTCAGCAGAACTGGGTTGGGAAATTTCCAAGAGAACAGGTTTCTGTAGAAAAATGTTGCTTTGTTGGAACTGCTGGGTTTGTGGAATTGGATGGGTTTTGACAAACTTTCGATGAACTGCAGCAGCAGTTGCCAAACTAGGGGCTGGGAGCCTGGTGGAAGCTCAGCTGCAGAAGTGCAGCTGGCGTCTGGATGTGGGATCATGATTTTGAAAACAGCCACAGTGTGGGCAGATTGTGGATCTAGCGTCCCTTGTGTCAGGGTAACCCCTCTGTGCAGGCTGCCCAGGGCATGGGGTGAGCGGGCTGCTAGATGAACTGCAAACCCTGCTCTCAGAAAATGCATGTTAGCACGCACACTGTGGATGCAGCCATCATGGGATAACATGAAATACTTATAATGGACTGTAAAAGCAAAATGAAAAGAATGGAAACAGCTATGACGGGAGAGAAGCTATTCTTGGACCTTACTCTAAGAAGTAAGTCATAAGACAACGGGATTGAAAAGAAACTAAAAACAGGGAAATAAAAAATTCAAACAAGTTGGAAGGAGCCGCTTCCACTTTGCAACATGAAACAGTGTTTGTTTTTCCTGCATTGTTTTTTACCTCCTATAATCCCAACTGTTTTGAAAAGTTTTCAAAACATTTTAAAAATGCAATAAAATGCTTAATTGGAGGCTGAGGCAGACTTTGTGAGTCGCTCTGAGACAAAACACAACTCTGGCTCAGCTGCTGCCTGCTAACCCATTTCCCTTCTGCCAGCATTAAGGGGACACATCACAGGGACCAGAGCCGCATCATGGGGACCAGAGCTACAGAACCTGTCCCCATTTCTTTGGAGTTCCAGAGAAGCAATGGGAGTGGACTGGTGGGACAGCACTAAATGTCTTTAATGGACTCTAAAAGCAGAACAAAAAGGATGGAAACAGATAAGAAGGGAAGGAAACTATTGGACTTTAATTCAGACACTAAGGGCAGTGAAGCGCTTAGTGTCTACACTGTACAAGACACTGTACAAGAACAAGTACCCCAGGGAAGCGGTGGTATCACCATCCCTGGAGATATTCAAGAAACCTGTAGTTATGGCACTGAGGAAAATGGTCAGTGGGCACAGTGGGGATGAATTCACGGTTAGACTAGATGATAGTCTTTTCCAGTGGTCTTTTCCAAACTGAATGGTTCTATGATCTAGTTGTAGATGCCCCTGTTCATTGCCAAGGAGTTAATTACCTTTAAGGGTACATTCCAACTCAAACCATTCTGACTCTGGTGTTTCCTTGCTAGCTAATCAGTGCCATTAGCATTTCAAAGGCACATATGAAAATCGATACTTGGCCTTTAAAGAAAGTTGCCCCTGATGACAGGCTTTAACAGTCCAGCAATGCTGGCAGAAGTTGGTGAGGACAATGTGTTTTTTCTATCCTACCTCAAGGGCCCAGTCTCCCAGATCTGGGAGATCCCATGGGATGCATATGAATATAAACAACTAACAGCCCATATCCACAGAGGAGATTTTCATCCTGAAATAGGAAAAGTGAGGTATAACTGAATGAGTTATGGCAGTCTCACATACCTTAGCATGGTAATTAGGCATTTTAGTGAGTCAGTAGATATATTAACCTCATGGGGCTAGTTCGCTGATTCTTGCCTTAGTAGCTGATAAATACCACACTATGTATTCAGTGGGAGGGGAAAACGGAGAGAGAGACTAACACACCACTGACACATCCCTGGCTCTTCAGGGTCATGGAGAGCTCACATCTGATTGTTCACTGTTCATTCACTGCCACAAACTCTTCATTCACTGCCACCCTTTCATCACCATCAGCTCTCCCCGTTAAATTGATCTTTCCTCATACGACATTGCAGCAAGCGTTCCCTTTCTCTCACCATTATCTAGAAAACCATTTACTGAGAAAACTAATTAGCCAGGCACAAGTTGTTCAGTGTGAAGTCAGCTCTCGTATACTTCCAGGATTTCCCAAATGCCCCTTCGCAAGCTATCAAGGACTGAGTGCCCCTGCTGGAGATGGTGCTTCTCCCTTGCTCTCAAGTCCTTCTGGCCAAGCAGCATCTCCTGAAGGATGCACAACGGAGCACGCTTTTCTGAGCTGTGCAAAAGAGGAATATGTAGATCCCTTTCTGTCCCTCATTTCCCAACATGGTTTTTCTAATTGTGAAACCTGAGAGCCTGCTAACACAGAGAGAAATAAATGCTGCATGGAAATGACCAATTGTCTTCCATGCTGTGAAATGCAAAGACAACCTTTATGCATGGGCATCTTAATCACTTTATAAAATATTTTTTGTAGAAACACAGCTAATCTTATTAAAAGGATTGCCTACATGGTCTGAAGCCAGCTGTTAAGAAAGTGTTCAGATTTCTTTTGCTTTTAACTAAATAAGAAATAGCTCACAAAATTTTTATCTAGTGGATCCATAAGTAAAATTCAATTAGAGGAAAAGAAACAGAGGATATTATATTTTTCTCTCTTCAATTAAAAGAAATATCAGTTAAATGAGATTTCACTAACTTGTAGGTGATCTCATAGTGCCTTTAAAACAAACAAAAAAAGCTGCAAGAGGAAAAGCAGTGCTCCTAAACTGCTATGTATGGACTGAGTCCAAAAGCAACAATGTAGTAACCCCTTGAGAACAGGTACCATCATTTGTTGTGCCTTTATTTATTGTTAATATAGTTATACTAAGTGCATGGATCCCAACTAAGATCAAGCTCCCCTTGTTCAACATGTTGCAGAATCAAAGGAAAAATGAATTTTTATTCTCTATTTTTTACAAGGCACAAGAGATTATATACATCTAGCTTTTCTGCTGCCTTATTTGCATGTTAAGTGAATGCAATTGTCCTTATTTTCCCACACACTACTTTGCTACTGTGTCCAATACGTCTTCAGATGTTAGCCTGGGGCACGGCAGAGGTAGCAGGTCACTTTATCACATGGTTCATCATCAGTAAAATGGGCTGCAGCTCTGCCAATCTCAGGAGAGGTTTTGTGATGACAACTCAGTCCTGATCGTCTTTCCTTTGGGAGGTTTCTAACAAGGTCCACTCTTTACCTCTCTTGCCCAGTGTTGCAAGGTCCATATGAATTTAATAATTGTGAGACTTTGGCTCTTTTCTCTGGTCTGCTAAAAGTTTTGAGGTCCCTGGGGAGGGACTGAAAGACAGATGGATAGGTATGCTTATCCTGTAAGCCTGGCTTCCCTTGGAAACTAAGCTAAGAAATGTAAACTGCTGTTCTCAAAGGTGCTCTAACTCTGGCAGCTGATTTTTTTTTAAAGCAATGCTACAAGACTTGGGAGCTGGCAACTCTGCAGTAAGCAACCTATCTAAAAACCTCATCCTTTCTTTCTTTCTTTTTTTTTTTTGATAGATCACAGGTGTTCAGGCACACTTCAGCATGCAGCTGCCAAAACAGTGACAACTTGAAACTGACCAAGCCTTGATTATTGAGTCTTGAGCTCACACAATTGATCCTCCTCATGCTACCAAGACCATACTCCTTCCCAAAGCCATGGCATGGGCAAACTGGTTACTTGGATCTGCTGGCCACACCTGATGGGCACCAAAACATGTAGAGGTAGTGACAACAGCAGACACAGCACATATCTCCCAGTGGCAGGCATGGCTCTTCCCAGCAAGGACTGGTGCCTCTGATAAAGACACCCTGCCTGCTCTAATATTTCTTTTGCAAACTTCTAGATGACAGCATAAAGAGATTTTCTGTTCACTTTTTGGAGAGTGTTCTGTAAGTCAGGTAAAAAGACAATGCAAAGAGCTACCTGAGGCACTGGCATACCTGATTTCACTGCCAAACTCCTACTCAGAGCTGGGCAGATATCAGGCAATGCTCTCCTGGTATAAAGGAGTCAAAGCTACCCAGCATGGGTGATCACCTGGAAATGTTGTGCACTGGCTGCCCCACTCACACCCAGCCATGCTGCAGCATCTCCCTCCCCCAGTGCAAGAATAGTAAGGGCCATAGGAAGGTTTCTCTGGCCTTTTTTTCTTCTCATCTCTTTCCCTCCGGTTTCTGAACACTACAGATTGACTCTAAGCCAACCTGCAGCTCAGAGCTAGTTGGTGGTCCAGGACTGTGCACCTGGTGTCCACCCAGCAGGCAGCCTCCCCACTGTTCCCTCCAAAGCAATGTGTAAGAGACCCTTGCCCTAACCAGAAGAGAGCACTGACATAGGAGAGCTTGTGTGGCTGCCAAGTTTTTGTTCAGAATAAAAGGGGCTGTTTGCCTTGAACCCCTAAGGTCTGGAAGTTCTGCAGCCTTCTCACTCTCCTCTTAAGTACAGGAAACTTCTGAGGAGTGCATCAGCCTGGGTCACAGCATTAATAGGGGAAAAGGAGATGGTGAGGATGAAGGCATGAGAAGAATAAGAGATGAAAAGAGCAAGATTGTGGAGAGAAAAAGTTTCACCACCATCTGTGATGCATTGATTAATGATATTGAATAGAAAGACACATGTTCCATTTATGCAGAAAAATTTGGTGAATTAATGCAAAAAAGTTGCAATTGCTCAGAAAGTTGCTCTTTTATAGGTCTGGACTGAATACAGATACATCTGGTAATATCCTTGTCTCAAGAATTTGCTGCATTAAACTCTATGTGTCTTCTTTATGTGTTTCCCACTACTGAGTGATTTAACTCAGAGCAGCAAATTGATACACTGGATAAACTGAGTGGTTCTCTTCCCAGACTCACTGGTATTACCTGAAACTGAAGAATGCACAACTCCAAGCTACAAAACAGGATAGAGGGGTCAGGTAGTGTAGCCATGGTTTAGCTATGGTCTGTGTTTTGGATAGCAGTAAATTGGAGAGCAGAACCAAAGAAGCTGAACTGCTTGCTCTTTGGCACTACCAGCAAGGCTAATATCCTGCTGTATCTACTGGTACCTCAGAGTTCAAACCTTTACAGGATTCAATGCCTGTACCAAATAGCTCCTTCTGCAAAGACCCTTAGATGCTTGTCTTTTCTGACAAATTACTCTCATCATACAGACAAAAATAAATAAAGTTCTTTTTTTCAAAAAGGAAAAGAAAAAGCAATGCATTTTGCCATATTCAGCTGAAAACCAAACTTATTTTTAACCGCAGACAAATTTCCTTATTTTCAAACTGAAGAAAGAAAGCATCGCCCAGGGCAGATACTTTACCAAACTCGCCATATACTCTCAGCATCCTTTACCAGATTTCCTCCAGTCACACCATGTTGCAGCACCTTTCTCTCCCACTGCACCCATGGCAGATGTGAACCTCAAAATATGGCATGCTTCAGCTCACGTGGAGCAGCAAGGACTTGAATCATAGAATTATACAGAATCATTCAGTTTGAAAAAGACAACTAAGATGATCTAGTCTAACCATGAACTCATCACCACCATGCCACTGACCATGTTCCCACATACCATCTTCCCACGTTTGCATACTTGATCTTTCTTCCTTGCCTTGGAAGAATAATAGAATCATTTGAGTTGGAAGGGACCCTTTAAAGATCACCTAGTCCAACTCGCCTGTAATGAACAGGGACATCCATGGCTTGATCATGTTGCTTGGAGTGACATCCAGCCTGACCTTGGATGTCTCCACAGACAAGGCATCCATCACCTCTTGTACCAGCGCTGACAACCCTTACCGAAAAAACTTCTTCCTTATGTCAAATCTAAATCTCCACTCTTTCAGTTTGAAACCACTTTCCCTTGTCTTATCACAACAGACCCTGCTAAAGAGTCTGTCCCCTTCCTTCTTACAGCTTCCTTTTAGATATAAAAAGGCTGCTCTCAAGTCTCCCTGGAGACTTTTCCAGGCAGAACAACTCCAGTCTCTCAGCCTGTCCTCACCGGGGAGGTGTTTTGTCCCTTGGATCATTTTTGTGGCCCCCCTCTGAATACACTCCAAGAGGTCCACATCTGGATGCAATGGTGGGTTGATTCTTCCCTTTCCAGCTCATGACTTATTCATGATATCCTTACTCCTTCTTATAGTAGCCAGTGAGTCTGATGTGAGTTTCGTATATCCCTGCAAGTGCCTTCCTACTGCCCTGCCTGCTGCAGTCATCAAAATCCCATTGCTGACCTGCAGTGCCTGCCTGGAAATCCAGCAACCAGTTAGTTAATGCAGGAAAACTCGTAACTCAGTGCTTCCAGGAAGTGCCAAGTGTCTTGCATGCCGGGTGGATGCCCTTGAGGAGTGATTTGTGCTCCACCATGACCCTGGCCTTTTCCGTTGCATATTGCCTTGCTTTCAAGTTTCTCTACAGAGGTCCTCCACAGCAGCCTTTGAAGAGAGTGCAGAGCTGCCCAGGTGGGAGCTGCTTGCTGGCAGTGATAGAGCAGCAGATCAGAGGCAAACAGCAGACCCTACTGTGCAAGGCTCTGCACTCACTGCATTTCATGGTAGATCAAGCTATCACTTCCAGGCTGATGGACTGAAGTAGGTTATAGTGATTTTTTACAAAAGACTGAATTATGTTAGGTGCATTAATAGCACTTAAAAAGTACAGAGTGCAGATGAGAGATACATAAGGATTTGCACACTGTAGCTAGGGAAACGTTCCAAAATCTCTCCAGGCAAAGCATTTTGCACTGACAGCTGAGCTCTTTCATTCTCTCCCTTCCCTCCAGAGGAAGAAATACTTTCTGGCAGCATCTGCCTTCATTTTCAGACATTTTTCCTTAGTAGAGGCTGAGGCTCACTGAAAATGGATCATTTACTCATCTGGATTTGGATTGATATTACAATTTGAATTTGGTAATAATACTGTGAGAAAAAAATTGCATTTTCTTTTCCTGCAAAGCTACCTTTGGGGAAACTAAAGAGTGGGAAGCTCTTTGGGCACCAACTGTTTGTTACACGTCTCTAAACCCCATAAGCCAGCATCAACACAGAAAAAATTGAGGCAGATGGAGTAAAAAGGGATTACTCAACTTGCTCCACTAAGACAGTTGCGGTCAAGACATGCATGAAGTGTAAGTCTGTGGACCATGTCTCTTCCTGAATATCTGAAGATCGCAGGAGAAACACCATTACCAGCAACAAGATGAAGAGACCTGTTCTACACCTCCTTGAATTTAATCCCAACTAAATCCTGGTGTGCAGAAAACAATGGGAGTTTGTCACTATTAGGGCTTAAATCTCCACTTGCTGACATTAAAAGCCATGAAGAAAGTTTTTGACATAACCTCTGAACTCCAAAAGGCTAAAGTTCAACTTGGATCAAAGAGTGGTCTATAAAGAGCTCCATGCTACATAAAAAGGGTAACATAAGGATGTCATGTACAAATTGCATTGCCTCTCAGAAATGCCTTGTTTTCTGTAATCGCTTTTGTCCTCAAATAGCAGATCCAGAGTCTCAAAGCAGAACGTAGCATTAAAATACTAACAAAGACACTGCCAATTCCAACTTAATGGCTGGTTCAGAAATCCCCTCCAGTCTCAGGCAGGATTTAAAAGGGATTGTAAATGAAGTGGTGCCTTCAAAAGTGGGAAGTCCCAGAGCTTAGGATGCCTTTTCTTACTTACAGAAGTATATAATAGGTGGGAAGCTCTGATCAATTGGGGCATTTCCTTATCTTTAGACCAGAAAAGGCTGTGTTGTGTTACTGTTCATAGTAACTGCTATTATTGAGGCATACATAACAATTTTCTAAAAGAAAATACTAAAACTCCATTAGATTTATGTAGCCTGTCTCCAGCAGTACCAAATTCCAGAAGTACTTCATGCCTTTGGACTGCTAAAATTGTCTTGTGTCTGAGAAACGGTGAAATCCCCAGAGAGGTTCCTATGTCAGTAAAACCAAGCTTCAAAAAGATGTATCCCAAAAAGTCTATGGGATCAAATTAACTCTGACTTGTCATAATTAATTTAGGTACCAGAGCACAAGGCATCAGGGCAAAACTACCGGGTGAGCAAATGGAAATGGCAACCCCAGTTGTGTTGTTTGCTATATCACTCAAATCCTCTCTTTAACTGATACTACAACTGCTGGCTTCTTCTGCACCCTGGGTGAAAGGCAGGGAGGGTGCACTGAGAACAGGTATAAGATCCTTCTCTCAGGCCCAACATCCAAAATGAATGAGTGGACTCTAACTGAATGACTGAAATGGTGTAGAGCATTGTTTATGAATGGGGAAACCTAAATGGTGGCAAGGGAGTTTTAGAAATATCTACATTTCTAAACCTCTTCAGAAATTTCTGTGTTTCTGGGATTGTTAAAACATTAGAAGGTTCTCAGTATCATCAAGAACCCCCACGACTGGAGAAACCTCCCAGCATGTAAGGGGCTGTATAAATAGGTTGGCTGACACAATTGTTTCTTAAACTAAATGTTGCCTTTGACTCCAGGCCACACTTTTATCTTGGAATGCTGCAGTCCTATCATTCCAAATGTGACAGAGCACAAATCCAGGTCGAAGCAGCAATGCTTTATATCGCAGTGTCCACTTTTTGAGTGTTTTACCAGCCAGCAGTTTTAGAAACAACCTTGCCACTCCCTTGGAAATGTGATGAGTGAATGAATTACTGAAGGAGAAAGGAGGCTTGGATATTTGCACAGCAGAAGGGCAACATGTGCATGCTTGCAGCTTTTCTGGAATTCAGGGTACTCTGCCCACCAGCCTTACCAGCTCTGGTGCAGAACCAATTTGCAGCATCCCAACAGTTATCACTACATTATTGCACTGTGCAGAGGTTTGGGAAGGTTTACAAGTGCTAGCACTCATCCAGCTGTGTGTAGTCCCAACTCAGCATCATTGGCACTGTTTCTGCATGATCCTAAAATCTCTCCAAAGACAGCTGACAGCTGACTGTGCACACACAGTTTATCCATCTATGATCCATTCATTATGTTATTTACATAATGCTGTAAAATCAAGTGAAATAAAGTACTGTTTGATATGTTATTATTTTAAAAAACTTCACTCAGAAAACCCAGAAGACTGATAAGATTTGTATTCCTATATTAGAATGCATACATTCCCTGCTCAAACGAGGATTCGGAAATCAGGCTACTGCAACGCTTTTAAATTAACCTTAGATGCCATTCAAGAAATGTATTGGCACTGACAGGAGATCTCACCCTCAGGTTGTCATCACCATGTGGCACCCTGTGGCTGGCGGCTCTGCATGTCAGAGGGCTGTAAAGAGTCTTTTCAGAGTAATAACACATAATAATAGCGCTGTCCATATGGCAGATACAATCAGGTAAAGCTACTGTATGGCTTTACATGTCCTTTTCAATTCAAGTAAGCCTTGCCTAATCTCATTTAAAAATTGTTGCAAATTCAGGAGTGAAATTTCTTTTCAGGTGAGATGCAGCCAGCAGCTGAAGCATTTACTTTGCTTGTTTTTTTCTTTCATCCTTTGATGGAGAATTATGTTAGGGAACTGGACATACTCATGCTTGAATTCCTTAAACAAAAGAGGCTCTGTCTGCTGTCCACACCATATATTGGACCAGAACTCATTCATCAAACCAAGAATTCTGTAAGATTATCCAATCAGTTTTCAAGAATCAGTAAGACAAAGCAAAAATTAATAATTACTACCAGAAAGAAAAGAAAAAGAAAAAATAGGAAAAAAAAAAAAAAAAGTACAGTCTGTTTCTCCTGTATTACTATTACATTCATCCAAAAGGATGGAGCTGTTGCTGTCTCTCCTACCTGCAGCCCTCTTGGTTTCCTTTTTCTTCTAGTTCTTGGACTGAATTGGTACAGATGCACAAGCAGACAAAGTTATTGGTTGGTCTGGTAATTGAGCATGAACTTGCCAGAGCTTCAACAACAAAGGTAAAAGTGCCTGAGAGGTAAAAGGGAAAAACCATGCAAAATTGCAGTAAATAGCTAAGGGCTCCACTTACATATCCAACAACTGAAATAACATTACCTGAAAAATGCGCAGAATGTGAAATGAAAATTACAATAGTGAGAGGATTAATGAAAGCCTGGAGTGCTCTGGAGATGGAAGGTGCAGAATCCCTCCCATGTTGGAGATATGGGCAGGCTCTCTAGTCTCAGACCAGTAGACTTCCACGTGGAGAAATAGGACATGCCAGAAAACTCAGATGCCTGCTAGTGCTAGATCAGATTCTGAGTAGTTAAAACTCATCCCTTTGGGAAATACAAACTGGACTACAGTACCTCTAAGTATATATATATATATTTTTAATGAAAGGTCACATAAGTCATATGAGAGGAACCTGCAGGTCCTCCTGTGCAGCATTTCCACAACAGTTTTCAATTGCAATTGGCTGAAAATAAAATTAAGTTCAGAGCACACACTTGCTATGTTTAGTTTCCCCATCCCCTAGGTTTTGGCATGTATAACAGTGTATAGGGTGGGTGGGTACAGTTTTACAATAGATTTTTTGCATTGCTTTCACAAAGAGTTTCCTGATAGCTTGCAGACCAGGGAAACACTGGGCTAGATGGTGCTTTGAGGTCCCTTTTCCATCTTGTTTTTTTACAAGCCTATCAATCTGTCAGAGCTGCTCAAGTGCTTCATTTATTAATGCCGAGTGCAAACTTTTGGCTGAGTTGAGTGCCACACCATTTCAGGAGCAGCAGAAACACCTGGCAACTAATGGGGTCAAACCTTATTCCCTCCCTATATAGTATTAATTTTGGCAAGGCACATTGGCAGCCCCATGGTGTGACAGCCTTGTCCATCCCACCCAGACTGGACACACTGGAGACAGGCATCCTGCGTGGACAGCCTTTTGTAATAAAGATGCTCCCAGATGGAGTGGGAGGCAGCAGTCAGCAGTTGACATTTGGCCTCAGTTTCTCAATACAACTTGTTGCGATCTTGGCATGAATCTCAAACACAATGTCCTACTAGGCCATGAAGGCTTCTGTCACCTTTCCTGCCCTCTCTTACCAGTGGAGAAGCCATAGAGCAAAAGGGGAGCGGAGCATCATCTCCCCACTTGCCCTAAAATGGACTCAACGGTTGAATGTGCTGCGGACAAAGTTTAGCTTCCTTCCCCTACTGCACTTTGCATGTTTCCTTATGACACTGCTGACAGGGATGGAGAAACAGGTTTCCAGTTTTTGCATACGCTTCTAAACTGTTTCAAAGAGATATATTGTAAAGAAAAAAGCCCTTTGTCCTAATGCTGCAGGATTTTTTCTCCCCTGCTTGGCACAAGTTAGAAATGCTTTGAGCATTTATTAATAAGATATCAATTAGGTTATTTGGGCCTCTGATGTCTGAAGCACTTTAGAGCAAGCTATCCTCTATAAATGTGAAACAAACAGCTTTCCACTACTCGAGTGGATGAAGTAATTGAGCAGTGGAGGTATATTAAAGCCAGATACATTCAGTATTTAATGCCAATTAGGTCCTACTGACAAGGGAGGGATAGCCTGGAGTTCTGGCTTGTGTCATGCCCTTCCCCTATCCCTTTTTGACAAGACGAAGGTGGAATGACCTCAGATAACAGCACTGCCCTACTGTTACTTTTACTATAGCTGGCACATCGTATTTTTTTTTTGTTATTGATGGCTCACAGCTTTCATGTGTAACAATCAAGGAGTTTTAAGGCTTTTCCCACCATCAGTATTGAATACAGCTTCCAGCTATCCCTTGCTATTTAATTCCAGATGGATCGAATCTTCAGTAATGCCTGCAGGCACATTACCAGCTAATGAGTTGCACTGCTCTGAGATCATCGCTACAAACGTTATTTCCTTGGTAAATATTTTTGGTTCAGACCTGAGAAACGGCAGAGGTACATGCAGTCAAGATTTACAATCTGGCGAGAGTCTTGAAAGTTGATTTGCAAATAACAATGGTCACATTTGTACTCTTTGTTTACAGCTTTCTTCCTGCAAATATGTTGAGGCTTAATTCAAACAATCAGCCCTGCCACAATGCTGGCAAACTCCCATGATGACTGCGCAGAGATGCACGTCTCAGAGATCTTTATTACTTTCCCTGTTGCAATATCTCAGCCCTTTGCACTCACAAATACATTAATCCTAGCAACCACCCTGGCAGAAAAGTGAAATTATTTCTCTTTTACAGTTGCAAATGCTGATTAAATTAAAAGGGACTGGAGTGCCAAAAATAGTAAAGATGCAATCAAACACTCAATGAGAATTTTAAGAAGCAACTATATCCAGTTGAGGGCTGAACACAGCCCTTGACTTCCTCTCTATCATGAGACTTGTGGCATTAGCAGGTCTCACCTGTAGGAATACCTGTAGAAAATCTGGTGAGGAGAGCACATCATCCTTTGATCCACCCTTCTCCAAAAATCCTACACCTGCTTTCTGTGCCTACTGAGAGCCCCTGTCAAAGCCTCCATCATTCCTGGAGCTCCTATCAGATGACAATCTACTTTTCCAGCTCTGCTGCAAAGCTATGCTCCCCTCTCCATCCACAGAGGCCTTTAAGTACCTCATGAAATTCTGATGGTTTGCCCATGGTTGGTCAGAGGGAGTAGGAAAGAAGCAGGAGCCCAGCTCTTCAGTCTGACCATACCCTGCTGGCTGCCTCTCATGGGCTTCAAGCCAAAGGAAGAATATCCCCTTCAACGTATGTTGTTGTTATCATGCAATGCAGTTGACAGTTTGGTAAGGTCCTGCTGCTTCTGCTCAAAGAAATTATCTCAGTGGAATCACTAGGGAGGCTTCAGTCCCAGTTAACCCAGAATCACTTAGCAATACTGTTATTCTGATTCTAATCTGAAGACACATTCTGTGTTATTGTAGTATTACATCAGATTTACACAGTTTTTCCGAGACCACTTGCCAGCCCCAAAAGGCCAATCCAGAACAGTGGCAGGATGCTGACAAAAACGAGCTGAGGAAAAAAAAAGTAGTAAATAATTATGAAAACTAATTTGAATACACAAAACAACAGGAAGCATGGTCTATTAAAAACTTCTCATGAAACATAGGTTTAATTGAATGCATATATGGGAAAGTGCCAGTTTTCATGCAATTGTAACATATACAGGAAGGATCAGATGATCTCAGGGGCTAGAACAAGGAAAATGGGACAAAAACATCTCACAGAGTTTTATATGCAAAATGATCAGGCTCAGAAATTGCAGCTTGACTGGACATTGCTGAGAACCAACATAGCTCTGCAGCTCTCAGACACGAGATGTCTTAGAGTCACCACTGCAGAGGAAAGTACAGAGAGGAAAGCAGAACTCTGAGGAAAGAGAAATTCGAAGAGGGGTATTTCCACATAAAGTGAAAAATAGTAAATACAGAAATCAGGGATCTAATGAGACTTTGTCTGCACATCTGGTCATCCATAATCCAATACAAACAAGAGCTGCAAAGATGCTCGTAAATTGGAGAGTTTACTGCAAGAAAGAGCTGAAGTACCCTGCTTGGCCTGCGTGACTTAGCAAATCACAGGTGAAGAGGCAGTGTGGTTATTCCTTCCAAAAGGATACTCTTGGGTAGAAATTGCATAAGAAGAAGAGCCAAAGAGCAATGCTGGTACAAGAGCTAATGTGCACAAATATTTTTTTACTATAAACCAGAAGGAATGGTTTTCGAGATCAGACATTACAAATGAAAATTGGAAAATAAGTCTACTTTTAGATTGAGTTTAATGTGTATAAACAACTACTGGGTTTACAGTGCATTTGCCTCTGATAGCAGGAATGTGGAGCACATGAATCATTTGGCCCTACCCTACTGTGCTCCTATCCCGTGTTTGTATCACTCCTTTGAAATACCAAATGCTGCTACTGCTAGAGGCTTTGTCACATCAAAGCCATAAGCACTTTCTTATCCATAGAAAATTAACATATTTGAGGTTTCAAATCGCATCTCTAGGGACTTCCCATCCAACAAAAATGTTAACTCTTATGACTTTTCCTTCTTCTTAGTTCCTTTCTTTTTGCCTCAAGATTAAAGAGGCATCTAAAATACCCACATTTCCCATAGGACAGAGATTCAGTGTTTTCAGATGTCTCTCATTAATGTTTTTGTGTACCAGCACAGTACTGAATACCCCTAATAGCCTCTGGCAGAAATGATGACAGATCACTGTGGGATGGCTGTACCTGGTGGCTGTGCATTTGCCCAGAATGGATGGGGATGAAAGGAAAAGATCCTTCTGAGCACAAGGTACCTCTCAGTGCTCTCTGTACTCCATCAGCAGCATCAGGTAAGGGAGAAAGTCCAGTATAGATACACTTTCTGGAAGAGTTCAATCAACTTGACCATTTTGAGGGCAATTTTGCTCCTCTAACCCATCAGCCACTGCGTAGCATTGGTTAAAGTCACTCAGGAGGTGGTGCTGGAGAACTCCAACCCTCTGTGAGACAAGTGTTCGCTTTCCAGTCCAATCCTGTGCTAGCAACAGGAAGGACAGACCTGGGTGCTTACTTTGAGGCACCTGTAAGGAGAGCTGGAAACCACCACTTTAACACAGTTCTTTTCTTGGCTGCTTTTACCCCCTTGTCTCAATCAAGAACAAGTCTGACCACAGCAGAGCTGAGCACACTCTAAGCCTTCACATCAAATGCCAACTTCTTTTCAACACTTCTTCCCTACCTGCTAGATACCAGCGCCTGCCTACTGCAAAGGAAATATCCCCTGGAAAGGATCTGCATTCCAAAGTTATTGAGCTGCTGGGACTATTCCGGGATTATGATGGGATTATTTCACTTCTAGCTATTTTATTAAATGTCATGTGATTGCCAAGGAAACCCTGAGGAACAGAATAATACCAGCCTGTGGTTTTGAATTTCACCTGGATCTGAGTCAGTTGCTGTAATATGTAAATGAAGCAGGCAATGGATGAAAACCATTAAACCTAAGCCTGGGATATTCTGGATAAGCTACATTTCCCTGACCCAGCAGGATGTCTGCTTACTCAGCTCTTTGAGTAACAGAACACTACCTTCGCCTGGATGCAGTCTGGTGTATTCCCACCAGCATCCCATCCTCTCTGGCTCTGCTGTCTTCCTGACCTTAATCCCTGCACACCTGGGTGGGTGCTGCCACCTATGGAGCAGGTAATCCTGTTGTCAGTCCATACAGAACAGTCCATTAGGCAGAGAGGAAAGGTCTGAAGTTAACAAGGTTGAAGAAAACCTGCTGCGCCACAGGATTATTTCTCCCCTGAATGCAGGAGGCAGCTGCTCTCTTCACCAGATGACTATCCCTCCTGGGATGCTTTGGTCTTGAGAAAACTTACACCAGAACCCATATACCTGTCGCACTCCTGACAGCCAAGCAGCCTCTCTGCCCTGACTATTTCTGCCACACATGTAGGAAAGGTGGGAGAGCAGGTAGGGTGGGAATGGCTTTGGCATCTCACCCATCTCCAGTGAGTCTCTGAGCCAGCTGGCAGTGGTACCATTAATTATTCAGTATTATTAAATATTTTGTCCATGGCCATGTGTAACAGTTGCATTCTGTACTTGCTGTCAAGATTTCACTTTTTCTCACAGCACTGAAAGGGACTTGAAGAGCTCCTCTAATCTTTTTTTCTTGCTCAGGGCAGGACCAGCTTTATCTAAAGCCTTGCTGACACATGTCACACCACTTTGTCACATCCAATTCCCATTCTCAGGGTCTGTCCTTCCAAGTTTTTGACCTGCATAAAGTCACATAAAGGTAATCCTGGCTTCCACCAGGGCTTAGGCAGTCTGTATTCACAGGCAAGTCAGCAGCTGATGTGAAACCATCTGCAAGGTCTGGCAGCCCCCAGCACACAACACACTGTCCACACTTCACCTGGCTCAAGGGCTGGAAGAGCTGTGCCCCTGGTGGCTCAGATGCTGCAAATCCCTGGAATTTCAACCCCTTCTAAGGAAAATCATGACTCTGAATAAGTCCCAATAAATTCTGTTAAGGTGAATCTGCTGAGGGAGGAATGGGGCTGCAAGAATTCTGTTGCTGCAGACAGACGCACACCCTGAGCCAGCTCTGAGCCAGATGTTCATCCCCACCCACATGTGCACCCTGAGACATCTGTGTGCCATGCAAAGAGCTGTGTGCCATGAGAAGCAGCTTGCAGATGTCTGTGCACCATGGAGACAGCTGCATGCCATAGAGACAGCTGTGTGCCATGCGGACTGCTGTGCTTCCTGCAGACAGCTGTGTGCACTGCGGACAGATGGGCCACAGCAAAGGCTTCTGCTCACCACCACCTCTGTGTGCCAGGACATAATTCTGTCTGTGAAACAGAGAAGTAATTATGTTTATCTTGCTTTCTGATATAATTTTTTGTCTGCTTAGCTGCCAGCTGTATGTGTTATCTGGTAGTAACAGAGGTGCTGCTGGAGCTCTGCCCTGGATCAACACCTGTAGCTGTACTTATGGTCAACTTTTGAGCCAACTGTCTATGGGATCTCAATTCACCCTTAGCATCAGTCTTAGAAGCTGTCATGGTCCAGACAAATGAAAGGAAAGAGCACAGACTCAGCAGTTTTTTCTGGCCAGAAAAACAGCCCAGGTAATGCTTACTTGGATCTGCTTTTCTCCTGATTTTATTTATTTATTTATTTAGAGTCTTTTCAGCCCCCTTCAGAGCTTGAAAACACACTGATTGCTAATGCAATCACTGACTCATCACAGGTATCAGTGTTGCTGAATATGCTTAAGGAAATGGCTTGCACAGGACAGTCACAGAGACCCACATTAGCCAAACGTGCACTGGGCTCATGATCCTGAGCTAGCCAAAGCTGGAGACCATGTGGTTGAGAGACTTCAAAAGAAGGACAATCTGCATTCACTATTAAATGAGTAGATATCCTCTCCTTTAGGACAAAACCCAGGATTTATTTACCCCCCATAGACAGGTGGTAAGAGAGAAAGCCAGCAGTAACCTCAAGGAATCATAAATATTCCAATTCAGTGAAGTAAGCAGAAAAGAGAGATACATAGATGTGTGATCCTTCAATTGGAAATACATGGATCTCCTGCACAGCCAGTAATGTTTAAAGTGTGCCTGTCCCTTGCCACATGTGCTCTGAAAGGGGAGGATTCTGCAAAGCTCCCAAGGATGAGGTCAATATGTGCCTGCCTGCACAGCAGCTTCTGCAGGGACACCTGGCTGCATGCAAAGCACCACATCAGGCCAGCTGCAGAAGGTTTGTCACCAAGCCTGCAGTTCAATCACATGTAGAGTTATGGAGTTATGTGGAGTCTAATGTCCCAAAATCACATGACTCCACAAGAAATTCAGCAAGTAATTATTCCCCCTCCCCCTCACACACACACCCCAGGGGAATTTTATAGTCTTTCTATTGCAAAGGAAAGTCTTAAAAATGTGAATTTAAAAGGAACTAGATGATCTTTAATATCCCTTTCAACCCCAACCAACCTATGATAAGAACACTGAACAGAACAAAGCATATTTTTCCCCCCTTTTCCATGTTTTCACATGGAAGCAGCTGAACTTCTGAAGAAAGTTCTCCTTAAAATTAACCCAAAGATGGCATCCAAGACAAAAGTCACCAGAGTAGTCAGAACTTGGGAAAATCTGGGTTTTTTTTTGTTTTTTTTTTTTTTGCACAACTAGATTGGGATAGGACAAAGGGGAATGGCATTAAATAGAAAGAGGGAAGATTTAGATAAGATGTGTGGGGAAAGGTGCCACTGAGAGGAGATTGAGGCCCTGGTCTACTGCCCAGAGAGTTGTGGGTGCCCCATTGCTGGAGGTGGTCAAGACCAGGTTGGAAGGGGCTTTGGAGCACCCATGACGGGGGAGGAGAGGAGGGGACAACCTGCCCACAGCAAGGGGTGGCTGTGAATCACAGTCATTCTGCTGATGCAGAGCTCAGTGAGACAGCCCATGAAGAAAGCCACGTGCGGGTCCTGTTCCTCACTTTGAGAACTTTGTCAAGGCTCCACCAGCCTCTGTGACTACTGCAGCGTCCCACCGCTCCTGCTGCCCTCCTGCACAAGCAGCAGGAAGCCTCTATGAAATGACTCGAGAAGCACTGTAACTGCTCAAATACATTTGGGCTGCTGCTAGCCCTTTGGTCACGTGCTTGACAAAGAAGCTGGCATGCCTTGGGAAACACTGCCTTTAGTTGCACTGCATACTGTACCTAAGTTTACTGTTTACAGCTTTGTAGTGCATGCAATGCATCATTTTGCAATTTCAGATCTATTGATTTTTTAAATAGACCTTTCTCACTGTTCTGTGCTAATCTGGAGTAGCCTTTCTAATGACACTTGAATTACTCTCAATTTATACAGTGGGATCAAACTTATTCCACAAGGTTTTGCACCAGATCTAGTTACAAATGATGGAAATGTTGAACGCAAGGAAAAAAATCCATTAAATAAGAAAAGAGTTTTACAAACAGAGGCCTTTTTAATGGGAAATAAATGAAGATCTAGATTATTTATTGGGAATGCTCTTAGATGTAGTCAAAGTTAGACTTCACTGGCAGTAAAGGGATTCAAACACAACATGCAAAAGGACTGTGAGTCCAAGAGAGAACTGTACCATATTAACAATAAATTTAACTGCTTAATGTGAGAAAAGTTAATAATAATGGAATCCTTCCCTGTATACCTTTGAAAGTCACACTGGAGGACAAATCTCCGCCTACCTCCTGTGACAACAGGGAAGGCTGGGAAAACATGTGTGGGAGCAATGGAGAGACCCGATATATGGGTAACAACAGTACACGGAAGGGAAACCTAATTCAGAAACATAGATTGGCAGAAAACTTTAAAGAACACGGTGAGCTTTTCAGGGCCTGCCACAGACCAAGAGCCTGCCTTATGGTGCCCAAATGACATACAACTCTCTTCTGATCCTCAAAGTCAATAAAGAAAAGTCACTCTGTACTCCTCTCACCACTACGTAGATTCACTTTTTTAGTTCCTCTCCACACTCTGCTGATGGCCAACTTTTTCTTGCTAGTGCTGAAAATGTTTCTATGCTTGTTTCTGATACAGAGATATTCCACAGAAATCTGAGCCTAATATTGCAGAAAGAAAGGAGAAAGGACCATGGTTCTGTTCCTGGTTCTGTACAGATGGTCCTTCATGGACTCATCATCCCCAGTTCCCAGTACTCCCTTTTAGTTGGCCTGGCCTTTAGGCAGAATCTGATTCGTGAAATGCTCTGCTGCACAAACTGACACACAGATAGATCCTTATCAGTACACACTCTACAAAAAATGATAAAAATGTGTAGTTTTGAAAGGTTTAAGGTTTACAAATTTTCCAAGAATAAAGCCAGAAATTTCCAAAAGTTGTCATAAAACCATGGCAATCAGACACCCAACTGTATTTTAATGCTTTCAACTCTAAATACAGGTAGGAGGGTCCTTAAAGCTTTCTCATTTATCACCCAATTTTTTTTGTAAGCATAATGAGTTTGGAGGGGAAATGTTTTGTTTTCCTGCTAAATTCCAAGAATCCCATCTTAATGAGCATTTCTCAATTCGACCCTATACACATTACTGTTAGCGTGGCCTCTGTAATCTAGTCGAGCCATCTAGTACCTGACATGATGGATGGAAAGCAGCAATATTGTATTTACTTTCCCACTGAAGTGTAAGGACCAAGTTTTGCCTCCAAAAACCCAGACTGCCTCTCGCTATTTTCCTGTTGCTGTACTTGAGAGTGGCATTTGGCCCTGAAGGTTAACCAGTGCCAAAGGCAAATCATTTGCTTTGCTAATGAACCAGTGAGCTCCCCTTCTTCACAGCAAGCACTTCATTACCCTTTCAGATAGCTGCATTTTTGTAGAGAAAGAAAATATAATTAAGCAGTGAGACAGGAGTCCTGCTCCAGAATAGCACTTTTAGTGCTTTTCATGAAGTTACCTGTATCTGAAATGCTTCTAATAGGATTATCCCATTGCTAGGTGCTCTGTAGATAAGAAGCCTCTGCCTAAGATCAGGGTTAAGTCAGAACATTTCCTAACAAAGACCACTTTGTATCCGAAAGCTATATGTATATTCACATGTATATGCACACACACAAAAGACTGCTTTTGTGTATAATTCATCAAAACAAGTTTAGCTGATTTTTTTCCTTAAATTTTTCACTTTTGCTTCATATATTGCTTTTCAATCCAAAGAAATGCACACAAGCAATCAAAAAAAAAAAAAAAAAAAAAAAAAAAAAAAAAAAAAAAAAAAATCCAATCTCAAATCTCCTGATGAAATACATCTCCATGCTGTTGGGTGAGCTACATCCCAATACACTCTGCTAAATCCAAGACAGATCTACTCTCAAATACATTTTTAAGACATAATATTTGGCAGTAAAGATCTCTTTTAGACCCACAAGACAGTATTCCTGAGTTTCACTGAAGACTAAGATGGCTTGCCACACATGGTATTAAAATCTGAGTAATATTTATGACCAAATATAGCTGAGAGCTCCATGCTCCAAATCCCTTTTGGGAAGCATCTTAGTGTAAGTGCCTAATCGTCGTAAATTCCTGAGTCCTTTAAAAACCTTCACACCACCCTTGCCAGAGCTGACTGCTTTCCAGCGTGCTGTAAAATAAGCCCATCTTTCATCAAACAGGCTTTCAGAGTACATTCCATATTCCTTAATGAAAGAATCATTAACTAAGGAAAGGTATTTCCTTCACTGTGGAAAAAAAATTCTGGAAGCTGGCTTTAGCATTTTGTTTAGAGAAGAAACTCCATTTCAGAAGTAGGGAAGCACCATTTTTAAATGATACCAGTTCAGGGAAAGATTTATTTTTTTAAAAATCCCTTAATTTTAAGCAGATAAAAAAAAAACTTTAAGCATTAAAAAACAAAAGAGAAGTGAAGTGATGTGAATCTCTCTGCAGGTATTTAAGCAATCCAGAAAGCGCCTTTGTTTCATTTTAGAATGAAGGTGTTTTTGACGTCCTGTGCTGCATTTTCTGTAGGATTGAAAAGCCAGATCCCCTCATTCACAGACTTCAGTCAAATCGTGTATGGCTTCCAATGAATAAAAGCTAGCTCCTGGCACTAGGTCACAGAGAATACCCAGGTGGCACAGTGTAACACTAGCAGTTACTTCCTTCAGCTACTTTCTCTCTGCTATCGTTATGTATTTTCCTTAAAGAAAATCTCTTAATGGAATGCACATATGCCTAATCTCAGATATGCTTAAATAGGCAAAAAGCATCTCATTTTCCTGCTTACAGATACTGCTTTTAATTCACCTGATCTTTGCTGTTGTTGTAGAGCAATAAAGCCAAAACAAACATGTTCACTGTGAAAAAAAAAAAAAGTTTCCCCTGATATTTACATCAATTGCTTGTGCCTATAGAGCTCAGGTGACAGTCTCTGGTACAGTCAGTGCACTTCTTCAGCAGAGCTGTCAGTGTTGCTGGCATCACGTCAGCAAGATGGCCATGTCACCCAGCTGTCATCACCCAAGCACATCACCCAGCCCAGCAGCTGTACATCTCCTAAGGGTGTGTGTGGCAGCCTCCAGCCCATGGGCCCAGCCTAGGAGCTCAGCTGGCAAATTAGAGAATGCCATCAGTCCATGTGTGTGCAGTCAGTCCCCGCTGCCAATTACTCATCTGGTAGCATCATGCTGTACATGCTGGCCTCAATCCAGCAAAGTACTTCACCACATGCCTAACTTTAAGTAGACAAGTAACTATTGCTTGTATTACAATTTCAGGCTAAGCGCATGCCTTCATGTTTTGCTGAACTAAAACCACAGGCAACACTTGAGAGGTTTTTGCATTTTTCCTCTGCTCTATGCACTGTAACCCTGCCTGCAGTGCTGGAATATGTTCTCGGTTCTGGACAACTGAAGCTTTCAGGAAGACCACACTAGGGCTGTGCTTGCCCAAAGGATGAAAGCCTCTGTTATTTACCCCTGGGAAACAATCTCCCAGAGATTAAGCTAGAAAGGTCAGATTTGGATATGATTTTTTCAAGGCAGATCTATTGCTTGGTAGGGTTTGTACCTCCTGATTGACCTAACTCTTAAAATAAGTAACATTTTCCAGGTGGAAATAACAAAATTATTCTCTGCAAAGAAATTCTCCTGCCTAAAGACAGTTCTGCAGCCACCACACTATGAGCAATAGATATTGGCTACCAATAGTCCTGGCTGTCATCAACAAAAGGGTCCTGGTGACCTGCTCTTTAATGGTGAGGCTGCAAGTAGGACAGAATTTTAATTGCAATTCCACACTTGCAACAGCTTCCAGATTTTGTGCTGCAAAATATTTTTTAGTCATAACATGTTTTATCTTCTCGTCATCCTTGGGAAAGCGAGATCACTTGGCTCTGTCTTGGGCTAGTATCATCTTCTCCAAGGAGACCCACCCACACAAATCTGCTGCAAATTGCACCCTCATGATCAGCACTTGGCTGAGCAACCTAGAGTCCTCTGAACACCCGGAGAGCCCTGACATGAGGCAGTAACAAGACATGATTCCCCATCTACCTCCAGCATGCACTTCCCCTGCCAATTGGCATCTCCAGCCTCAGAGAGCAACTGAACACCTTTCTCTCCACAGAACAGTTCCTGGCAAAGACTGGCCAAAGGAATGGGAGCATGCCATCCTCCCTCCTTCCCAACAGGGCAGTGGAAGGGACCACACGTTAATCACAGCTCACTGAAAGCCAAGTCCCAGATGAATCCAGTTAAGGGATGGAAATTTTTACACCAATGCAGTCCCAGCATGAAACTGCACAGACCGTATCCAGCTGCTCTCAGCCCTTTGTTTCACTATCAGCACTGTACGTACTTCTGGGCTCCTGAGCATTAGGATTTTGCCTTCCTGCCTTTTCCCAAGTAGCCCAGTACTGCTGCTCCCAAGCTGGCTGGTGGACTCTCCATCACCTCTATTTGCCCTCTAATTGTTTTCTGTCTTGAGCCTGCTACAAAGAACGCTCAGCACTGAGGTCCTTTCCTGATTGAAAACAGCAGGAACTAGAAAGATAATTGTGCTCACAATAAGAAATCATCTGCTGGACCACCAATCTTTCGCTGTAGCACCTAATATCCTTAATGTAGACACCTCCTTTAGTCATGTTTCTCAGACTGGTGCTTGTCTGAACCAAAATGCCAGCATATTCTTCGTGAATATATAGATACATAGATATGAATAGCAACAGAGATATACATGAACCATATAAAGAATCATAGAATATTAAGGGTGGAAAAGACCTCTAAGATCATCTAGTTCAATTATCCACCTACCAGCAATATAACTCATTAACCATGTCCCTCAGTACAGCATTCTGCCCTTTTCTTGAATACCTCCACAGTCAGTCACTCCACCACCTCCCTAGGCAGCTTGTTCCAGTGCCCATCCACTCTCTTGGAGAAATTTTTCTTAGCCTTCAACCTCTTGTACCACCTGAGGTACCTCAGATCCCCCTTCACACTCCTGGACCTTTCAGCTTCAGCTGTAAAAAGACAGCTCTAGCTGTAAGAAGATAGGACAGGATCTTTTCTCTCTGCATTTTGCAGAGAGCTCTGGAGGTGCTGAGCACAACATAAGGAGTTTGCCATCACACCTGCTTTGTGCCAGTTGCCCCCCGGCCTGCCATGTGCCCTACCCACAGCAAAGCAGAGAGGCTGCAGCTCCTTCCTCTGCAGATGGGTCCTCCAAGAAGTGAGGGCTGACAGCCATCCAGGAGTCACACATAGTCTCAGACTGAGATGGAGAGAGCTCCATAGCAGCCACGCTGGTGCTGGATATGGCTGTGAAAATTGTGATTGCAGTTGTTCTGATGCTCACTCCCTTTGTTTATCATCAACACAGAGATTGAGGTGCAGCACCAAGGCATCATAAAAATACCAGGACTGAGGCTCCCGATATATCTCCCAAGCAGGCATCTGGACAAGCATGTATCTCCGCAGAGTGCAAAGCCATACTGCTCATGCATGGGGACCAAGTAATCCCAATACAACTGGCTAGTGACCAGGAACGATGCAGGAATGATTATAAAACATCTGCTCTCCTGCCGTGCACTGTGCTCTCTGCTCTCCATCTGGTTTGGCTGGACATAACTTTTGCCATAAATGTCTTGCGAATTGGTCCCGCTGGGAGTCAGCTCGGTTTTAGAAGTACATGACAAGTGATGGAGAGAAAGCGGATAAATAAATCTGCTACGGTGATTACATTCTTTATTACCAGCATTTCTTGAGCCCTTTGGAGGGAAGGCATTTGTCTGCTGAGTTACCTTCCTGAATCAAATCATTTCTCCTGCCTGGAGAACAAAGATTTATTTATCTCAAAGACCGTTCTTCACTGTGCCTATAAACAGGATCATTCTTCTGGCAGCAGCTGCTGCTCAGCTATTAATGTCACTGCTAACATGAGAAAATAAATGAACAGAAGTATCCTCACAAAAAGGCTAAGAGAACTATAGACACAGATATAAGTCAAGACACGGGTAGATATGACAATATAATCTCATCTCCTGCTGCTCAGGATTTACGCCCTGGTGTCCATGCACAGAGGTCTGTCTCTGTGGATGGTGTGTACAGAGATGAGGGGGCAGGAGGCTGGAGCACCCCTTTCTCTCCTAGCACAGCAGAACAGCTCTGGAGGTGGGAGGTTTAGCAGCAGCCAGTGTACGAGAGCTACCTTTCTGGTCTTCAAATAAAAACAGTCATGAAAAAAGAAAAAATCTCCTTGTGAACTTCAGATTTGATGAGTTCGGGTTAGAAGCTCACTGAGTTTGCCAAAGTCAACAGCACTGCAGTATACATTCAGAAGGTTCCACCTCCTGCCAGTCTTTTTCTCATCTCTATGTCACCATCTCATAAGCACACCTCACAGGACTATTTGGAAGTGAAATTCAGGAGCTGACAGCAGAGATTATCCCCAGCTATCTGTGTTCTTCAGAAGCCACACTTCCCACTCCCTCTCTCCCCAGCCACATCTGGTCTGGACATCTGATGAGCCTCCAACACAAGCCCAGCACAAGCAGAAGCACCAGCTGCCCGTGCTCTTGCATGCACCAACATTTCTCTGAATCAATTTTGCTTCTCTCTGTGTTATCAGGAAACAGGAATGTTTGTGATTATGTCTGGCAAAAACTAGTGCTAGGGGAGTAGTAAGGAGTAAGCAGTCTGGATCTGTGGCAGATAAGTACTAAGAAGCTGTGCTGATTAGTCAGTGTTTATCCAAGTTATTCCATCTTCTACAGTGAGCAAAACTAATCTGCAAAACTCTCGAGCCCCCACTTCCTCCTGAGGTTTCCAATTGGTCTGGAAACGTCACAAGATGAACACAGCCTTGCCTAAAATCAAAACTCCAAATGAAATTATTCTTCACTGCTCTACAAATTCAGACTTCAGAATTTATAGACATATAGCGCTAGTTAGAGAAAACTGAAATGTAAACACTGGCCTTGGATGTATAAATAAAGAACATAGCAATGGATGCTGCGAAAACACATGGAAGGAAAGTCAGAAAGCAGAGCATTTTAAACTTTCACTGACTTATAGGAGTAAAGTCAGAAGGGAAGAACATCCAGCTTGCCAAATTGCCTTGGACAGCTGGGCCAATATCCCAACTCCAGCTATATTCAGAACCAGGTGCTGCTAAAGAAAAGGAGAAATTGCCCACTAGGGAAGTGCCTTACTAATTTTCTTTATTAGCAGTTGTCTGCCAACATGTTTTATAACTTTCCCCAAACTCTTGTTTTTGAAACTTAATTAATATCGCTGTGAATACTCCCCTTAACTTTGAGGAACGCCCTATGTCACTGTGAGCCTCACTGATCTCCCCACATCTAAAGCCTCATATTTATTTGCAACAAGCGGATAAGCCATTCTCCTAGTTACACTCAGATACAATAACTGAGTCTCAGGATTGCCTGCACATTCGGGGAATTCATGCACCAGGAGATGCAACAGCAGAAGCTCTGTGGTGATCTGGTCTCTGAATGGCCCTGCTAGTTCCATCTGCTTCCATAACATCCCTTGTTTTTGTGTTTTTTGTTTTGTTTTGTTTTAATCTCCCCCGCAAAGCAAGTCCCAGTTTTTGCAGTATCTTTTTGCACAACATGCCTTCCTGGTCACTAATTGCTTTTCCTGCCTCTAATCACACTACTGATTTCAGAGCTTCCTTTTGAGACCAAGGCTCCCTGACACATGTAGTAGCATGATGCTTTGCCTGGATTATTCTCCATCATAACACCAGCACATGCCAAAAAGCCCTTTCTTTCTGATGCCCTTGTTGTGTCTGCTTGATAGCAGTTCTTATGCCCTGACCTAAAACTTTACTGTATATCTCTGTGAGATGGGAGTGCAAATCCCATGCAACAGAACACCTGGTACAGATAACATTATAAATACAAAGCGCATCCCTAGCTGCCTGCTGGAATTAAGGCTCCAGCTAAAAGCCACGTTTCTAGGGGGAAAAAATACGTATGGAAATCACTTGAGATCTGTACAGCTTATGTGTTCTCTTACAACAACATATAGTTGTGTGCAGACAGATTCTGGGTTAGCAAAAGCTTAGCTTGTTTCTGTGCTTGAAAAGGGAGTGATGGGTAGAGGATCGGTTGCATGATTTTTCACAGTTCAAGGTGGATTTTGTCTTGGACAAAGATGAATGTGTCTTCCCCTCCCCTGCAGCCTCCCTCTCCCATTTTCCTTTCTTTCAGTCTTTCTGACCTATTTTTATTTTGAGAAAACTGAAAGTCAAAACCTGAAACTTTTTACTTAGAAGTTTTTTTTTTTTTTTTTTTTTTTAAATGCCCACTCTTTTTTTTTTTTTTTTTTTTGTTTCCCTGTCCATGACTCCCTGGAAAGCTGAAGAGGAGAAAGAAACTGAGAAGTTGTTTTACAAAGCCTGCTATGTTTATGAAAGACAATACTTGTCTTTCTCTCCAGATCCTATGGAATATTTCAAACACAACCAGAGGGTCAGAGATGAGGGAGCTCTGAAATCTTTCCTAATCATGCAGCAAAGGAGATGAGCAGATTCCAAATCTCCTTCTCCCAGCACAGACAGCTTATTGGTTATCCCTTATCTAAACCTCACCAGGCATGGGGAGCACAGACCCTGCCAAAGCTTCATTGTTTTCCCCACAAACCACCACATGACCTAACCTTTGCCTTCTGGGATGACCTTCTATACACACAGGAATAAGTAAAATGTATTGCAGAGGAAGAAAGAATAGTCTTAAAACCCAGAAGGATTTTGCAGTAAGAGAAACTAGCACTTGCAGACTGGGAAACACATGCTGAAATCAGGCAGAAAGGTTGACATTAGAGGCTGGAAGCACAATTTGCAATTCAGTTTTGACTGCAGCCTCTGCTTTGAAAAAAGGTGAAGTTCCTGGGAAAGCAGGGGATGCTGCAGGCGGCTGCCTTCTCTCAGGCAGCACAGTGTCCCCACACAGACAGTCTCAAGGGATCAGAAGAGAGAAGGAGCTGCAGAAAACATGAATCGTCCACCAGTGCTTTCTGCTACCAACATCCAACTCTAGCATGGAATTCTGTCCATGGGCAGTCCCCCCACACAGGGGACTGCTTTAAAGTCCCAGCAAAAGGTAACTGTGTCACCACCTGCTTGATTTCCCCAGGGTGTAAAACAATATGCAGCCAACACAGATTATTTCCATCTGCTGGGGCTGCAAGGGAAGCAAGCTTGATGTTTTATTTACAAGCCCATGTGCAGAGGGGAACCAAAAGCCTGGAGAAGTTCTTCATGAACAGAGACATTGCATTGAGTTACAGCTTGTTCCCAGACAGCTTGGTGTCTTTTCTCACAAAGTGATTATGCCCGAATATTTTTTCCTATCAGAAAATGTGGTTTCAAGTGAAGCAATATACGTTTAGGGGGAGACAAGGGGAATGTGGCCATTGTGACAGATGTTTTCCAATATTCCAGCGAGAGGAGATGAAATGAAGCAAAAAGAAAACTTGCCTCCACTTGAGCTTTGGAGCAGAATAAAGCTATTTTGTTTCAAAACATTCAGTCAAGATGGAAAAAGCTGTTCTCATCAGTATTGCCGTTGTTTTTTTAATCTTTGTTGAGAATGCCTCAAAAATACTGTGTCCATGCTCCTAATTCAATTCTCATGGAATTCTTTGCCTTCAAAATGCTTTGGTAATTTGGCCTTCTGGCTTTATTCAAACAGGAAGCCAAATGTAAAGCAATTACTCCTCTTGCAGCAGAACCAGTCCATCTCTCAGCCACCACCAGCAGAAGGACGCAAAGGTGGGTGGCCCAGGCCAAGACACCAGCCCTCAGAAGAGGTTCCACCTCAGGATCTGCTGCAGAGCTCCTCTGCTCTGTCTCCAGCTCTTCTCCCTCAGAGTCAGAAGTGCTCCATGTGTTTTATTTGGAGAGTTCAAAACTGCTTGGTACTAACTTAGCTCTGGCTCCTATTCACAATAGGAACCGTGGTGAACTTCTAGCCCAGATTCAGTCTCAAGCTTCATTTCAAAAGTGTTTGGAGTTTGATTTAGACCTGAATCTGGTCTGTAACCTCCGCCTGCTTCATCAGAAATGTTTGCATGTCCCTACAGCCCTAAGGCAGTCCACTACTTTTTGGTGTCCACTGGAAAAATCAAACTCAGACCCAGCCTTTGTCAGAGGCACAGGGATAACTAATGGGCTGGTTACATGAAACAGAGAAGGATTTGTGTATATGGAAGCTAACAGGCAGAGAAGAGCAAATTTCTGGAGGATGTTGACAACAGGAAGAGCTGTCACTTGGAGCCCCAAATTGAGAAAGAAAAACTGTTGAAATAGGTCATGGAGAGAGGAGCAGATGGTAGCCACTGGAGGGAACTGATAGAATCAACCATGTGGAAGAAGAGATTCTGGTTCTACTTACTTGCAGAAGACCATCTTAATCCCAGCAGGACAAGATGCCATTTCCACAGGATATCTGCACTTGGGAAGTGAGGGAGAGCTCATCATGGGCTCTGAGACATTTTTACCCAGCAGCACAAAATTACACCTGGCTTTGCTACTGCTTTCTTGTCAGTACAAACCTGAAAGCTCCTTGCAAAGCGCAGCAGAGCAGAACCCTGGTATTTCACTGGGCACCACAAGATGATGACATTAATGACGAGTCACACCACTGCCTGTGATGATGATGGCAAGTGACACTGAAGTTCCTGCTTTTCTGTGAGGCAGTTCATGCCTCCCAGCTTCCATGGACCATCTCACCTCTGACATAAGTTTGCCCAGCCAACACCCTCAAATAGAGACTCCCTGAAATTTGCCTGTAGCTTTCATATGCATATTTCCTCCCATGTCCTTACCCAGTGAGCACCAGTTTAAAAGCCACTGCCAGTAGCAATTCCCAGAGCATTTATTTGCTAGCACGTCGCGTGTCAGCCAACCACCTGAGCTGCCTGGTAAAAAAAAACTAGTTAATTTTCACCTGCTCCTCCTATAACCAGAACAAAATGGGAAAGCAATTGTTCTGAAAAAGGCAGGCAGTGAATACAGCAGAGCTGGAAGTGCTAACTCCTCTGTCAAGTTAATTGTCAGCCTCTCACAGGTTGGTGAAGCTCAGTTTTGAAAGCTTTTATAGAAATCCAATTATGTGTTGGCTGAGGAATTTTTATTGATAAATAACTTACCAGAGCAACACAAGCAGGGGAGAAGGGAGGGTGGTGAAGGGGTGTTATTCCTACAGAAATGGGGAAAAAGTAGTCTTAAAGTTCTGATGGATTTTTAGTCTCTTGAAACTACTCCCACTTGAGTTTTACTAGTAAACCCTGCCCTGGCAAGTAGCCATCGGCAATAAAAGCTAACCTGAGAACAAGAAGGATATGTGCAGATGCAAGTTTTATACAGAGCTTTGAGAAAGAACCTGCTTCTTTGTGCAGCAGGTCTACCTAACAGGTCCCTGGACACAAGGATTCTTGATGGAGTGCAGTGTTAGGATAGCAATCACAGCCTGGTACCTAACAGCAAGGAGCCACATGCTCAATGCTTCATTTTGCACGCAGTTAAAAGCCAGCCCAGCTTCCAAACAATACAGCTGAAATGTGAGCCTCATTTTAATCCTGTATTTGCAGCTTAGCTTCATTAAGACGCTGATGTCAGTGGCAATTGTGGATGCTTCAGAAATGTGGGATCATAAGCTCAGGCCTGAGCCAGTAGTGGAGATCCCTATGTGAGGAAGGAAAGAAGTTACACTAGAAAGGCAAAAACAACAGTTTCAGTGTAGGAAACACTCAAGTTGCCTGAGAGGAAAAGATAGATATGAAATGAAATCAGCAACCAGAAGGGAGAAGTGTACCCCTGGGATTTTGTAGCAAATAAAAACTCTCAGAAGACGCATTACAATTATTTTCCTTTTTGAAAGTTGACTATTTGGAATTGAAACCCTTTTCCAAAATGGGTCATTTAAGACCTTTCATGTCTAGAAAGAGAAATCCATTGGACTCTTTCTCAATAATTTTTTAGAATCTCTCCCCCCCTGTCCCGTCCCATCAGATCTTTCTATTTTGGCTTTTAATCCATTTCAGAATGAAAGAGAAAAAGAAATATGAGTTACGTGCGAACTACAAAGTCTCATTTCCACCCACTTGCCACAGCACAAAAGAAGTTGTGGACCAGCATGAAGCAGTGGCCAACCTGAGCTCATTTCAGAGGCAATATATCAGATAGAAACCACTCACGCAGGTTTCCCTGAGAACTTTCACTTCCATTCTTTGAAAACTCTTGGCAGAAGAAAAGATAAGGTGTCCTTTCACACAGGGGGATAGACTTCCCTGAGACCATTGAGCACGGAAGACCTAGCAACTTGGGTGATCACCAGGAATCCAACTAGCCTTGATGAGCCTGCAAATGACTCCTGGAAACCTTTCAAACATATCTAGACTTTCTAGCCACTTCCCTTTCTGATCCAACTAGTGGAAGCTGAAGGATGACCCTCTTTGTAGTATTTTTGCATTTCTTCTTTCATACCTATCATACAGGCAGAACCTAAGTAGTGCATAAAAATAAAAAGCAAAAAAACACAACGAGTTTCTCAAGTTCAGTGTCTGGATTTAGTCTAAGATACAGGTCATGTCCTGGACTATTTGCACCCAGGATTTAGCCTTGAATACATTTGGCTTTGGGGCAAAGGTCTAGGCCAGTTCTGAGCACTACATTTGCATTTAGTCTAATGACATTCTAGTCCTCATTATCCTTGTTAATTCTGAGTCTGACGTGTCATCCAAGAGCTGACATAAAACAGGGAAACCCTTTTAAATAGGCAATAACTTTGAGAAAAGAAGACTTAGATTTCACATGCTGATAGAAAACTGAGTGCCATCATATGTGGAACCCCTTCCAAGACCCTTATTTTTTTCTTTCTCTGGTTTTTAAACCCCTTCCAACGAGCACAAATCCAATCGGAGGGAGGGAACTGATGAGGGAGCATCCCACCATTGTGCACAATGGGGAGCTGCCAAGATCAGCAAGTTCTACAGAAGAGTCCTCTCTCCTGTGTTGCAGATAGCAAGGGTCCCTGAGGACCTACCACAGCTAGCACTTACGTTCAGATAAAGCATGAAAATTCTATTTAAAGTACTACTTGCTTTGAAGCTTCTTCTCCACATTCTGCCTTCCTTCACTACTGTCAGTTCTTTGCCATCCCTTTCTTTAAAAGTCAATTACCAGAAGAAAAAAAATCACTAAAAAAGGAAGATCTTTACCAAAATGGATATGAGAAACAAGAAAAAAAATTGAAGCACTGTACTGGTCCTTAGAAGCAGTAAAACAACTTCTGACAAACTCTTCTCAATACTAGGCAAAGTATCATTAAGAATATCAGCAACCATATATAAAGTTTAAAAATAAAAAAAATTGACTCACCTAACTGGTGATGATTGATGATTTAGCTACAGAACACTCCTTCTCAGAAAACAACCTCCATCTAGGAGAGATTCTCCCTTTGGAGGCTAGCCTTTAAATGAGTCTACAGCTCACCCCTTCTGGTCATGCAGGAGGCACAGGTGAATTGCCTTCACCTGTGCTTCCTGGGCCAGCCTTCACCAGATGCTCAATCATCAGTTCAGGCCATGACATGACAGTTCCCCCTCACACAGTTTTTGTTGTTGTTGTATTTAAAAGAATTACAGAAGTGCCATCTGACTGGAATAATGTTATATTATGGCTTTAATGTTCTCACATTTAGACATTTACCTTCCTACTGCCTTTATGGTGTGATTACACACTGACATCCTGTTTCTACCCAGGAAGCTAAGAGAAGGCAAGGGCTTTGCTGGCAGAAAGGCCCTGGAAGCATTGTGGGATGTGCCATGAGCAATGATCACTGTCTCAGCAAGGTGCTTGGTGCTTGTCAGCACTGCAGCACAAGACCCAATGAACTCAGCACATGGTGTGCAGCTGCACAAGGAGGATGAGTCCTCGCAGCTCAAGGCTTTATCTCTTTGCTCCTTAAGTGCAGATGTGTAGGCTTCTGCTACAATAAGCATTCTCCTTTCCAGAAAGGAACAGCATTTCTGAGCACCAAGGAAGGCAGAGAGCCTAAAGCAGCTCATACATCATCTCTGGTCCTGGAGGTGAGTTGATAGCATTTGTATGAGGGCATTAGCTCCTTGGGTTTGTAATGATTCCTGACAGCTCAGCAGTGAAATATTTTCCAAAGTGGGAGTACAAATGTGGATTGATGTGGGTCTTATTTCCCATACAGCCCTGATCATGTAAATATGTGGATTGAAATGTACATCATGATGAAGAGCAGATTATCCAATAAGAAGCTTGTATGGAGGTTGCCTGTAAGGAAAGCAAGTCTAATAAAAATGATAGACATAACAGACTAGAACTGACTATACATCAGCCCCAGGCAAGGTGACCCTTAGCTCTTCTCCTGTAAAGTATTTAGTAATCTTTCTTGATGAACCATTTCTTCAGAGGACTGTAAAACACTTTATACCCACATAGTGGTGTTGGGGATGTGCTGGCACACAGCACTTGAGAGCTTGGCCATTTTCACTCTCACAGGTAAAATGGCCTTTAGGGAATGGCCATTCCTGGGGACATACTCTGTTCTGGAATGCATGAGCCACATGCTTGATGTGCGAATTAGAGAGGAGACACTAAAAAGACATGAGCCTAAGAAAAAAAATCTTTGGAGGAGACCAAGGATCAAGGTGCAGAAAGGACACATTCTTCAAAGGAGGAATGAAAAGAAGAAATACATCCTGCTGACAAGAAAGGGAAGATGGGAAATACTCAGAGTAATTTAGCTTCCGTTACAGTCGGGTCATTCAGCTTCAATAAATATAGGTGAGGAGATCAGGAAGAGACAGTTCATGGAGAACGTAGATGAAGAGGAGCTGGAAAGAGACCAACTTTTTGGTAAATTAATAAGGAACTAAGGGAAGGAATAAGATAAATGATTCAGAATGAGCTGAATTTCTTTAATGGAGCAGTTAAAGAAGAAAATGTTTTCACAGACTGATCAACAGAGAATCTATTGTTTTAGCTCAAATTGTCTTTCTGATAGATATCTTTCTGAAGGGTTCTTTAAAAGGAAAAGTCAAATCATTTTAATATATAAAGGGAAAACTGAAATGCTAAAGAATTTTTGAAGCTTGCTTCATTTTTGATTTCTGAAACTGTTGACTGGAATCAGCCAAACATGTGGCTAATTTCAACCCCCTTGAGCTTCGGTTGTGTTTGTTTAATAAAAAAGACAACTGTCACCCAGCAGCACTGAGGGACAGATGTGGAGCAGCTGTTGCCAGCCCACAGTCACCCCCAGAGCAGGAGAAGTCATGGATGGTGACTGGGATGGCAGAGCAGCACAGAGTTATGGCTCCTACTACTTCAGACAAGGAGAAAGCTAGGAAGCACCTGTGGAAGCAAACCCTTGCTCAGCTGGGTGTGTTAATACACTGCACGGATTGGGAAACAAAGAGTTGATGCCTCTAACTACTCCACCCTGTCTTTGGCAGCCTCCCAGACCACAACAAACTGCATTCATGGAGAAGTGTCAGACAGAAAAAGAAGTTTTCCTCCCTGGGAATTAAAGCATCCATGTTTTCATTCCTATGGTGAGATGTTGCCCCATTCCACTCAGTTCAGTGCCAGTTCCCACCTGGAGTGGATAGCGCTTGGGGCAGCTCTATGGGAAGGTGGTGACGTGTGTGACCTGCAATGTCTAGATGCCATAGAAGAGGCATCAGCAAGTTCTTCTGTTTTCACTATTGAATATGAATATAGAAAGTAAAGGAACTGGAGAGAAAATCAGGGAGAAGGACTGTCAGAGCAGTTGGGGTGAGCCTCAACTAAAGAGCTCTTCTCAGCACTGGGGAGCTATTTGCTGTCAGCTGACACAATGCTCCCTGCCTGTCCTGCAACCTGCCTCAGTTCTGCTTGTACTGGATTTGGTCTCCACTGGCCTCCCAGTCTGTAGTGTAACATCCTCCATCACAGCCCTAAGAGAAAACAGGCTCTGTGAGGCACTGGATGACTGGCATGGATGAGACACGGCTGCTGATTCCAAACAAGACATTTTGCTTCGCTTTTCCCAAAGGGAAGGTGCTGCCAAAATCAATCTACTTCCACAGAAGACATCAGTCTTGACACAGCTCTGATTTCCAATGGGAAAAAGCAGATCCCTAGAATAGCTCTGTCTAGAGTTTACATTCTTCGCTATGCTCCCACCAGATAGTCTAATATAGATCTCATGTGTCCCTTCCAAGGACTGAATGTGCTCAAATTTCTCTATGGTGCCATTTCTTAATTAATATTATGGATAGTGCTAGGTAAGGGTTGATTTACGTGCCAAGCTCAGTAACAGATTTAATAAAATTCCCTTTGCTTCCTAGCTGGAGCACCTGGGGTGAGATTTTATTGGCTTGTTAGATTGCTGGCTGCCTTTTACAGACACCTCTTACACACATGTAGAACAAATTGTAGGTATGACTATCTTTACATAAAAAGATACACACACATTTATATATGTATGCATAGACATATGACTCTAATACACACATTTTTCTTAGGAAGAATGCTTGGCACGCTTATGGCTTCCTGTTTCCTTACAACTTAGTGATCAGCAGGCATTGAAGCATTCCGTGACATTGCTTAAATATACATACATAAATGCAAATTTCAGAGCAATAAACTCAGACCTGTTTCTGTAAATGGTAAGGAAATCAGAGTAGACCAGTTTGTTTTCTTAACGTTCATAGCATGTCAGTTGACAGAGTCAAGATCAAACCAAACAAAATCTATAGACTGACTTGAAAACTGAAGAGACAAATGTAAAGAGTAGTTCATTTCTTGTGCTGTCTGAGCCTTGCTCTTACTTATTGGATCTGACCGTGTGCAGTGCCTGTCAATTGCTGCTTCCTCTCTGTATTTGTTAGAGCTACTCTATGGGTTGCAGTCACGCACAGGGGAAGATCAAGAGGGAGCTTGTGATGGCTCTTCATCCCAGGGCAGGTGCTTGCAGGGAGATTCCTGTTGCACCTGGGTACTTTCTAGTATGGTAGCACTTGCTCACAGGTGACATTATAAATAAATATTAGCAGATTCATAGTATCATAGAATCATTAAAGTTGGAAAACATCACTAAGATCATCTAGTCCAACCAACAACCCACCCCCATGATGACATCTAACCATATCCCTCAGTGCTACATTCCAATAGCTATTATCTGGAAGAAAACAATGAACCCCACCTTGCTACAAATTCCTTCCAGGCAGTTAAATGACAACAACAAAGTAAATAGTCATAACACTATTCTTTCTTGCTGTAAAAAAGAAGTAGTTGCAAATATTGCCTGGATTTCAATGTGCAGGAAATAGACAGTCCCGTGCTTACAGATTGTGCTGAGCATGTAGCTCCTGACTCTTCAAATTCAGCAGCCTCCTCATAACCAGCCCATCTCTCTTCCAGCAGAAGCAGACCACTAGAAATATGTAAAGAAGATTCTGAGAGCTTGATAACGTGTGGTGAATCAGCAAAGAAAGGAGGCCCAATAGCATCGGAGAGCTGACAGTCCATCCATAGTACAACACACCACTGGGATCAGCACAGTAAGAAATTTTAGACTTTACCAAAGATTTTGGTGCTTTATCTCTGCAGAGTTGTAAAGAATCAGCAGAAACCTTGCCAAAGGGCTCTGGCTGCTCCAACCCTGCTCCGGGCTGGCTTCCAGGAGAAGACATCTCTGAGAGCACAGACTTCTAGTGCCTCGCAACTGGGAGTGCTGGTGGCTGAAGGGGTCACACCACACTTCATTTCTGTAGGAATTCTCCTAAATTACTTCCACTAGCAATTATTTTAAGTGAATTGCTCATGCAAGCTCAAGCAATATGTTAGAAAAGCAGATGTGTCTTCTCTAGACACGCTTGTGAGCAGAACAAGAAGGGACAATGAGAAAAGGCAACGCAGTGCAGGGGCATTCAGCATCTGGTGGCCATTTTGCTCATTTTTGTGGCTGTGTTTCAGCAGCTGCAAGTTGGATGGATAGTAGGATATTCAGGTTGCATATTAGGATACACTTCTTCTTAGGAGTGGTAATGCACTGTCACAGGCTGCCTAAGGAGGTGGCGTTCAAGAAATGTGGAGATGAGGCACTGAGAGACATGGTTAGTAGGCATGGCACGGGGTGGGTTGATGGTTGAACTAGATTATCTTAGTGGTCTTTTCCAACCTTCATGATTCTATGATTCCAAGCCTTCCAGCCCTACCAGCTTGTTTTGCTACCAATGACAGTCTCACAGCGTATCAGCATGGATTTTGTCTCAGCCCTCCCTCCTTCTTTCTTTTTAGCAAACAGGCTTGTCCCGAGACTAAGTCCTGACCCTGTGTCTGAGTGGTGAGGGGCTCTTCATGTCTCCTGGGCTGATCCTTTATGGGAGGATATTTGCCAAAGTCTGAGCAATCAGGACCACAGGATGAAAGCTGAAGATAATCTAATTTAATTCCTCTGAAAGCAAATGTTTAAAGAGCTCAGATTCACAGGTCCTGAGCAACTAGTAAAACATCTAAAAAGTCCAAGGGGAGCATACTTGGCCAAGTTCTGGTATTGGTTATACAGCATAAATCCAAAACAAGCCCACAGACTTTGTCTTCCATGTCATTAAATTCATGTACCTGAAAATATTTAGGCCTTTCTTTTTTTCTAGATGAACAAAATGACTTGCAGTTCTTTGGACCTGATTCTCCTTTGCAGAGCCTGGTGTGTATCACAGGTGATAACACATAGTTGTACTAGAAACAAGCTCTATGTGAGAAAGGAATTGAGCATTAGGTCAATTTCTTACACAAATACACTGCTTTGGGAACTATGGTTTTCACAGATATATTAGATTCAGGAGACAGATAAGGTAAAAAAAAAAAATAGATTTTTCTCAGTGTAAATACAATTACATTAAGAACTATTCCTTTGACTCTTGTTTTGGTGAAATACTGTGCCAATACACACACTACATAGCAAGGACTAGCATGCCCATGTTGTATAGATTCTCTTCTCTGGTGGTCTGGTTGCAGGGAAGATGGGTGCAGTTCTCAACACAGACTCCTTTCTGAGCCCCACAGAAGGTGGTTCTGTGATTTTTCAACAACTTCTGAGACCCCAAATATTGTGCTAATCAGAGCACAACACACCTTTCCTCTACTCACCTGGCTCTCACCAACTTTTTTTCCTGATGATGTTGAGGCAGTACTCTGCACCCCGCGCAGCTGCTAAAATTAAAATAAGAGGAAGAAGCAAGCTGCAGAGGTTTAATGCAAAACAGGCAGCATGACCAAAAATACCACATTTATAGATTAAATCTTTAGCTTAATTCAGATCTGTTGCAGAACAGCCCCTGAAGGGAAATGTATATAAAAGATTCATCCAGGTTGGCTGCTGAATGTATTTCTTTCCACAGTTTTCAGGTACTGGCACTGCCAAAGCATTATGGCTGGGCACTCTCCTGCCTTCTCCTTCCAACAACTGAGGCTCGCTGCTGCTAGAGACAAAACCCAGCAGCACCATGATGACTTGCCCTCAGTGTTTCATAAGACAAGATGGTAAAATAGGCCTACTCCTTAGTCCCTCCTTCCCAAACTATGGTCTGGAGAGACTGCTAGAGCCAGTTAAAACAAAACAAAACAAAAAAAACCACACCTCCTTTTCCTGAGAATTATTGATGCTTTGCCATTGGATTCCATAATTAACTGACTCAGGGGAAGTTAGAATATTGTATTTTTGCAGGAAATATCCTTCTGCAAAAAGTTACATTTGATTTGAGAGGGTGCTCCACTTCAAAAGACAGAAAAAACCTACTTTTCATGTTGCTGTATTGTGTTATATTATTAGATTATATTTGAAGCTGAGAAGTCAAAACAAGCCATTTTATCTTATCACTACGTTTCAATGTTAAGAAAGTGAAACATCTGAGCATTATTGGATGGGACTGAAAGGGTCATCTTGGAGCATTTTTACTTTCCTATTGGAGGTTAACCGGCACAGCCATGTTCCCACTGAGTGCTGGGATTCCAAGGAAACCAGTGTAACAACAAAAATTTCATCCGGGTCTGATTGCTAAAGAGCAGAAAAATAGTCCTCCCTCTTGCCTTTTTGCTACCCTGGATCACACAGGATGAGCACTGCTATTTGGAATGAGCCTGGGCAGATCCCACAGAAAGTACATGAAGGTGCCTTGGGACAGAGGTGGAGAAGCAATACAGAAATCAGGAGCGATTCCTCCACATGAAAAGTACACTTCACACAAGGACCGGACAGCCTTCAAGTTAAAATGAAAGTTAATTTTGTTACTATTTCCTTTTAGGGAAAAAAAAATCATAATTGAAAGATGTCAGACGAATTAGACCTTACTCAGTGCCTATCCAAACTCCCAGATCCTTCTTCATGCTTTATGAACTGGGCAATGTGAATCATAGAATCAAATCAAGGCTGGAAAAGACCAAAAAGATCACCTAGTCTAACTGTAAGAAGAAACTATAAACGGCATAAAGTATCCTTGGCTTTCATATTCTGGTGCCATAGATGGACCACAAAAGCAGCACAGAACAGAAAACCCAGAATGGCGTGGATTGCTGGAACTGCAATGGCTCTAAGTCACTCTGACACACAGTTATCTGATAATAAGAACAGAAAAAAAAAAAAAAACCAAAACAGTTTTGTCATTTACTGACAGAATTCTTTCCAAATTCTCCATTCCACAAGAAAATATTACACTTCTTCAGTCTTAATTCAGAGTAAAAACAAGAACTAGAGTATTAGGAATCTCCTTCTTTCTCCTAGCTGAAAGTCTCAGTTCTCAGCAGCTCTGCTGAGCCCTCTGTGGGTTTTTAGAAATGGAGTAGAAGCATTGTGCCATTTGCTTCTGTGTCCTGTGAGGCTTCTTTAAGAGCGTCCAGGTTGCTCATTGCAATCAACTACCCTTTATTTACTGAGGCTGAGGGAAACCAAACACTGGAGATACTCACATCATGAGCGTCATGTTTTTTTTGCCTTCTCTTCCAAGGTAGCTTGATTCCTGATGGCCAGATGGCACTCCCAGATACACAGCTATAAACCAAGAGCATTTCACCAATGTCAAAGTGCAGAATCAGGCCCTTCTATCTAAGACACAGTATTGCTGGGGACGTGGCTGTGGTCTTCCATCTGTTTCCAGTTAGCTGCTGGCACTAGGAAAGCCCTGAAGTCACCATGGTCTCTGGGCAGCAGATAGAACTTTTGTTTTTGCACAGACAAAAGGCAGAGCAGGCCAAACCAACACAACGTATGCAAGCACTGGGGAGCCCAATGAAAAGCAATAAAGAATGTCTGAAGTCAGCAAGAAGTAGCGTGGCAGCAGGAAAGAGAAAACTTACAGCAGTTAAAAGTGAGGAAGTAGGGAGTGGAAGAGGAAGAGTGGAGGAGCCAAGATGGCCTGATACCCAATGCAGTGATACCCAGAGTGAGCTCTGCTGAGGCTCATATGGGAGCAGGCCACAAGGAGCAAGTTGCACAACACTGAGCTGCTCACCTCCTGCCTGGAGCCATCCCTCCCTAGGCTTTATCTCTGGTAACAGCATGACTGGGAAACCTTGCTACTCCTTGACAATTCTCTGCCATCTTTTTACACTACTTTACCCCTCCAATGAGCTGAAATACTTCCTGTTAACCAAGCCATGCAGATGGTGTGAAGTAAATGTGATACTAGATGATCTGTATTTCTTTACTTACTTGACATCCCATCCCATGGCCAGTGTAATGATTCTTCAACACCCAAAAAAGAGATAAAGACTTGCACTCCTTGCAACATGCATATCTGACAGGAGCCCAGCAGAGCAAATATCCAGCCATGAAACTTACCAGGTAGGGATACTATCATTCTGATTTGCACAATTCATGCACAATGGAACCTTAACACAGCTACAAGAAATACCACAGAGAAAGACTCAGACCAGGAGATGGGATACAAGAACAGGAGAGTGTAGACTGAGCATAGATTTTTTTCCACAGGCAATTAGGAGAAAATCTAGAACAGCTAGGCTGAGGACATGACTGAAAGTGAACGTGAGGATCTTAAGCCTGAATGTGGACACTGAGCCCAATGGTTGCCATCCAGCTGCCTTCATGGCTGAAGTTCCATCATACAGAATTTGATTCCTGTTTGCCTTCATAACATTCAGATTTTTAAAGAAAGAAAATATTTCCTCTTTCCCTCATGCTTTTCCAAATATTTTTATGCAGAACTATTTTTTCCTCATGCTCTGCCCTGTGGAAAGACTCTAATTTAGAAAACATGGGCCTAGCCATACAATGGGGCTTGGCATTTGCTCATGTAAATAGTCTTCCCTCTTCACAGGAATTGTAGTGTGTAATCTGAAGTATTTTATGTGCTTCTGTGGTGCTCAGAAACAAACAGCGTGTGCTGGATATTAAACTTCTATAGATTTTACATATAGTTGTGGCACTGTGTGCAGCACTGTGTCAAACAGTTTGGTTATCTGGTGGCTTGGATTTTGTTACATTCTAATCATCATTAGTAAGTCCTTTCTTCAGCTCCTCCTCTTCTACAGTCAATGCACAGACACATTTCACCACAGTCAAAAATCTTCTTCCAGGCACTGCAATAAATCACAGTGCACATTAGACAATGGAAGGGATCACAGATCTTTAGGGTGGAAAAAAAAAAAAAAAAAAAAAAATCAAGTTTTTGAGGTTTCAGTCAGCTACAGCAGCATTTTAAACCTCTGTCCTGTTCTTAAGATGTGTTATTCCACCATTTGACAGCTTGTGGTAAACTCTGCTCTCTGTTCAAGCTGGATGAGGGCCAAAATAGTGTGGTCTGGGTCTACCAAAATCCTCAAGCACCTTCCTGGTTGCTTGAGTCCATCACATCAGGGTTACATTGTCTAGTCATTGGCAGGAGGAAGGAAGAAATAGGAGATCACCACTTTTCCTAGACAGCTTCTGCAAGGAATGGCTGGAGAGAAGAGATGGAAGGAATGTAAACCAAGGACATATTAATGTGCCAAAGGGTGGTGCTGCTGTGGCAGGCAATGAAAGACAGATTAAGCTGTCCAAGCAGTGGAACAAGCCCAAGAGCATAAGCTGAGCATGCAGTAACAATGTTCAGGCTGAAAGGACTCCAGATCCTGATCTGACAGAGTGGACGAAAAAATGACAGAAACAGAGATATTCCACCACCTCTCTCAGAGGTGGAAAACGAACCAGTAGCCAGAGAGCACCAACAAGGAAGACAAGCAGGTGGGCAGAGAGCCCACCAGATGACTTTGAATCACCAAGACTTATCACATGAGCTGCAGCAATTAGAATTGGGAAGCAAGAGGAGATCCTCAAAGATCCAGAGGACAGAATGGAGGACCAATAAGAGACAAAGGAAGAAGCTCAAGGATTTGCTAGAAGATCACCAGTATGAGCACTCCTGACAGAGAAAACCTTTTGAGCAAGATTTGTTCCCAGATCAGGGGTGCATGGATCAGGACCAGGGCTTCAGCTTTACCTCTCTGCCACACCTCTGCTTCTTCAACTGGAGGGTAACCATTGTGACAAAAAGCAAAGACATTTTACCCCAAAGTTGTCTCCTGTGTAACAGCAGGAGCCATCCTCAGCCTCAGCTCAAGCAGAGTTGGGATGGCTGTTGTACTGGTGTTATTAATCATACACAAGCTGAGGAATGCTCCCTTGGAGCCGGGGCTTTCTGCAGATGGGTTTCCAAGGCCAGAAGAATCATTAGCTCATCTGGTCTGACCCCATCTATAACAGAGGTAAGAGTATTTTACCCAGTATCCCCTGGGAGTCCATCAGGCTCTATGTGGTGAACACCAGAGCAGTGCTTAGCACTGCTCTGAAGACATAGGAAGAAAGGGGAAAAAAAAAAAAAAAAAAAAAGTCAGGGCTTTCCCCTTCTCATGGGGAATTTGTTCCAAAGGCTAATCAGTTCCACACTTAGAAATCTGTTTTCAGTTTGAATGTCTCTGGCTTCAGCTTCTAGACCTTGCTTTTTGTTTTCAATTTTTTTTTCCCCTCATTTCTTTGCTAGTCTCAAAGCTACTTATTTGTTTTGTCTGAAATACTCTGGATGAATTAAAAGTAAGTAGCTTTACAAAACAGGAAGACGTTTACCAGAAGCTAGGAGTGACCTTCATCATGTAGCATCATAGCAGCTCTTAGGTAACATCCTCAGCACTTGGGCTATTCCAACAGAAGGAAGTGCTGCTGTTCTTTTAACAGTTTTCCCACTCCACTCTTCACTTATGACACAACTTGATGCAGAACAGAGAGCTGGGGAAAAAGATGGGCTTTTCAGCCTCCTATTCAGCCTTGTTGGGCTCCACCAAGCTCCAATCACAGGGCACATACCTAGTTTTGAATCTCATTGCCCAGTAACAGCAATGCCAGATAAGGCATGATAAGTGGCAAGTGGGGACCTCTGATAACAGATTCTCAGCACGTAGCATATCTGATTGGGCTAAGGTAGGAAGGACACAAGAGGAAGGCATAGGAAGAGATGGTGCTTCTTTTCTGTAGGTACCCGGAGGAGTTCTGGATTAAAGTTGTTGCTTGTTTCCTCTCACCTTTTTGAATCTCTTGAAGACTCTGATCCTTACAGCAGCCTTTTCCAGGTACCTGCTTAGAATTCAGACTGCCAGGCTGCCATCTCCCACAGCTAACAAGAGATACCTTTGCTCTTCTCCACAGGCTGCTTCCTTGTTCTCCTTTGACTCTCCTCTGTTCACTCCTTTGTTCTCCTATTTTGATTTCTTCTCACAACTGTCACCTCCATCTCTTGCAGCATCCTTCACTTTCTACAAGTCCTTATCTTTCTCCTTCTTTTTCCTGATGTGAGTTCCGTGCCTTTTTCTGTTTCCACTGTCTCAAGTCTCCTGTATTTCACCTTGCACATCTACTCTATCTCCATCTTCTTTAGACTTATCCTCACCCTTGCAGAGATCACTTCTCTAGCTCACTCCTTTTCATTTTACCCATCATAAAGCTGTTACCCTCTTCTCCTTGCTCTACCCATTTCACCTACAGCATCAAGAGAACTGTTTTCCCTTGTCATAAGCATTCTTTAATCCTGCAGCATTAAAAAAAACAGAGGAACTGGTTGTAATGCAACAGAAAGTACAGCAATGACAATAGTGCAGCAAGGTCCCAGGCTACAAGAGAGGATTTGCTCAAATGCAACAGCTGCAGGCACAGAAATAAAGTAAGGAAGTTACTTACCTTCTAAAGGCCTTAGGCACACAACAATTCTCAGCATAACACCCTTGCCCCCACTACTGCCCTTAAATGAGGTCTGGGAAGGGTGAAGCCAGGATCCACCAAGTGCTCCTGTCACTCAGGTGTACTGCATACACCTGAGTTCCCCTGGGTTGGTTCTGCCTTCCTTCCAGGTGCTCAATCACTGGTTCAAGCTGTGACTCAGCATTTCAAGTGCACCAGTGAAAAAGGGAAGCAGCAATAGCATGAAAGACACATAAACAATCAACAAGTTTTCTTTCTCAAATCAATCTCATTGCTTCAAATTTGGAGACAGAAACTCTTATCACACTTTTCTAATGACCGTAAATCCCATTCTGCAACCACCTTCCCCATGTGTCTTATCCTTCAGGCTCTGCAAAAAGACAATCTGTGAGGATGAGTCTGTGTGAAACTTTTCATGCAGCTGCTGAAACAGAAGCATTTTGTGTGTTGTCTTCTTACCTGTGCTACATCAGGGCCTGATATATCGTGCTCATAATCAGCATCAAGAAGCCATGAACACAGCTGATTTCCTTCAGCTTGTTAATATTGGAATGCTGCCTCTGAAGAGAGCCAGATGTGCTAATAAGGTGGGTTCATCACTAATTTCAAGGCAGCCCTTTGAATATGCAGTTCACAAATATGTTGCCATAATGATTTGCCAAGTAAGTGAAAAGCCCAACATTAACATCCAAGTGAAATGATGAAAGACACAGCAAAATATTGCAGAGAATACACAGCCTTTCTTTAATATTAATCTGTAATTATGTAGCTAATTACTGCAATCTATTTCCGGGTGGCCTGGGAATTTCTCACTGGCCATCTGCATGCACAATTACCTGCTCAGCTTTTCACAACCACTTACTAAATCACTGCTGGATTTGCAAAGGGATCATCAGTCATCTGAGCTTCCCTTTTCTTTTTTTGCATGTCTTTTGACTTGCGTCAATTTGGCTAAGTAGTATTTATTGAATATGAAGGTCAGGAAGGCTCAAGCACTGTTTCACTGTCATAGCTATTTAATTATCTCCAGCCTTTGCTGTACACAGAACTCTATGAGGGGCTGGGAATCACTCTTATTGTTACAGTGGAAGAGCTGAGGTCTGAACAGCTTTCTGATGGGAAATGTTCAGCAGCTCATGTCTGAGGACAAACCATGGGAAGCAAGTAATCATTTCGTTCAGATAGGAATTTTTATTAAGAAAATTATAAGTGCATACACATTTACTGGAGACATTACAACAGTATAAAAGTGTTTATTTTCAAAATAATCTATGAAAGGAGTAATTTCAAATGCATAATATAACTCCTCCATAAAAGCTGCCTTACAGGAACGCAAATACAAAACTCTTTTCACATTATTAGGGAGGATTTATTTTTACTTAATAAGTACAGTATTCAACACATTCTGACTACACTGATCTCTTACAGAGTGGAAGACGGAGGAAGGTTCATGCAGCCCTTTCATCACCACAAACATATTCTTCTCTGCGGCCGCCAGAATTCTGGGGTTTTGAGCAACCTGGTCTAATGGGAGGTGACCCTGCCTGTAGAAGGGTGGTTGAAACTAGATGATCTTAAAGGTCCCTTTCAACCTAAACCATTCTACAATTCTATGAATTTCATGTTTGCAGGCACGACTCATCTTGGTGGAAAGTTGGCAAATAAAAATACAAGATTTTAGTAATGAGGTCTCAGATACCCTTGATTACTGTACATCACACAAACAAAACAAACTGCCAGAGAAAAAAAGACTCTCTGGATTCTAAGAAAGGGAAAATATCAACAGAAACTTCTGTAGGAGCTGCATTTTCAACAGAATGTGTCTATTTTAATTGGAACACAGCCTTCATTGCAAAAGACCAACAGTCACTTTGCTCAAACACATCATTAAAAGCATATCAAAAAGTCATCCTTCATGCTTTCTCAGGCAGAATTCAGATAAAATATTCATACATACAAGTGTAAAGCTAGTATAAATTAAAAAAATGGCACAGCAATAAATACCATCTATTCTCTTCCCAAAACAAACAAACAAATAAGAAAACACCTTAGGATTTGACAGCTGCACTTTGAAAATACCACACATGACAAGACCATTCCACACTTATGGAAGCTGCTTTTTTGGCACTAGTTCAGTTTTACCCCTTTTCCTCCTATCCTTCACATGTGGTCCCTACATCGCTCCCGTCTTCCAATTTGGTCCCTGATTCAATCTTTGGTCAACAGTTAAAGGCAGAAAGGGAAATCTAGTGCTCTCCCTGAGTGGGCTTCTGTTAGTGCAGCTTCTTGGCCTGCTAAGTGTGCACAGGAAGAACAGAGTATGACTCACAGGGTAGCAAGGAAGCTTGATGCAGCCCAGTGATTGATGTCCCTTGTATCAAGGGCAGAGCTGCTCTTCCTTATGCAATGATTCTCTTGCAAATAACGCCAGGCGAAAGCGAAGCTTCCTGCTCAAGTTTGACATTAGGACTAAAGCAAGACAAAGTTTTGCTCAGGTTCTCATATAAGTTCCCTGTGGGTAGTCCCTTTCCTCCCAGACTGCTCCTGCAATGCCCACAAGTTTGCTCCTATAGGAAAAGGTCATCAGGTGACCCCAGTTTCCTACATTTTAGCTAAGGTGTTCCAGCAGTGCCCATCTCAATGTTTGTGCCAAGCTCTGTGTTTGCCCAGGCTCTGATGTGTGAACTGGGGCTGCACCACAGTGCTCCAAGGTTGTCCAGCCACATCTAGTCACTGGAAAGCCAATGTTTCTTCTAGAAACAAAACCTTCATGACCCCTATCCTTGTTAACAAGGGATGCTGTTGAATCAAAACAAAAAGGATTATTTACCTCTGGTCTGATTCCAAAGGAAATAGATCAGGCATTAAGCTGCCCTTAGTTGGGAAGAACATGTTAAGATTGCATCTTCATGGGGGAGAAGGACAAGCTTCATGTCTGTGTAAAAACGAAGATTCTTCCACACTTTCCTCAAAATCATTCTCGGCTTTGACAACCCAAGCTTCAGCCTCCCAAAAAACCACTTGCTACTGCAGATGCATGTGCAGGGACAGGAGGTAGACCCTAGGATATACAGCACATTCCAGGGAGGATACAAAAAACTTATTTTCTTATATAAGTTCTTCCTGTCTTTAACCTGACAACAGGGTTCTGATCCTATTCACATTGAAATCAACAGCCCAATTCTCATAAAGTACAGTGGTACCAGACCTTCCAAAACAGAGACAAAGAATACTCAAAGCATCAGCTTGGAGATGGCATCAACAGAAGGAATGTCAAAATTACACACACACACACATTTTTAGGCACAGCAGTTGGTTTCTACTTCAAAATACTTTCATTTAAAGTAAATGAGGTGATGTATCCCAGCCAAAGCACTCTCTGTTATAGCACCTTTTTGCAGAGAGGAAAGGACTTACAAGATTTTTACCTGAATCCACATGGCAGTAAGGTAACCCCAGCTAGCTAAAATGCCTTTTTGGCCTTAAAGTTGCCTGCCATGGAAAGGCATGCTTACCAAAATGGTCCTTTCAGTGTTCCTGACACAGGCTGCAGATAAGAAGGAAGATTCCCTTTGAAGCAACCAGCTCCAAAAAAAATAATACAATGTTATGACATTTTTGTTTACAATAGACACACAGATACATATAAAAACAAGTATTGTGCTGCACTAATGTGCTTCCCCCCTGGATCTCCATGTGCGGCATAACATGATTATCATAGTATTTTAGGCGTTTTTTCCATACACTATTTAGCAAAGATACTTGTTTACACAGGTAAGAACCAGGAGAAGGAAGTTTCTGGCTGAGTGAAGGAATTGGTGCAAGGACTGTCCTCAGGTGTGCTTTGCAAAGGAAATTTCAGAGGCTATGCCATTCACCAGCAAACTGTGACCACTAGTGAACAGTGAGTGTTGGCCTTCATCTCCACACTCAAGAAGCGTGCAAACTGGGCAAAATTTCCTCTCTTGCCCCAGTCATCTGTTTTCTCCAAAGACGTGGCCAGATGTCCTCTTCTGGATGTACCCAGAACAATCAAATGTGCTGCTGCCCTCGGATAGGTGTGACTGTTCAGTAACAGAGGGTAAAGCACTTACTGAAGGATTACATTAATGCTCTTCCACCTGCTTCACCACAAGGCCAGTCCAGAGAGCTGAAGTCACCTTCTGCAGATGAGTGGGAACAGACACCTGGTGCGTGACAGCACCTCTGACTCCTCCAGTGATTTGCAACATGATTATGCTGCTAGCTCTTTAATAATCCATTCCTTTTTGTGCTAAAATTTGTCATCAGAGACAGGAACATAGGAAATGCCAAGTGACATCAGATCAGTGTTGTAGCTTCTAACACACTCTTGGCTCCTAACACTTGGCTTCTACAAACTACTGGCACCTTGCAGTACCACATGAGCATTGTCTCAGAAGCTCACAGCTGTCGCCAAGATCTCTAATCTACAGAGAATGGCTTCAGCTCTGAAATCCTGAACTTAATCCCTCAGCCAAAATACATATATTCACTGCCCATGATAATATTGGTCTCTTTCACTGATGTCTGATGCTTTTTAGCCTTCCTGTGTTCTTGGCCTTAATGACTTTTGGGGCAAGGAACTCTTCTTTTACTTACATAACATCATTGCACTATACAGTTCATGTCCTTCTAGGTTTAAATCTCCAGGAGACTTGCATGAACCAAAAGAAAGTTAAATAAAGCAGGACCTCTACATAGCAAAGGAAATAAAATATTATATAATAACATAGGGTTAGTTTAAATTCATATCTGCCCTCAGTGCTAAGTAATCAACCAACCTGTATAAAAACATATTTTTCTTAAAATCAAATACATCTTACTACATAAAAATAGCACTGTGAAAGCAAGCCAATTTGTGCAAAAAGAAAAAAAAAAAAAAAAAAAAGACAAAAAAAAACCCAAAACAACACCTTTGGAAATGCATGAAGCGTTGCTTTTGTGCTGTATGATAACAGTGAAATGTATTCCTTCCCTAATACTGGTTATCTGCTTTCTGGGTCCTACAGTAAGAAATCCTGTAGACGGCTTACAATGCTTGCCTCTTACATCTTGAACCTCCTGTTGATGAAGAACAGAGTGAAACACTATTAAGATTTATTCACTTGCAAAAGTTCTGACATTAGGCCTAGTCAAACAGCAAATCAGCATCTGGACTAACACAAAGGCATTTATTTTCCAGTCCCTCTAATCAGTATGTGCCAAAGAGATTGGGGAAAGTTCTCCACAAGGAGCTATGGGGGCCGACAGGGCAAGCCCAGCACTGGGAATCATTTTGGGCAGGTTGTGCTCATCACAGTTAGTAAGGTGTTCAGAGCTCACACAGGAGAAAGGCTGGCTAGAAAGCTCATTCTGGACTTGAAAGCCAGAGCAAATAATTATCAGCGAGCAAAGAGACTCAGCAAAAAAAAATAACAGGGTAAAGAGGGATTAATCATACGTGAGCAGCCCCTGTAGTGGAGCAAGTGACACTACAAATGCCTCCACTCCTTCCCCCAACCCACAGCTCTGCTGAGAACCTGCACTGCATCCCTTGTGCTCCACAGAGGCCTGCAGAAGTGCCAGGTCTCTGTGTGAAGGAAGGGACAAAGAAGGCAGCCCACTCTCTGCTCTTGTTGGTATTCAGCTTCCATGATGGAGAGGATGGAAAGCAGAGGCCCCACGTGTGCTGTTCAGCCCTGAAACCATCTCCATCTGTGACCTCAGAGCTGTGAGTGGGTGGGCAGCACGCCACACCATATGGTGACCACTTGCCAGTGAAGAGGGTCCCAGGGACGGAGAGCAGCCATAGGCTGCATGGGAGATGTGTGAGCTGTATATGCGGAGGTAGGAAGCATAGGGCAGGAGGCAAAGGAAATGAATCTCACCCAAAACTGGGTGATACCCAAGATTCTTGGATACCAGAAGTACCCAAGAAGAGCATTGGGTTAGGAACCACAGTACAGTGCAAATGTGCCATGGATATGGGCAGGGTTCAGTCAAAACAAGGAGCCAGGCAGTGCTGCCAGCCTCCAGATTTTACCTGATCCCTATTCCTGGTCCAGACTGATCAACCTTTTACAATCTAGAATAGCTCACTGAGGCTGAGATACATGTGTCAGAGGGCAAACATTGGAGATTCAAAAAATCCTGATGCCTCAGCCTGTTCCATCTAGCCAGCAGACTCAGGATGAAGAGCCTTTCCAATGCCTGCTGGGCAAATAAGACTCTGTGACCACAGCCAGTGATGGATGTGACTACTCTTGGTGAAGGTAGCCTCAGAAAATTCATTCAGGCATAAAAAAGGTAACTAAACAATGAGTAAAATTTTCCTCTTTGAAGATACCCTTTCCAGTATCCCACACCAGTAACACCACCTCTTACTGCAGAAAGACAGGATACACCATTCTGATGGGCCAGAACTAGGGACATCCAGAGAGTTGGCATATGTAATACCAAGTTCTGGAACTTAAAATTTCCCATAGAAGAAGTCTTATCCCATCACCAATGTGATATTTCAGGCCTTGTGCTGAATTTGTCATTGAAAAACACCAGTGACAAATTCACAGCTATTACTTATAGCTTAACTCTACCAGTTTGGTATTGGAGGAACAAGACCAGCTAAGATGAAATTTGCATTGACATTAAGGCATGGCCACTTTGAGAGTGAAATAATTTGGCCAAACCTCCACCATGATATAATAAAACTGACATCCCAACAACCACTACAGCTTTACAATGGGGTCCAAAAACTCTGTCCCATTTACCCCCCATCTCTGTTGTGGCTGAATTTTGCCAGTGCTTTATGAGTATCTGTATAGTACCCCCTTGCAGGGAGAGTACGATTGCTATCTGCAACAAACAGCAGAGAAAAATAAGAGGCCCAGGCAGGCTGTTTGTCCAGTGTCACACAGGATGGTCCGTGTAAGAGCAGGGACTTGAAGCTGGGGTATCCCAGCTCAGAAACTAATGCCTCCTACCATTCTTTCTCCCTGGAGACTTTAGTGGTGTTGCACGGGAAGGGCAGAGTGGGCCCCGTTTCTTCTGTTGCTTTTTTTTATGAGTGCGATGACGTGGTCTAAATTAAAAGAAAAATACAAAGAGACTGCCATAAATTATCCACATACAAAGGCCTTGTTCACATTTATCCTACTGCCCTTCCATATGCTGGCAGGGTGCAAATGAAGATAACATCCCCCTTCACATGCCCACTCCCCCTACCCACACGGTACCTGCTGAGGTAGAATGGAAGTGGAGGGGACTAGATTTCTGGCTTTCCACCCACCATTCCCACTGACATCTTCATTAAACAGTGGCTTTTCTCTACATGATTTATAGGCATTCAGTGCCTTAAAGTGAGGTTGTGAAGACATTTCCCTACATTGTCCTCACTTTGCAGGGCAGACACCCTGCACACACACCATGGAGTACTGGCAGGCTGATGGTTTGGTGTCTTGTACTCAAGCTGATACTTACATATTACACCAGGAACTAGGAAGAGCTGCCACACCTGGATTTACAAGTGGTTTGGTGGAAGGCAGCAGAAGGGCTCAGCTACCATCACAGCCAGTCACTAGAATTTGGAAGTTTCCTTTCTCCCAGAGGGATGGGGGAAAGGCTTTTCCTATTTGACTTCATTGTCTTCTCCAGATCCATCAGCACTCATCTGTGAGAGCATCTGTGCCAGCAGTAACAGCTGAGCTTAATGCACTCCAATATCTCAGGCTGAGGGAGGTTTTGGGCTGGGACTTTGTCATCGTGATAGTTTAGGAGCCAGCATTGTTCTCTGGTTTCTTTATTTTGGGCTCTGCTAACTCTGCAAGGGCCTGATTTTGCAAATCCTTGCAAAGAGAGAAGGGAAAGGCAGTCTAGGAGGCAGTGTAAATGAGGACTGGGATTGTCTAGAAGTGATAAAGGATTTGTTAGCTATTTCAAGAAAGGACTGATTTGCCCCGTGTCTATAAAATGGATGAGTGTTGAATGATGTTGGCTACAGCAGTTGCACAATGATTTTTAAAGCCATTTATGGAATTTGGATTCCTGACAGCTTGAATGCATTTTACTGATGTCTCATAAGTGTGTAAATTACATGGAGATGTGATGAATAAAAAGCAATAACAAAGGCTAAGCAGGATTAATGAGCAAAATAATTCCCTACTAAAAACCATCTCTGTTCTCACAGTGACCTGAATTAGATTGCTATGCTCTACAAACTTGTTCTTGCCTTTAGCTGCAGATTATAACACAGAAGATACTCTTGTATTGAAACACTGGTATAGATTAAGATGTCTTGACAGTTTGGATTTTACTTAATCAACTACAAGAGCCCTTTCTACAAAACGTATTAATTTTATTCCAGAAAAATAAATTCCCATGTACAATTGGGTTTTCATAACATGAAACAATTAGCCATTTTATTGCTAGTGCATATAGGGTAATGTCACATTTCATACAATTTCAGTACAAGTGAAAAAATATAATATATGGCTGATTGAAACTGATAGCTACATTAACATTTATAGATCTATATAGATTTATTTTACAAGCTGTTAGTAGTTCAGAAGGATATCGGTGTTTTAAACTACCAACACTCATATGGCTCCAATTCAAATATATGAATCGCTTGGTGTGCTATAAATATATTCCAAATACATTTCATTGAAGAAGTCAAAACTGTGCACTAAAATATATCAAAAACATGCCTTGTGAAAGCACTATAGACAGAGTCCTGACTGTCTACAGAGTGTGAAAATGCCACTGGTGCTAGCATTAATAGCTGGAAAATGAAAATAATGTCATGATGACCAGGATTAGGTGATGGAGATGTATGCTTTCTGTCATCTTATTTAATGAACTGGGACCAAATTCTCTTCTGTTACTCAATGTGAAGCAGGATGAAACCCACAGAAATTAGCAGAGTTGCTTCTAGATAACAGCTAAGTAAGCAAAACCCAGAATCTAGTTGGAGAACAGGTGCAGGCTCACTGGTTTCAGCAGAGCTGGACCCAGGCCTTCTCCGGTGGAAATGAGAACAGAAGGTGCTCCAACCAAATTGTTTCCCTCAGGCAGGCAGGCAGGCAAGATATGAGCTTATCATCACATCTGGCCAACCCTGCGAATTTCTTAGCGCCTCCTAAGTTTCACATCTTATGAACAGCACAAAGGGCTTCACTGGGGCTGGCAGCAAACAGAAACTTAGGCAAGGGCTTTAGGATTTTTCCAGGTTGGGAAGAATAGACAAAGCCCCTGTGATAGTCAGCATGGGACACATCCTGCTCTTGGCTTCAGCTATGCCTGACAGCCAACCCAAAGCCATCCTGGCAGCATTAACTTGGATCACCTCTGCAGAGAATTTGCCCAAGGACAAGAGGGCTGAATGCTGGCAGCAAAGAAGGCACTGAGCATCAGATGAGATGGGGAGAGCTGGCAGGGCTGGAATCACAGTCTGTGTTAGCTGGTTTCCCTCCCTCCACTCCTCAACTCTTGGCCCTATTATGGTCCCAGAAACACCAGATGGAAAAATTACATTACTTCTGGTACCACCTTCCCTCCTTCGTACTGTAAAACCACAGAGGAACAAGCATTTTTTTTTCCTTGAGACAGTAGAGGGCATTCAGCTACCTGTATGGCCTCAAACCTGCTCTGAGGCCATACCCATCCCCATCTTTCTCCAAGGATGCATTGCTTTTGTCAGTGACTTGATTCCAACCCTGCCTTTACCTGCAGAGGCAGTGGCAACAAGGTTCAGCATGGTTATGGCATGGTTATGGAGGAGTGGCAATGTGGTGGCAGTGATGGGAGGGACTCTGAGTGCACAGGTGGGCTTGCTGGCCAAAATGCTGCTGCAGGACCAACCACAGCCCAGGCTCAGGCCCATCACTTATCTCATCTTCCACTCCAACAAAGCTGGAGTCCACCCCTGCATCTCAGCACAGAAATATTCTCTGTGCTGCTCTTGCTCACTGTAAAATATGACTGAGATAGGCTGGGTTCTCCTCAGGATAGATATGACCAGCCATTTGCAAGGGGAATAAAAATGAATTAAAAAGAGTCTGGATTTGCCAAGCCTGGTTGGTTTTCCCCTGGCCCTGTGTGAGAGCCTTATTCATAGCACAACATCTTGCCTTGGCTGATATTATTAGCACTCTGCACTGGCCAGTGGAGAAAAAATTTTTACTGCCAAGACACGCTTAGCCTCATCCGCCTGTGCAAGCAGACCCCCAGTGTGACATGGAGAAGGGGCTCCAAAGAAACTGTAACAATATAGATTCTGAAGTAATTGTACTTTTGCTTGGAGAAGAGGGATTGTAAAGGAAGCATTTTTTCCTTGGGAGAACGGCTCTTTATAAAAGAGGATGAGTTGGAGACCCCAGCACAGATATTTCAGGACAGATTTTGCCTCATATCCTGGCAAAATTCTTCGTTTAACATTTAGGATATGCTAGAAGGTGTTGTTTTAATACAGACTAGGCCAACTCCAAACCCATCTTCAAAACAATATGTGATTTCACAAATACTTTGTCCACATGGTTAAAGCCAGCCCTTAACGTTCTACCCTTGAATAACTCAGGATGTGTTAGCTGTTAAGTCCGTTTGTCTCTCGCCTTACTTGTTTAAAGCTTTTTCCAGATATTCCTGGATCCACTTTAGCTTGGGATCAATGCACACTTGCTTGCTGTTGCTCTTGAGCCTTGCACTGCCAAAGGAGAGAAGTCAGAGTGAGTCCCATGCATGACACTCCTCAGCCCGCACACACCCATACACCTTACTTCACTCATAGGTTTGCAACTGCATTACAGTTAAGCTGTTGTCCTTGGGCATCATTGCTGCTCTGGGGTACCCCATGAAGAGGCTGGGGTATCCCTGTGATCCTCCAGACACCTCCATAAATATCTCTGACTTTGGAGCACCGGTACAGTTTGCCTCCCCTGTGCTGATTCCTGTGGTCTGTGCTGATTCCTGTGGTCTGTGCTGGGATGCATGCTGGGGAGGGAGAGACGCAGAACATGAATCTAATTCCTATCTGGACAGCTACAAACTGAGGGCTGGGAACAGCTAAATTTAATTCAGAATAACAGCGTGGTAAATACAGGTCACTTCTGCATGAAATTAATTAAGAACAGCTTTCAGACTGAACCCAAAATTGAATTTTTGCATGCTTTGGAAACGGATACCAAGCCATAACTCTTGGATGTCCTGAAAAGGTCTGATCACTCCTTCACTTTTTGTTTTATTCAAGACTGAACCAGCAGGTTATAGGCAGGAAGATAATTGGAAGTACCAAAGTGCCAGAGGCAAATTTCTCCTTGTATATTCAGTCAGCACTAGAAACAAAAGCAGAAACTTCCTGAGGGATTTCTCCTGAATATCTGAGCTGCACTTTCCAAGCCAAGCTGTTAGCTAATCTGAATCAGCTAAGAAGCTGCAGAAAAGGAGACAAATTTTGGAAACCTGTCTGAAGCCAATTCCCTGTGGCAGCCGGGGAGGCTTGGGTTACCTGCACATGAGTAGTACAAACAGCTCCTCACCCCTATCAGCAGGCGTGACCCCCAGTACCTCAGGAGAGTGTTTTAGTTACCCCAAAGCATCTGTGCCCTGCTGCTCAGAAGCCTCCCCTCAAACAGCCTTGCCACACAAGTGCCAAGAACAGCAATTTCAGCGAAATGCCCATAGGAGTGAGTTCAGTACTTGCTTAAGCCTTTTGTTGGATGAAAGCCAAAATATTCCCTACTTCATAAAATGAAGCCTGAGGAATATAAAAATGTGGAGTAAGAAGTAACAGGTCAAAAAGTCTCCTCGGTCTGAAGTTATGCAACGACACAGTTGTAACATAAACGCATTGAAGATCCAGCCTTGGAAGCCCTGTGCCAATAAAGTGATGAATGGGCCTAATTCATATTTCCCATAAAGCAGTGCCAAGCTGGAGAACTTCCAGTGAAGTGATACCTACAGTGCAAATGGATTTGCTGATGTTAGCAGTGCCTGGGAACTATTAAGCTGGCTGTAGGAGCACAGAACCAAAAGCACACGTATCCCCACTGCATGCAGAGGGAGAGAGATGAAGACCAAGGATGAAGACATTGGTTTTTGTAGGCATCTGTTTCAGCCTCCCCTTCCCTCGTACAGTTACAGTGGAGACCTAGGTTTCTGTAGGGAATGTTCTTCCAGCAGATGTTCTGATGTCTTCTTAGGAGGCAAATAACTAAAATCAATGCTAAACATGCCGATTTCCTTCTGCTGAAAAGCAGGGGAATTAGGATTGGCTTTGTAAAAATAGACATTCACAAAGCAGATTTCTGTATTTGGAAAGCTGACTCCCTGAGGAACTGAAGACAAAGCTTTTAGACTTTTTTTCAGGTACAGTTCCCCTCAACATAAAGGGAAATGGACTGGAGCAAAAAAAAAAAATTAAAAAAAAAATCCACATTAAAACCATATGAATTCAGTTACATTCTCTGTTCTTGAAAATAGCTTTGAAGTCACTCACACCTTCACTATGTAACAGATCTGCTGAGTTCAGAGTGAAGTTTAGTTAAGAAACTATCTCAACCAGCAATAAGAGAAATCAGTTTTGATTGTCAACTCTTCTTCTAGTGAAGACCTAAGCTCGAGCTTTTGGGGGGCATTTGGAGGTAAGTTTTTTGTTTAAGTACTTATTTAAATAAAAGAAAGATGGTGACCTACAGATCCACGTGTTGTTTGTGCCACTGAATCTCACTGCAAACAAACTCAGACCAGGTATGGGGCAAGAACATGTACTGTCAATGGTTCTCCATTTCAAGTTTTTAACAGTCTAATGACTATGATCCTAGTGATAAGTAAGAGAGAAAACCACACTGTATCTAAGGTTAAATGTCTGTTATCTTCTTGAAACTACTCTCAAAAATTCAAAATCCTTTACAAAGCCTCAGCATTAGGACTTTCATAGCATCCGTTGACAGTCCCAGAACACAAATCCATACGCTATTTTCCTTTTGGATGCTTGCCTCCAGAATTGTTTATAGGTACAGATCAGAGTCACAGCTGGTTTTGTAATTTTTCTGAAACAAAAGTATTTCTCAAGTAAGTTTACATTTTTTCTCATTGTCCTCCATCAAATCCTAAGGCAGGAGCACAAATTAAAAAATGTGGATGATCCATCCAGAGTGGCTTAAAAAAGAAAAAATGTCATATGAACAAAAGGTTGTGTATCCCTGAGAAATATCATGAAACCTCATCAGTTTTTTTCAGTGCAGAAATGTTCTGGATGCTAAAGAATGGATTTTTCCAGCTTTTAAATTGTAACTGGAAGAGCTCAACATGGATCCACACAGGACCAACAATGGGAGCCCATGTAGTCACACAGACCCTCTCAGACAGATCAGAAGAAGCTGATGATGGAATCATAGAATGGTCTGGGCTGAAAAGGACCACAATGATCATCTAGTTTCAACCCCCTTGAACCAGGCAGGGTCACCAACTACAAGCCCAGCATGCCCAGAGCCACATCCATCCTGGCCTTGAATGCATCAAGGGATGGGGCATCCACAACCTCCTTGGGCAAACCTGTTCCAGTGCTCCACCAACCTCTGAATGAAAAACTTCCTCCTAGTATCTAATCTAAAGCTCTCCTGTCTCAGTTTAAAATTGTTCCTCCTTGTCCTAAGATGAATGCTCATTTTTGTCATACTGGAAGAATGACTGGACCATGAAAAAGCCAACCCAAAAGACCTTCTTAAATCTACTCCCTGTCCCCCTCCCCCCTCCCCCCCAAAAAAAACCAACCAAAAACCAAACCAAACCAAACCACTCCAAAAAGAATGATCCCACTCTTCCTGAAAACTGGTGTTTCCTTTTCATCAAAGATTAAGAGGTTATTTTCCATTGGAAACACAGCATTTCTGTCCTGCTATGATCTATGACTTAGTGGAGTCAGACTCTGCCTGGTAAGGGTGCCCTTAGGTCAGGCCAGCACTTGTTTAGGAGCTGTACATCTGGGGAAGGTTACAGAAAATCTAGAAATTCGTTTTGTTTGTGGAAATGCAAATTATTGGAAGAGCCAGATCTCAGTAAAGTTTTTACCTCAAGATGTGAAGGCAATTGGCAACCCATCTGATGTTCCTGTCCACATGCCCATGATAGAAGCAGGACACGGGACCACATGGATCAGAGGTGGAAACTCCTACTAGAAACATGTGTGAGGGGTAAAAAATGGTCCTGCCATATCTGATACAAGGAAAGAAGTGGTGAACTGGAAATCAGGGCATGTGACACAGCCCTAACTGCAGCAATGGAGAATGCTAGCCAACACACAGAGCAGGAACCAACTATGTGGTGCTCCCTTTTGACACCCAGCTGGAAAGAGTAAGAGACTTACACAATCTGAAGCGAGCAGTTGGGGGTGGAGAGGATTTTGAGGTGTTTAATGTTGGCCCTCGCCACGTTGCTCTCGAAGAATCGACAGGGGCATCTGTACGTCAGGCTGACGGGCTTCTCTGCAGGACACGGAGAGAAAGGAGACGTTACTCCCTCTGCTCCCGAAAAAAAAAAAAAAAAAAAAAAAAAAAAAAAAAAAAAAAAAGAGAGAGAGAGAGAGAAAAAAAAAAAAGCTGTGGCTCTAGAGGAGCGTTTACTCCCAGCTCGCAGCGCAGTCCTTTCACCTCAGTCTCCGGCCCTTTAATCCTGGCGCGTGGGATTTGGGAAAGACAAAAGAAGAGGGAGAGAAAATGGAGATAAGAAAAGAAGAGATTAGAATAAGGAGCTCTGCATTGTGCGGGGATGCTCTTGGTAATTAGACAAGATAAAGGCCGAAAGAGGGGGCACTTGTCCTCCGTGTTGTTCTCGCCAAACGACTCTGACCCGAGGCCAAATTAGAAGGTAGCCAGAAGAAAGCGATGAATTCCAAAGGGCTCCGATCAAACCGGCTGGGCTCAGGTGCAGCTTTCAGCGGGGACTTAGCGGCTGCAGAAAAGACCCGAGTGGTACCGACTTTCCCAGGGCCCAGAGCCTGACCTTTCTCCACCGCAGCCCAACTGCTGCCAGAGAAGTTCGCACATGCAACCGGGAATGCGAGATTGCAGTGGGTTTGCAGGAGAGATTTGGAGTGCCGTAGACCCCCTCCAGCCTGTGTCAAAGGAACAGAACTCACGGAGACAGCTCTCAACGGTGTGCACTCCATACAGGGATCAGGGACTACCAGGCTGTTTGAGTGCCTCAACACTAGCACCACAAGGACAGAATTAAGTTTACTCCCTAGGTTAGAAGTCAGCGGTATATATGCATGCCGAATGGAGAAAAGCTACCTGGCTCTTGCGCAGCATCTGATGCAGTCCTACTAGATGGTTTCTCCATGGAAAGATTTAATTACTGGCAACCAAGCACACAGAAATTAGGTCTTTGCTTGGTGTGGAAGCTTCACAGCCCCCCACACAATAAAACACAAACACACTAGCGCTATCTGGAAGTCAAGACCGAGCTGCCTAAAATTCTAAGTGATATCCCATTGGAGCAGTTTTCAGCTTCTGCGAAGAGCCAAACTGATAAAGGAAGACATAAGCCATCAGCTCTGGCTCATGCTGTTGGTCAGAGCTGCATCTGATAGGGCTTGAGATCCCACAGGGTAATCTGCCCCTCCAGTCTGTTTATACACATGGAGCACTGAGCATCTGAGCCCTGCTGCCTTAAAGGCAGAAGTGAAAATAAAGAGTGGGAAGGGCTGAGAATCCCTAAGCTGCAGAAGGTGAGAAAAAACACAGCTCTTCTAAGTGCAGCTGATGGGCACGCACACTGCACATTTGCCAGTGCCTGACCCCAGCATGCATAACCACAGACAACAGGGTGAAATTGCCCTGTCCGCAGGAGGGAAAAGCCTTTTTTCTGAGCACCTTTTTTTCTGAGTCAGGATCAGGACAAACACAAAGAACTTCGTCTGTGGAGCTCCTACAGATTCACACCTGAGTCTAGACTAGAAGTTCATATATTTGGAGTATATTTTCCATCAGTTTCATGGCAATCAGTCAGTCCAACATGAGTCAATAAACGGCAGGAGAAGCTCCCGTCTGTCATGCACAGCTGGAAGGAGAGCTTCAGAGTGAAGACATGGGTTGTGCTGAATGGTGTTAGCGATGGAGAAAGGCATGAGGATCTGTGCCTGATAGCTACGTATCAGCATGTTTGTATAGGAAAGGGAGGCTAACATCGCATGCAGCCATACAGCAACTCAGCACAGCTGCACAATCCGCAAACTAGAGCTAACAAAGTGAGTATAAGCTTCACCCTAAACAACGTGTGAGAGACAAACTCACATTTGTGAGAAACTGTTCAGTCCTATGATGGAGAATGCAATCCAGTCTTCTACGAGAGCAAGAGAGGGACTTTCAATCCCTTCCCACTCACTTGGAATCAGAAGGAGAGAAATTGTGACTATCACTAACTGGTCAGTAAGTCACAGGTACAGCAGCACCGGCACTGAGGCTGCTAACAGCACCATTCCCAATGAGCTGACACCTCCTGCCCAGCGCTCCGGCTCTGAGCCCAGTCAGGCTCCTGCTGGGACACCCAGTGCATGTGGCATCCCACAGCACGGGGATCCTGTTGTCCTGAAGCAGGAGGCTGGAAGCACAGCCAGGCTCCTACCTCGAGGCTGACACATATCTTACTTACTGCCTTTCAAAATTTGAATCCAATTGTTCCACGCATAGTAGAGCTGATTGAGCTACTTGTTCTCTGAAACTGCACTGCAGGCACGAAAGCTCTGGGGGTTTTCTATGTGTAACAGACACTGAATACAAGCTTAGGCTGCCTTCCTGTACGGACTATTAATGGTACTGTTACACGAAGACACCAGTTTGCATGGAACTAACTCTGTAGGAAGCTTTTGAGAAGTTCGGCATGTTTGGTTGAAATAGTCAGAAGTTACAGCGGAGCCAGAACCTATTCAGCCATCTCACTGCCATCCTATCAGTCTCATTTCCTTACACACAAAGAAAACAGCCCTTTGGACTAGGCTAGAAGAATTTCTAGATTGTCTTCCAACTGAAAGTTCTGCTAGCTCTAAACAGCCACCTGTGTGGACAAATCCTTGCTAGTGACAACACGCTCACAGAAATCCCCTATAGAGCAGATGCTGTAGATCTCCCCTACAGGAGGGTTGCTATGGGCACTTCGATGGCAGCATCGTTTTACTGCTGCTCACCCAGGTCTGCGTTTGTCAGTATCAGGAGAGGGCTGGCAACTTCTTAAGACTAGAACAGCTCCATATCCCTAAGGAGTAAGGCAGCGGTAGGCAGAAACGACTTCACCATGGTGGCTGAGAAGTGCTGAGAGTTCACCTGCCCTGCAGGACAAGGCAGCCCGGCAACTCTGCAGCAGGGCTTAAAGCAACACAGGACGTACGAAAACTCTCTGCAAGTTCGTGGTCTCTCCCATTACCCAGATCTTCTCTGGCAGCTTTAAGCCGTCTCCCCGCTCCAGCAGCCACCCCACGATTTCGTCTCATCGTGCCACAAAGCCCCGCAGCGTTGCGACGCCGGCTCGAGACCGAGCTTTGCCTTCGGCACCGCGTTATTAAGATCATCAGGAGCAATTAACTCCCACCGGTTATACAAAGGTGCACGTTTCCCTGCCTCGGCAAGGGAACACCCAAGTTTCGGTCCCCGAATGGGAAAGGCGTTACCGAGCAGGCGGCTCTCGATGAAGGGACAAAAGGTGGCAGCTTGCAGCCGGACAGGGGCTATCCGAGCCGGGCGAGGAAGCAACTGCCGCGGCCAGGTCCGGGCAACACGCGTGGACATGCAGCGCTGTGCCACTGTCCCAACGACAAACATTGCCGCCGGCCTGGGATACCCAGGGTAGCCCCTGCACGAAACCTCCGGAGCTGGGAGTCCCGTCCCACTTTGGCTCCGATCGAGGCAAAATACGGCCGCGAAAGAGGACTGGAGAGGAAGCGAGCAGCCGCCTGTTTCTCATTTCTGTAACTTTTTTTTCCTTTATAGAAATAAAAATGCATATGTTTAAAAAAAAATAGAAAAGAAAAGAAAAATGAAGAAAGAAAAACAAACAAACAAACAAAAAAAAAACACACCTCCCTGTGCCCCGAGCGCCTTTGCAAGCTTCCCCAAGCAGCCCGCGGGCCGGGAGAACAGCACGGAGCAGCCTGCAGCGAGCAGCCCCGGGGCAGCAGCGCACCCACTCCCAGCTCCGGGCAGGGACTTGGCCGCTGACTTGGCTGACTTACCCTCAGACAGGGAGATGACCGCCAGGGCAAAGGCGAGCAGAGCCAGAGCGCGAAGGTCCATGCTGGCGACGGGGGAGGCGGGCAGGCTCAGAGAGGCTCAGCTCGTCCCGGCGGCAGCAGCACTCTGCCGGAGTCCCCTCCTCCCCTCCGTCTATAGAGGGGCCGGGGGAGGGGAGGCGGGGGGAGTAGCCAGCCTATGATTTATTGCCCGTGGCATGTTATTACATCCTTCCTCCTCTCAAAAAATGCTTGGAAAGGGACCAAAAAGAACGAGGGCTCCTCTCTGCGCTCCGTCAGCCCCGCGGTGCCCCCCCAGGCAGAGTTCCTCCCCCCCCCCCCCCCCACTCGGGGCTCTGCACAGCAGCGGAACCGCGGGCATCACAGGAGGAGAGCTCCTTCCGCGGGCTCTGTCCGCCTGGCACAGGGCAGCCCGAGCCCAGCGCTTCATTCGCAGCTGCATGCCTTGGAAGGGTGGGGGGACATCCTGCAGTGTCCCAGTGTTCAAACCAGGAGGAGAAAAATCCCCTTCCGCTCCCGTGGGCGCAAATCTAGACTTACACCGGCACCCTGGACATTGCATCCGGCGCCTCATACGAAGCATCTTCATAGTTTTTCCAGGGGATTTTTGGGGGGGAGAAGAAGGGGGAGTTAAAGAGAAGGAAGCTTTCAGTTTTGCTTCTCCGCGCTTAGCTCCAAACACCATCTTTTCACCGCAGTAGCCGAACCTAGCTCTACATCTGCTGCCCCATTTCATCTCCTTTGTGGTGCAGATGCTGCCGGGCTCCCTGGCACTTGGGCTGACAGCCCCGCAGCACCGTCAGGGTAATGGCCCTGAGCTCGTCCTCCGTCTGCAGCCCCATCACACCGGGCCCTGTTTGTTGCCATTCAGCACTTTAAATAAACATCGAGGCTTTGATTGAACTGGGACCCCCTGGGCTGCATAGAAAGCAGGCGCCCTCCGAAGGGCTGGGTTAGAGCGGGGTACGGCGGGGTAAAGCTAATCCTGGCCTGGAGGTGGCTGAAGGACACGGCCATGGTGCCACTGGACAGCAGCACAGGAGGACTGTACCCTGGGTAACTTCAAACCCCCTCAGCTCAGGAGGATGGAAACAGATGTCCGAGGGGGAATGCAGTGCTCTGAGCCATGAACTGGCTCCCTCCCCTGCAGCAGTTGGCAAAGGATTATCACACCCAGCTCCCCTAAACCTATTTCTTGTTCCTTGTTTACTAGGGAGACCTGAATATATTTAGGCTGATCCTGCTCCCCTGCTTACTTTAGGTAAGCCAGCCCAGTAGCGCAGGAGCCTGCTGCACTGAAAGGGCCGATAATCCCATTCAGTGCCCCCAGCCTTGCTAGGAGATCGGTGACAGCTGTGACGTTCTGCAGGTGTGGCAGAAGAGAGGCTTAATCCCAGTGCAAACACTGCTGGGAGCAGTGCTGTCCCACCGCTCGGCTGGCACACCGGGAAGGCCGCATTGCCCCAAAAGTGTCTGCTGGTGCTCGGGGCACAGAGAAGAACCGCCGCACCCGGCGCTGAGCCCCAGTCCTCCTCCATCGCTCCGCTGCTGCGCTGCCGCTACTGGGAGAGAGAGATGTTAAAGTAACGGAGCTCAGTCCAGCCGCATGCGGTTCGTTCAAACTGCGGTTTTCCACCAAGAACTAAGTGTTACCTGCGACACAATGATTCTAAGATTCAGATAGCAACAAAGCAAGAAATAGGATGCAAAAAGAAACAAAGAGAGGGAAAAGAAAAAAAAAAAACACCTCACAACGGGGGTTTTGTCGTTTGCCTCCCAAATCTAAAATTAGGAACTCGGGGTAATCTGAACAAATTCTACACTTTGAAGGGAAAATCGGATGGCTTAGCAAGTGTTAAATTCCTTGAAAAGCTCGTTTTAACTTAATGTTAACTCCCACAGAATTAACCACTGGGTTTCTGGATGCAGAAACCCGGTGCAGCTGGGGGCTGAACCTTCTCCTCCACCACCCAACTGCCCCCAGAAGTTCCCTGGGGCTGCTAAATCCGATCTGTTATCCGAACGTTGGTAAAGAAAGGATGAATTCAGAAACCTTACCAATAGCCTGGTGTGGATTCCAACACAGCTTGAGACAGCCTTTTCTAATAATACCAAATTCCAAATTTTTGCTGCATTTGAGTCAAATTACATTTCCTCTTATATGAGAAGATAACACAATTTCTGTTGCTTATAATTTTAGACTGGCATAGCCCAGCACTGAAATCACTGCCATCAGAAATTGTTTTAAACCCCCACAGATTATTTGAAGACATTTCTGGCCAATAAAGCACAAACTAATATTCTTAAGAAACATTTTTTATGTGAGTTAAGAATTAAGATAAGTTTGGGAAAAGAGTATGCCTGATTTCATCCTGTTTACACTAATAGCATCTGACTGCGACCTCCCCTAATGCTTCTTGGGCTTATTTTCTGTAACCAAACTAACCACAGTTTTTGGATGGCCACAGTGTTCACGCGGCATCTCTGTTTAAGTGGAGGTAAGATTTACAGCACATCTCTCAATGGAGTGAAACACATTGCAAACCAAGCACATTAATTCCAGGAAACTCAGTGGTGTAGAGTTAAGGTTAATTACATTTAGAAATCTATATGTATTAGGCTGTGGGGCTGCATAATTAAGATACCAAATCGACCTTATCTCTGCCTTGTTTTAACATCACACAAGAGCCCACGTGAAAATAACTGGATAACAATTATCTCATCCATAGGTGCAGCTCTTTTTCAAGACACAATTTTGCAAAAACAAACAAACAGATGCTGAAACTGCTCATTTCCAGACTGCACAATGCTGTGATGGCCACGTGAGAAAGGAAACTAAAATGTTGATATTAAACTTGCATGACTGTTGCAGAGTATCTTACAGTGCAGAGTTCAGCTGCTTGAAGATTGATTCTTTTGCAACTTAATACTGAAATTCTCTCCTTTATCACATTTTCAAAGAAACTAAACAAAACCAACACAACAACAACAACAAAACAAATAATCCATATAAAGCTTTTCTTTCTTCAGTTACTGACTATATACCCTTACATTTATCTCTATCTTACAGTCTTGTTTTACTTAAGAATTTTTTTTTGTTGTTATTGTTTGTTTGTTTGTTTGCTTTAAAAATAACCTTATTTTTGCAACACTCCAGTGTGTGATGTTTTTGCCTACACCCATAAGTAGGGGACAGCCTGGAGGCTTCACAGTACTGCTGAACACCCAACGCAGAGCCAGAAGACAACAACTCAAGAGTGACTGAAAATCATTCTTGGCTCCTGCCTTTGATATTACTGTTTAAAGTGCTTAAAATAAAGATTATTTTCCTTCTTTATTGTCCTGTCAAGATTCCAACCTCCTTTACAAACGTGTTGAGCAGAGCTTTTAGTACTAAGTACTTTCCACAAAGCAGCATAAACCACGAAAAGTGACATGTTGGATTTGTCTGTCCTAACAGAAGGAATAAAATCTCCCTGAATAATCAGGTTTCAGATAGAACTGCAAGAAGTCTGTACTCATTGGACTAAAACAGCCTCAAACCTTTATGTATGTGGAGATATCCATAAAGCTTGTTGGCCTAAAAGATTCCTTGGAGGGCAGAGGGAGAGATCAAATAGAGGTCAAGTGAGTAACTGTTTATAGATGGTTAACTGAAGTGACAGAACGGTGGTAGCTGCTTTTTTAGCAGTTTAAAGGTTTAAGTTTGCTTCCCTGGGAGCTTTGCATGCGATTTCAATGCATGTGAAATTGGCCCTTTAGGGCAGAATTCATCCCCCCTCTCATCCCAGCAGAGCACATCCCAAGATGGTCTAACCTTTCGTGAAGAAACTCAAAACGTGATACATTTTGCTTGGTTTTAGGTTTTGTTACAAACATCATATTCTTGGCCTCGCAGCGAGGAGTTTCCTGAAAGCTTGGGGTAGAGCGGAGCCAAGCTTGGCTTGCTCTGCCTCTCCCCGACGCCGCAGAGGGGATTTTATTCCAAGAACACTTAAAGCTGTGTGGCTTTGCTTGGGTTTCGCTTGGAGCTTTCAGGTTCATTGAGCTTGCAGGCCACTTTGAGGAACCTAGAGCTCAGCAATAAAGGCTCCTGGCTCCCAGCAAGAGGAGGCATCTGGGAGCCTTGGCTAGGACCATGCTCAGTGCTGCCTTGATGCACCAGAGCATAAGAGCTTAAGACCATAGCATCACAACAGAACAGGTTTGTGCCTGAAGGGAAAAGATCCAAGCCCAAACACCAGATCAGAATGGCCAGAGGTCCTATGGCACCCACCTCATTTCTCTGAGGCTTTCCCTTGACTAGCTGAATACGAGTCATCTGTCTCTTGGGACTTTTAAAACTTGTTTTTGATTTAAGATAGGCATTCATAAAAAACCATAACCCAAATATCTATGCATGGTGGGGATTTTCAGACACAAGCTTTCTAGCCACCTTCTCCCTGGGCAAAGTCTAGGGGCCTCAAGTTTTTGTCTACATTAACAAATTGTGTGATGAAATGAGAACAGATCTACACAGCAAAGAAATGTCTCTGGCCCATTACATGAATTTGCTTCACCACAGTTGTAGTCTGGTCCTAAAACCCAAATGCCTCCTCAGTGATTGGCATACATGCCCTCCTGGAGATTGTTTTCTGATTTAGATTTACCCTTAAGCAAAGTATTTCACACACACAGAAACACCTGTTACACAAAGTAATTAGGGATATGGCTTCAAGAAGCCCACTCCAGGAGCACACTTCTCATCCATTTTAAGTCCTGGCGTGGATACAACCCCAGAGCATCACCCACCTGCCAGCCCGGAGTGAAGCTGCAGTCGAGATGCTGCAGCCTGAGGTTAGGGGTCTTTTGGTGCCCTCTAGCGACTGCATTCCGAGCACTGATCTGGAAGCACGAAGCCTTGCAGCATTTGGGGACAGACTCAAAACTTTCTTCGTATTTCACTTTTGGTATTGCAAATGATTTTATTGCAGATAATGTAAACTCAACCTAGTTTGTATTTACTGATTTGTTCTCTGGGCTACAGGCAGCTGCATTACTCACACACTGAAGCGAGGTCCAGCAAACAGCTTGTTTATGGCGATGGAAATATTTCATTCGCTGGAATTGGTCTGACACTCGTCGTCTAGAGTTGCCAGATGGTAAAAATGTTTAGTTTGCAATAAACAATCATTAACATCACTTAACATACATGTCACTCACAGAACAAGGACATGTGCCTTGCAGGACCAGACCTAGCTGTGGTGCGGCTGTGATGTGCCAAATCCCACTGTTTGATTACTCTCTGGAGTTGTGTCCTGCTCAGAATTGTATCAGATCTTATTACCAATAGCCAACTGCATAAACCAGGTTTCCAAAGCCAACTTCTAAGACCTTGCTTCATTTACAGGAAATACTCTCCAGAAACAAGTCCCTGAAGTACAAGCCCATAAGCCGCCCTTCTCCCTGTATGTTAGCAGAATTATCAGCTACTCATTTATCTTATTCCGAGTATGTTTGGGCTTGTGGTCATAGACATTCATCCTCAATTCTACGTCAGAATTTGGGTCCAGGTGACTATCACTGTACATACTGGAACACAGAGGCAACAGGACAAGTTGGTGCTCCAGCTCTATCTTTGAACCTAATGGATCCCTAGCTGCTTATAAAACTTCAACCATCCACAAAGAACATCAAAGAGTGACTCAGTTACAAGACCTAGAGAAGTACAGTAAAGCCATCTAGCCAACTTTTCTTCACAGTGCAGGCTTAATTCTGAAGATTTATTGCCATTCTGTTCAATCTGTTCTTAAAAGCTTTTAGAGATTCAATTTCTATCTCTTCCCTCGGGAGTCTTTTCTATAGCCTAATAGACCTCACCATCAGAAAACATTTTTTTCCCTAATGTCTCTATTTTTCATTCCTCCCTACTGGAGTGTACAAATTCCACTTACATTCATTTATTACTTCACAATATTCCTCTTTGGACACAGTTTCTATTTCTTATTTGACTTACACAACCAAATCATATCTGTTCATATTACTTCTTTGTACATGAGTTCCAGCATTTTGTTCTCACTGCATCTCAGTTCACAGAGACTGACATTTGTTGACATGCAGATAGTTTTAAATGTGTAAGCATCTGTGGTTCTGTCAGCTCACCCAAGGCAGCCAGGTATGCTATTTTCAGCTGAGTAAGGAGCATAAGGGAAAGGGACTTGCTCAGTCTGAATTTCACATCAAGAAGTTCACCCATGATTTTAATTAACTAGAGCGGAACACAGTTGTGCAAATAATGAACAACTGATTAGAGTTCGTAATTTTAGGAGCTGCAGATAGTCAAAAATCACTGACTTCAGAAAAAAAATCACCACATTCATAACCATATGAGTGAAGGAATTGGATCTTCAACACTTTCTTCATTCAGTGAAAAACATCAAGATTAAAATAAGAAGGCAGTTCAGAAGAAAATACTTCAGTCTTGCATTCCTACTCATTTACACTGATTGTGTTTTCAGGAAGGAGACATAGCTGAAAATATTTGTGCGTGTGTACACTCTGCACCTTCTCTCTCATGGGAAATGTTGGAATCGTCTTGTTCCATGACAGATATGTTAAGCTCAAACATCAGACTCCCACAAGGGAAGAAGCTAGGTGTTTCAATTTGGCACAGTCACTCTCCTCTCATATCCCCAACAGCTGTATCACAGTTGACTTACACCTTGCTTGGTGGGTGTTAATTTAGCATGTACATGAAGCTCTGCTGGCATATCCAAGGCTGAGGGCCCAATCCCTGGCTCTACTTTGACTCCTCAGAGCAAACACAGCATGAAGGTGAGAGGTGAAGGCATCTGTTTGAGCCCCATAATGGGAAATGCTTCCCATGTAATAAGGAACCTGGAACAAGTCCCCTGGTGCATGAACTCACATACTGTTGCACATGGGAAAGTGTCTGTTTGGGTCAGGACTGCTGCTAACCCCAAGAGGGGTTGGACAGAAGCCACTAGCCCAGAGAGGGGCTGGATATCAGACATCAGTGACAGCACAACCAGCAACAAGCCCTACGACAGTTAGGGAGGCAAAGGACCCAAAGAAGACATGTGAGTGCAGTAGAAAGACTCCACTGTTTGAGATCAAAGCACTACATAGCCCAGAAGCCTGTCCCCAGCCGTGGTCAGAAGCAGATACTTGAGCAGGAGGGCAACCAGGGCTGAATCCCTGAAGCATGCCAGGTGTCTGAGCTCTGCTCCAACTGGAATGTGGGGCTCTGAACTTGCCACTATTATGGCAGCTCCAATCAGGTGTCACATCGTGATCTCCACAGGGAATTAGAAACATAGTGGGAACAAAGAACTATGATGCAGACCCTACTTATTACAGAATTTGCTCTGCTGTCTCTGACAAACCAAACACAACTTTATCCCTCCACATCCACCCCTGAATTTAAGGACTTTATCCAGCTCCTGCAATATCTGAAAAAGTACAGAAGCAATATATGCAAATAAAAAACATTTTGAAGATAAAGTTAGGAACACAAGAAAACAAGAGTAATGTGAAATCTTGCTTTTCTAGAAGAAGCTGACTGCAATATCCCTATGCTAAAATACCTATCAATAATCTAATAGAGAAAGCCAAAATGGAAGAATTGCCAGGACAGCATGCACCAGAGAATCCACAGCAAAGAAAGGCTTTAGGTTTGGTCCTACTGAGCGCAGGACATTACAATGGTCTTTCTTCCTACATCCAGCTGACATACCATAGCTAACCAACTTTTCCTGTGAAGAGCAAACAGAATTTCTGAAGTGCAACCATCTAAGTGTGACCATCTGATTGAAATACTATTTCTTGCAACCTCCTTTCCCAGAACAACACAGCAAATGTCCCCTGTAACAGGGGAAAGGAGCAGAAGGAATGTGTCTGGCCCTAGCGATTCTTCACCAGAGGCCAGTATCTGATGTGCTGGCTTATAAACGACACAGGAAGATTTTCCCTGGATTTATAGCCCTGCTCATTCTGCGGGGGCTATAGTTTTCCTTTTTACAATTCATGGAGGTGTTGCACGCATTCTCGAACAGCAGATCTCTCTGATGTAGCAATGGGGAAACAAAAGCCTCTTGGATCTCTTTGCAGAAGGTGGTCTTTCCTCCCAAGCAAATACCCTCACCAGGTGGACTGCCTGCAGCTGGGATGCAGGAGTAAGACTGAGTTGTTTAAAGGTCGTAAAGTCCCTTGGGCTTAGCTTTTATTCGGAAATGGGGGGGGGGGGGGGGGGGGGGAAGAAGGGAAAAGGGGGGAGAGAAAGGGTAGCAGATGCTTCTCAGCACTCCTCCTATGAATGCCAGTGAGAACAAACTCACCTCAAACTTGTCTATGCTGCAGGTGAAGAAGAAATCAGGCAGGCTGGCTGTATAAAATGTATCTTTATGTGGACTTTACTGTGGGGTTGTCTTAGCACTGCATAGACTTTAAGTGAGGAGTTTTGCCCTGTGGGAAGCAGGAAGTAGTGCTGGACCCCAGGCTTTGCTTGCTGAAGATGCTGCAGGCTGCTGGTTCCAGTTGACCTCATTTTTGGTCCAAGTGTTCTGGCTTTTTGCAAACAGCTGCTGAAGGAGTGCTATGGCACCAGGAGCTATTTATGGAATTTGAGATTATACAGAATATCTGTATGGAAGACAAGGCTAAGCCCACGCTCTCAAGCAGTACAGTTTTCTGCCATAGCTGCAGTGATCCTTAGCCACAGTGACTCCTTGTGAATGCTGGGAGACTTGCAGACATTGCCAGAGATAATTAATACTTTGTGTCTTCCATCTACCTATTACAAATGATAGAACTGACCCCAAGCCCCCACTGCATGTGTGCTCTTGCACAGTGCACTAACTTGCCCTGGACAGGTCTGTGCTACGCTGAACTCCCATGCACATTCATATGTGCATGCAGCACAGCAAGAACCATTTATTTCTGTGCACCTTCAGCTCTGCCTAAGCCCAATTTCATTTTAATTTCATGCTTGGTGTAGGGGGTAAGGGATATTGCAATGATCTGTGCAGCTTCCATCCAGTGGCCATGGGAAAGTATCTGAGGGCTCTACAGGGAAGCCTAGAGTTTCTGACATGTACATTAGCAAGGCAGTAGCAACACAAACAAAAACAACTGAAGCTCATGGCAGAATATCTTCTGCCTTGATTGACACAAAGGCAATTGCAGAGCATCGATTATGGCTGATCTGCATTGCTCTGCTTTGCCGCCTGGGGCCTCCAGACGAAATTGCTGGGAAGAACTCTGTGCTGAAAAGCAGCAAGCACAGCTCCAGGCATGGAGAGTTCAAGGCTATCAGATCCTTGGTGGCCTGGGACTGCTGCCTCTAGAAGGGTCAATGCAGCGAGGATTAACTCGCTGGCAGAAGGCCCAGTGAGTGTGGGGCTTCCTTCCAAAACCTCCCAGCCTGAAGGGCTTTATTCAGCCCTAACTCCAGATGCTACAGAGCAAGAGGAACAGAATTTCCCAAACATTTACTCTATCAGGGTAGTGAGGCTGGGAGAAAGTGGGAGGTTCATGCTCAACAGGGGAATCAGCCCACAGCAGTAAGATAGGAGACTGCAGGGGCACAGAGAGATGAGAAAGATCTACCTGGAACCTGTGCTGGGACCTGATTCAAACAGAGTAGCTTACTTAATTTCCACTGCCAGCAAACCCAGGGCATAGTCAGGGCATACTCAACAGCTGGCCTTTTTGTCTATCCATTTTGGCATCTGCAAACCTCTTCTTCCTTCTCACCTCTTAGCTTGCTTCACACATTTATACTCTGTGGTTTTCTTTCTTTTTATTTTTCCTTTAACTTCTTTGGCCCTTCATTTTTCCCAGATATTTTAGTTAGTCTTTTGGGGAGTTTTTATAGATTTAGCAGCTTCAAACTTGTTGGTGATTCTGTGTCCAGTAGAGTTAGTACAGAAGTCACGAGAAAGACCATCAGCTACAGCCCTGTCATGTTATCTTCAGTGTCCTTCTTCATCTATTTCCAATGACTGGGGCTATCTAACTGGTGCCATCTTGCTCTAGAAGATTACACTTAATTTAGATGTATTCAGTAAATTCTCAGCTCCACTGATACTCCATCTTCTAACAGTGAGACTAAAAGGGCACAGGAATGTTTACATTGCTTTCAGACTCAATCTTAACGTAGAATTTTGTCTGAGTGGAAGTGCAAAATTGGAGCAGCTGGCAGAAGCCAGGAAAATGATAGGATTCTCCTCAGATCAAAGGCAGGCACTTTCTTCTTCACTCCCAGAAATGTTAAGGAACTCTGATGTATGCTTCATACATCAACAACAAAAATCATGTTTTCCTCCCCATCTCTTCCCTTTTTTAACTGGGTTTGATGGAAAATTTTCCATCAAAGCTTTTTCAGTGGACATTTGGGCTCTTGATGAACTTTAAAAAATAATAATTAAAAAAAAATTAAAAAAAAAAAGGGGGGGTCTCAGCGTTGCTGGAAACATTCAGTTTTTCACTCAGTAAACAAACCAAATTATTTTTAGAGAAGAAGAACAGAGTCAGGGGAGAAGAGCGGGAGGATACTGAGTCTCAGTGTAAAAGCAGTATATTTTGTGTCAAAACAGAGTATTTTCCAACAACTTGTAGATCATCAGATGTTCCTTAATTCCAACTTCTTAAAATCTCTGATGTCAGCCCCAAGTAATGTTGACAACTAACAACTGGTGGTCGGTTTGTTGACTCTGTTGCTGTTATTCACAGCACAGGCTTCTGAGTGGAGCCTTGTGTCCATGTGTGAAGCTGTGCTCCAGTCTGGAAATTCCGTTTCAAGTATTCCCAATTTGATCACACTCTTTGAAATCCCATGGGATTTCAGGAAATGGTTAGAGGGCCATTTGTTCATTCCCTACAAGTGTGGACACATGTAATATCAGAAGAAAGCTCCCTTCTCTTCCAAAACTCCTAATCCAAGGAGAAACTTTCCTCTTCTTACGGACAACTGACAGCAAAATATTGCGACATGAAGATGAGATACAATGTTGTACATAAACCGTGCCTCCTGTTTGTGTGCCTGGAAGCTCTCCGGTATCTGGATAACCTTATTTCAGAAATAAGAAGTTTTGAGCCCTTATGAACAGAGACAGAAATGTCCCTGGAGCAGAAGCAAGAGTGTGGTTGAGCAGATCCAGCCCTGAGAAGACACTTGAACCTGCCTAAGCAGTTCTGATATCCTCCAGCCGGCAGCGCTTGTGTTCGGAATCTCAGATACTGAAGACACAGGCACATATATTCCACAGGCTACAGGAGCACAGCTAAATCAAGAGCAGGGCATTTTTATAAAAGCCATCCAGACAACATGCCAGTGGACACTAAATGCCAGTGACCTGAAGTTCATTGTAGTTTGTCCTTCCACCTTGGAATAGGCTTAATATGGTTTGTGAAGATAAGAATAATATGGAAAACAAAACCAAGTGAAGTTTGTACAAAATAGTGATGAAATCCTGGTGTGTGAGCAGGAGTGCTTGCGGAGAAGGACTCCTGGAGGAGTTTCATCTTGATGTCAAGCTGCTCTCCTTCACAAGAGCCAGTGATGAATTTTGCCCCACTGAGTTATGCTGTCCTATGTGACTGTAGCTCTGTTTATTTAGAAATCTTTCTGTGGTGGAGGGAATTTACGAGCCAGCGATATTTCTGCTTTATGGCACTTCCTTCATCCACATTCCTTCGTCTGGTCATTTCCATGAGCTGGGCCCACAAGGAGAGGTCAGGGGGGCACCTAAGTGGTATCTAGAGGCTCCAAATGGAAACATGTTTTCTCACGCAAAAATAAATAAGGGAGAAATGTTTCCACTGCAGAAGAGGAACAAAAGCTGGGATCACAGCAGAAAGCAACCAGAGAACAGCAGGCTGACCAGCCAAGGCAATTAACAGCATTTAACATCAGCCATACTCTGTACATAACACGTCTGTTCCAGTGACTCCCTCTTTGCCTTTGGTGTATTTTAAGTTTGGTTGCCTTAAAAAGCAGTTGAAATGCAACATAAAATGGCAGTTACATCTGAATCTGGATGAACAATCATGGAATAACCTGAGGTGTAAGCATGTATCTCTTTCAGACTGCATTTGAACACAAAATGGCAACTTTTGCTGTACAGCAGAAAGGGATTTTATGTATGAAGTTTCAATAGACCAAGAAAAATTCTCCATTGATCCCCTGTTTCTGCCCTTCTCAGGAGCTGGATGAGCACCCCAGCTGGAAATACAAGTAGAGCTGCCTGAAAAATACATTTTTTCATCTGATTTCCTCATTAAATTCTGCAGCAAAATGAGAATTTTAAGTTTATAGACCCCCAGTCAGTCTCACCAAAAGATCAAAAAATAACTCAAACCTAAGGGGTCTACAAGATCAGCACAGTCTCAGTGAAATGCAGCAAGCACCCAAAAGAGCCCTGGGATTGATATCATAGCTGATATAGTTCCAATTAGGCTCCCATTTCCTGGTTGGTCAGCAAGATGCCATATAGTAGGGCAGGTCTAGGGAAGTCCCATCACCACTGTGGCCATGTACGTCTGCTCATGCATACTTTAACACTTTCCAATTATTTGTTGTTGAGTCCTGTTGGTCTTGCTTCTGCTTTCCCACCCCTGGATGGCTGTATTTCTGCTTTAGATTAAACAAGTAATTCCCACACAGGCAGTTTGTTCAAAATCCTACAATGATAGACAGTACCTTAGAAAGGCAGAACATGTTGATTTATCTTAGGTTACCAGCAACAGCACGTGGTTTAAATCAGATTCAGATCCATGACAGTGATATAAGAGAGAACCCTGCTTAATCGTAGTGAGGGGAGCACATCTCCCTTAATCACACACAGATTTACAGTTGGGTAGAGGCTGGGCTGCCTATTTGTCCTTCGGTGTATGAAACATAAACACACATTCAGACACACAGAGCTCATCTACTCTAAATATCTACTAAGAATTCTAGATTCCTCCACTGCAATCTAAATACCATTGTTATCACATGTATTCCTGAAAGTGTATGCAAACTAACTTCTGTTCTCACCGAATTCTCATCTTTCCCTGAGAAATGAAAATACCAGGTTCCCAAAAAAAGTTGGTTTTGAGGCTTCATGTAGACATTGCCATTGGGGTAAGTACAGCTGTGTAACATGCAGAGATCTTAACATTCAGTGAGCTCGATTCTAAGTTTTCCAAAACAGAAAACATGTCGCGCCCCCTGCTTTTCTACTGCTACAACAGCCCACATGAATACGCCTCATAAGCTCCAAAGAAAAACCATTCAGGTCAGCATATGCCACCTCCAAGCAGCAATTTGGTATTGTACTGAGAGGCACAAGCAGTGCTCATCTAAATCTGTTTCACAGCTGGATTGCTGTGAGATAATCTCTTCTCAGGAGAAGAGGTTCAATGACAAGTTGTCAGACAACTGTGTATCTTAAACTGCCATGCCATTTTAACAGCTCTATCAAAATCTAAATCAGATGGGTCATTTCAAAAGGCACAAAGCAGGACTAAGAGCCTGTTTCTTAGTGGCTCTTGAGAGGAGGGAGACACCTCATAGGTATGTGTGGTTTTGAAGAGAGAATCCAAATACGGGTCATTTGGATCTTGCCTGAAATATGTTGCACAGTTTGGTCTTGGCAAAATCAGTTTTACCAGAAAATTTCAGAGAAAACTTTTAAAATTGCATTTACCATCGGATATAACTCAGACACGACATTTGTAATGTCATCAGAGCAAGACTGCTGACGTGAGTAACAGTGTTGACAGTGACTTACATGGGACCAAGATCTGGTCCAGTATTCACATTTCCTAGGCATTCTTTGCTAAACATTATTTTACATAAAGAAGCATTTGTTGGACTCCAGATGTTCGAGTAACCTTCTGTCATATTCTGTCTGCATCCCAGCTCTCCCATCTGTGATCTGAAGTGTTTCAAGGAAAAAGTGGAAGGATTTATTTTGATCTCACTTCCATCTGTTTTACACTTTGCTGACTCTCCTCTTGATGTGCACCAGTGTTTGAGAACAGGGCTAAATCACAGCATTGCTCATACCAAGGTAAATTCGGAAGACGGGCATTTACTCTGAACCGACCTTAGGCAATTACTTGCAGAGTTATTTGGGATAAACAGTTGTGATATGGGAAATCAGCAAACCCTGTGTGGGCAGTTGTTCAGGGAGAAGAACATCTGCTATGAAACACTTCAATTGTTACCAGTGCTTAACAGATGGGCACCGCTGCAGCTAATGATTGTGAAATACAAACTTTACCACTTTTCTGAGCAACACATAACAGAGTTTCTACAGTATGTTCCAGAGCTGATATCTCTATTCACTCACAGTGGCCTGAAGGCAGTCCTGGCTTGAAAGCCTGAGGGCTTCAGGATCAGTGCCAGCCTTCATTAAAGGATAGGAATCTTTTCCAACCTGAGCAATTCTACGATTGTATGAGCTCTCCCCTTAATATCTGTGGTTATAATCGACCTCATAAAATAATCTGATTTGGGTGAGGACAATCATTGATGGCGGGATGTTTCTGATGAGTGTCAAAATGACTCTGTGATGTGGGGATTCTCCCCCTCCAGTTCCTAAGAAATGCTCTTCTATCCCAGGGCTCGCCCAAACCAGAATTCAAGGTGGCTGAGGCTGACAAGGCAGAAAAACATTCTCATTAGTTTGAAAACATTCAAATATTAGCGTCAGGGGCTCTGTGTGGGCACCTAAAAGGAATTTACAGTTTACACCAGCTCCTGTAGTTCAGGTATCTAAAGCCTCCAAGTGGGTGAAGAAGTTTCTGGAGGCAGTTAACGACTTCTGGTTCTACATTTAATTCTGTAAGCTTCCTGCATTGCAGAATCCTAGCTGGAGCTAGTGGGATTATCCAGCATGGGAAACCTGCATTCCAACTGGGTAAAAGGTATCCACAAACCATATGGGAGAAAGCAAAACAAAACAAAAAAAAAACACTGTCCAAGAAATTTGGAATGACACAAACCTTCTGCTTCCAACTTCCCTCTGGCTCAGCAAAAACGGGCAGCTGATCTAAGGCAGCAGGAGTGGGTTTGTATCACTTTAATGCAGCAAGAGAAACTTCTCTGAGCACTTTGTCGGAAAGAAACTATTAACACAGGAAAGAAGAATTAACAGAGACTGCAGTAATCCTTGCTACAAATGAGATGGACCCAGTTTCTCGCCCAGCTGCATTGTTGGAAATCCACCAAGGGAGCTTTTTTGGAAACGAAGATTCTCAAGGGTCTGGTGCACAAACCGTGTCACACAGATTACAGGAAGTCGTCTAAAATGTAGCATTAGCATTTTTTTTTACAGGAGAGCTGAAAATTTCCATGCCTGGTCCAGAACAGAATCCCCTGATGCTCAGCTATCCTGTTCCTCTCCAGGCCTGGCTGCTGGACCAATCCTAATACAGCCAGCAGCCCTAGGTGATATCACTTGCTAACTATGAAGTTTGGGATCGAAATGCCTTGTTCTTTCTCATTTTGCTTGCCAGCACTATCCCCCAGTGCTAGTCAGGGCCTCTTATTTTCCTGAGAACTGATTTTAACTCAAATAGTAATAAAGATGCTTTACATGCTTATCTAACACCAAGAAGAATTGCTATGCAGGCTATTGGCATGTGGAATGATCTCCCTTCAGATATTCCATAATAGTGTGACTATTAGCTAAAAGATCATTAATAACGTGCCATTTAGCTTGTTTCTGAGTGGAAAAAGGAGAGAATAAGAATATAAGGTTGTAGAAACAGAGGGGAAGAAGCTGGAACCTCTACACGCTCCTGGCAGCAAGAAGGGAGACAAACCCCAGCTGTGCCTGCAGCACACTTTGATGTATTTGTAAGACGCTGCAATAGCACATTCATTTCCAAATGTATTTACTCACGGTGATAGCCCAGCCAGCTGGTGTGTGTGTATCAGATATACAGGCTGGAAAGATCCCTGCTCAGCAAAAGATGATGATATCGGTGAAGAAACATGACTGCTTTCCCTGTTACTGCACTTTCCTTGTATTTCCTAGTGAAAATAGGAGCTTTTGCTTTTAAATTTTCTGAGAGGTAAATCTTCTACAGATTAGAGGGACGTAGCATTTTGCTGCTTCTTTTCCTTGAACTAAGGGAGAGAGCTGAGACCCTCTAGGCTCATTTAAAAACAAAATGCCCACCTCAAATTGTTCTTTTTCTCTCTGTGATCTTCCTTGGCTTAAGAAAGACGTTCCCTCACCTCTGGAGTTGCCTATCAAAGGGAAGAGATGTATAATAACAGCAAACAGGAGATAGAGTTCAGGCTTCTTCATTCCCACTAAATTTAGAATTAATTCTGGGAAGGCACATCACAAGGCCTTCCAAATCTTCCAGCACTGTCCAAACATGAAATACTGGTCTCAGAAATCTGATGAAGGCTATGCAGAATCTGTGTTATTAACAACACGCCACATTGTAATTCCACAGCATTTCTCCAGTGCCCTAATGCAGTACCTGTGAGTAGGGGCAGGCCTGGCATGGAGACCCAACAGCCACACTGTATGAAGGGAAACTGCTTTGACTGCAGAACCATGATAGCACCCATGAACTTCTTACCATGTGAAAGTACTCACTATATAGAATCATAGAATCATTGAAGTTGGAAAAGCCACCATGTAGTCCAACCATCAAACCATCCCATACCATGCTCACTAATCATGTCCCTCAGTGCCACATCTCCACATTTCTTGAAAACCTCCAGTGATAGTGACTCCACCACATCCCTGGGCAGCCTGTGTCAGTGCATTTTCACTTTTTATGAGAATAATTTTTTCCTAATATCCAACCTGAATCTCCCTTGGTACAATTACCTTGATGCCATTACTTCTCATCCTATCTGATAGCTGGGAAAAGAGATCATCCTCCACCTCTCTGCAGCCCTTCCTGATTCACTTGGTAAGCTCACACCCAGCTGACAGCATCAGGATTTGTTAATTATCCCCCAAAGCATCAAGGCCCCAGCTAGTGCCACCTGCCGTGGCAAGCCCTACTGCTTTCAAGAGAGGCCACCTTGATCCCCATCAGTTTCAATGTTCCTTTTATATTCCAGAATAAACTTTTCTTAGATAAAGCAACCACCATCACCGTATGTCGGATGAAGAGAGTTCTGCAAGAATCCATTCTATAAAAATTCTACCAGAAGAGAAGTTTTGCTTTTGGCTCAAGATCCCTTGTGCCTGGACAAATCATCTCAGTAGACAGAGTGCCCTGAAATAGAAACAGTGGAAACACTGAGACTGCCTTCGTCTAGCAGGCGGGGCTGACGCTGCCAGGCTCTTCCCTGCAGCATGAGAACACGGCGCGTCTCATGGGAAACCACAGACCTGTAACCCTGACGTGCGAGAGCCCGGCCTTATGGATGGGTTGTGACTGCTTGACACAGCTTAACAGTTTCTCCCCTGACTGCTGTGCTTTCATAGCTCATTATTCATGTTTATTCTGAGGTATATGTTTTGTCTAGGCGGGAGAATACTGTTTTTCCTTTACTTTTTTTTTTTTTTCCTTGCTGGTGACGAACTCCTATTCCTTTTGCAGGCCAAACTGAAATACTTATACATGAGATAGTGTAAGATGGACTTCTTATACATTCTTATAAATATATCTACAGTCCAAGGCAGGTATGCCAAACACTCTAATTACCATAGAATCACAGAGCCAAAAAGGTTGGAAAAGACTGCTAGCATCATCATGCTCAACCATCCACTAACTGCCCCCCCCCATGCCCACTAACCATGTCCCTCAGTGCCACATCTCCACACTTCATTAACACCTCCAGGGACAGGGACTCCACCACCTCCCTGGGCAGCCTGTGCCAATGCCTGATCACTATTTCTGAGAGTAGGTTTTTCCTAATATTCAATCTGAAATTATGTACTTAGAACAGATACAAGCACAGTTCCAATTAGAAAACTTGTCTCTGGCTGGTATCTTCTTGCATGTTCAACTTCACTTTTTCCTCTTCTCTGGGACACTCAGGAAGGAATTACACTAAGCTATGAATGGATACCACTCTGACATATCCTTAACTTCAGAAATAATTCAAAACAAACTCAGAGATGATATAATGGAGCCAAAATGGGAGGAGTAATAATAGAATAGTCCATAGCAACCCTCTCCCATGCTACATTCTGTGGGAGACCTGGAAGACTGTATGACTGATGCAAATTTGGTCTCTATGATCTGGCCTCATTTACCAATGCATTTTTGTGATGCTTTTTGATTGACGAAGCCAAGAAAACACTTTGTCATACAGAGGATTCACAGTATTTTTACTTCTGCCATATACTATTGGTGAAATTATTCATAACGGAAATACTGTATTTACTCCTTCAGTTACATAAAAAATAAATATTCTGACAATGAGGCATCATTGTCAACCTGCCCACAACAGGGAGTTGGAGCTCAATGATCTTTAAGGTCCCTTCCAACCTAAGCCATTCTACGGTTATCATGCAGGAAAAAGTAATAAGACAGCACTCTCATCATGGCAATTATCATGGTTGTATCATATCTTATGCTGATTTTTGCCTGCTGATTTCCAGAATGGGCCTGGAAAACCTTAAGGTCCACACCTATGCACAGAACTATCCATCTCCTAACCCTATAAGACTTTCAAATTTAGGCAACTTTAATTTCTGCTGCTCTTTCTCATTCCACCCAGAAGAATCCCTGCTGCTCTTCAGTCAAATATTCTTTTTTTAATATGCTGCAGAGATTTGAGAGCAGTAATGTTGTTTATGGCTGCGTAGGTAAGAGAGGGTTAAACAAGTTTTATGTTCAGAGCACCTAAAAGGGTCAGGGGGTCATTTCCTTCATGTGGAACCAGTTGACCAGGTGCAACTGTGGAATTTTTCCTTCCTCAAAAGCCTCAAGGTATAGGCTATTTCCCAGAGGTAGATAATTAGATTTAATGGGCCAATATTCTTAGGATATGTCAAAACCTAAAAATATTAAATGCACAGTGGCTAGAGAAGAGCAAAGAGATTTCTTTGACAAACGTTGCTGTCAGTTGCAAACTTATATGAATCATCATTTAGGATAAGAGAGGAAACAGACAGGGAAATGTTCCATCTGAATGCAACTGAAGTGTGTGAGTTCAGCACCGATTTCAGTGAGTTATTTCTGTATTTTTCTTTTTAAGCAGCTGCTCTTTCCTTTAGGATTTCAGTGATCTGGGGCCCAAGAGAACATTCTAAAAGCTCCTCAGCTTTCAGCATCCTGGAAGCCAACTCTTTTATCTGAAGCAGGTAATATCTCTAAAACACATTAGCAAATCTCATTTCTTAGGAATAACTTGAAAAAAAAGAGAACAAAACACACGCTATATGATATGTATGTATATTATTTTGTTGTTGTTCTTTACTATACATAGAGTAGATTTGAAATATCTATTGACTTAAAAGGATATTTCTCCATTTTGGTTCTATAAAAGAAATGATATAAACACCTTGCTAAAGTCAAAAGGAAATATTATCTTGTTTCCCCCACAAGAGAAAAAGGACCATATTCCAGAAATACAAATTCTGAATAAGAGTTTGAAGACCATACAAGTAGAGATAAGTCCAGATTCTGAAAAGTTCCACTATACATTGCAAGACCTCAAGATATTTTTGCAAGTGAACATTTTTTCTATGGTCCTAGATCCTGAGGGAATGCAGGAAGGCAACATTTCTTGAACTCTATTAAACTGATTAGATGCAAAGCTCCACTGTGAGTTAGCTGTTCGTGAATGAAAGACCAACTCCACCCTCAGACAGAGATTCAGCCTACCAAAATTTGATTGAGGATTAAGACAATCAGATTGGATAAGAGCTTGACTGCTACCTGCCTGGTTGTATAAAAGTAATAAGAAATAAGAAATATCCCTGTTCTACTAGCTGTGAAAACATTTCCCCTTTCTCATTTTTCAGAACTGGTGGAATTATGGTATCAGAAGACAGTGGCCTTCATACTCGCACTGAAATTAAGGCAAGCATAGATTTTGATACATATATTTTTATCTTGTGTTCAGGTTTTTTGTTTTGTGTTTTGTTTTTATTTTTTATTAGCAGTGGTTTAACTCAACATCTGAAAAATCCTACATGAAAAGAAGGTCTTCATTAAAATTTCAGCACTCTAGCTGCTTTGGTGGAGTGCTCAGTGAGCTCCCACTATGCATGTAATTTTTTTCCATAGTAAAATGCTCTTTACTGAAAGATAATTGATATGAAGCTTAAAATTCTAGCACTGACATACAAAAAAAAGTTATTAACTTCTCCAACTATTTGTATGGGCCCCTGTTTCTGTCCTCTAGAGTCCCATCATGTTCTTCAAGGGTGGGCCAGTAAATTGTCTTCTTGGCTGCCTCGTTTGGCCAAGCTCACCCACACACATCTCATGTTCCAAGGAGTCTGATCCCATATGTCTGTGCAATGTAACCAGCTTCTCCCTTGCAAATATGCAATGAGGACTTCGTACTATTTTGTTTCTGGTATCAGATCGCAGACACAGGCAATTGACTGGCCTCTGAACTGATGGGGAAGAGTAATAAGGAACACAGAGTGCAACTGTCATCAGTTAGAATATGAAAAAATGCAAAGGCATAAAACAACCACCTATCAGCATTACCAGCTGAAAATGTGCATGCATGAATGCACAACTTTGCCAATTATTAACAACTTGCTTTCTGATTTGTTGGAGATAGAAGAGGGAAGCCTTCTACTCACCAGTGCACTGAGCAGTGTCTCCACCTTGCTCACAAATTAAACGGGCATCCCTTAGTCTTCAAACTGCTCATCATGCTGCCCTTACAACATGCTCGAATTCCCACATCTTACATCATTCTGTACTATACTGACCATACTGCAGACATATCAGCTATTTGCAAGAATACAATCACTTTCTAGCCCAGAAAGTCCTACAAGCCATGCAGTCTACTGCGTTCTAACTTATACGACCAGGTTAAATACTAAATGCCTTACTCCTGCAACAGAGACCTCCCAGATAAGTCCAGTGATGCCAGGAATGAGTGCTGCGTATTGACAATTCCTCAGACATCCTTGATCCCTTTACAGTGTTTACAGCTAACGAGAGTTCAGTGGAATAATATAACAAAACTTCTACTGAGAAAAAGGAAAGATTATATTAAATAAGTTTCACACAGGCTACAAGACAGTGGATTCCATGCAGATATTTTTCTGCTTGCTCTTGATCTAGTAGTAATGTTAGGTGAGCTCTTTCTTCCTGCAATAGTCTCTTCACCCTACTGAACATCAACAGTGTGACAGGATCAGTGGTGGGAAAATTCTTCAGAATTCTGCTGCCTCCCAAGATCTGCTGTGAATGGTTTCAGATCTGGGATGATAGGTATATTTTTGTATGTAAAGTCTGCCAACAGCACTGAGGAATCCAGAAGTTTCATGTTAGTCCAGAGGACACCTTCACTGAGGTAGCCTTATGGCCTCAGCTGCAGTAGGGCTCTCTCCAGTTTCTGCAGGAGTTTAACACTGGAAAGGCACAAACATGGTTTAGACTCACTCTCCTGCAACATTTCCCAGGAATGGAAGTCATATCATTTATCATCTGAAGGCAGAAGGCAACCTAACCCCTTCAGGCCAGCCCTAGAATCATGTCCATAAAGGCACAGTATATCTTTTCACACAGTCCATTCAAAGGTGTGAGAGCACAGGACAATGTATAGCTACAAACACAAAGTTTTCCTCCAATAGACCTGGACTTCAAGAAAAGTAATCAAGAAGTAGAAGGAATGATACGTATCAACTAGGAAAGTAATCGTCTTGCAATCTTTAGAGGGGTTGGCTTACAGCAGAACTATAAAATGCTGCTATGTTGATATGCAGAAGTGTTTTGTTTGGGTTGGGGCCACTTAGTTTGACAAAGGGATCAAGGGAAGGTATGGAATTATTGCAATTATTTACAGATATTGAAAGTCTACAGTGTGACCATTAAAGAGGACAGAAAAATGCAATGAGGTGGTAGAAGGATGGATAAGAAAGGATAGAGAAAGGAAATTAACAAAACAGCATGGCTATCAGGAAGAATTTACTGATGTTACTCAAAGGAATAATCTCATCCCTACTTCAATCACATAAAACTAGACTGGTAAAAAGTTACTTATACTACACACACGCAAGAGAAAAGGCAAACTGGACTCAGCTTGTACAAAAGGATTCAGAAAGGCCCCAGGAAGCTTTTGTTGTCTATCATCTCCAGGTTTTTCTGAAATTCAGAATCTTCTGGGAACGCTCATTCAAATATATGCAAAGTTGAATTTGATTTACATTTATCTACTACTGTTCATTCAACTATAAATTGTGCTGAGAAAAAAAAAAATATATATATATATATACACACACACACATATATATATATATGTGTGTGTGTGTGTGTGTGTGTGTGTGTGTGTGTGTGTGTGTGTGTGTATATATATATATATATATATATATTTCTGAAGACCTACAAGTTCTTGTTAAATGAACAATACCAAGAGGGATTTCCTGCCTGGATGTCTTTGGTTTGAGATTATCCAAAAAGCTCTTTCTTGACAGAGATTCCCCAGATTATTATTATCATTGTTGTTTCCTGTAATAAAAAAAATTCCTCAAAGTTTAGTTTGAATGAATGCTGAATCTGTGCTTCTCCAGCCAGGGAGCCCATCCCCAGTATTGCTCGAGGCTGTTTACGGCTGTTTTATGTTAGCCTGTCACTGATAGATTGACTGAATGCCCAACTGTGTCTGCCTGTCAGAGATCAATGGCTTCCTCCAGAAAGAAGTAGCCCGGGGTGGGGGGGAAGGAATGCCAGGACTAAACAGCTTCCTGGTCTCCCATGCAGTTTATGGGTCTGATACTCTTCTTGCTTATCTCAGGACAACACCAGGGTTCATCTCCATCCAGATTGAATAGAGATATGCAAGGCAGTGTTGCTATCAGTGCAGATGTTGTTGTTAGCTTAAAGATCACATAGATCTCACTCTTTTAGGTTTCCTCAATATTATCAGAAGAACATAAGGTGAAAGAAGACAAAGAAGACATCAGCCTATGCAGCAAGTGATGGGTGAACTTTTTTTTTTTTAAAAAAAAAAAAAAAGATGGCCTGGACCAATACATGAAATACAATGAAGTTCACTGTAGAAGAGAGATGCTGACAACTTGTAGTGATCGAAGAAATACAGTGAAGATAGCAAAAGGCCTATAGCACAAAGTGTGAGGAGAGGCTATAGAAAATTAGATTTTCTAGTCTGGGAAGGAGAAGGCTAGAGAGAGGAGGAACTGACTGTATCTTCTACTTGAAGGGGCTTGTGGTGACAATGAAACCTAACTTCTCAAGGGTACACAGTGAATTCACATAACAATGGAAACAGGCTGCAACAAGTTTAATTCAAAAAAGATAGATGAAAAACATCCTTTACACTTAAGCATCAGAACAAGTTCAGAGATGACAGAGTATCCATTCTTGGAGATTTTTCAGAACTTCCCCACATGAGATCCTGAGCTACCTTCTCTGATATTGAAGTCAGGCCTTATTTGAGAGAAAAACTAGAAGAACCTCAGAGGTACATGCTGATAAAAGATTTGTCTGGGATTCTATGATTGTATTCATGTACTTCTTGTTCCTACTGACTCAGAGTGCAAAATGCTATTGAAACTATTGAGTAACTTTGTATCTTGCTAGCATGGCTTCTGAGTAAGTAGAAGAACAGAGTTTGAGCTGGATTTCAGAAAATGACAAGATCTGTACATGCCTATATCTGTGTTCAACATGCGATATGAGATCAAGTAAGCTTTCTTAGCATTTTACTCTTCACTGAGTTAAGAACACCTGATGAAGCACCAAATCATCATCCAAGATCCCTAGCAAAAACCCTGGTAAGCCTCAGACAATCTTGAACTTTATTTCCAATTTTAGATTAAGGGTCAGATTGGAACTTGTTTCTTTTTAGGAATGAGCTTGGAATTGGAGTACTGGCCTTTTATTTTGCTTCTCCCATACTGATTTTAACTGAGTACTATTCCACTGAATCTTATTATTTATAAACTGAGTTTAAGCATGAGGAACACTTACCAACCCCTGTAAGAACAACAGAGATTATTATGGCTTCTTAGTGCTGCTCCACCCTACTGACACATCCTTAAGCTAAAAGAGCTCTATCATTTCCCATAGCGGACAGCTGTATTCTTCTTTTCTTCCTCCAGAAGGAGAGAGAGGAGGAGATGCAAAGGGAGAAACAGTGGGAGAGTTGTTCACTTACTGTGGGACCCACTCCTATGTCAAAGCCTGTGCTGTGCGTCCATCTGTGGTTAATTACAAAATCACAGAAACTAGGATAAAGAAAAAACATCTAAGAATTGGTAGTCTTTCACTACAATAGAGTAGATTGTTCCTATCACCCATTGCCCCTTATGTCTTCTCTTATGTACATTGTGTTTCTCCACTCTTTTATTCAAGGAAATTCTTTATACTCCCCACTGGTGAGTCTAACACATGCAACAGGAAAGAAAACCAACTTGGATATAAGACTAGATACACTGCAGGACAGAAAGAAGCAATCACCTTCAACACAGCAGTAAACTGAGTCACTTGCTCTTAACTAAAACCAAACCACTAACTACACTGAGGATTGTCTGTAATTGGAGCTTCAATTTCTTAGCTAGATCCCAGTACAGAAGACTACTTTTTGCCTCTACAAATCACTCTATTTTAGCTACCTATAGGATCTTCCTTCTTCCTGAATTGTACCAGGCACAGGAAAAAGTCGGTGACCTGCCTGAGAGATGACTACCACTTCCAGTCACGTAAGTGACTCCTGCTTCACACAGAGTGCTAGTATCTTGCTGCTTCAAGATGAAAAAGGAGATCAAAGAGCAGCAGGCTATATAACTTGTTGGGTAAAACTCCTGGAATGAGTTTGGACTTTTATTTCTAAATACCATATTTACACATGACCTTATCAACTGCAGTCTAAGGAGCTGTATCTTTGAATGGCACTGCAAAATGAAGAGTCAGGCATTTCAGCACTACAACTCCGAACTGCTTGGATTGACTTCAATGGAGTGATGTTGGATAACACCAGATGAGGATACAATATTTGACATCTGCCCCTCGATGAAGGCAAAGGATTTCTTGGCACATCTCCTACCTTCAATATTTTAAAAATGAAAATAGCCTTTATTGCTTTTTAATTGGGATGAAGGAGGGAGTATGTTTTCTTTGGATCTCACTTCAAAACATACGATCAGAGTTGCCGAAAATAAAGAGCCTTGTTTAGGCCTCTTCTGATCTTACCCGCTAAGCAAAATAAACTCAGATGGAAGAGCCCCCCACCACTTGTATTCTCAAGAGTAGGTCATTTCCCTTGCAGGTTTATTTGAAAAATAAGAAACTGATAGTTTCAGTTAGAAGTGGGCAATTGCTTGTCCTTAAAAGATACAGATATTATAATCCTCTCCTACTACTGCTTTTGTCCCCATACATGTTACTCCTGTTCAAGGCAAATCAACTGAAGATGGGAAATACTATTGCCTTGCAATACGGATATGAAGCTTCCATATTTGTTCTTGCTCGCTTTTTTTTTTTTTTTTTTAATAGAAATGTAGCATTGAAGCTAAGATGACTACTTTCTGCCCTTTTTCCCTCCCCTGAATAAGGAAAAAAGGATCCTCCAGGGTCTGCTTCACCTACTTCTCAGTTAAAATAAGGACAAAAAAACTAACAGTGTCCTCACTATGCCATCTAGACACTGGCTAACAGAAGTGAATACAGTGACCAGAACTTTCACTGTACTTCTAAAGAGTAATTCAATTGTTTGCTGGGCAACATGTGCTGACTACATTCCCTGTAATGTACAGTTATAGAAGTGTATAGCTTTCATTTTTTTAGTGCAACAGCCTTTGAGTCTCACATAAATTAATGATATGTGGACCTGAAGGACTTAAGAATAAATTTTAACATAAAAGTCCACCATGGGTTTGGAATTTTGCATCTTGGGCACAGACAAATCACCAGAAACAACGCTGACATCAGCAGATTCACGGAGTGGAAGAAGTTGGAAAAACCCCTAGCACTGTCTTCTTCTGTTACAGTGCATCTAAGCTCTCAGTACCTTTTTTTTTTCCCCACTAATATGTCCCTTTACCGGACACCAAAGACCAAAATATCAGAGAGTACTAATCAACTTCTCAGTCTAGAACATGGCTTGTTACATGTATATGTTGGTCCTGGGTGTGCTTTCCAGGCATTTAGAAATCTTTCCTTATGCACTCTTTTTATTTAATGGTACCATTTGAAAACTTTAAAAATATTTGGCTGGAAACCATAACAGCTCTATCATGGAGACACTGCAGGACTTCTTGGGAGCTATATATTTCTCCTGCCTTACACTCTTATTGTCCCCTGGACGTGTTCCTAGCTTGGCCTAAATCTCTTGCAACGTGTGATCTTCTCTCCTCAGGCCTTGTGGTAAAGCAAGAAACAACAGATAATGTATCCTGACTTCAGTAAGGTTTATGACACTATGTCTCACGTGACATTTTCATAAACAATGAGAAAAACAAAGGCTAAATGAAACTTCAAGACTCAATGCCAAAATGTTTAAAAAAAAAAAAAAAAAGAGAAATACAGTTTCTCATACTCATCCTAGAAAGATATATTGATAGAGATTACTCAAGAGTCGGTTCTGGCTCTGGTAGAACTCATTTTTGCTAATGATAGAATATGGATCACCCTTATCAAGCCTGAGAATGATACAAAAGTAGTGAGATGGAGCAAGGCTCAGTGCTGCAACAGCAGCTCGTCTGTAAAACCAACAGCTTTGGTAGACAGTGCCATAGTTAAAACTCAGAAGATACACCAAAATCTCAGAGGAGTTTGCATTCTGCAAATGTGCTGATTTTAATGGGCAACAAGTCCCTGATGGGCACGTAGGTAATGTATTTCAGATATGTAACTCGCACTGTATCTCAGAGACTTCATGCCATTGAGGAGTTAAACCCAAGTTCTTCTGTCCATGAGAAAAGGATAGCTAAGGTAGCCCATTTATGCCTTCCTCGTGTCCCCCTGAGCTGCCCATAAATGAAATTCTCCAATTCCATTTCATTTCTGATTTTAACTTATTTTTGCATCATCTTCCCAGTACACGTACTTCGTAAGTGTAAGAATTTAGTTCACAACAAAACCAACCTCCCTCATACTGAGCTCCCAAGATGATAATGAACCTGAGACACACCTGGGGTGGGCTAAAGCTACAGGCATTTGTTGCTTAAATCATTACACAGGGTGTTACTTGTAACTACCAGCAGAACCCGAAGTGGGTGAGTGGCAGCTTACAGCTTGGTGTAAAATGACAGACCCTTGCTTGAGAGATCTAATTAGCAATTGGGTGTAGAGCAGAAGGGAAAACAGGCTACTGGGGAGGGAGGGGGAGAAGGGGAAAGGAGGACAGCATGCTGGTGGGAAAAGAGTCATTGCTTTTCCTGTTTGATCCTAGCAACTCAGCCTTGGCCGTGCAGCCCTATCAGCCCCATTAAGCATCTCTTTAGCACCTCTAGGTCTTTTTTTTTTTTAAAAAAAAAAAAAAAAAAAGAAAAGTAAAGAAAAGAAAAAGGAGAAAAACCAGGGCCATATGTAATTATTTTTACACACAGTACCAAAAAAAAAAAAAAAAAAGAAGAAGTTTGAGATTATAAAAAGTGCAAATCCAGGGTTATTCTCTCATCAGCTGAGTTTTTCTGATGTTACCAAAATCCAAGCCTGGGCCACCAGTTTCAGAGAACACAATGGAACACAATGGAATTTGAAGCCTAATTAACAGAAGAAATCCCTCCACCTGCCTTTAACCAACACATGTTTCCAATTGGGCTCACAGCCACAAGTGGCTAAAATTTTACTAAACAACTCTATTCAAGAGCACGCGGCAGAAAAATAGCCCCCTTGAGTCATGAGCCAGAACCAGATGCTCAAGGGAGCACAACAATCAAAATAAGGCCATGCTCAGGGTTGCAAGCAAGGGGAAGAAGAGGATAATTTTACAAAGAGAAAACTTTAATGCTCATCAGCCTCATTAGCTGTAAGTGGCAGAGAGCACTGAGCTTCTGGGAAGATGCTAGTGCCCATAGTGGTGACAACATCAGAATGAAGGAGTCAGGGGAACAAACTCTTCCTTCCATAATCACTCATCCCCCTATTGTATGCAGGAAGGACTCTCAAACAGCCTCTTATTTAAAACTCTGCAGTCCCTAGTGGTGTGGCTGATTTCTCATGTTCAAAGAAAAACCTATAGCAAACGACAAGAAAAGCTAACAGAGCTAAATCAGTGACAGTTTGCTCCTCAAAATGAAAAGGTGTTTGAAAACAAAAAGTTAAAGAAATCCACCCGCCAGCTTTAATCCTTTGGTTGTGGTTTGCTTTTTAGCACTGTATGTCTAGCTCTTTAGAAGAGCTGGTGACAGACCTAACAGCCTACTGATACCTACTGTGACCCTGAATCAAAGAGCTGGAAGGAATTACTGCTGGGCTGGAGTTGCTCCACTTTTGTAGTTGAAATGCAAATGTAAGCAGCCAGTTACAAACTTCTTTTCATTCTCAGAAGAGAATTTTTGAGCTTCTCTCTGCTAGTCATCAGCAAGCTGCTGCTTGCATTTTTTTCTTATCTGGGAGGAGGGCAATGGTAGCATCACCTGAAACAAACAGAAAGAACAACAGCCACCAAACACACACAAACACATGCAAAGAGTTCAGATAAAAGTACATGGAGCTGCTGCATGCCCAAACCCCAGCCCTAAGCCCACAGTGACCTGCTTGCAGTAGTGATGCCCAATGACATTCCCCAGGGTACGCATATCGGATCAGGTATGCTTCCACTGAAACGCCTTACACTGAGCCTTCTGGAGTTTTCTAACATGTTATTGACTAACTGGAAATTTTTTAGTTGGTTCTGGCTCTCTGCTTTCTCCACATGACAGAGATAAATGTGATCTGGAGCCTCAGCCACCTTCTGAGAGGGTCTGAATGCACACCAGTCCTCTCTCTTTCTCACACATGCACAATGGCTGCTGAGGTTCAGCCCAGACTTTGAACTCCAGTTCATTTGACAGCACATTTCCAGCCCCACACCCTGTCACCCCCAGCACTTAACGAAGTGACACCTCCATGTCAGTCACTGCAGACGCCTGCTTGCAGCCTGCGCGGACAGGAAGCAAGATGGGATGCAGTGCAGCACGGGTTGGACTGCATGTTCAGAAGCCTCATATACCATGCTTTCAGCCTGAGCGGTGCCACATAGCTGTGGTGTGGGAGAATGACACGTGCCAGAGCATAATGCTACCCTGACAGAGGTTTTTGTGCTACTTCTAGCCAGAGCCTGGTACTCAGTGCTGTTAAGTAATATTTCATAGGGGAGAAATAGACAGCCTGATCTGCTGTTTCCCACACACCACATGCCCGGGACAGATGTTTGGTGTCAGCCCCTCAGGTGGCTGCTGAGGACCTCTCTAGTCACAGAAAGGCTCTGGTTCAAGAGGCTCTACATTGCTGAGCTGTGAAGAGAAATGCAATAGGCATCTGGGATGAAAAATAAGAAACTGGATTTGTAAAGGACTTTGCTGTACTCCCCAGCTGACCACCACTGGTGTGATCAAAGCTCTGCTAAGGACCTGCTCTCTCTAATAATCAGCCTGCAAGGTAATGCCAGCCCTATGCTGAATCTGCATGTTAGAGCCAGAAGAGTGCATCTCTATTCTCCAATTCCTACTGTCAAAATAGAGCATATTTTACAGACTTTAAAGTTGTTGCAAGTCTCCCAGATTTGAGATATTTCACATGCTATCAATAGCCAAAAACCAATTTAAAAGAAGTTGCAGCTTCTGATACCCAGTCACGCATCTTTGAAATAACAGAATTTGATTACTGTAGAGAAATACACTCCATTCTGCCTCAAACACCATGAGTACATACACGCGTGGGGAGGCAGCCAACTCGCAAAGCAAATCACTGCAAAGCCAGCACAAGGGAGCTGGGGTGGGCTTTGCCTGGCCAAGTACTTGAAAGTGACACTGGCTACATGATCTGCCAGTTCTGCCAGGGGCAAGCTTGGGATGCAGCCCAGCTTCTCAATAACCTCTGCTGTGCCAAGGAATCTGTTGTATGTTGTGCTGCTAATCAACAGCCACAGGTCCTGTGGCTGCTCAGTCCCTACCCTCACCCCTAGCTGAGGAGCAGAGTTCAGGTACCTGGAGCACCAAGCTGGTATATATCACAATTTCTTCCAGATCAGCAACTCTTACTTTCCCCCCACAAAACCTTCTGCACTGACAGGGTGGTGAGCCTTGCTTCCTGTAGCAAAAGGGAAGCATGCTGCATGGTACTGCAAAAGGAAGGACATTAGCAATGCATCTGCCTTGGTCTCTTCCAAAATTTTTCTAGAAGTAAAGCTTCTGCATGGAATCAACTTGAGTCTCTTCTTTCTAACTACATTGGGTTCATAGCCTTCCTTCCCTTTCTGAAAACAAAAAGTAAACTCTGAATCACTTTCTTTTTGTTTCAAACTATGTCAGGAAGATAATATAGGTATCGCAAACCTCCATGCTTAGTGTTAACTGAAATCTTCTGTGCAGACTATGGAGTACAAGGGGATAAATCACAAGAAAATTAGTTTCATTGCTCCATCTTGCTTAGAAAGCTGCAGAGATTGAAGCATTAGGCCAGAGGCAAAGCACTGAACCTAAACAGACAAGACTTTTCTTCATGTACAAGTCATGTTTGAGCAGAGGTCATCTATGATGGGCAAGAAGGAGAAACAAACGACACCTGTAGATAAAGAAGGGAATGCTTTTGTAAATGTTAGGGTGGGATTTTCAGTGCTCTGGTGGGGACTTTGGTGCACCATTCCATTAATTTCAATGGAAATCTGAATTCCCTAGTAGGCTTTGAATAACCTCAAAGTTAAATTCTTGTTATTTTTAGGTATTTCCTTCCCTTGACCCACATCTGTCCTTTCATAGTGAAAAGAAAGAGGTGAAAAGAGTGCTCTGCACTTTTTGTTCAAAAAGAGCTGTGTGAAGACTTCCCAGTGGAAGCTTGCATTGGTCATTGTCACCACTGCCTTCTCTCCCAAACACTCATCTCAAGCCCCCTTGATGCTGTTTTCTTGCCATGTTGCTGACAGAGATTGTACAGATCACTTGAAAGAGGACAGTAAATCATAACTATATGACAAGCTGCTTTTGACAGCAGGTCCCTGTTGTCCCGTTCCTGCAGCCTTTTGGACCTTGTTTTATATGTTTTTGTGGTCTGAGATATTCTATAAATCTCTTTGAAACTTTCAGAGCCTCCCTTTGTATCTCACTCACACAGTTCTGCAATTACCTATTGAACTGGGAAGGTCTGGAGCTGACAACTCCCTTTTAGCCCGGCTGCAGTTTCCACACTGGTTCACTATACAACCAGCTCCTCATTAATTTTCTGTATTAAACTTCTGTGAGGAAAAAATATGTATATTTGAGCAGCTATAGAAGACATGTAAAGAGATGACACACAAAACCTCAAGCTAACACCTTTCCGTCTGTAAAAACATTCCTATGCTTCTGGTTATTTAAACAAAAGAGTTCTTCTCCAAAGAAAAGTAAACACGCCAAAATGCAAGTTCCGTGAGGCAAAGCAGTTCACCTCACAGAGGGAGGGACAAGGAGTTCAGGTTTTTTTTTTTCCTTTTTTTTTTTTTCCCCTGGAATTCAGCCTCTTCATGCCCCTGCTTTCTTCTCTGGTATATTGATGTAGTAGCAGGACTCACCTCCCTTGATAAAAATATCCCCTTCTTACAGGTTTGTTTCTTCATGAAGGACAACATTTACTGTTTGAGAAGTGAAAAAGGCTGCACAGTGGATGGTGGGTTGGTTTGAGCAGTTCCACAGATAAAATTAGAAATGAAAGAAAGTCCTTTCTCTGCACTGCTGTCAACAGCCACGAGTGTTCTGCACTTCAGCATTTAGTGCTAATTTGTCACTGCAAGCTCTTGGCTTAACACTAATATAAGTTCATCTCAAGCTTATTAGCATGCAAATCAGCTGTGTGGTAGAGTTCAAGGCAGTTGAAATGGATGAGTCACCACAAAGCCAAAAGCCCACCAGGCAGTATGTAGCTGAATTCGAATCAGGCTGGTAACACTGTGCCCCCACCACAACTAGGAAGAAGGCGTGGGGCAGGAGGCTCTTTTACAGCCTGGGCACACAGCATTTAGCACAACCAGCCTTGATTCCCATCTCTTCTCTTGAATAAGCCCTTTCCCCATCTTTGCATCAGTTTACATCTGCAACTCCTATAGAGTGGTCTTGCCCAACTGCATCTCACACAATACAATATGTCTCTGCGCTCAGCTGAGACATTTGGGACAGTGTAGAACTCCAAGCAAGTACATGCAAACAGCGTTAATTTGACTAGTAGAGATTACTCTTTTTATTAGCTGTAAAAGTGAAGAAACAAAACTAAGGATGAATTGCTGTATTCATGATGTTACTCAAACAGCAAAATCATACTCAATACCCCAAAAATAAAACCCAAATCTATCCTTAGTTCCATCTAAAGAGCATCTGAGATATGCTGTTACCCATAATTTCATACACATTTCAGAGCTGACATTGTAAGCTAATTTCATCACATTGTTTATTCCTTAACAATTACTTTTATCACCTTTGAAATGACTGAGACATATGGCTAACATGTGGTTCATGTACATCCTTGAAGGACACAAGCAGTGTCAGAATAATTTTAGCCTTATCTGATATTGAGCAGTAAGTTATAACATGTGTTTCAAAATTTTCACTTCTTTATTAATGATGTCAGGAAATGCATGAACATAAAAATCGTGAAAAATGGAATGAAAGTCTTATGAGTTTAAAAAGGCAAGGTAACCATGGAGCAATGACTCTCAACAGTGGCAAAGCACTTCCAGGCCTGAAGAAGTGAAACTGACTAGCTGTAAAGTGCTTTGCCCTTGGAGACAAGGAAAAGGATTTTATTCCTGAGTAAATACAGCCAGAAACAAAGTCACAGTGGCTTTCATATCCTTCCTTTTAAAGGGTTTAATTTTGAAATCATTCTGTAATAATGCCCTAATTTAAATCTTTGAAGCTCCATGAAGGTTGTACTATTAATTTCAAGAAGTATTACTATGCAGCTGAGTATCCCTGGAAACAACTTTTTTTGCCAGTCAGATCCTTCATCAGGGCAAACACTTGGCTTAGCTGTGCAGACATGCAATATAAGGGTAGGACAAACCCTAACAGGAGTAACAGTGAGCCAACTTACTACTAACTCAGCTGCACATCCCTGCAGTTCCTTACCTCATATGAATAAAGTAAATCCTTGAATCCTGCTTATACCAGTAACATAGAGTGTAGTCACACTGTATATCTATATCTTTATGATTACGCAGTACACTTCAGGGAGAAAACAAAACAAGACATCTTCCCATGAAAGCAGACCCTAAAATCCAATTCCAGACCAGCCAATTTTCAGATGCAATATTTTTCAAAACAAAGCTTTTCCCTCCCCATGCAATAAGTAATCCAAAATTGTCACCCCTGCACACTCTGTCCGTTTATCTCAGAAGATTTAAATATACAAAAAAATACTATTTTAAGTGAATTAATGCAATGATGCCACTTGGACTACAAGCTTACTACCCTTGCTGATAAAACATAGGCTTCTATGGGTTGGATTTTAGGACTTGGTGAATTGCATTTTGCTCAGGAAAAATGGCTTTGCAAGAGCTTGCCCTCTCAGAGAAGTAAATTTCTTCAGTTGTTTATGGGCAGAGCTGAGCCCATGGCTACTGCTAAGTGCATCACTTATGTCAGATAGCATCCTCACTTAGGCTATTAAAACAGCTCTAAGAACAGGTCATGCTTCTAGCACAGGGCTTTGAAGGAGAAATACTACCAGGATAAAACTAATTACTTTCATGATCTTAGCCCAAAACTTTCTATGTTATTTTCAAAACAGGACGATGTGCATTCACTTTGCTCTGGCACACTTCCAGCCAGAAATACCCATTTCCAACGCTGATACGACTTTCTCCTCCTAAAGCATTGCTGAGTCACAGGTCTGTCCACAATTGCCATCACGGCTGGTGAGACAAAAGAGTGTAAGCACTGCTCTTCTACTGCAGTATCTTTCTACACTATGTATTGTAGATGTCATGGCAAAGTGAAAACAGCTGAGAAAGCTCCTGTTTCACAAAACAGCACTGTTTTTGCTGCTAATTATTGTTTCTTAGATGGAATGGTGTTGACTGAAAATCCCCTGAACCTCTGTGCCAGGAGTCATTTAAAGAAAGAAACATGCCCAAATACCTCCTACTCATCCCAGGGGCAGCCTGAGGTTACATCATACAAATAAAAGGAAAACAGCCAAAATCACCCTCTCTAACTGCTAAAAGCTACATCTTCTAGCAGGTAGACCTGAAGATATTGAAAGTCAGGGTGCATGCAAATTGCACTCTAAGCAGTATGAGAGCTGTAACAGGATCACATTCTTGACATCATTATTCCCCAACTCTGGCCAGCAAAAGGGCAAAATATCTTTCCACAGCCACAATGTTGAGTACTAACAGCAGTTTGCAGTCATGAAAAGCTGGCATCTGACTGCCACCACCACTGTCTCCCTGCAACTTTATTCTCATACTAGTTCTTCGTTCTGTACCATTTTACACATCAGTAAATCAAGGAAATTCAAGTCCCATATTTCTCAGGCTCCAGGACCCACTGACCCAGCAGTACCTCAGTGTTTAATGAGCTGTCTTCTTCTTTGACAGGCAAGTCTCCAGGCAGGACAGTTTTGACTGGAACAAATGTATTTCACATATGTTTCTGATCAGGATCCACCCTGTTGTCCCAATATGTTGCTGTATTGCTTTATATCATGTTATATAGGGTCAGCTTCCAGATCTATATGTAACATGACATAATCATCAATGACAGGGTGCAAAGCCCCAGGGCAGCAGAAAAAGAAAGGCCCATGCTGGTCAGAGCAGATGTCCACAGACAGCTGTGCACCTGTCAACTGGATGACACTCAAATAACATGTTCTATCAGGTTTAGGCAGGATACCAAATAGAGTTATGTTCTTAACCAGCTAAATTTTTTATTCTTCTATTAATAAAAGGCCAAGTATGGCTGCACAACATTTCCAGCAGATGCATCTGTCACTGCCAGGCTGACACTCAGAGCCTGCAGGCATATCAAGAAGCACAGAGACCTGAAGGTGCTCTGGGACATGGCAGCCATTAAAAACCTCAAACAACTAGGATTGAGTAGGTACACACCAACATATGTGCCAGTGGTGATGCTAATGGAGACTGTGGGCTTTCTCATTTCCTGCAGATACACAGAACTGAGGCATTTCTCCTTGTGGGAGGAGGAAGTGGTTATGAGGTCCTCAACCTCCAGATGAGGGTGGGTTCCCTCTGTGAGATCCCTCTCCCATTGATACCATGAGCAGTTCAGCATTCAAGAGCCATCTGAGATGTTGGCTCCTGTCTGCTGCACACTGGATACCCTCCATCCTTTCCATGTGCCCTGACAGCTGCACCTGAACTGGCCTCACTGGGTTCACTTTTCTCTCTATTTTGCAGTGTTTTTGCAGATGTCTGCTGAGAGAGAATGACAAAACAAGGGGGGCTACCTTTATTCCATGGACTGTGTTTATCCTGAGAAAGGGGCATTGTGGGGGAGCTCCATAACTACATTAGCCCTACACAAATCAGACCAGCCTATGTACTAGTTTAGGCTGTTGCCTAAAGGAGGCCATATACTACATGACCTATGACATAAATTCACTTACTTAATTTCTATTTCACAAATGGGATATCTGAGGCACCAAACAATTCCAGGACTTCTCCTACATGCCCAGAACCCAGAGACATGCCTGCTTTCATAGAGTTCTGCCTGTCCTGCACACTGCCAGCACTACCTCCACCAACAGCACATGCCAAAGCCAGAAACCAAAAGAATTCCTGCAGTAGTGGAAAATGCTAGAAATGAAGTGAGCCCACCACAGTGAAGGGCGGGAGGGTCTAGGCCAGTCTGCAGAAAAACATCAAAAGAGTTGTCAGGGTGGTGAATAACATAAGGGTCTGAAGCAGGTGATCTGACTCCAGCTGGGCTCAGGAAACTGCCCCACCAGCCCTGCTCACCGGCCTGGAGCGTCGTGGAAGGAATATTTTTCCCTTCTTTTCTGTGCCATGGTGCTCAGCTACCCCTCCATTTTGCAGGTGCACTCAGCTGAGACTTGTCCCAAAGCCCTGCATTCAGAGCACATAAAAGCTTGTGCCTCCCCCTATGTCTATGTGTCACAACAGTGTCAGCCCATGTCACTGTGCAGATGTGAACCACAACAAAGCCCCACTGCAGCCCTGGCCTCCCAGTTGCTGAAAGGAGGCCTAACGCACAACAGCATGAGGCACTGCTACGCAACACCAACGGCTCAGCACAGCCTTCATCCTTTTGCACTTGCAGCATCTTGCTGACAAAATAGAGCTCTTGAAGCAGTGCATTTGACTTGCTCAAAACACAGGCACTTCTCCAAATGTCACTGGGCTGGAAGGCTTCTTTCAGGCTTACACATGCCTGACTAGAATTATACTTTGGCCTGTAGCTTTTCCCCTCAGGACCAGCCAAGCTGCCTGCTGTACATCAGACTAACACAGGGGCATTCAGGTCTCCAGTAACCTACCACCTGGCTGCTGTTGAAATGATCCCACTTTCTTTCATTTACTACTTGCTATTCACTTTTTGTTTTGTGGTTTTTTTTTTGTTTTTTTTTTTTTGAGAATACTAGTCATTTAGTCAAGTAAGGTGGTTTAGGGAATGGGGAAATTCTTAGCAGTCAAGAAAAATACTGCTAATATTGCTGAAAGGCACTTGGCTGCATCCTGTCAAACCAAATCCAAAACTCACCAGTTTTCAACAAGTCTCTGAAAATACATTCAATTGATATGAAATCAAACAGATAAGAACATTTTGCTAAAGGTAAATCACACCCAACTCTAACACAAAACCGTGCTCCTCTACCAGCAAGGCTATTCTGAAGTCACACAACAAAGTACACATGCACAAATGCGTTATCCCCTTTGCACTGCACTGATCTTTTTATACAATTGTGGATACATGACACAGATACAGGAGATGGGGGTAGTATCTGAGCGTCACACTGCTCATGTGCCTGTGAGAATACAAGCCTTCCACTTGTGCATGTTCCAGCTGGCTCCAACCCCCAAACACACAGACCAAAAAGAACAATTTGGGTCAGAAGAAACCACCAGCATACAACATAGAGGGATCCAAGTGGTCCAAGTTGGTGATCCAGGGGCTCACCAACACTGAAGACCACCAAGATGCTGATTCCTGCCACCCCAGCAGAGCCCATAGCCACAGCACAAACCCAAGACAGACATACCTCCCTCCAGAAGGACATAGGTTGGTGGGTAAGCTTCCTATCCAGCAGGAAAGAGGACCATATCCAGGAGACACCAAACACAAGTAAGCAGATCAGAATGGCCCATGAACATACTCAGGGGCTGAAGCAACCTGTTCCCATGGGGCTCCACACATTAAGGACAGAGGGAAGTCTCCTGCCCCTCCCTATTGTGTGTGTGGGCTAGAACAGATCCAGGAGACACAGCAGTGTAAAAAGCCAGCCATGTGATGCAGGGTAATTAATTTCCTCGTTAGCTGTAATTAGCAGGAACCTGACACCCTTTGACAGAAAGATCAGCAGCAGAGAGGCCTCTGCCTAGCAGGAGAGAGCCAGAGGGAGGTTTGCTCTAGTGGCTTTCTTTATGAGCCTGTTTCTCCAAACTTCCCTGCTGGTTCTGATGGGGCACCAGAGCAGCACATGTGTGCAGGACCCTGGTGTGCAGTCCTGAAGGCCTTCACTTTGCAGGCTGGAAATAAAAGCCCCAGAGAAATGAGCCTTGTGCTGGGTACAGCCTGTCATAAGCTGCTTTGGTGAAGCTGCTTGCTTTTCATTATACGTCCTATTCCTCCTGCCTGCTGCTTCTGCCCCTGCAAATGTATAAGTCAACATCTTAATTAATATCCTTCTGTGGGTGAGATCTCTTGTCAGCCTTCTCACCTGGATGAAATTTTCATGCAGCAGTACCTCATTCTTTCATCGCCAGGAAGGCCAGCCAATGCTCTTCTGTAGTCAGACACCATCCATTGTACTGTTAGTTCTCAGCAAACCACGAGTGCCATTGCAGTGCAGAAAGCCAATTGTATATTCAGGTGCATCTAAAGAAGCATGGCCAACAGGAGGTAATCCTGCCCCTCTGCTCTGTGCTGGTAAGAAGTCACCTGGAGTACTGTGTCCAGATGTGAAATCCTCAGTACAGGAAAGATGTGAATCTGTTGGAGGGCATCCAGAGAACAGCCACAAAAATTATCCACTGGATGGAATGCCTGCAATAAGAGTGGTGAGGCACTGGCACAGGTTGCCTAAAGAGGTGGTGGGTTCCCCATCCCTGGAGACATCCAAGGTTGGGCTGGGCAGCACTCTGAGCAATATGACAGAGCTATCAGTTGTTCCTGTTCATTGTAGACAAGTTCAATTAGATGACCTTTAAGGGTGTCTTCCAACTTGAACAATTCTGTGATTCAATAATATCAGCTTTTCAACTTTGCTGCCAGAAGGTAGCAGTGAGCCCAAACCACTGACCTCTTGGTACAATTTGGTTGCTTCAGTGCAGAAAGGTGGCGAACTGCTTTCTATCTTCAAGGCTTTTGGTGTGTGTAATCTGAAGGACTTTGGTCATTCTCAAAGCGAAAGAACTGTGGAGAAGGGAAACCAGGAGGCAAATAAAGGAGAAACCTGGTGAGGCCACATGCAGTGAGTGCACTCAGAAATGGGGGAAGGATGACAGGACAGCAGGCCCTGATTGGCTAGCCGAGTGTATTTTGAATAGTCAGACAAATGTTCGCTATGCTTTATGCAACAGAAAGGCTTTGGATTCTCTTGAAAGCCTGTTCCATCAGCCACCAACCAGAATGATCACATCCTTTGATTAGTTCTTAAGTACCTGGCCTTCTGTTTGCAGCATGAGAGCTGCCTGCAAGCCTTCACACATTTATCTTCAGAAAAAAATGGGAGGGATGGAAAGAGACAGTAACTCTCTTGGACAGAGCAAGACTCTTAAATCCTCAGCTAACCATTAAATCCTTCCTATGCTTAGTGGTCTCCAACTGGCTGTTTTGGCCATTCATTATTTATGGCATGTGTCTGGCTGTGCAGTGTTTCACTAGCTCTGGAGGAGGATGGCAAACACGAGAGTCCCATGTGCTCAGTCCTTAGCCTCAGAGACACTGCAGGATTTCAGACTCTTTGGAGCTAATCCCATGCTCTTTTAAGTCATTTGCGGACTCACTCTTTGTAAGAGTGGAAGGATCAGTCAGTGTGAAGTGCAGAGCCTTTATTTTCATTCCATTACTGTCATATTGAGTGTAAAGAAAAGCTTACAGAAAGCAATCTACCACAGCAGTATGATAATACCTTATTTATAGTTCAAATTTAATCTCCACAGTCACAGCTGTGGTTCTCACTGTGACTCCACTAGAGTAAATAGCCCTTCCCAACCGGGTAAGCTCTTCCCACCAAGGCACCTACCAGTCTGAGCAAGGCTCGTCTTGATGTTTTTTGATGAGCTAAGCAGCCTGAGATCCCTAATTTCCATACTGTAAAGCAATCACAAATTCTCTGATTACTTTTTGGAGTGCATGTGGCTTTCCACTGCATCCTCTCTAATTTTTCTCCTTCTATTTTAAAATGCCCACAGCAAGAGTTTGAAAGGGGATGCCGTATCTTTTATTAGACTAAATAACATAGCTGGAAAAACCTAGGTGATCCTTCAGTTACCAAGACTTTGGCTAATGAAAGATACTGCTTTTCTCTGGTATCCCTTTCTTGCTTGTAGCCTTAAACTACCTCAGTTTCAGCAATTGCAGTACCACAAAGAAAGCACAGAAATCTTAGATAGACTGGACATTTAATCCTGCGCTGCCACAAAACAGCAGTATTACAATAACTGCACTGCCTGGGCTAGTTTGTTGTTCTAGGACAGCTCACCAGTACCAGGCAACTCCTGTTTCTTAAACATAAATCAACACTAAAACCATTTGTTCAAAAAGAGTTCAAAACCAACAAGAGCATACTTGAACTGCAAGGAGCAGGTTATGTGGGATAGCCCAGAGAATCACCAAAAAGCACAATAAGTCAAAGGAGGTATAACAAATGTTTTGATAAGCTGTTGTCTGAGCACAGAGCAGATACTTTTAGCTGTACCTTTTGTCTCTGTCTTGCTACAGATAACAGCTGAGCTCCCTCGGCCTCTTCCTGATTTGTCTTCTCAGCCTTTGAAAGCCAGGATAGGGGTAAAACATACTCCCACCTCCAGGCAGGCTTTGAGGTACAGCTGCTCAGGATGTCTTGCAGTTCCTTCAGCTGAGACCCTACAGTTCTCTTCCAGCAGCTAATGCAGTACTTGGGGAATTTCCTAATACCAAAATATCAAATGTACAAAGAAAGAGAGAAAGAGAGAGAGAAAGAAGAAAGGAAAGGAAGGAAGGGAAAGCAATTGGTCCTCAAAAGAATGAAGCAGACAGTAAATCTATCCAGCTCAGTTCCACAACTCAGCCTTCTCTATGGCTGGGAAGGTCTCTCTCTTTGGATTCCCTCCATCCATCTTTTCAGCATTGGCCTGTCACCACAGAAAGCTGCTGACAGATGGCCCCAACTCACGCAGCCACGCAGGAAATCCCCACAACCCATTATCACTATGCAGGAATTCATCTCTCAGACAGGTCTCTTTGCCCACCAGTTTCTGCTGCTTAATACGCTGATGTCTCGTCATCATTGTATATGCATCTTATTTGTCCAGTTGAAAGAAAAAAATGAAAAAATCATCAGGACCATGAAATATGCATGGCCTGGTTCAATAACTGCAGTGGCAGCACCCTGTGCTGGAGGGCTGTATTTTTCTTCAGACTCAAAAGCAGGATGTGAAACTGCAGTCAGGCCAGGAATAACCCATAGTCCATCTTGCCTGTCTGCTTGCTCCACAAGCAGCCTGGGCCTGGCAAAGCAGCTGTGAAATAAACCTTCCACAGATCTCATCCACTAATAATGATCTCCTTCTCTGCCCTATAACAATCCCAACAGAGCAGTGTGAATAAAGACCTGTTTCCTGCAGGTGACACCAAGGTGCAGGAATGCATGGTGCTGCTTCTGCTCCCACACAGTGAGGGGGATACACAGTGCCAGTATAAAAGCCGTTGTGTTCTCCATAACTTAAAACAAAATAACACATTTACAAAATCATACTGAGCAAACCTTTATGGGGAAATCAGGTCATAGAGACTGGCCTACTGAGAAACGTCTTAGAGTCCATTGAGTGAAAAAGTTATCTTCTGGATCAATGATTGTCATGCTGCCCCTAAACTCATATCGTTAGACTTGTTAGGGAAAGTATGTTTATTTTATGGCTAAAGAAAGATACTAGGAGACACAAAAAGCTATTTGAGACATTAAAAGAAAGCATTCCTGAATGGTGAAAACCATTGTGTATAAAAAGGGCACAATGAAGGAGCCTTTGAGAAACCTGAATAAGAAAATAAATCTCCCTTTATTTGCCTTGGAGAGTCTGTTTTTTTGATGTCAGATCAACACTGCTCTGAAACCTTTACCATCAAGTTGCACAGTGCAAAAGGGAAACATAAATGTTTATTTATCAGCAGAGAATCACAGGCCAGTCTCTGCCCAAGACAGGCCTTGTCCTCTTTACAACTGCTGCAATGGCAAGTAATCTTCTACCACGGTATTTCCCAGGATGAGGAGCCCCAGCAGCAGTGTGCAAACCCCATCTGGAGCTGAGGCACTCAGGGAGACAAAGGGAATATTCACAGTAAAGGTTGAGATGGCTTGAAAATGCATTTGTCATATTTCGTTCTTTATGATCATAGAAATATTGATTTTCTCCTGCTCCTTTTTCCAGGATGGTGGGAAAAATTACTATGTTTCCTGAATGGGTGTGTGGAAAAAAGATAATTTGGAGTTAAAAATGAGCTTGTAATTCAAAGCTAAAAGGACAAACTTAAGGTTTTCACATGTATATTTCCAGTGTAAAAGAAGTCTTCTTATTAAATTCCTCTGTAATTTCATAATGTTAAATTCCCCCAACACAAAAACCCTAAACAATGTTTTAATTCATTGACTGTCAGGGGAGTACTGCCTATAACAACTTCAGTACTTTTCTCATCTCCCGCCACCACCACCCTCATCATCCATCAACCATGAAGAGAAACAAATTCTCACACAATGGACTTCTCTGGGGCCTGAAGGAGTGCAGGAACCATGGATGGGAAGTTCATGCTGGCAATACCTGGTGGTGAGACATGAGCTGGGATCTCACTCAGGCTGTTCTTAGATGGCAAATAATTACTGTATGAGTTGCATTGAAGCCAGTTCCTAGAAAGAAAAAACTTGAGCAACTTTGTTCCTGTGTTTGGATTTTCTTCTAGCATGTCCACAACTGACAGCAGATATATTTCAGCATGCACTCATTAACTTGATTCGCTTCTCTCTTCAACTAAAATGCGTGAGGATAAGCACAGGATTCAGACTGTGGGGGAGAAAAAAACAAAAAAACTGCAGCAGATGCAGGCTCACCTGAGGCCAGTTCTTGGGAAGCTCCAGGCCAGACAATATATGCCAAAGAAAGAAAGCCCTGCTTGATTTTCCCCACCTTTACAAACCCTAATACTTTTCAGCCTGTTTCTTGTTTTCAGAGGAAACCAAAATGTTCAGCTTACAGGCTCCAAATATTTTATGCAGGTGATCTCTAAAACAACAGCTAAACACTTCTCCCCTAAGGTGACCTATTAATATTCATCCAGGCCCCGAGCAAATAAGTGAAAGGATTTCTTCTATTTGGAGGGCTAAATATTTCCAATTAAGAATGTTACGAACAATGCATAATATGTTTGCTTTGGAGGGAGGCTAAGGATTTAAAGCTCATGTTAGAAACATTAGCTGCTGTCACTAATGTGACTTGCTGACTTGAGCGTTTATTTTTTCTGATTTTTCCCCTATTCTCTCCAATTTTTCAATTAAAACTTAATTGCCTGCCCGATCATTCACTGCAGAAGTGATAGGAAGATTACAGGAGATCATAAAACCTTCTCTGGTCTCATATTTCTCTTCAACAACATAGAGAAAGGTCACTTATAGCACTGGCCTACACACTAAGCCATAATTTTATTGCAGCTTGTGGCTGAAGCACTTGCTTTAGGAATGTGTTTTGGGTGCTGGATAGTGTATTAAGGTTCCATCTTTCTTCAGCTTTTCCTGTGTTTCTTCTAGTTAGCTGCATTGTCACCCCATCAGCAGAAATCAGGATCCAGTTTCTCGTGAGGTAACTTCTCTTACCTTATTGTGACTTGTGTTTATTGATCTGTTTTTTAGCTTATTTCAATATTTTGGATCAAATTATGGTCATTTCTAAACACGTGAGATGAGCAAAGAGCAGCAGAGCTGTGTCCCAGCCAAGCAACTGTCAAGTAGAAAGAAATTTCTGCAAAGATCATTACTTCGCTATTTGAAAGCAGGCTGAGTATGAACAGCACACAATCTTACCTGCTGAGGGACAATAACAGCCTAGCGCTATTGCATTCATTTCCTTAAATAAGCCTGTAGCTCTAAAATGAGCAGGGACTTGTTTAAACTTGTAACCAGAGCAGTGGCTGGAGGGAAGCTATAAAGGAGTTTGTATATATGCGCAATGATAGCAGCAAGAGAAGAGATTAGATAAACAGAAAATCGTTTGCAGCATCATGTGCCTCACAAACCTCTCCTGGCAGAAGATGTATTACCTCCACTCCAAAACAATTAGCCAGGCTGACAAGCTGAGAATATTCACTGGGGTAGGTAGCAAGGGTAATTTGTTATTGAGACCCCTGGGCTATCAGAAGAGCAGAGGCCAGGGGTTTCCTGGGCTCTCTTATAGCCAGCTGTTTATTTTTAAGAATTAATTTATTTTTCCTGGTGGGTTCACTGCAGTTGCCATGCTAAAAGAGCTGTTGTGATTGTAATACCCTCACGGGAGGAGCCAGGGTGAAAAATGGACTTGGTTTCCCTGCTTTACTGAGCGGGTCGAGGTCAGCAGCTTGGATCTACCTTGCACAGGCAGAACAGCAGGGCCTGGAAGCAACATTTATCTTCTACACGGTCTTGCAGGGTCTGAGTAGCCATCCTTGAGCAAGCTTTTACTCCCCCTGCATTCAAAGGGGAATATAAAAGGAAACAAAGTACAGGGGTACAGAGCTCAGTGGGTCTGCAGTGCTCTAGAGAAAACTGCAGACCTGCTGGCAGAGCCCTGCATGCCTGGTGACCACCACACAAACATGGTCCTCCCAATGGTCCTGGTTAGTTGCTGGCCACAGTGGAAATGGCACTACATGAAGTACAGCTGCTCTGTATCTTTGTGAAAAATATTACTTGTCATCCTTTCTTACAGATAGGCTTTTTATTCACCTGGATCCTCTTGGCATTTCCAAGGATTGCCCAGATAGCCAGATGAAAAATGTTTGCAACCACTTTCCCTATCTAACTTCGTTTGAGTCTGATCTTATAGAGCCCATGGCATTGTGCCTATTCCTGATCGCTAGTCTAAAAGATTTTTAAAAGGAGAACAGTAAACAGATAATAATGATATAACCTTTCTGCCAGGTGGTGTTAGCAGTAGGAATAGGCAGACTCAGACAGTGTCTAGAGTTTCCATTTCATATAACTAAAACAAATGGTTCTATCCTCTTCCTAATACCTTGCCCTCTAGCGTTTTAGGAATGCAGACTGTAAATCCTTGTTCACCTTGAATACGTATTATTTTCTCAGCCCAGACTTTGTGTTAGTCATCAGCTAACTATGAACTAAAACTCTTGTGAGAATTTCAGTCTTTGTGGTGAAAGTCCCCCTAGACCTCACCCATCAAAGAGGGTAGTGCCACAGCCTTAGGAACAGTGAGGCAATTTAGCTACTGCCTTTGCCATGGAGCTCTGCCTTTCTTCCCCTGAAAATACTCAGGCCACTACTGTCACCTAGCAGAGACTGCTTTAGTAAGAATAACTGTAATAGAAAAAGAAAAAAAGTTCACATGCAATATCCTTTTTCAAAACAGACTTATAACTTCTCCATGGTCATGATGCTGGCCCATGAAGTAGGCAACTAATGTAGCCACTAGTTCTATCACTCTCATTTAGGCTTTCCACTGCCCTCTGAAAGGGCTTGGCTAATAAATAGGGAGTGGAGAAAGCATATTTTTAGCTGAGAAAAGATGCAAAGATCTCACTGTTGGGCTAGAGGGCTGTGTTCCAGTATGAGTGCATCCAGCACCCTGGCAGAGAGACCTAGAACAGGCACATTTCCCATGTAAAGAAAACCATGGGGACCATAATGCTCAACAGTGACCTCTCAAAACCCAACATCCAGCAGTGTTTGGGTCCCTATCACCATGGAGGAGAGCACAAGCATCCACTCCTGAGAAGGCCTTGCCACAAAGAAGTGTTTTATTTGGGAACCAAAAAGTCTCCCTGTGGTTTGGGAAAGGATTTTCATTCACTGTCCTCATTCCAGAGCTACAGGCAATCTTTTAGATAGGCTGGATCCCTGCCACAGCGTGCCTTGAAGATTTAGTCTGAAGCTTGTACTTGATTCTCATGAAGAAAGTTACCCAAATATGGCCCATGTCTGGTGTGCAGATGCCTTAAACGTCCTTATCCTGAGTGACTCTCATCCTGACAAAAATGGAAAGGTAACCTTGTCTACACATCAGATATCATGGGAAAAAAATTCTAATCTTTCCTACTTCCCCAATCTTCCATCACACAATATTTTTCATGAGTTAATGAAATAATGACAGGGAATTCAATAATAGGCCAAAAATCGTAGGTGAAGTTTCAGACTGAAGGCTTTTTCTTTTTTCAGTGGACCACATTCCATATTCAGTATTCACATACAGAAGGAATATTGCCCATGGTAGCTCAGCAGTAGGTTTTGCAAGGAAACTACCAGGAGTGACCATCCATGAAACAGCCATAGTGACCTCTCATCTCCCTACAGTGAATAGAATAGATCAAATCCATTTCCAAAAACACTAAGCTGCTTCATTGATCCCAAAGCTTACAGGTATTTTCTGAATCTAAGCAATGGCACACAGGTTCTTAGGGGTGAGAATACCACAGTTTGGAACAGAAAAATGCTACTTTAATACATTAATGCCTCATAGTGGCTTATTATCTCAGTTTCACTTCCAACACTGATTTGGTTATCATGTTACAGTAAAAATGTTAGTGCAGTGGTCTTAGTGCTGAGTTTTACTGAATTTTGCACGTGTATATATAGTCCTCCATAAACGCCACAAGAAAACTCTAATGAGAAATTGTTGCCACTTCTCACATTTGCAACAGAACTGAAAACTCAGAGAGCACACACATTCAGTTAAGATAATAAAAGGCACTTGAAAGGCTCAGTTTCTGAATGACCAGCTCCGTCCACCCACATTACTAGAAGATAGAGAGAGAGGGTAGTTGTTCTCCTCTCCCTACACTGCAGAGGAAGAATGCTGTAGCATTTGGTGCCCGTTACCATTTCCCAGGCTAGAGGCTTCATGTCCAGGCATACTGCTTTGCACGCAAGATAGGAGGTGATAGAAGCATCGATAGGGCTATGGCTTCATTTGTGAGAATACAGCTCAGCAAAACCCACAGCATAAAAAGGAAATTTTAAAAGGCAAAGAATGGTTTGTTTCCCAGGAAGAGTTTCAGCCATCTGAGTCCTATTTTCTATAGATGATCCAGACATTAAAATAGTAGCATCTGGGGAGTAACAAAATACATCCACTTATGGATCTGCAAAAGTTTTGGTCAGGAGTTCAGACCATTGGAAAAATACCTTCTTGCTGCGAGGAAAAGGAAAACCCAGAGACCCCAATGATTTCAGAACAGAGGCTGGATAGTCCATATTTCTTTAGAGGCTCAGTCAGCTCTTTAATTTATACAGCCACACTTTATCACACATGTAAGATGTACCTCCCTGGTAAATTCTTTTCCTTTTTGGCCTTTCAAGAGCAGGATCTCACTTGCTTGGATGTCTCTGAATGATGCGCATAGGAAAATAACCCTTGAAATGCCAAACAGATGTGAAAATGCATCTGGGGAGGAATGTAGGTGTGGTACCAATCTGTCATCACCCCTTTCACCAACTCCTCTGCTCACCTTTCATCTGATGCCCACCTCTACACTCTGTGGGCAAGGGAGCTAGGTGAAATGTGAGCTGAAGCTGTTTAACCTGATCTTTGTTTTTGCAGTGGTTCTCCACTGGTCTTTACCTGTCTATCTAAAATCCAGCATTCTCTTTTCTAAGCAATTGCTTTAAGGTGGAAGGAAAATTCTTGGGTATCTTGGGCAGGTTCCCATTGAAGAGTTGGTCCACCTTAACAAAGATCATCAAGATGAAATTTTAGAAGTCATTTCTACTTATAAAGAAAAAGCACAGTCACCACCACCCACACAAGCAGCCCGTCAGAGAGGCTGCTGCCTTTATTCCCAGCTGCCCACTTTTTTCATTTCGTTTTCTCTTTTCTGACCTACTCTGAAATAAGTTAAACACTTTTAAACAAACTGTGCGTGTGGGTGTGTTTTGTTGTTTTTTTTTTGATCGGAAGAAAGTGCTTTTTACGAAACAGACACTTTTTCTATGAGATGTTTTATACCAAGAATATTTATATAGCAAAATAAACACAGTCCTTATTACAGTAATTACCAGAACTTTGTTTGACAGAAATCTAAATGCAGGTAAAAACTAATAAGCAGCATATCATGGGCTTCTAGTTTAAAAAAATAAAATAAATTTAAAAAAAAAAAAAAACAGGAATAAATTTGCAGAGGATCCCTAAGGACTTTTTAAAAAAATACAAATCTAGTCAAACGTCTCCCTGAAGGTTAAAATATGATCACTCTGAAACCAACAAAATGGCACCATCTTTAGCTTCTTCAAAGTTTTTTGGTAAATTCCATTTTCTATAGGTAATCGAACAGTTACAGTAACTAAAACTCTCCTACAATCTTCTCAAATTATAGGCATTTGCCTGTAAATGCTTTGAAAGTCTCTGATTTCCAAAGCTTTCAAAACAAAGACCAATTCTCTCCATCCCATAACTCAATGCCAGGGGGACAGAAAACGCATTCCAGTTGCCCATATTGTAAAAAAGGAAAGGATTTGATTTGTTTCTGCTTTATATCGGAATAGCCCTCATTGTTCTAGAATCATCCCCAGATTTTGAACAGCACCAAAAGAAGATTACACTCTTTGCACACAGCCATAGGTCTTTTTCTAGAAGTCCACATTGTCGCTGCAGGTGTTTGAATCTCTTTGGTGCCACCTCCAGTGAGACACCTGCAGAAAGATAGGGTCCCAGATCATCTGCTGGCAAGGTCTGAAAGTTTTGGGAGCCAGGATCTGCACCACACATGAAGACACCACACATCAGTCCTTTGGAAAAGCAGCACGTTCTCCAGTGCGCTGGGATCATGCCCATCCCTGCACCCTCCCCCTGGGCAGAAGCTTCTCTTTTTCTGCTTCCTTACAACTTCAAACAATTTAGAAGCAGGAGTTATTGATAAAAATAAGTAAAGCAAATCATTACTTATTAAAACAGACTAGATATAATCTTTTTGGAGGGGAATTTGTGGAATAAGCTTTATCCTAAGGAATAATATGCGGTCTTTCTCTTTTTCAAGAGGCTCTTGGAGTACTTCAGCTCTCTATGGGCCTGAAACCTGAGCCAAGTTGATACTGATCTTTTAATTAGTATCCTCTCTTGACCTGGACAAAGCATTGTGAAGCTTCAAATCAATCATTCCACCTCTCTGATTGAGTGTTCACCTGTTCAAAGGTTCGGTTTTGGTTGGTTTAGTTTTTTGAATGACTTGCAAGCAAGCAGAAAGAGAGAATACAAGCAACCGTAGTAAGAATGAGAGAAATGCTTGTCCCACTCACTGATCTGAAAGCCTGGAATTAAATTCCCAGAGACAATAATAATTAAAAACAGAACTAAACAAGTGGATAAAATAAAACAACCCATCAAAAAAAAAATATATAAGAATTCTTACTTGATTGCACTGGAATGAATTTGACCAACAGATGGCAGCTATGAAAAGTAAGAGGGGTCACTTTCACAGCCATGTAAACAAAATGAAAACACTATAACATATCTGTCATTTTAAAATGTTATGAGTGCTGCTCTTGAGACAAGTCATATAAAAAAATCTGTTCTCAATTCAATTGTTTTTAGCCCATATGCAGTTGAAAATGCTGTGCAGTGCTGCTCATCACCATGACGCAGGGTTCCCTGAGCTGCTGACCCTGAATCTCCGCAAGATTTTTACTGAAAAAATTTTCCTTTGTTGCAATATTTCTAGGCTTATCCAAAACAAGAAGAAAAGCCAGCAGAGCAATGTGGGGCTTCCCATCCTTCATCACTTGTACACAGTCAGTCCTTCTGTTCTGCTGCCTTTTAAGGTGTGCTTCAGCCAGAAAAGATACGAGGAGCAAAGAGAAGAAATAACTTGTTCAGCAGGAGGGAAAGCTCTCATCTGATCTACAGCCAAGGATCAAACATGAGGCAAAAGAGAAAAGCTGGTTATAGTGCCCTCAAGATTTTTTCTGAACTCAAACACTGGCCCATTCAGGTCCTGAGGAACTCGCTTAGCCTCTGGGTGCCCCAGTATCCTTTCTGCAAATGCAAACATAGAAGTTTTCTCCACTCAGCCATCCCCTCAGGGTAGCACTTGTGAGAATATAGGAAGCAAAGAAATTCATAAAAATAAAATCTGTGCTTTTCAGAAGAGTTCAAAAATGGGCATCAGAAAGCAGAGGGTTTGCTTATTTAATTTTGGATTTAAAAATAAAGCAAGCATTGTAATGGCTGAGAAGGCAAGGAAAAATGACACAAGACATAGGAGGCTGTTGGTACAGAAAGCTCAGGGTTCAGAAGCATCTACTGACTTGAGGGTTTCCTAAAGATGCTCTTCAGATGCACATTTTCATTAGCACCCATGATTTCAGTATTGAGCATTGGTCAGACCAAAGAAGATACACAAAGACATCTGGAAATGAACATCTTATAACACTGCTATAGCCTTGGGTGCAAGGTACTGAGGTGAGTTAGAGACAGATATTCACTGCTGCTGATCAGCTCATGGGAATCTTGAATTGTCTGGTTCCTCTGAGACTGGCTGGTTCTCACAGAGGTAGAAAAGCTGAATAGGCTTAGGAGGGTAAATAGTTGTTGCACCTCATGCACAGGGCAGCCTGCTGGAACTCATAGGGATGACACGTGTCCTCACACAGTTCCTGTTTTTTAGAGACAATTGTGCAACACAAGCAATGGCTGTGAAGAAGCATCCCAAAAACTGCCCTTGTTGTGCTGTCTTCCCCATCAGTAAGCATAGTGCAGCACTCATGTGAAATGCTGACAGGGGAAGCACTGATATTTTTAGAGGCTGCCTTTAAAACAGTGAACACTGGTGAGCTGGGCCAGGAACCCGGCGGGGTTGGGTTGTGTTGCCATGCACATGGTCCCTAATGGAACAGAGACAAAGGCTGTAAAAGTCAGGGGCCCATCTGCCAAACATGGCATCATCTGTCATCACAGCTTGCCAAGGTGATGTCTGTGATGGGGAGAAGTAGCTAGGTAAGAGAATGCTCACCGCATCAGAACGATTTATACTGGGTTTTATGGATATCCTCAGCCAGCCAAGGAAGAAACAATCAGCTTGGAAAGATACACAGTTCACAGAGACACAACAAGAGCACCATAGCTACAGTGCTAGCTGCACAGTACTCACTGCAAGCACTTTGCCAGTGACTGGCATGTTGTGCTCTGACACTTCTCAGCTAGTTTGGAGCTCTGTTTGCACAGCATCACCTCTCTGGTAGGGAAGCTGAAGCAAAGGCTGCTGGCTATTTGGATTTTGCAGCTCACGTAAGATTCCTCTAAAAAGCCACAGTTTTTAGCAGGGATGGATTCTTCATACTTCTTTGTTCTTTTACTTATTTTTTCTTCAAAACAGCTTCACTTCATGAGTTTGAATTTAAGAAATCTCCTGCAGCATCCAAGCTACTTTCCAGTCCATAGGAAAGCAAACACATGTACTTTCCTGATTGCCTACCTCCCAGGCTGGTTTGGATGCCATTGATGGAAGCAAAACGTTACATGTAAACTCAGTCCTCACATGAGTTAACCTCTGAGCTCTGCTCTTTTCTTTTGCCCACTGTACTCTAAAGGAGCCATGTTCCCCATCCCACTGTCTTCCAGCACTACAGTTACTGACACTAAGGCCAGTACAGAAGCACACATTTAAAATCTATCAGCTCTCCAAACCCCGTCCAGTGCTGGAGCAGCAGGCAGTCCGGGTACATCAGTATTTAGACTGTTAACAGGGTCAGACTCTGAGAGGCAGCTGTCCTGCCTGGCCTCTGTCCAACTTTAGGCTTACATATACAGGGAGACATTCTCTCATAAGATCCAAGCAGTAAGTCCAGTCCCTTTTCTTCACAGATTTGCCAGACTTTGTCAAATGCTTTGTGCGTGTGAGAGCTCTTCTCTTCTACAGATTACACAGTTCTAACTATCTAACTATCTAACATGACCCAGAGGTTTTCAAGTGCAGAAGGCGCTGTTACAGCCTAGGGTCTGGTATCACACTGACCAGAGAATGGGGTAAGCTTATCATTCTGCCGGGGAAAGCTGCATTTTAGAGCCACCTGGTCTGATTTAAAGACGGCTTGTGATGGGGAAGCCTGCACAGCCTCCAGTAAATCATTTAAGTAGTTAATTCTGTTCACTGTCAAGAAATCTGCTCCTTATTTCCACACTGAATTTGTCTGGCTGCAGCTTCCAGCCCCTCCAAGAGAAGTGCTCTCGCATCCCTCAGCAGCCCATGTAAACCAGGATCTGGTCACCTTTCAAGCTTTGGTTGAAGTACATCTGCAAAGTCTTATTATAAAGAGGTTGTGATCCCACCCAAACACATGTGCTGAGACAACCAGAAATCAAGGCAGATGCGTAAGTCTGACCCGTAGGCCATTCCAGCCAGCTTTCTGACTACAACTAGCCACAAGTATTCAAGTAAAAATCTAAACCCCAAAGGAGGCAGGGTGATGCTTTGCATGGCACTTCTGACCAGCTTCACTCCTCAGGGGCTCAGAAATACCAACCTGAAGCTCACAGTAACATTTCTTAGCTCAAGTGTAAGATCACCCAACTTGTGCTCACATGGCTTCCAGTGCACTCAGGCAGGCTGAACTCGCATGTACTCACATAGCATTTCACAGGCAGTCCCTTATACAAACCTAGCAAATGAGCCCACAGGCCAGGTACCGTCATTTCACCCACTTTTATTTTCTCATCATAAAGCTCAGCTGAAGTTCTGCGACTTTTCATCAAGGGTCTCCAGTCACTTTCGTCTAAGCTTTCCCTGCACAGAACATGACCAGGACTGTGACTCGGTACCTATCCAGTCACACCTGTACTAAATTAAGCACAGGGAAACAGCTTTTGGCTGCATTTTGGCTGTCCCCTGGACCCAAGGCTCAGCATTTCTGGCTCAGTTTACATCACCACTACAAATGCCCTAAATTGACAGTATCTGGTTTACATTTATGGCAGTTTATACAACTCCTTTGGCTGTGTTTTTGCACAATTTCCAGTGATGTATATGGCAAATGCCAAAAATCAGAGCAGATTATTGTTTTTTCTTTTCCCTGACAAATATCACAAACTTTTTTCTACTCTTATTATTGCTGTGATGGCACATAAGCACACCAGCCTCAAACTAGGACCCTATCTATGCTAACCACTACACAGATACAGGAAGAAAAAGCCACTGCCTCACAAGTTCGTGGCAGCAAGCACAAGGGAGAGCCCCAGAGGAGGAAGGAATCCTCTTCCTTGTACTATCACATTTCCTCACTTTCTAAATGAAATTTCACTTTTTTTTTTTTTTTTTTTTTTTTTTTTTGCTGGATCTCACCATTCACTAACCATACCCACTAGTTCAGTAAATCCCATAGGCTTACCTCACTTTCTGCCAGTTTACTGTCCCATGTATGTTTTGATTTTCTTTTATTACAGGATTATTTTATCTAAGTCATTGTAAATGAAACACTGTGGAACATGGGTGTTTCAGATAAGGGCAGCCAACAAAGATACTGCTCCCAGCTGCTTACCCACATGCATTACTCGTTCTGTTCCTTAAATGCCTGGGTCTGCAAACCAAGTCTGTGAGATGTGCTCCCCATCTCAAGCAGGTCATGCACTTGGACAGCTGGGACAAGGGATCACAGATGATCAGGCTGTTCCATAGGGGTACAGCCAGCATCTCTCAGCTTCAGAGCTGCATGGTTAGAGCCATCATAGGGAATTTCAGGCACCAAGCCCACACTTCACGTAACCCAGAAAGGATGGCTGGCAGAGTGCCTCTGCGGTGGGAGCTGGGCTTCAAGTCAGCACCTAATTTCATGCTGGTAGCCTAACGCCAGCACTCAACTACTGCATGCAGCCTGAAAACACATAGAATCATATTTACTCAGCAAATGCAGCCAAAAACACTCAGAAAATTGATGGAATATAATGGTATATGGGAAGCAAACCAATTTTTACCATTACATTGCTGGATCTAGCTCCACATATTTGCACCCATCAACCTCAATGAAGCAAGCAGCACAGGGGGCAGCTGACAATAATGCAAACTCCTGGAGTGCTGATAGAAAGCTCGCAGCTTTCTGCAAGCATTCTTGTGGCCTGAATTTTACTTTGTGGAGAGCATCTGAGTATGGGGAACAGCACTAATATGGCTTCTCAGCTTTTATCACCCCCCCCTTCAGTAGATTAAGAAGCCTGATAAAGTTGTCGCAAAGATGTTGTGCAACATTTCTCCATTTACAAAATGCAAAACAGCAATACAACTGCTTGGTATTATGATGGTACCTGCACTTTACTACAGTATCACCCCATCGTGGGTGCAACTCTGGCATTATGTGGTAGCCCCTGCAGTCAATAGGCCACTCTCCTGTTATCAGACCCTGCAACTTTGTGCATACTGATATTGCAACATAAGACTAAAAACTTATGGACATATAAAGGCCAAGATGGAAACAATGCAGTGTTTGGACCCTTTTATTTTTCTGCAAGCCTTTCTTTACTGAGCTTGAAGAGACCCAATTGCACAAAATGTAGACTAAAACCCGACTGCATGCAACAAGAAAAACTGATGTGAGAAAGTGGGACAAAGAATCCACTATCTCCAGTAAATCTCCAGTATCTTCCACTCAAAGGAGCAGGAAATTATTTTAGCATTCTCAACTATACATGTTCACTTTAATTAGGAGGGACTAGGATAGAGGGCTTTGGAAAAAGTAAACAGAAGCAAAACAAGAACTGCACAAAACAGAAAGCTGCTGTTAATCCAGTCCCATTGCTGTAATGCTCATACATCCTCCAGGACAGATCATGAGATCCAGTATCTCAGTGCTTACTCCAGTGCTTAACTCCAGAAGCACACTGCAGGAATTGCAGCTGCTTTTTAGTATCTGGATATCACAAAGTCCTCAGGAGCTATAACTTCTGTGCCATTGCACTCTGCACCTTCAGCCAGCAGATATTTCAATGCTGGAATGTGTTGAAAGTGACTTCTGCACCACTTTCCATTATATGCCCACAGGTTGTACCATAATTTCAAATCTGTGCATGGTCACGGTGATTCCCTAAGGGTCATCAGGGGGCTCAAGGGCTATATGTGTGTTTTCTCTCCCTATAGCTTAATGCTCTTTAACCTCTTCACCATTATCCCCTCTACTCTTTAGGCATAAAAATGTCTGTACTTCAACCCTCAGACCGGGCAGACCTCTCCCATAGACCTACAATCTGCAGCATTTTTGTCCCTGCAGTTTTCTGGGTGCACAGAGCATCTCATTGGGGATGCAGAGGCAGCTGCAGCTGCTCAGCATGCAGCGACACAGCCCAGCAGGACAGCCAGGTGTTCCATCTGCCTACTGCTGCACATAACGCCTGCAACAGTGATTGGGAAAACCTCGAGGCTAAAAACCTCGTTTCCCCTCCCACCTTCTGCCTGCCCAAGGCATACTGCAGCACATGGAGATCTCCTCCTTCTACTCACATGATTGTGCTCCAGCTGGTCAGCAGATTACTTTTTAATGAAAAATGGCTGTAATATAACCATTTGCCAGAAAATCAATTTTCAGAAGTAACAGGTAATTTTTCTTTTGAAAAAAAACCTCCACTCTTTCTCAAATATTAGTGTTGTGGTTTTTTGTTTTTTGTTTTAACTGTACTTTTTAAAGCTTTGATTGCAAAGTACACAAACCAAATGTGATCCAACACTGGAAATCTAGAAAGGGTCACGGCATCCATCTCTGGAGGCATTCAGGGCCTGTTTGAATGGGATCCTGATCTGTGTTTGGCAGCCCTGCCCAGAGCATGGAGTTGGAACTAGATGATCTTCAAGGTCCCCTCCCATCTAAGCCATCATTCTATGATCTATTTAACGAAAATATTTTTTTATAGAAACCGTCGAGCATCTCCACTTCCCTGTCTTTATAAGGGCCAGCAGTGGGTGTGAACTTGAGCCTGATTGTACAACCGTTTTGTGACATGTCTGCCCTGAAATCTCACAGTTTCTGGAAGCCTAGATGCTTCCCAAGATCTAGATGAAAGCTTCCTAATGGCAAACACTGGCAGGAGGTACCCCACAGCTCCAACTCCCAGTAGCCCATTTTTCCCCTTCATCCTCTGTCCTACTGACCAGCCTGGCTTCCTGAGAGGCCCAGCTGTCAGTGAGACCCAGGCTGAACATTAATTATTGCCACAAAGGGTTTAAAAATAATTATCTCATGATGCAAATAGCTCACTTTTTCTTCTCATAGCCTGTGGCTGAAGAACCTTGTGACGGGCAAGAGGGAGCCCAATACAAACACATATCACAAGGAGATTCTCCAATAGCTTCTAGTAGAGGCCAGGAACTTCAGTTAAGGGGAAGATAAATATCTCTAGAGAATCCTGTTGCTGCCTAAACAGGCAAAGGAAGGAGCAGAGCAGTACCTCTCCATGCTTCTCCACTAACCTCTCTGGTGGCCATGGGTCAATCCACTCCTTTCTGCAGTAAGCTCTTAACATCCCAGTTTCCACTCATTTCCTCTCTCCCACAGATCTCTACTCATACCATCAATGTGCCCTACTTTATTCAACTACATATTTAGGTGTCATTGCAGAGTAATCCTTATGGCCCTGGCCATCCTGCACCAGGCAGCTGAGCCCAGTGCCCACCACAAGACTTCCCTTCCCACCAGGGCTATAAAAGTCCCTTCAATTTTCAGGAAAATAGTTGAAATTCCTCAGAAGGAAGAGCCTAAACCAGGCATGAATACATGACCCTACAAATAAACAAACATCTACAGATATTGTTTGTCCTCCTTAATATTTTAGTCAGCACAGGAAGCTTCGGGTGAGGGATGGGGTGATATTTCAGACAGTAAAGCTGACTGCTAGTCAAGTCCCTGGGCAGGGAAAGGGCCCTGGAAATGTGGCAGGGGCTGGAGAGCTGCATAGACAAGTTGCACTGCAGTGTGGAGACACATGTTCCCCTCTCTTCAACTACAAATAAACAGCAGACATTGATAATAACAATGGTCTCACTGAGGGTGGTGTAATGGATGACACTCCCACAGCGGTCGGCCACCATGGTTTAGATGCTCGAGTCATGAAAATAACTCAAACCCCAAGCAGCTAAATTGGCTCTAACGGTATCAGAAATAACTACGGCACAACTTTCTGTCCATTCATTGCCCCTATTAATTTCTCCCTGTTAAACACTGGCAGAAATAAAAATGATACTGAGGGCCACCTCCAGCCATCTAACATCTCAGTGTTAATCACTATTCTGATCTGCTGATCTAAGCACACCTGGTACCTCATATACTTTGATAGCACTCAGTACTCAAAGCAGAGCTGCTGCCTATGAATCTGGCTGCAGGCTCACCCACATTTGTGTCTTATCCTAGATGGTTTGGGCAGAATTTCGTACCGGTGGAAATTATTTAACTGTACAGTTGCAATTAACTAAAGCAGAACCTTCCAAAAAGTAAAATCCATGTCATAGAAAGGAAAATTCTAGTTTGTTTTTTTGGGGAAGTTTCATGGAAATTGTTATTTAAGTTTTCAGGGAGAGCTAATTGACTTAATTTTTAGCTTCGCTTCATTGTTCAACAGGAACAATAGACAAAAAGAAAGGAGAGGGAAGAATAAAAAAGATAAATGAATGCTGAGGTGCATTGTAAGTTTAGGTTAAATAACTAAGCACCCAAACACCTGGTCCAGTTTTTACTGAATGCCTGAAAAGAACTATTATTTTTCTGTTTGCATTCTGTGGTCAGATACTTTTGCTTTTTTTTTTCCCATTGCTTTATTTGGCACTGAAGTCTCTGGACTGCAGCTATGGTCAAAACATTTCTCACCTTTTCTTACAAAGAAACTGTTCTCATTAGGGAGACCAAAGCAGTGGCATTATCTCTTGCCGGGAGAGCTAAGGCACTAAGTAAAACCTTCGGCATTCCTTTCCCAGTGGCAGGATACAGTGCCTCCTTCCTAGCTCATATAGCACAGACCTCTCTGGGGTCTAAGGGCCTTCTGCAACTCCAAATCATTCATTTCAGCAGAGGATTTCCTCCTTGTCCATCCATGACCAGCTGCACAGGACACCAGCACTAGTGAGAAGTGGCAGCGAGTTGTAGTAGGGTGGGAAGAAAGGGTCCCCTTTGGAGAGATCCCTAAGCCAGGTGTCTTCTCTCGCATTCTCACAAGCAAGAAACAAATAGTATGGAAACATGTTGGGTGTTCAGGGAGCAAGCCCTACGGAACTGCTATGATGTACAGACCAGGTGCACTGCTGTTCAGAGATGGGAGTAAGGTCTTAAACACAGCGGAAGTGGACAACCCCACTAATTTCCCTGAAGCACCCCTCCATGTGCAGCTGCCAGGAGCATTGCATGCCATATGCAGCAGCAGCACAGTGCTGACAGCTGGGCCCAAGCAGGAGGCCACGCTCTGTGGGGTGCAGCAAGGGGCTGGGTTCTGCCTTGGTAGTAGACATGCAAAGGCACATCTGTGATCTATTTCTTTTGCTAACAAGAATTCTCCACATGAAGTCTTTTTACTTCCAATTCCTATTCTTGAAGATGAGACTAACGATAGTCCTAGAAGCTCCCATAAAGAAACAGGAATCTTCATTGATGCCTGCAAAGTCCTTCAGAAAACAGCCTGAGGATGAGTAAGGATGATTTCACTGATAAGCTGTGCATTAGTTGACAGACTGAGGAGTCAGGTTTGCTCCTGATTGTTAAGTAGAGCAGTCAAAGCAAAGTAGCTGTGTTGGAAATGCTTCAATTTTGCCCACCCGGATTGTAGCAAGATCAGCTTAGGACTGAACTAAGCTTTGGGGAGTCATTGAACTCTGACCTAAGCTAGAATAATAGGATGTGTTTATGTCTGACAATGGGGGAGCTTTGCAGAAACCTTCAGTGAGCTCCATATGCAGCACTGTTTTAATGATCCTCCTAAGAAGAGAATTTCAAGGAGTTGCATATGCCTTAAGTGTAAATTATGACACGCATTAAGGACCACCCGCATCAAACGGACGGTCGCCCCAGTCCAGGGTTTTTCATGGTGAATTGAGAACAAATTCCACAGCCCCTCTGCTTTGCACTTCCACTGCATAATATATTTTCCAAGTCAGCAGAGCTGTCTGCTGCTTATACAATAGATCCTTTCTCCCTTTTCCCTATACCTGTCAATTGCTCTCTGCCTCCATTTTAATTTATGTACACTTTCAAACTGTACAACTAAATTCTGGAAATGTGCGCATGTAGCATCTAGGAAAAGCCAGTTCCCAGCCATTGCAAGCACAGTGTTACCACTCCAGAGATGTGAATGGGTAACAGGAAGCCTTAGAGATGCACAGCATCACTGCACAACCCATGTTCATGTTGGCAGTGCCTCTGCTGAGGGGGCTATTTTTGTGGTTTACTTGGAATACTTCATGATTCATATTTGTAAGGAAAAACATGGAAGCCAAAAATTGATCTGTGGATCAAAGAATATCTCACACACTCTGATCCAGCTACATGCAGGCTCTGCAGATGGCTCTGAATTGGGCAACTTGTAATTCCTCGCAAATACTCTAACTTACCATCACAAAGTTGCAATTATGTTGCTTAATGTTTTGCATTATTGGTTTGTTGGAGAACCAGTCACAGCTCCCTTGTTAAACTGAGGATTTTCACTGTAAGCTAAGAATGAAATGTTTTCCTTGACAAGCTATAAATTCCCTATCTTCCCCCAGGCGATACAGTTTCTCCTCTGAAAAGTTCTCAGTAGATGTCATGCTTTTATCATGTTCAGTCCAATTTTCAAACTGAATATTTAACAGATATAAAATGACAGTATTTTGCAGCTCCTTATTTCAATTGATGATAATAAGTTCTCAGGAGTCTTTCCATCTTCTCTAGAGTAAAGGATCATTGATTATTTCTTTTTTTTTTTTTTTAATTGGCTGAATATGAAATCTGTTCCTTATAAGGATTAATAATTACTACTATTTTCAAAATCAAATTCTTTTCCTTATCAAGTGCTGAAAAATATTTTACTGCAAAAATTCTCTTCATAAGAGATTGCACACAGATCTCCCACAGATTGCTTTTCCTCTTGCGTCTCTGAATCTTCCCTCTGGTGCTCTGTTATTCTTTCATACGGTTATAAGCAAGGCAGTGCAGTTGTACAAGAATTTTTCCTTTTTAAAAAAAAAATAAATAATAAATGCATATAAGTAGTTGTGTTTCTTGCTTTGCCTCAGTCAGCTCTTTCCAATGCAGTATTTTCCACCGTTTCTTCCCCAGTGTGGGAATTCAGTTTAATTTGGGCTCAGTTAATCAATAGCTATTGGTCCGAAGAACAGCCATGAAATTGCCCTGGTGCTTTGCATTTTTGCACTTTCAGCTTTCTGTGGCCATGAAAAGCTGCTGTCCTTTTCCTGCATGCAAGGACACAATAGAAGTTTTAATTATTGTGCGTTTCTCCAGAGCTCATCTGGAAAATGGTTTAACGACAGTATCCTCACATGGGACTGCTTTATCATGACTATTAGACAACAGGACACAACTCTGAAGAAGAGCAGCAATGCAGAGCCACTCTGTTTTTCTTGCTTTGTTCCAGGCAGCAAGTAGCAGTGGAAAAGGCCAGGGAACTTCCTGCTCTGTTGGAAATTCTTGCTAGTGTAGATCTCAAGCACTGAAATTACTAGGCTCCCCCATGGAGATTGTGCTTTTACATCTCAGAGCCTGAGACATCAGAGATAATAGTGCGGAAAAAAAAATCTGGGATTTAGGACTGCCAGCAATGATTCAGGCACTGAGAACTAATCCTGAGAATGACTGGAATATAAGTAACTGAAACACAGAGGTAGCCATTATAAATTAAGAATACCTCTAGTTGCCACTTCCCAGCCACCCTACAACACCCATGTTCTGAAACAATCCTGTTGTCGGTCTGACTGAGTTGGTTACTCCAAAAGAACAGAGCAGAGACATTGGTAGACATCTAACAACACTCAGATGTGCACGTGGCCTCGCTAGCTTGCCAAACCACCCTACAGGACATAGTGCTCAGTGACTTTTTCGTATCAAGAACACCAAGTGTAACTACTACACAGATCTGAATTTAGCAGAACTCTCAGAATAAAGTCATTTTCTGTTGTTTCTGCTGTTTCCTACAGTTATTTTATTTCTGCCCTTCATCAAGCTCCTTTCTAATTCCTTTTTTTCAGTGCATATAATCCACTCAATATTAGATGCACCATTTTACACTACACATCCTCAGAGAATCATAGAACTGTTCGAGTTGGAACTGTTAAAGGTCATTTAGTCCAAGTCTCCTGCAATGTACAAGGGAGCTTGATCAGACTGCTCAGAGCCCCATCCAACCTGACCTTGGACGCCTCCAGGAGTGGGACATATACCACTTACCTGTGGAAACTGTTCCAGAGCTTCACTGCTCTTAAGTTTTCAGCACTTCTGCAGTAGAAACTCATCTCATCTCTAGGTTGCATTTACTGCCAATTTACTTACAACCTGACTCTGGAATAAGCGTTTCTATTTTTTCAAGCTAAAAATGTTTGTTTTTATTTAAATAGCAAATACTGTATTTAGTGCTTTCCAAACTACAGCCATCTGTCTATTATTAGCATCAGACCTTGACAATGGGAATATTCTTCTCACTAAATCACTGTTGAGCAAAATGTTTAAGTTTTATCATTAAGGAAAAAGGAAAGACTTTTCATGTCATGAATGGTTCTCAGGAGATGCATGCTGCCATGTAAAGCCAAAACTAACATGGTACTCAGGAATCATTCAGTTTCATGTTTCCCACTTCAAAACCAGAGGAATATGGGCCTGTAAAGGACTAGCTAGATCATCAAGTCCATTTCTCATAGCACCAGATAGTACAATCTCTAGAGGCTTGGCTCATGGTTGGTTTCTCCAAACAGATTGGTAGCAGATGATTGCAGTCGCATAGGCATTCAAACATTATGGTGCCAGCCTTAACTCAAAAGGAGTTGCAGATGCTCCATACAACTGAAGAGCCAGGACACTAATTTAGATGCAGTAATGGATCCAGTGTTTAATACTGGTTACGTCTCAGATATGACATGGAGTGGTCTTACCTGCAAAATCAAACTGATATTTGCATCCTGCCTTCCCTGCAACTTCAGAACAGTATGCCACACTTGGGCTTTGGCACGAATCCTGCAGCGTTCCTTCTGCAGCAGAAGTTCCAGGGGCAGCTAGTCTTTTCCAAAGAGGCAATATCCCTCCAGACATGCCTCAAAGCTTGAAAAAGTCAGTGAAACAGTATATGAGAAGAATGACATTAGCACATTTTCTTTGCCTGTGAACTTCTGCACACTTGAGTGAAGCCAAACCACTGAACATACTGCAAAACAAGGAGAGTAATTGAAGGCAAGGTTCACTTCAAAAAAGATGTTGAACACTCTGACCTCCACCCAGCAAATCAACACACTGATTTCACTTGCATGATCATGTAGCAGCCTTCCAGACTCAACTCATGAGAAAGGGTTGATATTATCCCTGGTTTGAAAATGATCTTATAATACCAGAATGGTAAGTAGGTGAAGAAAGAGGCCAGCACTGGAGACAAAAGACAGCGCTAGTTTTGCATCCAATTGTTCTTCAGAGGAGCAACCCTACTTCCAAGCTATTAATAGCAGCATAATTCAATAATAAGAATAATAAAAATAATAAAAACATCTGGATGAAATCAGATGAAGGGAGCAGAACTGCATGCGCACCAGGAACCCAGGCATGTCCCATGCTCACTTGCATATTTGGTACTGCAGAGCCAGAATATTTCATCAGGAGGGAAAGAGGAAGCCAGCCAGAACGTACTCAAAACCTGGAGCTCTGTTACTTTTAAACTAAACATCAGTGCATTTCTGCTTATCTCCTTTCCCCTGCAAAGACAGCTTTTGCTGAATATCCAAATGTTAATGGAACAAGCCCACAGGGAAGGCAGCCAAGCTGAGTATCCCTGCCCAAAACTAGTTTTTCTCCTTGATTACTCTCTTTTTTCATTTCTCCAATGTTTCCCAGCCTGTCTCTTTCTCCTTATTATGCACAGAGATCATCGTGACATCCTCCTAATTCATCTTGACTAGTACAACAAGCTCCCCCAGTACCTCCAAAATGTATATGGCTTGCAGTGATTAGACAGAGCAGATAACAATTGCTTCTCACATGCATACCCCAGGATGGATGTTCCCTGGCAGAGGAAGGGAGCTGCCTACATTGCTCTGTCCCTGAAGGAGGAGGATGAGCCAAGATGGAATAACTCAGTTACTGGGGTAATGCAAGTTTTCTCAGCTATGTGTGAGCCAAGATATCCTTGGATATGAGAGTCACAAAGGGCACACCGTCCTGGACTGCCTTTCTTCCACTCATCAATCAAGTCCAGAGGCTGACCAAATACCACTACTACTTGAGAATGCAAAATTAGTCAAGGCAGCCAGCCAAATACTCACACAGAATCACTTGACTGACCTATACGATCTGTAGGCTAACAAGTGCGTAAGCATAGAAGGGATGAGTTGAAGCCCTACATCATTTCAGTTGAAGGCTACCACAGAGCAGGAAAAAGTTGAGATCCATGGGACTGGAAGGAAGAAACCAAAGCTGCATAGATGAGGACACCAGCAGGAGCAGATCATCAAAGCTCCAGAGATTGCTTAGACTTTTTATATATGAAGATGACTGCCTCTAAAGTGAGTATCATAGCCAGCCATGAATCAGATGCACCCAGGAGGCAAGATAAGAAATCTTGTACTCTGAAACAGCAGAGCAGCAAGCAAATCCATACTGCTGGAGAGCACATTTGGAAATCCCCAATGCAGAACAAATTGAAGTATTTGAGAGGAGAACAACACATGGACTGTCTGGGGGCATGCAGCTCTGCTAAGCTTAATAGGCAAATTCTGTAGTACACAAGGTCTTCCTCTGTCCCCTTAAATATAGCACCTTTGGTATCCCTTCAGTGTTGGTTTTCAAGGCTAAGGACTATAAATCATTGCAACACCTCCACATTAGACTGCAGTTCTATACCTGTGCAGATCCAGCTGTCTCTATCCCAGGCAGCTGGAGATGCACAAAGGCTCTGTGCTGCCCAGGTAATCAACCCAGCTGCCCACCCTAGCACCCTCAGCTGCCCTCCACCTGGTCATGGTGTAGCAGAGCTGAGAAACATCTGGGATTCATGATCCAGGTCAAAAACTAACAAGTCCCCAGCTTGTAAAATCATCCATGATGACTCTGTTCCTACACTGCACTGACTCTGGGGACAGAGGACTTGCTCTGAGAGTTCTTGTGTCCAGACAGATAAAATGTACATGGGAGGAAGCAGTTTTCAGAAAAAGAAGAAAAAAATTTGCCATTCTCTCTTAGAAGTACTAGAAATCTGACAGCTTTCCCCACCTGATCTGATCCTGCAGCTGATGACCATATCATGGGAGATCTGCAGACCGACTCCAGCACAGACGTGAGATTGCAAATGAGGATTTATGGCTCAGCGGACAGGAGGTGATTGCAGTTTGTCTTGATAGTTACCTGGGGACTAACAGCCTTACACAGATGAAATGGTGAGACTATTAAAGCTGATGTGCTGAAAACACACAAGTTGTCCTTTGACAGCCTGGCAGACAAGAACCTTGCTAGAACTGCCGGTCAGAGTGATGTCAGCCAGCACACTGCTAGGGAAACATACTATAGGACTAGGTTCATCTTCACATAATGCTTACAGAGCTTTCTGGAACAGAAATTTGTAAGGATGAGAGCAAGGAAATCCCTTTTCCATCACCTGACAATGTTAAGTGTCTTCCCACTAATTTTGTGAACTTCATTATCATCTGCAGTTTTCAGTCCCTTCTCTCAGGGCTGGGGGGACTTCCTTGTAGTAGCTGCTTCTCAAATAAAAAAATGAAAATAATAAAAAATGAGCTTTTTCCATAAATAGAAATAACAGAAATAGAAAACTGATCTCACTTTGGGCCTGAAATACAAAACATCTGTACTGCCATAAAGACTAGAAAAGGAAACAAATCTTTGAGAAAATAAGATATGAGCAATTGTATTTTTTTTTTTTTTTTTATGATGCCTATCACACAACTGCAACACACGGCTGAAAGAGAGCCAATGTTTTTAATAACTTATGAATGAAAGGACACCACAAACAGAAGCTGCTTAAATGCTTACATGTAAGTGGATGGAGAAAAAAAAGAAATTATCTATTACAAGTCTCAACCATTTTCCTTCTCTCTGAACAAATAGCTCTGTCCTGGCTTCATGAATATCAGCCAAAAGATCTCAGCTTTAAACTCTGCAAAGGATCACAAACTGAGATAGTCTACCACTCCTCAAAGGAAGGAGTGGCAGACTATCTCAGAAAAGACAGACTATTGCCAGAAAAAACAGCTTTGATAATTGGAGAGATGGTCCTAAGCAACAGGAAATGTAATAAGTACAATGTATTATCATCAGAAGGAGAAATCCAGTGCAGAAACAGAAGAGATGATTGATAACTGTGCACTGGCTGAACAAGTAAGTGCACTGCATAGCATGATCAAGTCAAACTCAATGAGACGATGGTGGTGTTATTGTAAACAAGACAAATTGCCCTCTAAGATGTATTATTGTGTCATGTGTTTATAACATGAGCAATGATTTCACTCTTCTGGAATACTACGTTCATTTCGGGGCACCACAATTAAAGAGATGTGGGGAACTGGAAAAAATCCAAAGGACTGTAATAAAAATGATCAAGGCCTAGAAAAATATGGCCCAGGAAGAATAGATGAAGGAAGTAGATTTGTTTAGTCTACAAAAGAGAAGAGTAAGGAGAGATGTAATAGCAATCTTCTTACATTTAAAAGGTCAGGGAGAAGGTGATCGATTGCTGTCCGTTTTTACTGAGAGCAAGAGAAGAAACAACCTGTTTTAATTGAGACAAGGTGGGTTTAAAAGAAATATTAAGAAAGCTTTCCAACTATTAGCGTAGTTAAGCGTTGCAGCAGGTTACCTAAGGAAGGGGTTTTTCTTTATTCTTTGGCAGAAGAGTTATTTCTGCAAAACATGTAAGCTGCTTGCCTAGTAGAATGATGAAGGAGATCTCTGCAGGCTCATTCCAGCACTACAAGATTGTAATGAATTTGATTTTTCACATCAACTTTAGCCCCAGGAAAAACTCAGCGCTCCCAGCTTCTTCAGCCACAGAGAAGCTTAAAATGACCTCTGTGAAGGGACAACATTCCAACAACTGCCTCTTCCTGGAGTAGCTGGGCACAAACTGAATGTAAGCTTTGCAGATAAAAACTGCTAAATACATAATATACATACAAATGACCACAAATACATACACCTAGCACACTTTTTTTTCTGTAGTTTTCGTTACAGCTTGGCTCTGAATACCAAATTTCTCAGAGCTGTTAGATCCCTATGCCACATGGAGCATGGAAATACTTCACTGTGTTGAGTCACATTCATAGTTCTGCAGCCCATTACTTAGTTAAATAGTAAGAATCTTTGCTAGAAATTTCTTCCTTGAGAAATGTTATCCTTTTGGATTCAGTCAGTTCTGGAAGGATGAGATGAAAGGAATTCAAATGCCATCAAACATTTGGACACCCTCCGGCCCCCAGCACATTCAGGCCCATTATCCATCACTGATTATCCAGGTTTCTTGTTCAGCTATGGCAATATTCCCAAGCACCCTATGAAGTTTATTAGACTCCATTGCGCTCTCAGAATCTGCTTTTATTAATTTAATCTGTCACCATAAAAACACTACATCCTTTGGAGATGAAAAATAAATAGCAAATAAATTCACAGATAAAACATAATTGATAGTTGTTACCAAGAGAAGAGGAGACAGAACACACAAGTGTATTTAAAGCAGCTTTTAATGCATAAAAACCACTAGAACAAGAGGAGGATCATGCGAAGAAAAAGCAACCAAATGAACTTGGGGAAAATAACCTGCAAGGTCTACTCAAGGTGAGCAGCAGTTGGGAAGCAGGGATGCTGACAAACAGCATCAAGCAGCAAACCACATCCAAGCTTTGGAGGCAGAGGGAGCTGCAAGATGCTACATAATTGAGAGTACACAGCACACGTGGTTATTAGAAAAAGAGCACAGCCTTGTTACTCTGTATCAGGTGACAGTCAGCTTTCGGCCTGCATAGCTCAGTTCTTGCATGTTTGCCTCACACAGTTGTGTAGCGCAAGATACCTCTGCCAAAGGGCTTTCAGTCCTCACTGCCTCTGATCTGTGCATAGGCCAGACTTACTGCATCATAAACACCATCATCAATCCTATTAGCAAGGATTTGAGAAGCTGTCTAAAGACAAAAATCATCCCTGTCATCCCACAGTGCTCCTTCCCTGTACGTATGTACATGCAATGAGATCAAGACGCTGCTCAGAGGAGCGTATCACCAATAGAAGAGATGGAGCAAGACGACTGCAGAGAGCTAGCTTGATTTGTTGTTGCATCAACATTTAAAAAAAAAAAAAAAAAAAAAAAAAAAAAAAAAAAAAAAAGAATTATCAGCAAATTAAAAACAGATCAGAAGCTGAGCAAGGACTTTAACAATAGTAGGAGTGTATCACTGTTCACAGAGAACACAGGGCTGGGGAAATTCAGAGTTTTTGCCGTGATGATTGATGTTGCCCCTGGATATTTATCCTGCAGTATTCAGCTGCTCAACAAAAGCACTGAAAACCTGATAGCTAATGTTCATAAAATTCCTCTATTCTCCATAGCACGTAACCCTAAAGTCTTACCAGTCGTAGGGCCCTCAGCGTCAGCGGAGAGGTCTTGTGCCTCTGAGTCTGCAGCCAGACTCAGTGGAACACCAGTATCTGTGGCCACTTACAGGGCACTTTCACGCTGCAGACAGTTGGCAGCTGGTGTTTCTTGTGTTTCAGGAACACCAGTCAGCTTCAGGACTGGTTTAGGAAGTTCACTGGAGGTCATCAAGAACAAGTGCTCTAAACCACAGATATTTAAAATACCGTCTCCAAAGCTTCGGGTTAGACAATACCTGGAGGCAGAACAATTTTGGGGGGAGAATGGGCTTCCTCTGCCTGCCACTGAGGCTCTGCGATGTCAGGGCCCACATCAACAGGGATGTTAATGAGTTCTACCCAAAGACAATCCACAAATCCCCACGTTCTTTCCTTACGCGGATTCTCCTTCTCTCCAGTCAGTTATTTTCCAGGTTGCTGATTTTAACGTAAAATGCTCTTGAAAGACTTCCCCCCCCCCAATCTACTCTTTTCAGCTATGCTGTTTTATAGAAATTGTTGGCAAAACTATAAATATACATTTTCCCAGGTATCCTAAAGTTTGTAACAGCTGGGAAGCACAAAGTTTCAGTTTTTGCCATGATGCAGATAGACCTGCTTCCTGCAGGTACCTGCTTCACACCAAGAAGAATGTGACAAGGCTCAAGAGTATTTGGGTCAGCATCTCCAACAACAGAAGGATAAAAGTAAACTGTGGGGTGATTACAACAGGCAGAACAAAAGCTGCATGAGTCTCTACAGAGTTTCAGCTATCTCACACCTTAACTGTTATCCTGAAGGAAAGCTAAAGCCATTGAATAAGATTCCCATCAAAAGAAAAATATTCAGAGCATGAAACAGTTGTTTCAAAAGTACTTGAGATGTCCTTTCTAAGGAAGGACTCCCAAAGCCTTGCCACTTCAGATGATGTCTTAACACCCACAAAAATATCACTTCTCTGGCCTCCACCATTTGTTGCATCCAAGCTTGAAGAACTCTGCATATCTTCTCTAGAGCCTGCAGCTTCACTGAGCTATGAGTGGGGATTACTGCATGAGGCACGATACCTAATGCAAGTTAACTGATCTAGTCAAGAATATACAAAGTATTAGTGACACAGTCAGAGGAAACCCCAGAAACCCTGAATTTTGACAATATGTATTTCAGTCTAAAGAAAAATAGTACCTAATTTATTTTAGCAGCTCTGGAAACCCAGGCTTCCTCTGCAGAAAAGGCACTTGGTTAGGAGTGGAAGAAAAGTCTCAAGTCACCCAGGCAGCTCTAAGCAGCAGGAGTTCTGGATTCAGTTCCTGACAGTTTGTTTTTCCTACTTCTATAAGTACTTGAGTGCTCTTTAATTTAGTTGAGAGATGATTCCTGCCTCAGAGGTGCTTGGTGAGCAGCCAGCAGCAACCCAATAATAAAACACCTTTCCTCTGCTGATAAGAGAGCGTAAGAGAATTGTGCTGTGAAGCACCCACCCTGGGGAAGGAATGCAAGTGGTTTGCAATGGATCAAGCCCAGCTTCTTCACTCCTCCCTACCTTCCTCCCCATAAAAGGCCTGAGCAAAGCCACAGAACTCTCCCTTGTTGGTCCTACTCTTTTGATAGCCTCTTCTTGTGATTTTGGCAAGAACAGTGTCCTATCAGAACAAAAGTTTGCCACACTGCCTACCCACTACCTTACATTAACCATATGGGAATCCAAGTGCCACAGGGACTGACCTATACCCAGGATCTGGTGTGCTCACTAAGGGAGTGGGCTTGCACGCATGGTATCATCCATACTACAGTTTTCAGCCTCTGTACAAAAGTTATGTAACCACAATATGCCATCATCTGAAACAGTGTGTGTGAGGGAACCTGTTGATACCAGAGACAGGACAGGGAAAGGAACTGGGAGTTACATGCCTGCTTCAGCTGTGAATGTAAGCAGGACACACAAAGCCCTGGGCCAGATGCATTGCTGTGCTTCCCCTCAAGGAGTTGGAGCAGCTGATAACACATGGCCTCTGCCTTCAGCTTCCCTTAAGGCAAAGCCAAGTCTGATATTTCCAGGAGCACAATCAGACAGCAGCAGCATTTCCAGCCAAGCAGAGATGAATTAACAGACTCAGTCTGGTCCTGTTTGGCTTCAGTAACTACCAATAAAAACAAGAATCCAGAGTGATCACAGGCCTGATGATAGTTTGGGGTGTTTCAATTTGCTAAACAAACTCCATATTTCTCTTATGACTGAGGAATAACAAACACTGATCCAGTTTCACTGCTGCCTGGATTGTCAGCTTGATTTGTTCATGAATGTTACAGGGCTACATACTTCTTTACAGATGCATTCAATAAAACAAAAGCCCAGATAACTCTGTGGGCTAGTGACACCAAGTTTCCTACAGACCAAAAGAAACCTGTGCAGGCACAAGTGGATTATTTCATAACCGTTGTCTGCTTAGGAAACAAGGTTGAAGGGGGGAAAAAAAAATTACAGAAGAGAATGAAAGCTACTGAAAAATAAGCGTGCAACTGGAAACACTGCAGCCATCACATCAGCCAGCAAATAAAGGCAGTGTATGTTTTCTGCTGTTCAAGAGAGATTGATGTTCTATTCAAGACACCATAAGATTTAACTCTTTTTTTTTTTTCCCTCACGTTATTTTCATTAGTAATCTGAATGGCACTGGAAAGAAAAGGGTTTAAATTACAGAAAAATGGTTCACAGAACTCAACTAGTTTTGTGAAACCATAAAGAAGTTTGCAAGGTTCATAAAACCTCAAAAGACAGAAAATCCCCCCCACCTCCAACTTCCTCCTTATTTCAACTCCAGTCTCACTACACACATTGTAGAATGTTATGAGCGACTCTAATGGATTGTAACTTGGACCTGATGATGCTTCACTCTTCCTTGACATTACCATGCTGAGTTGGAGCTGATACTCAAGCAGAATCCCCCATGTAATGAACCTGACCCTCCAGCTTGATTTCCAGCCGCGAATTGGAGCTGGTGGGGGTATCTGGGCTTTGCTTTCATGACAAGTAATTGTTTGTACAACAGCATACAATTCCCCAATGCTTCATTATCCTTTTCTTTTCCATTCCACTGAAAAGAAATCCTATTCAGTTCCTGGGCACGGGGCATACATCCTCTCTGCAGCACTCCCAGCTGGTGGCCTAGTTATTTGATGAGAAGGGAATAGCCAAGCTGCATCTTAACCCCAAGCAGGAAGCCTGAAGGAGTCTCCAACTAAAAGCCAAGTTTACTGATCCAGCAAAGCCTCCAAAAGAATATTTTTAGAGACAAGTGACATACAATGAAAGGCAAATGGATCCTGTGAGAATAATTCCTAAGTAACAAATCACTGTTAAATTCCACAGCCAACTTCTTTACCCAAGGCTGGTACAGCCCATAGTGTTCAGGTCAGGACACCACAAATCCCCATCTACTCTAGCAACAGACATCATCAGGCTTCTTTGTGAAACACGGTAGACACAAAGAAGGGAAAACATCCTGGTCATTTTTTTTTTTTTTTTTTCTACATATCTACCTGATATTGCCTTTGTAGGCAAATGCGGCCTGGAACCTGTACAGAGCGTGGGTCTGGACACAAATGCCACGATGCCTGTGTGACATTTGCAGGGACAGGTATCCTCCATCTACACTCATCTCCCACCTGGAAGAGCCTGGAGGTAAGGTTTGCTTTACCCTCTGTGGAAACCTGCATGGTTCCTAAGTTAATTGAACACTTTGCATTAAAATCTTGCTAATCAGCCTTGAAAAACAGAAATATGGTTTTAATTGGAAGTTAATTGCTGTATTAGCCATTTACCAAACATACATCTGGCTTTTCCCCAAAAAGCAAATTCTGTTTTTCTCCCCACACAGCAAAAAACAGCTTCTAAGAATCTCCTGAGGATCCAGGACCACTTTTCCCCAGCAGTTCCCACTGCATCTAGAAGAAACACTGTGCTCTTTGAAACATGGCACCAATCACAACAACTGCCATCAGTCAGACCTTCATCCAAGCAGGGATCTTTAACTTGCTGGAACAAATGACTTTAGAAAGAAGGAACACCCTCTTATTTTGCAACCACCACATTCAAACTAATAAGTAGATAGCCTTTCTGTAAATCAATACAGATAAGTGGCTACAATTTTCTTAAGCTGTCTTTAAAACTTAAGCTCTATTTTCAATGCAATAAGAAATGACCTTGTGTGACTTCAGTTCTAGCCTCTCCTCCTCAGTCTGCAAATTATTATTCTGTAATAAGCAGAAAGACCTAACTCATATTACCAGAATACCATAGTTGATGTGCTATTTCTTGGAAAGAACAAAGCTGCCAGAGTCAAGGGCTAGAGTCTGAGAGCACCAAGTGAGTTACATACATTGCACAGCAAGAAGAACTGAGAAAAAAAAAAAAAACAAACAAAACAACTCTAGCATCTAAAACTAACTGAAACTGTAAATTTCAGACACTCGCTACAGACTCACAGCTTAGTGAAACAACATGGGACATATTACAGATCAGAGGGTAACATTTAGAAAAGGACTTATGCATTGGGGAAAATTCTTAAAAAACAAATACAAAACAAAACAAAAAAACACACACAGGATGAAGTTTGTGTGCTTTTTATTTTTAATGTGGTTCTTACAATTAACCAAAAACTGCCACAGAAAATTATCTTAGAGGTCTGGATTGCATCCAGGCATGTCTGTGCACGTGTCCAATCATCTTCTCCACTGCAGTATCCACAGTGCTGGCTAAATAATTAAAACTGGTGAACAGGTTTTCAACATTTTTGCCAACCATTCACTTCCTTGTTCACAAACAACCTCTGGGTAGATTGTAGGGATTTACCCTTATTTTGATTTGGTAGAGCCTAACATAACTTCTCCCAGGGGAATCAGAGCATCGTGTCATTCTCATATTGCTCTTAACTCGGGTACCCAGCATAAGTAATTTACTGCTCAGGCTTTGTTACTGATCTTCTACAACACTATGGCATGGTTTCTGACTGCATGACCTTGCTTGACTTTAATACATTACCTTTGTTCCAGGGTTAAAACAAACAAACAAACAAAAAAAAACCTATTTCTTGGCTAAATGTGCACCAATAACAGGCTCAACAAAAAACAAAACAAGAAAAATCACTCTGTATCAACAATGTAAGTCTTCCTTCAGGCAAGAACTTGCAGAACAGAAGAAAGGAAAAGACAAGCTGAAGAACCAAGTGGTAAAAGCCACTGGTGCAAAACTATTTGCAAACAGGTTTCAGCCTCTCAGTCACTTTGTTTGATTGTAAAGGACAGACACAAGAGGTCATGGAGTTATTTTTTTGTCCAAAATAATTTTTTTGTCATTCAGACTTGGATCTTAGTTTTTTACACTGCAGAGTCACCTAGAGAGAATCCACACATTGCAGTTAGGATGAAGACAGCCTGAGAATTTCAGCTCTGCATATCAGGAATGGGCTATTATTTGCGGAAGAGCGCAGTTCAACCAACAGTAATGTGTCCAAAATGTTCTTGGTCAAAACATGTATCAACAGAAATATGTTGAATACATTTTCTTACTATTCCTTATTGATTTACTCATTCAATCAGTGAGAAAAACGTGTAAACCAAATACCTGTTTCCTATGTGAATACCTGGTAAATGCCTGTATTAAAATTAGTGGCACAGCCAGTGACTGTACTATTCATAGCAACAAGGCAATATCTTGTAATTTTGATATATTTTTAAGACAATGATGTATATAATGAAGCAACAACATCCTCACTATATATCAATCGTGTGCTAACTGTACAAATATCTTACAATAACAGACTGAAGTTGGGTTATAAAATAGACATAGCTCAGTATGATAACTTTTGTGCAAGGGACAACTGTCTCCAGCTTCAATTGCAGTGTAATTGTGGAAGCACAAGATCAGAATGGTTAAGGCTGGAAAGGAATCCTGGAGGTTACCCGATCCAAAAAATACACCTTGTTCATGAGTCAGGTTGACTCCTGTCTATTTATTGACAAAGCTATTTCAGTTATATAGAGTACTTTGAAGGAACAACTAATATGCCCACTCATTCTTAGTTCAGTGTTTGATTCATGTCAGCAGCTGTATATGCATAGTCTGTTCTGCAGGTACTCACACAGAAGTGACAGAGACATGTCAAATTTACCAGCAGCTTCTCATTAGTGGTTCTTCCTTGATAATGACATCTGCTAAGGTTGATGACAATAACAGTACAAAAATGTGAACTTCAGTCATTTGGAAATGGCCTCGTGGAGGCTGTTTTGCACAGTATGATGATGAAATGTTAGGAATGATTGAGGCCAGATTTACAGCTGAGGCAGTCTTCCATCTGTATTTCATTTGAGCGCCACCAGAACAAAAATACCTTTAAAAAAATTAATCATTTCCCAACTGACCAAATCCTCTGGATATTTTGTCAGAAATACAATCCAGACCACAAAATCTTGTTCTCACTGAGAAGAGTTTCCATAGAATTGTTATATGGCTAGTCCAATAAGCTTGTACTAGTCAACACTGCAAGCATACCTCTTTACACTCTACAGAATAATCTTCAATCTCTGGCCAAAAGGTGAGATCCCAAAACTACATCCTCTTCAACAGTCTGAACAGTCCCAGGTCTCTCAGCCTTTCCTCATACAGAAGATGCTCCAGACCCCTAATAATTTCTGTGACCCCATGATGGACTCTCTCTAGAAGTCTTGTCTTTCTTGAACTGAGCAGCCCAGAACTGGACTCAGTAATTCCAGATGTGGCCTCAGCAGGGAGAATAATCACCTCCCTTGCCTTACTAGCCTTGGACTTTTTAACACACCAAGATACCATCAGCCTTCTTGACCACAAGGACATACTGCTGCCTCATGGCCAACCTGTTGTCACTAGGACACCCAGATCCTTCTCTGGAGAGCTCCTTTACAGCAGGAAAGGTCAGCTCCTAACCTGTACTGGTGCATGTGGTTATTCCTTTTCAGGTAGAGGACTTTGCACTTGCCCTTGTTGAACCTCATTAAGTTCTTCTCTGCTTAACTTACTAGCCTGACCAGTCCTCAAAGGAAAGGCTCCAGATCTTTGACCTCCCTCACCAGATTTAGTTTCAGGTGGGCCTTAACTTTCCTTGTTGCATCTCTGCATGCCCCAAAAAAGGTTCCTATATTCCTCCCATGTGTCCAGACTTTTTTTTTTTTTTTTTTTTTTTTTTTTTTTTTTTTACACATTCTGTGGACTTTCTTCTTCCATTTGAGTTTTTTCCATTATCTCCTTGCTCATCCTTGCAGGTGTTCTTTCATCTTTGCCTGATTTCTTACTATTAGGGATTCTAATCTTGAGCTTAGAAGTGGTGCTTGAATGTTAATCAACTCCTGGGCCCCTTACCTTTCAAGGCCAGACATACCCACATAGGTCCTTTAAGAGGTCAACATGGACTCTCCTGAAGCCCAGAGTTGCAATCCTACTTACTGCCTTGCTTCTTCCATGTAAGATTCTGAAATTCCACTATTTCCTGGTCGCTGCTCCAAAGGCTGCCCTCTCCCAGTCATAAAACTCAGTGAAAACTATTCTGTATAATAACTCTGCCACATACAGCCAATCATCCAAGGAGCTCAAGTTTATGTAATAGATGAGGCCATTTTATCAAGCCAGCCAGTATAAAGCACGCATGTATTGATCTGTCACAACAGTTAAGTTCCTAGAGAAGTGGCTAATAACTTCCATGTGAAATATTCAATCACAAGACAATGATGCACTTATATTTCTCACATACCCTCAGAAGGGCAAAAAACAGTTTTCCTGAGGATGCAGCTCTCCTGCTTCCACACCATGTAAGGCAAGGTGATAAGCTGAGGAATCACTGCCAGCAAAGGGAAGTTTTTATTATTTTTGCATACATTTGAAGTCCATGGTCTGGTTATAAACCAAGATGCTGGTGATTAGCTTAAAGATTCCCATTTGCCCATATTATAAACATTTTAGCCAGGAACAGTCTTTTTTACCTGTCTGCCAGATCCTCCTCCAGGCTCCTGGGGAAAACAGATGAGCTTTGATGGAGAATTTCTGGCAAGATTTTCTGAAAAGTTGCTATACTCCCAGAACTATCCTCCTTCCCACTGACAAGGTCCAATATTGCATTTGTAAGAAGAAATTGGAAAAGAGGGAAAACAGCAGTACTCTCCCACTTCTCACCATCTCTTTCTCTCATATATGCAGGAATGTGGAATATGCTGACTGCAGGGATGGAAACAGGCTGAGGAGGGACAGTTTTCTGATATACTCTGGTAAAGCATAATGTACATAGTAATATAGGACAGTTTTTCTGTATTAGCTTTCAAACCAGAATGCCTCACCACTCTGAAGGATTTACCATTTCCTTTCAGCACCACAATAAATTTGGATTTATACATACAGCATTTGGTACATGCAACTACAGAATGACTAAACAGCAGACAGAATAACTGACCAGGAGCCTTATCTGCTGTCATCAGACCAACTTCTCACAGATTAACACCTTCCCATTTTCCCCAAGTCTTTCTGGGTCTGAGTCCAGGTCTCAGAAGTTCTCACATCCATGCCAGCGACAGGCTGTCTGACCAGCTAACACTTGGAGCTGATCCTGAAGGAGCTGAGCACCTCATCTCAGACTGCTACAGGCACTGACGTCGCTGAGATGCAACCCTCAAGACTCACCTGGACAGACTAGCACTACACATACATTGTTTTTTCTTTATCTCCAAATGACACATTAATTACTCAGTGTCACTTCTGTCAGAGATCACTCCTAGATTACACTAAAATCCAGTAAATCACAAAGATCTATTAGTAAACTTAAGGGCTGACCCTTGAAGTCAACAGCTGGTCCTGTTAGGTATGCTCAAAATTAGAACATAAGTGCTTTACTACATCAGTGAGAAAGAAATAGTCTGCAGCTAAGGCCCCAGAAAGACATAAATTGCCAACAAACTATGATAATCTGCAAACAAAAAAACACCAACATCAAGATACACAAAATAATTATCTGTAGAAAAAGCTGTAATGCAAACTATATAGCAATGAGTAAAAGGCTTTGTGAAACTGGCTCTTTCTCAACACCTACATGCATGTGATCATGTTGAAAAATAAACCAAAGATAAGTCAGGACTCCTCAACATTGTGCTAACATCCTTTGAAGGCTTGGACAACACCTTCCAGAAAATATTTTCATAAAAGATGCTATTTGTTTTCTTGTACTTCCCCACTGACAAAGACAGTGAGAGATTTCTTTTGTTTCTGACTGCCCCAACCTCATTGTGAACATTAGCAGAAAGCTTGTTTAGAAGCACACTTGGGAAGACTGATGAAAAGCTATTCTTCAAAAGTCTAAACTATAGAACAAATTCTAAAAGAAATTACATTGTCTTTTCCAAGTGTTGGGATTTTTACCCTACCTCTTCCAGTTTGGATGTTCTGTCCTGAGAAAGCATTCAGGAAAGAAGACGGGAATGCTGAATTTTATATTTAAGCCTCACCAATTAGTTGAAGAAAATTTTTGAAAGTAGTGTAACCAGGTCAGCCAAACAGTGAGAAGACACTAAGGAGAGGATGGGTTTGCATCAGTGCAAACTGTGACTGTGGTTCTGCTGTGGACATGGCCTTGGATATTTAACATCTGGTCATATTACTAAGGAAAAAGTTTTGTTCGGCATTTCCAGCCATTTTGTGAATACAGGAAGCAGGAGAATTTGTCCCAGACAAATTTGCTCAGAATTCAGATGGAAAAAAAGAGGAAGGCAGCGCCTGGAACGTGACTTTGGTTTTGTACTTGAAACAATTATTTGAAGAGAGAACTGAGTTCCAGATGGTTAACTCATATTTGCAAAGATGAAGGATTAGCAATGTTCATTTCTTTAGAAATGTACGTACTTGCCAGGAGCAAGCAGAATTTATTCTTCATCTTCTTTATGGATTCATACTCTGCAATAGACAACAGGTTTGCCACTGAGTAAGTTTATTTTTATTGAAGAGCCAAATTCATCAAGCCCATCAGTGGAAAAACTGCAACACTTCTGACAAATGAATTTATGCCTGGCTCCATGCTCAAAGTCATTAAGAGTTTTTAAAGTGTGCTCTCTCCCTGTTTCTCTTGTCTTTATCATTACCTGAGCAGCCTTAGAGGAATGGAGTCAGCGAGTGATGCCATTAGGCCACCCTTCAGCACCCTCGCTCAACACAGCAAACAGGGCAGAGGGATCATTCCTCCCTGTCAGCAGTGATGTGGAAAGCTTGCACTGGAAGAGCAGTTGTTATTCTGCCTGTTGAAATTTTAACTTTGTTTTTTTTTTTTAAACCATCAGAAGCTCTTCTCCAGTATTTCCCTCCAAGTGGATGATACCTGCCTGAAGCTTATCCTGTGTGATCTCCTGCCAGATTCTTTTGTAGCAACAGTTTCTGGCTAATCAGGTATGGCACTCAAATAATGCATGTTTAAAAAGGCCATCCCTGTTTTCCTTGGGAAATCACAGGTAATAAATGGCTTAGAAAATTTGCATGCTATTTGTTAATCTTCATGGGGAATTCTTGGGCAAAGCAGCACATAAGATTGGCAAACTGATTTTACTACAGTTTTCTCTTAACAGTTGATAATTCTGAACTCCCTTCTCTCCTCAATAGGAACAAGAAAAATAGTAATGTACTGGGCACAAAAGCTTTTCATGGGCCTTTCAAACTGCATGCAGGGCAGTTTGGTATTGACCCACTGAGGGAGCCAACTGCTGCATTCCCCAGGCCCCTTGGACAATCCCAGCTGGGAAATGAGGAACTGCTCACCTGCTTGTTTCACATAGAGGGTGTCAGCCCACTCTTCGTGTACAGGAGGATAGATAGGAAGCTGCTGGGAGCTGGAGCATCCCACAGAGCGTAGTCCTGCCCTCGTCTGTAAGCATGCTGCATTTCACACAGTAAGAGCCCCAGTGGCAGTGATTGCCTGCTTCTCTGATTAGCAAGTGAGGAACCCAAAGACTTCCTGCTGAGCTGAAACCAGCTGTTATTAGCTAGACTATGGGCATTTCCAAATAGCATCACATGAGCTGGAGGAAGCTGATTACTTGATTAGCTGATTACTGCAAATAGTTTATTAGGGAAATTATTTCTATCAGCAGTCAAAAGAACATTTTGCTTTCATTTGGCTTCAGAAGCACTCCAAAGGTAGCATTTGTCATACAGGGCTTGCCATTTCCTATGTTTACTCTTGATCATTTTGTTCCTCTGCTCACCCAGTTGGACTCATTGCAGAGGATAGTCAATATGCACTGAAAATCAGTTGCATCTCCCACATCCCCAGCATCCTCCTCAGGTCCTTCTTCACAGAGCATTTAAACCCATTCCAACTCAAGCCACATCAAACAAAAGCCAGAACAACTGTTAGAACAGCAGAGATGCTTCCAGTGTAGCTAGTGTTAAATACAGATCATGGACAATTGCTCCACAAGACCTCAGCCTCAGTAAGAACAAAGGAAGAACAGAACTCATTTAACAGCTTCTCACTCTTTTCTTTCAACTTCTATTGCTCAGCATGGGTTCCTAAGCTTTGCTATCTGCACAGTGCTTACTTTCACCTCCTTCATCCATCCTGCTCACCAGTATTCAGTCTCAGTGACCCACAAGCACTAAATTTAACATGTTCCCATGACCACTACTTCAATTTCCAGATAAAACAGCAAAATAGAGCTAAAGGAAAGCAGTAACCATTTTGAGAAATCAAGGCCCAGATTCTCCTACACACTTTTAGGTACCCACTTGAAGCAGAGTCATCACAGCTCCTCCACACTACCCCCAATGAATATCAACAGCAAACATCTACATGTGATCAATCCTACACCATCTTGAGCACGTGCATGTTTTGGGACATAGATTTGCAGTCTTTATATAGTGTTTGTACGATTTAACCAGCATTAGCCATGCTGAACTCTAATAGCATCTTTTTCAGTTGCTTTACAGAGCTGCACATCCTCTCCAGACAGATGCAAACCACCAGGACTCCTTTTCTCCACTCAACACAATTTGACAGTGATTAACCAGCCTCATATGCTACCAATTACCTAACTTTTCAGACAAGTCCCCATGACTCCACACTTTGTCTCCATGAGGCATTTTGATCATGATGGATAACCCATTTTCAGCACCAGCAAACACCTCCTGGGAAAGGTAACTTTCCTAGAGGTTTGCAGAGTGCTTGTACAGCTCTCAGGCATGTGTAAAGCAGGATCTGTGACAGAAAGAAGGCCCAGAATAAACACAACCGAATGAGTCCAACAACAAGTGAACACAGCCCAACAGGAAGAAGCAGCTCTTGCACTACCAAGTAGTGTAGGAAAGCTCTCTGTATCAATGTTTCATAGATAGTGTTACAGTTACAGATGGTTTTTTTTTTTTTTCCTCTTTTTTTTTTTTTTTTTTTAATCCATCTTAGCCTTGTTTGTTTATGCAGAAAGCATTAAACTACTCCTGCATCAAAAACAGTGTTGCCAGCAGGAGCAGGGAGGTGATTGACCCCCTGTACTCAGAACTGATGAGGCCACATCTCAAGTTCTACGATCAGTTTGGGGCCCCTCACTGCAAGAAAGCAGTGAGTTGTCCAGAGAAGGGCAACGAAGCTGTGAAGGGTCTGGAACACGGGTCTTATAGGGAACTGCTGAGGGAACTGAGTTTGTTCGGTCTGAAGAAGAGGTGGCTCAGGGGAAACCTTATCACCTCCTGGAAGAAGATTGTAGCAAAGTGAGGGTTGGCATCTTCTTCTGAAGAGCTAGTGATGATATGAAAGGTGACGGCCTTAAGCTGCACCAAGGGAGTTTGAGGTTGGATATTAGGTGAACTGTCTTCTTGGAAAGAGTGGTGATACATTGGCACGGGTTGCCCAGGGAGGTGGTGGTGTCACTGTCCCTGGAGGTGTTCAAGAAATGTGGAGATGTGGCACTGAAAGACTGATGGTTGAACTAGATGATCTTTAGTGATCTTTTCCCACCTTAATGCTTCTATGATAGTCATGTTTGATCTCAAGATCAGCCTAGCCCCCTCCACGCCCTTCTGACAGGGCTTGCAGCCATCAATATTACAAAACCCCTCCACGTCCCCTATTCTAGGTAAAGCAGCAAGATACAGAGAACAATCCTCCACAGAAATACCAGGAATATAGCTTGGCACAAAGTCCAAGGAGCATTTTAGTGCAAGTCACATTTTCTTTCAATCAAGATGACATCAGAACAGCAGGAAATAAATACAAACAATTAGCACATATACACTCCTGATATTTGAATTGCCCAGATCAGAATCTTGCTAAAAGCTAAAAAAAGTGCAGCAGCCACTTATAATCCCTCAGGAAGCTTCTGCAAGGGAGAGGGCAGTGAGGCTGTTGAAAATCAGGTACCTGTCCTGTCACAAGTTTGAAACAGCCAGGAGCAAAATGCCAGTGCTGGAGCAAAGATTTCTTGCTACTCCATGTCAGGGTGTATCTGCCCATGCGCACGCTTAACAGCAGCCTGAAGAACCACACTACTTCCAGAGACACATCATCTTCCTGCTGTAAGATCAAGGAAATTTTCCTGAAAACTTTGGGGGCATGGCTTGCCTTCCATGGGATGATTTCTAGAAGGTGATCTCAAGGGAAGAGCGACCTCCCTTGAAATGTCTCTGGTGTGTCACCACAGTGTACACCTCACTCCTCCATGGTGGCTCTGGCCACACTGCCTGGGAGGAACCACCACCAGCAGAGATGAGAGACAGCCATTCCTTACCACATGGTCCATATCACTTTGCAAACAGATTGTTCCAATATGTTTTGTTGGTTTTATGAGACAGACAAGTGTCTTATGGGACATAAGGTGTAATTATACAGCAATTTCAATTAAGAATCAAACTAGTATTCAATAAGGTAAAAAGGTCAGTGCTATAACTAGCAATGCAGCTGGATGGTGGTTTTGCACGTGGCTACAAAATGAAGGGAAATCCTAACTAGGGCCAAAAATACCCCTGTCTTAGTCATAATTTTCTGCCAAGCATCAATCCCAGAGCAAATTCTGAAAGGATATTTGCCTGGATTCACAGTTTAAACAGTTCATTGTAGTATTCTTTGTTTTATCAGGTTCAGGCTGCAACTTCCACTCCTGCCAGAAACTTTTTTCTTCTTCCCAAGTTCTGATTACAAAATAATCAAACTGAAGCGATTCTATTCGTGGTGAGTCTCTCAGATGTCAGGCATTAGACTATAGCAAAGAAAAAAAGAACCACCAACGAAAAGCTAACAGCTTTTTTTTTTAAACAGTCCTGGTGCAGTTTAAACAGAGATTGAAGGGACAAACCTGAGACTTGCCAGTTATCAGCAGGAAATTGTCTCAGAGCACCCCCTGGGGGAAGAAGCTTGTGAAAACATCTGGAAGGGAATTTGAAGCTCTTAACTAGGACAACAAACAGCACAGCACTCAAAAGCTAATGTCGAGGCAGAATAATCTAAGCCCTAAAATTCTCTAGAAAATTCTATGTTTTATTTCTCCTCAGTGTTGGGCAGAGCTTAACATCAGATGTCAGAAGCTCAGCCTAAGCAACAAGGATACAAAGAGGCTGAGTAGGTGACCACCTGCAAAGCCAGAACGGGAGACCAGGTAAATTCAGACAGTGGCTGAGACAGGAGCTGTAGGTCAGCCCTGGCAGGGGAACTGCTTATTGTGAATTTCTCAAGGGCATTCACAGAGCACTACATCTTTCCCAGAATTCAATGAAATACCAGAAAACAAGATTTTTTCTTTTAAATAGATCTTACATTGGAAGTGAATGACCAAGATCTGGGGACACCTGCAAATCTCATGTGTTTGCTTCTGACCAGTCACAGACATACAAGTAAAGGATTACAGATTTAGTGAAATCCTCAGCCTGACTTCTCATGCAAGGCCTGCAATTGGCTGCAGGCATTTGTAAGTGAACACCACTTGTCCCAAGTACTGGAGACAACAGCAAGCTTTCTACCCCAGCCCCTTTGGAAATGCCTGTCATCAGTTGGGATAATATCTGTTAAGATTTTGGCAGGTACAAGATGGAAACCTGGTTTTAAATCTGGGCCAACTAAAGGGTCAAGTACTTAATAGCTCAAGTCAACTAACCATATCATGTCAGATGATTTTAAATAAAAAAAAAAAAAGAAGTTTTTTTTTTTTTTTTTTTTTAGGCTTTATAGCCATTCAAGTGGGGAACAACATCTCCTTGTAACTAACTCCAGAAGCAGATGATGCAACCCATGGAAGAAAAGGCTGGGCCAGAGCAATTAATTTTACATTGAACTGGAGTAGCAGAACCTTCCCAAGTAGGCAGACTTCTGAAAGAATTAGTGTTCATCTGATGTACACAAGAGACATTACCTTGGATGAGGTGAAAAGAAACAAGGCACAGAACTATGCCAAGAAGATCAGGACAGATAAAATATGTCTGGGGGATGACATGCAAAGCAGAAAGTAAGACTCTGAAGTCATCACCCTAGTCACAGTATAAGTGGGATGAACCCTGAAGGATGAAATATCCAGCACATTATTGCTCAAAACAGAATGACTGAGAAACACAACTCTATGCCCGCTGCAATTAACTATGTCTCAGGTAGATCCAACAGACAATTTATTTCTTTTCCCTGGATTTTTTGGGTTGTGTTTTGGTTTTTTTGTTTGTTTGTTTGTTTTTGAGCAAAATTTGCTTTGTTTCTTCTAGCAGAGAAGTTACTTTCACTCCATTCAACAATAATAATATTCTGAATTGATTAGCTCAAAGCTGCCTCTTGTCCAAAATTAACTTGCTTCTGGAAAAAGTGCCTCCATAAGTTTGCTAATGATATTTTAATCTGAACAGAAGTTAGCTCCTTGCTCACAGTAGTTGTCTGAATCGCTGTTGGCTTCTGAAATAGCTATAGAAAAAAAGAGAAGAGCTGTCTGACAACAGACCACATTAACAAGTGTCCTCCAGATATATTCATGTACAACTGGGACAAAAGCAGAAGCAGATTCATCATAACGTTGAAAAAATTAAATCCATAAACTATCTCATTATAGTAGAGAAGGCCATTTTACAAGCATTTTACCTATGCAGAGTTGACTTCTGCAAGCAATATCCTTTATAAGCACAGTCCCTACACTGACAGTATGTTTTGAGACAAAGGCAAGTATTGATTGCTGGAACAATCTGTTGCTGGTGATCACCAAGCCAGGAAGAAGAGAAAATAATCCTCAGTATAAATGGAGGCAGCCACTTCATATGCTTGCAACCTGAAGAAATTAAAGAAACATCTCAGGAAATAGTTGGCTGGTGATTCTCAACCTTCTGCACCTGACAGTACAAGAAGCTAATTGGTTTGGATATCTCGCCATTTCCAGTTTTATGTGACATGGCAAACAAAACTTTTCCTTGTCCTGACTGCTATTTGAACCAAGCATTTAAGTCCCAAAGGAAGAGGCTTCCTAACAGTACAAGACATACCAAACAACACCCAGGGCTCTGGATAATTATCTTTCCATCTATCTCTTAAACTCTGTCTAATGGGCTGGAATCACATCATGAAAACACCACTCTTGATCCTGCACCTGGTGTTCCATCCATCTCTATGATCCCAGCACCTTTGGCCAAGTCTTAATTCCTTCTCCTCAAGACCATCCCCTTGCACTCAGCTTCCTCCCAGACAGCCAGATGTAGAGCTCAAGCTCAGGACTCCTTTACTTTTCAAACCAAAAAATTGAATCAGCAACTGCCAGCCATTTAGCGATCTGACTTGCAGTTATCACACATACGATAACTGAGAAGTGCTCATCACTGCTGGAAAAAGTGGACAACAACATCTCCTGCTTGCCCCATGGCTGCAGAGGAGCCAGGACTCCATTTCTCATCAGGAATGCCTCCAAACCACACTGGAGGCAGGGATCAGCCCAGGAAGCCAAGCTGCTATACACAAACCATAAACTATCTGTCAACACCCAGAACTGATCCTGCCCAACTCCCTAAATAACCCAGACCCACAGTGTTGTTCTGGGGAATCTCTAAAGCTCTGTCAACATTTCTTGGACCTCCCAACCTCCAGCTGTCGATATGTTGAGACTTAGATTCTCCTTACATTCATAAGTAAAATCAGAAGCTGGGGGTGCAAATGTTACCCACTCCTAAAGCCTTCCCTGAATGGAGGTACTCACAAAGTATGAGAACTGGCAGCAGCTTGTTACTGTTGTAGTTACCTAGGTAATGAAGCTGCTGGGCATATGGGAATTTTGTGGCTCCCATCAACTTTGTACTTCTGGTGTAGATGAAGCAGCACAGCACACTGCTAACAACGGATAAGAGATAAAATGCAGGGAGTGATCTAACACCTGCAGAAAGGAATGTAGAAGAACAAATGCATTTTATGCAATTTAAATCCATTTTAACTCCTGCATGACATGCTTCAGGAAATTAGCAAAACACAACACCCATGGCAGGGTTTTCCTGCTTCTGGGTAGAAAAATTGGTTTAATACAACCCTCGGTGCATTAGCTGCATACAGGCTCAGCTTAGGTCTGGTATGGGGCCAGTTCACACATCAAGGGTGCGTGTCATGAAGTTAGGTTCTATTTTATTTGTTCAGCTCTCATCAGGGCTTCAGAGCTCCGATATCACAAATAACAAAAATCATAGAAGATAGCAGAGCAGAAACCTCAAGAGTAAAAAAAAAAAAAAAAAAAAAAAAAATAGCAATATATTAGAGCCTGTAACGAGACTGGAAGTACTATCTGGTTACAAACTGCAGTAGATGGCAAAGATTCCAAATTCCCCTCAAAACACTGAAGTGCTGCAGGGATAGCATGATGGATTTCAACTCAAAACACCAAAGAAATATCCAAGAAAACAAAGCCCTTGATTTACACTTATGTAAATCTTCCTCCGGGTTAATCTGCCCAGTTCTGAGATAACATGTAGATATTTCTTATACAGCCTAACATAAACAAATCCTCCACGTGCCATGAGTAGTGGGGCAGCAAGGAAAGCAGTTTGGGAGTATGTACTTTCCAGGGAACGGAAAAACACTATCATTCACTCTGAGTTTGGCTCTCAGAAATGCTGCCAGCAAGCACTTGATATGATCAGCCTGCTACAGGGAGCTCCATTTCAGCATCAGATGCCTGCATTGCTGGACAATTAGCAACACAGGGAGACTGGGAACATCACCTTACCCACTCTTGCTATCCCCCAGCCAAACAATTGGGGCTGAAGTTAGTGGGGACTATATCAATTGGCACTACTGATCCCAGGGGGATACTAGTCCTGGAAGGCAGTCTGACACTTTTCCACCAGTGAAACCAGCCTTCAGCTGAGGACCATGGGCTTTAACATTTTGTGCCATCAGCTGTTGCATGTTTCATTGATGTTTCACATCCAAATAGGGCACATGCTGCCATGTCATGGACAGAAGTATAACAGCTCTTGTTCAGTCAGTACAGGCCTCAGAGGAAAAATGTCTAAGTTCCCAAATCTTACAAGCACTGAGCCTATCTCGGTGATACAGGCAGTCCTGGCTGCATTCAGCCCCTTCCCACCCTTTCACAATCTGCCTCAGGCTGCACAGAAGAGAGGATCTTTCCTTCTTTGTGGAGAGCAGGAGGCAGCCCAGAGGAAGGCTGTGAGCACTCAAGTGCTGAGCTCTGCACAGGGAAAAGAACTCAGTCCCACAGATATCTGCTTCAAAAACATCCCTGGTCTGTCTGTTAGATTTTATTAGCAGTAATGTTTTAAGAACAGCTGAACACTTGGTTTCCCCCTTCCCTAGACTTTCCTCTGAAAAGTGAGCAAAGCCAGCTAGCATACACAGCTGCTCCTTCATTTAGAAGGACAGTGTTTTGCAACTGCTTGAGTCAAAGCATGGCAATAAACAACACACAGATTAAAAAAAAAACAACTACTACACTTATACATTTTTCTTGCAATTAAAAGTATCTTGAAAAGTATCTGCTTGGCACATCTCAGGCACTACACTTCCTATAGACACAGTTTTGGAGTAGCCAAATAAAGCCAAAGGCAGCAATATGGGTTCTTCAAATAGACTCTTACCATCAGCAAATCCTTGCTAAGTGCTGTGTGTACACTGCACTGTAAACACAGCTATGGAGATTACACTGACCATGTTAGGACTATGTGGAAAGCTAAAGGAATTGGGTGAAATCTCGCACTAGTCATTTTATAGTGCTACTGCTCTTCACCTACCACAGAGGGAACAGATTGATAGGATAATGTGGAATAAGCCATAGGAACAGACACTATTCACAATACAGCACCTCCCAGCCAACTGCCTGTTTAATAGAGAGAACCTGGATCCAGGGAATGTTTGGGCAAGCACAGCGCTAAGTTAACGTGCCTTTATTTACATGTCCCAGAGGGCCACACTTCCTGTAGTACAAGCTCCACAAAGGGAAGTTAGTTGTTTCCTTCATCAGTGTCTGGCTCTGCTCCAGAACCTTATTTTCTCCACAGAAGCCTCTCCAGTGAAGCTGTTTCCACAGGCTCTCTTTTCCTCATGCCCAGCCCTCAGGTGAGCAGGGGTTAGTGGGGCCCCTCTTGGGTACCAAACCAACTGGGATGCTGACACTCATTCATGCATTGTGCCCCAAAGTTACACTAGGGGCTCCCCACCATCTTGCAGGGGCAGGAGTCAGACTCACCTCCTCCCAGGTAGTGCAGCCAACCCTCCCTCATCTTAATCCCTGAAATGTAGCACCAAAAAGCACTTTGGGGAGAAGCTGGAGTCATCTCTCATCACATACACACTCTATATACGTAATTTCAGATTGAGCAGTAATAGCAGCAAAACAGTTTACTTCCAGATAAAGTTTTAATAGGTTCCGACCTCTAGCAGCCACACAGCCTGGCGACCTGCTCCTTTGTGTGAATGCCCATATGAACACTGCCGTAGAGTTGATCAAATGAGCTCACACCAGTTTCTTAAATTGTTAACACCATTTGTAGACATTGTCAATACCCTTAATTCCTATTTATTTGCTACCCACAGATAAATTGTATAGAAATACAGCTCTCGGTAGGAGAGGATTCAGTAGGCTGGAGACATTACAGATGCTCTGTACTGAAGGGTGGTACTGTACTGAATTGTACACTGCTTCTGGGATTCAGGTGAAAAAGCTAAAAACTTCCCCTGTGGCAGCAGTAAGACATTGGCAAGGAGCAGAACTTTAAAGCAGAGATTGCTACAGGATGGGTCAGATACAGGGTAAACTCCATAACTCATAAGCCACTCTTGAAAAAGTAAATGAGTAGGATAGCAATTCTGCAAATCTACTTCAACTTTACTGAATTTAGAGGATTACTACACAAAACTGCTAATGAATAAACAACAATACCCTGTATCAAATGAAATATTTACTCTGCTTAATGATACTCCTGAAGTACAGATTTTTTTTTCCAAGCAGTTACAGTGGAAAAAAAGAATCCTTTTTTCATAGCTATCCATGCATACCCACTGTCCACTCCAACAGCTGCATAGCTTCAGTACTTCTGGATACCTTTGCAGATTTATTAGCTGTCCTGCTACAAAATTCTGATTGTTCCTGGTTGCACAGTTTTGCCAGGGGTGAGGAATGTGGGAGGGATCTATAATATTTTTATGACTATGGTATGACCTTCTATCAGCTTGATGGGATTGAGTCCCAGGGCTCTCCCCTGAGAGCAGGGCAAGCATCCCTTGAAATGGATGTTCATGGAGAGACAGAGGTCAAAGTGACAGCAGGGTCTGAACGCTGGTAGGAGTTCTAATTATGAATGCAGCTACTATAGGTTGCTATTCTGGGAGCTGCTAACTTAACAGGCAAGTAAGAAACAGGAGGTTCTTCTCAAAAGATAGAGCACTTCCACCTCCTGCCTGTTAGGGATGTGAATTTTCTAATCCAGCAGTGATTTGCCATCCCTGCTTTATCAAGGTCAAAGAGAACCAAATCAAATCTTGTCTCTGCTTATTTTTTCTCCTCATACCAAGTTGGAAGCTCATTATCCTAAATCCCCTTTACCAGCACAGATTAGAAAAAGTTTCACTTTACAGCCTAAAGGCTAATATTAGTGGCTTTGTGGCAGCATTCTCACACCCAGTGTTGCCTTGTTAAAGCTGAGAATCTTTCAAGCAGACATAAAGCTATTGTAAGGACAAATTCAGTTAGAAGTGGAACACCTGCATTGAGAGCTTGAATTTAAGAGAATTCTACCTCTCCTCAGGACCTCTCTTCCTCTGCCTGACTCTCTGAAAAAGATTAACTTCAGTACACAATTCAAAGCAAGCACCAAAAACAATTTTTACCACAGGAGATGATAGTACAGAGGATTCACAATCCTGCAGTCCTGCCACAACTGATTTCTCATCTACTAACTGAAAATACTGGACACCAACCTGTGAACCTGCCAAAGCAAGCAGTGGCTTTGAGCAAAGTTTGTATCTGCTGGTACTCTTGGGAGGAAGACTTCAAGGACATCAAAATGGCATCCTAAGCCCCAGAGCCTCTCAGAGCTCAGAGTCCACTGTGAAGGATTGGCAAAGGCTGCCTGAATGTCAAAATCCTACCCATATCCCCTTTGCATGTTTTTCAGCAAAGCACAAAGCAGGCTGAAGAGTCCTACATTGCCAAATGTGGGGAAGAAGCACTTTTTGTGCTCTTCATAATTAAAGCTCTTCTCAGAGGGCACAAGGGTAGTTTGCCTCCTCGTGGTGGGGGGTTGCTAGTGCTCTGCTAATGAGAACAGGCTGCTGGCTAACAGGTGGTCTATGGACCCCGTTTGTTTGCTTAGGAAGCCCTCCCAGGCCAGGCAGGTAAGCAGCATGCTGCCCTTATTGCTCTGAGAACTGAGATCACAGGCTGTACAGATCAGCAGCCATACAAGCTCTGGTGGGGACAGGACAGCTGAACAAGAACCTAGCATAGCCTGCAACAACAGCACGGGAGAACAGCTCTGTCCTCACTGCGATAGGACAGCTTGGGACACACAAATCTGCATGCATCAAATTCATAAAAGCTTAGTTTGCTCTGTTGTCATTAGTAAAGGAAGGACTGAACACTGTGTTCTCACCAGATGTTGTTCTCACCAGGTGTTTATAATAAGGGAAAAAAAAGAAAGCTTTTCCAGGGGGCACCAAAGCTATTTGTGGGCATAGACAGGTTCCAACAGGACTTCAGGAGGAACACTGGTGGAGCTGCAGCCACCTGCCTGCCACTGGAGATGCTAGCAAGAACAGATCTACTCCTCCTCACATACACATAAAGAAGGTGTTTTTATGAACTTAGTTCCACTCCTTTTCAGCTGCAGAATCAAATCTTGAAACCTTGGTCTATGGCAAAAGTAGAACCAGCAGCATGCCCAGCTAACCAGCAGCTGTAAAACAAGGTACCAAACATATTCTACTTTCAGAGTAGCGCTTTCCCCTGGATGGGGCACTCTCCTTCTGAAACAATAACAAAATAGAAGGGGAAGGAGAAAGGAGAGGGAAAAAAAAAAAAAAAAAAAAAAAAAAAAAAAGCAGCTGTTATAAGCACACAACCTTACCTCTAAACCCAGGCATCTAGAAACAGCAGTAGTAGGGGGAATGTGCATCACTAAGCCCACTCAAAAAAAGGGTAGCTATATTCAGCTCCCCCAGGAATGAACCTCAAATATCTCCCAATACACCTTCTTTATCCCTTGCCATTGATATTTAAGTACCCTACTGTGCTCCCATAGGCAAGCACAACCTGTCAAGCCTACCTTGCACCTGTGAGGTGGCCACTTCCCAGGTGCAGCCCACCTGGGCTTCTAAAATCACAATCCCAACACCGCCAGGTGCAGTCTAGAAAGCATGAAAAAGGCTGGGAAGGGAGCAAATGCAAAGATGCTAACCAGTAGATGAGCAATAATGTTTGTTTGTAGCCCTAAATCATAGGTTTGTGTGTTGGGATAGTCCTATAGAAACATGCTGAGAACGTTCCTGGAGGGTGTGGTGGCAAGCTGTGCTTAGGCAAGCTGAAGCAATGCAAAATGATCAGATACAAGTATGTTGTGCTCAGGCACCTGGTCTGTTTGCATAACAGTGTGCCTGAAATTTTGCTTTCTTTTCAACTGAAACAGTTTGTCAAAGTGTTTGTAGCACGAGGTGTGCTATTACTTCAAATTAAGAATGTTTCTTCCTCCTGAACAACTGCTCTGAAGCCTTTCCTCAGACTGAGCCCTACTGTCCATTGCTAGCCCAGGCTTTTACCTTCCCACCTGATGGATGGTGCTGGTGAGGCGAAAGGATAGCCAACAACCGCCCCATGCCCACAACGGGCTACTGAGCACCAATGCAACCTGATGTTTCATTTTTAACAAGTATCCCCAACCGAAAGCAAGTGCTGCCTCACAGAGTGTTTCTCATAAGCAAAAGAAGACAAATGCAAGCCAGACACCCGAGTGTGGGAGGAAGAGGAATGCACAGTGCGCTCCTAACTGTCATCACATTGCTCTCGCAGGCAGCTTCCCCTTCTCAGTGGTTTGCACTGGAGGAGGGGATGGCTGAGAGTATTGCAGTGGGAAACCTCACACTTGGCTCTGCCCAGACTGATGGGATAGCCAGAAATTATAAACTTCGTCTTGGGCTGTGTCTGCTTGAGAAGAAGACTCATGAATACATTAAGTAAATGTGCTTGTGTCGTTCTCAGAGCTCCTGGGGGCTATGCACTGCTCACAAACTGCATCAATATTAGGATATTAGCCCAAAGATAATGGCAGCCACTTGTCTTCTGATCTGTGCAGAATTCTTGGCTTTTCACAATGGCAGTCTCAACAGCCAGCTTAGGAACCAAGGCAGCTCACAGGAGGGCAAGGTTGGGACAGGCTGGCATCATTTCTGTGTTGCTTCTCAGCAAGCTTAGTCAGAGTGTTTGGGTGACCCAGCACTCCCCACCCCACTTGCATCCTTGTCACTGCCCAGTGACGATATCTGAAGCACCTTCACTGAGGCTGGGTGGAGGAGAATGAGTTGTTTTTGAAATTGCTGGCAGGGCACAGCTAAGTCATATTTAAGTGAATCTCCCTTTGTGAGAATACTTAAAGAAGAGTCTGAATCAAAAGCTGGATCTGACCTGTGTTCACATCCACAGGTGACCTCACCTATTGGTCCTTTTGCCAGCAGCAGGAGCTACTGTGTTCACATTCACGCAACCTCAAGTTGCTTCCAGCCTCTTCAGTTCTCACTCATGTTCCCTTCCCTAACCTCCACACATCTTCTTCAGTCTCATCTTTAGCTTACTACATCTGTGATAGCCTCTCTTACTAAATATAAATGTGCAGACTCAACTACATAAATAAAATGGCCCACACGGTAAGCACACATGAGGGCAAGATGTCTTTCCCATGGACAGGACAATCAATTGCTAAGCAAATCCCAAGCACTGCACTCCCATGCCAGAAAAGGGAGCAGAAGGCCTAGGAGCAATCTCAAGCTGGCTTAGAACAGCTCACATCTACCTCCTGCTGGGGTGAGACGTTCCAGCAGTGCTGACAGGACACTTAAAGCAGGACAGCCTATTCCTCTCCCTCCACACCAGCCAGGAACAGTGGGTTCACAGGCTTGCACAGGAAGGTGAATAACCTTCCTGATTGAGAGCCACCATTGGATTTCTCAAGGGATGTGCAGGCAGAAGGGATGCATCACCCTGGGCTGAGCTGGGCTGACCTGCTGTGTGCTGTCTGCATTGAAGCTCCCTCTTTGCTGAGCAATTTCTCAGCCCCATCAGAGTCCCATCTCCAGGTGTTCCATCTCTGTGCCTGTTGCTGCTCCTTCTCACTCTCAGCTTCTCCCTCTCCCCAGCCCTGGCTGTGATAAACCTCCACTTTTAAACCTCAACACTCAAACCCCTTTGAGGCAACACAGAGATGATGGGGCCTGCTGTGCTTGTTTGCTTCACAGCCTTTCAGAGGCAGCTCCAAGTACAATGAAGCTCCAGAATAAATCCCACTGAACAGGAACACTTTCATAAATAACTTAAGCTATATAGCTTGCAAGTCCTCGTATATTTCTTCATCTCCACAGCCAAAAACATGTGTTTTGTGTTGCTTCACATAAATCTCTCAGTATTTATCCTCATAGACTCTTCTATAAATTGCTCACTAGGCTTCAAAACACAGCAAGCAGGCTCTTTGATGTGTGTCTCAAACACCAGGTGAATCAATCACTTCGCGTACACCTTGTTTGCTCCCACGCAGGGAGAAGTTACCGGTCCCCTTTGCCAGAAAAAAGGGCAAGAAGTCAAATGGTTTTGATGGATGGATAAACGTCTGTGGGCTGACCCTCCTGCACAGAGCTTGTTTATACTGCAACTTAGCAGTACTCCCTCCTCCTGATAGCTGATAAAATATTCCATCTCTCCTTATGAAATACACTCCAGACCAAGAGACTGCACATGAATATTTGATCTCTTTGTAAGCTCCTTTTCCACTATTGCACTTCCCCCATGGTGATACTTCTCTTACAGGATTAAGCAGAGAACCATTCCTGTCCTGTGGCACCACACGAGTGTACCAGTCCTGTTACAGGCCCACTATGCAGGGGTGGATTTCACTCAGCACCATTGCAGCACAACTTGTAGCATTTACTCTGTGAGCAATTCATGTTAATTCAGGTTACAGCTTAGGTGAATAACCTTCCTGATTGAGAGCCACCATTGGATTTCTCAAGAGATGTGCAGGCAGAAAGGATGCATCACCCTGGGCTGAGCTGGGCTGACCTGCTGTGTGCTGTCTGCATCGAAGCTCCCTGCCTCTACTTCCCCATGCAAAATGGAGATGAGTCAGTGCAATAGGAAAACTAGGAGCCTCTCCTTGGTATTGACACAGTGCTCCTGCTGGCAACGTCATCAGCTCTCAGCACTGAGAACCAGCCTGCACACCCTGCACACTGTAGCATGGCTGCCATTGATCCCAATGTGACAGCTCATCAATGATTTGTAGGGGAAGACAAGGGGATGGAGAAGTTGGAAAATGGGAACTGCAGCCTCAGGCAGCTTGGTGCTTGGTGTGTCACACCAGTGGTGTGACAAATCCAGTGGTGGGGAAGGAGCTGGCTGGTTTGGGGAGCTCCAGTCTTTGTTCAGGGGTCCCAAGAGCAGAGCAACAGGCTGCTCTGGAGATCCCCATGGTTAGTCTTTCTGCCCCTGCACCACTCCTGTGCAGTTACATGTTGTATCCCTGGGCTCTGCGCTTCCTTTTAACCTGTGATGTGGGGGCTGGACTGCTTTTGCTACAATCTGCTTCTTTATGGTGGAGGTTCCTGCATGTGTAAGCTGCATGTATGGTTCACATTACCAAGCTAAAATCTCCTGTCATCACCTGAGAGCCCAGGTCAGGCTCCAAGGCTTGAGTCCTGCCTGCGGGGAGCATCCCATTGGCATGAGCACCACATCCCTGCCAGGGCTCTACTCGCACTGCAGTGTTTTCCACCCACTCCTGCTTCAGCCCTCATACCATTCACTCTGCTACCAGCAAATGAATGTCATGGGCAGCTGAGAAGCAGTGAGAACAGAGGCAATCATTGCGGTGGGGTTTAACATCATCTTGATCCCAGTCTGATCTCTCCTGATATCTTCTCTCCTTGCTGAATTCCTGCTTTAGCTCTGCTGTCATCCTATTGAAGAGCATGAGTTTAAATCAATCATGCAATTAAAAGTAATACTACTAATAACAGTGAACAGAGGGGGAAGGGTTCCACTTGGGGATTTTCTTATCTCTGGGTTTTGAGTTTCCCTTTTTGCAACTTTATGGGAATATGTTTTCACTGGGGCTTGCATGAGGGGTACAACATTAGTCCATTGCTGGGAAAGCCTCAGAGACAAGAGTCAGACAGGCAATCATACAGGAGAACGGGTGCTCATGCTGACATGTAGGGATATCTTGTTCTGATGAGAGCAGCTAACTTGGCCTTGTGGGGAGCCTTGAAGGTGTCACAGGACTAGCAGCCCCACCACACCCTACATAAACTGTTATGAACTGGTGCCGGCCTCAGCTCTGGGATCTTCCAATCCTCCCAGTTTCCACGGGATCCATGTGGCATCTATCACACTCTTCTTACTCAGATAGTAAAACTTTATGGCATCTTTCATCATCGCCTTGCAGAGGGCTGGCTGCAGCCTGCAATTTGCAGGGAGCAGCCAGGCTGGCGGTGGGGTCCTGCTGTCCCCTGCCGGCAGCCCCACATGGTTGTGACACCATCAGGATGGTAGCAGGCCCGGTGGACCGCAGGCAGATCACCTCATCACACCAGGCCAGGGCGATGCTCAGAGAAACCAGACAGAAACCTTCTCTGATTCCCACCAGGGCTGAATGTTTGAAGTTACAGCACTTAATGTTCTTTCACAGGGGCGAGGCGTGTGCCGCTAATTGCAGACACAGAACAGTGGCCATGGTAGCCATACTACTACGATGTGACTGAAATGAAATGCGAGGAAGGGAAGGATGAAAATTGGGACTAGCACTGCTATGAAACAGTAACATGGTATAAAATCCTCTCAGCTAAAACTATACATCGTTGGAAGTAGCCAGTAAATGTGAATTCTGGCTGGCAGCCAGAATGCAAATGGCAAGGCTGTATGCACGGAAAGTTGCTTAATGTGCAGTGGAGACCACTGCTATCAAGGCTTCCAGAACAGGCTGTGCTGGCGCATAGGTTTTGCAGTGTTGGTTACAGGCTGTTAAACTCCTGTAGATCATAAATTCTCATTCTTTTTTTAACTGCATAAATTCACTCTGAAAGTCCTCACAGAAACACACAGAAGTGGCTCGTAGCTTCACTAGTAGCTTCACAGCTCCCCAATTGAAAGGAGGCAGAACGAGAGGAGATCCCTCTACCAAGAAAGGTCACGTTTATATGACATTACTTCATAGGAGCACTAACCAAAAAGCTCCTAAATGGAAGGAAATACTGGTAGTGTTGTCACTGAGGATGCCTGTCCTGCTCACACCATACCTTCCCTCCAGGTAAGGGACAAGAACTCTCAGCAAGTCAGGTGGTAGCCCACTCAGATGCTGGAAAATGGCTAGGAGAATGCGGGAGGGAGACAGGGGTTTTAAATCATTAATGTGTTAAGTTGCCTTTCCCAGATGGACTATGTTTCTCCATCACCACCCCCACCCACAAATTTACTTTTATTTTAAACCCTGGGGCTTGTTGCTGGCAAGAAAGGAAACTTTGCAGTCAAGGGCAGCCAGAAAAAGTCATTTCATTTCTGGTTGAGAACTCACTGCAGTTGGATGTGAGCCCCAGGGTGACCCAGTGGTGCTTTACCACAATGCTAGTGTGGGGACCATGTTGTGAGGCAGAGGACAATGAGGGTGGGCACAGAGCCCCACTCTTCAGAGACAGGAACTGAAGACAGCTCTCAGGACAGCAGCTTCTTCAAGGCTGGGCTAGTGGCTCTCAGCAATCCTGAAATTCCTACTACTTTCCTTTGGCATACGTACTTATTTTTCAGCTTTCATGCTTGTAAAGAAACACCTGAAATTCAACACATCAAGGTTAAAAAAAAAAAAAGAAAAAAAAAGATAGCGAAGAAAAATGCATCCAGACAGTTTGCAGACTTGGGGTTCTTCAGTCAGTGCAGTAATTTCTGGAGCCATTGGCCAGAGGAGCGCAGATGCCATTCCTGCAGCATGCCAGTGGCAGTGGGCAGGGAGAAGGACACCAGTGGAATCTGCTCCCCTTGGGGGCTCCTCTGCTGGTGTGTACTGGTTTGTCCATCCCTCTTGAGAAAGAATTGTAGGCTCACAGCTGAGTCACCAGCTGTGGAGATCCTAAATCCCTGTTTCTTCCAAAAATATGCTGTGGGGCAGGTGACAGAGAGGGAAACCCATGTGTGTGGGGTCTGTGCTGAGCCCACACTGGCAGGAGGCACAGTGAGGGCAGGAGCCATGGCGATTTGCCCAGCAGATGAGATCACTGCCTTGTGAGTCGCAGCCTGGTGGGCACCAGTGTGTGCACAGGTCTCCTGTTGTGCTTTGGGAGCAGAGGCTGTGCCCACCCAGGCAGTAGGTTGGGACTGGTGACCCCTGTGAGATGAGGTGTGTTCAGTGGGATGTGGGGTCGTGAGTAGGTGCACACTGCCCTATCTCAGCCTTCACTGTAGTGAGAGCTGCCCCTCCTCAGAAGCACTGTGTCCCAGAGAGACAGGCCAAGGATCCTGATGCTGTCTGCCAAAGCCAACACAAATAGGCCAGAATGCATACACATAGCCCTCCTCCTCTGACACCACTCCACGTGCCAGTGGGACCCCAGTGCAAATGGCTCTGGTGCCACTGAAAGGCTGGGGAGCCCAGGAGCCCCGCCGTCTACCAGGAGACTTCTGCTTCCTTGCCAAATGCAAGCATCATCCTCCTCACAAATGGTTAACTTGCAGGGAGCCGCACAGCACTAATGACTTCACATGCATTTAATCAGCTTGGGCTTACAGAGCTGCTGCCTTGGAGCAGGAAAGCCACGCGTGCACCCCAGTTGCAAGGCTGCAAATGCTCCCAAAGCCGCACCCCCCCTTACCAATCATTAATCATCATCGGGAGGGCGGGTGAGGGGGAAAAGGCCAAGTGTCTCCAACCCTGAGGCAGTGCTGACTGGTTCCCTGCAGTGGCAGCTTGTTCTGCCCCTGTGGAGGTGGCCAGTCCTTTGGGAAGGTCACCAGGACCTGCACACAAGAGGCTCAGCCTGCAGCTGGAGGTCTGAATACAGAGCCTCTTCTTAGCTGGCATCACCTCCATCATCTTCACCATGCGGCAGGAAGCATTCTGGAGTGCTTTGGAGTACACCTGCCGATTGTTGGGCATCACCACTGCAGCAGGTAAGAGAGATCTCCCTTTCTTTGCTACTAAAAGCATAGGGGTGGGGGCTCTTGAGCTGTTTCTAAGGCTTTGGCCAGGTCTAGCCACTGTTCCGTGCTGCAAGGGGGGTGAGGGAATTTGCTCCTTTTTGCTTTGAGACACATCAAAGGAAAGAGCTGGGTGTATGGGCTGTTTGTATAAGACAAAACAAAGTGCAGGTGGAAAAGAAAGCCAAGTTATTTTCTTGTAAAAACGCAGAGGAACAAGCATAGTGTGAATGGGACTGAAAAGCAAAATACTCAGGACAGCTCAAAACTGTTGGGCTGCCATGGTGGTGCAAAGTCTCATTCACTCAGAGTTGGGCTGTAGTGGACATCCCTGTCCCACAGCACAACTCTGAGTGGGATAAACAGCCAGGGCAGGGGCAGTAAGCTCAGATATTCACTCTGGTACTGCTGCTGACTCCCTCTCATGGGGGAGGGCAGGTAGAATTCTGCCTCAGTTTCTCCATCAGCAAAGCAGAGATCAAAAGGCTTAGCTTGCCTCATGGCTGGAGGTGTGAACAGAGGTTCCTGATGAGAAGTGTCTCAGGTGCCTGTGTCAGACTCCAGGAATTTTGGATTTCAGACATCGTTTGGTAGGTCACAGCAGGCCCTCCCACCCTGGCTTTTCCTTTATCAACTGCAGACACTTTGCTCAAGTCAGGGACGAAGCAGAAAGCACAAAGGTCAGCTGGAGAACACACAGGTCCCCAAGGACACCCGGAGCCCTGCTGGGACAATGGAGGCTGTGCTCCACAGTGTACTTTATAGACTGATAAAGTGCAGAGGTTCAAGTCATTGAGTTTGTACAAACTCCCCAGCACATCGTATTGAGATTGCAGGCAGGAGCTGGCACACTACTTTAACTAGTAAATGCAAATCTGTCTGTTCCCATCCTCCTTAGGCCCACATGAGCCTACGCTGATCATATTCACCCTTAAAGCTTCAAACTCACACAGATATTATTGGGTGAAAACACGGTCTTGTTGCAGGAAAATTAAAGCTAGAACAGTAAAAATGAATGCGTAGCTTGCAGTTTGGAAGAGTCTCAATGGAATATAATCTCTCTTGACTATTTGCTATTTTCCACACTCTGCATCATCCATACCCCTTCCCGTAGCTCTTTTTGAAACCAGCAGTGCAGTACCCTCAGCTGAGCAGCTGCAGAGTACAGACAGCTGCACTGCCAGTCTCTGTACTTTTCCATATCTCCGCTCTGATGCCTTCCTACTATCAACTGGTTTTCCCAAAAGGACAGTGAAGGAATGGGAGGTGCCCATGCTTTATTCTTTTGTGTGTCTCAATGGGGTAAGAAAACAGCTTGATGCAGCGCTTAGTGCCTGATGAGGTGTATGAGGTTTTCACATGAAATGGAAACCACGCAGAAAGGAATCCCACAGGCTTTGGTTGAATAAGAATAATGAAAGGGAGAGGAGAGTGCATCAGCCTCACTAATTGATCCTGAGAAGGTCTGGCCAACTCCATAGGCTTGCAAACACAAAAGACTGCCCACAAAATGTAACCCTTCCTTCCCCCAGGACCTTGGTGTGCAATGGGGCTTCTTGTACAGGAAATATCCTGTTGTCCATTGCTCGTCAGTGAGGAGCAATCAAACCATCCCACAGATGACCTCTGGGTTGGGGGTATCTCCGTAAATTGGAGATTTTAGGCCTCGTGATTTCTGCATCCAGAGAGTCTTTACTTTTTTCTTAATTCTCATGCTTTCAACCATTTAATTCCTAATCATGTGCCTTTAACCACATGATTTGGAGAAGATCCAAATCAAGGCAGCAACAAGTCCAAACAAACACTTCAGAAACAACCCTTTGCTTTTTGTAGATACTTCACTCAAACAGCTTTGCAGATAAAGCAGAAGCCGTGCAAAATCAGAAAAATTCCCCAGGCAAAGCAGAGTCTAGAGCTGTTGAATTCTGCATTTGTCTGTGGGGAATGACTGAATGGATGAATTCTGACTTTGTATAGAAAAGTGTTAAGAAAGTTGCTTTATCACAGGATAATGAAGGACAATTCCTTGTGTGTAGGACGGCACAGCTTGGTCTCTTCACAGCCCTCTGATGACAGTGATATTCCCTGTCTTTGCTTGGGTGTGGAGAGACAGGACGTGGGCCCCATATGTTCCCCTGGAGCCAGGAGGGGCCAGTAGAGGAGATCAGCAGCTGCAGGTGACACAGCAAGAACCAACAAAACCACAGCGTCCAGATGGGTCTTGGCTTGGCTGGATCAGCACAGCATGCTCAGGCACAGACCCACAGTACTGGCCCACCTCATGGCCGTGGTGGGCTAGAGCTTGGCTCCCTGCTTGTGAGCCTGGTACCCTACTTCTGTGTGGGCACAGCCACAGCTCAGGTAATGTAATCCAAAATCTGGAAAAATACTCTAACTCCAGTGTGGTGTTAGAGTAACCATAGCCTGCTGGCACCTCATGTCTTGGCCAGTGTGCGCTGAACAAGCTCCCTGCAGCTGGTGCAAAACACTTTGTTTTTGTGCTATTTTGGAAATACCCTTGAGGGATGTTGAAGGAAAGTTTGCATGCCATAAAGCTATTGGCTCCCAACGGCCAGTCCTGGAAGGACTTTAGCCTTGCTAATACTCTTAATCCCCCTTAAACTGACTCCCCAGTGTGCTGTGCTGGCTTGTGTTCTGGGTGGATGTTCATTCCTTGTTTTTAATCTGCCTGCTCCTCTTACAGGTTTTTGTGTTTGGCTAGCAAAGAATTTTAATGCCATGGCTACAGCCCTACCTGAATGCAACTGGCACAGTTCACCTATCCTGCCTCTGCCCTACAGCCACATGTGGGGTGCAGCAGAGCTGGTGGGCATGGAGAGGATCAGAGCAGAGAGGCCTCATCAGAGGCTCACAGATGTGTGGGATGAGGCAGGAGCAGATGGGGAAGTGCGACTGAAGTCTCTGCAGCAGTAGAGGGTGGGAAAGACATTGGACAGACACCATTGCTTATCTCTGCCCAAAGCTGTTATTCTCTGAGCACATCTTCCCCGGCCATGCAGCAGCAAGGCTGCCTGCTGGTATATTGCTGTGTTTGGTTCAGGAGCTGTACATCAAGGCCAGCACTCAGCTCTGATTTCAGGATTCCTGTATCAGCTTGAGTCACCAAAGATACAGATCAGAAGCAGATGCACCAACAGCCATAGACACCAGGGCATGGATGCTGGGAGCTGATGGGACACCAGAGAATCACAAACTGAGCCAGCAGTCAACACCTTTGCTGCCTTCCCTTTCTAGTGCTGATCGGCGTGGGTGTAGAAACTCTACAGCGAGGGCAGTTCAAAAGCCTGGCTTTCTACCTGCTGTGAGTATTTTTACCCTTGCACTCAGAGCTAGTAGAGGTGGCACAGTTGATTCCTCCACCAAATATAGCACCAAACTAGCCTGCAACAGAAGCAGGAAACAGTATTAAAGGCTTTGGGGAATTGAGAACTCTCTCATTAGGCTTCCAATGAGTAAGTTGATCCTGTTAGTGAGAATGACCCTCTCCTCATGCTAATGTAGATTCAGGCAGGCCAGAAGTGACACTGGCTGCAAGTTAGCCCTCCATGGGTGGAAGGTCTTGAGCTTTCCTCCATAAACCAGCCAGGTAGAGAGTGTTCAGACCCTAGCACACAGTCTTTGTTGTGATTGGAACAGTAAATCCCAGCCCTCTATGCCCCTTCTTCCATCTGCAGAGCCCAACCCTGCCTCCCTGACAACTCCACCTTTCAGTTTTTCAGGTATTGCAGTTACTGTCTGTGAAGGCTTCTTCTTTCTCAGTTTGTTCCTGGAGATGTGCTTCACGTGAGTAGATCCTGTCCAGTCTTTCTCAACCCTTGTGCAACTTGCCCAGGGCAACCTGTCACTTCCATCAGACCTGTCAAAGCTGCAACTGCCACACCAAAGGTCCTGCCCCTACTGCCATGGCAGTAGTGCAGCAGGGAGATAAGTGGAGTCATGTCCACACCTAATTAAACACGTTTTAACCCAAGTTTGTGCCATAATCTGCTAAGCATCAGTATGACAAACCGTAGTCTGCAGCATCTCCTTAGCACATGGTACAAAGTCATACAAGGGCCCAGCAGAAGTTTGAGTTAAAATGTAGAAAATCCTTACACTCTTCTGCTGACTTTCAGCATAAGCTCAAAATCTCCAATTGCTAGGAGGCAACACCTTAATCCAAATAGTAGGTATAAACATGCCAAGAAGAGGTCACATATGATGCTGACTTATTACTTCTGCCCACCACACTCAGGGCTCTGACTTCATTTAGCTTCCCTAACCAAAACACCAGTTTTTCTTGGCAAACTAGACTGAGAGTCTGAACCTTTAGATAGATCATGGTTAGGTCCAAACCCCCTCAGCATGCACTTGGTGTACAAGGACTTCTGTTTCTCTCTCCAGATATGAGCCCGACTCTTTGGCACATTCCTGCTGGAAGCAAGCCAGACGCCCAGGGAGTTTCCAGAAATTCCTGGGGTACACTCTGCTCTCAGTGGCTTGCTTCTTGCATCCCGTCATCGTCTGGCATGTCACCATACCTGGTGAGGAGCCTGAGTTGGGGTGGGGAGTAGTGCAAATGAAAGACGAATATGGTCTGCTGGGAACAATGGACTGGTAGACCCAGAGATGGTGAGGATGTGTGCAGTGCTGAGTTAACTGGACCAAACACTTATTGGCTAGCACTTCACGTTGGGCCAACGCTCAACCAATATATCCTTCTCTCCAGGGTCCATGCTTGTTCTCACTGCCTTGGCCTACTTCCTGCTGAGCAAGAGGAGAAAGACCTCAGGGCACAAAGACGCACATCCTGAGGCAGGCCAGTACGTGGACCCTTCAGCTACTATGGCAGCCCCAACCATTGCTGGTGACACTGAGCAGACCTACACCTTCCATGAGGCCCAGAGGGAGCAGCACTGCTCACTGCTGGGCCACATGAAGAGCATCCTGAAGGGCAGCAAGGACAGAAGTCTGACCCATCCAGCTGCACTCCAACCGGAGGTCCCACCAGCCCCACGCAAGCAAGTGCACTTCCAGGAGAAGGTGGTGCAAATCATCCCTTCTGTCAGCGAAAGCCTGGATGATGTGGAAAGTGAGACTGAAGAAACCACATCAGATACAGCACCCATCCTCACCCCTCCTGATACCCCTGTCGTCCTCACTCCCCTTAGTCCCACAGGACTGTTTTGAGGACTCACCAGCAACAAGGATAAGGCAGGCACACTTGTACTTGAGTTCTTCTCTGAGATTCAGGCAGCTGATGGACCTTGTGCCATGGGCAGTGCTGCCACAATGACTAGAGTATCACAGCTTCCTCTGCACTTGCTATGATCCTGGCAGGTCAGCAGGAAATCCCACAGGCCAACCCCACAGCTAGCAAGGAGGATGAGGGATGGAGTGTGTGTCACCCATGCCCCAGTGTGGAGGAGTGGCCCTTCTTGCCCTCCCTACCCTGGCTGGTTCACCTGTTAAGCAGGGACTGCATGTACAGATCAGGACTGCAGAGCTGGTGACAGGGACTGTGGTGGTCTGCAACCCTACAACACCATGCCCAGGGGACAAGCCATGGATTGACCAGCCCATTAGAAAAACAGTAAGGTTTCTCCTCCTGGGAATTTCCCTCTATGGCTTCATTCATCATCTATTACAGAATGACATGCCACAGCAGCAGCTTCTGCCTAACATCACAGCCATGACATTTGCTTCCTATGAGGCAGTAAGAGGCAGGAAGAGTGCTACCACCATCCATCAAGCAGCCCCTGTTGGGAACAGTTGTCTTCTGACTGTCCTTGTTGTGCCTGGAATTGCTCATGGAAGCTTGGAGTTATCAAGCACTCTTCTGGAGCTAGCTCTTACTAAATGTTCTGCTTTGAGACATATTCTGGGCCCAGCAGGGGAGTTTCGTCACTGTGGGAGCAGGGAGGACCCTAGGAAGCCTTCTGGAGTTAGAAGAGCTTTGGAATGCCATAGCACCTCAAGTTCCAAGATTCAGCACTGCACTGGTGGGCTCATCAGACTGTGCTAAATACGGCCCCCAGAGGGCAAAGGCAATAATAAAGTTACAATGCTGCCCCACAGGCCCTTTCCAATCCCTGAAGTATTCACCTTTGCCTTAATCCTACTGTATCCTCTGCTCTTTGAGGACCATTTACCTATAATACAGCATTTCTTTCCTGCTCAATCCCTCAGGCAGGATTTGTAACCTCTTTGAGGTTCTACCAGAGCAGTACAGGGCAGATAGCTCAAGACTCTTTTCTCTGCTCCCGGATCCATTAGCAAAGGGACCTACAGCTCAGCCTGTGCCTGCACATGCCATCAGCAAGACACTCTCATCAGCACCAGGCAGCTCTTGTGGCTGCACATGGGAAGGAGTAGTTTGCTTGGACACTGGACATGAGTGCTGGAGTGGGGGATGGTGAAGGACAGAAAATCCTTGAGATCTGCTTAGGCTGATAATAATACAGAAGTCAGTGTGGACTTTTTTTTTTTTTTTTTTTTTTTGGAAATACATTGCTTCATTTTAAATATTCATCTCTCTGAGACACAATCACCACAATTGCCATTTAGGAAGGTGATGTATTTTGAAGGGAAATGGGAAAATGTGAAGTGCAAATGTTCAAAAAGCAAAAGGAAAGTGATGAGAACTCAGTGCAACTTTTTAATAAACTCTGATTAAATTGTTCCTGTTATGGGAGATAGGTGGGGAAGAAGGCAGAAGATATTGACTCACAGTGGTTGACTGCCTGTGTTGGCTAGTGAAACTGTCCTCAGGAGGGGCTTAAAGTTGGTCTCACACACTCAGTCTTTCCTACAACTAGACATGAACAAAAAAAGCTTGTTCTGTCACTGATGTTTGAAATGATAACTGCTATCTATCTGCTCTATACACAATGCAGAGATTACAGACCTCTTTCTTCCAGTTGCCCAAATTAAAGCTCTGCTTCAAAATAGCATGCTAGAGAAGAGTCACATAGATATCTGACTTTAGGAAGAGTTAGTTTCCTCCTACACCTCCAGAACTGTATTCAGAAAATTGAAGCAATTTACAGACTAACTCCACCCCACTGATACCCTGGACAAAGTCACAGCTCCACTCACAGGCTGGTTTACTCATCACATGAAGAAATGAATATGAAGCTATTTTCCTCTAAAGTAGATAATCAAACAGCATACTCGTACCATCAAAGGCCCTACCCTAGCCATGCTGAAAGGGTATCATCCCTATCCACTTCTCCAAAAGACTGTGCTCAGAGACAGCTCCTTGATTCAGTCACACATCTGCCCATTATACCCACTCTTAGCGGCATGCAACTTTCTGCATCATCCCAGGCTTAACTCTGAATGTTGAATAACTAAATATATACATAGAGATAAGAGTTATCAAAAAGGCAGAGCTCTTCATAGATCAACTGATCTGCTGATGAAAGATCACATTTATGCCACTGTCTTCTTAGCTCTGAGCAAAGCTCCAGGACAGCCTGGGTGCACACAGCCAACCTGCATCCAAATGTCACACATCTGTCCTTACACAGCAGACCCACACATTATAGCCATATGACAGCGGAGATAGCTGGCAAGGGGAACAGCAGTGGAGTGAGAGTTCTGGGGTGGGGAAAAGCAAATTTCACCCCAAATTTTATTGTGCTGTGAAATGTATTTATAGAGTTCTTAATCATTAGCATCTGCAGAATCAGGCCTTTTTGTTTTCAGACATGTCTCAATGTAGAATTCCATTGGGAAATGGGACAGGGAAAGCTGCCAGTAAGGTGATTGCTCAGCCTTGTTGGGAATTCCCCTGGGCAGAGTGCTCTTCCATATCCCTAGATGCTTTTCTTGCCTGCTCCCTTCTGTTGGCCTGGCTTTTCTTGATCCCTACAGCTAGCTGCCCTAGAAGATGAAGGTTGGAAAAAATCTGCTCATTACTCCTGTGTTAAATTGTTCATTCAGTTAAGGTCCATCTCTGGCTCACCAGTAATTCTAGAGATAGATGCTCCTTCAGAGGCAACTAAGCTATAGCCCAAAACAACCCTGAAGGACACACACATCACACAAGCTGAGCTGCTGTTCCGCATTACCCTTTTTGTACATCCCCAGCTCTGCTCCCTACCGTCCATCCCATCCTAGTGTTTTTTTGCCAGCTTTTTCAGCTGACAGAGCTCAGTAGCCCAGAGAAAAAAAATAATTAGGAAAAAGAAAGCAGGTGGTTGTCTTCTAGAGGTAATGAGCCAAATAAATCCATGGAAGAAAGGGCCAGGCTCAAAATGAAGGAGGTGAGGGGAATACAAGCACCCTTTTCAAAGGCAGCAGACTGTTACAGCAGTTCAGCTGTGCAAAGAAATGTAACCTCAGGAGTTCCTTAAAATCCCAGTGTAGAAGGAATACTCACCCTCAGGGGGTGCTGGATGACCTTGCAGAGACTGCTTGCTGAAGTGTTCATTTCTCCTTTGGACACTCTTTCTATATCTTGTTATGAGAGGTACCTCAAGGTCTATTAAAAGCACCAGAGGCAGTGGAAAGTTGGAGGGTGAGGTATCAGCATGGAAAATTCACAGAGGCAGGGTGACTGCAGGAAAAGAAAGTGTAAGAACTTGATGCAATCAACTGCGATGTGCAGTGATACCTGAAGTTGAGCTGCCTGAACTGTCAGTCCACACAGCATCACATGAATCCTAGTATATTATTTTTGCATTTATTACTGCTAATTCATGAAGCAGCTAATCCACTAGGATTAGCCCAATGAGTTAGAGTTAATTGTATCAGCCTATAAACTCCTACGGTGTCATATGCTGAAAGGAAAGGAAATGAATCATCCAGAAGTAGTATGTGTGTGAGGTGAAACTCCACAAGGTAACCCTGACAGAAAAAATTCCAAAGTTTCCTCCAAAGACCTTCCTGCATGAGTTAAAGTCTGCCTGCTTTGAATGTATAAGTGCTCTGGAAACTCATCACAACACTATTTGACAGCAACACCTGCAGCAGTAAAGCCTTGCATTGGGGTCAGTGGCATGAGCAGCTCCTGACTCAGGGCTGAGTCACATGAACATGCAGGAGAGAACCTGCCTCCATTCTCATATACGGATCAGGAAATAAGTGCTGCATGTTGACATACCTGTAACACTACCACTTCACAGCCCTGTGCCTTATCCTATTACATTCACAAGCTTCTCCTATGCCCAGGCCAGAAGTTCTGATTCTGTTTTGAATGGACTCCCTCACTTTGTGCTCTTCAGAGAGTTACAAGGACCAGAAACCAAGTGCCAGGCCTGCCTGATGCTCCTCAGAGCTGTTAACTGTCAACATCATCTTGGCATGGGGTGGGCAAGGGCAGGAATCTGGCTTCTAGCTGCCAAACGCCAACCTGCATACCACAGGTGCAATAGTTGCACTTAGGTTATAGCTTAGTGAATGATTAATACACCTTTAGGAAACTAATTCTAGGCAGCTACTCACTCAGTATATGACTTTAATGAATCCTGTTTTGGTGTTGTATGTAAAATGCCAGGAATCTGATTTCCCAACTAGCTTTTTGGATTACATACCTATAGCCCAGAGAAAGGAGACTATACAGCAGCCACACCTCTGAGAAGGCAATGCCATGAGTGAAGGTCTTTTGTAGCTAACCTGGAGATGTTTAAGGCCTTTGAAGATTCAGTCTGAAGATGTAGTCCCTTGGTACCAAAAACAGCATGACAGTGCCTCTGTTTTCCAGGCCTGTGCATCTCTTCATAGCTGTTTTGCCTGCACATGTCTACAGTTCCTTATGCAATACTCTCAAAAATTTTATATTACTCATAAGGTTGCTGTTATTGTCTGCCTTTGCTTTATAAATAGCATTTAATAACATAAACAGTACTTAAGTAGCACTTTCAACCATGGAAACATGGGCACAAAGTGATAAAACAGATTTTGTTCTGTGTCCTGTAGCCACAGTTGAGAATGTCTCAAGCCAATTAATTACAACATTGCTATTTCCTGAAACAGCAGCAGGGAACACGTATCTTTTAAAAGATGTGATAGAAACTACCCAGCAAGGCAAAAGCAAATACACCACATGAATTTGTACTGCAAGAGAAATGCTATTGCAGCCAGTGTGCAGTTTCTGCCACGAGAAGACCCCCTGCTTTCTTGTTACCTGCTTGTATCTGTCAGTGATAGCAGTGTACTACTGCAAGTTTGGCTGCAGCTGCCATCCCAGCATTTTCCATGGTTTCCACCCCTGCGTGGTCAACACCTGCGAAATACAGTTACCTGGGGCTGTGTGGAGATACTGTGTAAAGCTTATTTTTGTTACTCTGTATTATTAGCAAAAGTAATTACTGTAGTTATTTCTCCAAAAGCATGAAGTCATGAAAACAATTTAAAAGTTTAAAGAAAAATCAGCTTAGGCAATGTCTTATATATTTTATATGACTGTAATTTCCATGTTTCTGGCATTCAAACGGGCCATTCAAATGACTTTCTTTACTTCCTAAAAAGAGTAGAATCACAGAGTCATAGGACTGCTTGTGTTGGAAAGGTCCTTAAAGATCATCCAGTTCCAACCACTCACCATGGGCAGGGTTACCAACCACTAGATTAGGGTTTAAAAAGTTTTAAAAAATATGATATGTCAGACAAGAACACTGAAAATTATGAGTTGAATGGCACTAAGCCTAAGCTAGTCTCAAGCAGAAAATCATTAACAACGATTAATTTGTAAACAAACTTCCTTAAGAAATTTTCTTATCATAGAATCATAGAATCACAAGGTTGGAAAGGACCTACAAGATCATCTAGACCAACCTTCCTCCCATTACCACTGCTACCACAAACTAAACCATAGCTCCTCATCCAGATGCCGCTTGAACGCTGCCAGGGACGGTGACTCCACCACCTCCCTGGGCAGGTCATTCCAGTGTCTGACCACTCTCACTGAGTAGGTGTCTATGTGTCTATATGGCTCAATCTCTACACAGAACAGCTACTAAGAAGTTGTACCGAAACCAAGTAGACTTTATTTTCTACATTGTTGTTAACATTTTTATTTTTATTTTTTCCCAAATCCGATCTATTCAAAATAGTGGTGAGAAACTTTAACGGGGCCCTACGTTCATGAGTCTGTAAATTTACTCTGTATCGTATGAGTTACTCTAAAACAGACATGTACGAAAAGCAGTCAGAAAATAATTTTATCATCAACATCACAGAAATAAAATCTACTGCATGACTGAAATACAGAAAAAAGATCGGAGAAAACAGGTTGCATTTGTTCTATAAAAAAATCATATCGTGGCGTTCTGGAGGATACCTGGGTCAGGAAACAGAGTAGATGGAATGAACTATGACTGGAATTGAATAAAATAGAATGAACTTCAGATAATACAAATGCAATTCCAACATAGGCAACGCTTCAAGTATCCAGTACTGAAGAAGTGGAATTCCTGAGGACTGATCCCAAACCAGACTTGAAGTCCAAAGATAAGTTATTGATCCTGCTTTAAAACTATGATAATTTCTCAAATGTATTTTTTCCTCCACATCTGCCTCTCTCTTCCATATGATAATAAACAAATAAATGATGAAGAAAAAAAAGAAAAAGAAAAATGAAGAAAAATGGCTATATGCTGTATGGTCTAGAGAAATAAACCGATAGTATGACACTGAAATATTACTTCTTCAGATCAGCAATCTGATATAATTGAATAAATTTCATGACTAGAATCACAGGGATTTCACTTGGGGCTTTGGTATGTGTGATTACTTGATAGGATATAAAGGTCTATGGTGGACAGCAGAAAAACAGTGATGAGGTAAGAAAACACCTGTGAGGATCATGAAGGCAGAACTGAAAATTGTGTGCAGGAAAGCTGAGAAACAGGAGGAATGTGAGTTTATGAAAGGCTGAAGAGTTAAAAAAGGATAGGTAGATGAGAAAACATAAGAAGACACTAAAACAAAAAGTAAACATGACAGACATGAGGTGTTGATGGACACACAAGAAAACAGTGAGAGCAAAGGACACCAATAGGACTACAAGGAAGACTGAAGCACAGAAGAGCAAAGGACAGGAGACAGGCTAGGTTAGGAGGTGGCCTCACCTCACAAGAAAGGAGAGCATAAAGGAAAACTTACTTCATTCATCCAAAGCAGAAGTATGGCAACATATGCTTGAATTTGAAACTCCAAATTGAATTGCATAAATCAGGAGTGGTTCTTTCCTCTTGAAAGGCCAGAAGGCAGACTGAAAAAAGCAAACATACATCAAGCATAAGCAAACATGTCAATGCATGATTAATTAACCTGTATAGCTTTTTTCAACATCTTTTGGATTTTGAGATGGTTTAAACACATTGTGCAAAACTCCTCTGCTTCTTGCAGCATAGCTGTGTGGTTTCATGGGAAGAACAGTGGGACAAAGTGCACTACCTCACTGTAGAGTTAGGTGACAGGATGGTGCACAGAGACAAGGCACACCAGGGTGTGTATGGGAATGGCACATTTTCATGGCACAGTTGCAGCAAATCAGCTTTTCCTTTGCACATTCATGAGATACAACACCTCATCGTGCCACGATCATATTTGGCAAACAAGGCTTACATGAAATGACCTCCCATATCTCTTACGAATAAGCAAGACAAGCGTGCATTGCATAGTGCCTGCTACGCAATGCAGAGAACCTGCTATTTAACTCTGTGTTACTCCAGTAAATCCACATTGCTTTGGTGGGACGTATCAGGATGACCGTCTCCAATTAGGTGCATTTACACTGCTGACTGTGATTTCCCAGGCAGAAATGCATGCATGCTTGCATGGTAGCTGAAACACAGTGCATCTGGTGTTTCAAAGGCAGTAAGTACTCTGGAATTAGTACACAAATAGCACTAACCTCTGCAGCATATGCTCTTCACTTCCCCACACAGACTAACTCTGTAGGTGTTGTACAGATGGGTGAAAACACAATGGCCTGTTGTCCCTGTAGTGCATGTAAGGAAATATACCATGATCAGAAATGTCTGGGCATAAAGTAGACTTACCACTAGAGGTAGTTCCAAAACCAAATATATCATTAATAAAATTAAAAAGAAATCTAACCTGCGCAACATGGGAGTACTGGGTACAAACATATAAAATCATCTATCATGTATTCTGAAGTCTAAGGAAAATATCAGGACCTTTCTGCTTGTAACTCATAAGTGAAACAGTCAAGGAGCAAGCCTGATAGAGCTCAATAAACTTTTGGATGACGATCTCAGACATACTGTCTAATTAGGCAGTCCTGTGTGGAGCCAGGGTTTGGACTAAATGATCCTTTTGGGTTTCTTCCAATGCAGGATATTCTATGATTATATAAATATACTTGCCATGTTTGTAGTAACTATGACAAACTATAATTTAAATTGCAATGACTTAACCATTAACAAATATACTTATTACACAGCTAGGACTTTATTGAAATGTTGGTCAGTATTTCCCTTAAAATTGGTGCTCACAGTCACACGAGGATGCCAGCCTCGCAGTCATAGAGAAAAGCTTAAAAACATGGAGTTCCTAATGAGGCAGGAGTTTGCTCATGGCTCCGAATGCTGAGAGCTGGCTGTCCTGTATCACCTGGAAAAGGAAAAACTGTTCAGAATTCCCCTTGTAAACAACCTTCCATTTTTAATTCGTGTTTTCTGTAATACTCAGCTACAAACAGTAAACAATTTGCAGACAACAGCAAATTGCAGATGCTCAGAAGTTTAACTAGCTTATGCCCATCAGTCATCACAGATGGAAATCTTTTTCATCTGAAAATCTAGTTGTTGCTTTGCTTAAGCCAAGCAGAGGATACCTGCAAGCTCAGTCTTCATTCTTTACTACTATTATTTTCATGAACAAAATGACCTTAAGCAGATTAGGATAAAACATGCATACCTCCAAACATGATCCAAGAAGAAGATGGTTCGTATAAACTGAATGCTCACAAAGCCAAGGAGTAATGCCAGAGGCAGGTAGGAAACCCAAGAACATCTACAACTAAGTGCTTAAACCTATGCTTGGTACTTCCTGTTGCTGGATCAATGGTTACTGGAGCCTCCCATAGCTCCTCATCTTGCTACACTTCTTCACCCAAGGTCCCACAGATAGCAGAGTCCAGTGATTTTGGAAGACAGAAAAAAGAATGGGAAGCAGATCACTTGTTGACATTCCCTAGTATGGTCCCTGCAATGTAGGTTGTCATTTACGTGAAAAATAAACACTATGAGGAGAAGGTTGTACGTACACACCCTGTATTGCACATTCACCCACTAGTACTAATGATTTCACCCACTAGTAGTTGACACTTGATGTACCACACATAGAAATATGTTTGACATAAACAATTATGTAGCTCTGGCTTTGATTTTATTTTCTCACAAATAAACTCCAGGGTGTAATTCTCTGCAGCCTCAGATTAAAATTACAGACTAATCATCACCATGCCTGATGAGCTGACCTGCTCCACATCCCTGTCAGCAGAGGACATATGTGCACGTGCAACAGCTTCTATGATGATGAACATGCAGGAACTCACTCTACAAAATATTGTGCATCTTTCTGCATCTGCCGAAATCACTCGAAACTGGAACCTCCTGTCCACCTTCTGGAGAGCCTTCTCAGCTTTTCTCCAAACAGAGTTTTGGATTCTCCCTCCTTGAATTTGAATAATGCTCACCAGTGAAAAAGGCAATGACACCAGCTTCGGAGTGCTTCATAAGCTGGTTCTTTTACAGGAAATGAATGTTGCCTTATGAAATTAAAAAAGCTGAGTGCCTGATATATGCCCAAGGTACAAGTTTTATACACATTTGCACATTTCCTGTAAGACTAAGGGTAAGTACATAACATCAGAGGAACTCATTTATGCAAAATGTTTGTACGTCTTTACATTTGTGCGCGCCTTTGAAAAGAATATAGCTCTAAAAAAATCTTGCTTTGCAATGGCACAGTCACTTTCCCATACACAAAGCCAGTATGAATACAGCAACAGCACAGAACCATACAGTTATTTTAAGCCTAAGGGAAGATGGTTAAGCTGTCTTCCTAAAGAAACAATGCTCAGGGGATTATCGTCTCTGTGTGTCTGTATGCTCACAGGCAAATTTCAAGCCTTGTGACCATTTTTCACTAATACCAGTACATTCCTGGCCAAAAGGACTGAGTCTTCATCTGTTTCATGGGGGTGGGGAAAAAAAAAAAAAAAAAAAAAAAAAAAAAGAAGGATGACTGAGTAGAAGAGAAGAGAAGGACTGCAAGTGTATGTAATCATATCTTACCCAGCATCATTGAGTACAAAGATCAGGAGAAGAAACAGAAAAGCAAGAGAAATACCCCAGTCACTGGAAATGTTGAATTTGCAACCAGCTGTGAAGTACAAGCTGCTAAGAAACCAGTATTTGCTTACCTAGTGCTCAAAGAACAATTTTTCAAACACAGAAGAGTTCTGATATGATTAAATGAAAATTTCGAAAGCATTACCAGCTCCAAGAATCCACTTGTCAATTAAAAAAAACTTTTAAAATTGTTATTCTTTCAGATACTTATTACCTCATTTTAAAAGAAAATACTTACAGAATCACAGAAAAATAGAATCCATAGAGTTGGATCCTTTAAAGGTCACCTAGTCCAACTTTCCTGCAAATATCAGGGACATAAATCAGGGGATCAGAAGTCATTACTGACTTCTTCGTTGCCAGCAGTTTACTCTCCTAAGTTTCTGTCATCACACCTTGTAATAAGGATATTCCCATCTTTACAATTCATGTGAATCAAATCTGATATCCCTTAGGCAAGGATTTTAGCAACAATATTCATGCAGTTATCAACTACCTACCAGTATTTGGAATGACTACTCAGATTAACAGGAATGCAACTTGAAATACAACTCAGACACTGTTCAGACAAGTACTAGGAACAGCCTGTGCACAAAATCCTCGTAGACAGAGGTGCCAGCTGGGCAAGGGGAGAGAAACAAAAACGTTGGAAGCAGGAGTGATTTAGGCACAACAGTGATGAACAGCTCCATGTCCTTCATTTGTTTTTGGAAAGTATCAACTTGGGTTCAGCAGACAAATCTTTTCTTTATAAGGAAAAGCTTGTTCTGAAAACACAAACTGTGTTTGGTATGCAGCTTTGCTATTCAAAGTACATTCTATAGATAAGGTTTAAACACTTCTATCATGCTGTTTTCCTTGCAAAAGACCAAAACAAAATTCTACTCCCTAAGTGCAAGGTAATCATCTTAATTTGTTACTATTTTTAATTATTTTTATGGTGGACTAATTAATGTGGGAAAACTAATGCTGATGCTCACTCCAGGCCACACTCAACTCAGGTCAGCATGGACCAGTTACAAGTGTGTCAAAATACCAGTTTCAACAGAGTACAAAGGATTTATGATGGCATTAGCACTGATGAGACTCCCTCATTCAGGCAGTGCCACTTGAACACAGCACATCGCATTTTGCACTTGTGTCCTATTATGCACATCTTCAAGTGGAGTCTCTCCCTTTGCTGCTGGGAGGTATGAGGTCCATTAGGAGTCCTTTAGGACTCTGTCTCACCACTAGGACGTGTGCTGGGAGGCAAGAGTGTTCCAACCCGGGAACTGTTGAGGAGTGGATGGCTGAGGGCAGGCCTTGCCCTGATAGAGACTGCAGTTGTCCCACAGATGTCATGAAGAATGTACTAGTAGCCCTTGTTCCTAGTTCTTACTGTGTTTTGCTCAATCTTGGCAAACAACTCGTCACACCACTGGCATGAAATATTTTTAGGGCCATAAGAGAACACGAAGGGTTCCTTCTGTTTTTGCTGCTGTGTCTCCTTGGAGATGACTGGCCAGCAGCTCAAACAAGAATACGACTGTTGCTCAGTTAAACATACCATCCTCTAAACACCCTCCATAACACACTCAAAATAGACAGATTTTCCTGATAGGAACATATGCTAACTGGCTGAAGAAGCCAAAAGGACATATTTGATCCATGAAGAACTATATTCAGCATATTGCAAGTATTTATTCTTACCTCAGTTCCAGGAAGAGCCAGGTCTAATCTTGAATCACGAGGGAGTAGAAAGAGGAATAAATCTGCAGAAAATATCAAAACGCTAGGGATTATATATCCTGTGTGTTGCTTTTTGTCCAAGAGAAAACAAGGAGCTGAGGCTTCGAAAACTGAATACATTGCCAACAATTTATGCAGAGGCACTCATTTATACAGTGACAGTTGGGACGACCAGTTTAAAGTTCTTTTGAGCATACCCACAATTGTGAAACTGCAGCCACAACCCTGACAGCAGTATTTCAACCTTTGAGCGTTTCCACTGACTCCTACACCTGCTCATACAGTGAGCAGCTCCCCTTGAAGCCTGTCAGCTAAAAACGGAGTATGTGTCTGTGGTCAAAATGATCAACTGAACACACCTCAATCATATTCTTTCCTCAACACAAGCATTTGCTCCAAACAAGTGCTAATACACCTCAGTGATTATTTTACCCGGTCTTCTGCTACTCAGCCTGCTATTTAAAGTCGTCTTGGAGGGAAGATCATAGATAGAATCACTAAGGCTGGAAAAGACCACTAAGACCACCAAGTCCAATCGTCTCACTCCCATCATGCTTACTAACCATGTCCCTCAATGCCATGCCTCCACAGTTCTGAAACACCTTCAAGGATGGTGACTCCACTACCAACTCCCTGAGCAGCCTCTACAAATGCATCACCACTTTTCTGAGACGAAACTTCTCATAATATTCAGTCTGAACCTCTTCCAGAGTAACTTAAAGCCATCACCTCTTGTCCTAAAAGATGTAAGACGTTACTTACATGCAAGGAGGTAAACACAAGATTAAAAAAAAAAAAAACGAAGAAATCCCAATCCCACAAGGAGACAAAGTTAGGAAACACATGCTAAACCCAACTCTGAAAATCATTTATTTTCCTATTTCCTTGGCATAATCTGAACCTAGGCTGTTATATTTCTCATTGAAGAGTAGCTCAGACATCAGATAGGGAACATGGCCACATCATGTCTATACTCTGCACAAAGAGCCTCATAAGTTCCCTATTCTGAAGACGTGGCCACCTTCTCAAACCTACCTAAGTTCCAACCGGGGTGATGCTGGCCAGCTTGCAGTATGCTTGAGGCCCACAGCCTTATGGGTATGTTTCCTATGTCCATAAGGATATGGAAAAACATTCAAGCTTCCTAACTATATATTTAGGTAATACCCACTTTGTGGACACCTTGGTTGCAAATAATACAAATAAAGGAAAATGTCCTGCTACTATTCTTACAACAGCATAAAACTGGGGAACAACATTAACCTTAAAAGAACAGAAGAAAAATATGTGCAATGAAATCTGTAGAGGTACCACTTTTCTGAAAGAGTGGTCAGGCACTGGAATGGGCTGCCCAGGGAGGTGGTGGAGTCACCGACCCTGAAGGTGTTCAAGGAACATTTGGATTTTGTATTGAGGGACACAGTTTAGTGAATACTATTGGTGATAGGTGGATGGTTGGACTGGATGATCTTGAAGGTCTTTTCCAACCTTGGTGGTTCTATGATCTGTGATCAAAGAGTCAGAGTGCATCCCGCTCTTTCTACATAAGATAAAAAGCTGGAATTGGCAGGCTGTAAGTAAACAAGAATTCCATATTTACAATTTCATGAGGTACAATATCTATTCTCAGAACAAATCTTGTCCGGATCCTGCAATGCCAGTCCATGGAGGCTGGTATTCTCCTTAAAAATCCAGCTATCTGTGATTGTAAAGAAAAGGCGGTTACTTACGTAATGGCTGAGGAGATGAAAAGCATGAAGTCTGAAAACAAAAGGAGTCACCTCTCTGCTAACACCTGAAAGCTCAAACATTATCAGAGGGAATGAGGAACGGGAAAGAAATTGATGTTTATTGGCAACATTTTACATGACTGTGGGGAAAACACTGGATGATCAACACTTCACTGCCTTCTTTGCCCAGCATTTCTTTCAGACACCCACAGAATGAGTCTCCATCCCTCAGCTGCTCAGCAGAACACAAGATTTCTGGCTCATGATCAGTAACACTTTCACTTACCTAAGAGCAGCTAGGCAAAAATAAAGTTTTATAACGTCTCTTCCTTTTCCTACAAAAGAGACAGATATTTTAGGTAGTATCAGAAAGTAAGGAAGTGAGAATATAAATTGTGCATTTGTTCTGTGATTAAAAAAAAACAAAAACAAACAAGCAAACAAAACAAAAACACACACAAAAACCAAGCTTTCTGATGGAGGAAAACAATCACAATCTCATTGAGTGGGAAAATAACACATGCAGTAGATCTGCTGGCTAATTCAGTCCATCTTAGAGATATGCCACTGGAACCACTGAGTTTTCAGCATGCTGCAGATATTTGTATACTGCAGAGGGAATGCTCATCCAAAGATCCTGCATCATTTTTGAGCTGAGAGCATAGATTGTAAAGCTGCTGTGTATTGATTCAAACAGGCCAGATTCCTCACATTTTTTTTCCAGTTCTAATTTCATAAACAAGCCTGGATGTAATTACATTCAGTCTTTACCTATCATTATATTTATCAAAGCTCTCTTTTCCTTTTCCTATTCTCATTTTACAGATTGGAGAAATTTTGCCACTGAGCAGTTCTTTATAAATTACATTAGGCAACTACAAATAAATACTTCATTTAGAAGCCTTAATCCTTACCTAGATGATAAATAACTGATTTGCCCAATTATTCTAACATCCCCAAGAGTTACCTAGAAAAGTTCCCTGATTAACATACAGGATAGGGTATTGGCTTTGTAACACAAGTGACTTCCTTCTCCAAAGAATGAGTGTAATCAGTTTGTACAAAAATGTTCCTTTCCTTGGATTCTCTGATGCTTTTCACCTTGATGGAGAGCAATGTTCTAACACAAATATTAGCAGAGAATCCAGACTGCTGCCAAATTCCCTCAGACATGTTTAAAGTCAGATTTGTTCAGTTTAATTAACAAGTAGAGAGCATCAGACTAACTGCATTTAGTTTTGAGCAACACTTCTCTCACAGAAAAGCATAGAACTTGCCTGGACACAAGTGCAGAGCAGGACTCCTGACAGGTGTATATATTGTTTTATCCAGAGAGAAGATATGGCCTTTTTTTTTTTTTTTTTTTTTTTTTTTTACTGTGATGTATTTGTTTCAAGGAATTAGTTGTTCAGAAGAAATCAGAAAAATGATCCTGAAGCATTTATTAATAATGTAAGTTTCTTGGTGGAATTAGCTAGGGACAAAGGAATGCACGGCTCACAGCAGAGAAATTTCTAGGTATTCTGAATAAAAAGGTTGACAAACTGCCTTCATTTAACCAACTCTAATTACTCTATGTGCTATTGTTTTCTGCTACAAACCAAAGCGGACTACTCTCCTTAGTACATCTGCAGTATTAATTTCCTTTTAATATCAGTTACTGGTTTGGCACTCTCCCTGTATCTGAAAGAATGAACTTTTGGAATGCTCTGCCAGCATTTCATCAGCAGAGAAGGCTCTGAGTTACTAGCAACTCAAATGAGCAGCGCAGATTTGAAATAGACAGCTTCCCAGAAGAGCACCTCTCAACCAATCAATATGTTTAGGTCTGTATTCACTTGCTAGAATTTTTTTTTTTTCTGTCCTGCATGAAAAAGTTACACTGAATAATTCTGCAAGTATAAGTTCTAAAAAAACTATCCTCTTTCATAAATGCACCCAGGCAGCTCCTCATCTCAGGTCTGTGAAATGCAAGCTCCTAATATCATGCTACTGTAATTTTTACATTACTCAAAGGTTTGTGATCAGATGTCACTGGTGCAACAGTTTTTAAAAATTATTTTAACTGAATAGTCAAACCCTAGAGGTTACTCAAGGAACGAAGGAATTTTAGTAGTAGTTTGGGGGTTACAATATCCCCATCTAATATTGTTTCATACAAATGCTTAAATACCTGAAAAGAAACCCCAGTTGTTGTTGCTCTCTATTATTTCTTTGTAACAAATATCTTAAGCAGTAATGAATGAAAAGAACTTGTGCAAACAAATGCATTTGTTCTTTCTCTTGCAGAATGACCTCATTGCATACAAAAGGTCCCCCAGCAGGAGTACAAAGCAATGGCTGAAGATGGTTGTGTCATTACTATTAACAGAATCTCCTATGGTACACAAAATCAGGAAAATCCAAGTACAGTTTACTAATAGGAAACAAACGCAGCTCAGTTAGGATGTATTCTAGAAAGAGATACTGCAGAGTTATAAGACATCTACCAGAGTTTGTGCACCTAAGTGAATTTTCAGCATTCTAGCTGCCTCGAGCAGTTTGTGTGCTCAATAGGATTTATGTCAAGCACCTCTGCTTGTAGTGAAAAACTCCTAATATGAATTCAGCATTGTAATTTCATCATAATAGGAGTTGATGAGTAAAGTTAAGATATATGTACGTGTGTGTGTACATCAGATAAAAGGTGCAGCCTGATTAATCCGCCCATTTTGCAAGAGCAGGTCCAGCTTCTGAGTTTATTTTGTCTTACACCTTTTTAATTTCAGTGTCTGATTCATATTTTGGATACATGAAATGTCTGCAAATGATCCCGTATCTTCCTTGTTCTTATCAGTACTGAGCATCTTCAGATATACAAACAGTGACCTGAGGCTGCCAACCCACTGTTGCTGATAACTGGACTTACCTTCCTACAGATGTTTCCAAAACTTTACAAGAGATTCTCTCTTTACAGACAGGTGTGCTCTGTTCTTATGATCAGCTATCTCCCTGTAAGATGGTACAGGGCCAAATCCCTGCGTTGAATATAGGACAGCAATGTCCCTTAACTACCAGAAAAATCAAGAAATTTTATGAAATGCTGTTTTGTTTCTGATATGGCTTTTCAATTGCAAAACTGGCTGTATTTCTCCAACATGGACTACTGGTAGATGCCAGTAACTAGGTCACAAATCAGCCCAACAACAGCTTGGCCTTCATGTTAGCTGATGCTAGCTATGATGTTTGGATGGGAAACAGCAGAGGGAATTGCTGGTCCAGAGACATCAAAATTATTCCACTGATCAAGATGAGTTCTGAGCTTTCTGATACGTCAAAACATTGAGGAGTATATTAATTTCATTTGGTTAAATCAGAGATTAACATACATTAATTTTTAAAAAGCATTATTTACATTCACATCAGCTGAGATGTTCCAATGCAATTACAAGGGCTTAACAGAGGTGCAGACTAATCACCTCCTTTATTGCTAGCAGAGTTCAGGCTGGAGGCACAGCACGAGGAAAGCTCAGAGGGATCTGCACAACTTGTGTCCCAGCTATTCTGGTTTCGAAGGGTTTTTAGAAACACTGGCCCATATATTTGAACGACAAAAAAAAGAAAAATCACAAAAGATACAAAGCAATTTCTTTCTACTTATCTTAATGAACATTAAGATATACACTGTTTACTGGCAAATTGTGTAAAATGTGTGAATCCTTAGGAAGATCTCTGCTAATGTATCACCACTTGTTACAGTTCAACTCAATGCTCCTTGAAGTCAGAATCCTCTTGTTAATGTCAGGGATGAAAATATCCCAGCAAAGCTCAAGTAGTATCTTCTGCATCCAGTGCCCTTAAACACTGGATCTGAAACAGCTAAGTGATTCACAGAATACTTCATTTGCCAACAAGTCTGTAATAAAAACATAAATTCAAATGATATCTTAAATTATGCGCACTTCTCTTTCAATTTCCTACCTGCAGTTTTGATTAGATGGCCAATTTTGATCTTCCAGCAGCAATAAACTTCAGAGTGAAGAAGACTGGACAGGAAAAGCCATAGTATATTGGTTATTCACAAGGCACCATCATTGGTAAGTTACACATGGCAGACCAACACTTCAGGAAAATAGAAGTAAAGCCTAGTTTGAGACAATGTACCTTGGCTTTTTATCAGCTCTTTGCTGGAATAAAAAACATGTGATGAGCTGTTTTCAGCATATAGGCAGGTTTAATTTATTGTAAAGATGATTAAACCTAAGGGGTCAAATGTACCACAGCTGTAAATGCTTCAGCTTAGAATTATACCAGAAATTATTTTGAGCCTTTTTGTTCCTTTCAAGATGTTTGTGCTCAACAACTAGCACTGGCTAGCTGAAAAACAAAAAACAAACAAACAAAAACAAAACAGAACAAAACACCCACAAATAAAATAGGAAGAGGATGGTAGGAAGAGAATGGAAGGGAAGGAAAAGTTGGCCAGTTTGTGATACCAAATATATTATATATACACAAAAGGGATTGAGAGGAAGGAAAACATCTGTAACTCACAACAGTATACCAAACATGTGTGTACATCAAAGTATTTACTTACATTTAAATGAACTCAGGAGAAAATTGTAAATGCAAAACATATAAATTAATGTCTCTGAAGTGGGAAGTAAGACCACAAGCTGATACTACAAGGAGCAGATACTTCATACCAAACTAGGCTGAACAGCAGCCTCTGAAAAACTAACAAGGCTGCCCGTAGTTTTGAGATAGCAGAACAGTATACATAAATACTGCAAAACATCTGAGGTACACAAATGATTTTCTTTTCACTTTGTTTTTATTTCTTCAGCTTTCATTGCTTTTTCAGCAATGCGAGAACTGGCACAGAAAAATCAAACTCTTTATTGCTTTGGCACCTATCACTGCTATTAAGTATGCCAAAAGCCCAGCATACATTCCGGAAAAACTGCTCTGGGTATGTGGTATCTCAGCTTCAGATGTAGGATTATCTACACTTGTTTGCTCAGCTCTTAAAGGGGACATATAGAAGGTTTAGCACTTCATAAATTTTACCTATTTGCAGGTAGGTAGATTCACCTTATGATTATAGATCTTGCAGGACAATAGGAAAAGCTTTTTGTAGGACAGTAATGTGATATTGGAACAAGTTACCCAGAGAAGCACAGCAACACAGACCCTTGAGATCTCCAGCCTCCTTCTAGAAAAAGCCGCAGCCAGTCTGGTCTATTTCTTCTTGTAGGAGGCTTCCAGATGAAACTTCCAAAAGGCTCTTCCAAGCAACTTTTTAGTAGCTCTACAAACTAAATTAGAACTTCCTCTAATCTTCAGCTTTTAAAGGCATGAAAGAAGCAGGCTGAATGGCTAAGGATCTGCCAAGCTACCATCCAGGTGCAGGCTATCAGTAATTCCAAATTCATGGCCATAGAGGATACTCTGAGCCCAAAAGCCATTACCTCTCATCAGGTGTAACTTTTAACATCTTTTAAAGGCATGCCAGCCATACGACAATGTTCTGGGAATTGTAGGAAAAATGTTTCTTGATTTATCTTTGCAGATTTGGGCAAACTGAGCTAACACAAAAAGGAAAAAGGAGCCCAAGGAGGGTAGTGTGTGATGTTTTTTAGGATAGCACACACGAGGTTGGGTTTCTACACAGTCTTGGATCTGTCCACAAAATATCCAGTTACTTATCCTATCCTAATGGCAATTATCAGGTGCCATTAATTGCAGCAATAAAAAATTAATTTCTTGATGCCCAGATCAGCAAACACTAAACCAGAAATGAGTGCGCTCCTTAATTCGCAGTGATATGAAAATCAGAGTCAAATCAGTGTGGCAGATCATGTATGCAAAGCTACTTATGCATGGAATTATTTGCAAGCTTAGAGCTAAAATATAAATCAGAGTTAACATTTAACACATACCTTCATTAAAAATGATGTAACATGAGTTGGGCAATGCCTGACAGGCTGATGCAATGGAAAACACCTAGGATCATTCTTGTTTGTGTTAACATCGTCTGACAAAGGAAGAAAATATGAGAACCAACAAAAGATCTGGGTGAGAGGAACAGGGTCCAAACCTTTTTAAAGGAACATTTTGCAGTGCACATTCTGAAATGAATGCTACCTTTCTTTCACAGGGTTTGCTTGGCAAAAGAGAATTCCTTACCCAGACTGAATGTCTAAGGAGGCTGATAGTCCCTCTCTGCAGCCACCTTGCTTCTGCCAAGCTTTGTAGAAATGTCTTCTTTAGTGTGGAGGACTATAACATGAATTACATTGACATGGTATGTAGTGCTCTTACCAGTTTGAACAACAGTTTAAGCTTCTGCTCCCAAAACCTACCTCCCATCTTGTACAACGAAGCCAGAACTCTATTTTTCTGCATAACACAACAGGGAATAGTTCCAGTACCAGACAGTGCTATCCACTGTTTGCCTCAGCGCTGGCAGGGCAGCATGGCCTTTCTCCTCATAAGAACACTCAGCATCATCTCTACAACCCACAGCTGCCTCAAGACTTCCAAATAAATCACTTGCTTTGAGAGGAAGACTGTTGACTTTCCACCTAGCCTTCTCCATCTCAGATTCTTTCAGGTTCTTTATCATCCTGGAAAATGTTCTGATTGGCAGCTGTCCTTTTTCTGTTGCTCCAAACCTGATGCACATGGAGTTCTGGGGAAGTCTCTGATCACACCACTGTGCTTTCTCTTGGTTTTATTGGTACAAGATGCTGCTCTGGCTGCTTCTGATGCATAGCTGATTAGGAGAGAGGAAGAGAACATTCACTGAATATTTTCTTTCAGAACCGGGTCAATATGTATATTGCATGAGCTGCTGCTGGAACATCTGTGCAAAACATAATCCACTGGAGTCTGGTACAAGTGATCAAACTTCTGGCACACAAAATAAGTTCTAACCCCTGGTTGTACTCTGTGGAATGTAGGTAGCTGATATCTTGCTGTGAAAACTTTGCTCACTGCTAGGAAATACATGCAATCTGTTCTTCACAATTACTATCTCAGTTCAACGCATTGTTTTTCACTGATCTCTCTTTTGCCAGCAGAACAGAAATATCCTCTGTGACACAGGAACATGTGAAACCAACAGCGAAACACTGAATTCGTGCATGCTGAAGGTTGTATATGCAGATGTGTATAGCACTCTTTTTATTGCGTATCCAGTACCCTATATAAATGGTGTCTGCACTTCAGTGCAGAGCCTGCTGTAAGAAATCACCATTTATTTCTCTAATGTGGGGTCAAGAAATGAGCAGAGACATCAGGTGCTTTGTAGAATATCAGATTTGATGAATAAGGACCTTTGTATTTTCATGTCTTGTTTTCTAAGTTTTCTATTTGTGGGCAGAAATAGAACTATAAATAATAAATGGTTAATTTATTTACAAAGTACTGTCCATCACCAATGCTGATGGAATATGCCTGTTTCTCTTTGGGTTCATCATACAGGTTGTTGTATGCAGAGAGGTTTCATGGCAGCACTGCAGGCTCTGCCCTGCAGCAGAGCAGGAGTCACTTGCAAGCAGGGTGAATTTGCAGGAAAGCTTGTGCACTTTTCAACATAGCAAACACAAGAACGTATTGAGTTACAGCTGCACAGGCATTTACTCAAAATCAAGTAACACCTTGGCTGTGAATTCACATGGGATATTAGATGATAAGTTGTTTTCATAACCATTGCAGACCTGCAAGGAAGAAAGGTTACAGAGGTACTGTGAGGGAGCTCTGCAAATAGACTGAGGTTTAATTCAGCATCTAGTCATAGACTGGCAGGTACAGACATGCAGGAGTAATACTCCTAAGCTCTTGTTGTTATTGCTATTATTACTGTTATAGGAGTTAACAGACACCTTGCATCAGTATTAAATCCCACTGGTGGCTTCTCTTACAGTGGAAAAATGCATGCAGTAGGCATAGAGAAGGATCAAGAGGGGAAACCTAGAAGTGGTGACTTCTGTATTCAAACAGGAGGGAGAAGTGAAAACCTAGAAAGGAGCCACTCCCAGAGCTGAGGGAGAGTACATGACTGTCAGAAGAGGACACAGCAACAGCATGGAAGGGCACTTGCTGGAGGCAGACACTAATAGCAAGGTTACAGACTAGAACAAATTGCCTGTGAAAGCATCCCTAAATCTTTCTACAGGTGCGCTGATTCTTTTGACACTGATAAAAATATTCAACTCATTTTTGCTGCTTGAGGCTTTTAACTAACTGCTGTCTCTTTCATAGATCTTAAAAGAGAAAAGCTTCAGCTGAGGCTTTGGATTTGTGTCAGAGGCTTAGTAGGGAGAAGTCCCATAACCTTCCTGAATGACAGCTTTGTAACTACTCTTCTCTGGTTCATCCAATTAGGAAGCTCATTCAGGGAAGTTCCAAGCTTATGACTGGGACAGTTCAAAGAAGAGCATCAAGAAATACCAGCAGGTAACATTCAGTGAAATAATATTGTCACCCTTCGACAATGCAGAAGCACTGGGAAAGAGAGTAATGATGTATCAAGAGTCACAGTTTCTGAATACATGTAGAAGGATTTAGCCACCACAGTTTGTATTATGATTTGCAATTTGGAAGTTCAGAGAGAAAAATGCAAGCGTTATTGTTAACAAAAACGGGGAAAAAAAAAAAAAAAAAAAAAAAAAAAAAAAAAAAAAAAAAAAAAAAAAAGTAAAAGAAAGAAAGAAGAAAAAAATAAAAGGAAAAGAGATAGTAAGATCAAACCTTTTTTCATGAAATGGTCAATAGTAATAATAAGAAAGAAGGGCAGAAGAGATGGAAAATGAATTCTGAAAAAGAACATCTAGTGGGTCAGACCAAAGAGGAATTTTGCCTATGAGCATGGCTGACAGTTGCCAAAGGGAAATAGTATCAGGAAGAAGGCAAGTGGAGAGTCCTAGTGTGTCTAAAAGCTACCTAGATTCTGGACTCAGGAGACCTTGACCTTTCATACACCCTGAGCAACCTCTCCTCCATCCAAGACTCTGAGCCCATCCTTGACCCTCTGACCCTTTAGGTCTCCAAAACAGTCTGTAATTAGGAGTTTAATGTTATGTGTTTTGATGATGGCTTGCATGAAAAATAGCTTCCTTTGGCTTGTCTTGAATTTTCTTGCCCCTGGAAAGTCACTGGATGCCTTCTAGGTTTTGTGTTCTGAGAAACAATGAGATAATTACTTCCTGTATTCTTTCTTCATACCACTCATGACTGTTTTTTGTCTCCTGTCCCCATGCTGGCCCCTATTTTCCAAATTCAGGAATCCTGAGCAGCTTCCTCTCTCCTGCTACAGAAGTCACCTCATGCTTCTTTTCACCTCAAGCTTGTGACACCTTGCCTTTTCTAACCAGACTACATGCGTCTCCTGGGGCTGACCAGTACTCCAAAAGGAATATGTGAGATGAGGTCCAAGACAGAGGTTTATCCAGGCATCCTCTGTCTTGTTCTGGGCTCCTGCCCTACAATTTCCTACCTGAGAGAGCAAAGATCTAACTGCAATTGTTTGTCAGCTCAGGAGGTGTGTTTCTTTTGCCTGTATTGTCATCTGATCATTGCTGTGAACACAGACAGAAAAGACAAGCAAGGGCACTTCCCCGCCCTTTATCTTAGGCAACTCTACTTTGAACACTGACTGAAGAAAACACCAGATGCATGTTTAAAGGTTATTCGTCTTTACTGGACATTCATTCCAGCACTGCTTCATGTTTTCCAGGCTACTCCTCCTCTATACAAATTAGAACAGATGATTGTACCAACTGCAGTATGGACTAGGGGAAAAGACTTGCGAGCAGATCCCAAGGATGTGGCCTTTTTACTTTCTCAGATTAAGAGGCTCCTCTATCACAAGATGATTCCTGAATGGGCACACTTGGATTTCCTCTGGAGATTGGATGCACCTTTGTGTGTTTACAATGAAATTATTGATGTGGTGCAGAAGTATCCTTAACTCATAAGCAGTAGCCCTATCTGGCTAACTTTTTCTGAACATGATCACTGATCTCAAGAAGTTTTCCACTGATTACATAATTTCTCACTTTATTGGGTTGGCGGTTTTTGAAAGGACTGTATAAACTGAGATAACTCCAGCAGTTACAGCATTTATCAGTTTTATTATTAGTAAGATGATAACCAGAAAGAAAAAACAGAGTTCACACAAAATATTCAGTACTGTAAAAAGAAAAAGAAAAAAAGTTGGTTTATCTTCATTTGAAAGAGAGCCTTTCCCTAGGCTGGAAAGAGTGCTTTAGAAAAAGCACTGAAGGTGCTATTCCATCCTATTCCATCTCCTGTGGGAAATCTCTCTTTACAAACCTTGCAGCAGTGATGTAGTTATTGCATAAAAGCACTCACTTGAAGGATAGCCTCCTTGGTTATTAGGTTACAGTATTATAGCTTTGTGCGTCTCACAATGAAGTCTCATTAGTGGAAAAGAAATAGAGTGCACTCAGGGTGTCACTTTTTCAGTGTCACCCTCAGTCTCCATTTGAATCAAGCATCAAGATGGGTGAAGTATGGGATGTGAATCAGCAGTTACAGCTGTTGCACTAAGATAGTTTACAGGTGACATTATATAACTCTATGCATAAACCAAAAAACTAACCATGGCCGATACCACTTCTATCCCCTTCCTTACCAATACCACCAACAGGCCTGTTTTGCCTCCTGAGTTGAAGCCCATTTTGCTTCTTTGGCCTCCACAAATATAAAGTTTGAAAAAATCAAATCAAATTCCTTCCAGGCAGAGATATACCCTCCACTCAATGTAAATTCCAAAATAAAAGGACAAATGCATTGAAGAGAGTAAGCCCATCAACAGACTTACTGCTGGTAAAGGGAAATGTGTGTCAACTTGAGATCTAGCTTATGAATTAGGTTTAGAAATGGAATAGCAGTAGCAGAGCATCCCTCAAATTCACTTGGGAAAGAGACTGAAGCTATGCACCTATCTTGCAACTTGAGGGACCAAATAAGAGGCTGGGTGTTGAAAATTTTGCCATGGGAAATCAGTAAAAACAGGCTGGACAAGTGGTACTGGAAATATCACGGAGAATGTTGATCTCACCTTAGGACATGAGGAGCGGTGTATCATCACATTTCAGAGCCCTTCTGACAGAGAAAGTTAAGCTTTGGTGAAAGTTTATCATGCAGAAACATCAAAGCTATAGTGCTTTTCACTAAGAAATTATCTTTTTCATCATTCCACATAATGCTCTCATTGTGGTGTAAAGTAGATTTTTTGTAGTTTGTGTGTAGAATAGAACTGTTACTGTGGCTTCTCTGGTATCCTGTTCTTACATCACTTCTCTCCTTCCTCTGCCAGCTTACAGCATTGTATTAGCAGCTGAGAATATATATCTTTCATCTGCTGCTCTTCTAAAAGCTCAGCAGTCAGTCCATGACAAAACACAAGTTCTTCCAAAGATATTTATGAATTCATAGGCCAAAGGCCTGGTACTCAGGCATGAGGATTCTGCTTTGATTGTAGCCTAGGTGGCTGCCTTAAAAAAAACAAGGTGCCCTTCTAGTCATCATTCTAGCCATCAGTTTCAGTGAGAATGAGCCTCTGAGCTGACCACAATGAATCCAGCAGTCAGGAAGAGGTCCCCCAAAGATACAGTGTTTTCAAAGTTTCTGAAAATAGCTAGGGAGAAACAGTAACTCTTGTTTATTCTCTCCCTGGGAAAAAGGTTTTACAAAGTGTTCAAGCCTTCTTTGACATGAGAGTGTCTCTATGTGAGCCGTGTCAACTCTGAGAGCCTAATTGAGAATAATATGGATATCCAGAGTTGTGGTTCTCACTCAAAAACATGTTTAGGAATGTGTGTGCAAAGATAAATTTGAAGTTAACATAAATGCAGATCAGTAGCAAGAAGAATATTCTTCAGACAGTATGTTGTGAGAAATTAGACACTTCTTACTTTTCATCCTAAAATATTATATTTAAAGCAGTCCTCAAAGTGTGAAATATTACAGGTCAAGGTCTGCCACAGCCCAGGGAACTGGAATGCCCAGGTCCGTGCTGAATATCATAACCACTGGTATGTAAGCAATTGTTAACCTCTCCTGATACATGGTTTTGTGAATTTAACTGGAAGATCTTTTTCATCACAAAGATTTCCTCACTTCTGAAGCACTGCCAAATCAGCAGTTAAACATGCTCTACAATACATGCTGCCAACTCATGACACTCACTATCCTGAAGTGCTCATTGTGCTTGGACTTCCTTTTATTGGCACAGGTTTCTGCCAGTGAATCATTCCGCTGCTGGAGACAGACAAGGAACTGCAGCCGAAGACACAAGTAAGGCAGTCAGAGCAGAGGTAAGTTGCCTGTACATATGTGTTTGTGATCTCTTTCTCTGTTGCCTATCTCCATAAAGACATGCAGTCTTGGTTTTGTGCAGTTAATTGTAGGAATAGATGGCTTGTTTCCTCTCTTATCTGTAAGCCTATTGCTATGCATGAAAGTACATTTGCTGAAGTTGGAAGACAAATAAGTTCAACCTGCAGAGAAAAAAAGAAAAAGAGTGACTGTTTCATTTTCCTCTACTTATTTATTCAGTCTAAGAACAAGAGAAGTAAAGTCTGAGTATTGAAGCAGTGTATGTAAATTGGACTTTCAGTTCTTGAAGTTCTATGCATATGTACATTTTGTTAGTAAACCAACAGATTCTCATTTATATGGATAAATTTCTGAAGGTCTTGTAGCTCAATTTCACTAACTCTTAAAAGTCCAAAAAGATCTTTTAAGTGTTTTCTGACTTTTTTCCTTCTAAGTATGTTTCTTTTCTGACAGTTTACCATGTCCAGCATTTCCCTATGGTTTCATTTCTCTTGAAGTCTTTGCTCCTGAGGCTTACTGGAGCACTGGCCTGCTAAGACTGATGTTGCTTAGCCTGCTGCATCTGATTCAAAAGGTGAATACCTGGAAGTCTGTGAGGCATGCCAGCTAACCTATGTGATAATTGAGTGCTTTGAGAAAAAATTGCCCTAACAAGAGGAGTGATTTAGCCTCTCTATTGCCCCAGTATGACTTGCGAGAGATTTGAAAGCACGCAGAGACATTAGCAAAGTATTTTCTTCCCAAGTGAGATTCCACGTGCAGAGACAGAGAGCTGCATTTTTCTCCCACTGGGACAAAAACAACAGAAAGCAGAAAGGAGTATTGTGTTGACTCATTGTGTAGCTGGGAGTCTTCCTGTTTGGACAACAAAAATTAAGAAGTATTCAATATACAAACAGAACTGAATGGTATTTGTTTTGATGCCAAGTTTAAAGTTTTGGGTGTTTCCAAACTCTGCTTCATTGCAGTTGTCTGATGACTCAGGAGGTTTGTTAAGTTTGTTCAGTAAAATTTGAAGGTTAAATTGAAGATCAGAAAAAGCCAGAACTACATTTTTCATAGGAGATTTGGAGTGCAAAAATCTCTGGTCTCAGAAAGACTTGTTACCCAAGCCTGATTTATTCCTAATGCAGATGGGTCTGCTACGAAATTCCCTCATGAATCCTGATGACCAAGCACACATACTGTGGCTGTCTTGGAGCTGTATGAATGCTGGTTAGCTGGCTAGGTCACTTGTGCTGACTGCTCAGCTCATTGTAGAATATGTCACAGCTGGAACAAATCCCCTGCATAGTCCTTCCCCTCAGGAGTAACTGGGAACCCTATTACTTCAGAGGCTCAGTGTTGCATTTAGCAGAAGTTCATCAGTGACATCGAAAGATAATAACAGGATTGACAGAACGGTGAACAAAGTTAAACATCCACAGTGACAGAAGCATGCCCTGTTCTGAGGAAACCAAGCCTACAAGAGCCATGATGTCCCCAGTCACCACTAGTGCGTCAGTCTTACAAGAAACCTCCATGAGCTGAAACATTGTATTGCATTACTCATCACTTTTGTCCCAGAGATCCTATTGTTGAACTTTAGGTATTAAATCTGATCTTTAAGATTGTTATCCACTTGCAGAATGACTGCTACTTATCTTTTTCAGCCCTTATTCTCCCCTCACACTGGCAGACACAGCACACAATCATAATTAGATATATTGAAGCTTTTCCAGAAATGTAAGTCCAATCATGAGCTACATGGATGAATCCTTTTTGTAAATTTCTTCACATTGGAAAGAAAATTCCTATCCCACTTATTTACAGCTCTTTTGTAGGCAAGAAGCACTGAACACAACAAGTTTTCACAAGTATTTCTTTTGCTATCCAAACAGATTCCACTCACAGTCCCCTAACCAGTAGCTTTCTATGACACATGGTATGCTCTTCCCTCTTCTAGGGAATGTTGGAAATAAAATTTGTATGCTGACAAAAAGTCCAGGGAGGCTCACAGAGGGAAATGTTCTACAGTCATCAATTGGGTTTGGGGAAAACAAAGACTAAAGCCTAGAAGTATATCTACTGTAGGAGGCATCAGCCTAAACTGTTTCTAGACAGACTGCACTCTCCAATTTCCATTCAGAATAGCTGCCATGGAGTCCAGCCTGCAAAGAGCAAGGTGTCACCTCCCCACAACCAAGACAAGATTTTCAACGACAGCTGCTTCTGAGAGAGAAAGGATAGAGACCCCTGGCAAAACACTGTCAGTTTCCATTGCAAACTGCTCTAAAAATGAATACTTCCATGGTTTCTCAGTGGTAACAGCCATCAGTTTGGGAGACAGAAACTCTGAACTAGCAGCAGAAAAAATGAGGGAAAAAAAAGGAAGTTAGCAGAGAAGGCTCTTGGATGAAGTGGCAGAAATGGGCTAGTGAAGAATACTGTTGTTATGGTAAATGGATGAGTCAAGCAACTCCATATGCAGGACTTCCATGAAGTCACAGCTCTCTCTTCCTAAAGCAAGCATACTGCATCTGTTCTTTCACACAGACCCAACATGTGGTGTCTCCTTGTGCTACTGTGTTCCCAAGCCGTTGCCTTTTCAGCAGGATTCACAGCACTCCATGCTCTGAAATCAGAGGAAGGGCTGCACAGGAAGCAACGCAACCCTGAAGACCTCATGAACGTTGTAAGTTGCCTCATTTTCTCTGCATACCTTCTTAACATGTCTTTCACAGCCCCACTACCCCACTGTACTATCTCAAACAGGCCATGTTAAAGTCCTAAAGAAGGGCCCCCTCCCTATTGCCCACTTTCCCAACCTGCCTTTCCCAAAGCCACTGCATTAGATTCAGGACTGCAGTGAGGGCCATCTCCGAATGCAGTGGGGACAGACATGATTTGTGTGCACTGCACCAGAACACTGACACAGCACTGGAATAAAGTGTGCCTGCTCCTGCTCTTGGCTCAAAGGCCCAGCAACTCCCCAGAAGCTGCTGGAGAGCTTGAAGATCCAGGCCACTGAATTTTAACCTCAGCAACAGCTGGGGTGTGTCACACTCCAGTGTGTGACATACCCACAGTGTGACTACTGTGGGTAGTGCACACAATATGCAATTTCAGCCTGAACAATAGGATTTCTCTGCCTGTATTTAGGGTGAACCCTAACAGATACGTGACAAACACATGGCTTATTACTGTGACTCTTGCTTGCACAGTCACCTCTCCCAACACACCTTGATGTCTCCAGCTAAAGCTGCACACAGGAAAAATTGAACTGGGGGTGTTAGTTGACAGCCAGTTGAACATGAGCCAGCAGTGTTCTCAGACAGCCAAGGCCAATGGCATCCTGGTTTGTATCGGAAATAGCACAGCCAGCAGAGCAGAGAGGTGATTATCCCCATGTACTGGGCACTAATGAGGCCACATCTCAAGTAGTGCATTCAGTTTGGGACCTCTCACTACATGAAAGCTGCTGAGGCCTTGGAGTGTGTCCTGAGAAGGGCAACAAAACTGTGAAGGGTATGAAGCACAGGTGTTATGGGGAGCAGCTGAGGAAAATGGGATTGTTGTCTGGAGATGAGGAGGATATGGGGAGATTTTATCTCTACAACGGCTATGGCGAGGTAGGGGTCAGCCTCTTCTCCCAAGTAATAGCGATAGGAGAGGAGATAATGTCCTCTAGTTGTGCCAAGGGCGATTCAGGTTGGATATTAGGAAAAAATTGTTCTTAGAAAGAACGGTGATGCACTAGAACAACTGCCCAGGGGGATGGTGGAATCACTGTCCTGGAGGTGGGTGACTAAATAGAAATGTGTAGATGTGACACTGAGGGACAGGGTTAGTGGGCATGGTGGCGATGAGTTGATGATTGGACTAGATGATCTTAGTGATCAATGATTTTATGATTCTACGCTCAGTACAGTGGCAAGTTCTGGGCTCCATCAAAAGAGGGGTGGCCAGCAGGGACAGGGAGGTGATTGTCCCCCTCTACTCTGCTCTTGTGAGGCCCCATCTGGAGTACTGCGTCCAAGTGTGGAGCCCCCAGTACAAGAAAGACAGGGAGCTGTTGGAGAGGGTCCAGAGGAGGGCGACTAAGATGATCAGGGGACTGGAGCACCTCCCTTATGAAGACAGGCTGAGGGAGCTGGGCTTGTTTAGCCTGGAAAAAAGAAGGCTGCGGGATGATCTCATTGCAGCCTTTCAATACCTACAGGGAGCCTACAGAGGGGAGAGGAATCAACTCTTTGAAAGGGTTGACAACTGCAGGATGAGGGGAAATGGTTTTAAGTTGAGGGAGGGAAGATTTAGGTTGGACATCGGGGAAATTCTTTACAGAGAGAGTGGTGAGGCGCTGGAACAGGCTGCCCAGAGAGGTTGTGGATGCCCTGTCCCTGGAGGTGTTCAAGGCTAGGTTGGATGGGGCCCCGGGCAGCCTGGTCTAGCATTAAATGGGGAGGTTGATGGCCCTGCATGTAGCAGGGGGGTTGGAGATTGATGATCCTTGAGGTCCCTTCCAACCCTGGCCATTCTGTGTGATTCTGTGATTCTGCAAGGGAGGTTGAACCCTTCCTTCAACCAGCAGGTTCTCACAACACTAAGTACTTCAAGTACTGTGAATTTGTAGTAGGCTTACATGGCTTACCTAACCATACTTTGGCAGGAAAGGACTCATTATACTACAGACAACATTTTTTGGCATAGTCGTATACCGATACTGGTGCATGTTATTACTCTTTAGAAAAGTACCATCTGTATCAGCCTGGCACAACACGACAGATGATCTCCCTTGGACTTGCTGTGAGAGTTTAGGTAGTCTCCCTTGAGGAGACAGTACCTGAATACAAGGAAACCTGACTTTTCAAACTCCTTTCCCCAGTCATCACACTTTACAAACATGCAATTGATTTGTTACCTTTATTTTTAGACATGTGTCTAGTGAGGAGATGAAAGCTTTCAAGATTTGCAATGCACTGAATGCTGAGTGCAGCCAAGAGCTACCTGCCTGCCTTCCTCTGCTTCAGAATGGGATGGTTTCCATGTTACTAAGCTCTCCTTTGGCTTCCCACAGAGTGAAATGATCAGGTATCATGGATACCCATGTGAGGAGTACGAAGTTACCACGAAGGATGGATACATACTTGGTGTTTTCAGAATTCCCAGTGGGAGGAACATGCATAATACAGGTGTGGCATACATAAGGAAGGTCTGGGATCCAACTCCTACTTGGGTGCCCCCATCTTTCACACTTGCGTGTGCAATGCCATGTTCCATGCTTTTCCATCTCAGCAAAAGCAGCTAGCAAGGAATTCTGAAACCATCAGAATCCTCACATTCAATGTCTCTGTAATTTCAGACTTTTCCAACTTTGTTACATTCCAGTTTTTCCCTGTCACATGTGTTGAGAAGAGGGTTTTAGAGAGATTTACCATTAACATTCTAATATAGACTTAAAGTAGCAAACAGAGGCTTGCCAACTAGTTAGGCACATCAGTAAGAATTCTCATTTTTCTGAAAGACAGATTTCTTAAAGGTGATAAGAAATTAGGTTATCATGGAAGACCAAATGCATTTCATCTGAATAGCATTAAAAAATTCAACTTGGAATTCAAGATTCCCTGGATTTTGCTACTTCATATATTACTCCTTAAAATTATTCTATAATTTGTTTTGAATACCTTCCTTGGAGATCTGGACCAGCCTCACCATCCTCAAGATAAGGCTGATCAAACTTAGATTGGCAATCCTCTCTTCCACAAGCTGTTCTGCCTTCAGTATTTTTCATCTGTAGGTAGATGGTTTCAACTTGTACCTTGACTGTCCAGAGCAAAAGTAGATGGGGAACTGGCCACCTCATCATTTTTTTTTATTTTTTATTTTTTTTGCCAGTCCTGACATGAAATGGTTAAACTGCTTGCATGGTACAAACCCTTCAGGTTTCTCAGCCCAGTATCTATGCATAATTCTTATGGAAGCTTCTTAAAGGAAAGACTTAAAATCTCTCACAAACTAAACTCTGCACTCAAATTAATATTAACCACTGCTCCAATATAAGAATATTTTAATCTTTTCCAGGACAAAAGCCTGCAGTCTTCCTACAGCATGCTTTTCTAGGAGATGCCACCCACTGGATTTCTAATCTGCCCAACAACAGCCTGGGATTCCTCCTTGCAGATGCTGGCTTTGACGTCTGGTTGGGAAACAGTCGAGGAAACACCTGGTCTTTAAAACACAAGACCCTTAAGCCCTCCCAGAAAGAGTTCTGGCAATTCAGGTATCATGGGCAGGGGAAATTACTCAGGATAGAAGGTCCCAAGGGTACTAGATAGCTTCATCCTGATGGGATTTTTGCTTAGCATCAGAAAACGGTCTACATAGTCCAAGAAGAGTTAAAAAGCCAGACAAAGAAGGATGACCACTGGAACTCATGGTTGGGAACACTGGCTGAGGAAAAGATTTCAGACACTGGTAAATGAAAGGGGATGCTGAGGAAAAGGGAGGCAGCACTAAGGAAAGGAGATCAATAAGCTCAGCTGAAACAGGTTGAGCAGCCTCATCTGGAGATCCCTGATCTCTCACAGCTGAAGTCAACCAAAAGAAATGTATTTTGTAACCCTTGCTAGTGAAAGCCCTGATTAAATTCACTTTCCCAAGGGCCACATATGACAGTTTTGCACCTTCTCTGTTGACACCCCAAGGCATCAAGCAACCTGTCAGTACAGATGTGTCCTTCTGTGCCTTTCTTGTCTTTGAGTGGATCCTGCTCAGTGCAGTGAATGAAACTGACATTCAGTAATTCACATTATGATAACTCAACTGCCTGCCAGATTTGTTTGTTTCTCCTCTGTAGCTTTGATGAAATGGGTAAATATGATATTCCAGCAGAGCTGTACTTCATCATGAATAAAACTGGACAAAAGAATGTGTACTATATTGGTCACTCTGAAGGCACTGCATCAGGTAAGCTCAGGACACTTACGGTTCACCATCACCTGTGTTCCCAGCTGATCAGGAGGTGGATCTCCCCATTGACTGCTCTTTTCTTTGTTTGTGGAGAAATGCCTTCTGAGATTAGAGTGCAAAATATGAGACTTTTTTAAAAACAGCTTTGGTTGCCATTATAAACAAAGAAATCTAACAGGAGTTAGAAATGTACTCCAACTTTTTAAACAATTAGAGACTTAAAAGCCGTTCCTTAGTGTGTACTCCAGATACACTGGGCATATTTCTTAAATTCTCTGCACCTGGAATTTTAATTAAGTTCATCTTTTGTGTTAAGATATACAATTATTTTCCTTATGAACTGTAAAGAAAAACTAATAAGAAAAAAATGCATATAAAATACACAATTTCAAATAAGACAAGGAAGAAGAATCTTAGCATTACCAAGTTGTATGACTTAATACCTATCTTATAAACATTCATGAAATATGCTTTAAATAGTCACTGGCCACATTACCATTTAAAGATACATTGCCAGAGGCTGAAAATTAGGATCTAAAAAGCATTAATTATATATTTTCTCCTTGAGCCAACCTTTAGCATTAACCAAATTTATGGCTTTTGAGTGCAACTTTTTTTTTCAGCATCAGCTAGAAGTTTCTATTGTTTATAGCTTATGTGCAAGGTTCATAAATGGATGTTGATTGAAAATGAACAACAAATCACTCATTAGGGAAAACTATTTGGAAAAAAAGAGAAGAGATGAAAATGTGGGAAAATCATATACTATCATAGGTCTAGATCTTTCCTTTCTTATCCTCTCATAAGAGTATTAAAAGATTCTCAAAACAAAGCTAACTAATCATACAGATGCCTCTGATGTAAACAATCAGTTGAAAATACTCAAAGCTCCAGTATTCAGTTTATTATTCTACTGTTCCATGGATGCATAAACACCTACGGTCATTTAAACGCTATAATCTGAAATTTTCATTTTTTTTAATAGGGAGTTTTATGAACATTAGAGGGAATCTGATCTTGTCACCTAAAACTCTCTGCCACATACTTGTGAAAACTGTTCTGATAAAGGCAAAGTTTAGACATTCTGTGAAGTTCAGGATGAACTCTGACTCCCAGATAAAATTCATTTCAGGATTTAGCATTAACACTTGCCTTACCTAGAAGATGCAGCGCAGATAAACACGGACAACAGGAAATGGGTTACAAATCTTGTCTCACTTCTCATTTGCTACCTACTTCATACTTGTTTATTTTTGCCCGTTGAAGATGTTTTCACTAACTCAGATTGGCTCTTCTACGTTTGCAGGCTTCATAGCATTTTCTACATATCCTGAGCTGGCTAAAAGGGTGAAAGTATTCTTTGCTCTGGGCCCAGTAACCACTTGCACATATGCTAAAGGCCCTTTGATGAAGATAACAAAACTTCCTGAAGCTGCACTCAGGGTATGTCTTTCTTCCCCCCACAAGGCACAAGGCCTGGCTTACCATCTCAGGGTCCAGGCTGCACAGTCTAGAGAAACAGCTTTCAAAGGGACAAGATGCTGATACTGAGCTTGGGATAAAATATATGCTTTTGAAAATTCTCTTCTGAAACTCTGGGGTGGGGGAAACACAGGAGAAGAGAAAACTGGGGTTTGCAGCAGGTACACTGAAGTATGAAATTCTCTTATCGTTGCCATAAACTAGTGTTTTGCTGGCCTTGTATAGGAGGAAGTAAAACAGATCTGCAATAATAGCTATAACAACCTCAGACTTGAGAAATTAGTCAGCACTGTGGCCACAACATTAGAAACCAAAGGGTGGTTTCCTCCAGGACTGAAGAGAGTAAAAAGAGCAGGAATGGCTCGTGGTGAACCATTGGGAAAATAACACTTCAATGGGCAGTAGGAGGGCAAACTGTTTCAGAAATCTTTGAATACAGAGTTGGGAGACTAGGCTATTACCAACATTTTCCTGCATAAAATGCTCTTGTAACAGAAAAAAAAGAATTGTTGCACTTTTCCCTTCCCTCAGTTAGCATTTGGCTGGAAAGGAACCATGCACCAGATTGGATTTATGCAAGGACCCGTGACGCAGTTCTGTACAAGCAGTGATAGATTTTGTGGCAAAATACTCTGTTATATAGCTGGGGGCAACATACAAAATCTGAACACAGTAAGTATATGCAAAAACACCTACTCAAAGTAAAATTAAAGTGATTTTGGAAATTATATTTTGCACTACGTCCTTAACCTTTTGTCATAAACGTTAATGTAAATAAAACACAACATAGTTCTCAGCAGAGAGAATACAGGACACTGTGTGGACGAGGACTAGAGTTGACGATGAGACCAACAAACAGACATACTATGTCTCAGAAAGAAAAGGCTGAATTTAGTCTGCAGCAATATTGCATACATCTCTAGGTATGTCCTCTTTTGGGGACAACCAGAGGTCGGTCATATACACATGCTCTTTAAAAAGAGCCAATGGATGATGGAATCAGACTTCAGTGTTATTTCTTAGCATGCAGACACTATGGTCCTTTGAACAATAATTAAAAAACTGGAAAAGTTCTGCTTCTCTTTCCAAATTTTAGACTGCTTGAGCCAGATCTCAGTCTCAAAGAACTACACAAAGTCCCATTTTTGCTATTTTCAGAAATGGGCCCAACAGTTTAATTCGCAGCACAGAGAGCTACAGAAATTCCTTGCCCTGTGCCTGAGGAGTGCAACACTATGAGATTTCTAGAGACAAGTACTTGACTTGGATTAAGTCATTAATGTTCTCCTCAGGGCAAGGTAAGTCTGAAAAAGAAACAGAGGGGATGGAAATAAAACATCCCTTTAAGAAAACAATAAACACAAGCAGATGAAAAGTCAGCCTGTGATTTATAAGATTACTTCTTTAGCACCTGGAAAAAAATAAGGAGAAACTGAGTCTTCAAAAGACTTACGCATGGGTGGAGGTTAAGCAAGGATGCTACTCCGAAATAACAGGAAGGTTTTTTTCTGCTTCTGAGGACCATAGGATTCCACAGTGGTACTGTATTACATCCTCAATATAAGTTGCTTTCTGAAGAAAAATCTGTGTACAGATCCACGCTGTTAACAACCTAGTCCTATATCTGCCTTCCACTTTTCTGTTTGATATTTGAAGATTATCCTATTAAAACAGAGCTATAAGACAGCATTGTGTTGCTCAGCATTGGATCCCTGCCTTTATAACATTTTTGCTTTCTCTCCAGAGTCGAATAGATGTATACGTAGGACACTCCCCAGCTGGAACATCAGTACAGAATATAATACATTGGCATCAGGTATAACTGCATACTGAAATATAAGCACTCACTACAGCTTTTTATGCAGCTGACAGGCCATGGGGAACTCCAGAGGCAGCGGTTCTGGGAAATTCCCACCATATCTTCTCAAATAACACCCTAAGCAGATGCCACTGCAGGAGCACTGCTTCCCACACCATTACCCTAACTGAGCCTTTGGTATCAGGCAAAGAGATTTCCCCAGGGCACATCAGGCCTCTCTGCAGTTGGGCTCCAGTGGCTTCCTGCCTCCAGCTTTGTTTTTGCCTTGAAAGCTGCAGAAGAGCACTCAAGCACAGCCTGGGCACTTGGCAGGCAGTAGGAAGACAGTGGAAACCTGACTATGCAGGGGTGAGCCAGAACAAAGATATGATCCAGGTTTCAGCTCTCTCCCGGAGGGTTAACTGCAGCCTGGATCATCCCCCAGAGCCCAGTCAGCCACACACAGGCTTCTGCTGGGACAATGGGAAAGTGGAGAACAGCCTTTTCAGCTGGCATCCTACTCTCAGACCTGAGTTTGAACCAGAACATGGCAAGAGAGTGCCAGCTCAGAAGCACAGCCCTGCACGTGCACAGCACTGTGACTGTTTTGGCCAGCACTACATAAAGAGTTCAAATCTCCAGCATCCAGACCATCAGCAACCAGATTTGGCAAATGGAAGCAAGGTAGCAGATTTCTATAGCATCCTCAATTACTCAGACCTTCAACTCAGCCCGTGTGGGAACAACTGAGGAAGAGCTCCATAATGGCCTCTCACCTTTCATTCTCTAAAACCACTCAATAACCAAATTACTAATCAGGTCTGAATTTTAAAAGGGCACTCACCTTTCCAGTAGGACAGACTCAATTGAATTCCTTTTTATAACAAAACAGATTCAAGAGGGCTACTGCTAAGTGACAAACTAATTACAATCCACCTGTGGAAGCTGAACTCTGGTAGGAATAACAGTGTGTCTGGAAAGGTCACCATTACTGTGAGCAGATCAGACCCCACTGACCCACAAATGATGTGTTGTTGTGAGGTGTGATGTGAGGAGATACCACTGATTACACCACACAACTAATAATAGCCCTGACAGGTTCTAGACAGGTCCTCTTCCCAGTGTGAGAACTGGACACAGCCCCACGTCACAACTAACTGAAGTGACTCCAACCAAATTTGAAAAACAAACCATCCCAATGGTGACAGCTGGAGAACAGGACGTAATGTTTGCAAGGGTAAAGGTGACAAAGCCACTCATGCCATCCTATGGCCCATCCCAGGAAAGCTTGCAACTGGAGGAAGGGCCAGGAGGAGTCTGATCCTTGTGTTCAATCACAGGGAAGAAAAATACCACCAGCGCTCTGCTCTGTCTCTTAACGCTTTCATTTTATCTGTCCTTGTTACAATATCCACAGGTGTTCCATGCAGACAAATTCCAGGCTTATGACTATGGCTGGAAGGAAAATATGAAGAAATACAACCAGGTAAGGCAATATCGTTTTCCTGAGAACTTCTTCTTGGGTTTTGGCAAAACTAAGAACTCAGCACTTCAGCACACATGACATCAGCTGCTACGAAACGTCTAAGGTGTTGTGAGATAAAGTTTCACCTGAACCTAAACCTAACTAATATAAAAAGTTTATCATTCACAGACAAAGCATAGACAGTTTCTTGCAGACAGTTAACAAAACTTCATTTTTCTTTCCCTACTGATGCAGGGATGTATTCATTGACATGCTGACTTACCAGCCATACTCAATTGACCAAGATCCATGGCTAAGTTCTAGGACTGTATGAGTATGAAGCTCCCAAAAATCCTCAAGGCCTGCCTTTCAATTAGGGAAGAGCCTCCATATGTGACCTCCATATGGTTGACAGTCATTTCACTTTTAATTAACTTCGAGCCTGATGTTCTGTACTACATCAGGTTGCTTTGTACAGATTGAAAAGCTGCAAAGACATCAGTTGAAAAGCAGCAAAGTTCTGCCTATACACAAAATTACAAATAGCCAAATTATAATATTGCTACTTCATTCCTAAATATAACAATTAAGACAAAAATATAACAATTAAGATGCACTTCTTGCCCCAGCAAAACATTAAAGAGATTCCCTAAATATGCGCATGGGTAAGCTCCACGGTCTTTTCATGGTAAATGGATTCACTGCTCTTTCTACATCCATACACATGATCAGAATAAGCAGATGTCAAATTTCAGGACAACTCATAGCCACTCACTGCAGAAAGAGTCTAAGAATAGGATGAATCATTCCCTTCCATGATATGTAGGGACTGGAGCTAGGGAAATATGCATTAAGAGAGCAGACTTGATCCCTACTCTTTTCGTGTAGTGAGTGCAGAAGAGAAATAAACCTCTGCACAGAATCCTTTTTCTAAACACAGCTTCTGATATAACAGCATTCACTCAGATGTCCTCCCTTTCTTGCAGTCTACTCCTCCTGCATACGAGATAGAGAAGATAAGCACACCCATTGCCATTTGGAGCGGTGGACAAGACAAATTTGCAGATCCCAAAGACATGGCAAAGCTGCTTTCTCGGGTTACTCATCTCTCTTATCATAAGCATTTTTCTGACTGGGGACATCTTGATTTTATTTGGGGCCTTGATGCAGCTGAGAAAATGTATATGAAAATCATTGAACTGCTAATAAAATACCTTTGAAACCACATGCAAAGTGTTGATCCATTCAAATCTCCAACATTTTTATTTCACAAAAAGAATGATACCTGAGGAACAGATAAACACAGAGACAAGAGTAAAGAATTCTAGTACAGGTGTTTATCTGCACTTGCTTATTTCTTGCTTTCTACATAGTTAGAGGTTCTCTGTGATGTTACTGTGACTGGTATCTTCCTAGGAAAATTAAAGTATATGGGAATAAAAACTGAAAACACAAATACATTAGGTCACATTCTTCAAGGATAACTTTATTTGGACAGCTCTTACTTACACAAGACTGATTTTCCTAAGCCTAAATGATATATTCTCTCGTATAGGCAGGCAATCAGTTATTTCCAAATACCAAGAAATTCAATTTCAAAAGACAATCTCAGCCTTGTTTTTTGGACTTATCCGATTATTCTCCTGCCCTCCTTGACCATACATCATCCAAAGATTTGTTCATGCACTGTAAACCCTCAGCTACAATGACCATGGGTTGTAGATGAGGAATAAGAGGATGCAGATACATCAAGCCACACTCCAACCAATACAGTTGTCACCTCATGTAGTAATCTTAACATATGCAATTAAGTGGTTGAAAGCACTGTGCTATTGACTTTGAATTTTACGTAATTTTGTGTCTTGGCCAAAATTTGTTCATGGTATTTCTGAAATATGTGAAAGCATTCAACTATTCTCCCTTCCAATCCATTAGCTGAAAGGGACATTATCTTCAACCTATGCCATCTGTGCAAGCACTTCACTTCTACTGACATATATGTTGATCTGGTTGAGTACCTGTCCTCAGGTTACACACAAAGTGGTCATCTGTGCAGGCTCAGACAGGTAGCTTTGTTTCCTGGGGTGATTCTGGGAGGGATCTAAAGCCTGACTATATGCTCAGCCAAGACTGCCTGCAGTTGGAGTTAGTATCCAATAAGCTAGGTACACAGAAATATATGCCAGATTTGCTGCAGTACAGAAAACGTACTGTAATGTGGTCCATGCACCTCGTCTAGCAGCCATTAGCAGTGCTGATCATAGCACCTATCTTCCAAACTTATGGCAGCTTACACAGAATGGCCAAAACTACTGAGAGAGACAAAGATCCATTAGACCAAGGAAATAGGACACAGCAGTGTTTGAAAGCAGACTTTCATTTATAAGTGCATTATTAAACCACAGAGTGGCAGGCCAAGCTAACAAATTACTTACCACTTCTGGTTTTCTACTATCTTTACTTACACAATAAAAGATTCATGAATTTATTATTATTATTTTGGTATGTGCACTCTCTGCTGTGTGCACCACTCTTACAAGCATACTATCCTGTCCATTTCCTTGAGAATAATATATCTGGCTCCATCATTACAGCATTTCACTGTTTTATTTTTTAAATTTTATTAATTTTTTTTAATATTGGAAAAGTAGTCAAAAGACTTGCTTCAAACAGATTTTCATTGTTATTTATTAATTCATTAAAGGAACTTGGAAACTCTCTTTGTTTCTAGACTCCAATAATTCAATCTCTTGATGCTTCTTTTATGTAAAACAGAAGATAATCTTTCTCTTGTAGCAATATCTTGAGAATTAAGGTGTGGGAAATTTGTAGAAAAGAAGGAAGAAGTGCTAAGCAGAGCAATCTATTTGAATAGTCATTCCCATGGTAGGAAAAGAAATACTTAGAGAGTAGGTGCCTGACCTTGTATATGCTGCTGTGGTATACTGTTCAGCTGTATCCCCTAAGGAAGCTGTTACACAGACTATAAAAAATATTTTATTTCTTCATTGGCTGCTTATCATCACGTGTGGTGCTTTGGTTTCCACAAGTCTTATCTGAGCAAATCAAGCAGTAAAATTGGAGGAGCAGATGGGAAGAGCAATATTTTGAATGCAATTGTACTCATTCACAGCTTAGTAAAAGCAAATGAACTCCTTTCAGTCCACACAGTCCTGAGGGTACTCACAAGTCTCATACAAAATAGTCAAAGCCCACATCAATTTGGGTCAATTATCAGTCTGCAGACCCCTGCAGGACTCTTGCTGCTATATAGAATGTATTGCCTGATGGAGTGATTTTCTGCGCTTTCAACAGTCCTTGATGAAGTCCCACCAAGCATTAGGAAGTTTTCCTTAACATGCTTTCAATGTTGCTGAAATGTAGTCTTCTTGCAATATCTAAAGGAGTCTCCCCATCCTGAAAGAAACAGATGAAGTACATCAGAATATGATAAATATAAGTCAAATACAAACAAGTTTCCTGAACTGCCGTCCTCGGTGTTCTGCATGAATTTCACTGTCACATCCCTGATCTAAAGGAAAGATTTCAGGATACGCTGGGTCCAACAGAACTCTTACTGAAGTAAAGGGTAGTACCCTTGCCTCTTCTCCAGTAGCAACAGCCGATCCACCATTCCCTGGGGATAATGTCCAAAGACATCACAGAGTTAAGAGCTAACTTCAAGAACAACACAGTCAGAACTTCATTTGTCTAAACTGAACAATAATAGATACTCCTGGATATTTCTTGTGACAGTATTTGAGCTCCTTGAAGGACAGCAGAAGCTTGACTTAGCCCATTTCAGAAGAATGATGTCTACACAGAGCTCCTTGGAGGGCTCTTAGCACTTCTCTGCATCCTGCATCTTAGGAACAACTGTAGCATAGCTCTGAGTTCAGCAGTTTTGCCAATCTTGTGAATGTGTACACTGTTGCTGATGGTAGAAATCCAGTGTGAAGTACCTGGACTTAAAGTTCCTGTTGCCAATAAAGGAAATGGGGCAAATATTACTTTAAGCCCCACAGCAAAAAAATCTGCTGCCAGGAAGCTGTGCACTGTTTCTTTTTTAAATTGCTACACACCATCTAAGGCCTACAACATATTGATTCACTGTCCTGATAAGGATATCCAGTTATAAGCTCCACCTTCTTACCTGATTCTTCACAGAAACATCTGCATGAGCTTCAAGCAGTAGAGGAATGACTGCCTGATTTCTCATTTCACAAGCGTAGTGAAGGGCTGTGCTACCATACTGAAGGGAAAGAGTAGCAGATGGATTTTAGTTTTATTCCTTCTTTAACAGAAATTAGGTAAGTAGTGCTAGCAAAATCCCTTTATATCTTATAATTTTCCCCCTAACAATTGGATGAATAAAATATATAATCTCATGTTCCAATGCACAACACAGTAAAGCACTTGTCATAATCACAACAGGAAAAAAAAACCTCTTCTAGGATGCAGTTGCTAAAACCAAGTCTGATACCTTTAGCAGGAAGCCGGTAGTTCTACACTTACTTCAAGGGATTCTGTGATCTCTAGCTCAATAAATATTTCTTAATTTATATTATTTTCTCAGACTTATGTATTTTAGAATTTGGTTGCTATTAAAATTGTAGTACCCCCTTTTGTGCATTGGAGTTCTTTGGCACACCCAAGCAAAATAGTCAACACAAACACTACACATGGCAGACCAGTATACTCTAAAGACCAAGAAAAGACCAAGTGCTAAGGCATGACTTTTGCCCAGAGGTCAACCTTAGCCTAATGGTGATAAATTCAGAACCTATATCATCACCAGAATATCTATGTGATTAACATTTAATATCTCAGTATTTCAACTCAGCTGGCCTGGATTTGCTTTTAAAATGACTTTGGTTGAAAAGGTCTTGATAAAATTAAAAACCCAGTGAAACTGAACTCCAGGAGTATACATCACAGCAGTCAAGAAGCTGATAATCACTTACAATGGTCTGAGAAAAACACACATCTAACAACGTCATGCTAGGTTTTAGATGCTGTTTGGAACAACTGCTGAAGCTAAGAAAAACAAGTTTGAGGAAAAATCTATTGTTTGATGAAAAAGCTGTCAGTGGAGAATTATTTCTGAGTACATTACATAAATATTGCTGAAGTGTCAAGGATGAAAACTAAATCTTCCTATTATATCAGTTCAGTCTCTGATCCTACTCCAAAAGCCGGATTGTATAGCTAGAAGTCTGAAGTCTGCTTTTACTAATACAGCATGCATACAAGCCACAATTACATTTATATAAATCCACTTACATAGTCTGTAGCATTAACATCGACTCCAGCCCAAAGCAACATCTTGACCAGGTTTTCATTCTGTTTCGTCTTTGAGATCTGTTTAGTGGAAGTGTAAATTTACACAGTGAGACGCTTCACCTGTATACGCTGTTAAGAAGATGTTGGTTACATATTGTTTTCTCTGAATAAGAAGTGTCAGACTTCTGCAAATACCAGAGTGATGCAGTGACACAATCCTGCCCCTTCACCAGCTACGCTCATAGTGAAAACTGCTTCTTCTGTTGCTCTCCATCAGTATTTGCTTCAAAAAGAGCAGCCCACGTTCTGTGCAGATTCATGGCCTGAAATATCACCATAAGAAAGGTGATAGAGGAGAAGTAAATGTGTAGGGCCTTTTTTACTTTCATCCAGACTCACCATGAGAAGATATCCAATAAGTAAAACCGGCATGAGGATTATGATGAGCACATAATCAAGGAAGGTAAACCGTTTTCTGACAGCATAATGCAGACAAGTGCGGTGTTTCTAAACATAAAATAGAAGAACTCTGATTAGTATCAAAATCACTTCTCTGATTATATTAGTATAGTATTGCCAATACTAGATCCTTTCTGTATTTCACACACTTTTTTTTTTAGGTTATCAACTAGAAGTAGTTCTCTGATTTTCAAGTAGAAACAGGCACGTGCAGTATGCTTCCTTCAAGTGGGTGCACATTTGACTCATACAGACTCAGGGAAAATAGGATCCACATGCAAGAACAATGGGAGATCCAATGGATTTCATGGATATGGCTGCAGACTTAACTGTTGAGACAAAGAAGGCAGAGTGGAAGTCTACCCTGACTCAGCAAGTTAAATCAGCAGGAAGAATCCCTTCTGCTCCTCACAGAGGTTTTGATTACTGAAGCACAGACATAGAAGAGCCGATGTCACTGATGTGAAACAGCAAATTAGCAACACCCATAGCAGACTCCTAGTATAACTATCTTTGAATATTGTATCTACCAAAGAAAAAGAGAAGAGCTGTTAACTTGCACATTAAAGAAGATGAGTTTCCTACAACTCATTAAACTGGAGTCTGACAAATCAGGTTATGGTGTTATGTCATGACCCAAAAAATGCTCAGAAGCCTTTCTGTGTAATCCTCTGCTTCCTATTCTCAGTTCTGAACACCTGTCAAGCTCTGCACCCACCTGTGAAGGTGAAGCAGAAAACAAGTTAAGAAAACCAGGCAAGGCTAAGAAATGGCTGTCAATGCAATAAGAACGATCTTACTGCAAAGTACTGAACTATTTCAAAGGGACTTCAAGGTGACACAGAATGTTCTGGATCAAACAGAGCAGATAGAAGTGAACATTCCACTGACTTCATACACATTTTCTGTGAAAAAAAAATAAAAAAAATGCTGGACACCAGAGTATAAAATTGCACATGAGTGTCTAAGAACTTGCTAACCATTGACTTAGAGTTTGAGATAATACAAGAGTTAACAAATATAGGTAATTTTTCCTAGCACTTTATCACACTTAATATCATTCCACAAGAACAAATTAGCAGTGAAGCCAGAACATGCATTTTCCAGGCTCCTTTTCTTTGTAATCTCTGGGGAACCTGCGCATAAACACACTTCCTTATCACTCTAGGGAAAATAACCACTCGTGGCTGTTCTAGAAGGCAGGCAGATTTTAGAAAAATATGGATTAGAGGAAGAACAGACAGAAGGCTGCTCCCTTCAGCCCTCAGGTTCAGTTTTGTCAGGGATCCTTATGGGAGGAACAGGCAGGCTGTCTTTCAGATCTTCCTTTTAACTGCAGGATGAAGATAAAGACAGAAAAGAAAGGCTAAGAAAGAACAGATATAAGCTGGAGGTCAGGATGAATGCAGGGTGATGCAGGCAGAATCTACTGGGGACTGGGGATGACATGCAGTGTCGAGTAAATGGGAAACAAAGAGAAACTGAGAATGGCAATGTTTCTTACATGTTACGTGCATTTTCAAGTCAGGAAAATAGGTGAGGAAATAAATAGAAACATAAGAGTTTACTGAATTACAATGTCAGGTTTAGACATGCCATGCAAACAAAACTAAGGTTTAGCAGTACTGCCAGTGTTCTCAAATATGTACTCAAAAGGGCAGCCAGTGCAAAAGCTGAGTCTGTGACCACTTACCTTGTTTCTGAGGTTGACATCAGCATTCTTTTTAAGAAGATAGCTAGCTATTCTGTTGTTTCCCTGCTTGCATGCGCAGATTAAGGGGGTATCTCCACCAAAGCTGTCCTGGATATTCAGGTAGCTGCTGTTTTTATCCAAAAGGAGCTGAACTTCATTGAAATCGTTATTATAAGCTGCCTGACAAATGGGCTGAAGAGAGAAGAGAATGTTTGTCAGCACACACCATCCACTGACTTCTCTGTACCGTCCATCCTGACTTTCTGCTTGCACATCCCAAGAGCCTCCCATGCAGCCCCGACAGAGGCTGCCATTCCAAGCGTCTTCCAGAAGATGGCGGTAAGAGATACACCCGCAACTTCTACGTGGCTCGCAGCCCTCAGCGTGAGAAGTCTGACACGGACCGCGTGCAGAGGGTAAATTTTCTGTTCATCTTGGAACAGAAAGCAAGCAAGCCCTGGCAAGCCCACACCTAGCCAAGCTTACAAAAGCTTTCCCTTCAGATGGGCACTGATTGAACAAAAGGTATAACTCCTGACTCATCAGTTCACAGAGCAAAACCACATAGCTGGTGAAAGTTGAGTCAGAAGTATTTTTTAAAATTAAAATTAAAATTAAAATAAGAAGGAGAGGAAGGAGAGGAAGGAGAGGAAGGAGAGGAAGGAGAGGAAGGAGAGGAAGGAGAGGAAGGAGAGGAAGGAGAGGAAGGAGAGGAAGGAGAGGAAGGAGAGGAAGGAGAGGAAGCAGAGGAAGGAGAGGAAGGAGAGGAAGGAGAGGAAGGAGAGGAAGGAGAGGAAGGAGAGGAAGGAGAGGAAGGAGAGGAAGGAGAGGAAGGAGAGAAAACACCACATTTCTGTTATTGGGCTTCAAGTTAAACCTCATACCTAAAGTATATGTACATGCACGGCCACAGCTCAGATCCTGCTTGGCTTTTGAAAACTGCTGCTCACATCTTTGCTCATTATGTTCAAGCACCTCTGACCTGCTATTCCTTCCCCTTCAGCAGTAAGAAGTCAGAATAAGCACAGGTAGAGAGAAATAGGAGACTATACACTTATAGTCACCAGCAGGCAGAAAAGAACAGCCTAACTTGTAACATTTGAAGTTCTTCAGTCATAAAGAGAAAAGGTTACTTCATTATATCCTCTTCAATACTGAGGTTCTTTGCCACTTTCCAATATAGTGTATTTCTTCAGTTGGTACCTGCAGGTTTTCATTTTGATTCTCTGTATCAGAAGCTAAAAGTGCTACAAGATCTATCTCTGAACTCTGAGTCCTCTCTACTCACCCTCTTCTGCTGTTACACCTTTTCCACATAAAAAGAGATTCCTCTTATTTACATTTTTATTTCAAACATTTGCCTACAGTACAAGCTTGCTTCCAATATCATTGCTGCTAAGTCTTCTGAACAACTGCACTAGATAAATGATTTCCCAGTATAGAGAAAGTACTTTCATGCTTGCCAGACCTTGTGTCACTTCTTGTTTTGTTTTCATTATATCAGACAAGAATTTACAAACACATGCAACAGTGTAATCTTGTGTCATCTGTCCCTACTCTTTTAATCCATTCCTATGACATTTGCTACACATTCTTTCAGAAACAAACCAGTTTTAATGATTTAGAGGAGAAATCCCCCTTTTAAATGGCTTACTGGCATAAGAACCTTGTCTATCTATGCCATTTAATTAATCTGTTCGACTAACCACCTCATTCTCAGTTATGTCTGTGTCTAGGACTACACCTTCACTTTCACATCCACAGAAAAGAAGCTCCAGTGCAGTCTGTCAGTAGACTGTTACTCTTGCTTTTAAATACAGCCCTGTTCCTTTAAAGATGCAGGAGGTTTGCTGCTTGGTTGAATACTGGCTCAAATCCCAGCCATTTGCTACACAACCTTACTCCTTTCTACTCTGATTCTTGCTATGCCAGCAGCTAACGTCATCAGATGACACGCTGTAGTGTTTTTCTTTCCACACTGCCTCAGAGTTTTACTTTCTCAGCCACTGAGGCATTTTTGACTGATATTTTCATTGACCCACAGAATCTTTTTCTAAACCTTACACTACTGTTGAATCCTGTTCTAGAACCATGAATAATGATAAATTATTACACCCAAACAGAGTACATTACTTGGAACTGCAGTCATCCACAGAGACAGGCATGCAAGAGCCACACACACTCTTTTATCTTCTGAAACTGGCAGTTCTAACCAAACATCTCAAGCACAGATAATTTAAGGAAGCAATTCCCAACCATTTCACCAGCTAATATATGGGTAATTTAAGTACTTAAAGTAACTTTTAAATGATTACCTTTTCAGTGAAGTGGGATGTCTTTTTTAGAACTGACTCACAAATTAATGCATTCCATTCATTAAAAAAAAAAAAAACAAAAAAACAAAAAAAAAAACAAAAAAACAAAACAAAACAAAAAAAACACCACACACAAAACAAACAGGTTTTGTGGGCTTCTCTTAAGGCCCATTATTATTCTGCAGGTTTGCATCCTAGAAAATATCTATTTTAATCAAAGAAAATGCATTAAATGTGAAAAGGCCATAGTTCTAAGATACGATATACATCCAAAATTGACAAACAGGACTTGAGGTCTGGAGGAGCAAAGGTACAAGCAGGATATTTAACAAAGGAAACCAAACAACTATGAGCACATTGTTTTGATCACAGTAGTACTCAGGACATCACAATAGTATTTAATATTGAGCTCTGTGGAGAAGAACCTGGGTGTTCTGGTGGACAACAGGTTGGCCATGAGCCAGCAGTGTGCCCCTGTGAGCCAAGAAAGCCAAAGGTATCCTGGGGTGTATTAAAAAGAGAGATCCGGCAGGGGGAAGGAGGTGATTCCCCCCATTTACTCAGGCCTAGTGAGGTCACATCTAAAGTACTGTGCCCATTTCTGGGCTTGCCAGTTCAAAACAGGTAGGGATCTCCTTGAAGAAATCTAGTGGAGGGCTGCAAAGATGATAAAGGGCCTGGAGCATCTCCCTCATGAGGAAAGGCTGAGTAACATGGGTCTGTTCAGTCCGGGGAAATGATGACTGAGTGGGACATCTGATTAACATTTATAAGTACCTAAAAAGATGCGGGAGGCAAATGGATGAGTGAACTCTCACTTACACATCACCTACCAGCAGTCTGATGACCCCCAGAGAACTCTGAACAGATCTACTCCTGCTCATCAGTGGAGCACAGAAGATGCAGCATTACTCCCAGTACAAACACAAGCTCTGAGAAAAATGGCTCTGAAGAGTGGAAAGCAAGACCAAGAACTTGAGCTTAGGTAAAGAGGAAGTGAGTGCCTCTTCCAAAGCAGCAAAGCCCTTCACCTCTTCCCTCACACTTCTGCAGAACCACACAACATGCAGACATGCTGCACACCATGAACCTAACAGCATGACTCTGCACGAAACATATACTAATAGGGACACAGGTTAGGCAACAGTTTTCATGGTTAAAATCGCTCAGTGCAAGATCACCAGATATGAAGTGAAAGTAAAAAACATTAGCTGATAGATAGAAGGGCAACACCTCTACAGAACTGATTGTTTTTGGTATCAGTTATAGTCCATATGGCTACCTGGTAGTTTACTCAGATCCAGATGAATTGCACACTAAATTTTCCTACTTGCTTTCAGTGATTCCTTGTTTAGATTTGCTTAAGTACTAATAAAAAAACAGCTAGCAGTTCAGCAAGTTCTGCCAAACATGAGGTAAAAGTTTGTTAAAATCAGGGTGGTGAGACATTGGAACAGATTGCCCAGAGAGGTAGTGGGTGTCCCATCACTGGAGACATCCATCAGGCTGGATGGGGCTTTGAGCAACCTGAACAAGCTGTAGGTGTCCCTACCCATTGTAGAGGAGTTGGACTGAATGGACTTTAAGGGTCTCTTCCAAGTCAAACGATTCTGAGATACTATGATAAAGTTTCAAGGCACAATACAAAGGACAAAGCATTCAGCTGCTAGGGAGGAGGCTAAAGGTAAAGCTAGGACAAGAATTTCAAGTGGAAATTGCCTTCTCTTTTGAGAACTGCAAGGGACAGCCAAAGTTATATCAGACATTTGCAATTGCTTAGAAAAAAAGGAACACTTCATTTTATGAAGATATTCTGAATCAATCCACAACCTTTTCCTGTGTGCTAAAATTCATTCAAAGGCCTTCTACAAACTAAATGGGAAAATATAAATCGTATTTGGGAATGTACTAGTATCCCTTCCATACTTCTCAGCAAATAAATCTTGCACTTTAATTGCACTTTTATAGATTTCTATCAGCTGTAAATAAACTATCTTAACAAGAGAACTACATCTCACTAAAAACACTTTAAGACAAGAAACCAATGCATATGAAATGATCAACTAGAAAGCACAGAAAACATGGATAGCATTTGAACATTCCCTAAACATTGTGTTAATTCTACTAGATGACTGTTTCTTATAGTATATATATACAGAGATAGTACAATACTATCTCTGAGTAGCCAAACTGGAGAGAGACAAAAAAGATGCATTCTACTCATTCCACTAGCGTGTGAATGCACAGATTCAAGCTCCCTATAATACTGAAAGATATTTTCATTGAATAGCTTCTTAAAATTAAAAGGGTGTCCTTCAGGATGAACATGTGACCTTTTAAAGGAATGGATATACAATGCTGTCTCCAGAAAGAGAAGCAGCACATTGTATTCACAGTCAAAAAAGAAATGAAATCGTCATTTGTTCCTTAGTGTGCAAATGGAAAATTTATAAAATAATGAATATGCTTACATAGCACTTATGTTGAAATCCATGGTTGTGCTAACTGAATTACAGTGTGGGGAAAAACTCATAAGAGCTAAAAAATTTCTTTTAAATCACATTTCTAAACCAAAGCTTCCATAGATAATGTTTCCTTGGGCACCAGCTTTATTATCTGTATTCAACAGAAGTTAAGGGATCCTCTTGGAGTTCTTAGTTATTCGTACACAGTGCTCAGAATCATTCTGATCTCAACACAAAACAATAAAAAATGTTGAGCAAAAGCAAACTTTATCTACAAAGCCACAGTAATTATACTGGTTGTGGTGCTTACTTTACTCCTACAAAAGGCACTTTTGTCAATTTGTAATAGCTAAAGAACAGTATTCCAAAGGAAAAGAATTGCCGTATTTTTAAGCCCGTGTACATGATGACATGAAGGAAACAAAGTAAAACCAACATATATCCACAGCCTCAATAGCTTCAGTTACTGTGCAGAAAATGACCACGTACCTCTGAGTAGAATATCCCCATGCCTATTCTTCTCTGCTTGAGTTCTTTCTTGTTCACCAGCTCAACACATTAACCTCGCTTGAAATGCTCTTGAACTTGTTTGAATCTGGTTAACATTTAACTTAGAACACAGGAATCACTCTTAAGCTACATTTGCCTTCTGTGCTTTCTACTTGGTGATATGAAACAATTGTCTTCAGAAACCCAACCCAGCAAGGTAAACGTGGGAACAGCAGCTTACAAGAGACTGACAGAACAAGTTGCAACAGAGAGAAGAATTTCCCTTTGTCATCTTTGCAATAACAGCCTCTGGTTACCAAAAAAGGAAAGCAGCAAAATAGGCTGGGGAGGGGATGGGGCTGGGTGGTAGGGGAGGAAGGAGAGAAGAAATAAGAAAAATAAGCTAGTGAACAAATGGGGAAAGGGGGTGAACAAGTAACTAAGAACAATAGGTAGCTTGCCACTCAAGCTACTTTGGGTTTACATATCCTGAACTCACCTCAAGAAAACCTCAGAGGTATACTAAGATTCCATACCTTATTAAAAAGATTTCCTGGTGTAATTAGTTTCAGTCTCTTATTAACTAGACCAGCCCATTTCATCATCTGCTCACTCATCTCTTCCTAACCTTGTCCAAACACTAAACATGACTCACAGTAGCCTCCTTTTGTGGTTTCACACTGATGGACAGCTAAATAGCACAACTGCTCTCACACCCTCCCCTCTCAAAGGAAAGAGGGAGAAAATATGGTGGAAAAAGGCTCAAGGCTTGAGACAAGGACAGGAAGACCACTCTCCAATTGCCATCATGGGCAAAACATAAAACAGACTCAACAGAGGGAGATCAATATAATTTATTGCCTACTACAAACAGACCAGAGTAGTGAGAAACTGAGATAAGCCAAAAATACCTTCCTCACCCTGCACCCTCCCTCACTAACCTATTCCTAAAGCTTCCATTCCATTTAAGTTTTCAAGGTTCTGAGGGTAAGATGACTGTATATCTGTAGTACACTCAGCCAGCCTGAGGAAGATATGTGTATTTTAAATATCTATAAACACTCCATAATCTCTTTCTCTTTTTAGTTTGTACTCATTACTTCTCTTCTCTTTCAAGCATATTAAAAAAAAAAAAAAAAAAAAAAAAAAAAAAGAGCTTTAAAACAGGTGCATGCAACTGCCCCTTTTGACTTCAAGTCCTGTGCATTACATCTGAAAACTTCTTACCAAACAATTTTCATATTTCTTCTTCATTGAAGCTGGGAGACAAATACAAATGCTGATTTGAAAGCAGCACCTCCTATTTTATTCTGTTGGCGCATAAAAACAAGCGTACATATTTGTGACACAGCAGTAGAAACACAATCTTCCCACCAACATTCCATGTTGTTGCTGGCGACAAATAGCAGCAGAGGGGCAGGATGATAAAACAGTGTCTGACATGGAATTGCATATGAACCAAAGGTGCATCCCTGAATTCCTCCATGTGGAAAAGATCCACGAATACTGGTTGAATTTTTATGGAGATTGAACAGTGGATGCGAGCACAGCAAGGCGGTGGGTGGCACATTTCATTAGTGGTAACAGTGATATGAAAGACAAATCATGTTCCAGACAGCCTGCAGAGCTGTTTCACCATGAAACCAAGAGCTTCCTGATCAGCTCATCTGCACAAATGTCTCTGGATAACAGCCCATGAAGTGCGTACAGAGCGAGTATTGGCTGCAGTGCATTGGAAATGATGGCAGCAGTACTGGAATATCACAAAGTTTGCTCAAGACAGGTCCCAGAAATGCTTACACACAACAGAAAGAACTCTATATGCAAGTTTGCCAGGATCTATAGCACCAATGAGGCAAACGGTGACGATTTCCTGGACGGTACCATTACTAGTGGCAAGACGCGGTGTTATCTTTATGAGCTGGAGTCAAAACAGCAGTCCATGGAGTGGCAGCATATGAATTCCCCATGGAAGAAGTTCAAGATGCAGCCTTCAGTGGGTAAAACAATGTGTGCTGTCTTTTCAGATAGGAAAGGGGAGATCCTTCTGGATTTCCTGGAAGCCAAACAAATGACCAACCCTGACTGATACACTACGATGCTGACTAAGCTGAATGTTTGAAATTCCCATGTGTGACCAGAAAACGAAACAGCCTTTCTTGCAACACAACACCACCAGGTCCCACACCAGTCCTAAGTTCATGGAACACACTGCCAATCCTGGATGGACTGTCAAAACACACCCACCGTGTATTCCAGATTGGCACTTCTTGACTACTAAACTTCTAGGCAGATGAAAGATGGTTTGCGTGGGCTACATTTTCTTAGCAACTATGCTGTCGTAGGAGCTGTGAAACAGTGGGTCACACCTCTACTGGTGCAAATTTTTACAAGCGTGGCAAGCAGACACTTGCTCATTACTGGTGAAAATGCATATTTAATAGTGATGATTATATTGAAAAAACAATGTTTAGTTGCTCAAATAGTTATTATACTATTTGTATCTGTTGTAGTTTAAATGGAAATAAATCAGAGACATTACTTTTGGAGCAACCTACATAGAACTGCTTACACTCAATCTTTCTCTAGTTAAAGTAGAATAGTTTCACTGACAAGCATTAGTTTGCTGACACCAGTTCCAAGCCTTTCAATGGCTGTTTACCACAAGAAAATTAGATTGGATTGTAACTGAAACTTATACTACATATGCCTGTGATAAATCTCACTACAATCCTCCTAATATATTGATCTTCCAGCATGGTGCAGAGACACAGAAGAGTATGCAACATTTTAGAAGCGAATGGCAGTATTTCATCATGTCCAAACCTTAAGGAATGGGCATTCTCCCAAATAAATGCCATCTACTAGCTAAGTGGTTGGAATTTATAAACTACAACTCATTCAATGAAGCCTCAGATCATTCAGCTGTTCTCTATAATAACTTTATAGGGTTCTTAATCCTCTGCTAACACCACTATACAAATCCACAATAGCAAAGGTGGATTTTGGCTAGGGTATAGTCTACTTATGGTGCTGTATTTTGTGCTTGTGAAGAAAACAATGTTGACAACACACCGATACTTTAGCTCTTGTTTGGCAGTGCTAATAAAACTTCATATCCTTTTTTTTCCTCATGTTGCCTTACTTGTATGTGGTCTGGGAATGCACAAGAGGTTGTGAGGGGATGTAGTCAAGACAGATGACCCCCAGCTGACCAAAGGGATATTCCACATGATATAAGACCATATCCAGAAATAACAGCTGAAGAAAAGGAGGTGGCACGGAGGGCACAAGACTCTTAGAGTTACAGCTTTCATCTTCTCACATAAAACCTACACATGATGGAGCTTGTTTAACAATTTCCAGGAAAACACCTGCCTGTCAATGGGAAGCAGCGAAGGAACTCATTTTGTGGGATGTTTATATTGAGTTTCTGTGTTCTTACCTTTCTGATTCTCTTCTCAGTCCCACTGTGAGGAATGAGCAAGTGGCTGTGTGAGAATTAGTTGACCAGAGCTAACCCACAACAAAAGTTTTTTTTTATATAAGAAAAAAAAAAACAAACACAAACACCTACAAAAGAGCACAGAGACAGCTTCTGGCATCACCTTTCACCAGATCATGTAGGTTACCATTTAATTCAGCATCACATCTCCGACATTTGTAAATCAGAAAAGTGACTATTGTGGTCAGAATTTTTACCTGGAAAATAGATAAGCAGCCCAATTAGATGACAAACAAGATTAGTACAAATGAGATTTGCACAAATGTATGTATTCACTGGTTGACTTCTGCTTCAGATACATCTTTAGTAGTTGATTGTGCTTACAAATGAATCTTTGAACCCTGATTATTACAGGTTTTGTTTTTTGTAGTTGATGAATAAGTCATTTTTCTCCAAAAGATAACAGGATTCAGTTCATGGGCAAACTGGGAGCTATTCAGTCTGTGTACTTCTTGAAAGAATTTCACAACACCCGAAGTGTTTCCTGAAAGTCAAAACTGTTGTCCATTTGAAAATCTCCACAGCATCAGCAAACAGTACAAAACAGTACAATGTATCCTAAGGACAGAATACAAGAGCCAGAGCTGCTGAATTTCAGTCTTTCTCTTATGAATAATGAATCCTAAGAGCAATTCAGAAAAGTTGATTCAGGTCTGCCCAAGCTACCATCTCCATAACCAGTTCTCTAGCAGTATTGCAAAATTTGAAACATAACAGCTCTTGAAAAATGAGTGGAGCTTTCTATTTGCACAAGCCTGTAGATATACAAGCATTTGCATTTGCAGCATCAGTCTTATCCTATAGGGTATTTCTTAATCTAAATTAGTCAAGTAGCATATTGAATGGGCGATGCCTCATCAAAGTCATGTATCTGATAAACAAGTAACTCCTTTCCCATACACACCTGTTCAAACAGATAATCATCTGGAAAACGTAGGAAGAAAACTTGAAAGAACAACAAAAATACTCAGGAAGAGGAATAGAGCTCATAGTAAGAAGGAAGAATATACACAGACCATCTCCTTAGATGAACACTTACATTTCTATTTCAAAGTACTTGCTTGTTCTTTCCCAGAATGAATGCCTGAGAAAAGTAAATCCTCACTTACAGCCACCACATTTTTGCCAGAATTTGTAATGTCTTCTTTAACCTGAGTAGTAGGCAGTTTTAAATGATAAACATTGACATGACATATTTAACTCTTACTAGTTTGATCAAAAAATTAGGTTTTGGGAGCAGGAGCTTAACTCCCATCCTCTAGAATCAATCCCAAACATCTATTTTTCCACATCACACAACACAGTCCCGGTACCAGACAGTGTTGTCCACTGTTTGCCCCAGCACTGGCAGGGCAGCCCAGCCTTGCTCCTCACAAGAGGGCCCAGCACCATCCGTACAACACACAGCTGCTTCAAGTCCAGTCTGTCCTCTGCCAGATATCACCTTGCATGCTGCCTCCTGGTCTCATTGCACATCTTCAGTGTGCTGACACACCATGGAAAAGGAAAGTCCTGTTTGTTTCATGTTTCCAGCAGTTCTTTGCAAGGTGTATATTCTTCTTGTCCTCCACCTCCAAGCCTGCAGACCACCAGGGATGAGTTTAGAGGCACAGAATTAGGCACTGGGGGTTAAGACATATATAAGCAGTTCATGCTATGTCTAGCAGCAAGTCAGACCCACCAGGCCCTCAAGGTTTTGCTCCAGTGTTTTCAAGGAAGAATACTAACTATCTCAGCTGTATGCATTCTCTGTGTAAGGAAAGCATCACAACATGTTCAAGAAAATGACTGTATGTCTCTCAGGTTTTGTGCTTCCTATGCTCTTTTTATAAGCATTACTTTCATTGTCACTTTTCCATGTCACCCTCTCTTTTCTGAACGAAAGATAAGAGACAACATCTGGCTTTGTCTATCTTTCGCTTGATCACTTGATCCTTAATACCTAACAATATCATAAATCATGTAAATTCTGTACATCTTATCTGCTTGTGTGAGAAGGAACTAGATAAAATACTGTAAATTATTCCAGACTGAATTAAAAATACAGTATTGCATTACCTCAAACTACAGCAGAGCAAGGTCTGCTATCTCATACTGAGCAAGGATATCAGAGTAGACATGCTGTGACATTTTTCACTGATTAATCACTTTTTTTTTTTTTTTTTGTCAATTCCACAGACTACTTACTACTTTAAAAAGCAGAATGATCTCTGTCATTACTGCTAGGTATTAGGTTGATCACTACCAAAGACTTGCTTCACTCTATTTTTCATACATGGAACAGCACATTAACAGCATCCGCATTCCAGTGAAATCGCTGTACAAGAATCACTTTCATGTGGTGTTCTTCTAAAATCCCACCATGACAAAACACAAGTTCTGAACTATTTAGCAGTGAATTCACTGAAGGGACTGGTGCTCACGCAGGAGAATTTGACTTTGTCTTCTAGCTGCTTAAGGACAAACACTGTCCTGGCTATTGTCAGGTGGCCAGTTTCAGTGAGGACTGAGCCCCTGGGCTAACTATAATTTATTCATCAGGTAGGAAAGTTTACACAGAATTTATAGAAGTGACTTGGAATAAACAAGAAGTCCTGCTAGCATACTGCCTTTGACAAAGTGTACTGTGCTATTCACTGATCTATGAGTTTAGAAATACATGTTTAGTGCTAAATACACACATTCTAAATCATCTGTCTTTTCATTCTAAGATTATGTAACAAAAAACAAAATAAACCTGTCCTCAAGAGACCAGTTAAGTGCAGTTCAGAAAGCAAGTGACAGGTGTTGAACCAATGACCACAGCACCCTCTTCACAAATCACAATAGCAGAGATGATATTCTTAGCCAGGAAGTTTTGAGAACAGCTGTATTCATCTTCATTCCAGAATAATATGAACACTCCCCAAGACAGGCAGTAGTACAGAGTCTGTCACATCTTCAGGGAACACGAACCCCCAGGTCCCTGCTAAACATCTTAACCATGGGTTAGGTGCCTCTTAACCTCTCCTGGTCCATGGTGCAATTAGGTCTTTCAGAATGTCATACAAAGGTGCTGTTTATCATAAGTACTGCCAAATCAGCACTTAAGAATGCTTGCCTATACACACAGGGAGCACACAACACCCTACTGCTGCTCTTAAATGAATTTTGATTTCCTTTTATTGGCGTAGCTTACCACCAGTGAATCAGTCTGCTAGCAGACACAGACGAGGACCTGCAGCAGAGGATTTAAGTGAAGCAGTCAAAGTAGAGGTAAGTTGCTTCTACATATAGGTTTGCAGTCTCTTTCTTGTCTGCCTCCATAAAATGTGTAATTTTCTTTCATTCAGTTTATTGTGAGAGCACTCTGCGCCTTCTGATCTGTAAACCTGTTGCTATTCATCAAAGGGCATATTTGCTAAATTTGAGAAGAAGACGTTGACCAGCTAGTGGAAAGAAGGGAGTAACTGACATTTTCATCTCGCTCTGCTGATGTTTTCCTCTCAAAACTGTCATTATGGTTGACTGAAAATGTCAATGTTGAAAAACCAGACATGAAATGACCATTTGCTTTCACTGTTTCAAATGCATTTAACTTTTCTTCATAAATTAACCAGGATATTCATATATCTGCTAGCCATGTTAATGGATTGGGTGGCTTTTAGTCCCACTTACTGCTATGTGTGGAAAAAAAAAATTACCCTCAAGATTACGCTGATAAATTTCTAGAAACTTTAAAACTTACTTTCATGAAATAACAAAAACCTTCAGAAGTTCTGAATGGCTTTCTTGATGTCTTTCTAGTAGTTTACTTCTTCACTATTTTTTTAATGAAGTATTTCTGTTAATCCCTTTTTGCCTCAGTTAAATATTTCCCTTTTTCAGTGCCTTATAACATAGAAAGAATAGAAAGTAGTTCAAAGCTCACACAGTCAAAACTTCACCTCTGAAATTAATGAGGCAACTCCAAGTTTTGGCACGCACTAATTGGTGCACTTTATCTGATTTAGAAAGCATTAATGTTTAAGTGCCTTAAAGCATACCAGCTAAGCCAGATGACAATACAGTCGATAGGAAAAAGTATGCCTGAAAAGGACAATAATTTTCCTTTATAAAGTAGTTAGTCTGTAGAATGGCAAAAAAAAAAAAAAAAAAAAGTAGATCGGTCAAAGAAAAATGTGACACTTTGGCAACTGCAAAGTAAGCACACCAGAGTAAATCTGCATGGCAGTCTTAAAATTGAGTGTATTTCCTATTTACTTAATTGTTCTAGTGACTCAAGGAGTATAAAAAATTTAATTAAAAAAAAACTAAGAGAACTGAAAACTCACTTCCTCATGAAGAAGTTGAGTGAGAATAGATTTCTTAGTTATCCGTTCCTAGCTCTCCAAATCTTGAAAGTCTTCTCCACTAACATCAGATAGTACATCGTTTTCACAGCCTCTGTTCTGGTTCCTCAATGCTGATTACAAAGGCAGCTATGGCTAAAACCAGCATGTAACAGCTGATTTTGCTTGTGTTCCACACAGCCAGGCACTAACGAGGTAGATTCCAGTCTGCAATTTCTGTTCAGCAAAAAGGCTTCCTCACATCAATCCTCCCCTAACAAAAATACAAGGGAAGGCACAATCTTAATCTTCAGGTGGTTAAGATGCACATTTACAGTAAGTAGGACTATATGTGAAAGAAAGGAAGAAACTCATGGCATAAATTGGCACTGTTGTTCAGCAGTAACATTCCTCTAGTCCTGTTCCACATCCTCCTGAAGCCCTTGACTAATTCCTTCCCCTGTTACATGACATTAACTGTAGACAGTCCCACCTTATGCAGGTATGTATTTCTGCGAGCCCCTTAGGAAGCACACCCAAGACAACCCTAGAGAGACTCAGGGCTTCCTGCAAAATTCTGCAGTTCTCTCTTCCTAAAGCAAGCATACTGCATCTGTTCTTTCACACAGACCCAACATGTGGTGTCTCCTTGTGCTGCTGTGTTCCCAAGCCGTTGCCTTTTCAGCAGGATTCACAGCACTCCATGCTCTGAAATCACAGGAAGGGCTGCACAGGAAGCAACGCAACCCTGAAGACCTCATGAACGTTGTAAGTTTTCTCATTTTCTCTGCATACCTTCTTAACATGTCTTTCACAACACCACTACCCCACTGTACCATCTCGAACAGGTCACGTGAGGAGGCTTAAAAACAGGCCTGCTCCTGTTGCACATTTTCCCAACCTGCCTTTCCCAAAGCCACTGCATTAGATTCAGGACTGCAGTGAGCGCCAGCCCTGAATGCAGCGGGGACAGATGTTGTGGTGCAATGCACACAAATCACACTGGAATAGAACGTTCCAGCTCCCGCTCTCGGCTCAAAGGCCCAGCAACTCCCCAGAAGCTTCTGGAGAGCTTGGAGATCCAGGCCACTGAATTTTAGCATCAGCAGCTGTAACTGTGAATAGCTCGCACAATGCACAATTTCAGCCTGAACAATAGGACTTCTCTGCCTGCATTTAGTGTGAACCCTAACAGACACATAATGAACATGTGGGTTATGACTGTGACTTTTGCTTGCACAGTCACCTCTCTCAACACATCTTGATGTTTTCAGCTAAAGCACAAGGAGGGAAAAGAGTGGGATACTGCCAAGACAAAGATCCTTCCAGCTCTTAGGAAGGTACGGAATACCTTCCTAAGAGAAAACTTGATGTCCAATCCAAACAAACTGAGCTGCTAGAGAGAAGTAGAGGCAGAGATTTGTTTCTAGTCTTGATGGAAGTCCTTCTCTTCTGTAACAATTTGTTTGCTCAGTGTAGTAGCACAGGAGGCTGAACCCCTCCTTCAACAAGTAGATTCTCACAAAGCTAAGTAATTCAAGCCCCCTTGCTCTGACTCACCAGAACTGGCAAGACTGTAAAAATAGGTGATATTTTGTAATAAGAGCTCCACCCTACATGGCTTACCTAACAATATTTTAGCAGGAAAGGACTCATTATGGACCAAAGACATCCTTTGGCACGGTCTTATACCAACACTACTGCATGTTTACTCTCTAGAAAGGTACCATCAGCACAACATGATGATCTATATTGTATTTGCTGTGGGAGCTGAGACAGTTTCCCTTTTGGAGACAGCACCTGAGCTTAGGGAAATCTGACTTCTCATGTTCCTCTCCCCAGCAACCACACTCAAACCTGTTTTCATTTTAGAATGTGTGGGTCTAAGGAGATATAAGCTTTCAAGCTTTGTAATGCACTACATGCTAAACAAAGCCAAGTGCTAACACAGAATCACAGAATTGTAGGGCTTGGAAAGGACCTCTAGAGATCATTGAGACCAACCCCCCTGCCAAAGCAGGTTCCCTACACCAGGTCACACAGGTAGGCGTACAGGCAAGACTTGAATATCTCCAGAGAAGGAGACTCCACAACCCCCCTGGGCAGCCTGTTCCAGTGCTCCATCACCCTCGCCGTAAAGAAGTTCTTGCGCACATTCGTGTGAAACTTCCTATGCCTGCCTGTCTTCCTCTGTCTCCACACAGCCATGCTCTAGGAAAAAGCCTTGCTGAAACACAATTCTGGCATTGTTGATGGGGACCAGGTGTGACCCAAGGGCAACCAAGTGCAGTACTCCACTTAGGCAAGCAGCTTAGTCACCCAGTATAGTTCTGCTTTGTCCCATACAGAGTCAGATATCAGACCACTACTCCCCTAAGCAGATGTGAAGCAAATTTTTGAGGCAACTTTTTACAAGACCTGTAATATTTAATTTTTGCCACAGTCCCTTAGTAGCAATGGTCCTTACACTACTGTTACAGAACACCCCTATATCTATGTTGCTCAGCTTGTTTGCCCTTCAAAACAGGCTGGCTTCACCAGTCTAACATCATCATCCCTAAGCTCCAAAAGTACAAAGATGCATTCAGAAAAGGAGTGGAAAACATTGGGATGGACAGAAAACACTACTCCTGGGACAGTCCTAATACAGTACAGCATATTTAACACATTTAACCAAGCTCTAGAGTCCAGAAACAGTCTTATTTGCAGCACAAGCGATGTTTATCATCTCACCATTGTTGTAACTTTGATTGTACAGGTACCACTGCCACAGTAATCACTAGCTAGCCAAAACCTAAACAGTAGCGTGGTATGTCAGGAACGCACCAAGCGTAATTATGTGCTTCTGTCCAGACAACCACATCTTTTGTTATTTCAATTTGAAAGATGAAGTACTGAAGAGCATCAACCACATCAACCAAAGGCAGCTCTTCTGCTCTCACCATTTTTGGTATCGTTCGACCATATATCCATCCATCCCCAAGAGAGAAATAGGTAGAGCTTTGCTGACCTACAGGAGTCTTTGTAGGGTCCCTTACCACCAGTATAACATACAATAGTAGAAAATAAATCAGCAACACAATATCACATTCATCTTCCTGGCACATTCTTGGCTAGCCGCATATGCCTGAACAGAAGTAGCCTTCAGAGAGTTTCCACTCATCTCTACAGAGCAAATGCAAATTAACAAGTTCTCCTTGGCTTCCCACAGACTGAAATGATCAGATATCACGGATACCCCAGTGAAATGTATGAAGTTACTACAGAGGATGGATACATACTCGGTGTTTTCAGAATTCCCAATGGGAGGAACATGCAAAATGCAGGTGCGGCAGTCATAGCACATAAGAAAAGTCTGTAATCCAACTCCAAGATCCCATCTGTCATGCTTGCACATGTTCCACACCTTCCCATCTTAGAAAAAGTAGCTAGTTCAATTCAGAATGTAGGTCACATCCCTTCTTCATAACCTATACTCAGGTTTCAAATTTCTCTTACTTCTCCCCTATTCCCCTCCCATGATTTCCTTGGACTTTCATGTTTAGTACAACTGTTGGCAGTCTGGAAAAAAAATTCTTCCAATTAGTTCTTAAGCAATTCAGATTTAAAAAGAACCTTTCATTTAACATAATTAAGGAAAATGTTCTAAACAAACAAACAAAACAAAACACACACACACACACACAAAAAAAAAAAAAAAAAAAAAAAAGCAAACCAAACCAAAAAACCCCCACCTGTTTTGACATCAATATAAAAATTCTCTGCCTCATGAAGGACAGCTAACCTACTGTCAAGAAGGCGAATGTTCTGTAACAACCTGTTGGTGAGAAACATATTGTTTGTTGATCAGAAATATTAAGAAAAACTGAAAAACTATAATGAAAGTTTGTACTTGGAATTCAAGGCCAAAAATACAGGACAGCGCTGCTCTGTTTCCTGCTCATATTTTGTTGTCTCAATATGTAATTTTGTCTTCAATCTTTCATTTTTAGAAATTGAGGGATCTGTAGATTGTTGATTTTGGGGGGAAGGGGAGGGGGTAAGGGGAGGGGGGAATGTGGGCACAGGCCATCTAAATGTATTCTTCACTTAAGTCCTCCGGGCATCTTACCCCAAAATGCTTGGGCAGAATTCATCAATTTCTTGAAGAAATAATAGTTTAAAAACTTTCTGTAAAATCATACTGTGTTTTGAGTACTTTTAATTTATTACTATGGCATAAAAATCAGTAAAAACACTCTTCTTTTCCAGGGCAAAAGCCAGCAGTCTTGCTGCACCACGGTACTTTTGCAGACTGTACTTACTGGATTGCTAACCTGCCCAACAACAGTCTTGGCTTCATCCTTGCAGATGCTGGCTATGATGTTTGGCTGGGAAACAGCCGAGGAAACACCTGGTCTTTAAAACACAAGACTCTTAAAACATGCCAGAGAGAGTTCTGGCAGTTCAGGTACTCTGTGGAGAAGGACTATCCAAAGAAAGCAAACTTCAGTGGACTAACAACTTTGGGCAACTAATACTGACATGTAGGATCTATACCCTTCAGGCTAGTGATTTTCATGTAACCTGACTTAAAATGGGACAGACAATACCCAAGATCACCAGACCAATTCCTTCTAGATGCATCTACTTCTAGGAATGATATGGCTAGGTGATCTGGGCAGGTCTTTCTGGAATCAGCAAACAAAGAAGCAAAGATGGAAGTACACAGGCACCCCACCATTTTTGTACATATGTAGTGCCTGTTCCTCTGAGGAAAACATTTCCAGAACTAGGAGGCATTTGTAACCTTGAGATCTCTCACTTGATGTCATTACTCCAAGTGCAGACAGGAGAGAATAATGCTCAGTTAAGCAATGAAATCTGATCCATGGCAATAGACATTAACTGAAAGAGAAATGTATTTTGTTACTGAAACACAATGGAAAGCATAATAAGATGGCAGAGCAGCAAGATCATAGGCTGCAAGATCATAGGAAATGAAAAGCTACTATAGATGTAAGTGCAGTAGGTGCAGAAATAAAAGAAAGCAATTGTTTACCTTCAAAAGACCTGGAAGGTACTCAGGTATGCAGGAATCTCCAGATAAGATTAATTCACCTCCACTACCAACCCTGAAGTAAAATCTGGGAAGGAGTGGATCCTAGCCCAACCCTTTCTGGTCACTCAGGATTTTTGCGTGCACCTGTGCTCCCTAGGTTGGCCTCGCCTTCCTACCAGGTGCTCAATCAATGCTTCAAGCTGTGACTCAGCATTTCCACTGCAGTTACCCCGCTAGTGAGAGTACTTAAATCTGTTCCCACAAGAGCCCCAGCTAGTGAACAGAATGGGTACCTTCTCAGTAGAGAGAGAAAGGCACTAGGCAGCCCTTCAGTACTATTGCATCCTTTTTTTTCCCCAGCTCACAGAAAAGAATGCAGACTAAGCGTGCATTTGAACTTAGCTCAGTACTAAGGAAAACTGACATTCAACAATTCACATTGTGATAAACAACCTGCCCCTCTGACAGCTTTTGTTTTTCTCCCCTGTAGCTTCGATGAGATAGGTAAATACGATCTCCCGGCTGAGCTGTACTTCATCATGAATAAAACTGGACAGAAGAATGTATATTACGTTAGTCACTCAGAAGGTTCAACTGCAGGTAATGTTAGGATTGCCTGGCTGTGAAATAGTTAGCATCATTACCTGACCAGAGTGTGCCTCTCTCTGTCAACTAGCTTTCTGTCTCATAAAAAGTTACTTAAGGGAGAAATACTTTCTAACTTGATGCTTGAAAAATATGGGAAACTTTCCTGCTAACTATTCTGTCTGATACAAGCAAGCAAAACAGAATCCAGAAATGCTTTAAATTCAGTAACTAAGGGCTATTGATACATAAAAGCTACTATTTACTAGGTGCACTCCACCACAGTTTGCTAAGTATCCTTTCTTATTACTCTGTAGCCATTCATTGTTACTTTTTCCAGAGTCTTCCAGCAAACAGATACTTTTCATGAAGTATCAGCAACAAGGAGCTTTGATTAACCTCAGATTTTAAGATGCATGCGTCCAATCCTCATGGATTGGTTGTAAATGTTAAAAACAATATATGAAACAGTTTAAGAGTCCATAAAAGTTTGAGAAGAAAAGCAGAACTTACATACTACTAAGTCTCATAATTTAACAAGAGACATTTAAGGTATAGTTTATCTATGACTATAACGCACCACTACTATTTCTAAACCACTGAGGAGATATCTGGGGGAAGTTGTATGCGTCTTTCTTACTAGAATATTATTTTCCTTTCCTCTTATAAGCGCATTCTAAGTGTGTGTCTTTGGGCAGCACATCACCCAGTCCAAGACATCTCTGCCCTTATCCACAGGTAAATCTGTTTTAGGCAATCAGCTAAAATTGTCACCAAATCTGCCAGTGGAGAAATTTGGATGTGTTCAGAAAACAGGATAAGATATACCCCTTTTTGTTTCTCACTTCTTTCTTCCTTCCTCATACTGTTCCTTTATGTGTGTGTATTCACGCTCACCTGAGTTTGCATGTTACAAGTCAAAAATTGTGTTCTTAATGTCTCAGCCTTCATATATTTATTACATGATGGTATGCCATCATAAACATAGTCTTTTAGAGACTGCAGGGTAAAAAAAATTATTATTTTATTAGAATTTGGGAAACTTTAAGGGAACCTGAATTCCAAAAATTGGATGGATGCATCACCTCTCAAAAAGTGGCTTAAACTTGCCAGTTCTGAGAATTTTTGGATATGCTCTAATGAAGGTCCTCAGGGAAAAAAAAAATAAAATCTCAATCAGAATTAAAAAGAATCAAATACTTTCCTTAGGTAAGGAAAGAGGGTGGTAATATAGTCTCATTTCTTGTTTGTCATCTATGCTTTCATGTATTTGGTCTGTGAAAGATCTCATCACTAACTTGATTTCTGTCTTTTGCATTTGCAGGTTTTATAGCACTTTCTACTTATCCGGAGTTGGCACAAAGGGTGAAAATGTTCTTTGCTTTAGGACCAGTACTCACTGTCACACACGCTACCAGTCCCTTTGTAACATTTGCACGTCTTCCTCAGCCAGTGATCAATGTATGTCATTCCTTCTTCTGAAAGACCTGAATGCCTGCTCTGTCTGTGCTGGACTCACTCAGTCTAGACTGATTTTCAAGGAGGCAATGAGTTAAGATTGAATTTAGGGTATCAAACTGTTGATAAAGCTGGTAGGCTTCAGACCTTCCATGGAACAAAATTACAAATCTTGATGCAACAAATTTTTGGAATTTCTTTAGGAAAACTTGCATGTTGTACCATTGTTTGTTAAAATCCAATAATTTTGAATGACACTCACAAATATCATAAAGAAAAGTTGTGTACATACTCTACTAACTTAAGTCTTAAGCTCAAGTAGAAAACTACAAATATTTCACAACTTAAATTCATTAGATATGCAGTTGCTTTATGCTTGTGAAATATTGACCTATAAAATGATATAGGAAATTTAAAGAGTTATGTCTGTTTCATACCATAATTTGCCAACTTAAAAGTATATTCTGGGAATGATAGAAATCTCCTGTATGTGAAAATGCAGGAGTATCTGCTTTTTCTTCCCAAGTTGTACCAATTATGTGAAAATACAGTGCACAGCTCTCTACAGTGCTCAACTCTTGCACTTGACTCCCCCTCTTTGCTAAGTATCAGTGCTCAAATTACAGGTTTGTGCACCTGCCTGAAAGAAGTTTTAGGGCACTGGGGGTCTTCCTGTAGTCTACAGCTGTGACTGAAATCAATAGGCCTATCTCACTTAAGTCTGCACTCTGTAAACAGATGGATAGCAACCTCCAGGACACGTACAAAGTACAAAGTACAAAGTACAAAGAGACAGGAGGAATGCATGGTGTATTCTGGGGAAAAATTCGCTTTAAATGACAATGGAAGGACAAGCAGTTTGAGCTAGCTTAGTTAAGAGGCTACAGTACTAGAGTAGAGAGAGAGGCAATTTGCTGCATGATATAATCCTGCAACAAGATAAAGTTTCCCACTCTTCTGCCCTTCAGTTGGTCCTTGGTTACAAAGGAGCTCTTCATCAGAATGAACTACTGAGAAGGCTTGCAATACAGCTGTGCACACCTCTGCAAAAAGTTTGTGCCAATATCCTCTACTCTATAGCCGGCGGCAGAGCGCAAAACCTGAACACGGTAAGCATGTCCAAGAGCACATTAATGTCTGTAGAATGGAGGCAATTTTGGAGGAAAGTGATTTTTCTGCCCTGTGTCTATATACAGTTGCCAGGAACATAAAGAAATATGTTGCACTTTTCAAATAATTCCAGCCAGGACCTCTGTTGATGATGAAATGGGCCACTTGTATTCAATTCACACAAGGGAGAAAGGAAAACAGTTTTTTGGTTTGGTTTGGTTTTGGTTTTTGTTCGTTTTTTGGAAGACCTTCTGCATGTCTCTTCTCACTGTTTTTTGCTCTCTGACACTCATTATTTAACAAGTCCTCCCATAAAAAGCTCTTACACATGTGATTTCATTATGTTCACACGGGCAGTCTATTAATAACCTTCTTCCTCTCATGATTAAGCAGAACTCTACTTATAACCATCAGGCAAACTGTAAAAACTGGGAAACAATCAATCCATGTTTATTCCTCACATGCAGTTTTCCATGCAACTAATCTATAATGTAGGAAAGTCTCTTTCATAAGGATAAAACTCAACATACTCATTCCTTGTGTACAGTCATATCACCTAAGAGTTTACCATCAGTTTTGTTTAATATTTAAAAAACATCCTCTATACTAATAGGGGCTATAACACAGCAGCATTGTGTTGCTAAGGTCTTTCTCAGATTTATTCTGTCACAGCATTGGATCCCTGCCTTTATAACATTTGTGCTTTCTCTCCAGAGTCGAATAGATGTATACGTAGGACATTACCCAGCTGGAACATCAGTACAGAATATAATACATTGGCATCAGGTATAACTGCATACTGAAACATAAGCACTCACTACAGCTTTTTATGCAGCTGACAGGCCATGGGGAACTCCAGAGGCAGCAGTTCTGGGAAATGCCCACCATATCTTCTCAAATAACACCCTAAGCAGATGCCACTGCGGGAGCACTGCTTCCCACACCATTACCCTAACTGAGCCTTTGGTATCAGGCAAAGAGATTTCCCCAGGGCACATCAGGCCTCTCTGCAGTTGGGCTCCAGTGGCTTCCTGCCTCCAGCTTTGTTTTTGCCTTGAAAACTGCAGAAGAGCACTCAAGCACAGCCTGGGCACTTGGCAGGCAGTAGGAAGACAGTGGAAACCTGACTATGCAGGGGTGAGCCAGAACAAAGATATGATCCAGGTTTCAGCTCTCTCCCGGAGGGTTAACTGCAGCCTGGATCATCCCCCAGAGCCCAGTCAGCCACACACAGGCTTCTGCTGGGACAATGGGAAGTGGAGAACAGCCTTTTCAGCTGGCATCCTACTCTCAGACCTGAGTTTGAACCAGAACATGGCAAGAGAGTGCCAGCTCAGAAGCACAGCCCTGCACGTGCACAGCACTGTGACTGTTTTGGCCAGCACTACATAAAGAGTTCAAATCTCCAGCATCCAGACCATCAGCAACCAGATTTGGCAAATGGAAGCAAGGTAGCAGATTTCTATAGCGTCCTCAATTACTCAGACCTTCAACTCAGCCCATGTGGGAACAACTGAGGAAGAGCTTCATAATGGCCTCTCACCTTTCATTCTCTAAAACCACTCACTAATCAAATTACTAATCAGGTCTGAATTTTAAAAGGGCACTCACCTTTCCAGCAGGACAGACTCAATTGAATTCCTTTTTATAACAAAACAGATTCAAGAGGGCTACTGCTAAGTGACAAACTAATTGCAATCCACCTATAGAAGCTGAACTCTGGTAGGAATAACAGTGTGTCTGGAAAGGTCACCATTACTGTGAGCAGATCAGATCCCACTGACCCACAAATGATGTGTTGTTGTGAGGTGTGATGTGAGGAGATACCATTGATTACACCACACAACTAATAATAGCCCTGACAGGTTCTAGACAGGTCCTCTTTCCAGTGTGAGAACTGGACACAGCCCCACGTCACAACTAAGTGAAGTGACTCCAACCAAATTTGAAAAACAAACCATCCCAATGGTGACAGCTGGGGAACAGGATGGAATGTTTGCAAGGGTAAAGGTGACAAAGCCACTCATGCCATCCTATGGCGCATCCCAGGAAAGCCTGCAACTGGAGGAAGGGCCAGGAGGAGTCTGATCCTTGTGTTCAACCACAGGGAAGATAAATACCACCAGTGCTCTGCTCTGTTTCTTAACGCTTTCATTTTATCTGTCCTTGTTCAATATCTGCAGCTGTCCCATACTGACAGATTCCAGGCTTACGACTACGGCTCAAGGATAAACATGCAGAAGTACAACCAGGTAAGGCAATGTGGTTTTCCTGGGAACATCTCCTTGGGTCCTGACAAAGCTAAGAACACATGACTTCAACTGCTGCAGAAAGAAGGAGATAATGTTTCACCTGAACCTAACACTACTAAGCACAAAAGGCACAGACAGTTCCTTGCAGACAGCTAATAGAAGTTCCTGTTGCTTTCCCTACTGATGCAGTCCAGTGACATGTTCATTTACCTGCCATTCCCAAAGGACCACATCCATGTCCTAGAACAGGATGAGTGTGGGACAGCACCTCTTCCCAACAAATACCCAACCCTCACCTTTAAGTAGAACACCAGCATGGCCAAAAAAGCAAACAAACAAAAAGGAGAGAGAAAAGGAAATGCATCTCTTGCCTTGATTTTGAGAAGGTTCTTACCCCCAAAATAAAATGGGAGGGATGCTGCAGAACAGCATAGTGAAGAATGCTGTGGCAAACTAGTGTATACTCTAAGGAAAAAAGGAGATGGACAAAAATTCGTTACGCAGAAATGCTGCACTCCTGCAACACTGACAATTTATCTGACAGTATTTTGAGATTTAAACTGACTTGTTGACTTCTAGTGGTAATTTCCATGTCAGAGCACGCTATTTGGTGGGTGATGTGCTATTTTATAGGCAGAGAAATATTCCAAAGATTTATCAGGCATTTTCCATCCACATGTGGTGTGCAAATACAAAGAATTGGATGAAGTTCTATTCCCAATATAAGTTTAAGAAACTTATATTGGGAAATATAAAAAAAAAAAAAAAAAAAAAAATAAAACCCATGTGACAGCCAATGAGAAAAATAATAGAATCGCTTTTAGATAATAGAGGTTATTGTCAAAGCACATTTTGCATGTGCTTTTACATGCATCAGCCTGTAGACTAACCTTGCATTAAGTTACTCGGCTCAGGGCTCAGAAGATTCCTGATCTGCTCTGTATTTGGTCAGTTTGCTCTGTGATAACAAGCAAGTAGCTTCACTGGCTATTACTCCCTAAGTAGCTATGATGTAGCTATGACTGAGAGAGTGTTCGGTTTGACACAAGACAACTAAAATTCTTTCTCACTGTGCCACAAGCACAGAAAAGCACAGAAAAGAGAAAAAAAAAAAAAAAGAATGGGACACATGAACACCTCTTCAGTTCTCTCCTGATAAAAAGAAACACTGTTCTTTCCACATCCCTATCTATGACCAGAATAAGCAGGTATCAAAGTTCAGGACAACTCATAGCCATGAACTGAAGAAGAGTCTAGAAATAGGATAGATCATTCTGTTCCATGATATGTAGGGACTGGAGCTAGGGAAATATGCATTAAGAGAGCGGACTTGATCCCTACTCTTCTCGTGTAGTGAGTGCAGAAGAGAAACAAACCTCTGCACAGAATCCTTTTTCTAAACACAGCTTCTGATATAACAGCATTCACTCAGATGTCCTCCCTTTCTTACAGTCTACTCCTCCTGCATACAAGATAGAGAAGATAAGCACACCCATTGCCGTTTGGAGCGGTGGAGAAGACAAATTTGCAGATCCCAAGGACATAACAAAACTACTTTCTAGGATTAATAATCTCTATTACCATGAGAATTTTCCTTTCTGGGGACATCTTGATTTTGTATGGGGCCTTGATGCAGCTGAGAAAATGTATATGAAAATTGCTGAACTAATTAGAAAACAGCCTTAAAGATTCATACAGGAAGTTCCTTCATCCAGCAAAGCCCTCAAAGATTTCTATTTAGCAGTAGAATATAGGCGTAGGGATTGGTATAGGGGTTTATTTCTTTCTTGCATTGTATCTCACGGCTTTATGGTATTTTGATGAAGGCGGGTAGGTAGATAGGGTAAGGTATGTTAGGAAGGTAAGAAACATGAAGATGACCACTGAATATACAATTGAGAAGGCAGCATGAGTTACTTTGAAATATTTTAACAGTTACAGGACTGATTTTGCTACAAACAAGCTTTTATCTCCCTTGTATACTAATATTATATATTCCATTTGAGACAGAGGTGTTATCATATGAAAACATTAAAATTGGATATAGTCATTTCTCTGTTTAAGTATTACTGATCTTTGCTTAAATTAAATCATTATCCTCTTCTTCAAGTCCTTGGCCTGTTTTTATTTTCTCACATTCTCAAGAGCAGCAAGCCTGAACCCCAAGATCTTCTATCATAAGGCTACCCTAGCATTTGAACAGTTTGCCTTATTAGCCCAAATACCAAGGAATTCCTCCAAGGGATACCTCTCAAAACTTATGTTGGGGAGAAACCACTTTCTGCTAACTCACTTGTTAGAGAGATGCAGATACTCTCTCCTCTTTCATGCCCACATATCAGCAACTCTCTTGTTCACTCCCCGAGTACAAAGAGAATAAACATCTCTATAACTATAACCTGGCAACTGAGGATTGAGGCGATGCAGCTGTATCAGGCATCATGCACATCAAGGACTAGAGCACCCATCTCAAGAAACATTCCTGATATTGTTAGTAAAGTTGTTTCAGGATCTTTTAACTTCTCAGCTCATCATGTCCACATATTACGCCATTCACCTACAGAATAATCCAGAAGGTGAAAGATCACACCAAGGCTTCATCAATACACTCCAAGATAGAGTAACTCAGGTGCTGTGGGTGTTTCTGGGTGCAAGGTTAAGGCCAGATTCCTCAAACAAGATTTGCAGCAAATGAAATCCATTTGATCGTTATCTGGAGACAGTCATCAATATAAAAACAAAACAAGTTTGTCTCATGTAACAGACAAAATATATGCAAAGGAGATGAATCACCTTGTCTAACACCTACCACTGGGAACTCAACTCAAACATATGGAGAGCTTTATAGTCCAAAACCTAGAGTGGACTCTCACCCACACCACATCAGCTGCCAGCTCTCAGCAGCCTGACCACCTCAGAGAATTTTGAACAGACCTACTCCTGCTCCTCAGGGAGCACAGGAGACATAGCACTGACCCCAGTACAAACATGAGCTAGCTTAGATCCTCCTTTGACAGAGCACATGACTCTGCCCCACTAAAGAAAGCCAAGGACAGTTGATGGGAACCATTCCTGGGTGATGAAAGAAGGCGAATATAGCAGCTCTTCAAAAGCCAGTGGTGTGGATACAGAGCTAAGACCAAGCTCACACAGCCTGGAAGTGGATACCAAGAGGTACTCAAGGAAATGAGCTTCTCCAGAGAGCCTTTTCGTGTTCAACTAGAAGAAGTAGTCACATATATACTCTGCAAGAGGTCACAGGGAAGCATTTGCGTAATGAGTAAAACACTGTTCAGAAAAGAAAGCAACTAGTTTAACACCATCTCCAACCCAAGATTTACTATGGGTTGCCAAAATTGCTTACAGAAGACAAAAACACTTCCAAACAATTAGATAGGCTTGACACTTGATGGTAATGATTCTCACAAACCATAGTTATCTTCATGTTAGAATCCACCAGGAACACAATCCTGTAATGGCTTGTGTCAGCACAAAAAAAAAAAGCATTAATCTTTTACATGTTCTGTCAATAGACTGTTAGCTACACAGACTACATCCCTGCATTGCTATGAGAAGTCCTTGCTCCTCTGGACCCACTCCATCAGCTTCTCATCCTTCTTCTGCTGGAGGCCCCAGAACTGTACACAGAATTCCAGATGGGACCTCAGATGGGCAGAATAGAAGGGGACAATCCCTTCCCTCTCCCAGCTGCCACCCCTCTGTTGATGCAGCCCAGGATACAGTTGGCCTATGGGCTGCAAGCCCACACTGCTGGCTCACGTCCAGCTTTTCATCCACCAGGACTCCAAGTCCTCATCCACAGGGCTGCTCTCAAGAAGCTCTTCTCCCAGTTGAATGTCTGGGATTGCCCTGATTACAGTATCTTACGCTTGGCCTTGTTGAACCTTGTTAGGTTCCCACGCGCTCATTCTTCAAGCCTGTTCAGGTCCTTCTAGATTGTTAACGTGGTTCTAACTTCAGCTCTGCAGCCTTGAAGACCTTCCAGCAACAAGTGTATCCTAGCAAATGCCACATGTAGAGCATAGATGGCCAGGCAGGACAGCAAGGGACACCTGCACTGCATTTGTATCTGCCCAGCCCTTGTTCCACTCTGCGGGGAGAGAGGCTCTCCTGTCCAGCAATAATCCACCTTCTCGAGTGCAAGCCATATGCTGAGCACTGCATCGTCACTGAAACCTCTCTTTATCCAGACTCTTCCCTCAGACGGTTAGCAACCGCTGTTGCTCCTTACCTAAAGGAGGTTTAGATTCGCCCGAATGAACCGCGTGCGCTCACTGCTATATTCGGGCACATGTGGAGGTACTGAAGCGGTGCCTGCCCTGCCCTACGGAGCTTGGAAGGGATGCGGCTCCAGGCGCCCGGCGTGGGGCAGCAGCTCGCTACCGTGCTGTAACGGCCGCCACGGGCGCACGGCGGCGCCCCGGCCGCTGGGCATGCAGGCAGCGGCCCTGCCGCGCTGCCCGGCGTCGCGCAGGCTCCTCCCTTCGCCCCGCACCGCGCCGTGACCCGGGCCGGCTGCGGCAGCGCGGGGGGCTGCGCTGCGCTCCTCTCTGCGGCGCCGGCGGAGTGCGGGAGAGGCCCAGGCCGCCTCCGCTGCCTGGCGTCTTCGCTTTGTCTCTCGCCGGGGTCGGCCACGCGCGTGCGAGACTCGGCAGCCGCTGACGGAGAGCGGCTCGGCGGTAAGCAGCCGCCACCTCCTCCGGCCTCCCTCCCTGCCTCCCTCCCGCTGCTTTCTGTCGGTGCTCGCTAAGGGGAAAGAGGTCGCTCCACGCCGCGCCGCGCCACGCCGTGCCTTCCCGAGTGCGCGGCCCCATCAGCCCAGCCGCCTCCCTTCCCCTGCCCTGCCCTGCCCTGCCCGCTCTCAGGTGCCGGCAGCCCGCGGGCCACAACGGCTCCGGGCCACCCCGCAGAGGCGGGCGGAGCCGCGCTCACTGACAGCCTGCCGGGGCCGCCGCATGTGCCCGCAAGGAGCCGTCAGCGCCTGGCCCGGCTGCGAAGGAAAGCACTGCCTATGCCTGCACTCCATTTGTAAATCGTTCCCGTCCCCAGTTGCGTACCTATGAAATATTGTCATCGGGTCAGAAAGTGAAAGAATGTAAAAAGGAAGAAGTGTTGCTACTTGTGCACCTGTAACTCTCACTTCATTTTGTACCTACATCGTGGTGATCTCTGTAGGACCTCAGCTATCTATCCAATGTGTACTGAGCAATGTAACTTAATGACTCTGTTACATGGATGCACCTTCCCATTTCAGAAGGGTGACAGAAAGTTCCTTTGAGGGAAGTCCTTTTATTTTGGATTTTTTTTATTTTTATTTTTAATGTGTGCAGTAGTGAATGTACATCCAAGAAGCCATGGGCAGAAGCAGCACACTGTCTGTCTTCACATGAGCAGGTTTTTCTTTGAGTAGGTTGAAGTGATTGACTGCACAAAGCTGGAGCTTGCGTACATTTGATGAACTGCCTTAGAGCAGCAGGTCCTAGAAAGTTGTATACAGACCCACAACCTCATGAAGTACTCCTAGAAGAAGGTGGATGTTGCTGAGGCAATGTATTTTTTGTCTCATATATTGCATTTCTACATGCTCAGGATACTAACAACTAAACCAAATGCCACTATTAGCAAATCCAGAGTTTCTTAGATCATGGAGAACTACAGGAAGTATTGTTCCCAAATGCAATACAATACTGTAGGCACAAATCGCATGCTCGTTTTTTCATTAGTACTCTAGAGCTTGTAAGTGCAAGGAATTTTACTGTATGGTTTTAGGTTTGAAAATAAGATTCAGTGGCTTCATCAATGAGAATACCACAAAGGTGTTTCTTGTGGTTCTATGTGTCTGAATAGATTCATGGTGAGGCCTTAAAGTGTTTCCTGGAAGTTGATCTCCATGCCAAGGGAAAGAACAGTTTGAGATGAGGGATGTCATGAAATCCTCAGCAGCTCAGGGAGTGGCAAGTGTGAAGACACTGAAGGAAATGCAGTATAAAAATTAATGGTTCATCTGTGTTTGTCCAACTTGTATGCGTAGGGTGTTTTCTTTTTCCTGGTCTTATCTGACTCCTGATATTTTATTTCTGTATCAAAAGTTACGTTTCCAATTTGTGTTCTGAAAAGCAGGTTGCTACCTTGTAATGGAAGTCTTTGTCTATATCATTTCAATAAATACATAACATTTGGATTGCCATGCCAAAAAACAAACTTTCAGGGCGACGTTTCAACTAGAAGTGTCTGTCCATGGGAGCAAGTGATCTTGCCAGTTTGGTGCAGATCCTGACCAGTCCACATATGGCTTTGTACTGTTCCTGCATGGATATCCCTCGTATAAAAAAAAAAATCAGCATTTGAGATCTTACATGGGTGATCACACCCAGTGATGCCATGAGTCAGGCACCCCCTCAGGCGCATCCGTGGCCTATCACTTCCTACTGGCAGCTCCAGATGACTCACAGTTCAGCACTCTATGTGTTGAACTGAGCTTGGGAGGCAGTGGACTCTGTAATCATTGGAAAAAGTACCTGCCTCTTTCAGCATCTCCAGGTCACTGTCAGAAGGCCTCCAGAGATCTCCTGCTTTTTCCATTGACTAAGAGTAAAGCCTGGATAGGGGGTGTTAATATCATCAGATTCATCCTGAAAGGGCAAGTAATTAATTGGAAAATTATTTTGGTCCAGAGATGGTCTCTGCATAGCTTCCCTGCGTGAGCTGCACAGCACTGCGCTCGGCTTTCAGACTGTGGGTAATCCAGCTGGTTTAAGGGCAGCTGCTGAGTTACACTCAGTGCTGCAGTGAAGTGTGTGCCTGTTGTTGTCAGTCTTATAAACATAAAAACAAGAAATTAGGCATTGTAATTATCCTTTTTTTAACAAGAAGAAAAAAATAGACTGTAAAGGCAAACACCTTTTTTTTTTCTTTTTTTTTTTTCTTTTTTCCTTTTTTTTCCATCTACTCATAGCACAAGAGATCCTACAGCTAGATTAGAGAAGGAGGTCAAAGACTTCGTTATGAAATCAACTTACAGTATTATCTTACTATGTTTCTGCAGCATGGTGCTTATGCCTGATTAACTGGTGATTATTTGACTAGTTGACCACACTCCATCCCGTAGGTAATGGCACTATCAGTTTTTTACCTGCATTTTGCTCACTTAACCATTAGGGTGCAGAATCCACTGAACTAATGCCCCAAATTGTTTTTTTTTTATTATTATTATTTTTTATTTTTCTAGACTGAGGCCACAAGACAGGCATGACTCTATACAGATAACTTAATAAACTCGGAGTGGACTGTAAATTTGTGCCAGAAATGTCTGATAAACTTAATTCTCCTTTTTCTCATCATGTGCATTATGAGCTGTAATGAATAAGACAATATGAATTTGTCATCCAATAGAAACCAAAATGGATTGTTGCACGTGGATATTTACCCCATTAAAAGGTGTCCTTATTAGTGGTTACAGAATTTGGAATTGTTATAAAATCAAGTAGCAGTTATTGTCAGAAGAACCATTATCTTTCATGGGAAGGAGAGCTCTTGCTCCTTCTTGGGGCTTTGTCTTTGAGACAAGCAGGGCTGCAGGCAGGAAAGCTGCAATTCCTGAGAATTTGGAAGTAATCCTACTCTTTGTTTCATGGGAATCTCTGATGTGTCACAGACCTCTGTGCTGATTTTAGCCTTTGTTTCCCTTGGCAACACAGCTTCTTGTCTTCATAGTGGATGACATGTACTGCAGGTATCTTTTCTCGGTATTTCAGCTGAGTCATCAAAGAACAAATTTCTTTCATTTATTCCTTCTACTGGCTTAATATGCCCTAGTACAGTCGTTTTGCTGGGGGACTGTTGTGGATTTCCTAGATGAAGGATGGGGCATTATTCCTTCACGCCTTGTCTAAATTAACCTTGTATTAGGTCATAGGAGAGACGCTGTCCTGTGCTGCAGGCAGCCTGAGGGTGTTACAGATTCAAGGCATTCTGGTGATACTTTGTTACATCAAAAATGGGTTGGGGTTACCGGAAAGAGGGAGGGAGGGATTAAGTTTGTTTCAATACAAGAAGCCATCAGAGAAAATAACCCCGAGGGCTCACTGGTCTTTAGTTCACAGGTTCAGGATTTCCAGACTGTTTTTCAGGACATTGTTTTGCAAGTGGCCCATATCATTGCAGGTAGAGCACATTAATGAAACTGGTAGCAAGCCATCACTGGCAGCTCAAATGCATGGTTGTTGTTTTGTTTTGTTTTTCTTTGTAGTAACACAGGCACTACAGATCTTGACTTCAGAAGCCTACTTAAAAATGAAGGTCAGAGTCCTTTGTGCTCTGAAGAAATGTCTGTAGGTTCTATATTCATGTTCTCTGTAGTGGTGATGTTTGTCCTGAGGGCAATTAATTCTGTTTCTTAGTCAACATACCCTTACTCTAAATTTTAAACATATGTCAGCACATGGTCCCATCTAGTCCCAAGCCTCTAGCAGTTAACCTCCATGGGCTGCATCAGCATTCTGCATGCCATATGTTAGAGAGGAACTGAAATAGAATCATCCTAAATTAAGATTGTGCCAAACTGGAAGAGGATTGAGTGGTGGAATACACTGTCAGTTTTGAGTTATTGCTCAGGATGGCAGTGAGGTTTTATTCTGTGAGCTGTGGAAAGGGAGCTGATGAGATGCATTTTGTTTCCTGTGGATAAAGATGAGAGACTTTGCTCATGGATATGTATCGAATGGTTTTATTCCTTACCACAGACATAAAACATGAATGAATAAAAGATTATTGCTGTGTTAAATTATGAACATTTACTGAGACAGCCTTTTACAGAGCCCAGTTTGGTAGCTCCTACTATGAAGAGCAATTCTTCATTGAGCAAGCTGGGGCTGTCAGCAAGCAGTTCCTTCCTTCTCTTCATTGAAAGGCCCTTCTGTTGTTTTGTGATAGCTGCTTTTTTTTCTCTGCATCAGAGAATGATCTTGCTGTGACGTTCAGTGCTTTGTGTTTTTTTTTCCAGAAGAGACTACTTACTCTCCCAGCTGAATCACTTGCTGTGATAGGGAATTGCTGTTTCAGAAAACATGCTGACAGATGAACACGCTGTTTCTTTTTGGAGAGAATCAACAGAGGGCCTTTAGCTGTTTAGGCTGTTTTTAGCATATTTTGTATCAAAACCAAGCATGTGTGGAAATGATTACATGCCGTACCAATATGCTTGGTGTTTCAAACAGAGCTGGAATGAGTTAGATGCCTGTGTTTCTAATCATTTTTTTTCACCAAATTCAGATGAACATCAACTTCAAAATGCAGAAGTACAAATATTTACACCATGGGTGACCTGTTGGCATGAAACTGTCCTTTGCCTTCATCTAGCAATGACTGGATGATGTTCTCTATTTCAAGTCTGCTGAGACGTTCCATCATGGGGAATTAAAAGGGTTTTTTTGCACTTGCTTATTTGACTATTTTAGTGAGAAGTGACCTTCTTGTGGTTTGAGACATCTTTATTCCAGAGTTCTATAATCATCACACTTCATAGAGTAGTAAAACAGAGCTTTACAGAGTTTTAACTTCCTATTGCAGTATTAAAGTAAGCTTTTTTGTAATCACAGTATGAATATAGAGCATTACTTTCAAGAGTATTTTGTAGAAAGGTGGAATCATGCCACTTTTTAGCTCTTTTATTAGCAGATATCTCCACACCTTGATTGCAATTAACTGAAGCAAACAATTTTAATGTGCTTTACATTCTACCGAAGTATCTAACAAAGGGTGAATATTTCTAAAACAATCTACTGCAAACATGCAAAGAGTAAATGATTGCTGATGCCCCAGGCTCTTGTAAGTTTTAGCAGAAGTTTAGCTTGCACATTAAAAAGTGCTCTGTAAAATTTTAGTGGTGATCTCTGTAATGAAGCTTTATTTATTGACAAATGCTGCGGGTGGTAGGGAAGTCAGTGTAATGCAACAACATCTCTTGAAATGTAAAAAGCATGTTACAGGGAGGCAAAGTGGAAACTAGTGATTAAACTAGTCATGTATTAAAGTTCAGCTTTAATTTATAGATCTAAAAGGTCATTCAACATCTAAAAATCTCATTTCATGACAAGGAAGACAAGCAACCTCAAGCTGACAGTAACCAGTGGCAATTCCATCCTCATGCTTCTGCAGCCTGCAGGTGTCAGTGACAGTGTCTCTCTGTGCTCCTCTCTGCACCCTGAGGCCCAGCACTGTGTGACTCCATGTTCCTCAGCAGAGCTTGCAGCCGGCCATGTTGGCGTGCTATGATCTCACATGGTTGGGTTGCACAGCCCGTTGGCGTTCCAGAGCCTGCCCTAGGCCTGGGCCTAGGTGGTGTGAGGTTCTTTTGCCCAGACCAGGCAGGCTTTGCTCAGCCATTGCAGACACAAAACGTGTGACTTCATTAGTTCAGTACTTCACCAGGGCTGATTAGCCTTGCCGTGCAGCCAAGCGTACCACCTGCCCCTGCCGCTATCACAGGCCATGATTCTGCAGCTTGCCATCTTAGCTGGGCTCAGGCAAAGGGACTTGCTCTTTTGTGCTCATACTATTGCTAGAAACAAGCCTGTGCAGTATCCTGTGAGAGTGCTACCACCTCTATCTCGTTAGCCCTCTTGATACATGTTGATATACTTCGTGTAGCTTAATGTTTGAGTATGCTCTAAGTTGAAGTTGTTCTCTGCTTTTCATTTGCCTTCCACTTAATTCTGTGCTTGCTTGACTGAACTGAAAGGATTATTTTTAATAACATTTAAAACACACTTTTTTTTTTTTTTTTTTTTTTTTTTGTACAGATATTTCTTCTTAATCAGACAGTACCTAAGTCCATCTAAATTAGTTGGAGTGCCTGAAACTGTACAGAAGAAAAATGCATGTTCACTCTTAGACTTTAGAGCACTTTACACTGTAATAGATGACAGCAGCTCCAAGCTGCTGTTGGCATTTATCCTCCATGCTTAGGGCTGGAATGTGGTTCCCTGCATTTGCATAACTATTTTGTGTTTCTGAATGTAAAATTCGTTTCAGTTACTTGCATTTCTCTTTGCTCTTGTGGAGTAAAACATGAGATTGTTTCCACAAGACAAGGAGCCATTGATCAGAGCTCCTGAACTAAGTTCGAAAAGACATTTCCTCTTCCATCCGTTGTGATCCCCCTGCTCCCCCGTACTCAGTGGCCTGGCTGTGCTCAGTGCCTCACTCTCTGCACAGCTGCTGCATCCTTTCCGAGCACTGGCACAATTTGAAGAAGTGGGAGTTGCTTCTTCTTTCTAAAATACCCAGTGTTGTACGTGGGTTTTTGTTCTTCATAATATTGCTTCTTTTGGTTAAAAATGACTCAAATAATTTCTTCTTTTAGCCCTGGTATTCTTAGAGGCATCCAAGGGGTTCCATGATGCTCCCTTGTTAGTTCACAAGATTTTGGCTGGGAGATACCACAAGCTTCTTTAGCAAAGACTTTTTTGGTAATGGTGGAGGAAAAACAAATAGAAAAAAAAAAAAAAAAAGTAAAAAAAAAAAAGGTCACTTGTGTGTTTCTCAATTGCTGCCCTAAGATTTTCCTGTTTGCTGACTAGTAAGGGCCTAGGTGGTCCAGGATTAAAAGCCTTCAAGTGTGGTATCAGTTGGAAGAAGTGTATAATCCATATCCAATCTTGTGCCCATTTCCATGCTAGATTTTGGAGAAGGCCCATGAGGGAGACAGTGCTTGAGAAGCAGTTTTTCCATTAAAGCACAGCCCCAAATGCCAGAGTTTAAGGAACATCTGAGCAATACTCTCATCTCAAACACAGGGCTTGCATTTTGGGTGGTCCTGTGTAGAGCAGGGAATTGGACTTGATGATCTTTGTGGGATTGCCAACATGGAATATTCTACGACTCTATGATTCTGTGACTAAAATGCATGCTTTTTAGGTCTGAGGCTTTTTTTTTTAATTAGTGTTCCAAAGCCAGACAGAGCGTATGAATGCAGAGCCTCTTATTGAAAATGTAACATGTGCTGAGCATCAGAACTGCAAGGAAAGAAGACCGATGTAAACTCTGCACTATCCAGGCTTGTAGTCCTCCCCTTTCATAGCCTACTAGGGCTGCCATGATCCAGCTTAGTTCAGGTGGAACTAGCTATAGGGAACCATAAACTTAGACTTGGCTAAAGGAAAACTATTTCATTACTGTGGTCCCGTGAGGCCTTTCTGCAGCCTGTGAATAGGCAATGAATAGGGCTCTCCTGCCAAGATTATCATTTGTACCAGAGCTCCATTTGTATAAAATTAAATCATTTAGAGAACTTTTTCCATCAGTGCTACCACCACAGCTAATATTGATGTATTGGGTGTAAAAGCAAAGCTTCATTGTTGTGTGTGTTTGTTTTTTTTAACTTCCAATAGCATGTCACAAACTGTGCAAGGGTTTTGTATACCTGAATTTGAAAAAGCTGGTCTTTAAACTAAATGCACAGATCTGTGACATGCCAGATGACAAGAACAAAATTCTTGAAAATGGAAAACATGGGAGTAAAGTCAAGCAAGAATAAGTTACTTGAGATTAGGAGATGATATGTAAAAACAGGGTAAGGCTCATTCACTAAGCATGCAAATAAGGGATTTTGCAGTTAAGCAGGATGATTCCAATTATTTTTAAAGAAAGCACATTGCTTACATGAATTTAATGTCTCCTATAACATTTCGTTATAACATTGACAACTAATGGTTAAAACTGAAGGCTGACCTAACAGGCAGTGGTAGTTCCTGTAAAAATGAAGATGACCCAAATTCAGAAATCAATGCTTCAGCAGCAGGTGAAAACATGATAGGATTTTTATCTTCCAACCCAGAGCCCTTCGGCTTCTAGAGAGAGAAATGCTGAGAAAAGATCTTTGCTGAACCCACATATGCTTTTACAAAACATAAAGCAATTATGTATTGCAATATATGAAGCATCTTTGACATTCAGAATCAAGCCTGTTTGGTTTGAGAGCACAGAAGTGAAAGGCCACATTAGCTGCTTCACATTTATATTTCCAGTATAATTTAGATAATAAATTTTCTTCTTTTTTTATGACCACAGCATGTCTAAATATTTGTCTTTACTTGTTCAGAACTGCTCAGGGAGTAATTACCATCAGTCAACTTGTCATATTTCATTGTAATTCAAGTGGAGTTGAAGTGAACAAATTGTGCAGTTGGAGCACGTGGTACTTTATATTGCTGATACGAGTTTGTATGCTGTCTTATTTTTAATTATAGACGTAGCAGGGAAATTCATACTGGTTTAAAATATGCTAGTCATGAACATATGCACAAGGAAACATTCTGTGCTTAGTCTTCAAACTATTAAGGCTTAATGCTTAGAAGTTGGTTTATTTTCTCGGGCCTTTTTTTTTTTCTTTTTTTTTTTTAAAATCCAAGTTGCTGTAAAGATTGTAAAAATAATTTACTACGCTGTGTGAGTCCACTTTGATAATGTTAGAACGAGTCAGCTAGTTCACAAATGTTCTGTACATTCCTACTTCTAATTCGACATAGCTGAATTCTAGATTGCTCATAAGCATGTAAGCTTTTGAAACTGAAGTAATGAGCAGATACAGGCATACAAACTGATATAACGTTTCAACGTATTTCTAATCTGAATGACTTATCCTATTTCATCCAGCACCTGACCACGATCAGTGTATCTCTATTAAAGTTTCCCCGGGCTCTGAGACAGCTGGCTGCAAATACGGAGCGCTGGATTAATACTTGAGGCAGCCTATCCTTCACAGCCAGATGGAGGCTTTGGAGCAAAAGAGCAACCTCCTTGGTTTGCAAACAGAGGGCAACATGGAACAACCATTCAGTATTAGTTCCTTGGTATGTATTACAAAGTGATGCTTTAATGGCTTAGCACCTCTTCAAGTAAAAGGTTTCAGAGCAGTTCAGCAGCACTGATGTCAGCTGAAAGGGCATTTTCTTGAGTTCTGCCAGCTCCTCACCTCTTCTTATAGTTTCGCTGGATTTGTGTTTCTGTATGTATGGTCTTTAGGATTTTTGTTTGTTTTAGTGGTCACAGTTTAAAAGAGTTGAAGTGAACATTTTAAATAGAAAAGATAAATCCTTTCAGCAACATAAGAGGAAACAGCTTGCAGTAGCCACCTTATTTAACCACTTAGCAAGAAAGTAATTACTACAATAAGAAGCTCTGTTTCTTCTCTAGCAGAGTCAGTTCTAGATCCTTAGACTTAAACTGCTTCATCTGAAGCCTTAAAATGAACTGCTGACTGCTCAGGGAAATGTACTGCTCTTTGTTAGCTGTACAAATTAGCTGTACCCAGCAGTCATACACAATACATCAGAGAACTGTATAACAGTGATTTGCACCTTCAGACCTTCCACTAGATTACTTCAATAACGCAAGGCAGAACCCTTCTTTAATTTCATTTTTGAAGATTTCTGAAGAAGACACGTTTTGTGTCGCCTTTGATCATTTCTGCTGAGGTTTCCTTATTTTTTTTCCCATAACTTCCTTTCTGAGATTATCTTATAGCTTGAAAAATAAGGGAGAGGGAAAGGATACTTTCCTATTTGTAATGCAATTGAGAAACATTAGAATGCTTTAAAGTTACTAGCAATGTAGAAACTAATACCTATTTTGAAGATTTCCTCTGAGTTTCTTGAATAAGATCATTTACTGAAAGTGAAATACAATATCTTGTTCCCCTCACTACACTGTTCTTTTTCAGAAAAAGCTCGTAGCTATTCCTGACCACACGGACATCTCTGTGACCCCAGAAGAGAGAGTGCGTGCCCTAAGCAAACTTGGCAGCAATATTGCAATCAATGAGGACATCACTCCACGTCGTTACTTCAGATCTGGAGTAGAAATGGAGCGAATGGCATCAATTTATATGGAGGAGGGAAATCTGGAGAACGCTTTTGTTTTTTATAACAAGTTCATAACGTAAGAAACAGTTTATAGTAATTGTAGCTACTATTGTAAGTTACAGCACTACAGCTGTAGTTGTAAGCGGAGGGAAATAAATATTTGCAATGAAAATGGAGCACCCTTTTAGCTTAGGAGAAAAAATGCTCACTGTTTTCTTGCAGAATAGCTACCTTCTTTTGAGATCTTCAATCTAATTCCAGTCTTTATTGTAATTTCTTCTCTACTACTAGTGGAGTAGCCTTACCTGCCTCCTGACTGCCAGGGTGAATTAATGTAATGTACAGAGGCTGAAGTTTGCAGTACCAGGCTATACCATGAGCACTGTTCCACACAGGTTGTTGTGTATGGATCAGGATGTTGGTAAAATACAGCGTAAGCCTTAACAATCAGTGTTTGCATAAGATTTCTGAGACTAATCATTAAGCCCTGTGAGCCTCAGCAGATTTTAAAGGTGATAACATGACACAATATTTAAAAGAAAAAAAAAACAACATGAAGAAACAGCTTTTTGCCCCAGAAGGATTAAGCATCATTGCTTCTTAAAGCAGTAAATGCAAAATCCACAATGTATGTTCATTGTATGATTATTTTCCCCATTTAAAAAAAAATCTGAACAGCTTTCATTACAAATCTTGAAATAATCGACTGAAAACTCTCTCAGTGGCAGATTTAAACTTTTAAGTAGCTCCCTTTGCTGTAGGAGTGATTGATTTATTTTGCTGCTTCTAAAGTATGCGTATTAAAAAAAAAAAAATCCTCTTAGATTTTTTTCAGAAGAAACCTTCTTTTCTACTTTTATTTTCCCAATATTCTGAAACCTAAACCAAATCTTTCTTCCTCAATTATGTTAAATGCATGCATCTGTCTCAAAAGGAGGTCTGGAGGTGAACATAGCATAAATTGCTGGAAAAATGATAGCAGCTGTGAATTCCAAACTTTTCTGCAGCCAAGTGTTGCAGTAATTTAGATGTCTGGATGAGTTAATAATGTTGCATTTAGCTGTACAATTTAGTCTGGTAGAAATAGCTGGTTTAATGACAGTGTCTTATTTAAGATTCCTCATTTCAGCTGAGGCGACAGATCAAGATGGCAAAAATAAGATTTAGTAACAGTGTCTGGTGTGGAGGGTATTTGCAGGTGCTGAGTGCTAGTTAATCCTTTTCTGACCCAACCCACTGCTAATGAGAAACAAAATATATTCAGATGTAGAAAATAACTTCCTGTCGTTACCCCATGTGTCTCATACCAGCCATACAAGAGTTTAAGCAATAGTTTAAATGAATGAATGGTGTAGAATTCTGCTCCAAATCATCTGAAATTTGGTGTTTAACAGTTACAACAAGTGAAACTGATTTTTCTGCCAAAGAAAAGCTAACAGAGCTATTCCTCTGGCTATCAAGGCAAATACGCATGCTTAATTTTCTAGCTTGTTTGTGGAGAAGCTGCCCAGTCACCGAGACTATCACCAATGTGCAGTACCAGAAAAACAAGTTATTATTAAGGTAGGGTTATGGTTTCCTGAACTTTGAGACACGTTTTCCCCATTTCTGTTCTTTCCTATCATTCTTTTTTTCCCAGTGCGTACATAGCCCAAGGCAGCCAACAGAGCTTGAAGTTCTGATAACTTTCTCTACCAGACATTTGTGTTTTATGTTAGTTTAACCACTTTGTCATTGCTGTGCATTCCAAAAGGTGAATAAGACCAATCTCTGAACAAGTCTGTAGATTGTTGAAACCCAGGTACATCTATTTCAGAAAGTTTACATGATAAAAACACGCTAACCTAACTGCATAAAGTTTCATTCTGATCCTAACTATATGTATGGCTACTGATCCAAATTTCACTGGAAACAGAAGGAAAGAGAAATGTGTGGCCTTACTGGTGTCTGCACATTATTTACTTACCAGCTTAAGAATCAAAGTGAATTTTTGCGTAATTTATTACCAAATATGTATTATTAAGTTTCTATCAAGTTTTTTTTCTTCCAACATGGTTCATCTTACTTTTCTAAAAGACAGTTTTCAAATATAGCCTTATAAAGAACTTAAAACATCTCGAATTACTCACTGAGGATAGTTAGAATAACAATAAATGTATTTTCTGCTTTATGCCACAGTATTTGCATGGCTTTCTCTACCATTAAAGCTACGTAACGTCATATTTAAGGCTAAAACACTTCATGCCAAATGTTGATTGTTACCCACAACCCAGGATAACATCCAAGCTGAGAAAAGGAAAAGGACTCTAATGTTTGCTCCCTTCTATTGCACATGGTTGCTTCCCCCTCCCTTGCTTACAGCCTCTAACTTATTCTGTAGTGGCCTCTGTATCAGCTATAAACATTAACAGTGCTGGTTTTGTTTAAGTTAAGAATCTGCCAGAGCTGTCACAGAACCCACAGGTGCAACTGTAGCCTTTCTTTTTTCCACCTAGAAGTGGGCATATTACGCTTTACTTCTGTCCAGGGAGCTCCAGGGTAAAATGTGTTGATCCTGCACAAAACACTAAAAGTTGGCCCTGGCTTTAATTTATAAAATATGTCTTCTTAAAAAAAAAAAAAGAAAAAAAAAAAGACCTTAGTCATCACACACCTGTTAAACAGAAGTAACAGACTGCTGGAAAAACAATCTCCTCATTAGATAACAAGTAGTTTTATAACAGCTTTACTTACGTAAATTAATATAGTTTATCAATGTGCTATGTAACCAATGTACTATGAAAGCATAATAAGCTGATCATTCTCTGTATAATTCCTCCTTGCTTTCCTGGGAAAAGAGCAGTATCTTTTAATTATTATTATTATTATTATTATTATTATTTGAAATCTGTATTACAGATGAGTTTGGTTTTCAGGTGATCCTTTCATAAAGTGAAAAGTTAACTTACCTATCTTTCTACTCCACCCAAAGAAACTGAAGGAGGTTGCATTTCCACGGACAGATGAACTGAAGAGAGATCTTTTAAAAAAATACAGCTTAGAATATCAAGAATACATGCAAAACAAAGTAAGTTTTATGTGGCTGTAAAATCACTGCTGTATGAATATTTTTTGCATCTATACTTCATATAAGTAAAGCAATAAAATAGCCATTCTGCACAAACCTAGTTACTGCTTACAGTGGCTTAGAATCTGATCAGTTGGTCATTTGAAAGTAAGAGCGAGCTTGGAAATAAATGTGCTATGGTAGCTGCATAATAGTTGAAGAAGATCAGAACAGTTCTTTGGTATGCTCAGGTTCAGTTTTACAGGGAGGATATTGTTCAGACACCTGCATGAGTCTATAGAAAATGCATGATGGCTCTGAAACCGGAGGGGTGGCAGAGATGGTACCTAGCATTCCTGGGGCTGGGGTGGGCACATGCACAGCATTGGGGTGTTAAGGGTTAAGCCCCTCTCAGCAATTCAGAGAAAATTAAGGAAAGAAATAAACAGGAGAAAGTCAACCAACCTATACAAACATCTCTTGTGTTGAAAATTGTAAGGATTTATATCTTATCTCTTTACCACTGCTGTGCTAAAAAATACTTTTTTTACTTACTTGATTTAGTGATCTTCTTTACAAGGAGAGTGGTTAGGCCCTGGAATGGGCTGCCCAGGGAGGTTGTGGATGCCCCGTCCTTGGACGTGTTTAAGGCCAGGTTGGACGGGGTCCTGGGCAACCTGATCTAAATGTGTACGTTTGGTGGCCCTGCTAGGCAGGGGGGTTGGAACTACATGATCCTTGAGGTCCCTTCCAACCCAGGTGATTCTGTGATTCTGTGATCTCACTGCTTAAGTAAAGCATAAACCATCACAGGTATGCAGGCTGGAAGGTTCGTGTTAGGACTTCCTTGCTTACAATATTTCATTCTGTATTGTACTACTCTGGGGGATAGGCTTGTGTTTGGTACTTTAGCTAACAGCTTCCAGAAGGCTTTTTAAGAAGAGATTTTTAATATAATATACTTTTAATATTCTTTAATACAATTAGATTGCTGCTTTCCCCTCCTTTCTATAACTTTAGTGACTATGTGACTATTTTGCATATATTTCAGAACAAGTGTAAAACTGAATCTCTGAAGAAACTAGAGCAGCAGAAGCTGATAGAGGCAGAGAAGAAACGAATTGCACATATGAGGCAGCAGCAGCTTGAATCGGAACAGTTTCAATTCTTTGAGGATCAGCTTAAGAAGCAAGAACTGGCTCGAGATCAGAAGATTAAAGAGAGCATGGTTATGTCTGAGCAGATAGATGGAAGTATGCTATCCTGTATTTCTGTACCTGAGAACAGTTCCTCATCTACCACACTGCAAGAGAAAAAAGAGAAGAGTGATATATGTGTCTCTACTGGAGATTTACCTTCAGTAAACCAGGCCCTAAAGCCAGCAGCTGCTTTAAGTGCTGTTCAGAGTAAGTGCATATGTTCTGTACCCCCTATCTGCTTCTTTACTGCTTAGAGCAAAACATGTATTGCACGTGCTTGTGACAGTTGGACTTAGAGGTCTTTTCCAAAGTAATGATTCTATGGTTTGCACACTTTGAGAGCATCTGTAGTGGAATAAGCATGAATAGGTAAATGTACATGCAACAGTTCTAGTTTCCTCATTTTAAGAGAGACGTTGTAAAGTTCTACAGTTTCCATCTGAGCACCAGTAGATGCATCTGGAGATGGAGCCTCGGTGTTCCCATAGCATAAAGTCTGCCTGAATCTTGAGAACAGAAGCAGAACCTGCAGAGGCTTCAAAGTTTTTTGAGAAGCCCTGGCCTGAGAAACTAGATCAACTCCCTGTCACCACAAGAGGCAGGCGACAGCATATCTTATGAGTTGGTGACCTCAATTCAGCATGATGTGCTTGCAGCGTAGGTGTAATCTCATTTTAGATATCTGTGATGTGATGAGTTTAATTTCTTAATCTTTAATAATTTCCTCTATATATACAATATATACGCAATATATGTATATTGCTTTATAATAAGGAATGTCACTGCGTAGGCTACATATACATTTTTCTCTCTCTCTTTCTCTCTCTTATTTGTTTGCTAGCTCAACTGGCTGAAGCACTCAGAGGTGTAATTTTACCCAGGGATCTCTGTCACAAATTTCTGCTGCTAGCAGAGGCGAATACATTAAGAGGAATAGAGACATGTGGAATTCTCTGTGGAAAACTGGTACACTTTAACTTTCACATTTGTATGGGAAGACACTCCTCCTTTTCTCTAAGTTACCTTGTCAATGTTTGTTTTACAGACACACAACGAATTTACTATTACCCATGTAATAGTGCCAAAGCAATCTTCAGGACCAGACTACTGTGACATGGAGAATGTAGAAGAATTATTTGGTATTCAGGATCAGTTTGATCTCCTCACTTTGGGTTGGATACATGTATGTATGACACAGATTCTGGCTTTCCTGTATCAGTTCTGCTGATAGAACAGATATTTTGTTTAACCAGCCCTGGAAATGACAAGCCAAAGAAATAACTGGCAAAATTCAAATGAATTTCTTTGCTTAATTCTAATCATAATGATATAAATAAACATTGATGTTCTACCCAGGTAACAAATGTCTCTTGATTAATGAAGTTGAGGCACATTGTTTACACTGTAGGGCCTGCTTTTGCCAGTGCAACTTTTGCTTCATTTTGGGGACCTTTTATTACTTCTTAACGCCATCTATTTTCCACTGTATTAAAAATCCATTAAAAAAATCTGAGGGTATTGCACTGATTGAATTCATTATTAATTATTTGAATTTCATTCTAGAGATCTTTGAGCAGTAATTTCCCTTTTATCTTGTACTTCTTCATTCCACTTCTTTTCCCCCATAATTGAAAAACAGTTTGTGTATCTGCTTGAGATTATGTCCCACGAACTTCACACTGAGAAGCCACCCTAACAACCAAGAATTTGTGTTTATAAGAAGATGCCAACCTGGGGAAACACCAATGCTTTTACTTGTTAAAAATTATTGTTCTTTCTTGAATACATGTTGTCCCTGGCTTTCAAGAAATATTTCACGATACTGAATTTTCCTTCTTTTTGTAGACACATCCAACACAAACTGCATTCTTATCCAGCGTTGATCTTCATACTCATTGCTCTTATCAGCTCATGTTACCAGAGGCCATTGCAATTGTTTGTTCACCAAAACATAATGAGTGAGTTCTGATTTTTCTAAGTAATATGGTGATATATTTACATACTCCTTATCTTAAAATGGGATCAAATGCAAACAGCACATGTCAGCTGGGATGATGGACAGGAACGAGTGTATTATGAGTTTGTTTTCTTTAATCTATTTAGACTTGCATTCCAGTCAGTTGGTAAGCACAGTATTTTTTCTGACTTCTTTTTCCTCCTCCCTTCCCAGCTCCAGGTTTTAAATTTTGATTTATTTTTATACTCTGCTCAAACAAGTACTAATAACAGGAGCTGTTTCTGTAGACTTCATTGCCAGTGGGCTACCACAGACCTATCTTCCTTCCATCTGAAGGAGGAAATGGAAGGTTTAGACATACTTCTATAGGATAGTATGAAAGCCTCTGTTTTGGGAATAGATTGGTAAAGGTCACTCTTTGCCTAATCAGGTTCTATTTTCTTATTTCATAAAATACAAGCAGCAAGAACCTAGTAAAAATTATAACTGTAAGAAAAAATGAGAAGGTTTATAATGTTAGAGATTGTCCAGAGACACTGTTAGAACTCTGTACTCAGAACCTGAGTGGATATGGTCCTGGACAGCCTGCTTAACGTGACTCTGCTCATACAGGGAGGTCAGACCAGGTGATCTTCAGAGGTTCCTTTCAATTTCAACAGCTCTGAGATTATTGTTTGGTTCATTTGACATTTCAAGGCCCCTTGTTTATCTCTGATATTTAGACTGTGCATTTTTTTGAGACTGTCTTTCTGGCCTTCTGCCTCCATAGATAACTTCTATGAATCCCATTCTAGTTGGCCAGCTTTTTTTATGAGCCATTCAGGTAGCAGAGCTGTAAATACAGCTGGAATAGTAAGTGCACAAGAGCTATGCAGCAGTGTCTGCGTACTTTCTCCAATCTCTGTAGTCTCATAAACTGCATAGCCTCTGCTGGTACCCTGTAACCAACTCTAACCTGTTACTCCTGTCTATAACATTAATTAATCTGGTGTCAACTTGTAGTTATTAGGTTATTACTGTTTCTTGGTGAAAATAAGTACAGTTTAATGGGAGTCCAGGGTATCAGAGGTGACTGAGAACCATCCCACTGTCCTTCTGTTATTTGTTTGTGAATTTCTGTACTTGCATTACACAGACATTGTGTAACAGTAGTTCCATGTTTGCTTTCCAGTACTGGCATCTTCAGACTGACTAATGCTGGCATGCTTGAAGTTTCTGCTTGTAAAAAGAAGGGATTTCATCCACATACAAAGGATCCCAGGTTATTTAATGTAAGTGTATGATCCAACATGTTTTTGATTAGTTGAGTTCTTGTGCATAGCCCTGCAAGTAGAAATTACACCTGCTGCACTTTAGTTTCCTTTACTTTTCTCCTATCCTAATAACTCTATCACCAATGAAGGCAGACATCAGGACTTAAGTAGCCAGTAGCAGCCATGAGACTTTTGTTATGCTTTGTCATTCAAATAGCACCTAATTACAAGCAGCTGCCATCAGTCACCATGTTTGTCCTACAAAGCAGCAGAACTGCTTCTGACAAATTCTTTGCAACACCAGGCAAAATACTGTTCGGAATACCAATAGTCATAATGCAGGGGAAAAAAAAGAGTTGACTCACCTAGCAGGTGGTGAGGAGTTCTGACTGGGGGACACTCTATCTCACAAAGCAGCTTTCATCCAGCAGATTATCTCCTTTCTGAGGCTACTCCTTCAATGAGCCCGGGAGACCCAAGGCCCACCCCTTCCAATCAAGAGGGAAGCACAGGTGAATTGCTTGCACCTGTGCTCTCCGAGTCAGCCACCTGCACCCCTTCACCATGTTCTCCATCATCACATCAGGCCGCAACATCACAGTTCCCCTACACACCACTTACTTTCAGAAACAAAAGCCACAATTTCAATAGGAGTTGGTCCTAAGCTCTCCAGTTTATAACAAAAATAAATTAGCTCATCTCCCCCACTGTGTCATTTCAACACAGCATTCCAGCTGCTGAACCCTTCATTTTCCATTTTTTCTACATTCTCGTAGGCTTTTTTAGCTAACTATTGTTTCCTTTTGATGTTTTAGTAGCATAGCATGCTATGCATATGGTTCAATGGCACAGTCATTCAGAATTATCAGAATGTTAGTGCTATCTGGAAAAAAAAACCACAATTGTCTTTATATATGAATAATTAAGATATTTTAAATGGGGCTCATGTCAAATACAAAATAGTTTATACCTCTGGCTCAAAATAAATAACTGAAAGACTTTAAACACTACTTCGTTGTTGTAGGACTCCCATAATATCAGTACTGCTCAAAAAGTAAGAGAGTTTGGGTTCTATATTTTGCTTTATTCCTTTATCACTGACTCTAGGGGGATTGAGAAGGTAATCCAAGTCTGAAACAAAATCTTAAGGATTTTGTTCCAGATAAACTCTTTTCACAGAATCACAGAATCACCCGGGTTGGAAGGGACCTCAAGGATCATGTAGTTCCAACCCCCCTGCCTAGCAGGGCCACCAAACGTACACATTCAGATCAGGTTGCCCAGGACCCCGTCCAACCTGGCCTTGAACACGTCCAAGGACGGGGCATCCACAACCTCCCTGGGCAGCCCGTTCCAGGGCCTAACTACTCTCCTTGTGAAGAACTTCCCCCTAACATCCAACCTAAATCTTTCCTCCTTCAACTTGGATCCATTTCCCCTAGTCCTGCTGTTGTCAGCCCTTCTGAAGAGTTTACTCCCCTCCTGGATGTAGGTTCCCTTCAGGTATTGATAGGCTGCAATGAGGTCACCCCGCAGCCTTCTCTTCTCCAGGCTGAACAAGCCCAACTCCCTCAGCCTGTCCTCATAGGGGAGGTGCTCCAGCCCCCTGATCATCTTAGTCGCCCTCCTCTGGACCCTTTCCAAGATCTCTATATCTTTCTTGTACTGAGGGCTCCACACCTGGACACAGTACTCCAGATGGGGCCTCACAAGAGCCGAGTAGAGAGGGACAATTACCTCCCTCTCCCTGCTGACCACCCCTCTCCTGATGGAGCCCAGGATCCCATTTGCCTTTCGAGCTGCCAGAGCGCACTGCTGGCTCATGTTCAGTCTCTCGTCCAGTGGTCCTAGTTCATGAATGAAGTTTCCAGGTACTCAAACTCATAAACATTAGACACATTGCTCCTATGTTGAACACAAAACATCCTGTCAAATACAATTCCCAAAACACATTAATCTTCCAACAAGAACAGTAAGAGCACAGCGTTTTTTTCCTGGAGGAAAAATATCAGAGGTGCTAATACAGGAAGCTTCCTGAAATCTGACTGGAACAACCCTTATGTGCGTCTGTCTAATTTACAGCAAAATCTGTTCTCCACAGATCCAACACATGCTCTTATTTAGTCATGGCTATGTCTAAAGACACAGTCCTAAACGCTTTAAAAAACACACAAAAAATATATGGGCAGACACATCTGAAACTTCTGCAGGATGAGAGCAGAGTTCAAGCTTCCCTTGCCTCTGTCCTCCATGCATATGTTCTAACACAGCACACAGCTCCTTCCTCCTCCATTTCAGGTATCCACTGCTGGGATATGTAAAGGATCACACCGTACTATGCTCTGTGTCACAACCAAACATGAAGCAATTTCCTCTACAGAAATTTATTTCTTTTTCTATATTACAATCCTTGCTTTATACAGCAGTCTACAGCTGTGAAGACAAGGTTTGTCTGTGAACAGGTGCAGTGATAGGCAGGCTTAAGGCTGAATATATAGGCAAACTATTAGGCAGGCTCAAGAAGGAAAAGTCTGAAACATGCTATTAATTTACTGAAAATGGTTTCTGAATAATGTACTTTCTTTCACAGCCATGCACCCATGTGGTTGGGAAGGACATAAAGATAACTGTGCTGGATCTGAGGTGATACAGATGAACAGTTGCAGTGTTGCTATAAAAGTGGCCAAAAGAGAAAAATGGCTTCCTGTTTTTCTTATGTTTTCAGAAACGACTTTTATATTTATACATTTTAGATTGAATGGTTTGGTATTTATTGCTTTTGCCTGTTTTGGAGTTACTTTGTTGCCCTGTCAAGATGGAATTCAGTGGCATTACCTGAAACTGTAGATGTATCATCTCACTAAAAACAACAATAAAATGAACTTCAAGCAACAGTAACAAAATTGAAATAAATAATGCTCCTTTTGTAATTTGTTGTTGTTGCCTGAGAATTACAGATATTTTTAACAGTGGTTGGCTTTTGATGACTTCCAGCTGCATAGATGCATTCATAGCTTCTTTGAATTTACATTGTATGTAGCAATGTAGAGGCAAACACATCAATTCAGGGATTTGTTTTCATCCTTGCATAGCTCAAGTTTATGCTAAGTCATTAACATAATTAAATCCTTCACCTGAGTTCTGACCGTCATTGCATCCTGGAATAGTAGAGAAGAATCAGTCTTTTGGATAACTATGTTTTTTCCAGCAATTCTCTTGATAAAACTTCTATGTTAAATCAAGCTTTTATCCTGACAGTGATTTCCTGAATGTGGCTAGAGTTAGGCAAAAAGATCTATCTAGAGTAAGAAGGAAGAACCATACGAAGGTATTTGCTCTTACAAGAGTTTATTTAGCGTCTGTCCCAAGAAACCTAGATGACCTAGACTTTAAATAATAAGGTTAGTACAAAAGAGTTCAGAATGTGCACTGAGTCTGAAGATGGACAAGATCTGAAACCTAGCAGTTATGCAGCCATAGTAAATAACAGGTGCTGCTGCAAAAAACTTACAGGTTGAAAAGTAAAGCATTACAGGTAGGCGAGATAAACAGTTGAGTTTAAGGAAGGAAAATAAGTAACAAAAATAAATAGCATCCTTCATCCTGAATTCTAATGAATACGGATTGCAGCAAGGTCCTTAGAACTGACCTTCTTCAGATCTGTCTCAATTAATTCTTTGGTCATAAACATATTCATATATATGTATATATATATATATATGTATATATATACTTCTAAGACAGCAGTATTGGCTTCAATGCTTATGCGTATACTTCTCTTAAAATCAGTTTCAATGTATTTAAAACAATAAGTGGAATCAGAAAAGTCATAGAAAAAAGGACATTGTCTAAAAACATTTTATCTGTTCTGATTACATTACATCCTCCCCTTCAGAAAAACAAACTTCTGAAGAGCAATTGTATTAAGCCAGCTTAATTACCCTTTAGACTTTGCTGAAAATCACAACAACAACACAAGCTACACTCATTCTGAGGATATATAATAGCAAAGTCACCTTTTCAAGCTAGTATCAGAATTTAGATATGCTCCCAGAAGGACAGTTTTAGTTTCTATCAAAAATAAAACCAAAGAAAACAACCATGGAAAAGATATAGCAAGCAACATACACTACTGGACCACAGAGTATAAGAAGTGCCTTTTCCAGCATGGTAACTGTGAACTGAGAAGCGATGTGGTCAGATAGTATTTCTGGATAGAGCAGATGCAAAGCAGAGTGCACGTGCTCCTCCTGGTATCAAGCACACACTGTGCCCCTCTGGTGCTGCCCAGAACTTTGGGAGCACCATGACTAGTTCTGCTTGCAGACTGCAATGCCTACCGAGGCCGAATGCTGGCACTGTACAGGCTGGCAGCTGGGCGTTTTCTGGCGCTGATACCATTGGCCAACAGGTACCGCTTCTAAGCCCACAGCGCAGTAACAAATTTACGCCACGAGATGGAGCTTCGCACCAGCTGTAAAGGCAACTCCACAACTGCATCTCTAAAATAGGAGCAGCAATTTCGTTTGCATATTTTAAAATTTATTCCAAAAAAAAATACACCAATTAACCAGCCATTATGATGAAAGATTTATGGAATGAAATTTTAAGAATGTATTTTCCTGAATACATTCACAGTAATATGCTAAAAAGACATACAGGGATAAAGCGATTTAAAAGCATTTGCGGTGAACAATGGATGGGCCAGCTTCATCATATTCCTGTTTGCTGATCCACATCTGCTGGAAGGTAGAGAGGGAGGCAAGAATAGAGCCTCCAATCCAGACGGAGTACTTACGTTCAGGAGGAGCAATGATCTGTTTGAGAAATAAAACCATTAAATGCAACGTTAAGCTATGAATTCGTTGTACAAAACTATTAAAGCATTGCTACTTTGTATTAGTGAAAACACTGTACATATGCACTAATGTCTGCCCTTGCCTTGCAGTTAGCCACTGCAGCAAGCCATAGTTACAAAGTTGTTGCCTGAGCCTACACCCTTAATTCCTCTGGTTGAGTTAGTCTGCCCAACACAGCAACGTGTGTGTGTGTGTGCAGTCCTATCCACAAAAGACAAAAGGGGAGACAACCACTCTCATAGCATGAGACAAATATATAGTAGTATATACAGTAGCCCAGGGGGGCTTGGAAGAATGAATGACGTTCCTATTAGCGCAGCTGACAAAATGTTTGCAAAGAAAGGAAGGGGAGAGCTGAAGCAACAGAAGGATTAATAACTTGTTCTTAACTTTTTCTTTACTTGTAAGCCAAAGACAGAAGCAGCATTTTCTACATCTAATTCCATTAGCCAAAAATTACTGAACAAGCTGCAGCTCTACAAAAATGTACATTGGTTGATTTCATGCTATTCTTCTTTGGCCTTGCTAAGTCAGTTTGCAGAACACAGCATGAGAAAGGAAGCTAGAGGAGTGAAGGCTCCTTTCTTCTTTTAGCAGCCAGGGTGACTCGTTCAGTTACCAGGGATGATTTAGTAGAACATACAGACTCAACTGAAAATATGTACAAAGCACTTTGTAAAGAGTTGTTATTTTCTGTTAGATTTTTTGAGGATTTTTTACACGTCCCCCCAGATAGTTTACAAATAATTGCACTGTACCTTGATCTTCATGGTGCTGGGAGCTAGAGCAGTTATTTCCTTTTGCATCCTGTCTGCAATGCCCGGGTACATTGTAGTGCCTCCAGAAAGCACATTGTTGGCGTAAAGATCCTTTCTGATGTCTATGTCGCACTTCATGATGCTGTTGTAAGTGGTTTCATGAATGCCAGCAGACTCCATGCCTACAGAAATGACAGCAGAACACTGAGGAAGCAACTCCATACAGAGACTTAAAATTGTCTCTGAACAGACAATGTGAGCTGCAGTTTGTCTTTGGAAGACAACAGTTTTTAAGGTTGCAGAAACATAGAAAGTCATTCTGCAGCTGTTTGAATTATTTACTTAGGAGCTCCTTCAGGTACAGCCCTCCTTCCCCACACCCGCGTGTACACTCAACTCCTCATTAAAAAGAAATTCCAGGGGTACGGAGTAGTACAGTTTCCAATAGGCTTTTGCAGACAACCTCATACGTCCTAAGAATTCCTTATATGGTCCTGGGATCATCTGTTTTCTTTTTCTTACTTTTTTTTCTCTTTTTTTTTTTTTTCCCCCTTCTTTCTGAGTCAGTTCAGAGATCAAACAGTCAAAATATGTCCCAAAACCTCTAAGTATGCAGCTACTTAATCTATTTCTGGGCTGACATTCTATCAAACAAGATTTTTAAGTGACCTTGCTGAAAGCTTGCCTCCATGACCATTGATTTGTTCTGCAAATGTGATGGACCCTGGATTCAGATTTTGGGGGAGTCTTTCAGTAGAATAAAAATAGTGCGTTTTGTCTGTTTGCTTTTTAACCCCTCTCTGCAAGCACACTCAGACTATAACCCTCATAATATTTAGAAAACTTTTTCTGCAGCCAAGATTTTCATAGTAACCAATACATAATGTACAAAATGGTGTGGGCTCAAAGCCAGAAGTAAACACTCAGGGTTTATTTTGGGAAAGCATTTTGCTTTACTGTTTGACATAAATTTCCTCCCAGTGTATTAATAGTGCTGTTCTGAAAGATTATTTTATAATGGGCACTGGAACATACTTGAGTATACATCTAAATGAGCTAGCAGTGGGATAAAATCAGAAGAAAATAGAGACCCAATATTTATACCAAAGCATAACAGTCATTCTACCTACCAATGAAAGATGGCTGGAAGAGAGTCTCTGGGCAGCGGAAGCGTTCATTTCCAATGGTGATGACCTGGCCATCAGGAAGCTCATAGCTTTTTTCCAGAGAGGAGGAAGAGGCAGCAGTGGCCATCTCATTTTCAAAGTCCAGGGCCACATAACACAGTTTCTCCTTGATGTCACGGACAATTTCACGTTCCGCTGTTGAGAAGATTCAGCTTTTAGAATGGCACTCAGCCACACCTTCATTCTCCAACATCCTCTCCATTTTTATGCAGATATTCTCTGCCAGTCCTGCAGAGAAAGTACTTTTTCCCTGTTGAATTCTTTCTTGTTGATAAAACAACTGCAGAACCACTGCTATTCCTTCTAAGGCAGCTAGAAACGTTGCACATTAAACAACTCCCCTCCTTGTCTAGCAGTGCATCCTTACCAGTTGTAACGAAGGAGTAGCCACGTTCTGTCAGGATCTTCATGAGGTAGTCTGTCAGGTCACGGCCAGCCAGGTCCAGACGCATGATGGCGTGTGGCAAAGCGTAACCTTCATAAATGGGCACGTTGTGGGTGACACCATCCCCAGAGTCAAGCACAATCCCTTTGAGAAGATAACACACAGTTCATGCTCAGGTGCTCACAAACAACTGCTTTGAACACCAGTGCCACCCCCAGAGGCCTACCAGTGGTACGTCCTGAAGCATATAGGGACAGAACAGCTTGGATAGCTACATACATGGCTGGCACGTTGAAAGTTTCAAACATAATCTGAAATGCAATTAACATAATTAGCTTAGCAGTAGGGATTTTAGATTAGTTGTATCATTACAACAAAGGAAAAGGAAAATACAAGATTTTTGTATTTAGTGATGGCAGTAACAAGGAAGGAAAATACATTTAAATCAAACATATTATCCTCTGTATCTGATCTACATCTACGATGTATTAGTACGGACACATTAAAGATCATTTTGTAGTAGCCCTGGAAACACACACACACACACACAAAGATGAAAGTGGCAACACTTGAACAGACTGGAGTTCTCACATCCAAAACTGATTCACAGACTTTTTCAAGTAAATGTAGTAACGTAGACATCCGACACATAGTCATGTGCACTTTCTATCTTCCCTTACTATGAGATGCACACTACAGAACAGCCAAGTTGTCATGGCTAACTGAAATGATGATGTTCACATCCTACTGAATTCACAACGTTGGAATTATTCCACAGCTGCAGGGTGAGATTACCTGGGTCATTTTCTCTCGATTAGCTTTGGGATTCAGTGGTGCTTCAGTCAGCAGAGTTGGGTGCTCCTCAGGTGCAACACGGAGCTCATTATAGAAGGAGTGATGCCAGATCTGAGGATAATGGCAGAAGGCAAAGGAGAAAAATACCATCAACTAGCAGCTCAGAATGACTTTCAGACAGGTTTAGTGCTCCAGCACTCTGCTTATAGCACTTTTGAGACCAGTGAGTAATGTTTCACATGCAATCGTTCTTACTGCCTTCATAGAAATAACCAAGGTAACTGGAAACACTCAATCCTCAGGTAAGAAATATCACAGCTAATGATAAGTGATTTCTTCAAAGGGCACAAAAAATAAATGAAAATAAATATAATCTTACAATAGGAGAGAGAGATGCACAGGCTTAATTCCAGCTTGCTGCTAACATGCTTCTCATTAAACCACACCTGACAGTGTGACACTTTCATCTAAAATTTACTAAGTTACGTGTTAAACATTCAGTTCAAGTGATTGTCTACCAATGATGCACATTATTTTAATACTGATGTACCTTCTCCATGTCATCCCAGTTGGTAATGATGCCATGCTCTATGGGGTATTTCAAGGTCAGGATTCCTCTCTTGCTTTGAGCCTCATCACCCACGTAGCTGTCTTTTTGACCCATACCAACCATCACACCCTAAAAAATAACACAAATAGAGTTAGTATCTCAAAGAGAGGTGTCACAAAGTAGTTACATTAGCTTAGATAAATTCAATTGCCAGTGATACTAATTACAAAACACTTTATAAATACTAATGATCAGAGAATTAATTGTTCCTTAATTTTCAAAATGAAATGTTTAGCCAATTCAAACCTCAAGTTCATTTTTCCACTACAATTAAAGTAAACAGCACACAAGTACAATTTTTTGTATGATGTCAAAATGCATGCACACACAAGAAGCACAATGTCAAATTCATCCAGATGAAGTAGAATGATAGACTTGTTTTAATGTTCTTTATTAGTTAGGGATGACCTGTCTGCTGAAAGAAAGCAGAAAGGGGACATTGTGCCATCTAAGGGCCACGATGCAACAATACACAATTCAGATTTTCCAAGTGTATGAGTCAGAAGTTGGAAACTACTCCGGATGTACAGTAGTCTCTATGCTTTAAGTTAGAAATACTGTTAAAAAAGTAGCATACTGCAGGATGCTTTGACTACCTAACACTCTTACCAAAGCTTAAGTCATTTTATGTTCCAAACCTTGGAACATAAGTATCGTATTTTTCTACTGTGATTGTATGATTTATTTTTGAGCAATTAATATAATTAATCCCATCTACAGAAGATGACACTTGAATTTTTTTATTTTTTTTTTCATTGTGGTATTGTTCAAACACTTCAGTTAGACCTCCTAGAGGCTATATCAAAAGGCCTATATTTCACTTGCCTTCAATGGCTTGAAAAATTATTAGCTGGGTGCATAAAGTGCCACATCTTACAGCCAGTCTCTCTCTTCTCATTTCAACATGTCCTTAGATGACACAGAAGAAATAAGTTGGATTTTAAAATCCAGCAGCCAGTTTAGTCTGTTATGGACTAGCTAAGCTGCTCTAGATCTCACTAATGTTATGGCTTAGCAACCTTGTATTTAACAACTCAGCTAATAAATACACTTTGCAAACTATTAAAATTATTGGGAATGTATCATATGCTCAAATGTAAAACTTGAAGCTAAAAAATAAAAAAATATAAAAAATCAGCCCTAGAAACCCCAGAGAGGTGTCTGTCTGTGACACAGTTAAAAGAAGAAGTAAGGTTGACAGGAAGCAGACTGACAACTTCTCCCCTCAGTTCCCTGCACATCATTTGTTGTCAGTTTTAGGGCAGTCAAAAATTCCAGATATTCTCTGGGATTGCTTGCTTTTGAACTGGCTGTACTCACCAAGTTCTCTGGGTGATGCAAAGTACAGAGAGAAGAGAGCATAGAAAGAAGTGAAAAAAAAACTTGTGAGAGAAGGATTCCTCTCTCACAAGGCTGAAGATCTGCTTTGACTCAGGTGAGTGCACTGCTGGACACATTTTACCTATAAATACCACATTACACAGATCATTCAGGGCTCAGCCTCAGCTCTGGGATGGAGGGCTGGGGACGGGGCATGTCTCCAAGCTCAGTATGGAACAACCAAAGCACTTTATCACCTGGTGCCTGGGTCGACCCACGATGGAAGGGAAAACTGCTCTCGGGGCATCATCCCCAGCAAAGCCGGCTTTACAGAGCCCTGACCCATTGTCACAAACAAGGGCAGTGCTGTCCTCCTCCTCACACATCTTCTACGTCAGTGTCCTCGGGTGCTCCAAGCAGAAAACAGCCCTATGAAAACAGCAGGAAAAGGATAATTGAAAAAGACAAAGTGAGGTACCAGAACCACCCTGTAAAGACAGAGAATGCAGTATAAAAGGAACTGACACGCAGGAGGGCTCCATGCATCAGACATAATTCAAGGTATTCCATAGAACTATTCCAGTCCTGCTGCATGGGCAGACAGGTCATTACAGCTCTGAGACAGCAAATGTTTATCTAAATTCAGTCAAGGAAATCCACCGCTGGGGAGTAGGTGGGAGATAAAGAAGATCGCTGGACTCACAGCTGCAAAAACAAAGGTCCCTTTGCATCATATTCAGCATGATGTCCCCTGCCTCTATCATCCTGACAGGACTGGTGTATGTAGAAAGATGATATTGTGACTAAAATGCAATCAAGGACAGCATGTGTTTTAAAACTGTCCATAGTATGTGCTCCATCATCCTTTCAAACCAGTTAATAAGCTCCATTTGTAGAATAACTGAGTAATTTATGCTGGCTCCCTGCTTCACTAAAACAGAAATTGTTTTTCTCCTCAGGCAACAGGAAGATAACAAGGGTAATAAAAACGCTTTGAAGGTTTGTATTAAAATCAATTATGGAACAAGTCCTGAATGCTGGCACTCGAGAAGAACTATTTGCCCACAATTTATAGTGTGTTAGGGAATCACTTGACTAGCTGGGAGCTCGGGCTTCCATGCAGAGTTCAACAAATTGCAATGTGTTAACAGCTGAAGGAGACAGCTGTCTTCCAGCAGCCCAGCTAGCTCTTCGTGCAGCCGCTCAAACCTTCTGCATGGGAATGCTGGAAGCGCAGGATGAAGCAGCAAAGGGGTCAGTGAGAGCCATGTCTGATGAGCACAGGAGCATGAGGCAACATTCAGCCTCCACAGATGGACAAGCAGGGACAGCCTCCCCCAGACTCTTCACTGCAGACCCTTCACAGCCATGAGACACAGCCGTGAGGCTGCTTCTGCAAGCTGCAGTTCTGCATGGATGTAGTAGTTCCCAGGAGAAGGCACAGAGAAGGAAATCCCACCTTGATGTACTTCAGATATTTTGTCATTATTACAACGAAAGGAAAGTAGGTTGCAATTTTTGCATTTATTAAACTCTTGGGAAAACAGGCTCCTTATATTTAAGCATTTAGTCAATGTAGTACAATTGTTATCTAACATGAATGAACAGACTGGTTTAGACAAACCATTTCCTAATTAGGAAATATGCTTTCCAACCGTCTGTTTTTGGAACAGAGTTCGAGGTCAGGGGGTTTGCTCAAACTAATGCAGAGAATGAAATGCCAAAAATCACTTGGGGGAGGGGGGAGGAGGGAGCAGGAAAGGCTACATTTCTGAGCTTGGTGGACTCTAATGAAAACCATATTTAGTAATACAGCACAAAAAGCTGAAAAATCAAAACTGAATCATTCAGGCAGTAACTCTGCTTCCAAGGAGCAAGTTACAGCTCAGGACTGCCATGACGTGCAGTAGTAACATCCTCCAGCAGCCAAAGTCACTCAGCACTACAGAATAAAGGAAAATATTCTCCCCAGCAATTAATACAGCATTTAGCCTCTTACTTCTACCTGCTTTACACTGAGAGACAACCAATCACGTCCCCAGCCTCCATAGCATGTTATCAGAAGAACAAAAGGAATGCTGGGTATAGCATGACCTTTAATAAAATGTTTGGCATTTTGCAGAACATTGTTTCATATATATCAAGACAGCAACAAATACACATGCATCCTCTTTGCGTTAGATTAGATACTGCTATTTTGCATCTTCCAGCTCTTCTTACAATCACATTCCAAAACACCCATGTCAGTTTAAGCTGATTTAAGAGCACCAAAGCAAAGCTGCTAAGAAATCACTACACAGTGTTCAAATTCACCCCTTCAGGAACCTGTTCTGTCCAAAATTAACTCCCCAGGGGCACATGGGTTCACTTAAATTCCAGCTGTACCATGACATAGTCTGTCTTTATATTACTGTTGGAGTGTTGGTGGAATCGGCAAAATCATCAGATCCATTTCCATTTCAAAAGTGCTATAAATTAAATACAACTCAGTGTAGACTTTAAAAGCATTTTACCAATTTAATTCTAGTAAGTAATGTCTAAGCAAACTGCAGCACAGCAGTACATCCTCCTGAATAGCTTCTATTTGACATTACTTAAAGTCATCCAGAAAAACATAAATCACACTCTTTGTTCATTGCCACTTACCCTGACAGTGCTTGGCTGGGGATAGCAGCTCTGGGATGGTGCACTGTGTATCCAAAAGCATCAGGGTTATATAGCCCCTTCAGCTCTTCTCCTCCCACCAGCCTCCCAAACAAGGAACAGAGATGAGAGAGACAGAGCTGAAGTCTCTAACAAAACCATATAGGGACCTTATTACAAAAACCTCTAATCTGGGTGGCCACAGGCCCTGAGTCCCTTCCACTGCATTCCAATGCAGAGCTCATGAAACAGGAGGAGACTTTCAGCTGTATAAGATAAACACTGCAGAACTTTAGGAGACTTGCTAAAATGCAGCAAGAAAAGCATGCCCGTGACTGATACCCTCTGACAGGAAGAGCACACGTTTGAACAAGATAGGGAAGTCCAGGCTTCCACAGGAACATCCAAGAGATAGAGCAAAAACTGACAGAGCAGACATTTGTGATAGGGAAGGTGTTTTTAAGGAGACACTTCGCTTTTGTTAAAGCTTTGAATCAAAGCAATGAGAATACTTTCAGCAAGTTAACAGCTGCTAAATTTTGCCACAAATTCACTTTAAAAGATTCACACTTAGGGATACTGAAAGAAGAACCTGCTGTTGCACAGGGTTCATGGTAGGGTCTTTGAAGGCTATGTAAATGTTCTGCTCACAGATTGTTTTTGTGTCCCTTAGCATGTGATGGGTGAGAATCAATATCCTGTCTCCATCAGCTTACTTCCAAAGTACTAGGAACTGTGGACAAGCTTCATCCTAGTGTCAGTTCCACTGATGGACAGAAGTTGTAAATTCCTATCTCAAAACACTCATAATAAAGTTGTTGAATTTCATAACCTCCAGCTAGGTTTGTCGCTGAGCGTATTTTTAGCAACTAAAGCAAAGGTTCTCAATCTACGAGCTATTTTCAGAGGACTGGATTTCTATGGCTGCAGCCAGCTGTTCTCTAGGCAGACTGTGTCTCACGAGCAGCCCCTTTCACAGTCAAAAATACATTGCCTTTGAATTATTACTAGAGATCAGAAATTAGCATCCCTAAACGCTATCACTGAAGTACTACAAATTCAAAAATGGCCTATGCACATAAGCCAAGAAAGACACAAGAATCCAAATGAGATCCTTCCTTTGTGAGTCTTGTTGCAACAGGGAGCAGCATCATGTGTTTGCTTACGGAGTGCTGCCTAATCGAGTAGTCTTAATGCTAGAGATCTCCCATACAACCACACTGAGATTTCTTCTGCTACAGAGATTTGAGTACAAGGCAACATGTAAAGACAGCAGATAGGAAGAATTATGGACTGAAGACCAAAAGGAATTTAACTTTTAAGGAAAGAAACTCCTAAGGAATGCAATTGCTTTTGAGGCACAGATACAGAGGCTAACAAGTGTTGGATCATGAGCCACGTGAAAGCTATTCTTAATTTCAACTTTTAGCACTTGGACACAAAAGATAATAGATATTAAACAAATAACAATATAGAACCTACAAAGTTAAGCAATATATTGCAGAGGATATAGAGAAATATACCTTCTTGCATACCTTCAACAGGCCCTTAAACAACAGCCAAAAAGAAATATTTCTTTTCAAACAACATTCAAAACATAGCAGATGGAAATTATGTACTTTTCATATAGCTACATTATCAGTAAATCAGATCAAGGGGAAGAAGAATTTTTACACAGCAAAACCCTTTAATGCAGTAACATGTCTGATTTTGAGACAAGCATTAACTAATAGAGGATGTATAATCCAAGACTTATAGATCCAGAAAAATCCAAATTAAGGTGAAGAATTAAATGGCAGAAGGTTCACTCATTCAAAAAAAACCACCAAACAACCTTACTGATGCTCTATTGGGTACAGCATGTATGAGATTACAAAGCCAAGTAAATGCTCCTTCAGCAGGACTCCAATCAATTCACACAACATTTCTGCATAGCTAGAAATAGAGGCAACAGTTTTCTGCAGGAGACCTTTGTAGACACCATGGGAGGCAGGGGCCATGCAGATATTACAATGTTTCTTCTCTCTGTTAAACTTCATCATATTCTGAGCAGCTCAGCCTGGTGCATATCCCAATACCAGCTGGGGCAATGGCTGCTCTGAGGAGTGGTTGTTCGGGTGGGGAGCATACATCATATTGAACTACATTGCATGTCACAGGCATCAAAGATTTGGGAGTTCCAACTTTCAGGGTGCTTGTGAAAGATACAGATGACACAGAAGTTTACCCTGAGAAAGCAGTTGTTGATATGACCAAAGTAGGATACATAGTGTTTGGAGGGACTATTTCCAGAGCATCTGCTAGAGTTAGGACTGTGCAGACTGGAATGGGGAAGTAAGCCCAGAGACTGACTTAGCAGCAGCTGTCGATACACAGAAGCAGCACAGCAAAACTCTGAAGATGCAGAACAACCATGTCTCCAGCATACAAAGGAGAGCCAGTGCTTTGCAGACAGCTCGTCTCTGGGGTGTTACACTATGGAAGGTCCCAGGACAGGAAGGAAGGCAGGCAAACAGGTAAACTATGCAAGGAAATGAGCTCAGTACAGCTTAAGGGACATTACAAAATACAGGCATTTCTTCTCTTTATAGTGATTCCTTTGCTTAAGATATGATCACAGATATTGCTAAATAAAAACACATGGGGAAAAAATGGCATTAATAGTTTATACCTTTCTTCTCAGCAACATAGGTCATTGCCAGAGGGGTGGGAAAGGGGAAGTGAATATATATGGCATGAGACGGGAATAAGAACCTAAATAGAACAGGGCAGAACAAGTATTCTGAGAACCAAACCTAAATGTTGGGGATAAAATCTCTGAACTTTCCTCTATGGCTACAGACACATACCAGCTTAGCCCAGTCTGTTCTGTTCTCGAGAAAAAGAACAAATACCAAAATTCCACTCCTGAAAGCAGCCAAACTCCCCCTGTGGAGGCCACTTCCATCACCACTTTTTGTTCTCTACTTTTAAGTACTTATGGTGCTCATTTGTATGGAAACCACCAAGTGCAATTTGCCTGGTGTTTATACCACAAGACTCTGCTTCTTTCACATCTTTCTGGCATCCATTGCTCTTTTCATGTTATCTATCTGTCCAAAATGTTGTCCATCAGAGGAGTATGTCTGGAATACGATGAGAGAAAGAAAAATAAATAGAAAAAGCAATTCTCTTGCTTTTTTTCCAATACACTTTCCCCTGATCTTTTTATAGTACTACTAGCAAAGCTCCCATGTACACTGGCAACTTCTTTATTAACCATCTTTCAAGGTCTCAGTGGAAACTCTTAGCTACGTTTCACAAGACAAGTTTTTCGTTTTTCTGTAACTTGTGCATATTTTCATCTGAACAGAAAATACGCTTAGGACTGCATGCTAACAGGAGCTATATGGCTCTGCCTAGGGAACAGACTTCGACTGTCCCAAGGAATGCAGGCTCAAAGGCCATGCGCTAGTGTGTAGATGTCATACTTTTTTGGTAAAGAAGGGCAGAAGCTGCAGTTTTATCACAACTGCTACAGAAAACTGAGAAAAAAGTAACTCCTTTACTCATAACATTACAACTCATTACTTTATAAGGGAAAATAGCTTCTCACATGTGCATGAAGACCTTCCTGCTTAGACCTAATTGGCTGCTTAGGAATGAGACTCTGCTAAATATGTCTCTGGCTCCTTTTTATTTGGGGATTCCTTTCATCTTCTCGGCATTAGCAGAATCCCAAAATGTTTCTGTTTGTCTGGCTTCAGGCCCTCTCCTCTATCTCACTGATAGGCTTTACACTTTTCTTCTTCCCATACCCTCTTAAGAATGACAGGAATAAAGAAGCTTTAGGGAGCAGAAAGTCCTAATAACCTGATTCATTGCAGCTGTCATGCAGTGCACAGCTGTAAAGCATCAGAGCAATCATTACCTGTCAGACACACAGACTGGCTTGCTCTACCACTGTTGGGCCCTAACATCTTATGACAAAACAGCTCGAATCATTCTCAAGACAGTAAAACATGGCAGTTTTCAATCTGCAACATTTAGAAAACAGTTTTGTCAGTGCTGTTTGAGAGCTAAAGAATAGTGTTTGCCTGCAGGGTGGGGTGATGAGCATTTTAATTCACAGTTTCCCTTCATCTTCTTAACAAGGATCTTCCTTCATAATAACATTAAGTAAAGTTGCCCTTCATTCAAAAATCAAAGGAAAATACTCAAAAACGAGCTAATAGCTCCCTCCCCATCCTTCTTTGATAAATAAACAGTATGTAGAAATGAGTCCTGCTGCATCAGGCTGATAACACGTCTTTGCAATTTCCTTCCATCTTACGCAAATTCTTATGACGAGGGACAGTGATAATTTTCTTCCTATACCCTTCCAGCTTTCTTGTGAGCAGTAGAAGGATTTCCTGAGACAGGATTTTGTATCAATATCATCATGTAGAATAGATGCTGACAGATTCTTTTCCTCCAAAAATTTGCTTGATTTAAACATAGTTTTGGAGATACTTCATTCTCCATGATTTGCTCTGGAAATAAACCCTGCATTTCATCTGCAAGACACCACCCACAGCTCAAATTGCAGCTGGAGTGGACATCGCTCATGTCAGAAAGAAAACATCAAGTATATGAGAAGCACAGTCAAAGGAATGCTGTCTCCATACCAAGAGCTGCAAATCCAGCAGAGAGCCTGGATCAGTATTTGGGCCACTAGCCAAGGCTGAGCTCTGCCCTATTGTTCCTTAATACAGCAGCTACTCAGTAGCTAGTCCACAGTTCATGAAGGCTGATCTGCCCTAAATGACACTGCATACAAGGGTTCCAGATAACATTACATCAACATGTTTCCTAAGAGTCATGAGAGAACAGATTCCCCCAGACTCAGAACTACTCTGATAATACAGTCTAAACTTGCCCAAATATAAATGACATCTTCCTACTGCATTACTTTGAAAAACAAGCACTGTACTTGTAAGAAACTCAGAACACATGACATTTGTACATGGGCAGGCAGGAAGCAGGGGTCCTTCCTCCTCTCTTCTTTCACATATGTTCTTAGCTCCTTAATCAACATATTCCTGTACTGGCAGCAAAAAGAAAACCTAATGGCTGCATGGAAGAGAAGCCCTACTGCTAGCTCACCAAAAGAAAAGTTTCGAGATGAGCTTGTGCACTGGGAGAGATCAGATATTTCCCATCAGAAAAAAATATTCTGAAAGCAGGTTTCATAAGGCTTCTATTCACAGATTAAGATGTGGACTCATGGCATGTCTAGTCAAATCACAGTTCCATGAGCTTCAGTGCCTCTATCAGCCAGTCAGCTGCCCCTCCAGAGAGCAGCAGGGAAAAGGACCTCTAGAGGGCAGTTTTTCCACTATTGAATTTACCAGTTCTTCTAGAGTTAGAATTTCATTTTTTCTGATCAACACACAGCTTCTTTGCATGCAGGCTCTGGCTGATAGCAAACTTTACGGTTCTCCTCAAGACGGATTTTCACAAGAAGGTACTTACCTCTCCAGATGGGCCAGCCATGGCTTCCAGCTTTTTTCTCCTGGCTCCTTGGCTGGGCACATGCAGCATAACTAAGTATCATTGCTAGGCAGGACCAGAAAAACCCATCCTCATAGCAAATTCTTTGTCTCCTAGAGGAGTTACTCAGCACAACTAACAAACAACTCCTGAGAGTACAGTTGTACTTTCTTTTTTTTTTTTTAAAGCTTACATGAGAAATACTATGTCCCAATGGAAGAATGAGCATCAAATATCAATAAACTGAAGGACATTTGAAAACAAGTGGAAATATAAAACCAGTAAGAATGAAGTTAACACAAAGTTTTGAAAATATCTTAGGGTAAAAAGGAAATATACTTTTGAGACCAGCATACTACTACATGGAAATATATGCACATACATAATTGTTAAAAACAACACACCAAATGCAAACACATTTAATACATGTTTGTTTTCTGTATGAGAAAAGAGCCACGTGGCAATTCAAAGCATTGCAAAATGGATTTGGGCTATTTCATACCCACTGCAAGAGAGTGAAAGAACAGGCAGTAAAGTTAGACACATGCAGTGCAGCAGTTCTGGATGGCGCACGTCCATCCACGTAGTCCAAGACAACAGGCTGAACCGCGTCCAGAGTAATTAAAGCTTCTTTTTATTGGCTCTTAGAAGTGATTAAGGGGATTTTACAAAACAGGAAGAAAGATGGCTTACCAAAAATGTCAAGCATGTAACTGGAAAAAGTAGCCTCTTGCAAACTTGTCAGGTAAACACATTCTAACTGCCACAGCCATCACCACAGAATTGAAATAATTTAAAAAGTAAAACGGGATATTACAACAGATGATGAAGATGGCTTTACAAAAATTACTTCTCAAACTTTTTTTTTTTTTTTAAAGAGAAATATTACAAATTCAGGTGTAAAAGATTAGTCCTAAAGTTTCTAACTTTCTAAATCTTTCTATTGTTAAAAATTAGGCCAATACAGAGTTGACATACAGATGTCTGTAAGTCTCACAAAAAGCAGTGCAGGGATGTTGCTGCTGAGTGGGTGTGACTGTGTGGGACTTTCCCTACTCATCACTGGCTATGACATTTATTGCTTTTAGCAGTGGTCTGAATGATAACAACTACAGATCAACAAAGTGTCTGCAAGTATATTTGCAACTTGCTATAATCTATATTGCAGATCTAAAAGACAGAGTCCTCCCCTGCAGGATACTGTATATAATATGAAGCCCAGATAATGAGATGCCTTTGCATCTCTGAACTGCACAAAAGGATTTCCACTTCTATGTGTATGATTTTTGCTGGGTGTCTCTTTGGTTGATGAAAACAAGGTGCAGACAAACACACCTGGTAAAGGGGTGCCTAACTCGCTGCTGGTGGTAGGAAGGACAGAACAACACTGGTGCCATCCTCTGTCCTCTATGCAGTGTCCAACTGCCTCTGTGACATCTCCCCACACACATCTTGGCTGCAGCCTGGGCCTAGAATAGCCACTCTTGTCCTCTGTAGTGCTCCAATCGACCGATGGCTAAAGATGTTTGGTCACTTAGCCAGGATAAATTTACCACACAGCAGCTGTTCATATTCTGGTACATTCAGTTTGTGAACTTCTCCTCAAGTGACAACCAAGTCTCACAAAAAGATTGAGATAGGCAGGTTTTCACCTTTGCTTTGCAGATGCATTTTGTTTACTTAAGGTAGGTCCTTCCTCTTTCTTGTCTTGTCAACTATAGAGAAGCACAAGATTATGTCATTTTTCTTTATAATAATTTGCTTGGTTTTCTGAAAGCATACCACCATTTTCTAGCCAAATGCTCCTTTTTCCTTTCCCACTAAAAGTATTTTACATGCCTACCTGTAACTATTTACTCAAATTTTCTATCATAACAAAGAATATTTTGCTGTTTTCCTTTTATGAATGTAAGAGACGGTTGGACATATATTTCTGAAACAAACAAACAAACAAACAAACAAACCAGAAAAACAAACAAACAAACAGAATTCTACAAAGTTTTCATTCATTCCAGCCTATTCAAGTTCATTTTTTCACTAGAATCAATGGCAAGACAACCTCTGGCTTCATAGGGGGTGGAAAAGAGAGGACTTGGATCTGATCTGCTGGTTGTCCAGCTGCAGTCTTCTCTGACCTCAACTGCTTTTTGGTGTATTTCTTAACAAGGAAAGGATCACAGGTACTGTTCTGTATTGCCCATACACATTTACTGTACATGTAGAGATTGTTACAGACACAGCTCTGCTGCACTGCACTGCAGACTGGCCTCTGTTCCACAGATGGAAAGCTAACATCCACACAATTTCACTGAGGTTATCAGGACTTCATGAATATTCCAAGTACTCACAAGCAGAAAATGATATAACATGCTTGTTCATGTTCTGTTTTTCTAGCAAGTCTAACAGCACTAAGTAAAAGACAAGCTTTTGTAAACTTCTGTCCCAGAATTACTGTTTCTACCACACTGTCTCTGTTTTGGGTACTTCCCAGGTTTCTCTTTCTTTCAGTTCCTCGCTAGGAACTCCTTGAACAGACTTAGTAACTTCTTTCACTGCTGCAAAACACTACTATCCAGGCATCTGAAAATGTCTGGACAGCTTTCACAGGAGGATACCAGAACTACACACACATCTTTTGGCATCCTAATTAATCTGTCACTTCCTGTATTGTACTTAGCTGTCTCTGGGAATTCACTGACAAGTCCAAATGCTCGTACCTCTTCAACACAGCATAAATCTTTCCTTTGCACTCTGATTGGTCTGCATTACGCAGCACGAACACACTGCTTAACAAAAGGAGAAAATTAACTAATTAGCCAGTCTGCAGCATAAACACATTTCTGAACTGTATATAAATAAAGCAACGTTGGGACAGTAGTGGCAGCATTAAAAACTCAGCACCACTCTCACTGCAAAACAGCCTGGCCTCCTCAGAAACAAGAGCTGCAGGGGGGAGTGGGGAACAAACCACTTGGGAAAAAGGGCTTACATCTGTTTTCTTTTTTTCTGCTTACACCATGGAAACAACAGTCTGTATGAACTTAAATCTTCCCTACTTTGTTGATTTTTAGTAATTTATAGTTACACTTTGACAGACTTTTTTGCCAGATCCCTTTTTTACATGTAGGCCCTCTAAAGAGAAAACAAGACAGTGAGTTCTGAACCAGGTCACTCAGGAATAGAGGAGCTGTGGCTGGGAGAGCCAAGAAGATGCTCCTCATTGTAAAAGCCCTTCAGTACACCAAGCCAGGGTGGTCCAGGCTCTGCCACATGTGAGGCACAGGGCAGAGCATCTGCTCCTCTCTGAAGCTGAGAGAGAAGGGAACCAGCCCTGCCCTGCAGAGGGCGGGAAGTCCCCTGTTAACGACACAACACATCTCAACATCCGCTTGGTGCACATGTGGTAAAATCGTAGCTTCACTCGAGAAAACATCAAAATGACCACTGATCTCACATATGGCTCACCGAAGTGACTCAATAAGAGTGGAGAACCCTTCTGCTTGTTCCCCCTCAGGAACTCCCTCCTTCACCCCATCTACTCTTGCAGGAGACAGGCTGGTGGCAGCAGGAGAGAGGGGGATCCCATGCAGCGTGGAAAGAATGCCATTTCAGAAGTGCTTGGCTTCAAATAAGTACGTATGTGAGAAATGAGTCAGCTGAAAAGTATCACGAACATACTATCTGGGAACTAAGACTGCTACATCAAACACCAACATTACTGTCTCCCTTGTTGTTACAGCCACCCTCGGAGACATACAGGATTCTAAACCCATAATTTAATTGCTGAGAATACTGACAGAAAACAATCAACTGTTTTTTCACAGAAATATAAATTAGTCCATACTCCTTTTATCTGCTTCATGCTCACAAAAGCTCAGCTCAGAGGAGGTTGTGCAGCTGAGCACAGGAGATATGACTCATCCCTGTCACTGTATGATCTGCCCAGGCCTGTTTGTGCAGATGTGCAGTGAATGTGGGTGTGTGAGTGAGGGAAGGGAATGGTGATAGTCCACCAGGTCCAAACCTGCTCCTGCCACAAGTTTACTTTACCAACATTTTGCTCTTGGTCATCTCCCTGAAGCTCAAATCCCATTGAAAAAGCACACAGCAGTGCCTGGAGACAAACGTTCAGAGTGAGAACACTGCATCCTGTTCTCGCTCTGAAGAATGTTTGATGTTACACAGGATGGCAAATCATATCTGAGATGCTAATGGGAGGGATAAAATTTTCCACTTCACTTTCCCTCCCCAAAAAGAATTTTAAAGGTTAAGTGATATTAAAAGCACAGGAGAGTTGGGAGCATCAGTCACCAGGCACCATGTTATCTCCCTGTGCTAATCTCAATTGTCAGATGATATCCCACAAACAGAGCATGACGGAACAAAGCTGACTGGAGGTCCTAAATCACAAACACACAGTATTTGTTACAGTTTTAGAAGCTGTGATCAGGAACAGTGTGCTAAGATCTTTCAAGATGTTTCTTTTAGTTTCTCCTCCCTACCGTCACCTTTAATAAAATCTTTGTTAACTTTAAACACATTATGAAAATGCTTTTCCCCAGAGTGTGGCTGGTTTCATGTCCCTTACTACCTGAAATTAAGGCAACTGCCATGCTCATTACTTCCACCTTCAGACCAACAGTTAAAAGCAAAGCTCCTTTTACACACATTTACCTTTTAACTTCAGACATTCCTCTACAGATATTTCTGTCTCACTGTCACTGCTAGGACTCAGCCTTGGATTTTATTCACAGTTGTAGAAAACTGTAACACAACTCAAACCAAATCATGGCCAAGCACTGTCCAAAGGAATAGGTGTAAGCACTTCGTCACTCATCCCCTGGAGGACATGTAGACTGCCTTGTACATAATCTCTAGAGCTTTTACAGTTCATCTGTTACACATTGGATAGTTAGCATTTGCTTTAAACTAAGCTTTGCAAGGAGAAAGCATGATCTCAGTAACACTATCCTCAAAAATGCTGCTAAGAGAAAAAAGCCTACCAGCAAGCCACTGAAGCTAAGCTGCCAGCTGTAAGCTCTGGATAAAGACAGAGGTCTGCAAAAGTTTCCAAAGAGATGTATTTACAATGTATTGGATGGTCACATAGTCAAATTTTAACTGAGCCAGTGAGACGTGCAAAATATTCGCTAAAAAGTGCAGCTTTCAGGATCTCAGCACTCACAGTCATAGGGCACATACTCAAACGACTGGGACAGGACAGTCCCATGGCTAAAATAAAATCAATAATCAACCCTAAGATAGAAATACATCTACATTTATGGTAAGGTTATAGTGATTGGCTGTGAGAGCTACCAGGCATCCAGCCAATTTGCTTTTCCAGTCTAAAGAAATGCTCAGTTTGTTTGAAAAATGATTTTTTTTCCTGCTGTGAAGAATGCATTGACGTCATCAAACTGGGCCTGCTGAACAAGAGCCTGGAGCAGTAGTGGCATCAAGAAGCTGAACTGTGGGAGTAAGGGTACACATCTATTTTACCTTTCAGTGCCAGGGACAGTTCCCAGGTCTTATTCATCCCCTCTAGAAGAGAACTGCTAATGGGATAAGTGACTTGTAACAAGTTTCAGTTTCCTGCTGTTTTTTTTTTTTTACAGCAGTCACACACACAGACCAGAGAAACAGAGGCTCCTGAGATGCTCCCGCTGAGAGGTCTTTAGTTAAACACAGCTGCTACCCTGGATCTCACTTGGGTTCAGACATCATCTATATCCCTCATTCCAGCAGTCCTACTACTGATACTTCTATCACCAGTGAGAGTTTTACATTTACTCCCTTCCCTATCCCCTCTTTTTTATTTTTAAATACACCATCATCTGCAGCTCTGCATGTCAGATTATCCAACTACTATTTCTTCTGACAGCAACATGCTGGAACTCTCCAATCTGTTTGATTAACACCACACAGCAGCAGCCTTACAGAACAACACAGGAAGCAGCAGAGTTTGCAAACTTCTGAGTGGACACACTGCTTTCCCATTTCTATGCTGCCATGCCGACAGGGTGTTTGGGCCCACCCAGGGCCCTGCTACCACATCATCTGTCCAAGATCCTTTCACTATTACCAACAACCTAAGTGCTTATCAGTAGCACTTTAGAAAGAGCAATCCTGAGATTTTACAAACAGGCCATATCACAGTGCAATATAAAAGCCAACACAGTCACTGAAGATTACTAATATTCTCTCACATTTTCTTCCCTTTTCATTCAAATCAGGTTGCCAAAGTACAACTTTTATCCTCCTTAAATTGAACTTCAGGGCAAATCTATTGTCTACTGAAGAACAGCCAACATATTCAAAACCAGAAAATGCAAGGTTAAGAGATGAAGACAATTGTATTGAGTTCATTACCATTCTAAATTTCTAGAGATCCTACATCTAGCTCACTAATGTACTCCAGGTTTAAGTCTTCTGTGCAACAATGTTCTAAAGTGCATTACAGGTCAAAGGAGAATTTAAGTTTGATGGAAGCACTTTGGCTAAATTATATTGTTTTAATCTAAATTGCCCAATTTTAGCACAAAAAAAAAAATTTGTTAAATAATCACCAATACACAGAAACCAAAACGAAATTGAGTATTAAAAAAATAACAATATATTTTAATTAGGAAAGAAAAAGAAAAAACAAAACCAAACACCAACAATGTGTAACAACCAAAGAACAAAGTGGTAGGAAGCAAGTCAGATCTTATGCTTTTCCCCCCAGAACACAAATGTGGATTCAATGTTTTGAAGTTCAGACCAATACAATGCACAGACCCCAGGTTTATGCTTATTTAACTGTGACATCTTTCCTTCATCTAAGAGACAAAGTGTGATGGCCTTCTCAAAATTTAAATGTTCATAATGTCATAATACCCTGATGGAGTCAGTTTTAATCTGTTCAAGTAGGCTTCTGGGTGAGAAAGAAAGTTTAATGCCAATTAAGGCTTGACTATAAATTCCCAAAACCAGAACACTGCAGTAATATGTTTAAACTCATCCCTATGCCATTTTTGCAGCTATTTTTAACAGAATTTTTTATGATCAGTGCCTGCATGCAAGCACGGAACAACAGTAAAACCCAATGCACAAATCAGAACAGCGCAGTGAGTAGGTCAACAACTTCACCTTAGATTCAAAATCTTACATTTCTAAAGGTAGAGCTGCAAAGAAGCCAAAAAACTCAGGCTGCTACATGGTAACTGTTTCTTGAGTTTGATCCTTCTGAAATCTGCTCCCAATTTGCATATTAGGAAACACGCAGGGACATCTGCTGGTAGAAAAAATTATGCAGCCATCCAAAGGGATTTTGATATACTCAAAAGGTGGGCCTATGGGAACTTTATGAGGTACAACAAAGCCAAGTGCAAGGTGTCGTAATTGGGTCAGGGAAATCCCAGATATGATTACAGAGTGGAAGAACTCCTTGAGAGCAGTCCTGTCAAGCAGTTCTTGGTGGATGAAAATCTGAACTTAAGCCAGCAGCCCATAGGCCAGCTGTAATCCTGGGCTGCATCAGAAAGAGGAGTGCCCAGCAGGATGAGGGGGGTGATTGTCCCTCTCTCCTCTGCTCTCATGAGGCACCACCTGGAGTACTGCATCCAGATCTGGGGCCTCCAGCACAGGAAAGATGTCATGCTTTTGGAGAGAGTCCAGAGTAGGGCATCAAAACACTCAGAGAGCTGGAGCACCTCTCCTATGAAGACAGACTGCAGAAGCTGGACTTGCTTTGGAGTTTTGGAGATGAGAAAGCTCCAGGGAGACTTCATTATGGCCTTTCAGTATATGAAGGGACATTATAAACAGGAAAGAAATCAACTTTTTACATGGGTAGATAGTGATAGGACAAGTGGTAATGATTTTAAACTAAAGGAGTGGAGATTTAGGTCAGATGTCAAGGGAAACTTCTCACTGAGAGAGTGATGAGGTGCTGGTGTGGGCTGCCCAGAGAGCAGTGTATGCCCCATTCCAGGAGGTGTTCAAGGCCAGGTTGGATGGGGCTCTGGGCATCCCGATCTAGTGCTTGATCTAAAGTCGACAACCTGGCCACAGCAAGTTGGAACTTGACAATCTTGAGGTCCCTTCTAGCCTAAGCTGTTCTATGATCTCATACTTTTGCACAGAACTCAGCTGACACATGAATTAAACCTCAGATGGTGGGTAAGTAAGAAATACATTCAAAGCTGCCACTTCTGCCAGCCTAAAAGTGCTGCTACAGCCCAAAAAGGAGCACAAAGTTGGGCACAGCAAAGCAGTGCTTTCATAAGAATAACCAGTCAACAAACAAAACCCCTCCAAACACAGTGCTCTCTCTTGGTTTGCATCTATTACATAAGGAAACTCCAAACAGCTACAGTTACCAGCCAGAAGGCACAACTCCAAGTCATGGGTAGTCACTCTCATTTTCACAAGAAGGTGGCGGCTTCTGAAAGATCTCTTAGAGCTAACTACCAAGAAAAAAACACTCCACCGCAAAACTGATCTGCACACGCTCTCAGTTACACCTCCTGGGGGGCAGGGAGGAATGCAAACGACTTGTACCAAATAGACGTTCCTTACGTTACTAGAAGATATGCAATAGTTAGGGCAAGGGGAATACCTTGATGTTGTTAAATGCTAAGCAATGCTTGGTGAGGACCCAGTTGTGTTAGATTTTGTTTACTGGACAAACCACAATCCTGTAAGTGATGCATTTGGAAATAACACTGTTGCAGTGCAATCTGCAGAGCCAGGCAACACTGTTTGCAGTAACCTCTTTACCCTTATGCAAACTTCCGCTAAAATAAACAACCCTGAGTGCATACCAGTTTGGGTTTGGCCTGTAGGAATGACAGGCCCATAGCAAAGGTACCACACCAAGGAGGGCTGTTACCTCCCAGCTTCTCTCCGTACTGCCAGTCGGAAGGAAAAGAGCTGATTGCTATGGGATACTCCAGAGGCAGCACCTCCAAAAACTGTGTCAGTGCTGCAATTTGTTCTGTCCGGAAGTGGTCAAAAACCTAAAATATTTTATACAGCATCTTTTTATCTTTTTTTTTTTTTTTTTTTTTTTTTTAATGATACACTGAACTCAGTCATCTGCAAACATGGCAGCTAGGAGACAAACCAATAGAAATCTGAAGAGGTGAGTCATAAACTACTGAAAAATGGAGTTTAAAATGAAAATGCCAGCTCAATTACAACCTTCCGAAGGCAGCAGCATCACCTCGAAGATCAAAAGATGCATTGGTAACTGTTACTGTCATGTCAATCCTAACACAGCTAAGGAGGCCACTGTTACATAGGAACTCTGAACCACTAAAAGTCTGTAGGAAAAACAGAAAATCACTGAAAATAGCTTTGAAGTCACAGAAATCCTTCCAACGAGACAGCACAAGAAAGCACAACGCACTTAACTCTGTCCAAACACCTGCTGCACTTCTGAGGATTCAGGATCTTACCCTGCCCCACGCTGCCCATACCAGTACCACACAGTGAGAGCACAGCACATCCGCTACCCAGGGCTGGCTCCGGGCTGCGGCAGCCAGGATCGTCACACACCCGCGCTGTGCAGGAATACCCCGAGGGGCCGGGCCGGGGCGGGCTGGAGCGATGTTTATCAACATGGGAGGAGCCGGACTCGGGCAGAAGCCCGGAGGCTTTCGTTTTGTAGGCGGGTTGCGAGACGGCGCTGCGCGGGGACATGGCTCGGGGACTCTTTCACCTGCTCCTCGTAAGTGGCCGCCTAGCAGCGGGGTGCCGGCATGGGACGTAGGAAGCTGCGGTAGCGGTGCCGAAAGCGCTGCCCGGCCGCCAAACAAAGAAACTTGTTCTATTTTCCTGGGGAACTCATGTAATTAATTCAGGTTCAGACTCGTAGCTATGTTATAGTCACCGCGTAGGGCGGCGGGAGCTGAGGAACAGCGGTGGGAAGGAGGGGACGGGTGCCGGTGGGGCTGCTGTCCGTGGCGACGCTGCGGGGCGCGTATCGTCACGGTGAGGGGGCACGGCGGGCCGGGCCGGGAGGGCAGCGCGGAGGAAACGGCTTCGACGGAGGAGCTGCTGGCGGTGACCAGCGGTGAGCCCAGAAAATCTGGAGACGTTGAACGTAGCACCCTGGGCAGAGGCACTTACTGGAAAGCGGGGCAGGGCGTTTCTTTCTCGCGTGAATCATTGCCCCGTGCAGAGTACACGTCTTGGTACCCTCAGGGCACGGGTCAGCCGCCTACGTTTATTACTACCGATGGAGATACCTTCACATCCATTTTGCCACATGGAGGTGGTTCAGCACCCGCAGCACGGGCAGCCTGTAGGAGCATTAGACCCTGGGGAGAGCTGGACGCTGGCTGCAGCTGCGCCCAGAGGGGGGACGGCGGGGAGGTGGCCTGAGACAGCCAGCCCTGTGCCATGGCAGAGCTGCGCCTGTCCATCCCTGTGGACACTGCATGCGTCACTGCCCCCGCCTGGCCCTCGCCCCTTGGAACGTGCTGGGATTCACACTCACAATCTCTTTGTACTGTTGTTGTGTTCCCTCTGAATATGAGTTACCTTGGGTTTGGCAGGTGTGAAAGTTAGAAACAGTATAGATATGATTTATTATACAACAGGTAGTAAACAAAAGGATTTATAGCGTGATTTTAAGGTTCTATGCACACCCTTGCACAAAGTGTAAGTAAATACAAAGAGCTGCTGACGGAAGTATGCATTATCTCTTGCTGTACAGGCAGCAAACAAGTGGCAGAAATGTATACATGCAGAATTGGCCTCGCTCAGTGTCTCAGAGCTATTCAGAACAGAAATTAAGATTTAAAAAAAAAATACATTCTCTTACCACACAGCTTCCGGAGTAGAAAGATCATTCTTATTCTTACTTTCCGATTGTTTCCAAACAGCACTCCTACATGCATTCTATTAAAAATATATATATATTTTTATTAGCATGTGGTTCCACTACTTATAAATCAGTAAGTCTGACAAATGTTTGACTTACTAACTTGATTAAACCAGAATGTGAAAGGAGTCTGCTGAATTAAACGTCAATTTTGCAAACCCTCTGCTGCGCTAAAGTAAAAGCAGTTGCAAGGATACTAATGCAAAATAGCAACGAGACCCACAAAACTAGAAAACATCTAACTTCACCCTAATTCAAAAAACACATATTATTCAGAGATGCACTCTAGAGAGGAATAAGCCATTTTGCGAAATGTTATCTAAATATTTTGTAATGATTTATACAATTATTTACAAAGCAGGCAGTCTTCTGGGAAGTTAGAAGATATGCCTTTGAAAACAGTGCCACACAGCTGTACTGACCCCTCTTTCTTGCTTTGCACAGGATCAATACAAATATTTAAATGTATGCATATAAGCAGCCATAAAATCATAGGATGACCCCGGAAACAACTGAAAAGTGTAAGCATTCCAGCTCTAGAGGAAAATGGAAAAAAAATCTAAATTTCTACCACTCCACCTCTTGGCCACAGTATCACAAAGTGAAATGGTAGCTATTACTACCCTCCAACTTTCTGAAAGTCGGTAGTGTACAGAGCTCCTAAAAAAAGAAAAATTAACAAACAACCAAACTACTCCCATCCCCAAATATGTTGCTGTGATTGGCACGTGAGACAACTGAGATGTGAAATAGTAATGGATTGAATTTGGATTGCGATTTTAAGACATGGCAGTAACTGAGGGTTGTTGCCATTGCAGGTGCTGAACACATACACTTCAGATTTCAGGAGGTTGGGATGCCTCTATGTGTGGGGAAATACCAACTCCCATTCCTAGGCCTCAGAAAATAAAACTTTCTTAGTTCTCCTCATACAAAGACTTACAACTTGAAGAAATACTACCTTCAGTGCCCACTTTGGTGCTAGCTACCAACTTCTGCATTAGTGGGGGAAAAAAAAAAAAAAAAAAAAAGAGATGGGGAAAAATTGATACTGGAAATACTGGAAGCAGTAATTTTTGTTGTACTGAAAGAACTGAAGCAGAGAATACTTGTAACAGGCACTATATCATTTCTTACTCTGAAAAAGCATCTTGAAATGTTTGTGAAAGTGAGACTGCTTACAAGGAAAACTGTACTAAAGTGGAGCTAACTCTAGAAAGTCAAAGAAATAACAGAAGCAAGTTAAAAAAAAAAAAAAAGGCTAAGGTTTTTCTTGGCAAAAAAAAGAAAGAAAAAGAGAAAATCCTCAAATCCTCCCTCCCCCTCTTTTCTTTTTTTAACACTTAGAAAGCCCCTGATGACCTCATGCATGTTGCCCCAGGTAATAAACATGGAAGGAAAATAGTCACCAACTTCTGAAAGCATCAGCTCTCTCATCTGTAGGCATCTATAGCTTAGGAAGGGGGAAAGTGGCTTAATAAAGGTCAAAGGTATTATAACAGAAAAAAAGCAGTGACAAATTTTTACTTACAGGGTGAAATATCATAAAGCTTTAAAAAGGCCTGCATGCAAGTAAAAGATTCATGCACTTCCATAACGATCTTACAGCCCCACAAGGTGTGTCTGCTGAAAGGTTTCCAGTCAAGGAAGTTGACCCATTATGAAGAACACTTGGATACAGGAAGAATCTGAGGACTGAGAGTTACAATACCGCAAGTTTTCAAGGGAACTGTAACTCTTGTCATTGCCTTGGGAACATAGATGGAGACAGATTTTCTATCTCTCATGCTGTTGCAGAAAGCATTTTTGAGGAAGGAAAAGAGGAGAGGGAGAAGATAAAGGTCTCTTAAATTCCTATGCAACGCAGAAAGAGCAAAACCAAAAAATTTAGGCCCACGCAATAATTCTTATGGAACCTGTTAAGATCAGATCTCCCTGTTGACTGCCCAGTTCAGTCAATTTTTAGATATGAAAACTGTTTTTTAGTTTAGGATGAGTAGAACAAAGCATTTGTGAATCATTTTAGACTGAAAATACACGGCCTCTATTTGAACATACACATCATAAAAAAGCACCTTTCACCCCTGCCTCTCTGAAACCCCCTAAAACACTTCCTTTCTGCTGGCTGCACTCACTGCTCAGCAGCAGCAAGAAAAAGAATTAAGCTGTGCTCTGAATGCTAAACAACAGTCCAACACTTACAGAGCAAGTGAAGTTATCTTCATAGAGTGCAAAACCAGGAGAAAAAAAAATTCAAAATAAAAATGTTACTTGGAAAACTAAAATCCTCTAACTTCTGTCATTGTTCCTTATGCAGGAAGGCCCCTGCAAGCAAAAGCTATGTAGGTGTTGGGTGCTGCTTAAAGTCAGGTTCTGAGAAGTGATCCCCACTTCTTGTAAGTGTACCAGGAAGTTCATCTCTGCAAGTGACAGTGGCAGGCTTCCATAAAAAAAAAAAAAAAAAGCAAATTTCTGCCTCTCCCCACTCTATCAGCTTAGTTTGTCTGTATAAAAATGCAAAATTGAGTTTTGCTTGGCAGAAGTATGTCCATGCCTGCACTGTGATTGCAGTGGTTCAGTAAACCCTGAAAACAACTCTACTAACTTTAACTGATAGTAGTCATTTAGAAAGAAGTTTCCTTCTTTCATTTTATCCCATTTCCTACATGATTCTCTCTATGTTTTCTTTCACGGCACACATCCTGTTCTTTGCCAGTATCATTCAGTTCTTCTGAGAGAAGAACTGAACGATAAACCTGAGACGTTTATAGATGTGTTAGGGATGCAGTAGGGCTATAGTAATCTTCACTCTCCATTAGTGTGGCTTGGGGTTGTCCTCTTATTCCCCAAAAACCACAACTGCTGCTTCACAGCTCTAAAGTGGTAAATTTGAGTGCCTAAAGCACGATGGTGGCTGCTCCCCAGCAGGCATATTACATAGCCAGGCAACAGGTGAGGGCAGATGAGGAGGAAGGAACTGCTTGGTGCTATGGTGGAGCAGAGAATTCTGAGATGCAAGTGGGTACATCCAGGAATTGGCTACATGCTCAGGACTGGCACTGCTACTCATCACTGCTGAGTCACAATATCTCCATCAGAGAGGAGAGAACCAGCTACTTCCCCACTGACTTCCTCATGCTGCAAACACTGCTCACATCTGTCTTCTACGTGCACAGATGGGGGCTGAAAGCCTGGTGCCAATGAATTTCCTGGAGCTGGCTTCCACAGAGCTGCCAGGACCTCCAGATCCAAATTCCCTGCACCATTTTCTTTCACAAATGGATGTTCTTGGTCCAGCTCAACAAACAGTGCACCCACTAGTTTCCTCAGCCCAACTCCAGATTTGGCAGAGGAGTAGAGACAAGGGGCTCTGTCTTCATCCATGGGAAGCCAAACCAGGCTGATGGCAGGCAGTGGTGGTCACCCCTGCAAGGCTGCCCTTGAGGCCTGGCCCCCAGAGGCAGCAGCATGTAGAGCAGCACACTCCACCACCACCTGACAGAAAACAGGCACTGCGCTGCAGGGAGAGAGACCTGCTTTTTGGTAACTGCCTTCTGATTGGACTTTCTATCCCAGCTGTTAGACTGATCTCCCAGGCAAAAGGAAAACAAATCACATGCGGCACAGCAGTTTGAGAGTTTCTGTAAAAGTTTACTTTGTAAACAACTTTGCATGCAGTTTCTGAGAAGCATGTCCAGAAAGCTTAGGCACCAAAGTCAAAGTGCTGAACAAGAAAAGTCATGCATCCAGCCCAAGCATTCAGTTAGTTTTTTGGCTGCTGAAACCCCTCCTCCAGGTGCAAACAAAGGCCTTCCTAAGTTCCATCTAGGAGCTGATGGATATACATTTTGAAACAGATGAGTATTAGGAAAAGGTTCCTGTCTGTGAATAGCCTAGAGGATCAATAGAAGTGGCTACTTGTAGAAGTCTCCAGTCAGTATACTGATTACTTCTGTTCATCAGCTACAGATAATGCTTCCTTGACATCAGAAGCCAGTCTGAAATCCAACTCCCTTTTCCAGTAAGTTCATGACATACACTTTTTTGCATCTAACTGAAGTAAAAGTGTTGAAGCAGTTTCACACAAAACCACGAGGATTACATGAATTAGCCACTAAATATCATCCTCTGGCAGACAAAAGCAACAAACCCAGGCATTATGCAGCTTTACTTGAGAATGCATTCAAAGAAATGGAATAGGGTGTAAATTAGATAGAATGGAGAATGAGACTTCTTTAGGACTGTATAAACATCATCTGCTGAGGAGAAAAAGGAGTTGAATTGGAAAGCAAAGTAAGAATAAGATCAATTTAGAAATCAGGTATTTGGGGTGATATTAAAGCACAATTATTATTTTTTTCTTTAGAGAATTATTAACATTCAGTTTGCAAGCAACACTACAGTAATAAAAACATAAAATATATCATTTGAAATAAGGATATTCTGTAAGGAAGAATGTTACCAATGACTCAGAAAAATAAGATTATAAAACAGTGATGTGATGCACAGAATGCTCTTCAAGAAAATAATGGAAGTTTCTTTGCTTTGCACCATAACTAGGCATATGAGGTTATCTTTTACATCTCAGATGTATGGGCCTGTTCTCAAGCACTAATTTTCAAACAATCAGTGCCTGCAATGGTAGAGATGATAGCATTAAATCTGATATGTCTTCTCATTTTCCATTAACTCTTCTGACCTAATAGACAACTTTAGTAAGGGGGGTGAGTGCCAACATCTTTAGCAATGGAATAAGAGTGCTGATGTACTCTGTGCTAGCAGTAACATGCACCCACAGTCCTTGGTAATTTCCTATATAATTTGCTGTTTTTCTCTCCTAGATGGTTGCATTAGTTATGGAAACACATTGCAAAAATGATACAGAGATTCCCATACACACAGCACACAATAAATCTGTTACAAGGAAGAGAAACATTGCTAAGCGAGAGATTATCTGTGCAGAGGAAGAGTACATTTTAAATGATCAGTGCTGCAAGAAATGTAGACATGGTGAGTATCATTGTAAGACTGTGCTGAAAAGTCATTAAAGTAGAAACCACAACACATGCAGATGCTTTCTTCTGGGATTAGCTCAGTTATGGTCTTCTGGATGCACTTCATTCTAGCTGCATCTTTCTCTATTGCAGGACTTAAACACATCAAAAGCATTTCTTGATTCAGTGCACCTGTAGCTTTTCACTACAGATCACACATTAAATGCTTGCTGCAAATAATAATAATAGTCTCACATTACTTACACAGCTTTAAAAGAGGTTAAAAAACTGCAAAAATGAGGTTTTGCCAACAAGATACTCTATATATTCATGGGTTTTCTAATTTTGCATGCATAGTTTTGTTCGGTGTGTTTTCTTTCTCTCCTGGATAGGAGAAGGGGGGGTTGGGGGGGGGAGAGAGGTGGAAATAATCTCTTACAAACACTGCCCTCCTGAAGAGAATATATGTATGCATAACGAATATGGATTCTATCTGTATTTGTAAACTGAAAGGTATTAGAGATTAAAAAGAAGTCTGATAGGTCTCAAAGCTGATGGCCTTTGTCCAAAGGTATTACATATGTTTTTCTTGTTTCTCTGTCTTTCTGCAGGTCATGTCAAAAGTACTGAGTGCCCAAACACTCTAGCACATTGTGTACCATGCAAATCTGGAGAGGAGTACATGGATCATATCAATGATTTGGACAAGTGTATGAGATGTCGTTCATGTGACATAGCACTTGGTATGTCTATAGAAACAACAACTCTGTTTAGAGGCAGGATTCAATTGAAAGATCTCTTCAATCCCCAAGTAACAGGTAGCATATAGATCAAAACGTTTTACAAGTTCGACCCTGAGAAGTTTATGACAAAGTCTTAAATTTATCCTCTGGTTTCTTTTCTAAGCACAGAGTAGGAAGAGGAACAAGGTAAGTTGCCCCATTATTTATTCTTATATCTGTCTTTGCTCAGTCAGGAAGCATTTGGAGAGCAACATCCCATCTCTTCCACACTTGCCTCTGCAGTGCCTTTCTTCACACAGAGGCAGGAAATCCAACTGTCCTGAGGCACTCTGATGTTGCTAGTTTGATTTACAGCAGTTAATGCTTGTGCACTAACCTCAACTTTGGGTTATGATATACTCTTATTAAATTGTCTTACAAGCACTGTATTATTTTCCCTATAGTAAGGGACTCTACAGATGATGATTTTATTTGGTATGTAGTAGTCCACTCATTAGAAGCATGACAAATATCTTTACCCAGTAACTTCACTGATAATAATGTAGGAAAAAAACAAAAAAAGACTGACAGGATACCGCACCTTATTCCCTCCATCAATCTTGAGATGCAGATAGTTTCTGAGTTCTCAGAGGTCATGTATCCCCAGAAGAGTGTGTTTATCTTTAACTGCCCTCTAAGTACATAGAATTATAGAATCACTCAAGTTGGAAAAGACCTTTCATTGAGTTCATTGAGTCCAACTGCAACCAACCATACTACCCTAACTCTAGCAACCCTCTGCTAAATCATGTCCCTGAGCACCACATCCAAACAGTTTTTAAACACATCCAGGGATGGTTACTCAACCACCTCCCTGGGTGGTTGGCACAAAAAAACCCACGTTGGTTGTAGTTTTGAAGTGATGGTGGAAAAGTGAAATAGAATATAAAAATCAATTCAGTTCTGAGCATGGGCTTTTCTTCTCAAAAAAAAAAAAAAAAAGAAAAAAGAAAAAAGAAAAAAAAAAGAAAAAAAGAAAAAGAAAAACCACCCAATACAGAGTGGTTAGATTCAGTGAAGGAAAGTTGCTCTCTCCTCTTCATTCTCTGTTTTAAAAGGAATGTTGTAAGAAGTAGAGAAGGGAGCATTCCCAGTCATTTCCTTTGCAGTCTTTCATGTAATTAATATTATCTGAAACTTCTGGAGCTGATAGAGTGATGCTTTTTATACATTCAATGTACAGCATGGAATATAGGATCAAATCATTATACTATAAGGCTTGCTCTCCTGTGTCAGACAAGCAGTCACCCCCCCCAGTATTCAGGCAAGAGATGCTATTCACAGAATCATAGAATCACCAAGGTTGGAAAAGACCCACAGGATCACCCAGTCCAACCATCCACTTATCACCAATAGTTCTTACTAAACCATGTCCCTTGACACAATGTCCAAACATTCCTTGAACACCTCCAGGGTCAGTCACCTGCTCCTGGTGACAACACTGTTTCTGATGCAAGCCAGGATGCCACTCGCCTTCTTGGCCACCAGGGCACACTTCTGGCTCATGTTCAGCCAAACATCAATCAATAACCCCAGAGTAGAAATACACAAACCTAATTTCTGTGTTCTAATTCCTGCAAAGGCTGCTAGCATTCACAGTTGTGGAAGAGGATGTTTGAAGGTCCATCTCTACCTAGATAATTTCCTATCTATTAATGAGCCCTTTGTGTATTTATCTGCTGGTCTCACCAAGTCTCAAAATCCAGTGACAGTCATATATATATATATATATATATATATATATATATATATATATATATATATATATATATATTTGAATTCATAAAACACATTTCCCTGCCAGCTTCACCAGGTTTCTGGTATAGCTGGATTCAGGGAAGAATAGTTCTGCATTCATCACATCAAAAATCCAGATTGGTAAGTAGGGAGACAGTTTTTAATTCCAATGCAGTGGAAGGATGGCTAGTCACATTATCTCATGGAAAATAATGTTGAAGAGAAGTTAGTTAGAAAGTGCTAGGCAGGAGGAAGGCTACCACTTAAGCTCCTAGAGGACCATTCTTAGGATCACTTATGTTTTGTATCTTCATGAATGGTGTCAGCATTGGTTTCACAGTAATCAATTTTTAGAAATAACATGGTTTCCTGTTATAGAAGGACACTGAATATGGTAACTCAAAAGTTCCCTTCATAGCCAAGAAAATAGCTTCCACAGTAAATAATAAAACAAAAATACTTCTTTTGAGATGGAAATCATCTCTTCATACACATTGAGGCCAAGAAAAAAATAAACTTGGTTTGAAACTTATGCAGGGAACATGTTAGATAGAGGGAGTAGAATTCCTCACTACTGAAGGTTCTCAGGAAGAGATAAAACCTGTCTGACAGACAGAAAACCAGGAGGGTTATGTGATATCTTTTAGTTCCTTCTGGCTTTACGCCTTTTTCCTATGGGGAGGAAAAAACAACAAACAACAACAACAAAACCGACAACACATGACAATGCCAAATGAGTCCTTTACTGTGTGATCAGCTTTTTGAGCTCTTAGCCAGCAGAGGTCTCTTTGCCATCTTGGTGTTTCCAGTACTGTCAAAGCAAGGCTCATCATAAAAGCTACGTTGTTGTTATTAAGTGCTGCCAGCGCCAGCAGTGGTGGTGCTAAAGACATGCAGGTCTGAGGACAAGAGCTTGTAAGCAAAGACTTGTGTTTTCAAACTAACGAACTTTAAGAATTCATTTTAGGTTGGAAGGTTGTAAAGAACTGTACCCCAACAGAGAATACAGAATGCTCCTGTGCAAAGAACCATTATTGCAATCCTCCTCAATGTGAACACTGCGAGTCATGTACCGTGTAAGTGGATGCCTTCATTGTTAAATATGACACTGTTAAGATCATGTTACCACACTTTTTTTTCCAGTCAGTTTCAAGACAGAGTCTATGATAATATATAAGCTAAGAGAAAACAGCCTAGTTTTGCTTTGCACTTAGCATATTCAGCTGGCTTTGCTCAGTTTAATTAATTAAAACGTATGCAGAAAAACATAAGTACTCTTCAAAACCTCTAATTAAGCATCTAAGCTTTCCTGTTGCTTTTGCGTTATCTACTGTTATGTCATTTCCATACTTTCTCCCATACTGTTTTTCATACTTGTTAAGTTCCGAAGTCTAGCATCCTGGTGTATGACACCATTGGCTGATTAGAAAGCAATAGAAGATTGTGATTTGCTCTCTTAGGCAATTTATAAAGAGAGAAACAAATTCCAAAGTCATTTATATTTTCTGCAGATGTGAAAATGGCCTAGTTGAAAAGGAATGCACTTCAACTTCAGACACTGTGTGCAGAATGCAAGGTACCATCTTAAAAACTAGAGTGGACTACCATCTGCTATATTTTGAGAGGCTATTGGAATTGTACTGTGTTCTGCACAGTGCCCCATAGCCATTCCTAACACTATCTGCTGGGTCTTGTACTGACTTATGGACCATGACTGCTCTTTTGATCACAGTGGAGATGGGGTGGCTCAAGTGCTACCTTCTGCTATTTGGAGAGAGTAGAAGGGTGCCTATAATCTGATGAAATCTTGTTAAATTTTTCAAGTGTGTTGCTGTATTGCACTGCTTGACTCAGCTTTACTGTAATGTTTCCAATGTTCCAACAGAAGCAGGAATGCCACCTTTGGGCACCGCATTTATTGCCGTATTTGTGATAGCATTAGCAGCTGCAGCAGGATTCATATACTACCGTAAGTGATTCCCTGTTCCTTGTTACTGCCATACTCTGAATAAGATATTCAGCTGCTTACTCAGATGTAATTTTATGTTTTTGGAGTCCAGAGAAATACATTGCCCTGGATTATTAAAATGTTTTTTTTTTGTTTGTTTGTTTTATTGTTGTAGGTAAGAGAAAACGGGAGAATATTATTACCCAAGGTAACACAGCCACTGGTAGAGACAGTTCTGATGTAAGTACTATTGCTTAGATCAGATAAAATTCAGCTTGGTGTGGGGAACTTTGCTCCATTTAAATTACTGTGGGATTGCCCAAGCGTGTGCATGCCTCTCTTCTACGACATCAGTGAAGTAAATTTCACTGTGAGGAATCTTGGCAGAAGCAAAAGAAACTCCATATCATTTCTTCAGGATTTGCTGGTGCACTCAGTTACATGACCAAGATCAGAAGTTCATAAATCATCACACCTCCACTGAATTGATATCCTATCCCTGTGCATATTTTTATTCAATAGCAATTGTGAGGTGACTCCTCAAGATTACTGAAGTGAAAAGAGGGGTCCAGTCTGATTCCATATCTCATAGAACAGAAGAATCACAGAGAAAGCCAAAAGAAAATTTCAGAAGTGTTATGACAACTATTTATTCTGTTATATGGGGTTGGCCTTTTATAAAACATTTTTGCACTCATTTCTTGCTTGCTTCTCTTTACAGGAGACTTTGACACTCGTATCTATAGGTAAGAGACAAGTAGTTTCTCAAACTTCAGTAAAATAAAAATGCAGACATAAACTCTATTATACTAAAGAAAGGGTATTTTTCTGTATAGACTGCCACTTTGTAGAGCTGTCACTCTGGCACAACTGTGAACACTTATAGAAATGCCAGGTCATAATGTGCTTAAGGCATTTAGTGGTGCCACTAAACTTTTGCCTGAGGAGGAGTTGTTGTTGTTTAGGAAGCAACTACTGATTGACAGCAGGTAAATTTCTATTCTGTATATGGTACAGACACTAGGAGGCAGCAAGCTGGATTTCTGGAATCACAGATAATTTTAATAATTGAGCAGCCCTGCAGCCAGCAATGGAATCACAGAAACCTACCTTAGCACAGGACCTATCTTATGTTCATGAGCAAAAACACAGTGGTAACACTCAACAGGAGAACAATACAAGCTCTGAGACTACGTAATAATAAAAGACCTGTCTTGCTCTTTTATCTGCTATTTTGAGCAAAACAGGTAAATGAGGAATGACAAGGCTTTGTAGTGGTTACATATGATGAAGGGGTTACAGAGGAAACAGGTTCTAGTTCAGTTGCCAGAAGGCAATAGTTACTTAGTACAGAATCAAATTGAAAACATATGGAGTCATGAATATCTGAATCTTGATCTGTTTTAAATAGAAGTATTAGCTCTGAATATAGATGATTAAAAAAAAAAAAAAAAAAAAAAAAAGCACACAAAACCAACAAACAGATGTCAGTGTCCAGGGCATTCATTTCTTTTCATGTTTCTAGATGATGAGCTGAGCCGCCATATCCCTGACATCGTGAGGGAGATGACACTAGATGAGGTCAAGGCATTTGTTCGTCATCACGGTCTTTCAGAACCTACCATAGATGAAATTATCCAGGATAACTTCAATAACACATCTGAACAGAAGATTAAGCTCTTTCAGAAATGGCACCAAATGCATGGGATAAGAGGAGCCCATGGAACCCTAATAAGCAGCCTGAGAGATTTAAAAATGCGTGCAGTAGCTGATAAAATTGAGGAAAAACTGAAGGCAGCTGTTTCAAGCCACCAGGAAAGGAGGGAGTCTTATAATGATAAAACTGTGCAAAGCAATTCCTACAGTCAGGAAGGTGGAAAATCTTATCACGATAAAGCTGAAATAAGTAAAACCTACCCTGAGAGTTTGGAAGAAACATAGCATAGAATTATATTAAAATTATTTCTGACTGAATTAGTATTTTTTTACTACTACAAATAACAAAGCTTCTGAAAGCCATTTGGTTGGCAGCTCAGGGAGTTTTTCAGGGTACTTATAACACGAAGAAATTTTGGATTTTTGTAAAGGTATGTTTCCTTTAAAAAGAAGTCTTAACTGTTTATTTTGATTGTTAAAAACAGGACAGATTTATGGCTTATTAAAGGTAACAATAGAAGAGTTCAGCCATAGGACTTGCTACAAAAAGAACAAAGTAGTAACTGGCAGAAAGGTTTAACTCAAATGTGGTAGTCCTGAACACTGACTCAATGTAGAGTTTCAATTACATTGTAATTATGGGATGTTACATTTTTCAAAGCAAAAAGTCTGATGTTAAAAGTCAATGAAATAAACAAGGAAGAATGCTTCAACAACAAAATAATAAGCCTTTGTATAATATACCCCTAATTAATTCTAAATATATATCTTAATCATAGAATGGCTTGGTTTGGAAGGGACCTTTAAGGATCATCTGCCATGGGCAAGGTTGCTAACCACTAGATCAGGCTACCCCAGGAACCTTGTTATAACACCTCCAGGAACTGGGCATCCATAGCTTCTTTGGACCATCTGTTCCAGTGCCTCATCACCCTTTGAGTAAAGAATTTCCCCCTAACATCTAACCTAAATCTCCGCTCTTCCAGTTTAAAACCATTCCCCCTTGACCTATCACTACCTACCTCTGTAGAAACTCAATCTCACTCCTGCTTATAAGCTTCCTTTAAGTACTGAAAGGCTACAGTGAGGTGTCCCTGGAACCTTCTCTTCTCAAACCTAAACAAAGCCCAGCTCCCTCCACCTATCTCCACAGGTTAGATGCCATCCTCTGGATCCACTCTAACGCCTCCACATTTTTCCTGTGCTGGAGGCCCCAGACCTGGATACAGTACTCCAGGTGGGGTCCTCACATCCTCCCTGATTCAAGTGCAACACGTTGCATTTGTCTTTGTTGAACCTCATTATGCTTATGCAGCCCCACTTTTCAAGCCTGTTCAGGTCCCTCTGGATGGCATCTCTCTCTTCTATGTCAGCTGTACACAGTATTAGTGTCATCAGCAACTGTGCTGAGAATGCACTTGATTCCATCATCATTGATAAAGGCATTACAGAGCACTGGTCCCAAAATGGAATCCCAGGGGACACCACTTGTGACAGGCCTCCACTTGGACATAGAGCAGCTGAAAAAAACCCTCTGGCTGTAACCATCCAATTAACTCATCATCCACCAAATAGTTCACCCTTCAAATTATTTTCTCTCTAATTTAGAGATAAGGATGTAGTATGGGAAAGCACCTGTGGTTTTATATGTCTATATTTATCTGAATGTATAGATGTGTTTTCTTTCTCAAAGCCCTCAGTACTAAGTAAGATTACTTCCTATATTCTCTGCACTGATTACAAGCCTATTTTCATATTAAAAACAAAAAAAACAAAAAAAAATACCCCACAAATACAAAACCTTCAAAGAATCAGAAAGAGAGATAGAGCGGCACAACAAAGCCATCGCTATTTGAAGGCAATCTGCACAAACTGTGATGTCTCCATACCCAGATGTGTAGCAGTCAGCACCATGCTTTGAAAAGAATAAAAAAAAATAATCAACCAAAATCTTACCTTCCTTTCATCACAGATTCCAAAGGTCTCCTAAATTCAATGATCAATAGCACTGAGCTGCTTTGTAGTGAGGCTTTTCTTACTCATGCACAGATTTATGCTATCATTCCAAATCTTTCAGCAGAAAACCTTACTGGAAAGGTTAGATTTTTTTTTTTTTTCACCCAGGACCTTTTTTAGTTCTACCATCCATTCCCTAGAAGGAATTTCTTATTAAGCATCAAGCAAAATACAAGAAAACCTTTCCAAAAGCTGAAGGCTGGGGTCTGTAATCAGGTTCAATTTTTGCCAGCTGGCCCTAGGGTGTGGCCAGAGCAGAGTGGGTATACAAGCAGGGAGCCAGGTGCTGGGAATCAACCCCAGTGCAAGGCTGAGTGTCCACAGGTGCTATAGGGATGCTCACAAAGTCATGCTGCTGGCAGGGCAGTGTTTAGCCCCTGAAAACAATTGGGAGTGCAACCACAGTTCTGAGTGTTGTGCTAAGCTAAAATGAAGAATAGGGCTTACATTAGTTTCAATAACTTACAACTTTTCATAAACTAACTTGTCCAATGTCTGAAGGTCACTAACTATTTTGTTGCCAAACCTAGCTTGGCTCTTTCTCAGTTTTCTAACACCACAGAAGTCCATGAGCCTGGAAAACCCTTTAAGCCTGCATTACAGCCTTTTTCCTCTAAATATTCCACTTTTTCTACGTGACCTGATAAGTCAGCTTACTATACTACCAAATTCCCCACAGTGCTGCTTTTGGGCAGCCATAGCTGAACAGTTTAATATATGTGCACTTGGACATTTAAGGACTAACTCCACAATGTGGTTAAGGCATTGTGTTGTATAGCTGACTTGTGTCTGTTCTAGCTGTGTACAGATCTGATACTCTGGAACAGTGTGTTACTCATTGCCATGTTTTGATCAGACTCTATGTATAGGAGAATAAGCTGTCTGCCTTTTGGAAAAGCAGCACAGCAGTGGTGTAGGCAGTGCTGTAATTGTTTCCCAGGCTGCAGTTATGCAGAAGTACAGCCAAAACAGGAAGGAAGAAATGTTCTATGCTCTGATAACTCCAATCCTGGTAGGCAAGCTGCTCCCAGTACCACGTCCCACCCAGGAAGACTTACATATAGCTTAAAGGTATGTTGGCATTTGCTTGACTTGAATCTTGGCTTTTCTTGGTTTCCGGCTTCATCTCTCAAAGATGGCATCTGGTCACCAGAAACCAAAGTTCTTAGGACTTTAGTGTCAGTTAATATAACTGGTCTGAATAAGACAGATTTTAAAATGGAAGCAGCAAATCTCATAAACTGTGGCAGTGAAAAAGAATGTGGATTCTATCTTTCAATACATTGGAATTCCCCAACCTCAGTAAAATGAGGATGGTTAACTTTAAAAAAGTCCCTGAACAATGAGTCATATTCTCCTTAGGAGACATCTACATGGCTGAAACCAGGCTGCCATGAACTCTAGTAGTCAGCACACATTCTAATTTTTTTTTCTTTACCAGGACATTGTGCAACAAATAAAAGGACTGATAATATCATGAAGTTGTTTTTTCTAAGCACTGAATATATGTCTACATTGACAAGTGTAAAGCTACCTGTCAAGCTTAAAGAAGTTGGACCAGGGACCAAAAGTGATTTAGTTCTGCTGAGTCACACTAGCACATCCAAATTTCCATTGCCTCATGCTTCTGGCCTCATTCTCAAATTTGGACTGCAAAAGAAAATATCACTAGTATGGTGTCACCTTTTGCTCTCACCTTTCCTTCTCCAAAAGTCTGCAGCGAGTTTCATGCTGATGAGATGGCAACCACCACAGCTGCTGGCTGAAACTTATTTCTGATATCTTTATCCTGTGCACTGCAATCTACACACAAGCAATAATTAGCTTCTATCTCCTCAGTAACAACGTTGTGTAAACAGACAGCCATGTAAAATAATACTTTTCAGCTCTGAGGAAAAAGGAAAAAATAAAAATTAAAATAAAGAAAAAGGAAAACAAAACAAAACAAAAAAAAGCAACAGAAATGGCTTTGACTAATACAGCTGTACAGTTAGTAGAAACCCAGCACCAGAAAAGCAAGTGGAAAGTGAAACAGAAATTTGTCCAGGGAATGAGTTGGCATGTTTTGAAAAAGGGGAAGCTCCCTCTTCAGGAAAGCAAAATTTTGCAAAACACCTGCATTTATTATAGAAAAAAAATAAAAATAGAAATAAAAATAAAAAGGAGTGCAAAGCCTGAAGGATGAAGTTCAGTCACCTGCAAACTGAAGGTGACCCCATGAGAGATGAGTCTACTCAGAAACTCATGCACTCCTAGCAGTGCACACCCAGCCATCCCCTCACCCATGCTGCAAACAGTAGAATGGTTGCTGCAAGCAGACCTGACCTGAAGGACATTAGCGAGATCACAGTGACAGCCTAGCACAAGAAGAAAGCAGGACACTCCCAGGATGCCTACAAAGACAGCAGTGCTGCTGTAATTGCTGTTTTAAAGTCATACTGCAAGCTGCCAGTTTGTGAAAAGGCACAGCGGAGAAATAAAGTGATTAGGACAGAAACAAAAATGCTTCTTTACAGCCAATATGACAAGCACACTAAAATGCGAGAGAGCCATAGCTTATTTTCCTGCATGGAGGAGACAGAAGGAATACAATAAAAACAAATTTGGGAGAACAATAAAACTGTGTTGCAAGAAGCTTCAGAACTGGACAGATGTCCATTTTGAGGAAAGATACAAACTTATAACATACAGCCGTCTCTTACTGTTGTTAGGACTTTGATTCTGGACTTGAAACGGGTGCTTCCATTCCTGCTGTCCCACTGCAAGCAAGCAGAAAAGTGCCCTCTGCATGCATCTGGCCTCCAGCACGGAGCTGTGGCTGAGAACTAAGAGAGATGTGGGAACAGTGACAAAACCTAACGCACAAGCAGTATGTTCTGGATAGCTTTTCAGTGGTTTTAGTTCCTTTCCAAACTGAAAGCATGGTTTTTAATGCAGACAGTGCTAGAGGGCTCTTTCCCACAGCTTTAAGCCAAGGCTTCCTGCACCCTCAGTGAACCGGTGACTGTGACAGAGTGCTGTTCTTCATTGAAGGCAGGCACAAAACACTCTGGTGATGGCAGCATTCAGAACAGAGGGCACTGAACAAATCCAGGGAGGAGGCTGACCGAAAGCCTAGGCAGAAGGGAGCCAGAGAGCAGAGCTGGGGGGCAGTGCTTGGCCCCCTGCATAGTGAATCTCATAGCACACCAAGGCCCTCCTTGCATCCTTGTACCCTGAAAAGCAACACATTTCTGATTGCAAACATCTCACCTCTTACATTTGCTTTTTTGGCCTTATATAGGGTGTAGGAAGAAGGAAGGCAAGCCAGGAGGCTATGGGTTTGCCTCTGTGATGTGAGAACAACAAATACTTGTGTACTTTATGGAGGGGTGTGACTGGGTTTATAACAAAGAGTGTTCTCTTGTATATAACGGATAGCGGTCACTCAATAGTTGAGTATTTTTGAACCTCTCAATCAAATCTCTTCACATTTGAATTCCTCTAAACTCGGAACTTCCAAATAGCAGAACTTCCCACCGCACCAGAAGGCAGTGATCGGGGCCTGGTAGGGGCAGCTCAGCAGGTGGCAGCCTATCACCATACAGCCCATGTATACCTCTTGCTGGCAGGACGCTGCTGTCTCACCCACGGTCTGCAGCAGAGCATGAGGCCTTGGCCTGGCTGTGCAGAGCCAGGCTGGGCTAATTCCAGCTCCTCATGTTCCTCCTGCAGCCACATCCATATCCTGAAGACACATTCCACCAGCATGCCACCTCAGTGCCACAGAATGATGCCTACTGGCTTGTCTGGTATGAGGATGGGCACGACCTGGCTCCCTTTCAAGTTGCACAAGCATTAAGAGGCTCAAGGAAGTCCCATGGTGCTATGCCAAGCTCTGCAGCAGCACAGCAATGAGTGGTATCACTAGTTTTAATGTTAACGACACATGGAAAGAAAATGTAATAGTAAAATATTCTGACTGCAAACAGAGCACTCCAAAGCCTGGAATTGGCACTATTAGTGAAGTACGTGCAGCACTACCTGTGCCAGCATGGATGTGCGCTGCAGTGAAGCCTTAATAATTGTTCACATATAAGCCAGCTGTGAGTCATTCACTCAATCAATGCCTACGCAACATACCATGCAAAGGCTGGTGTTAGCAGCAGCTGAAAAAGTCAAGAGAAGAGGGGACAATTGTCCTGAAATCTGGCTCTCCTAGGAGTAATCTTCTTATCATTACAACTAAGTGAAAAAGTAACTAGGGAAGACAGGGAGGAGAAGGGGTGGGCAGTGACAATTCGGAAGAACTTGCTTATGAATAACAACCTTAATTGTTACAACACGCTATTGTAAATGGTTTTGTCTTCCTTCCCTTTCAGATTTGTAAGTTATCCTATCACTTTAAATAACTCTACATTAAACGCAGTTTTGATTTCTGTTTTAGCAATGGGAACTTTGGGAATAGCAACCTCAGAGAGCTCACTTGCCAAGTTTTTTTTTTAGTATTACAAGATCTGTGGCTGTTGCTTCAATTAGAAAAACTGGAACAATCATTACTGCTTAAAAATATACAACTCTGTACCAGGAGATATCAGAGCTTGCAAAGTACTCCACATATTATCCTTTTCGTTAGCATAAATAATTTAGCAAGAAAGCTTTTTCTTTTGTGGAAGGTACACAGCTCCCTTTCTGAGATATTTCTCCTGAGAAAGGGCCTTCTTGTAGGAATTCATTCCAGTCTCCCTGCAGCACTCAAAAGGCCTTTCCCTGCCATCAGACATGCTGCTATAAGAAACTTCCAAACATCCCAGGAAGAAAGGAATGAGCAGTGTTGCTCAGCACAGTGTAAGTAATAGGTTACAGGGACAGGCACTCAGGCACCCTTTTGGAAAGCATGTGTTAATTAACTTGTTGAACAGTTATGCTAACAGGTGCTTTCTAGTCTCCCTGAGCTGTGACCCCTGCAAGGTACTTGTGTCTCAGCGTCTACGGAGTGCAGGACAGCACCACATTTACCTGGTGACCTGCAGTGGGACTGTAGGGGAGAGCCAAGGAGAGACACACAAAATTTGTGGGGCTGTTTCTCCTTTCCTCATTGCTTTCTTTTTCAGTTTGTGAGACTCTATGAGCCTGCTGTCTGTGCAAATTCTTAGGATCTTTTTTTTTTTTTTTTTTTCTTCATTTGGGAATGAAAACAGATGAGTCAGTTAATGAGTTGGAATTTTGAGGCTAGACAAAAAGTAAAGGCTCTGTTCTGCATAGGGGCTGAAGTCAAGTCTTCCAGAGACCAGTTCCCTCCTCTAAAGGCATCCCTACACACATCACAATAAATATGTACAGATCCTCCAGGAAATTCGGTTTTCACCGTCTCTGAACTCACTGAAGTCCAAATGAACTGCCAACAAAATGTGCAAAAGCATTATTCAGAAGGAAATAATGTTTTCCTACTTTCTTCTCAGCTATGGACCTATTCCAAAGAAAGAGGGGTCATTTTTAAAATACATGGAGGAAATAGTTCTTCCAACTGTGACTGAAAATTTTGCTGGTCAAAGTAAATCAATATATTATGTTCAGGCAGCAATCATCTCCAGAAAATTTCAGCAAAGAAAAGTAAGCTTTAGAAGCTGTAAGTAGTTCAAAATAGGAATTCATGTGAAATCCTGCTTTACACAGATTCAAGACAGCAATTGGATCAAAAGGGCAAACTATCACTAAAATCAAAAAGAGAACTTTTTTTTCTAGGCAGCATTCCACCCAAGGATCTAATCAGTCATCAACTTATACGTTAACAAATCTGGGCAGACTTACAGATAGCTTTAGAAGAAATAAATCTACAGGGGGAGTCCATGACAGAGCCAAAAAGCAAAAGCAGGCTTCTTGAATCTAAAAATACTCAAATAACCTTCTTGGATTAAAAGTCCTATTCTAAAATGGGATAACGCTTATCACATTAATGTCTGGCCACACCACCAGACACAGAAATGCAAGTCAAATATTCTTTCCCATTCTTCCACTCTAACTGTACACACATTGGCACAGTAGATTTTAGAACTCATAAGGTGTGGCAGAACCTGGCTGGAATCCCCTTCCTTGGTTTAGCGAAGAAAATTGCATTCAGGTCTCCCATCTCCCAGAAGCATGAGCTTGGGCTATCTGAGGACACCTCTTGAAGCTGTTCCATCATGTCCAATCAAGTATTCATTGCTGAGTACATATGAAATTGATTCTTTCTATTCCAGAGAATTCTTATTCCTCTACTGGGTCATCACATCACAAACAGTCTGCATGCTGCAGGTAAGGCAGATGGAGAATTGTCTGATTTGTGAACCTGCTAAGCCACAGGGGATCGGCAGCTCAGCACTGGGAACTCACTTTTAGACACTGAAATATGAGGTATCTACATTCTTCTGTGGGCATAAATGTAGTTAGGATCAGATAACAGTTGATAGCTAAAGGAAATAACTTGCTTAAAGGCAATGTTATACTAGAAAGTTTTTTACTTTGTCACACTACCCTGTTCGTTGGGATTTTTTGGATGTTTCTTCTTCTGTTGTTGTTGTTTTGTTTTGAATAAGATATCTGGGAATTTCTTCTTTGACAATACAATATTATCTATGATATCAAGCAGGAAATTAAGTCTTCCAGCTAAGGTGAAATCCAAGAATTATTCCTGTTGAACAGTGAACTCTAATGCGAGTTCCTATTTAGTTGGAAATTCCAGCCTCATTAAAATAAACACAGAGAACACTGCCTTAAAAGCTGCTTGTTACTTTCTCAGAATCAAAAGACTTAGAAAGGCCACTTATTCCAATCCCATGCCTCAAAGCAAGATTAACTAAGATGTTTTTGCTTTATCTCCAGAGATGGAGATTTCAAATCTCTCCAGGAAATTCACACTGATGCTTCAAAATCTCCACTGTTAAGAAGTCTGTCTTAATGTTGGAGAATCCTTGGTGCAGCTGCAGTTGTCTACACCTTGTTGTATCTACTATGATATGGGGAAGAGATTGTTCCTTTTCCTTTTTTACAATAGCCTTTTACATAGAGAAGACTACTTACGTCAATCATTAAGTTAGGAAAGGCAATAAGCACAAACTGAAACAGAAACACAAGCAGCTTTGACTGAACATGAGGAAAAACTTCTTTTTTGTGAGGGAGACTGGAATGAGTTGCTCAGAGAAGCTGGAGTCTCCTGTCCTGGAGATATTCAACACCTACCTAGGACTGTGTCCAGGCAATGTGCTGAAGAGAATTTTGCTAGAACAGCGAGGCTGTATGAGATGATCTCCAAACATCCCTTCCCACCTCAACCATTCTGTGATTGCCTTATTCTGTGAAAACAAGTAAGGCCAATTGAACAAGTAAATCTTATGTTCACAGCATTTTTGCAAGTAATTTAGGAAAAAGATACAGCATGGCTATATAAATTGTCTACTTTTGCAAACAATCAAGTGTTATTGCAATACTATATTTTAACTCCATACTGTAATTTGCAAAAATGCTGGTATATTATTTATGTCTGTCCTTGCTCTCTTCAGCATTTTAAACACTCGAGTCAGTCCGTCATTTTAAATATAGCTACATTTCTGCAGAGGTATTATTACCATCTCAACAAAGGAAGTACTAACAGCATAAATTCTGCTTAAGTTCCAAAAATGGATGCCAGAACAATAATAAATTGGTTGAAATAAATTTCCTTAGTCCCTCACAAGGCACCTTTCATAAATATTTTATAAATGGCAAAATCTACTGTCATAACAAGGTCTTAGCCTATTCCAGCACATTTTTACATATTCTCTAAATACTGGTGCATGAGAATCCCCACAGAATTGGTCTCTGTATGAAATTGTTGGGAATTACAGTGCATCGGATTTGAATTTCCAGGAGAAATTTCGCATTCATCATGGTAAACTTTGTATTCCCCTAGTTTAGATAAGTGATCTATGCATCTGTTTTCTTTATTCTGCTGTCATGCTATGGTTCAGCTGAAGAGTACTCTTTCCTGCCTCATTCTTCTTGTAGTAATGCCACAAATATTCAGTTGGAGCTGAAGTGTGTTTCTCAACTTTTACTGAATCATTAGGTCACTGGAGTTCTGTTATATATTACGAGAATAAGATATTATTAACACACTGCACTAACCAGAGTCCTTTGACCCCCCGCCATGACAACTTTGCTACTTCATCCATTTTCTCAGTATTTACTTAGAAGATGCAGGAAGACTATCACCAGAAAAATTGATGTAGGTATGACTTCTCTAAAATAAGTTATTTCCTAGAATTAGTCTATAACATTTCATTTCAACGTCAGTCTTATGCTTCTTGTGACTGCAGCTCTTTGTGAACCAAATTAATGAATTTCTGAATCATTAATCAGCTCCTCCTACCTTGCTGGAACACTGCAGTCAAAAAAGGTGCTATGTTCCTAAAGCCTAACTCCACACGTGCCTTGCATCAGCTGCCAGCCCCGTGTGCAGCCAGAACATCATGCAGTATGTCATTGCTCTGTTGGCAACAGCCACAAGCTGTTACTGAAGACTTCCAGTGCTCCCTGCTATTCTTCCTTCATGAAGCAGAAGCATTAAGAAGGTATTGAGGTGAAGGTCAGCCTTTTTATCCAGGTAACAGTGAAAAGAGAAAAGGTAATGGCTTTAAGTTGCAGCAGAGGAGGTTCAGGTTGGATATTAGGAAAACTTTCCTCTCAGAAGGAGTGCTGATGCACTGGCACAAGCTGCCCAGGGAGGTGGTGGAGTCATTGTCCCTGGCAGTGTTCAAGAAACAGATATGGCTCTGATGGATACAATCAGTGGTCCTAGTGGTGATGGGTTGACAGTTGGACTACACGGTCTTATGGGTCTTTTCCAACCTTAATGATTCTGTGATTCTAAGGTGAATTACAGTTATGTCTCAGGTCTACAATGGCAAGTTGTTTAGCTAATATATCTGCAATGGAAAAGCAAGGCCCAGTCAGATCTAAGTAAGCAGCTAAGGTGAAGTGATAACACAGTACAAGTTTTATGCTTATAGAAATAACAGTAGGACAGCATAAACATTTATAACAATGCCAGGAGAAAATCCAGTATGCTTCCTAAATGAGAGCATTGACTTTTCTCTCTGCAATAATCTAGATGAACAAAGACTACTGGGAAACAGGAATAACGTTCCCAAATACCCATTTATCCTGCATGTCACCCAATTCTGGTGTGACTCATGTCCCTAGTTAGGCACAGACTATAGATTACATAATTAAGGCCCTACAGATGTAATTATTTTGTGATCTGTCTCTGCCCTGAGGGGAGGCTAGCATCAGTTGTCAGATGATTCTGGTGAGCCAGTTTGTTACCAGCATAACTTCAGATTCCAAACTGTCTTTGGAGCACAAGCCCAGACAGGGATCTGATCTGACTTTTGGATCTAAATGATTGGAGATGTTGGGAAGAAAATGTAGGGAAATGTAAGGAAGAACACAGTTCTAGAAAGTTGAAAGCAGTCACATAGCTAACACACTTCCAGGTAATGGCCCATCAGTTACGGTATTTGTCATAAGCCAAAATAAATCCTGATTCAGCAAAGCAATCCACCACTGGACTCCACTAATATCTAAAATGTCATTCTGTGGGGACTTATAGGTGTGTTGTGGTTTAGATATCAGTAGCATTTGACAATCTCAGCTACTCCTCCACAAATCTACTAACCTGTCAAAGCTCTGTGTTTACAGTGGCATTTAAACATCCATGTTAAAATATGCAGAGCATTACTGCAAATGCATTGCAACTGCAGACACTAATATATCTATATTTTGACATTTACACGCTATTGCTTTATGTGGCCACAGTAGTACAGATGTCCAGAACACAAACACTTGTCAAAATTCACTTTCTAACTTCATGATATGTTTTTCTTTTTCCACTTGCCCGCCTCACGGGGGGATTAGCAGTGCTGATGACTTAGAGACAATAGATCTCTGTCCAAGGGTTCAAGGTAACATTGTCATGGAGCAGATGTAAGACAGATTAGCTTGAGACTGTAGGAAGACGGTCCTAATAATTAGGAAGAACTATAAATACATAGTAGGGATCTAGCTAGAAATGTCAGCTGATTAGATACGGGATGCAAGCAGGAACCTAAGACTGAGCTGGAAAGGACCTGGCCAGATTCCAGGCTGGGAAGGAGGCAGATACAGGACAGGGGAGTCCCAACAGAGTCCCAACCAAGTCTGTATTTTCACAGGAACACACACTGTTATCACTTGCTGATTAGATGTGCTGCCTAAACAGAACCTAAAGAGGAGGAGCTTGTGCAGGCACCACATTCAGTCCAGCACTCCAGACTCAGCTGTGGAATTCCTTTTTTTCCCTTTTAAACTTTGCCTTAATATCAGAGCCAGACAATCACAATTTGACATCCTCTGTGAAAGTCTCCTGCCATATTGTAAAAACCTTGCTTATATCCAATTTCAATTTCCCTTCTTTCAATTTGAAACCATTTTCCCCTCCCTATCAAAATAGACCTTCTAAAGAGTCTGTTCCTTTCCTTCTTCCAGCTCACCCTTTAAATACTGAAAGACTGCTCTCAGGTCCCCCTGGAGCCATCTATTCTCCAGGCTGAACAGCCCCAGCTCTCTCAGCCTGTCCACACAGGGGAGATGTTCTGTCTCACGGATCACATTTGTGGACATCCTCTGGATATGCTCTAGCAGATTCATGTCTCTCCTGTACTGAGGATTCCACATCTGGATGCAGTAATCTAGGTGAGGTCTCACCAGTTCAGAGCAGATGGGCAGGATCACCTCCCTCACCCTGCTGACCGTGCTTCCTTTGATGCAGCCAAGGATACAGTTAGCTTTCTGGGCTGTGAGGGCACATTGCTGGCTCACGTCCAGCTTACCAAGTCCTTTCAGCAGGGCTGTGATAAATCCTTTCATCCTCCAGCTTGTACTGACAGTGGGAGTTGCCATAATCCAGGTGCAAGAACCTGCACTTGGATTTGTTGAACCTTATCAAGCCTACTGCTCAGCCTGTCTAGGTCTCTCTGAATGGCATCTCAGGCATGTCGCCTGCACCACACAGCTTGGTATCATCTGCAAACTTGCTGAAGGTGCACTCAATTCCACTATTAATGTAATTAATGAAGATGTTAAAGAGCATCAGTCCCAGTATTGACGTCTGGGGGACACTACTTGCCACTGATCCCCATCCCAATATTGAACCACTGACCACCACTCTCTGGGTATGATCTCACAACCAGTTCCTTGTCCATTGAGCATTCCAACCATCAAACCCACATCTTTCCAATTTGGAGAGAAGGATGTTATAGGAGACTATGTCAAAAGCCTTAGTATCCCAGCATTAGGGTGCTTTCAGCTAAGTCACAGATTTAGGATCTTGAGGCCTTGTTCGTAAGTGCACTGGATGAGTACCAACCAAGAGCACCCTGTGACTGAACTAAATGCAGGTACCTTCAGGCTTACTCTGTCATAAGGTGGATTTTTTCAATATCCTAGAACTACATGCACCATGCCAATAATGCTTTGCTGTGCCCTATAGAGGCTTTATGTGGAGTGTCTAGAAGCAAAGTGGGGTGGTTACCATGCCTGGTGGAGTTAGAGACAAGCAGATAATCTGGAGAGAGCAGCAGGTCCAGGTCAGATCCTGGCAGCTCTGAGATGTGGCAGCAGACTGCAAATATTGCAAGAGGCAGCATAACGGTATCTGATCCATGGGAATGTGGAGTCTGTATGAGAAGAAGAGTAGACAAAATATTTACAGTAAAACAAAAAACAAAAAACAAAAAACAAAAAAACAAACAAAAAAAAAACTGCAAATGAAAGTAAGAAGAGATAAAACAGATCTTAAGGCGTCTGTAGTGCTTGATTGCTATTTTTCTGCGTTAGCCTGACCAATGCCAGGATAGAATATTTCCCAAACATCTGCTGTAAGTAATTAATGTAGCTAACCACAGCTAATTGTACACATCTAGACATAGTCAAAGTGCTTCCTTGTTTACAACAGGCACTAAATAATACTTAAACTTATTACAAGGAATTGTCCCTTGGAAATTTTTTAGATCAAATTTTCCCCATGTTTAGATGGCTGGCCTAACTCATTCACTTCTACAGCATAATTTTTAATTTTTACCAATGTAAGTTACAGTAGAATCCTAACAGGAAGATGTCTACTTGCCAAAGGACTCAGACCAGATCTCCAAGACAGCTGGTAGCACCTAATAGTTGTGTTATGTAACGGCTGCAGAAAATTCAGTTCCATCTGTGCATGAGAAGAATAAAAATACAGAACTGAAGACATCTCAGGTTTTGAAATGTGCAGGAAAAAGCCAAAACCAAAGGCTGTGATGTGTTGCGTCATGGTAAATGAGCACAGGAACAGAACTTCCTTTTGCCTAATATAGAAGGAGAAAGGAAGAAGAAAGACAATACATACAAGTCTGATGTCTAATGGGATGTTGGCCCAAAATAATTATAGGACCTAAACATCAAAAGAAATATATATTTGGGTGTGGCTTTTACTGAGCTAATTTCAATCCGTTTTCCCATATTTTTAATTTCCAATAAATAAAACTGCAAATGAAGAGATTTTACTGACTTTCAGAAAGATAGACTGTTCAAACAGCTGCAGCCACAGCACTTAAAGCAGCAGATAAAACTTTCACATGTTAAATGACATGACAATGGCTCTATATAGGCCACAACTGCAAAAACTTGGGTTCCTCCTTCACTGTTAAATGATGGTGTCAAAAATAATAGCAAAACTGCATGTACAGTCACGCATCTTTCTCCTTCACCTTCCTATTCCCAAATCTCAGGCTGCTTTCTTGGGATGTATTTAACTTTCTGCCATGAACGCTGGCATTCCCAGTGCTGAGGACAGAAATACAGCAGAATATCTGAGGTCTTTTTGTTGATATACTATAGAGGTCATCAATTCAATTGCTCTTTAAAGGCCATCATATGCTAGCCCTGTGCTTTTTCCCTAAGGTGCAGCTCCTCTGCCTGTCCTCCATTGGAGCAAGAGATTGATGGCTATGCATTACCGCACAGCAAAGCCCAGTCTGTTCTCTTAGCCCTCTCCAGTAAGCCCTACATGCAGCTCACTCCCTGTGTGTTCAGGAAGGACACCATCAGGGACCAGTGTGTCACCAACAGGACAATTGCTATGAGCTACTCCCAGATATGTTCTTCCTCTATAGTAATTTGAGAGCACTCAGGGACTGAATCAAGTAATTGGAAACAGAAAAAGCTTGGCAAAGAGTTTCTCAGCCTCTCCTACCTGTTATGTATGCATCTTCTTGCTTGGAAATCACCAGCATGTGCAGTTCAGGATGACAGGCAAGAAGGTTCTCAGTTTTATTTGTTGAGGTATACCTGGAGCAAACAGGAAGAAGAATGTCGAAATGCTTTGCCTGACCTTGAGGGCATCTGCTTCTCACCTGGCGGTGGTGTATCCTTGCCAAGGATCTTGTTCTGAACAGAAATTTTCCACTGATCCTGCAAGGCAGTTTTGGAAGGAAGAGGAATTTTCTTAGCCTTCCCTCAAGGATCTTCATTTTCTCTTGTCTATCATAAAATGTACTTCTATGAAGTAGAGAAGCCCAAGTTTCCATCCTAGTCAGAAGTAAGGGTCAGAAGTCCTGCCTTTCATCTTTACCAAAGGAAAAATTTTAAGTTTCAGGCACCTTTGCAGAGCATTTCTGAAGGTTTGCTTCTGGAGACAGCTTAGTGTGCTTCTCTGCTCTTTTCCCCAACGGACTCCCTCTGTGCCTGGCAAATTCACCATGGCATATGCCACCAATACATCTCACCACAACTTCACATAGAGAGCTGATTCCCAGAACTGCTGTCCTGAGGGAGTTTGCCAGAGAAGAAACAATAGGCCATTTCCAGTGTTATTACTCTCTTGTTTCCTGCCTTCTCTGTAAAGCAGTCTTAAGAAGTTTGTACTTTGTAGAAGTGACCAGGCTAGCACCAAGGAGATGAAAGAAGAGACAGGATATGTCTGCAGAGCCATTGATGTCATCAGCTGAGGTATGGGCAGAGCAATCAAGCACTCTGGAAAGAGACATCAGGAGAAAATGTGATGAGTAAACAGAAAAGAAGAGGAGCTGAACGATTATGCCATGTTTCTCAGGCAGTAGGTAATACAATTGCTTTACAAATAGCTAGACCACTGTCACAGTAAGCACTCCTATCCTGATAAAAAGCTTCAGATGTCTTGCCAGCAAGACAGAAAATGTTCACCCAATATGCAGTAGTATTAGCCATTTTTTCCCTCCTTCCATCATTATTTCTTGTCAGAACACAGGAATCTCCACTCAAGCTCCTCCACTGCTCAATACAGCAGCATCTCTTCCTCTCCCTTACAACAATGTATGAAGGTTCTTTCCCCTCTGCCCCTTAAAAACCAAACATCTGGTCAGTCTAACCAAAGCTAGCTAAGTCCCTCCATATTCCCACTTCACTACTTCTCAATTCCCCTTTGGAGCAGTTCCACTTTGCTGTGGTACAAGCACTCCCACCTCCAAATATTTCCCTCATTGTGGCTGAAAAAGAGAGGAGTAAGATGTTGTGAACAGAATCAACCTGCTGAAGGTCTCAGATGCTGCCTCTTAGTCAGAGCTTGGTATGACATACTAGCCACAGTTTCCATGAGTGTTTACATGGAAGTGGTTTGCTTTCTTTTGGCTGCCTGCTTGAGATTTGCTTTCTCTGTTTGTTTGCTTCCTTCCCTCAGTTCTCATCCCAAGCAAAAGTTTATTTGCAGTGGTATGCAGATCTCTCTTTGACCACTATAAAACCACACACAGGCTGCATTTCCTTTCTTCCTTTGTCTGAGCTGTCTTAAAGCTAGGTGCAAAGACAAACATCAGTGCACTGCCCAAGTGCCTTTTCAACATGACAGAAAGCTTTTTCTTTCTTTCTTTCTCTTTTTTTCTTTCTATCTCTTTCTTTTTTTCACTGACTTAGCATAAGGCTATTCAAAATCAGCAAACAGCTCTTTTATTCCCTCCTACCACACGCTAAGCAAGACGTTGTCTCTCATCTTCCAGGACATGCCACTGCCCTGCCTATAGAGCTGTAGGAGCGTATGGCACAGCAAGTCCTGCATAAGGCTGCTCTCTATCAAGGCACAGGGCACCGTGGCATCCACACACCTCTCAGAGCTACAAGCTAAACTTCACATTACAGGCACAGTTTCTGCTGAGTCCCTCTCACTTTCCTTGCACTTCAAGCTCGAGTTGGCTTCCTTTGTGGAATTAGGGTAGGAGCAGCTACGTGCTTCAAAGCCCTACTTTACCCTTCCTGGATTCCAGTGAGGCAGTGGACCTGTGTCTGCATAAGTAAAATGTGAATGAATAAATCTATTTAAACATCACTGAAAAAAAAGAATCATATTTCGTAATGAGAAAGGTAACCACTAGTGTCATGATGTTATTTTCCTTTTCCACTCAGTAAAGTCACTAAAACTAGAAAAAAAAAAAAAAAAACACACTAAATTCCCTTCTAGTTAAATGAGAGAAACTCTGCTGAATTCAATACTTCTGCACTGATGCATGCAAAAACATGCCCATGTTGTTTAAACTTTTAGGCTGGCACCTCTGCAAATTGTCAGAACTTGAACGCAAAGTCCAACCACTGCTGAGAAGATTTGAGCTTTAAGCACCACATGGAGCAAACAGATCAAATCCAATCACCCCTGCAAAAACTGCAGTGAACAGTAGTACTGGGGGCTTGATGTTCACATTTTAGAAATGTTTTCGTAACTTAGAGATTCCTGTAAGAATAATTTTTTGGTTGCATATTGACGTCATGACTTTTTTCTTTTAAATTAATGCAGCAATTCATCTGTGCTATTTTTTTTTTTCATTCAAACTTCTGCAGAATCAGAACAGTCCCTGATGAATTAAAAAAAAAAAACAAAAAAGGAAAAAATAAATTAAATACAAGCCTTGTTACAAAGTTAGTACTATCTGAAATTCTGCATCTAGTTACTGTTAATAGGGAAGCTATTAGCACATTTGGTCAAAGGTCAGGAAACAGCAGGAGCTAGTTTGTAAGTTTGCTGTAGTGAATTAATAGATACAAATGGAAATGTGATTGGAAAATATTTTTTGTATGTCAAACAAAATTCACCTTACCAGCAAATCTCAGAAGAAGCAGAAGTATTCTATGCCCTGGAACAAACAGCCCAGCAAGTCTGATCTTGTACACACTGAATTCAGTGGGAGTTCTTCCAGTAGGTTCTCCGGAAATCTTAACCACTCAAACGAAACATAAGCAAAAATAAAACCTATTTAGAATCAATGTTTTAACAGAAAACTTGACATCTTATTGATTTACACAATATACTCAAAGGCCTATGGAAGAGAAATCTCCCTTATCCTGCCAAAAGGCAAAAAATTCCCTGCTTTGCATGGGTGAGGATTCTACCAGTGCTGGCACCTTGGAGCGCAACCATAGGGTAGGGAAGTACATTTGCACAGCAAACAAAGCAGTAAAATGCCTGGGTTTTGTTCTGAACCATGAACCAGTCATGACTTACATAAACTCCCAATTCCATGCAATTACACCCCAGTTTCTTCCAACTCCCAGAACATAAATGGTAGTCACAAAGCCTTCGCTACTACATACCTGAGAATCACAGCCCAGAAACTTCACCTTCAGACCTCCCTGAAGTTATTGTGCAGCCAGGATCCTTAAAGAGCCTGCAAGTATTAGCACAGGTAACCAGCAGTTGGCAAGCAATTTGATTTTTAACTTGAATACTTTTTTTTCAAAATTCTGTCTCAGCAAGCTGATCTGGACGTACCATTCAAATTTTAAAGAGTTACAAGCACTTTTCTTTCCAGATGCCCTTAGAACTTAGCTGGCAATAATGTCAATAACGTTATGTAAGCATAGTACACCTGCCTATTTGCCAACAGAAAATTAATTGAGCATGAAATACTGTAAAGACACCAAACGGTGAAACTTCTCCTCAGTCTCTGTTCCTCTACTCACTTTCCAAAGAGATCATGCCTGTGGTCTTGGCAGATGCTTTCCATTCTATTCCTGAACAGAGATCTCTATGGATCTGCTGTGGGCATAAACACGCATCTGTAAGAGAGGCAGCTATAGATTCTGTGGCAGAGAAGCAAGAAGATACTAAGAAAAGCTAATAAGAAAGTTGTGGAACAATTTCTGCACATTCCATTGCCTTTTCAGTTATTGCCATCAGAAAACATTTGATCAGTGGTTAGTTTATATTAATCTATCACACACACACACACACAATAAGAAACAGAAGATTGAAACCAGTAATGAATAGAAGTCCGCAGACCTCTGTAGATTCAGAGTTGTCCCAAGGGGTAGGCTAGTTATGTAAAAGAATGAAATTTAAATTATTCTACTCCATGCAAATAAAATCCAGCAAAATACCAGAAATAGGCTCCTTAAAGTCAAAGGAAAACATCATGAGACAAGAAAATAGGCTTTCAGAATGACCATGCTTACATTCCTCGTGAAGAAATGGATTCTGTGGGATGAAGAAATTCTGTGGAGTGACCTTTGGCCTCTTCAATCCTGGAAAGAGATATACAGGCATGCCAGCAGACTCCTCCAACACTGACATCCCTACCTCTCCACAACACCAAAGTTTTAAGGCCCCTGCTCTCCTGCAGATGAGAGCTCCTCAGCTCCCCAGAAACAGCAAGGCAGAATGCACAGTACTGCCTGCATAGCTGGAACAGTCTCTCCTGCAGCCCACAACTGTGATCCACACAGGTTTACAGCAAGAACTACTTAGCCCTTGCTATAGTTAACCAGCTCACAAACACTGATATATATTTTGGTGCGAAAGTTGTTCAAAGCAGGCATTCAGAGCACTAAAGAATTCCCCTGCATCACTTCCTCTGCTCCTCTCCATCCTCTACTTCCTCTGCTCCACTGCAAGGCAATAAAACTGCAATCCAGTAGCAATTAATGCAGACTTATTTGATTGCTCTGCCTCCTGTATAGCACTCCGTCTGTCTTTGACATTATTGCTTCTCCAAATCAATTCATTCCCACTGAACAACTCAAAGATCTGACAGTAGGATTCCAGCCAAAGCACATTCTCCAAATGGCATAAAACCAGACAATAAGAAGGGAGATTTTATAACGAAGAAAGAGTTATGGTGCAAGTTCACTTAAATTTGACATCAGGGAGTCCAGACATAATCTACCACCACAGGAGACTGGCATCCGATTAACTCTTCTGCTTGCACAATGCTGGCAGCTGTGCCTTCGGAAGTGCTCAGTCCTTTGGTTATTTGTCTGGGGAAAGTGGGTATGATATCATTACAGGAAGTCCAAATAAGCTGATAACCCCACTGTGTTTTCACACCTGGGGAAACTTGCTGTCTTTTAAGAATGTCAGGCCACCATCAGATTTGCTTGAAACCGGCCAAAGGGTGAGTGGGAAGTTGCTGGGAAATTGTTGATGCTGTATAACAGATGACTGTATTAGTCACTGACATTATTCTGTTTAGACAGAGATTACCAAAATATAACAGCAGTAATTTGTTAAAAAGTAAAGTTAGTGCTGGAATTGTTTAATGAGGAACCAGCTTCTATAAACACAGATTTCTGGGGATCTCTACATAATTTGTATATAATTTGTCAAGGCAGTGAAAGCTTCTTGAACAGATGGCTGTTCAAAATGCAATGATTTAAGCATTACAGCATTAGGGAAAAGTCACACACTGTACAAGAAAGCTTGAATTATTCTCTACAGAAAACTTATTTCCATTTGTCAAGCTCCCATCATCCTCTGCCTTTTCTGTCCTGGCATTCAGTAACTAATCAAACTTACATTCAGCTCTCTGTACTTCAAAGGAAGTCAATGTGAAGGAGAACAGGCACTATAATGATTCAGCAAAACCAGAAGCAGTATGATTATCTACCACTACCCTATGGTTTTTCCAGCATCTGTAGTAAAATTCATACTGTAATTTAATACAAATCTCTGGTGGCAACCCTGCCTCAAGTAGCCCTGCTGAGGCTGCCAGTCACAGACTCCTTCTCCTTGCACGCTGCACCAGGCCACCATGGCAGACCACACCAAGGCATAGCACCGCAGCAAAGTCAAAGCATTATAGACTGACTGCAGCCTCCATTCTGCCGCACCACTCAGAGAGAGGAGATAGGACAGGGTTGGATGGGGTGACAGCATTTGCAGTTTTCTTTTAGCTCTCGCTACTCTAGTTTGTAAGCAATACTCAATAAATTATGTTCATCTCTCTACATTAAGTCTGTTTTGCCCATGACAGTAATTGGTGAGCGACATCCCTATCCTTACCTCAACTCGTGAGCCTTTTTCATCATATTTTCAATGCCAGTTCTTTTTAGGAATGGGAATGAGAAAGCAGTATGGTGGAACTGAGCTGTCAGAGTGACACCACTCAGCTGTGGGCCTTTGTGTAGCCAGGTTGGGCATGTCACAGGCGAATCAGACAGCAGTATCCCAGCAGCTTCAAAACATCTGCTGGTCTGCAGCCGTGCTAAGATTTATGGCGCAGGTGCCACCCATGCAATCAACATTGCCCTCAGGTCCCTGAGCTACCTATTCTTTTCTCAAGTTCTCTGTTCTTCTTTAAACACAGCTGTGTGCTCTGTTTTTTACATTTCTCTTCCCTCCTTCATTTTCAGTTATTTACACCTAGATCTTGACCTCAAATGTCTCCCTGGATTGTGACTTTGAGTTACTCCCATAAGTCCCCCCCAGCTCTTGGTTTCACAATCAATATCACAGCACATTGGTGCTCACTCAGAACCCCTCCCCGTGCCAAACCAAGCCTTAACTTCCTGCTGGATCTGGTCCCATACCACAAGCCCTGCTCAAGAACCAGGCAGAGCTGGCAGACTTGTTCGTGCCTTGGTGAGATGCCTCTGGGTAGCAGGGCCTCAGCAAGAGATGCTGTGTCAAGCAAATGGTGACGCAGGGTGCAGGACACCATGTGAAGCCAGAGATGGCTGCTCCAAGAGGAAGCGTCTTGCTGCTGGTCCTGAAGAGACTCCGAGGACTTCACAGGATAATCCTGTGCTTTCCTGCCCTTTTCCTGAGGATGAAGGATTTGTGTGAGGTGACTGTGAGGTGTGGAGGAAAAGGAAAATCCTCAAGTGAAAGACAGGGCTTTTGGAAGTCAGAATAATCTCGTTTTGCTGGTAATTCCAAAAATAACTGAATGACACTAAGATGTTTTTGCGACTACTTAAAATGCTGTTCTTTACACCTCTGTATGTTTCTCACTGTTTTCTGGCCTCACAGCTAGAGATGGCCCACACCAACAGCATGCTGCTGCCCTCTCCCTGCGCTACTTGGCCTCTATGCCTGCATAGCCTCTACAGTAGTGCCACAGTGCCCCAAGAAAACTCCCTGTCTGAACAGCAGGCTTCACTGACCCTCTGAAGATACCTTTCTCTGTTCACGTAACCTGGATCCCTATCTGTGGCTTGTACAAATCCTAACATTTATGAGGGCTGTATGATGCTAGCCTGTGAAAAAGATCCTCGTGGAATCTTCTTTCTCCATTGCACCTCATTCCCCTGCTTGATCCATCTTGCTCACACAAGAGATCCAGGATCACTAAAGCTTTACCAAACTCATACATGTTCCAGAAAAGCAGCATTCATTTTTCCCCACACATACTCCATGCAGGACCAGCACTGCTCAAGACCATTCATTAAGTACTAGCTACTACAAAAGGTGTCCAAGCAGATAACCACAGCTCTTTGAGTGAATCGATAAAACTTAGAGCTGATTGGGAGAAGATAACAGGTTTTATTTTCTCACTTCAGGAATAAAGCCAAAGCTTGGTGACTACTGGTGGATGATCTACAGCTACAGAGAACAGTCTGGAAGCCACCTTCTCAGACCATGAGGATGAATCATTCCGTGGCTATCATGAATCAGGGTCCTGTGACAAGTGCCCTGAGCTCTTGCAAACATACATCAAAAGGGAGCAGCATGAGGTGAGAAAATATTAAAGGCTATATGAGATCTATCACCATAACAAGATCCCTGAAGCAGTCATCCTCACCTCTCCAATACCTTTACTTATCTCTGCTTCATGGACCCAACCACTCCAGCCCATGTTCTGCACAACAGGTTCCATGATCTTGGGTACCATCAGCAGGCTGCAGGACTTATTTTGTGTCTGAGTATCAGCAAGACTCCATCTGGAATTTAATCCAGCATGGTATCTCTGCAATACCTGAATACCCCATGCAGCCTAACACCAAATACAGTCAGTGGTAAGCCACACATTTTTTTTTCTACAGAGGCTGTCAGAAGCTTAGCAATGACAAAGATCTACACTGTGGCTTTGTGGCAGCATTCACCAATAGTTTTTGGGAGGAGGGTAAAGATGAACACTACTTTCACAATGACAAAATGAGAATAATTACTGGTTCTAACATTGCTTACAAAAGCTTTTTCCTGAGACAGTAATTGATCTGAGAAACAGAAGCTGAACCACCAAGAGAACTGACCCAAAATCCCCATAAGGGAACAGACTATACACCAGACAATCTATGACAAAACACATCTATAATTCAAGCCAGCACAAAACTACCGTTATCATATTATCTTAATAAACAGGCCAAGGGAAAATAGATCTGCCTATAACCACACCTTACACCATCCCAAAATTTTTCAGCTGGCATATTCATTGTGCACATTTGTTACAGCTGTTCATCAGAGCCTGGCCTCATTGTTCTCTGGACTTCTATTTTCTGTGCAGATCCACATCTTTTAGCTCTCCTTTTTCAGCTTAGGCAAGAAAAACAACCATTTAGTGAGTGTCCATGTTCTACTTCTCTTCCTGGGGAGTGACTTGGAGATCAGATCTTACTAATTCAATCATTAACAGGCAAGAATTCCTAAAGATGTTGCCTGGGTCTGTGAGTTTGCCAGGAACACTACCACAGGCACTAAAACATTCTTTGTTGTACGAGACACTTCTGCCCTTCACACACACCTCTCAGAACTCACAACAGGGTTTTCCTCCTGATGTCTTCTCTTGGTCAAGCAGAAGTGCTTGTAAAGAACTTTTAGTGTTTTGATCCTGTAACACACAACAAAGCAGATGGATGACTGAAATCATGGTATTTTATTTAATTAGCAGATTGGTATATCTCAATGATGTAGTGGGGTATTAGCACAGCACTTCACCCATCATCATTTGCCATAGTCTCTTTCATTGCACAAGGCAAAGATTTAGGTGTCTAAGTTCCTCTGTATCTTATGCTTTTGGAGACAGACTAAACTTGTTGAGAGAGTAAGGCTATAAAACCACCTCACAGAGGAGAATAGGAAGAAAAAGACTGAGAACAGAAAGACAGCGTAATTGCTCTTATTTGAAAAACAAAAGCTAACAACACGATGTGAAGAAAAGGAATTAAAGAAGTACTGGCATTGTTAAGTCAAGAACTTCAAAGTTAAACAATTATGTTTGTCCAGCCCATGTGGGCCAGTAGCAATGGGAAGGGCCCTGTGACTTTTGCTGACCCAGTGCAGAACTGCACACCAGTGATACCCCAGGTCCAGATACCCAGGCCACCAGTTACCCACCTGCCTGTTTAACATGGGTACACCTCTTTCCCTTTGGACAGACTAGCAGGATGAACTAGAGAAAGCGAGTTCTTGTTCTGAGAAGGAAGCATCTCAGCCCATTGCATCCCTAAATGCACTGGTGAGGGAGGTCTTGCTCTTGGATGAACCTTAAGATTTACTCACCCCAAAACAGCACTGAACTTATTCAGATGCTTATTTTTAAATGAGATTTAAGTCTATTGCCCTTAAGCAGTACTGGAAGTGAGTGGCCAATTCAGGACAATCATTAGTTTGAGATGACTGTTCCCCCAGAATTTTTAAAATATGCTTTACCACATTCTGCGTGTATTTTGCAAATCATCTCCACTGCTTATTTTTCACAGACAAGTGGGAAACACCCCCAGTCTGAGGACACACTGAGACATTTTTCAGATACATGAGGGTTAAAATAATAAAAATGAGTGCATATTTTCTCTTCTTCCCGCCAACCACAGACTTGAAGCTGCTTCATGTCACTCCTGTGTCTTTTTCCCTTGCCATCTGGTCTAGCTCTTAACTCCTCAGTATTCAAATCAAGTGGCTTCTTCCTTCTAGCTGAGACAAGCTGGGGACCAGGGACCGGGAGCCTTTGCCCTTATGAGTCAGAAAGGACCAAGACTACTCAATGTCAAGAGAGCTTCAGGAAATTTTGACATTCTATTTTAAGACAACAGTTCTGAGTTACTTGTGAACGGTTCAAATGTAGGACATTTTTAATTAGAAAAGTAGTATGTTTGTTATAAACTCAGAGGCCACCCGCTGCTGGTTTCTTAGGCCTCTGACATGCAGGGGCAAAAGACTGTCTGAAAGAAATTAACATCAGAATATTTTTAGCACTGCAAACAAGCTCATTTTCAATCCCTAATGTTAATTTATTTCTTTCATTTATCTATTCTGGGATTTAATCAACTGTCCTGTTTTGTTTTGTTTTTACTATCCTGTTTTATCCTCCTAGCCTTAAGGAACAATAGACTTTTAAGTATTTGGAGCAGACACTGTGTGATGCCTTTCATGAGGGACTGGCTCAGGATTTTTACTTTTAAGGTTTACACTACAAGCAAAGCAGTCTATTTTGTAGCATTGCGTAGTTTGGCAGGAGATCTTGTGTTCCTTGTATGTGTGCAAAGTATATGGGATCTTGGATGTCTTTTCTGGCCAAGCTCTTGATGTTCTTAGTTAATAGTATGTAGTATGCATTTGCAGTGATATGTGCTTAAACTAAGTATATATATCCCTGCTGAAATACAATTGCTTTCGGTGTGTGGTCTGTGGAGAACAGCAGTTGAAGTTTGGCCTCAGTGCACACAACTATGACAGTAAATGGTCATCTACACAGTCCTTTTCGATATCAGAATGTACAACTCCTAAGAAGGCTCTCAAAAACAAAACAAAGATCTGAAGATATTTCCAGCTCTCAGCAGAGTCAGTTTACAGTATTTAACTACGAAGATTAGACAGACTGCACTTGACACTGCTGGGAACTGACAGATGTTTTTGGAAAAAAAAAAAAGTGAAAATCAGCTAAAAGATTCCCAGTTGTTTACTACATTGTTAATAAAATGAAGCTTCAAGAACACTCACAAAGGAGAACTGGGAATTACCCGACATTTTCAAAGTTGTTATCCACCTATGTTCCTGTTCATACTTATAATCAAATCTACCTTATGTAACAGAAGGAAGAGAGTTATAGTCTGCAACATTAGCCAGTGGCTCATTTCTAGCAATTGAGTAAAAATGACATTCATGACATTCTCTTCATTACAAATGAAGAGAAATAGCACAAGAAACCATCTGGAAGATCCAGCCTGTACAGTGGGTAACTTAAATTCACAAGGGAATGCTGCTTCAATCTTTCCACTTGGTATGAGATCTGTTTGACTAAATCACCATAGCTTCCCTCATCAGAAATCCAACTACTAACTTTTCTAGTTTATTAGTAATTCTGTTCATAGTTCACATGCATCTACTTGCCTAAAGTCACAGAATGCACAGATAGCCAGGAACTGAACTGAAAGCTCTGAAGGGGGCTAAATGCAAACACAGGGTAACAGAGGAGGTTGACAGCTGCTAATGGGGCAGAAAGATGCTCCACACAATATACAGCAGATCTGTACCATCACCCACTAAACCAGCCTGGTTTTCTTCCCAGAACTGTACAGAATTAAGCAAGAGGAGAGCCAAAATGATATCTAAACACTTCCTCTTTGAGGAATAAACAGTGAATCCATGCAGATATTAATGCCTGTCTCTTTAGACTGCTATTTCTGTTGATGAGGATGACTGATAAACCTCCTGAGAATTATCTTTAAAACTTTCATGATTTTTAACCTCACATGTTTTCCTAATGTGGTCAAATCTTCCTTATTTTACTCAAGACTTACTTTCTCTATCCTACTTACAGTAGATAAAGGAAGGGGGGAGATGTGGTTTCCTTCTTTGAAGCAGCCCTTTAAGCACTGAATACCAGTATGCCTCCCTTAGTCATCCTTTTTGATTAAGTAGCTCCAAAATGTCATTTATTTCCCATCTTTTCTCATAGGTCACATATACCAGAAGCTCTTTCATTGCTTGCCTCTTCTCTGAATTATGTTGAAACAGCCCACATACTTATTAAAGCTATGCTGCACCAACTAAATAGTACTGAAAAGTGAAAAGCTTTCATGCACTCTTCAAGCTATGCTTTTTGTTTGTATGAATAAGGATTTGTCACTTGAATAGCAGCAGTGCTGTTGATGCATTTTTATGTTTTCACAAATTCAATCCTTGTTCTGCCACTTAACCATTGACTCTCCAACAGCACGCGACTGACTGTTCTTTGTGCTCAATTCAATTAAAAATCACATCCTTTATGCATCCTGTAGTAGGTTAGCATACATTGTTTCCCTGATTTACTAATCTGAACAGCATCAAAAGCATTGGTAAAATCAAAACCTCTGAAACAAGCTCTTTCCTCCATGCTCAGAAGGCCAATTTCACAAAGTCTTAGAAGGAAAATAGGCTGTTGTGCTTAGAAATAGTTTCATAGCTTATTATGACTTGAAATTAATCTGAAAAGTCTTCAGTTTTTCTTTCCTACTGTCCTTCTCACGGTCATGGAAAAAAATATAAAAGAGGATCTGAGCAGAGGATACAAGCATGTATTCAGCTCAACTATGAACAGTTTTGCAGATGAAGTCACTGAAGTCAGTATACAAGGAAATAGCAGGAAAAAATAATTACAGAATTCAACTAGGACTCAGTTACTGCAGCAATGCAGAATCTATTGGAAGCTAACAGATTTCACAGCTAAATGTCAGATAACAAATATTCAAAAGGATAGAATGGAAAGCTACATCAAAAGCACATTAAAATTGTTAGGTCAATGCTGAAAAACGTTTCTAAATTGTGTTCTAGAAGTGAATTTAACAATCAGAGGACACTCTGTCATTTCCAGGAAAACAGAAAAGCTTATTTTATCCTGCTTATTCTTGGCAAGTAAAAGTAAAATTGTATGTTTTGAATTCAAAGAATCCAAGAATTCTGTCTGGATACTAAGTGAAGAAATAGAGCCAAGCACCTTTCTTGAATGAGAAAGTAACTTCTGTTTAGAAAATTCTGTTTAGAAAATTGGTTTTAATGGACCGATCAGGTTCTCTCTCACCTACCTATAAAAGTGCTTCAGTCCCTACAGTTAAGTATATTAAAGCCAATTTTCCTTCCATACAGATAACCCTTCTGTAGCTTCCTACTACTATGAGAATGAAATACTTCCATTTGCATACGTTACATCCCATGAAATCATTAAAGAAGTTAACCAGTGAAAGATTACAGCTAAGATGCATTCAAATCATAGAAACCCTGAAGTAGGCAGTGGTTCCTAGAGGCCCTCTGCTCCAAATCCTGCTCAGGGGAGGGATAGCTTTGGAGTCAGATCACACTGCTCAGAGCCTTGCCCAACTCTGGCTCACGTTACTATTCCAGTAGTTATTTCACCATTAAACCTTTTTTCAGAGAAACGTTGTTGCAGTTCGTCAGGTTTCTGTGGCTTTACCACACACAGTAGCTGTGATGAGCCCCTGCTCCTCCCACGCTGAATTTCACTGTACCCCATTACTGCACCATCAGCACTCTACTTGCCACATACCTTTTATATTCTATTCAAGAAGGCACTTCTAAAAGAAATGCTGCCAGCATATTTGAGAAGAATTGAAATGGTTAAGTAGCATCTGATCAATATGAAGAGTTTCTTCTGTCCTATATTCATGCTTACAGAATGACCTACAGAAACCTTCCAAACAGTACTGGAACTACACCTTCCACACATTTTTATGGTGTTATTCAGTAAAGAAAGAAATCTTTAGGGGATTCATATCAAACAAGGCAGTCAGGATTTGGCATCAGCAAGCTATTTAAAAAAGCTTCTCAGTTTTACTTAAAGCAAGGAAGATTTGTCTGCTGAATAACTATGCTGTGCAAAGTACCCCTGGGGCAAGAATATGTTCTGGAGCACCTCACTGTTGGAATGGAAAGTATGAATGCCTCGGAATGCTGACAAAGTACACGTAGGAGTGTAAAACAATTATATTCCAACTGTTCCATAAGCCTACCTGCATTTCAATCACTCAACATTGGCTTGCAGAAACAAGTCTAACAAAGGCAGGTCTTCCGGTAGCATTCATGGCACTGGTGGAAGAATGTGTGGGTAGATAACTATTCTCATTAGCAAAATTTCTATTCACCTCATCTATTCATTCTAGCTCATTCATGTACTCATTCTAGCTTCAAGAAATGGAGAACCTTCGTAAAGTAACAGCAATCCTCCAACATTATTTGCCACATATTAAGGCATGCAAGGAAGTATCAGGCTCAGAGGGCTTAGACTTAAATTATCTCTTCTCTCTTGATCTCTGTGCAGGAGGTTGAACCTTACATGTTAAAATACATTGTTTCATCCACTACAGGTTTACAGTAAACAATAATTCCCTCAGGAAATAAAAATAAAAATGCAGAGCTCATCTCAGTACCCATAAATCACGATTTTAATTTAGGCTCCTTTGAAAAAATATTCAAAAATCAATATAGTCTCATCACTGAGTATCGCTGTCATTACTGAAAACAAGACAAAAAATATATCTGTGCAGTGCAATGAATCACCCAGGTGGGCTTAAAATCTCAGCTTCCTCTGAAGAGTAAAATGAATGAGCCCATCCTGCTTCCTACCAACTATGGCTGCTTTTCATCCTCACTGTTCTCAAAAGCACAGCTAGATGAACTCACACTAGAATGGCTGAACTGCATTTTCTTCCTCTCTGCCAGCTTACTGTCTGATAAAGTATCCCTTCTTTCCGTATTCATAACATCATCCTAACCAACACTGCAACCATGTTAACGTATTTGCAGAGAGACATAGTCTACAGAAGCTTTCAGCCTTATAACTCCCTCAATAGTTTGAATGGATTGCATGCATTTTACTTGAGAGGAGGGGAATAAAGAGAAACATAGAGACTTTGTGCCAGACATACAATATGATACCCGGGAAGTGGTATCAGTATCTGAGAGTAGGCGTCAGATCCACCGAAAAAGAATACCCCACTGAGGAAATGATACGTTGCTAGTATTTCAACTGAGGAAACATTCATTAATAACTTTATAAGAGCAAACACTTGTCCTGACTACAAAAGAGAACTCCACAGTGTAGATTCCAGCCTTTCGGCTCCTGACAAAAAGGAAACTTTTAATAGTTTGGCAATGGCATGATCACTGAAAGAGACAATTTGATGACATCACTGCACTGAGATCCCAAACAGAAGGGCATGTCCCCAGAGGAAACATCTGGAAAGATCAAGGGCTTTTTAGCTTGTTTTTTCTGGAATCCAAAACCTTTCAAGCCTACCTTCTTCTCATAATTAGGCAAAAGTCTTCTTAGCAGGTGACTAATTGTCCCAAAAAATACAGCCTCCATTGTATTTGTTGAATAAACATATCTGTTACAGACACACGTGATATGTGAAAATCTGCCAGAGATAAACGTATGCCAGGGAAATTCCTTTGTTATCAGAATTATTTAATATTAAAATCAAAGGGTACTGTCTGAGAAATTGAAACCAAATTGATTTCGTTTTCTAAAATTCAAGGCTTACTTGTCTAATTACCCTGCCTTGGTCCAAGCTTTGGAATGTTTAATAAGTTGTGGAAGAGACAGCTGGAAGCACATTGAGTCTTTGAAAACTACACATGAAGCAAAGGCAGACAAATTTCTCAAACTTCACAGTGTTCACTTTTCAAATGAAATTTAGTTCAGTGCTGGCTTACAGCTGTCCCCAGACGTCAGTAGGCTGACCTCTCTGCAAGAATTTCCTCTGATAAAAATCTCATGTCATTTGCTAACGTTTCTCACAAGAACCATAAAAATTTAGTTGTCCCTGCTGACCAGGAGCTTCAGGACACATCCATTGCTGTCAGAATGGAGATGGTCAGAACATCAGGTGAACAACCTGCTACCTTTCTATAGTGATTCTCACTGATACGACCAGAAAAAACACCTTGTTCTTAACTCTCACCTTGCTTGGTAATGGCACCAGGGGTTGTCAGCAGAATACAGTGAACACTTGGCATCTCTCAGACCTGCTGCAAAATTATACCAACTCAGACCAATTACTCTTTTAAACTATCTCCCCACTCTTGAGAGTTTACCCTGTAACCTGATTTGAGGGGGAGTGCAGCCACTGACAAAGAGAACTTCAAACATAAACTCATCATCTCTGCTGTCATACAAGGGAGAGGCATACATCCAAAGGAACAGGAGAAATTTTAGAACAGAAATAACTGTTGTAATGAGTGGGAAAATATGGATTATTAAACTGTATAAGAACAATATTTCCAAAAAAGCAGGAACTCCACGCACAGCTGGAATTCATATGTAGAGTTAGCAAGTGCTTGAGGAAGTAGCCATGTTCTGGGGAAAATTTCATTATACAAATATGAATCTACACTGTTTTCAATAGATTAAAATGTTTAGACATAACACCAGTCACTGATTCATGCAATATTTGCTCAGAATATTATGTTTATTTATAATTAATATAGTTTATAATTAAAGAAAGCTGTGGAATTTGTCAGTAAACATTGCCTTTGTAGGAAAAGGCAGTAAAGTTTGGATTTTCCTGTGTACACATAAAGGACTGTTCATTGCTTCTTATTGTTGTTATTTTTGCCAAAACCAGCAATAACATAATCAGTCCCACTTAAAAAGCATGTATTCATCTTGCATACACTCATCATTCTTTCAGTGACATCTTTACTAAGGAGCAAACATTATCCCACAGAAAATGACTTTCCAAAATGGGCCTGCAGGGACTGTAAGAAAATTAATACAATGTTTTGCATCATCAAATAAAATTAAGTAACACTGTAGGTGACTTTTTAATATAACTTTATAGTCTAGTGCTACCAATTTCTGAAAGTGGTGTGCTGCATCAATGTTTTGTCAATGGGAAAACAACCAGGAATAAGGATGCTGAAAAAAATAAACAAAATTGAAACTACGAGCCTGGATTCAAAACTACTGGTCTTGTTAATATTCTATATGGCAGCAGCCCTAGAATTCCCCTAGGAAACAGAATATGGATATAGAAGTCTGAAAAGCATACATTTTATCATATTTAGAATGTTGCTTGGTAGTCGAACAAAGATGCACTGTGTTGCCCACAACTGTGAGACTCCTAACTGAAATAGTCTATGTGCCAAAAGCTTTCAGTGTTGCTAAGTAGGACAAAATGGGGCACGTTTAAATTTATGAATAAATGCGTGCTACTAGTACCGATGCCTCCAGTATGCTTCAGGACTTACTTTTCCCCACTGACCAGTCTGCTGATCAAATCTGCAGAGTCCTTATGTCTATGAGGTAATTTTAAAATAATAATGGTAATAGGAGTAACACATTCATCACTAGGAAATCCACTGTGATAATACTAAGGAACAGTTTACAATTCAAAGTGATTCTTTAATAAACTGTCACCTATTCAGACAATTATTCTGTAGTAAGTCCTCACTCCTCAAGCAACAAGCAAAAAAAGTTTGCTGCCCTCAGTACACTCTGCCCTTCTTTTCAAATGAACAGAGTAACAAAATACTTTTCATCATACATCTCACAAGAAGGAACAGTTTAAATAGCCTTTTAAATAGCTCCCAGAGTAGAACACTTATGACAATACAGTGTTTAAAACATCTGTTACACTTCTCTCAAAGCCAAGAATAAAAGTACAAAAATAACAGGAACCAATCCACATGACAGTGCCAAACATACCCATAGTATAAATCAACAGCATCGTCCTGTCTTTTATCCCAGGCCTAGTACACCTCCAAATGTATCTCATGTGGGTTACTTCAAAATATTTATCAAAAAAGACAGGCTTACCATGTTGCTGAAAGGCATTCTTCCATTGCATCTTTGGCACAAGCTGAAGGCCAGGTCCCTGCTCCCAGAAAAATCTGGTCCATCACTGTTATGTCCAAACAAGGAAAGAGGCAAGCTGCAAGTCCTACCTGAAAGGTAGCAAGCACCACCCCCATTAAGAGTTCACAGTAATACTGCCATACAGCTGCAGAAGTGATTTTCCATTATCTCAAGGGTAAAGGACATGGGAAACAATCCATACCTGGCCTTAGTTAACGTTTTCAAAATACACATACCCCTCAGTGTTCAAGGCTTCCTTGGAAGTACAGCTTTTCACTGAAATCTATTTAATTAAGAAAAAAATAACTTCCATGAAGAAAATATTCATCTATTACCAGTGGCACAAATTTTAACATAGTCAATGCTGTAATTTTCAACTCTTTCTGGAAAGCAAGTCAGATAAAACCATAGTTAGAAGGCCACCTCCCTGCAGGAAATGTGTTTTAGGGCTAGTGGTGGCAATGGTGATGAGGAGATAGTTGGACTAGATGATCTTGTAGGTCATTTCCAACCTTGTTATTCTACGATTCAGGCAAAGGTGATGCAGAACTCAACCGAAGGAACAAATGGGTCAGGTTTCAGGCAGCTCACAGTAAAGTCTTCATTCTTCTCTTCTTCTAAACAGCATGCATTCAGTCTTTTAGATGGAAGGAAATCTGTTGCTCTTCAGTTTGCTGGCCATCTAAGAAGAGTCTGAGAATGACTTAAATTGATGGAGAGATTCAGATCTTTAACAAGAGAGGAAAGAGGCAGCCCAGCTAACACATACAGATAACCAAGTGCTCAACGTTTGCCTGAAGAGTTCTGACAATATTTTCTCAAAACATATCTGCAGGGTTTCTTCTGGTTCTGCTGTTACTGCATGTCTCTGAACACACTTTTGTGGTAACTGGTTATGGAAGAGGCCTATGTAATTCAAAGACATATTGTTAAATAAGGGAATGAAATTATCTGGGAAAAAGTACTGTACAGAAAGATATTTTTCTTCTGGGTTTCTCCAAATTAGAGTTGGTTTTGATATGGTCAGGAATGTGTGAGGTCAGCTTCATCTGAAACTTGTCAGCTGTCCAGATGTAATGCCTAAATCAAATCTGGAGCTGACTACCTCATTTCTTGCGAAGCTGTTTGTCTTCCAATCATTTTCTTTTCCTCTAGACAAATATCTTAGAAGTTAGTAAGTTTTTTCCTTATAAAACTCAAGAAAAGAAAGTTAATGCTCATGCCATCCTCTACTCTTCTCTGGAAGAGAGTAGTGTTTGGTAGTGCACACATTCAACTCACGCAACAGTTCCGGGACTTGAATCCAACATTCAATTTTTTTGATCCCTGACAGCTCGAGGTGTGAATTTTCACGAGGGCCACAAAGATCATTCAATCACACAATATGTCCTCCTCTGCGACATAGGCCAAACATTTCATTTAGCTAGAGGTCCAAAATTCTTGGTCAGTTCCAAAATAGATGCAGAGAAGAAGAGAAATAAAAGGTGGCGGCTGCTGCTTCTTCTTGTGGATGTAGGGGCATGAGGCAGCTACGGGCATCTGACAGCAAATCCCAAGGCAGTGAGAAGGTTGAATGAAAGGAAAGGAAAGAAAAGAAAGGAAAAGAGAAAATGAAAGGTAACTGTGTCTAAAATTGACTCTACTGTTACTCATCTAATTCTCCTCCTACAGTTGCACATAATCTTTCCATCTCTGTCAACTTCCTTTTAATTTCACCCAAAATATCACTTCCCCTGTTCTCAGCCCTTCATCCCTTTTTCCTCTTCCACTGATTTCACACTCCCCTTTTTTTTTTTCCCCTCCCCCTCTTGCTGAATAAAATTGGAAGGCTCCAACATCCTCTGGGTAGAAAAACTCAAATAGGCCTACCCAGCTAGACAGGCTTTGACTGCCTCTGCCAGCCAGAAGTTTCCTAGCATAACAGCCCCGATTAATGTGATACTTGGAAGTCAAACATCATTCATACCTACATTTTCAAAATAGACCTAAAAATAGTAACAGAAGTTGTTATTATGCTTCCACAGCAGAGATGTTCCCTAATTTTCCATAATTACAGCTAAGCCTCATGCACAGAGGATATAATTAGAAAAATAAAAATGTTTGTTGAAGCATTCAGTTGGTAGGCCTAAAATTGTAGTTTTAAGCTGTATGCTTGTGATTTCTAAAAATTACAAGCATTGGTTCTTGTAACAGGAAGTACTTTCATACAGGAATGTCAAGTCAGTTCTATATTGGAAATTTTTTTTCTGGAATGCAGAAACAAGAGATTGCTACTGTGCCTATTCACTGTTAATGTCAGCAGAAACTGATGCTGACTTCAAGCAGAGCTGGTACAAACTCTGCAACTGAAAGAAATCCATTGATAAAATTAGATTCCTCTCTAATCTGCTCAGAAATGAATTTGTGCTTTATTGAATGAAATAGAAAAAAGCATTTCACAAATATGTTTGGTGCCTTACTACTGCCCTTTCACATATAATTAATCATCCTCTGTATTTTTCAAAGGAAGAAATTACACATGTGAGAATGAGAATTTGGAATTTGAGATAGACTCTACCACAGTATATATAGCCAGGCTGGTTCTCATCTTTATTCAAATCATTTCACACTACTCTTGACAACCCTCATAATGACTGAAAACTCCTTGAAGCCACACTGCTTGTGCTGTTTGTCCAGTGTGAAGTTAGATATCAATTGAATATTTCTCCCAGAATTTTAGAGATAACATGGCTAAATTACAGCATCAGTGATAAATCGTGTGAATTAGGAAACTACCTTTGTGGTGAAGAAACATTAGCTCCCACATCAAGTTTATTCACATCTCCTTCATAATTGAAGAAAATATTCACAGCACATAGCCCACAAACATATAGAGGCTCTTTGCATTAGCAGAATTTTGAAATCAGATAAATTAATCATAAGAAGAAAAATCTAGAGCTTGAAGTATCCTCTTGGAAAAAAATGATAATAAAAAAGACAAAAGTCTCCACAGGAAGAGTGAGTAATGGATATCTGGAAAACTCAGTTGGTCCAGCAGAACAAGATAAGGCAACTCAATACTACAGAATTAACTAAGGTACAGTTGACCTTCACCTACAAAGCAGACAGAAGTTCAGTTCAGCTGGAATTAAAACATCAGTCATAATTTTCTTTTGTTATCTGGATGCTCCAGAAACTCTTATAGGTCTAAAGACAATGAAAGCTCAAATAAAAGCAGTCACATTATTTGCATACAATTAAAAGAAACGAGCAGCTATCACCCTACTCAGAACCTCTGTGTTAGCAGATCCTCCAAAATCCTGTCCTTAGTCCCTGTACAGCAATCTCTGTAGTACTGAAAGATGGAAGCCATCTCTGCAGTTAATACCATTTTCCAGGCTACGTTTGCTTGAAGCTTATTTCAGTGTCAAACCCCCATCCAATATTAAAGCACACGTAATTGCTCAGCGGGACCTGAATTCAGTGCAGTGTTTAGTGGCCAGAGGAACTCTCTCCCACTGCATTACTGTATATATTCCCTGATGTGACAGCAAATCACTTTTCTAGACTTCACTTTATCAAACTCTAGTCTCAGTCTCACAACTCAAGACAGGTTTAAGCACTATATGCTGCCTCAGCCAAACGCAAGAGCTGCTTGCTTTCAGAGATCCCAGTTTTTGCTTGATCTTTATAACATTACAGGATCCAGCAAGAAACTTTGCTTTCCCAGCCCTACTTGTTCAAACACTGACCCTGATCTCAACTTTAAATACACAGCAGATAGCTCAATGTTTCCAAAAAACAATAATAGTCTTTGTTCTTGGGTGATCAGGATCCCACTCTACCTCCGATCTGACAATATCCAACTAGACAATATCTCATTGCTTGTTTGCTTCAACAGTCTCTCTAACTCCAACCCTAACTTACCCATCTCCACGACCAGAAATTATCATTTCAGTCATTACCAGATGTAAATAAAATACATCCTGCAGCAGTCTGTCAGCTCTTGGTTTCTATTGTTTCCACCAGTAAATCTTCCTCCGAATCCCCAGAGAAATCAAACACTAAGCCTAATCCCAAAAGCCTACCTCAAATTCTAACACAGATATCCCAGCCAGCAATTGAATATGACGCAAGCCATACTTTCCCAGTGGTTCAGACTTGAAGCCTGTTTTTACAGACAATACAGGCTTCCTCCTCATGGCAGCAAGAGACATTTGTCAGGGAGAAGTTATACAGTGCAGACTGGACAGGGGTCATCCAGTAACGCCTTTGTAATGTAGAAGATCCAACCTTCCAGGGTGCATTTCCGGAGAGAATAGATGGGACAGGAAATGGGCCAGCCCACATGATAACATCAGTGTTAACTTTAGTAAAATGATATAAACACGGTATCCTGTTCATGGAAAGATGGAGGAAGAAATGCTATTCAGAATTCATATAACAGTAATTACACTTCCTCATTAAGGTTCATGTTACTGATTACATTTTCCAATTATATTAAACAAGCCAAGCTTTTGTAGTGCATTTTAAATAAACTGAGTAAAAGAACATTCATGCTATGAAACTTCCTGTCAAATCATTAATGAATTAAAAAAAAATCATTTTTGAGAATCTTATATTCAAGTGAGTTTGTAATACTCTTTATTTACCTGTCTTAGCTGGAATAGCACAAATAAGTTTATAAATTTCTCCTGACATTTTTCAGCATAAAGGTTACAGATGGACTTTACTCTCAGTAAATTTAGCTGGCAGTCAGTTGATTCTCAGAACATTACTAATTCTTAAATCCAGCCCTGAAATGCCCAGTATACATCTCAATTGTGCAATTTTTTTCCCTGAGTATGGAAGAGGGAATTCAAGAAAGTAATTGCAAAATCTGAGGCTGTGCAGCCTCACAAAGTAGACTTCATAGATTCCTCTAGAGAGGTACATCCAGTGCAAGAGTCTTGCAGGTAATATGAAGCATCCCCTGTAGAAACCATGCCCCCTTCGCCACAAAAGGAACACTGGGAATCAGTTCTGCGTGTACAAAAAAGTATTTGCTACTAACCCTTTGAAGCTGGGTTCTCGAGAAAATAACAGGCAAGATTTTTAAAAAAAAAAACTTTTTTTTTTTTTTTCCTAAGTCCAGAAGTGAATTTAAGATATTCATGTCACATTGAAAACAATTCCATATAGGAAGTTTTAATTGCTAAATCCAGGTAAAATGACCCACAGAAATATTACTTAAATGTACTTATATTTGCAAAGTTTAATCAACACTGCAGGACACAAAACTTTCTACTTTGCATGAAAAGGAAAAAATAAAAGGAATAATTTCAAAAAATAAAAATAAAAAATCTGAAGCCATATTTAGGCTTAAAGATTAGAATACTAAACAAGGCAGTTTGGAGAAATACTTTCCTGAAGAAAAAAATCCAGTTTCTTAAGGAATTCTTCATTTACTATATGAACTTCTTTCAAAGTATCAAATGAATTCTGTGCGAAGCAGAAACATGCCACAAAAAGGCAGTTGTATAAAAGTTAAAAAAAAATGCAATGCCACTGAAGAAAGAAAAAAGAGAAGATAAAGAAAAAGCCAGTTTTCAATCATCTGACTCTAGGACTAGGAGCAGGAGAGACATGCTAACTATGAATGTCATACAGATTCTATGTTATTAATCATTTCTGATGCTATTAAAACTAGATGGCCATTCAGTTGGATGCATCTTTTGTTTTTGTTACAGCCTGCAAAGTTCTGCATTTGATCTCTCCCTCTACCTATTTCCTTTCTGAGCTTGTTCCCTGATCTATTTCAAGCATAATCACATCACTTTACATTTCCCTCTCATTCTTTCCAAATATTTCCTCTAAAGACTCCAACATGCCTTCAGTTTCCCAGTATGAAAAAAGTCCAAGTACATCCTGGGTTTCCTTCTGTCTTCATTGAACAATCAACAACAAGAAGAAGTTGGTTGGGTCTCATTCGGTGCTTTCCACCAATGATCTGGATGAAAGGATAGAAAGCACCCTTGCACCTTCAGCAAATTTGCTGATGGGATGAGGCAGTGAGGACTCTGACACACACCAAGGCTGTGCTGCCTTTCCATGAGACCTGTATAGGCTGGAGAGTTGGGCAGAGATGAACCTGGAGAGGTTCAATAAGGGCAAGTGTAGAGGCCTACACCTGGGGAGGAATAATCATATGCATCATGTGGGTTAGGGGCTGGCCTGCTGGAAAGGAGCTTTCCAGTCAACTAAACAAATTATTCATAAGATACAGTTCTCCTCATTGAGATTGAACTAAGGAACAGTTAATTCCTTTGTGCTAAGGCAAATTGGTTTGTTTTCTTTTTTCCATTTAAATTTCTCATTCTTCCATCACTTGAATTTGGATGCAGTGAAATAGGAAGGCTCAGAATGGATCTGTATAAAAAAAAGGGTTTTTTCCAGGACAGAAAAATTTCTCTAGGAACCACTCTGTCAGAGTACAATAGAATTCTGTTGTGCAGGAATTCAAAATAAGAAATTATTAATTATCAAAAAAAAAAAAAAAAAAAAAGCTGAAGTATCAACAGACTTGTATAGAACAAGGATTTTTGACACTAGAATGGAAAATATTCTCCAAAATAAAGGTAGTTTGAGAGCTTAATTTTAGTTGCAGAGTGCAATATTCTTTGTTTTATAGACATCCAAAACCCAATATGAGAGCAAGGGGAATTTCTTCTTAAATGAAAACAGACTTCGGGGAGCAAGACTTGTTTGGTTTACATTTTTTAGCTTTGACCTTACTTGTGAGACACTGTGATTTCAACAACTACATTATTGCTAATCTGTGCTGGAAATTTTAAAGCATTTAGCTGGAAGAGGTCATTTCTGCATTAACTGTATAGTTTTCCAAAGCCCTAAAGATAAAAGGAGACAATGAAGACTGTAATTTGTACACTAGGGGGAAATTTTCTAAAACAATAATTTCAAGATAGGAAATGAGTGTATATGACAAACTTGTAAAAATGTTACTATTAAGAACCAGTTATGGTATGTCTTTAATATTATCATAATATTGAAGGAAAACCGTAACAGTAGGAACAATAGGAAAGACATACAAACAACACCACTACAATTATTTATAACTGAGCAAATGAAGCTTGCCTTTTCCCCCCTGTAGATTTTGGAAATGAGTGTTTAATTTGGAAAAAGGATAACCAAGCAAGACTTACTCATAGAAGGAAAAAAAGAGTGTTTCCTTTTAAAAATAAATGTGTTTACAAAAGCTGGAGTCATCTGATATGCATCAGGTCAAAATAGTAAAAACAGGGCAGGGGGAGGAGAATAAGCAATTTCTTTTATATTCTTACATGCTATGCTATGACTAACAAAGAAAGAAAAAGAAAACAAGAGAAGTCTCTAGAAATGTTGAGACTCCTTTGAGGCTGAGAACTGGTACAGTTACATTGGTTGCATTTACATCTGCGTGCAGCACTGTGTTCTGTGCTGGTACTTTTTCCCTCAGGGATTCTTTCAGATTCTCTGCCCTCAAGCTTCACTTCCCCATCCAAGGCCACTCCTCTCAGAAATAATCACCCAGAAACATCCCCTTCCAGATGTTCCCCAGCCTTCACCCACAGCTTATGTTATTGCAAAACGCTGCACTCCTCTCTCTTCCAGTGTGGCCTGAGAGCCTGGATCTCTTTTCTGTTGGCCTGCTTGGGTCTGACTCATTTACTGTAAACGTGTAACCAAAGTGTACACTTATATAAAATACAAATTGAAGCATCTTCCACATTTCCCTATATGCACACATGAGGAGGTGCAAATATTAACAGGAAGATTAATTTAACGAAGGGAAGGTTAGAATAATCTTGTTACCAGGTGATGCTTTGCTCCATCAAAGGAGGGCTGCAGCTGAGCCAGATGTGTGCTCAGGAATCATTTCAGAGGAGTTTCCTTTTCTGGTCAAGCTGGCACATTTTTGTGGCAGCGAACATTGGTAAAAACTACAGACTGTTGGCCAGCAATTTTTATTAGGTTCTCCATTGACACTGAATTTTTGTATAATAAAAGCACATGAAGCATTCATCTAGCTAAAAGACTATGTTACTGAGCTTTCTGACAACAGTTGTAAATGCCTTTGTTAACTTCAAAGCTCACCCTTGCAGCATTCATTCTCTTTCCCTTGAGGGGAGCAGCATTTGGTACAGAGAGCAGGGGCTGGCATCCCTGCAATCAGAGGGCCCCTCATTCAGAGCCCTTAGCAAAGGAAAATGAAGCTGGGAAAGGCCTGAGTCCTCCCCACTCTCAGCCAGTACACACAACCTGTAAGAAATCTCTGACAGCCCACAGCCAGCCCTACAAAAGGAAGGTGGGGATGCCTGGAAAAAACAGGCACAGAGTAGGCTGCAGCCAGCAGAGCAGGGGGGACACTTTTGACCTGTCTGTAAAATATAAAGCCCTGCACAGCACCATCATGTTTTTATCTCCAGATTAACAGACAAGTTAATCCTAACTACTTGCACACACTGCCTTATTTGACATATCTTGTCCATCCCTCCTTTAAGCAGCCAACTAAGACCAGAGTGGTATTGGGATACACCAAGAAGTATTTACTTCTCTGAGATGCACACTGGTCCCTCATAGGCAGAGCCCTTACTTTGAGGCAGGTAGGTGGCAAGTTTGGACAATGAAAGGGATCTTACAATGTCCATGTCAGAACTAATGCATACATTAATCAGGATTAAAGCTAAAGATTAAAATGGTCGCAGATCTTACCACAGCACCATTCACATAGCAAAGTTACTTCCGATCTGCCCTCTTATAAACCCAGAAAAAATTAGTACTGAAACAAAGGTAGAACACTGAGCTCCATTGCAAAGTGTACCTTCCACACTGCAAGACAATGGAGTGGAGAATATCAGTGGTGCCAAGGGAGCTCATGTCCTGCATTGTGCTTGCAAGGTGCTGTGGTGCAGGAGGTCAAACAGAGCTGTGAGCTGAGCAGAGAGGCACCAGCTTGTGAAACGCTGTCTGAGAACTTGACACTTCTTGCTGTTTTGTACTGTGTGTTCTGTCCGCATGGGTAGGCCAGAAGAATTTTTAGACATAAATTTACTACTGGGAAATTTTTGTTAAAAAACCTACTATAGGTTGTGCACTGAAAACAGTAGCAGGAAACGTAACATGAAAGCAGCACCGTCACTAGGTACTCCACTCAGAGTAAAACCAAAAGAGAAGAAACGGCTGAAATTTATGTGCTGTGTCTGCCAAAATTCCCACTTCAGGTTTCATGGGTTTAGGCTCATATTTTCCTTTAAAAAGTATTTTCTCTTTTCACTGCAAAAGAAGATACACCATCACCAGAGGAAACTCAGCAGACAGAATACTTTCTCTACAGTGAGGTTAACAATCACAACAAACTGAAAAAAATTGCACCGATAGTTTGGTTACAACTTCTCCTTTTAAGCTTATAATAAAAACAGGTAAAGCAATATTTCAACATTTCCAGAATTGCTGAGTAAATAAAGGCTAGAGCCTATATTTGGGCATCTACAAATCTCTGGCAATTGGCTGTATCTACCATCTCTTTTGTGTTAATTGTTTGGGTATCAGAACTAAACATGTCTAAATGCATACTTTGATTTTCAATATATTAATGCTAGCTTCTGTCATTGCGAGCTGATTGTTACCTGTACTTTTAATTTTGCAGCTTTTTATTTTTGTGCATTCTTCTGCACAGAGGGAATGAACCTTCTCAAAATCAAATCTGTAGTATTCTGCCTTTACTATGCACTTTGCATTAATGAGGACTACTTCATCATCATTAAGCAGTGGGCAAAAATTATACACTCTTGGTCCAACTACGATTAGAAGAAAATTTCCATCTGTGCTGTCATGTTCAGAGCCAGAATGTGAAATTTGACCAGATCTGGCTGCAAGGTGGGGATAGGCACCTGGGCACGGCAAGAGGAGCTGTGGCTTGCATAGCTGATGACATGTCTGTGGCACTGCCCTGAAGAGCCCTGCTTGGTAAAATCACAGCAGTACATTCAGCACAGGAATGGAGGAAATATGCTGCTTTATTTTGTTCTCCTATGCTGTCCTCCTTCCCTGTATTGGATGGGAGCCACTTCTGTGGCTGCTGAGTGCAGGGCCATGAGGAATTAATTGCCTGCTTGCCATCTGTATGCCAGATGCAGAAAAAAATTATTTCAGCTCACCTGTGGGTGAGCAGAAGTTCTTGGCTTTAATTCATTACAACTCAGATGTACTGCCAGCATGTGCTTCGGTTGCCAGACTTTCCCAGGGAGCACAGAGGGGATTTTCATACATGGGAGAATTTGCATACAGCAGTGTAAACATCCCAGCAGAGCAGGCATCCAGTGACTTTTCCACCTGCCAGAATTGCGGAAGTTTCTAAAGCATGTGGCAAAAACAGCCCACAAACAAACAAAGGTGCAAATCCATTATAAAAGTGAAGGTTTCTTCTTTTGTTGACAAAAGCAGAAGCCTGTCCAAGGCTACAAGATCTACTTCTATGTTTTTACCAATCAAATCTTATCAAAATAAAACACTTGGGTTGTAACTTTGGAAGAGCATTCTTAAATGCTTAATATATAATACTTTAAATATTTAACAGAATCACAATTAGCATCTCTAAATGAAAACAAAGAGTTCGTGTATTCCCCTCTAATGTACGCAATGAATGCTAGAGAATTCCCCAAGTTTCCTGCAGAACCAACAACTTCTTACTGTAACAGCCTTCTGCCTGTGGGAAGCTACCATCTTCTCAGCAATATGCCTGATGAAGACAAATCTTTCCCTTGTTAAAAAATGAGCCCTGTTAGAAGTACAGTGAGAAGATTGCTGCATCGTTAGCACTGATTCATCTTACTCTTGACTGATATCTGATACATTAAAAACAAACTAAGGCACATTTTAACATCCTAATCACTTTCGCTTTCTTTGTCCAGGTCAAACAGAGGGAAAGAAAACCTCCTAAAACCAAACCTTGAAAAAACAACTTATTTAGCTTTGCAAGTTGCATCTTGCAAACATCATGCCTCCAGAACTTCTGAATTTTGGTGGTTTACCAAAGTACATTTAATTTTGCTTTTGTTCAGTACTGGGGACCAGATGATCCAGAATAGTTCAGAACTTTCTGTCTCTGTCTTATGACTTCCAGTGCTTTCTTCAACCCTTTGTGTCACACCCCATGATCACTCCTAATCCCTTCCTCTTGCTTTTCACTTTTTCAGTGAAAAAAAGAAAGAAAAGGAAGGAAGAAAAGGAAGGAAGAAAGGGAAGGAAGAAAGGGAAGGAAGAAAGGGAAGGAAGAAAAGGAAGGAACACTTGCAACAAGATTAGTCCGCTCAATCTGCCTATATACACCAATTCCTATTTTCTATATTCCTATGGCTCAGTATTTAAATCCACCCTGTTGTCAGCACATTTGGCCTTCTGTATACCTTTCTTTTCTCCTTCTGCCTAATGTACAAAGCACACCTTGACAGATAATTCTTATCTTCTATCTCTAAGTGTTCTTATCTGTCCCTATAATTTCTCTAGAGAACTTAGAGGGATAACAAGAAGTTTTTTGACAAGCTTCAATCTAATGTACATAAAAATGACAAGGGAGTTAATGTGCAGTGGAAAAGGGAAATTAATTAAGGTGCAAGCTCCTAGTAAAACCCCTAGGAATGTTCCAGTGAACAGTAATGCAGGCCATGGGCAAGACTAATCAAGAGATTAATCAAGAGCTATAAAAGCTCTTGTAAAGTAAGAGTCACAGTCTGTTTACTTTTATCCACACAGGCTTAACTTTTAATCTAAATCAATTCCCTATTTTTCTCCTACGTGCTTTTTAAAGCTAGCAAGAAACTACTGTCTCAAATGACCCCATGTGAGTACCCTAAGTCATCTATCATACAACATGAGATGCCACAGAGAGTGTTTGCATCCTCAATGCAAACCAGCAGCTTCAGCAAGAGTAAAAAGAACAGTATAGTAATGGACTTTTGCTTGTGATTAAAAAAAAAAAAAAGAAGAAGAAGAAAAGAGAAGAAACCCTCACAAAGTAGCTCATTAAATGGCTACTGGCTACTAAATGGCAAAATGAATAATGAAGCTCAGATGTCTGTCACAAAATGCTACCAAGAAGACGACAAGTATTACTATATTTATATCCTCAATAAATCTTGCAGTTTCTCTTGTTTGCCTTTCTCCATACTTGAAGTTAAGCCATGTGTCTACCAACAAACAAGGGCTGAGACTTGGTAACTGGCTTCACTTTAAGACTTCAGGCTCAAGCCACATCTAAATCTCAACCATTCTTCGTCTAAGACATTTCCTCCTCCAGACAGTCAGCCAAAAATCCTGTCCGTGTTCTCATCATGTCAAGTGTTGCACCATCCTTTTCTCAGAAGTTAACAAGCACAATGTTCTCCTGCTCCACTCTACCTAGAAAGCAACCATGAGGACAGCTTTCTCATTTTTCCCCCATTACTTCCTTCTGCTGTCAGCCCCTCATCAATATCTCTGCCTATGTGCCCATCAATATCAGATCAGTCAGGTCCACTCAGCCTGCTCATCATCACTGCTCTCAGCAAGAAATCTCTTGCAAAACCCACATGTGCATGGAGCTCCTATTAAACAAATACAAAAGCATTTTGCTGTTCTTCAAGGACAGACAGTCTTTTCTGTCTCAACACACAGACAGGAGTGCTGATCCAAATGAACTCTCTATCTCCTTGCTCTACTTCTCCTTTCCCTTCCGACTGCTTGGGACTTCCCGTTATCTGGCTTTGCACTTTATCTGTAAGTTATGTTGAGAGGGCAGTGAGGAGAGGCAGGAAGGACGCAGATACCACTTTTACACAGGTCACAACAGAGGTCTTCATGCAGAAGCAGGCTTCCCAGACACTGCAATAACAAACACACACAGCATAGCTAGTAGAGGCAGATTCGTTCCTCAGTTCCACCTGTGATGCCGAGCAGCCAGAGCAGGGACCAAGCTCCCAAGGCAGCAGAACTCTGTGCCTTGGAGCAGGCCCACACTCCAGCGCCCCTCTTCTTCTTGTCTGAGACGAGATCCAGTGATTTCAGAGAAAAATCAAAAGCCTGTCAGTAGCCCACGCCTCCAGCCCCACTGCGTGATTCACAGCTACCCACTACACATCCTCCTGCCAAGATGACTGCAGTCCCAGCCTCTCACGCCTGGCTGACACACTGTAAATGAGTTCTGGAGGTCAGCGATCTCACAGCAGGGGCCAGGAAAAAGCGAGCAGCCACATCACTGAGGGGAGGAGCAGCGCTGCTGGTGCTGCTGCACACTGTTGTGGGAAACAGAGGGTCAGGACTCCGGCATGCTCCAGAACATCACCAGCCAATGTGGTAACTGCAGGAAAGTTGTGAAGATAAAAAAAAAAAAATGCTCATCTACCTGCTAAAATGAGATAATGGACAAGTGTTGCAGTGAGAAAGGGGTTCTGCTTGGTATCATTGCTTCTCTTCCAACTGTGAAAGCTGAGTGCCATCTTAGAACAGGAGAAAATTCTGAAGTCACAAATATTTGCTCCTCTACTCATCTGCTTTCTCTGCATCCTCTGCCAGATGCAGATCACTGTCTGCTGGAAAGCCACACAGCCTCTCATCTGCATGCAAGAAAAAAAACCACATAGCATCAAGAAGTCACTTGCACAATGATGACATTGTATCCCAGACATCTTCATTATCTGTGCTGCTCACGAAGGAACTTGGGGTGGGAGACATCAAAACCCTCAGCATGGGAAGCATTTTGGTTGACATTCCAGTACAAATAGCCTTGCCCTATTAGACTGTTTGTCACTAGAAGTGACGACATCAGGATTTGAGTACACCCTGATCTAGATTTTCAGAAGCAGATAAAGAAGATGGGTATCACAATCCACTTTCACATGTATGTACTGATTCATTCAAGATAAATCAACATATAGAGAGAGTAGATGGGAGCTGGATTTTGGGTAAAGATACAAAGTGTTCTGGTTAGGAAGTGGGAGAGGTAGGATTTTATTTCTCAAAAGTGCCTGGGGAATTTTTATCTTGTGAGGCTCAGCAGGAATATTGCAAGCTGATTAAGTGACGGTCAGACCAATTCCCTGGTCCTGTTGCTAATGCTTTTATCCATTGTCATCTGATATTTGGACAGTGATTCATCTCACACTCATTAGTAGTAAAACATTCTTTTTCCCTTGATGATATCTCTAAGCTAAACTGGAAATAAGAGCATATTTGGAACACTATGGGAGTCACGTCTGATACAACTTCCTTCAGGAAATCACCTGGCAGATCTGCGCTTGATACCCTCAAAAAGCTGCTGCTGTTTTATAGCAATTTACCTAACAATGCCTTAATGAGGAGCCACAAAAAAACCTATTTTTTCAAAGCATGAAGACTTAAAAGTATCAGAAGTTTTCTCAAATAAGTGTTAAATCAAACTTTTATAAAGAACTTAGAATCTTCAGTTGAGAAGATAAGTGATATTATATTGTTAATTTTGTTTATGATTTTCAATAGTCCTTAAGCTTTTAATAGGAGATGGATGTTTCTAACCAAACCAAGTTAACAGAGAACACATTTCTAGCTTCTAAGTGAAGAAATACTTTGATGAGCTCAAAAATTACTCACTGTTGCAGTCCACTTCCAATTTTCCCCTTGTGGCTGTCCACGCCATAATGACAAGGTAAGCAATTTAGCAGTAAGTGGTTGTAATGGATTATTATGAGCTCCTTTCACAACCTCACTGATCCTTCAGAATCTTATCTTAAGGCATCCTCCACCTCTTCCATAAATCACATCCCACAGCCCTGCTATTCCAACCACCTTTCCTCCTGCGTGGTGTGCAGCTCCACACCCTGTTTGTCATATCCTTGGCTTCCACATCCCCCTTGGCTTAGCTTGTTTTTTAATCAAAGTAATCTATCGGGATTTCATTTTCCTCCTCCCTAAGGAAAACAGTAGCATCCAATGCTATTAAATCTTCCTTCATGGGAATCAGAATGCTGGTGCTGTTTCGTGGATATATTTTATTTTCCTAAAGAAAATAAAAACAATGATACCAGAACACAGCCTTCCTTTAGTTTTGCAGTCAAAATTTTAAAAGTTGCATAGCAGCACTAAGAATCTCAGCTCTGATTTTCACACTTTTTGCAAAAAGCAGCATCTCAGGCTGTTGAACTCCAAGTTCTTTGAATCATAGAATCACCAAGGTTGGAAAAGACCTCTAAGATCAGCCAGTCCAACCATTCAGTTACACATGTCCCTCAGTACAACATCTAAATGTTTCTTCAACACCTTCAGGGATGGTGACTCAAGCACCTCCCTGTGTAACCTGTTCCAGCACCTGACCACTCTTTCAGAGAATAAATTTTTTCTAATGTCCAGCCTGAATCTCCCCTGGTGCAAATGAAACACAGACGACCCCTATCTCACCACATTTCCAATAGCTTTTAGGCTCTACTTCTCTCTGATCCTGCTCTGCTCAGCATGTTACTGAGAGTTTCTTTGCTCAGTCTTGTTTGCTCCCTTCTTTGTGCGATACATGGTTGGAGATCACAGTAGCCTTCAGAAGAGAACATAATTCAACAAAAGAGCTTTGTAGAGTAACCTCATACAAGCTATCATGAACTCTATAATAAAGAATTGAAGATTAGTTTCAACTCTGAATATGTGATATCTTCCTTGCTACGTAGCACCTACAGTTATGACTTCTGTCAAGTTAGAAAATGTGTTCAGAACAGACTAAGTAGGAATCAGATTGCTTTATATGTTGCAAAATAACTCTTGGTAATTTAAAATACACAGTAATTAGGGGAGGAACTCTCTTGTAAAATAAACACAAGGGACATGATTCAGGAGCTGTAAAATGCTAAACAATCAATTGCTTTAAGGAATGGGTGGATGCAAAGAGTTACTCTCACCTTTTTGCTCCATCCAAGGACAAAAAGCAATGCTTACAGACTTGACTTGTAGATGATTTCCAAGCCCAAAATAAGTCTCCAGTAAAATGGGAGCCTACTGGCAGGAATTTCATTATTTTCAACACCTGGTTTACGTGAAATCAATGTACCAATTGTGTACAGCACCCTCAAAACAGACTACATTCCCTGGAAACACAAATAATCTTTTTAAGGAAAGTGAAGGATTAATGTATCTTAATAAACCACAATATACATCATGGAAAAGCTTTTCATTAATGAGATTACTAGATGAAAAATATATCATATAAAGAAAATAGATGCATGCATTCCTGATTGCTATGCAATATCAGTAAGATAATTCTGAGTAAGGAAATGTAAAGGAAGAAAGGAAAACACACTATTTTAATGTCAGAGTTGAAATGGGAGAACATATCCTCTAGAGATGGTGCCATGCAAATCAAATTCTCACATAGCAGATAGGTGACATTTTTCAGAACAAAGCTCTTATTTGCTGAATATTTGACTATTGCTAAATTCAATGCAAAGATTGCATATTTGAATCGCTGAAAGTAATTAAGAAATCTGTATTATTTTTGATGAGTTTAAAAGTCTCAGCTTTAAAAAAGTAAGCAATCATGATTTATTTGCGTTTTCAAAATTAAATGCTTCTGTTGTTTATGAATTAAGGTAATAATTTTGTAATAATATAAAATTTAGAAATACTAAGGAACGGAGAGTGTTACTTGCCTTTTAAAAAGAGAAAAAAAAAAAAAAAAAAATCCCCCACATTGCTTTGATTCCAAAGGACTATTTTGCCAAAGGGAGATAAAGTCACAGAAAGCTATTCTTCTCCTGTGATGTAAACGGCTGTTTCTGGAGCTGTTTCACCTCTGCACATCAGCATACTCCTTCCTATATGGCCCTGGGAGGAGGGAAAGCAAGGGTCTTCCTCAGTGAGGCAAGTAGAGACATAAAAACGTGGACTCTGTTCCAAACTTGAATCTGTCCCTTGTTAGCTCTTCTGCATTTGCAAGGGCTGCCATCAAGCTGTAAATCCATAGAGCCACAATGAGCTTCTACACAACAGCATGGGCTCTGGAAGGACACAAGAACTTGAAAACAAAGCAGCAAGTGCTAAGTGGAAGGAGTCAGCAGACAGAGAAGTAGGAGTATGGGAGCAATGGAGATATGGTACGGAATGAGATAAGGTAAAACAAAGAAAGGGATAAACAACTCTCAAAAGACATTTTTAGCAATGAAAAAAAGACCCAAAGTTTTGCACTGCAATAGATTCATTGTGTTAAGTTGCTGTTTTCACTTCGGAATGAATTTTAAATATGTGAAATGTATTTCTTGCAGAATTTGTACATATCATGAAGCTACCTTGGGCAGCTTTATCTCCTTGGTTGTTCAGGACATTTTGTGCTTCAGCTGCAGTAGCTTTACTGTCTAAACAGAAAGCATATCTACCACTTGAAGGTGACCATTTGTGACCTTTCTTCTAAATCTTCCCTGAGGACTGGCAAAACCCTGGAAAAATCACACAACCTACATTCCACTTCTGCAGTTTCTGAGTAGAAGAGGTATGAAATAGCATCACTTCTGTCTTTCAATTTACACTCCCTTAAAAGAAGGTCCAGTATAAGGTTGAACAGGAACCAGACAGCTTTTGGAGGCAAGACTAACATTGCAGAGTGGTTTAACACCACAAAATAGAACCTGGGGGAAAAAACACTCGAGAAAAAGGATGAATTGGAACAATAAAGAAAAAAAAATTGTTAACGTTTAGCACAGAGCAACTCACCTTGCTGCAAAAATAGAGTGAGAAGGGGAAGGCACACATAGTTAGCTTTAGCCACCGCTTAGAACAATAATTTCCACCAATTTTGTTTTACCTCCCTAATAATCTCTCTCAGGGTCTAACAGGAACAGAAAACTCCCCCTGTACCACAAGAAAAACTCCACTCTTTCTGTCCTTAAAGGTCATTATTCCTCTTATTATGAAGTTGAGAAAACCCCAGAAAACGTTTCAGATCCTTGTACTTTTTAGTAAGCATTTTTTTCAAATATTAGTTTCAGCTTGTAGGAAACATTGCTTAAGTACTCATAGGCACTTCCGCTTTTTCAAGGGAAAGGATTAATTTTCATTTTGACATGCTGCAATCCAAAGCCAATCTTCTGCCTGTGAGAAAGGATTAGGGCCCACGCAGTTTTCCTTTCATTCTTTCTATTCTGCATTATGAGAATTTGCATCATCTGGGATTACACAACTCAGATCAATGCAATCAATACCTGCAGGCAAGGTGAAATGCTGTCAGAGTATTGCTCAAACAAAGTAGGTTGCAATGAGCTGCATTTACCTTCGAAAGAGGAACTAGCACAGTGTTGTAACTAGTTGTCTTCAGCTCAGGCTGACAGCAAAATGATGAAGAGAAACTGCCTTAAGAAAACAAAAGCTGGAGAGGCTTTTTGCCTTTTTGCTGTGTGCAGTAATGCACTGAGCTATTACTGTGCACTGAGAAAGGGAAAAAGAAGAAGGAGCACTGAACCTACAGTGTGTAAGGAGGCGTATGGCGGCTGGGATGTAGACCTGGAGGACAGCTGGGCTGGATGAGAATAGGACTGGTTTTGCTATGGAGTAGAATTCACAGGTATTTGAAAGATAAGATGTGGAAGGGAGTGGACAACATGGAGGTCTACCATTCAAAAAGACCAGAGAATAGGGTACACAGCTTGGGACAGACCATTTGGATTTGTGAAACAGTCATATATAAGAAGAAAAAGCCAGATGAACTGAATTTACGAGAGTTGACTTCTTGACTTACTTGCTAAATTTTCAGAAGCCTTAAAATTTTAGAGACAAGTAAAAGCAATTTGTGATTTTTAACAATTCTTCACAGTTATTTCACCTCCACTTAATCCAGAGTACATTTAGTCCCCAGAAGGCTGGTTCATTTGATGATTTATCTCTTTGATCCCAGGAGTTATGATAGTTTACATTATTATCATTCAATCTTAGGTCATAAACTAATCCAAATTACATAAACTTAAAGGGAAATGATGCTATGATGCTACAAACATTCTTAATGTTCAGTGATGATTAAAAAAATGCAGAAAATTACATATTCATGCAATTAAATGTCAACATTTCCGTGGTTTCACTTAAAACTGCTGCTATTCTACACCAAAACTTCATTACTTACTAATTTCAGTCCAGAAATATAGGCTTTAAAGTCCACAGAATACCATCCTTCACTAACTTTCATAGACCTTCGAACCTGATTTTAGGACAAAGATTATTTGGTTCAGGTTGAAACCACCTATCTCAACAAGTATCAGGCAGACTGCTATTCTCCCAGTGTTTTCAGCCTGTCAAACTACCACTACCTATCAGGTAAAAAATACAGTGATGTCATCAAAGATCATTGTGATTGTGTTCTTGCCTTGTTTCACTCTTCAACTGGTTTCAGAGGTTGAGCATCCCAAGGCTTACTCTTTCTTTCCATTAAAAGATAAAATAAAATCAAGTCAAGCCTATACTTGTTTTGCTCACCTGATGAGCTTCTTTTTAGGCAGAATATCATTACTGTAAATACCTGAGACTTCTTGAAGACTGGTAATAAATATGTGAAATTTTCTAAGGCACTTTACTGCACTACCTTAGCTAACCCAGTCAGCTGGTCAAAATGCATGAGAACCAAAACTACAACAAAAATACACAACAGCAGCACAGTTTTACTTGCTGCCAGACCTCTTGTTGCAAAGGAAAACAACAAGATTCTTTTCATAAAGACCTCTGGTATTATAGCATATTTAACGAACTTGAGAAAATAAGTGCAAATTTGTGCTTAATGTGCACAGAATGTCTGTCATATGAGCTGCCTTCTAAAGTTCATTGGATCCTCCCCATTGCTCGCTTATCCTTGTGGCAAGCCTAACTCAGTTTGCTTGCTGACAGCACTGGCCACCACTGCTAACCTCAGTTCACCCTGCCACAAGAGCCACTCTCCCTTTGGGAAAATAGGAGTCAAGCACCGGAGGTCAGCTTCCTCTGAAGAGGTGCAATACTGCTGAGCTCACCATTAAGTCTTTTTTATAGAACTGTTTACTCTGGATCATGAGTTGGCTCCATGATTACATCACATTTGTCTTCACTTCAAAGAAGGAAAAAAAGCAGAACTATAGTTTAAATCAAAGCTGATTACGAGCTGTATATCCTTGTTTCCTGAGAATTATCTTCATGATTAACATGCCTCTACCACAAAAACCACAGAAGCTCTGACACAGCAAGATCTCTAGCTACCTGCATGCTTCTGTACTGTCCCATAGTCCTTATTCACATCCCCCAAACCCACCTATTCCCACTCCCTCTCCACTATACTGTCACTCTTCTGTCTCATTCAGACTTTTATCCAAAGAAGAGATGCTACAGGCTACAATTAATCTGGAGCTGCACACTCTCGAAGGGTCTCGCAGACTATATTCACACAGAGGCCTGTTCCTCCCTGCCTTCTCACAAATTGGGGTTGTAAACCTCTCTCTCTTCTGTATAGCTAAAGATTTTCATAAAATTCATGAGCACTTACTACCTTACAATCCCCTCTGCTCTGTTCTGGAAGACCCTGACAGACACTGCAGTTGCATAAAGACCATTTCCTTCTGAAACTGGGCTAAAAATGGCACTATCGCCACCACACAAGTTTCAGATGTCTTGTTCTCTTGTCAGCATGTCTCAACAGAGGAAAACCCTGAGGTCACTTCTGAGGTTGAGCACATAAGCCCCATTCTCCCAACTAGTGCTCCCTCTTGGTTCTTTGAGGTGTGCAGAGATTTGCCTCTGTGAAACCACCAGCCACAACTCTGATTTACTATCATCTCCATACTTCTCATATCATATATTATATACCATAGTTATATATATATAATGAATATACATACAAACTACCCGAGACTACCTCACATATTGCTGGACAATCACTGGAACTGCAACACGTCCGTTTTTAATAATCTCATCCTGGAATTCCTGTTCAAGAGGAATTAAAATCCAATTATTCCCAGAACCGATTGGCAAAGGTCATTAGACTGAACATGACTGAAGTTCAAACCTTGCTTTGGTTCCTATATTAGTATTTTCCTATGCGTCTGTGAGCAATTTTTATATTAGAAGGCAGAAGTATTGTAAATCGTGGCACATATGAATCAACAGTTCTCAGAGAAACCTTGCACAATGAAATTTTATTCCTCAGTAGGCACTGCACCTATATTAAATAACCAAGATCTATAATAACAGCATTGGGAAATAAATAATGTCTCATTATTACTCATCTTATTTGGATATTAGTGCTTTGCAGGTAACACACATCAGCTTTTCAGGTATCTGAAAGGATCAGTGATAGCTAAGTCAAATTTAGATGCTTACATTGAGGAAGTTTTGATCAAATCCTGATAACAAAGACAAGAATACAGCTTTCATAAAATACATTAAAGCTTATGCATCTCTTGGTTTAAAACTTCAGTGCAGCCCCCAGGAACACAGGTACTATGAAACCCACTTGGCATAGTAGGTTAAAACATGCAACTGAATTTTTTTGCTAAAGTAGTCAGAAAAGTTAGACTGGATATTTATTTTCCTCTGTTATCATCATTTGTTTCTGTCAGCATGGCTAACTTCTAGAAACAGTCCTGAAGCTGGTATGCGTGTACTAATTTATCCCATTACTCTATGGATTAAGAGCCTTGAGAGATCAGCTATGAAACAATAAACTGGTGCTCTGTAGGCAAAAGAAACGTAGAAAATTAGCCGTTTCCATGGATAAAGAACTTTGCTCTTTTGTTATGACAAAGAAAGTGAACTGTGTACATCAGCTTTCAGAGGAAAGCAGTGTTCTGCTGTGTCACATGCAGAGGAAAATAAAAGCTCTTCTTCTAAGAAATGGTCCAGCTACTCAAGGAACCAGTCTGAGTCAAAAAAAGTGCAAGAGAAAAGCAGAAGTTGTATGTAGCATGTGGACTAACCTGCACAATTAATTTCATGATGCAAAGAAACCAGAGCAGCAGGCCCTGGGGAAGTGGCCTTGTCCGGAAGCAAATATAGCAGTTAAGTATTGGTGTGACACTTCCAGAAGAGGGTTGCTACATACAACTACATACTTGAATTGCCCCCTAGTTAGTCACCTGCTAGCAATTGTGCCCAAACTACCCGGCACAGAGAGAGGCCAGGAGGGCAGAAAGGCTGCCAATGGAAGAAGTGATTCCCACAAGCAAGCTGCAAGAAGAACTGAGTGCTGTCAAGACCAGGGCAGACTACAGCTGTGGGAGCAGAGGAACAGGGGCTGGACCTAGTCAACACCATGGAGCCAGGCATTCAACACTCCTTGGCTTTCCTCTCCACCACAGCCATTATTCTTCCTCACGCTTTCCTGAGTACAGTCGGTTGGACTGGCCATACCAGAATGACAGGATGGTGAGGCACTGCAACACGTTGCCCAGAGAGACTGTGGGTTCCCCATCCCTAGAGGGGCTCAAGGCCAGGTTGGATGTGGCACGATCAAGCCTGAGGCATCTGTTCAAAGTCCTCACAAGAGGACCTAACACTCATACTCTGGAGAGACCACAAACAGAAGCATTTGAGCCACTACCATCCACATACTTACATGAGTTAAGGCCATTTCAACTAGCATACACACAAACCATGATCTCCCAAGACTAGGGCTAAGGAGAGGAAAATTGCATTGTCTCAATGCAGGAGGCTCTTAACACAGAAAATTACCTGAACTGCAGGTCAACCTGCATGGAGCTGAGCACACAAGGAAAGAGGCAAGTGCTGGACTATAGAGACGGGTTTCAGAACAGGCTGTGAGGTATAAGCCCCTACACACAAGCAGGCTTGTGTATGCAGTATATTTAGTTTGTTCTCAACTGCTGGCTTTTTCCAGGCACGAGGGAATAGTCATCTGACTGCCTAAGTGAAGAAACACTGCAAAACTGGCAATCCAGCTGGCAGCACTCAATCAGCTTCCTGAAAGGAGGCCATCAACAGCTGAGAAGTGTTTAGGAGCACCAGAGACAGAGAACAGCAGTGCAGAAGGCACTGAATACATCAAGGAAGGAAGGCAGCTGGTAATCATTTGCTCTCTCTGTAAGCAGCTGATAAGGCCACCTCTGAGATTGCAGGTTTTATAAGCTCTGCCATCAGCAGAGCATACACATAGTGTTTAATTGCTCCAATCCTATGCATCTATGTCATTCCCATTTTTTTTTTTTTGTTTTTTTTTTTTTTTTCTTTTTTTTTTTTCTTCTGGCTAGCTTGATGAACTGTTGAGTCAGAGTAATTCCAGAAGTTTTTAAAATAATCGCTTAAAGGGACATTGTAATTACCCAACTATGTTTTTTCTTAAGATTGTAGTCTACAGCTTCTGTAAATTCTGAAAAAGCATATGAACAGCTTTACATCAATATGGTTCTTAGCAGTACTTTTTCATATCACTTTGATTTTTATATCACATCAGCTTAAAAACAGATTTTCAATAGCTCATCCTAGACTCTGGGCTATCAAACCTCCCCAGACTGCTAGCTATTCAGTTCCGAAGGCAAATGAAAGGATGTACTATTTAAACTCTTCCTAGAAATTCTGGTTATCTATTTTTCCACAGCTCTCTAAATTGTGTATCTGTTGGAGACTATGCTTTCACTCCTTACATTGAAATAAAAACGAATGTCTTGGTTTTCCATAAGTAAAACCTGACATCTTAATGCTCAGTTGTTTGTTTTTTTAACTTAATGTTCTAGCTGACAATACAAAGGTATATTTGAATGTGTGCAGATCAAAGGTGGAATTACCTGTTACAGGTTGCTGGATTTGTCCTTTCTCTCCTTTCCCTGCTCTATACGCATCTATAGCCTTGATTATGGCAAGCTGTACAGTTCAGGTGATGAGGTGACTAGTAAGCTTCAAGTCTTCTTTTTTAAAAAGAAGAAAGTCTGAAAAGAAAGATTTAAAAGAATCTTAAAATTAAAAAAAGAAAAAAGATAAAGAAAAAAGCTCAGCATTATTTTTCACAGCTAAAAGCCTCTCTATATGAATTCTGACTCCTTTAAAATTCTGGAATGCTTTTATTAGTTGTGTTTGGTGTGTGTGTGTGTGTGTGTGTGTGTCCTGAGCCACTTCAAATTTCCACAAATTAGAAACACATTCGAATTTCTGGAAATCAACAGTCTGGTTGTTTTTTTTAATAAGGAAAATGTTACAATAAACACAACTCCAGACTGTGTGACAAATAACTTTCGGGTTGGGTTATACTGAGCATTGCAGGACCAGCCTAAACATTTGTGCACACTGGCACATAGAAAGCCCAGCACACAAGCCTAGAGTCTTAAATGCAGTTCATTTGCATTTTACAGCTTACAAGATCTGTGCAAACATCCACTATCTGCTAATAAATCACAAGAGACAGCTAAACTTCCAGCAGATTAGGTAGGAAGTCCGTGGCACAATCACACCATGTTATAATGAGGAAGGAAGCTAGGAGAATTTTGGAACAGAAGATGGAAAGTTGGTTTTGGTTGTGTGACATAAACTCTTACAAGGCAATGTTACACTGTTCCATTTGCCTGGTGAAAACTTGTGGTAAGACTGTGGGGAAATGGAAATATAGGAAGTAATATCTGTAAAATCCTGTTTTAAAATCCCAGTCATCAAGACATAAAACTTGTTATGCTCTCACACTCGGTGAAACAGAATATGCTGAATGTTCAACAAAAACAGAATAAAAAAACAATTTCTATTTGTTTTGCCTTTTTGTCTCCAGTATATGTTTTTGTTTCTATTTTGCTTTTCATTAAATTGCATAAGCCTGAGGTTACATGTTTGCCTGGGTCTTCTGCTCAGAATTTTTTCTCATATATACATCTACAGTTATATTATAGTGCACTGTTGGAGAATGTGCTTCAAAATGCCCACAGACTATTTCAACAAACTATTTCAACCTCTTGAGATTTAAAGCTTGTATTACCTATGAAGCATTGAAGAAATAGGGACAAGGTATGTTAAGAAAGAACATCTCATGATGACACAGATTTGTAACGCAGAATGTAAATAAGCCATACTTGGAAAATTTTCATTTGACATTTTATTTGTATTCCAAGCTCATGCAATAACAAGCCTTTAAAACAAGATTCCAGATCTGATTGGCAAGAAGTTCAGTATTGATACAACCCGGGGAAAATTTCCATATTTGAGGAAATGCATTCTTGGCATCTTTGTGAAGTCATGCAAACAGTTGGGATGTAAAGAACAAAGAAGAAGGTGGAACTCTCATGAAGAGGATCGTCTCTTTGCATTGTCATTTTGAGACTCCTTCCTGCTGTCAGTTCTGAATGTGACTCTCTCTCTTGACGTAATAATTGCAATCCCTGTTTTGCCTGCAGGTGATTAAGACTCCTTCTCTAGCATTAAAGTATTTGTTATACCAACTGCTAAGCTTTACAGGCACAAATAAAAAGCATAATAATCCCTATGAGTACAGCTACAACTCTTCTTGTGGCATTTACTCTTAGGTTCTTATAGAGACATAACAAATTCAGCCTTTACTTTGCTTAGAGAGTCAATGGTACATAAAACAGGCTATTAAAGTGCACAGTTACATAAATGCTTATATTATATGGCATAACCCATTAAAACCACAGAGCATCCACACCAGATGTTCAGTAATAGCTGATCTGAGTTAGCTGGGATTTCTAGAACTGAGAGGGTAACTTTGGGATACCTCAAAATGGCCTCAAGATGGCTAAGCAGCTCAAAGAAATCAGAGACTGCATTTTGCCTCCTGCATTTGGAAAAGAAAAAAAAAAAAAAAAGCCAATTTACTTTTCTTTGTAGCACACCCCAAAATACTTAAAATTATAATAATCAGAAAGATTTGGAATTTGTTCCTTCAGCTGAATAAACTCATAACAAAATTCCAGTTCTGTAATCATTTTCAGTCTCCATTTTTGTTCTCAGGATGCTATTTTGTGTCATGCTTTTACCACTGAAAAAGTGTTGCACTTCTGTGATATCCAGAGAGTTAAGACAGTTATGAAGTAATGACTGCAGCATTTCATACTATTTAAGAAGTTCATCATCATTATTTCATGTTATCTAAAAGATGCAGTGTCCAAAAGTACTGCTCTCCCTAAATATTCACAGAGTGGGAATTACTAAATGCTCTTCATTCTCCTGGACAAATAGCCTCTACAAGGCCACAAAACCTTCTGGACTGACCAGAACAACAGATACATTTGTGGGTGATGATGCATAGGCATTCAGTACACATTCTCTATGTTATTTGCACTTGCTCTTTTCCTATCACTTTCCTGAGCAACTTATTAGCAACACAGGATAGGTTATCAGCATTAAAATGGCATACAGCAGACATGGGAAACCCATGTGGGTTCTGCTGAAGGAAGCACTGAAGATTTACTTATATCTTCATGTGGGTCCTTTTTTCAGTGGGAGCCCTGTGAGACTTCATGGCTACTATTTTACATAGAACTGTTCCTCCATCAACATGCAGCCATGTCACTCTGTGCTTTAGGATCCTCCAGGTTTTGATTGTACTCCTCTGAAATCTAAATGAAATATCCCTTACTCTGCAGAAGCTCTCTTTCTATTCCTTGTAAGGCTTTTACATGCTAGTGCTAATTAATTGGTGTGTTTGTGAAGGACTGACACTGGGAATGTTCCTGTTCATTAAGGGGCTGCTTAATGTTCTGTTCTCACGCTGTAAGTTTAGTGAAAATAATTCAAGCTTCCCCAAGATGTAAAAACGAAATTTCACCCTGACTTTTAAACTGCATTATCCAATATTCTGTTTCTCCCAAATCAAAATTTACTTAACCATAATACAATTCTGAAGAAAAAAAGGTATTTGGTTCACTTTTGAAATAAATTAACAATATTTTAAGGAGAAAACCCTACCTCTAAAACTGAATTAAACTACACCTATGAAAAAGGAGTCACATACGTTCCTAATATGAACAGAAGAATGAATAACCTGAAACATAACAATTTTAAAGGAAGGACTGTATTTATTTAAAAACAGAAGGAACATCAAGATTTAAAACACAAATGTCAAAATTATTGCACAGTCAGCAAACTAGTACTGATTGCCTGGCAGCCTTTTTTTACAACATCAGTGTGGATTAACATGACCCGGCAGGTTCAACTCCACAAAATCCACGCTGTGTACCTTCTCTGTTTACATCACAGACCATCTTATAGCAGTAAAATCATTTTTTATGGTGTATGTATAAACATCATACAGTAAAACAATAAATGCTTTATGAAAGCTAGAAAGAAGAGAGAACATCTCTTTACACTTTTACACAAACAAACTCAAGTAACAGATATTTACTATCCCTTTTGCAGTCATTTAACATAGGAAGTTCCAAGTATACAAACAAATACATATATTAAAAGGATTTGTTATAAATAGCCATAGACTTTATAAGTAGCTTCAAATATACAATCTTCTGTATAGCTTTGAAAAATTAATGTCCTAGTATAGTTTATCAACAAAAAATTCATCCACAGGCAAATAGGCAAATATTCTTAATTAGGATGTGACTCTGTGTATGTCCCAAAGAGTCTGTCCCAGTGGGTGAAGTAAGGAGCATAGTTTGACTTGAATTTCAGATGATGGAGATCATGATGTGGTGCTCCTCCAAACCAACCGAAAGGCACAAGTCGGTGAGTTGACCACGGAAGGTCATATCCTGAATGGTCCTCCACTGACAACCAGATGTTGACAAGGAAGAAAATCATTTCTGTCAAAGGATGGCATCCAAGGAGGAATGGATTGATGGCAGCAAATAATCCCAGTGACAGCAGTTCCCACACGCTGGAATACTGCGTAGTAAGAGCAAATGTCGATACGTGCTTGTGATGCACCTTGTGGATGGTCTTGTAGAGCCAAGGCACTCTGTGATGAAGCAAATGCCACAAGAAATATTCGAAATCAAACAGAAGCAGGCAAACTCCTACTTGCAGCAGGACCTGAGGCAGCTCTGGAGCTATCACCGGTAGATTCGTTGGTTTCCAGTACCAGTGAAGAAATGTCACTGGGAAAATCCACACAACATGGTGATACACACTCTGAATAAAGCAAGGCACCATCATTCCAAGAGTTGGATAGCTCTGTGGCTGGATTTTATATTTTCTCAAGTCTGGCAATCTAGTGCTTAAAAAATCCAGTGCAATAAAAGGAAGACAGAAAGCCATGTACGCTGTAAAAGAAAACAACACTGGAAAAAACGGTGACTTGATTAATGTCTCTTTTGCTCTGACAAAGTCCCAAAGAAACTGGAGGCACAGCCTATCCAGCTGTCTCTCCATGGCGCAGCTGAGCAGCACTCTGTCCGGCACGCTGCAGTTCATGCTGATTGCAGTCTGAGGCTCTGTAAATCCTGGTAAGCTTTTATCTAGGCTGTTCAGAAGACAACTCCGCCCAGAAACTCCTTATTTAGCTTGGCTTTAAGGAGGAAGTTCCCTTCCTGTATAGAAGTGGTGTAATGCATTACAATCAGGACAGAATTAGCTGATCAGGTAATCACTGGAGCTCCACAAAAGACTTGCATAGTAGGAAAAATAAATTGAAACGTAGAATTCTCTAACAGTGGAAGGGGGTAAGAATATTTTCCACTCCACTTACTGCATACACTTGAAAGACTGCTGTCTTTTACTCATTATATCAGCCTTTGCTATCCTTTTGCCTTTATAAGTGAGGAAACATAGTCTATTTTTTATTTTTTTCTGTGACTGCTACAAAGATGTATATGTACCTAATCTCCAGGTCTGACCCATGGATGTTTGGTGGTTAGAGGAGCTAAATTATAGGTACTACATTCAGACTGGAAGCACAGTGTAGATCTTGTAAGGTTTCACAGAATCACAGAATCATAGAATGGCCAGGATTGGAAGGGACCTCAAGAATCATCAATCTCCAAAACCCCTGCCACATTCAGGGCCACCAACCTCCACGTTTAATGCTAAACCAGGCTGCCCAGGGCCCCATCCAACCTTGCCTTGAACACCTCCAAGGACGGGGCATCCACATCCTCTCTGGGCAGCCTGTTCCAGTACCTCTCCAGGTAAAGAATTTCCCCCTGATGTCCTACCTCAAAACCATTTCCCCTCGTCCTACACATATCAACCCTTTCAAAGAGTTGATTCCCCTGCCCTCTGTAGGCTCCCTTTAGGTACTGAAATGCTGCAATGAGGTCACCCCACAGCCTTCTTTTCTCCAGGCTAAACAAACCCAGCTGCCTCAGCCTTTCTTCACAGGGGAGGTGCTCCAGTCCCCTGATCATCCTAGTGGCCCTCCTCTGGACCCTCTCCAACAGCTCCCTGTCTTTCTTGTACTGCGGGCTCCACACTTGGACACAGTACTCCAGATGGGGCCTCACAAGAGCGGAGTAGAGGGGGACAATCACCTCCCTGTCCCTGCTGGCCACGGGATGATTAAGATGTATACCAATATTTTTGAGGGATATGATATGGAATTCATTATTGTACCAAGTATGGTACAAGGATACGATTCTTCACCTAAGCATCACAACTTAATGTAAATAAAAGATTCACTGATTAGACCAGTGTCCTCTAAAGAATCTTCTTTTGATCACAGACAAGCACTGAGCAGAAAAAAAGCTAGCAAATTTGAATCTCAGCATTTCTAATTTACTGAAAGTATTTCAGTGATAAAAAACAAGAGTTCTTGATTCAACGCTACAAGATCACTTCTTTTGTGCTTCTTGAAAATGGCAAACAAACCTTTGAATACTTAGGGAAACAATTTGCCATCGGCTTCCTATGAACTCACCTCTTTTGTAGACACAGCATTTATTCTAATATTGGAAATGAGCTCAGCTTCCTGGATGACTTTATTAGCTTGTTCAGATGATTTTAAATCTTTACAGGTGTAAATGAGAGTTTCCTAATTTCTTAATAATTAAGAATAATGAGTTAGCAGTGAACTTTTCTGATCTACGCATGGATGTTTCTTAATCCTTAAGTTTGTCTTCAGCTTCGGCTATTTCGTCTTCAAGAGATTCTGCTCTAAAGTAAACACAAATTTTGCTCCCTCCTTAGACTTCCAGTTTGCTGAAACAGTAACGTTACTATCACTTGTGCTATTATTCTGTCAATCAGAAGTTTTATGTTGGAGACAGCTCTGGCACAGCCTTCAAAAACTTTATCTGTTGCACACACGTTTTAGAAATAGATTCAGATTTTCTGCTGACATGAGATTGTGCTGTTGAATTCAATTAATTCAGGTTGTTGAATGTAGGGAAACTAAAGCCCTGTGAGACATTCCAATCTGATGGATGAGGACCTATATCCAAGAGATTTGTTTCAGTCCTGAAAGTATGTTTTAAACTGACCTCCATTTCACAATAAGAACATGAAAAATGCATTTATAACTCAATCAATGTGTAAGACACAACATTTTCTTCTGAGAGATGCTTTCTGTTAATTTATGTAGTTACAATCAGAAATTAAGCCCCCAGACACAATATATGATTCTCCATTTTATTAGATTTATGCAAGGACTGATTCTTCTCCATAATATATTCCAAATCTGTCAAAAGGGAGATTGAGGGAAACTGATTAACTGCCCTAAAGACAGTGTTCCAACTAATTATTAATGGCTATATGAATTCTCATGAAGCTGTAGGACCAATTACATCTATCAGCTAAAACTTTGGCATTTTGCCTGCAGGTTATGTCATAGGAAAATATTCTTAAATCCCTTAAGGAACAATAACAGAATTTTGCAGCCTTACTTCTAGTACATCCTGTAACATAAAGCATAAACGAGCTGAGGGCTGCAAGCACAGCTTACCTCAGAGGCAACCTGCAGCTCCAAGGCAGACAAAGCCACCGTCGCTGTGCCCCATCTGCTGGCGCTCAGGAGGATGAACTCTGCTGTCAAGTTGCACCCTGCTGGGAATTAATTCAGGCTCAGGAAAGCGAATCGCCATGCACCAGAGACAGCAAATTCTTCTTCTCCAGAAACCGATTTCAAGTTCCTTCGCTTTGCCATCAAAACTTATTTTGCATATTTTCCTTCCTCTGATTTAGGTTTTCTTGTCAACACAAAGCGAAGAAAAGACAAAGCATACACAAATCCACTCTGTACTTAACAATACAGCCCTGGCTTTTTTCATTCAGCTTCCCCATGTGTTACAGGACTCTAAACGAGTCTCTTAAAAAGCCAAGACTGCTGCTCTGGAGTTAGGTTGAAGGGCACATAGCTTGGAATGAGGCCCCGCAAAGGGTCTTAAATAGATTCCACATGAGCACAAGACACAGGCACCCACCCCAGGCCCTGCAGTGAGGTAAATAGCAGAACACAAACAAGTGGTTATGAAAGCGAGGAAAAGTTAGGAAGAAGGGAAACCAGGATGTGCATGCTGAAACCAATCTCACAGCAGCAGAGGCAAAACCCTTTCTCTCTCCCACCGGCCTCCCGCTCTCTGGGCAGACAGATGGTTGCTGTACCAGAGCTGAGGCACAGCCCGGTGCAGCCGAGCCCGCTGGCACAGGCGGGTGCTGCAGAGCGGAGAGGAAAACTTAGGACAGTGACAGGGGAGCAGGCGAACAGCTGCAGCAAACGATGCTAAAGGCTGTCCCTTCTCTCGCTTTAAAAACAACTAATCAAGCTGGAATCGCAGCGAAACTGAAGCCTTCGCACATGGACTCACCTTGCTGCAGGAGCCCGGTGCGAGGAGCCCACCCCGCCCGCTGCCCTCCCGCCCGCCGCCCCCGGGCCGGGACGGCCGCCCGGTTCTGCTCGGCCCTGTGAAGGCTGCGGCGGCCGCGCTGCACAACGGCGCCACCCTGCGGAGCCTTCCGTCAGGGGCTGCCGGCTGGGGGGGCTCCCGCCTGTGGAAGCGCTCCTGGAACAGCAAAGCGCTGGGCAGGGGATGGCGACTTCACGAAGTTGGGAGGCGCACATTTTTGTCACAGATGCGGCTGGAGGTTGAGTGGAAAAAAAAAGGGCTTCGCATATTTACGTCTTTTTCAACTTGTAGACTCTTCATGTTTTGGTATATTGAGAGTCAAATCCTGGAGGTGAATCTAGAGAAGGGACAAGAGCCACTACTTCCTGCAGCCCCCCAACACCGGGCTCCCTGGTGTGCTGCGCACTTGAAGACCCCTCCTGCACACATTTCTCTCCTGTTTGGATTAAAATCTTCAGATCAGCCTACTTTTCTTAACAGAACGAGCAGGTTTTCCGAATCTGAGTATTTCTGTACCAATGTTCCAAACCCTGTGTGCCCATCTGTGCTGCAGATTGGGAGCAGCAGCCCAGGATGGTGCGTGCTGCTCACATACAGACAGGTCAGTGAGTGACGATCCATGAGCTGCACAGGGATCGCTGCCTCCAGCTCCCTGCCGTAGTTGGCTCACATTGCCAAATGCCAGTGGAAGGTGTCCTATGCCCTCTGTCAGCTTTTGTATTATTTGAAGCTTATCTTTCAGCCAATCTTCAACATCACTGTAAGAGAAAAATGATCTATAGAACAGGCATCAAGTACGCAAGATCTGCTTCGAAAAATGCAGCATTCAGTATTGCTCCTTACTAGATCAAAAGTCTTGCTCTTCTCCATCACATTCAGATGTGTTATCTTCCATGTCTCTTTCCATTGACAATGCCTCTCCAACTTTGTCTTAAGAAATGTTTGTAACTAGCAGGCCAGGGACAGTACAGCAGCTCCCAGTTTCCACAGACATCCCTGCTCCAGCAAAGGAGAGGAGATCCAGAATGGCTTTGTTTAAAGCTTCCCTTATTTGGTTTTATTTCCAGGCACACAGGAATTCTAACAAGTAACAAAGCTGGCAAAACACAGGATTTGATACACCCTGGTATTCTGACTGCACATCTATTGCATTCAGGATGGACAGAAAGGTATGGCCTGAGCTTATTTATTACTGATGCTGGCCATTCACGTCAAATTCACCAAGAAAAAGATTATTTCCCTGTTGTATAATGTGGTTACATGCTATTTATGAGATTACCAGACACTCAGTTAAGCAATCTAATTACCCAAGGTTTAAGAATGTAACACAAGAAGCTTTTCACCACGTCAGTATTTTGAAAGAAACTCTTAACCTGCAGGCTTAAAGAATGACTAAGTAGTTGAGCAGTTATTTATAGTTTGTACCTTACCTAGAAGTCTCAGAAAAATCTTCTGAAACAATATGAATGGCCCTTTATGTTTAGGCAAAGCCTCTCTGATGACAAAAGTAAAATGGAAGTTGTACTTTTATATTGTACTTGTTTTATGGATGAACAGCTGTGAGAATAGACTTGGCTCTCTGCATTCTCTGCCACAAAGGTTCACAAGCATACATGAAACAAGAAGTCAAACAGATCACATCACTCCAAACTCTGAGCAGGTCTCTCACATTTATTGAAATATCTCAAGTTTAACGAATGTAACACACATGGCTTTTGCCATCATACTATCACAGCTGCAGAGTTAGTCAATTGGGATTCCTACAGTCTTCCTTCCAGCACATCAGTGTGAAGCAAATGTAGCTGCTACAAATACAAAGCAAACTTAAAGGTCCTGCTAGGAATCACAACTGAAATACCACAAACCACTTTTTTCCTTAAACAAAGCCTGAGGACTCCCTGAGACTGAATTAGGAGTAAAAAAAAAAAAAAAAAAAACAAAACAACAAAACAAACACTAATTTATGGCTTACACAACTTCTTGTGTCGTTTCCTTTTTCCAATTAAAAAAAAAAAAAAAAAAAAAGAAGAAGAAAAGGCTGCCTCAGTTTAAAGTGTACTGTTTTCTATGCCATATACAAAAGGCAGTTCCTTCGCTTAGGATTACAGAGATCTGGAACAAACTCCAACTATGGCACAGAAATTACCATCTGGACTGAGGTAACTGACTCCGGAGATTGTTCATCTCCATTAGGCATGAAATTCTGAGGAGCCAAAGTTCTCTGCACAGTCAACGGAAAGAGCAAGGCACCTATACCAGAGACAACCGTAGCTCCAAAGTCAGGCCTCTAAAGCAAATGTGAATTCTCTACCCCCACTGAATGGGGGCTTAGCCCCATTATAAAGTGGAAACAAACAAATGGAAATTGATGTAAATACTGCCAGGCTTCACCACCGTGCTTTACAGTTCCTGAACACAATGGCCGCAAGCACCATACAACCAGCTAAGAAGTAAACAGTCTTTCAAAGCAGCAGATGGAAGAGTCCATGCAAACTAAGTTGCTCAACATACAGAATTAATACATTGGCTCTTCCCTGACCAGAAGTGTAGTGGCAGGGGGAAAAGGAAGGTTTTCTAGTGGTCAGTGCAAATAAAACACAAATGTTTTACATCATTCTCGTAGTAAGTCACAACCTATTCACAAAGATAAAAGTGGTATTTCTTTTATTCCCTCTAACTGCTTCTTCTGTTCCAGGATTTAGCAAAGGCAAGTAATAATCCTTATCCATAGCTATTATGTGGAACATGGAAAGCTTCAGTGATGCTGTTTGATTAGTGCATTTTTCTTGATTTCCAATCGACAGCGGTGATCTTCTATGACTTCAAGACAATTCTTCTTGGCAATATTGAAAAAGAAAATCACTAGCTAGCTTCTGAATGATGGCTAAAATAACACAACAGGAAGTCACTAAGTGCTTTTTGAAGTACCAGCATCAAATGGGGTCACTGCAATACAAGGAGTACTTCTGAAAGGTACTCAAAAGTGGCAATGTAGTAAGAACTGGCAGCATTTTCACACAGAGCAAAACACTTCTAAATTCTCAAGTTCTCTGGTGCTCAGTGGACTATTTTGTCTTTCAGACATAACTAAATCTATACACATGATATGTGTGCAAAGTTACACTGCTTGTTTTTTGATCTTGTGCCACTGTGTGCAAAATCAGCAGGTTAGAATGAGGATTTTTGCAAGAGGGAAAAATAACACTGAGGAAAAAAATCAAATGTGAATCCTATTCAGTAGGCATTCCCGGCATTTTAAAAACATAACATAAATAAGCAATGTAGCATTATTGCCAGAAAAGCAAATGCTCCAGAAAAGTGAATTTCTGGTGAACTAATACTCTGAAATACAATGCTGGTTTACGAATACTTCCTCATCATGTTAATCATTTCATTATACATGCGGTGAGGTGCATCAAGGCCCCAGATGAAATCCAAGTGTTCCCATTCTGGAATGTGTTTGTGGTAAACCAAGTTTGTGATCTGAGTGAGCAGCATAGCAACATCCTTTGGGTCTGCCAGCAAATCCTGTCCACCGGTCCATACAGCAGTTGGTACAGTCATCTCTTTTACTTTGTAGAAAGGGGGAGTAGACTGAGGGACACAAAAAATGGAAACGAAAGCATTAGAAAGAACAAGTCTCTAGGACAGTACTAAACTGCAGCATAATATACTAGTAACTGTAAAGATATGTCAGATTCTGACTTTCTCTTTTGTTTTTGGACAGCCAGAGGCATAGATGGAATCCTGACTTTCAAGAAGAAAAGTAATTCCAAAGTGTTCTGCAATATTATATTATATACAGCAGTAAAAATGTGGCTTGGAGAGCCTGCAAGCTAGGAAAGTAACACTGAGACTTCTGAGTACACATTTCATTCAAGAATTTCAAAACCCCAGTCAAACAGAAGTGACAGCTCCTTTGGAAGTACACTACTGCAGTATTTTCCAGTCACTAAAATGACGAGGAGCAAAATATTTTTAGTACTACACATAGCAATTCAGAAACAAACACAATTGAAGATTAAGAAGCTGAGGATAAGCAATATGCACGAATTTACAGTATGTCCCTACTTGTGAGAAGTGCACTGGGATTTCATGACATAGGCAGAATTTTAATTACATTTTGACAAAAGGATGACCTTCAAGAAACACTGTGCCACCACAACTTCATATCTGAGCATGGACTCCGTAATGATTGAGGACTACCTCAGAGCTGTACGGCTCTGTGTTTCTTGATTGTGGGTTTGGTGGGGTTTTTTGTTTGTTTGTGGTTTTGGGGGGTGGAAGAATACTTGTGTTTTGTTTCTTTATTTTTGAAAAGGCACATCTCCAGTCTGGTTACAGGGCAACACCATTTAGAACACAATATAAACGCAGCACCTTGAATAAGTGCCCAAAGACTTGTTTTTGCAACACTTTAAAATTTTAAACAGATCCATGAAAAGTATCTACCTGGTTGTAGTGAGCCATATTTGCAGCCTTGCTTCCCCAGTCATAAGCTTTGAGTTCCCCAGATTTCACAGCCTAGAAATGAATAAACATTCGCACACACATTGAAAATCCAAAACACTTTTATCAAAGGGATTAAAAAAAAAAAAAAAAAAAAAAAAAAAAGCACTATCTGCTGAAGAACTGGCAAAGGCAGCTCACACATGAGACACTGAAATGCGAAGTACTTACAAGGACAAGGATCACTGCTTTGCCTCACATCTTGGGAGTTGGAAACATTAAGATCGAATACCAACAGACTACCGACTGTCATAACAACAGTAGGAAAGACTAAGAAAAACAGTTTTCAGTATCCAAAGCCAGGATGTGACAACTTCATGCTTACTTCTGAAACAGTTGCATAGTTGTTTAAATGTACCAGGTCTGCTCCAAAAGTAATGCCCCCTATATTATTATTTCGAGCCACAGTGTCAGAGTCAGATGTTGGTACAGAAGCAGAGGTTGAACCTTCTGCCAATATTCTATTACTGTTTGTTGCTGAGAGACAGACAGCAGCAGAGGGGCAGTCTGACACAATGGTACCCGAAGCAAAGATGTATCACTGAATTCCTCCACGCAGAAAAAAAATTGCACCTATTGACATCCCTTGATGCTTGCTGAATGTTTCTGAAGACCAAACAGTAGGAAGTGAACACAGTGAGGCAGTGGGTGGTACATTTCAGCAGTGACAGTAACAGTGTTTCACCTCCACTGGTGCAGATGTTTACAAATGCAGTATGCATGCTCTTGTTAATTGCTGGCAAAAATGCATAGCTAATGGTAGTGACTATGTTGGAAAACAGCTGAAAATTGGCTCTATCAGATAGTGTTACTGTACTTCTTGCGTCTTTCATCATTTCCATGGAAATAAGTAGAAGGTATTACCTTCATGGCAACCTACACGAATACAGTAGTGAACCTTTATAATAAAGTCTATTCTGATTTAACACCATTTCCCCTCTCTGGGGAAAAAAAAAAAAAAAAAAAAAAGCATTCACAAATTTCCTTCTGTTCAACACTCAACCACTGTTTGCAGTGCAACAGATCACTTCTGAATGGATGAACAAGTCCACCTACAAGATCAAACACAGCAACGATCACTGCTTCCATGACAATCTCCTCCTGTTTGCCAGCATATAGCTGGGCCTGCTGAGCAGCACAGCAGCATCATAGGCAGGAAGTAACTGTGCTCTGAGGTGAAGTACAAAATATATTAAAAAAAAAAAAAAAAAAAAAAAAAACAAACCCATAAAATAAAACCAAACAATATGGTTGAATATAAAGCTACTCTTCCCTGGTTAAAAATATAACTTCTAGTCAAAACAAGGCTTGCTGAAATGGCAAGCAAATATTTGTTACTGAGTTAAGTCATTCCACTTGTATTGTTTACTGGCCTAAACTGCTTAAGATCGGCATGTTTTTACTGAGATAGGGAGGAGGGCTCAGTCACCATAAGGTCAATATCAAAGCAGCTGCAGTGAACAGCTGCTGTTCTGATTATTAGCAGTTCCATAATTTCATCAAGGCTATGCTACATACACACACTGAAATTTTATTCCACTTAAATATCAGGGGGTGTAGGTATTCCACAGGCTAGAGTCATGAACTTTAGATTCTGAAAACTACCTGGCTCCAGTGGATCATGTTTTGTACAGATGTCCCTGCAGGGCAATGTGATGAGTACACATCCACACGGCTCTGCAACAAGATAATTAACACAATTTACACTTCACAGCACAAAAGATCTACCCATTATTTCTTCTGGGACAACTAACACAAAATTGACAGTTCCTCTTAGAACTATTCTTAAAAAGAAAAAAAAGAAATTAAAGAAAACACTTCACAAGCACCATACAAACAGATGAGGTTAAGGTTTCATACGTACTGTAGTTGACTGCATAACTTACAGCTCATTTTTAAACATAATAATGACATACCTAATTATTCTTATATAGTTAGAGCACCTTTCAAAAAGTGCTGTAATTGTAAGAGTTGGGAACACATTAAATATTTACATGGATCTTCAGAGAAAAATCAAAATCGCTTTACATCTAAATGAGTCGCTGTCAACTAACAATGACTCAAAGCATCATACACCTTCAGCTTAAAAGAATCCTATATCCAGGGGAAACTTAGAATCCTGGAATTAAAAATATACAGTTTTAATGCTGACGAATACATGTATCTTGGGCAAGAAAATATCAAAAGAGCTGCACCCCTGAGTTGACATACAAAATGCATTTTCACACATGGTGAGCAGTGACAAAAATAACACTAATTCCATCTCACTCCAACCAAAGACATCCTCTGCTTCCTTCTACTGATGGGTAATCTGATACCAGCTTCTGCTTTTGTCAAGGACAGAAGCATTTAAAAAAGAAAACAAAAAAAATACACACCAATTGCTGTTAACTAAATAAGATGGAAATTTTCACTGACATGGTTATTAGGTTAGCACCTAGCATGGCTGCCCAGAGAGGCTGTGGATGCCCCATCCCTGGGGGTGAGGAAGACCAGGTTGGATGGGTCCCTGGGCAGCCTGAACTAGTGACTAGCCTGATTCAGTGGTTGGCAACCCCACCTGCAGCAGGGGGACTGGAACTGGATGCTCTTTGAGGTCCCTTCCAACCCAAGCCATTCTATGATACTATGAACAAGCTTTTAGATAACAAAAAGTTATACGGACAAACCCTGTGCAACTAGGACCAGAGATGAAGTCATCAGCGGGGGTGGACATTGGCTCCAGAGAAAACAACTGCACATGTCCACCAAGAGACCAGAAAATTTTAACAGTTTCACTGAAAGTGGTAGAAAGTGATATCTTTATTCCTCTCATCTTTCAAAGATGAATGACATTCCTGCTCCATCACATTCATTTCTTTTACCTACTGCTCCAAAATACCTAAAATAATTTAGTTTCTCAGTATCTTTTCAAAAAGGCGAATTCTATCCATTCCAACTGGACAATTACATCTACACCAAGTAAATATATATGTGTACACTTTGCATAACAAAGGCATTATTTTCTATTTACACGTAAAGAACAATTGGTACAGTGATATAGTCAATGCTGTTGTTAAGAGTTTGCAATAACTTCACTGTTAAAAGACATCAAAACATACCATATTCAGGTTTCTCTCATTAAAGCCACACAGAAGAAAGAATACATTGCCACAAAGGTCATCAAGTATTCTGTGGGTGCAAAAATGGGTAGCAAGCCACTTCAGCCAAAAATTCTGAGGAAGGAATTGCTTCTTTCCAAACAAGTTCTACAAAATAACAAACGTAGCACAGACATGTAACTGAACTGAATCACCTGGTTTTAGTTTTAATACTAAAAATCCTTAAGGTAATTATTTCCATTTGCACTGGTGACAGGTAAGTCATACTAAAAGAAGAAAAAAAAAAAAAACAAACCAAACACCTATCTCCTTATCAAGCTTGTTTACAGTCCTATGGGAAGGTCAGGGTTAGTGATTCTGCTACGAACAGTGCAGTGAATTACCACCCACAAAATGTATATGGGATCTGGGACAATGATGCAATTTCGAATCTCCTCTCAAATTCATTTTTAAAATCAATATTTTAAAGGAGTACTGTAGAGCTTCTTGTTATCAGAATCGTTTAAGGCTAAGCTGCACCTGCTAATGTGAAATGGCCTTGCACTTACATGGTTTGAAGAGAGGAACTTGCAAGAAAAACAAGTTGCATGAGCTGTTGTGGCTACTTCCTCTTGTTAGTATTTTTAAAACTTCCAAAATTTTAAAGTGGCCCACTCAGCACTTCCTTAGAAAGTGATACAGCGTTTTTAAGAATGTGACTGACCCACAGGTTTGTGGCTCTCAAGTATTTGTGCAATCCAGTTGGTTTATTTTGGTTGGTTGGTTTTTTTGCAAGTCACCCTGAGAGTCAAGCACAACACAAGCATCTGCACAGGGCACTGATCAGCTACTCCTTCTCACATAAAGTTCATTTTTTATGTTAGCTGCTTTTGGTGCAGGTATAAGTAACGCATACAAGGACGCACAAAACCAGCACAAGGTTTTATCTCCGAGGACAACCAGGCCTGCATGGGAATCGCCACAGGTGGTATAAAGAAGTGATCATTAAAAATGACACACAGGAGGGTGTTCACAATGTTTGACTCCAGGCGCTGACTGCAGCCTGCCAGTCTGTCTACATTCCCTTTGTTGTTAATGGTGAAAGACAAACTCCAGAAGATGACTAATAACATCTAAATAAAGCTGCTACACATCATCACCTTCTGATGGATCTTCCTCCTGTACTTAATAGTCATTGTGAAATAAATCTGTTAAAGTTCATCACAATTCAAAAATAGTATCTAAAGCTATCACACGACTCTCCTAAAACAGAAGAACTGTTGCATTATTCCTTTAGCCTGAATTCCAGAAATATGTAACCACAACAACCATTATTTTATTCCACCTAAGATGTTGTACTTGTAAGGTACACAACACCACCAATGCAAATTGTATCATTAGACAGTAGTAAAACCAGAGAAGTCACTGCTGACTTGCATAGCATTACTGTGGAAAAACTGGCCCAGTGTTCCTGTGGAACACACTAATCTCTAATCCACAGCTATTAACGTTCTTTGTTATACTGTTTTCAGCCAGAGACACTCTTCCTTTGGGTTAAAATACAAACATGAAAAAACAAACCTTGATAAGCAGATCAGGAAATGCTCCCAGCTTTGTCAGAGGGCTAGTGGCAAACTTGACTGTAGCTACTGGTGCCAAGGCAAAGAACATTTTTATTTTTTTGGCCAGCTTTGGCAAAGTTGAAAAAGCAATGAAAGCTGCAAATGATAAGAGAATAATTAACAAACATCATCACTGAAACACAGCAGACAAGAATTTCTTATGGAGGTGATTTTACCTCTAACCATCTAAGATGTGTGCAAAACTCTTAGATCAATAGTGTGACTATTTTCTGTAAGATCAGAAGGATTTCTTATCTTCTGAAAATGAAAAGTTGGTGCTGAGCAACTCAATATTCTTCTTTTGTTCGCAGGCCTAGAAGTACTTGATGCAGACCTTCTATACAGTAAATATTCCAGAAATGGTAGATTTATTCTACATATATCTCATAACTCTACATTATTATTATGTGTAGCTTATCAAAATACATATTTCAGTAGGAACTGTACTGAATCTATAACTTCATTTTCTCATTTCAACAGCCTCCCACTTAAAGTAAGAACAGAACATTAGTCATTTTCTTCTTAATGACGAATATTTCAGGAAGCAGTCAAAAAACAGAAGCTGTAGATTTTTTAATTTTTTTTTTTTTTAAACATCATTAAACCATACGCATAGAATTTGTCATCATTTCAAAAACAGCATTTTCTACTGAATGCATCTTCTCTTCTCACATACCCATGGTGGTGCCCTGTGAATGGCCAACATAAAATAGTTGTTCCTGGCCAGTTTTCTTCAAAATGAAGTCCACAGAAGCTGGAATGTCATATTTGGCCATTTCATCAAAGCTACAATGCAAAGACAAAATTATCGGAGTGCAATAGTTGCATAGAGCTTTACTGTTCTGAAGACCAACTGCCTGGACATAAAGAAAAGCTTTCTTTGGATGAAACTGTACACTCTGGTGCTGTCATCACACCAAGTACTGCTGAAAGCAATTACTGTCCTACTGACCATCTATGAGAGCCGTCTCAGGATACAACACCAACCATAAAACTTCCCTTTATTTGCTCTACATATGCGTCAGGGCACTAACAGAAAGAAAGCCTCTTGTACATCCACACCACAACTGAAATGGAGTGACAGGAAAAGACAGAAACTTGTTCACAAATAGCACACTTAGTTTGTCTATAAAGATGAGGATACCTAAAAATCCAGAACTCTTCTTGCTTCACTGTGAAGTGTATATGTTTCCTGGACCAGGTGTTCCCTCTGCTGTTTCCCAGCCATACATCATAGCCTGCATCTGCCAGCATAAAGCCAAGGCTGTTGTAATCCAAGTTTGTGATCCAGTTGGTGCCATCAGCAAGCAAACCATGCTGCAAAAACACAGCTGGCCTTGGACCTGAAAAACAAAGCATTTATCACAGACTTTCAAGTCCATGTTAATAGGAAGCTAAGAAAGATCCAGGTGAGTGACTGAAAGTCTGCATCAGATTCATACTTTGAATATTTCAACTTCAATATTTGAAGATTAGCAGTACCAGTATTGGCCCCAACCAGTATCTTTTTGTTACCAACGCTCTTAGCAGAACCCAAAGAACAATGTGAGTAGACAATAAGGAAGTTTAAGTTTCAAAGGCCCTTCTTCCCTCAGAATCATAGAATCACAAGATTGGAAATGACCTATAAGATCATCTAGTCCAACTGTGCCCTCATCACCATTGCCACCACAAGCACTAAACCATACCATGCAGCACGTCATCCAGACGCCTCTTGAACACTGCCAGGGACGGCGACTCCACCACCTCCCTGGGCAGCCATTCCAGTGCCTGACCACCCTTTGAGAGAAATAGTTCTTCCTTATGTCTAATCTAAACCTCCTCTGATACAACTTGCAGCCATTACCCCGTGTCCTGCTCGTTGCCTGGGAGAAGAGGCCAAATCCCTCTTCACCACAACTTCCCTTCAGGAAGTTGTAGAGCGCAGTGAGGTCTCCCCTGAGCCTCCTCTTCTCCAGGCTGAACAATCCCAGCTCCCTCAGCTGCTCCTCATAAGACTTGTGCTCCAGACCCCTCGCCAGTTTCGTTGCCCTTCTCTGAACATGCTCCAGGACCTCAACATCTTTCCTGTAGCGAGGGGCCCAAAACTGAACACAGTACTCAATGTGCAGCATCACCAGTGCTGAGTAGAGGGGAATGATCACCTCCCTGCTCCTGCTGGCCACACTATTTCTAATGCAGGCAATGTAAGTAGCTAAAGCACAACAGAGAATATCCACATGAAATTTTGCAAACTTCTCTCCTGACACTCCTACTCTAAAACAGAAAATGACTCCTTTATTCCTGCTTTAATAACTGAAATCCGAGACATGGTAATTTTATCTCAATGCCAGAAATTACTCAGGAATTGAACTTCCTCCAATGATACGTCGTTCTACAACAGTCCCAAGTTCACACAGTGCTTTCTCCATTGATAAAGTGGACTTAGATCTTTCAGTAGAAACAGCCACAACCAGGCTGTGTTCAGAAAGGTTTATTGTGAGTTCCATAAACCCAAATCAGCAACATTTCTCTCCCTTGACAGCCTTTTTGTCTGGGAAAGGGGAGCTTTCTCATGCCTGTTTTTCCCATTTCATTTGAAAAATAAAAACATTGTGACATAGTGCCCATGCCAAAAAAACAAATCTCCAGCAATGCCAAACAAACACTCAGAACAGTACAATTCCACTACTGTTTTCTATAGTGTAGTAATAGCTCATCTCTTTCTGCGTGCAGGATTTTCATGCCTCACACTAAATTTATTTTCAGTAATGACCAATTCTAGCTTTGTATTTTCTTTCCTTTTATTAAACTCAGATAAACCTATATATATATTTATTTATTTATTTTTAATTAACATAGAAAGGAGGAAGCTGTTCAAATCCTTCAATGCTTTAATTCTGTCCTCCTGTTAACCACCAGCTTCTGAACTTCTGCCAGTTCCGTTTTCACTTCCTGAAGCACATGATTTGTGCAATCACAAGACAAACTGACTTCGACAATAATAATTTTTAATCACCTTTGGTCCTAAAAATCCAAAAAGGGAAAAAGAAGGGTGGAAACTTAAAAATACCCTTTCCTATACATAACATTTTGTTCTAATCACAATCAATCCCAATTCTAACTGGAAGATACACTTAGAAATATAACCCTCTTACATTCTTTTACTGTCACATCAACAACTCCTTTCAGTAAAACAGTTAAAACTTCAATAAATCTATATGTGGCCTAAGTAAAGTTATTAAAAATATTAATCTGTCCAAAAGAAAGAAGAACTTATTTCAATGCTATTCTCACCTGTACAATGCAGTTACCTAAGATTTTTACTTACTAATAAAAATGGAAATCATTGACTTGTTGGGTTTTTTTATGCTCCCCATTTGTTTTTTCCTCCCCCCTCCCCCTTTTTTTTTTTAAGCAGAGGATCTGTAGGTTTGTTCCAAAACATCAGGTGATCCATAACTCCAAGGAATCCTATTCACATTAAGCAGGTATTGCAAAAGAATTATGGCGTATATACGCTAAGTCAGCAGTAACACATCATTGGTATCTTTCTGGGAAAAGATACCAAGTCTGTAAAAACTTAAGATCAACATGAACTTTGAGATCTCCATTCTTCTAAGAGATCATACTTCCCCAAATGTGCTCAGTAATCCTTGTTTTTAAAATTAAGGCACTTTGCAAAACATGAACTTGGGATAGAGGGTGTGGCAAGGGGAATGTGGAGAATTCCCACAAGTCAGGAAACTTCTGTTTGCTTATGTCATAGATGAAAGATTTAACAAAAAATCAACACGTTCCAGGCAGATTTTTCCTGTGGTTTCTCTGAAACTTCAGGACAAAGACATCTGCCAGGTTTGACTGGCTTCATGCATGCACCAACCTTGTGAAAGACAGTGCGTGGTGCAAACACCCCAACACCTGCAGAACCAGCAGGCAAGACTGCTGCCTGGCCTTTAGAAGAGGAGAGGCATTTCCCATAGTCTTGTTTGCACCCACAGCAAAAGGGCAATCAATTATTATTTGAACACCACTTGTTTATTCTTAACCTCTCATTGCAAGTTTTTTTGTCCCAAAGGTTCTCAGGTAGTCTTTAGGATAGATGCAATCTGTATGCAAACTAGCTGCTTTTGTACACGTGCAGTTGTCAGTATGACCTTTTCTAAGGGGTGGTGGTATAACCAGTACCAAATTCAGTGACTGCTATTCAGACACACTTATTTCTGCACACAGAGCAAGAAACAATCCAAAGGTCATCTATTTCTCTTCCTCCACACACATTTCTCTCATTTTTAGAGCATTCCATCATTCAGTCTCTGCAAAAACCTTTGCTCATACTGCTCCCATAAGTCTCAGCTTATACTCCATTTCTATCACCTGAGCACCCCCTGCACTCCTTCCATGGCTTTAAGCAATTTTATAAACTGTAAAGATTACTGTGAAAGAGTCGTCTGGTGGTTTATGCCAAACACCCTTCCTGTTCCCCATCAAATCACACCCAAAAAAAAAGCTGGTCTGAGCTCACTGCTGCCAATAATCTGCTACATATGTTAATTTGCACTGTATTTAAACTGTATTCTACTCAAGATGCTCTGAAGTTATTTTCTCTCATTACAATATCTTCCAATTTAAGCAGCTACGTATACAAAATGACACCACAACAGCAGAACTTGTTCTAGCTTGTAACTTGCTGCAAAGGCAGATTCAGTGGTTACAATGAGCAAAATGATTCTTCCCCCTATGCCCCAGAAATCAGGAAGTAATTATTTAGTGAAGCTCCCAATGGGAACTCTTATAGTTCAGTTGTATTTCACAAGAAGAGGAATACAAATTGTGCCTACTTCCGAAAATATTCAGGCACTTTTAACAAAATTCTTTTTTATAAGGTTTTTTTTTTCAATGTGGTTTGAAACAGTGCTACAATGGTACAGTCAAACTCTTTTCAGGACACAAAATCAATATTTAAAAATGTCTTAGTCCTATTTTCTCCCTGCCAGAAGATCTGGGCCTCTCAGGCCATCAAAAACCAAACAACAAAGGGACTGTGTTAATGTCACAAAATGGAAATGCCAGGAAAAGGCAGCTTTCTAATTCTTTCACCCCTCCCTCACTGAAGTCACTCTAAATGCACCTGAGCCATTCTGGCCATGACATTCACTAGTCACAGATCGTAACTCCATAGGTTACAGTCTGTAATCTTCTTCTGAATGATTGTAGGAGCAGAAGTTCTGTCAAACTTTTTTTTTTCCCTTTTTAATCAAGTGTAGAACTTTTCCACGCCTCACTGTTTTTTCCAAGCAGAAATAAATCTTACCTTTGCTCTGTCCCAGATCTTTTCTTCCATAAGGAATTCTGTTAACAGAAAGAATGTACCCATCTTCTGTTATCACTTCATACTCCTCACTGGGGTATCCCCTGAACGTGATAATCTGACTCTGAAGAAAAAGAAGAAAGAAGTCAGGCTCCCAGCCTGCTTCATTCATTAACATGCTCAGAGTACCCCGGGCTCCTTCCCAACAGCAAGGTGAAATTACAGGACACGGCAGGAGTGTACCATAGCAATCCCTCCATCCACCACAGACAGGTTTCTTCTGAGACCTACGCGAGGTAAGAGCCTGCTGGAGTACAAGCATTAGCCCAGGGACCAGGGAGGACTTACACTGTCCCCACACACTGTCACACCTTTGTTATAGTGCAAAAGATTGCAGCATTGAAAAGGGAGTTTTTGTAACAGGGCAAAGCTCTGAGACAGAAATGGCAGGCAAAAAGTGACGTGGTCATCCCCTGATTCTATTATTTTCTCTCAAGAAAAATAGTATCTTCCAAAAACAAACAAGCACTGCAACGCCTGGTACCACAGCGGCATGCAGAGGATGAGAAGGAAGGAAGAAGCCTGCGTGGCACAGGTGCTGCAGGGCAGCGTCACAGCACAGAGCCTGGAGTTCACGCAATTCTTGGACACCGGCTTTGATTCTGGGAGGTGTTGCGTGGAGCCAGAAGCAGCGCGCTGCTCGCGGGACGCTCCCAACCCGGGGCATTCTACAAAGAGTTCATCTCTCTTCGGAAGGGAAGGACCGAACAGAAAGGCAAGCAGCTGTCGCTGCAACTACGGGAGGACGGCACCAGCATTACGTACATTCTATAAGCACGCTCTTTTCTAGCGAAACCCACACAGCGAGCTCAGAAGTCACAGAAGAGAGATCGACTGCAGGCATCAGGGGCCGAAGGAGGACTCGAAAGAGAGGTGCGGGGCTCGGGGCCGGCAGTAGCCGAAGCCGCCGTCCCGGAACCACACGGCACAACGCACCTCCGAGCTGGCACCGCCGCTGTTCAGAGGCTGCAGCCCCAGCAGCGGCTTCTCCACCGCACTACAACCCGCCCGGCTCCAGAGGCGTTCCCCAGCCCCGCGCCACAACTCACGATGTTCATGTTCGTCTCGGGGTCCACGTTCCTTCTCCCGACGGCGAACGCGCCCGGAACGACGACGCCATACAGCAGCACGGCTGCAGGCAGCAGGCCCCGCATCCTGCCGGGCTGAGGGAGGACGGCTCTCCGTATAAGAAAGCGGCCCCGCCGCGGGCTTATGTTCCTCCTCCGCCGAGCCCCGCGGCCGGCACGGGACCGCGTGACAGGGCGGGGGCGGACGCCCGCTGACGGGGCGAGGACGGGGCTGCGCAGCCCTGAGCAGCTGAAAGCGCGCGGCTGGGCCGGGTGTGTCCCGCGGCCCTCACGCCTCCCCCCGGCCACGGAACCGTCCGCGCACCGACCCGCGGCGGGAGGAGGGAGCGGGGCCGGCGGCGGCGCTCAGGCCACGCGGCGCGGCCTATCGCGGCCCGAGGGGCGGGAGCCCGCCCGGGGGCGGCGGCCGCGCTGCTCCGCGGCGCTGCGCTGAGGGGCCGCGCGCCTCAGCTCTGCGCCCTTCCTGCACGCCGCCCCTCGCCGGCTGTGCGACCTTGGGCGGCGTGATTCAGCGCTTCTCAGCAGCTACATGGGAATTTTTCACACCCCCCCCCGTTCCCTGAACTCACTTTTAAAAAACTCTGTAGACTGAAATTTCACGAATGCCCCCCCCACCCCCCCGGCCAATAATTGCGCAGGTTTCTGCCCCGATGACCCCTCAGCCTGCCCGCAATCCCGTCCCCACCCACGGGCACTCCGTTCCTGAGGGTTTCGAAGCGTTGCATCCAGCACCGTTATCCTCTCACAAAGAACAGATCATCTATCCATCATCGTTGAGCACAATCTAAATATATCAAATCTGATACAAGCAGGCTTGAATTACATGCAGGTGCACAGCTCCAGCAGCTTGCTGCCAATCTGGTCCGTCCCAGTGCTCTGAGGCAATGAGCTGGCAGCACATGTAACATCTGTCGTGTCCCAGAGCCTGTGGTCAGGCGGCGTGTGGCCATGCTTGCAAAACCTGAACCACATACAGGCCTGAAGTACAAACATTCACATCACTTGCACATAGTAATATCCTTGGGATAATACTGAAACCTGAAATAAAATACATAGTAGCAGAGCAGTAATGTGTCAAGAAAGCAAGTGTTTCTGTCTATTTAGAGGGCGTGAAGATTTTCATTGGAGTTCTTACTTTCAGAAGTACCGCAGGGCCCCACACAGCACACGGTTGTGATGTGGGCCTGGCACAGGACAAACCAAACCCAGAGCTAACTCACTGTCAGCACCTCTCCTTGAGAGCAGTAGTCCTACAACTTTCCATGAGAAGGGATGAAAGTCTTCCACCCAGCAAACTGATAATCATGTCTCATTTTCAGTTAATGAGGTTAAAGCTCAGGCTTGGAGGTATCACTGTGAGCTACAGTACAGTATGGACTGCAGTGAAGTACATACATGGGATATAAGGCTGAAGTAGTCGTAACCTCCTGTATTGTAATAGTGTGTTTCCATTTTGCCCTGTCTCCCCCAAGAGGGGCACCACAGGAATTGGAAGTTCACAGCGTTATCTGATTGCTTTACCTCCACTGCACCTGTAGGTATCCTCCTTGTGCGTGACTTTCCCACCTGACAGAAGTGTTTTAGGATGCAATCAGTTTAAATGCTAAACCATCAGATGAAATATGCTGTGAATAGTAAGGGGTAAAATACACATTCAGAAGCAGACTACCACAAAATAGTACTAAGGTGGACTCTCAAGAGCTCTTTTAAAAAGTCTATAACACTTTCTTTCATCTTTCTCAGCAATGAATGTGCTAAGACCACACACAAGCTGCCTTTGGAGAAATATATCAGAAGAAAAGAGGTATCTTGGGCACTTCAGCACCATTGCATCCCCTAGTTTTGACGCACAGAGATGTCCTGGACACTCAGTGAAAGTGACGCTCTTTCTATTCTTGAATTGAATTTCACAGGATTACATTTTATTTTCAGAAGTTGGGTAACAAAAGTAATGCTGAACTATTTGCGTGGGTTTTCAAGAAGATTAATTACAGGGTACTTTTCTCCTCAGAGGAAAATACAAATTATAAAATGCCTGCAATGCTGTTCTCAAGCATAGTAATTAGATGCTAACTAGGTTTAATGGAAACTAGATATTTAAATGATCTATTTATTACAATGGTATAGCTTCTTTACATTATTTTATTGAAGAAAACTGCATTTCAGACTATTTGACTGAGCTAATGTCACTAGGAGGGAATTCCTTGTCAGCAGATATCAGCTCCAAGAAACTGTACAGGCATGAGTTTTCTCTCTAAAACACATAGATATTTTGAAGTCATTCCCTTTTCTTCTATATGTACAGAACACTCAAGTAAGTAAAGCTTTTGTATTAAATACGAAGGCAGTTGTTTCTGTCAATTTCTTCATGTACTTTTCACGAATCTCTTGCATTTGCTACTATGACCGTATTATATTTACATGCCAGCACTGACACGTGGACTAGATTTTCCAAAGGTACTTTTAAAATCAAACAAGAAAGCTTCAGCATCGATAGTTTCCCAAATTAAGATTATATAATTGCTAACTAGATCTCAGTCTTCCTCTCTAACTTGGTTTATCTATGTTTTCTTCTGCTTTATCACCATCTTATTTGCACCTCCTCAAACTCCAGATAAGCCTCCATGCTCAGGCTCTTTGCCATTTCCCTGCTTAATGCCAAAGATACCGTGACCAACAGCTGCTGTAAGAAAATGCATCTCCGGGACAAGCACACCAAAGCTCCTGCTTATGGAGAGCCACTGCTGTGCAAAGAGAAGCACTGCTTGTTTTTATTCTAATAAAAAGGTGTCAGCTTTCCACCAAACCTGCAGCACAGCCCAGTCCTTGGGCAAAACCTGCACCTGGGGCAGGCTGCTAGTGAATGGACAAACTCCAGTGCAGCTCCACCACCTACTGTGTCTTGTCTGTGGCTTCACCCCGCTGCTGTCCCATCAGATCCAGTCAAGAGCTGCCATTCCTGCAGGCTGCTGGGTGCTCCATGCTCCCTCATGCTCCCTGTAGCTAGTCAGGCACAGCCACATCCCAGCCAAGCCATGAGCATGAAATCAGCTGATGTGTACCAGACACCATGAGATGTCTCATGAGGCATCCTTGGGAGCACATTTATTACCTTATTCTGACAAAACAGGGGCGCTCAAATTCCACAAACACTAATTATGAAGTTATCTTTTTTTTTTTTTTTTTTTTTTAGCCTAATTACAAATGGGTGGTTTATATCCATAGGGCTCTATGCACCAGTACTGAGTCCCATCTCTTGCTGTCCACACAGCCCTATAACAGTACTGCCCTCACAGAAGCAGCTTTGCACTATGTTTGCATGGCCTCAGGACTGGGGTGTGTCACGCCTGCTCTGCTAGAGCTCATCTCCACCTGCTCAAATCTTGTTTGGCTTGGTACAACTGTGACAGCAATTGCTTCAATACGTCAGGTGTCAGTATTTGATTTGCTCAACATTTGTTTATCTTTGTGGTGTAAAACTGTAATTTGTCAGGGAGAGCAGCAAGCAGCTGCTCCAGGTAGCACAAGCCATTGAGGACAAAGTAATACAATGGCAGCATGGAGCAACACAGGGCTGGTTGGATAGCAGAGCCCTCAGGAAATGGAGGCAGAGGATGTAGCATAGAGGAGGGCAAGCAAAGGACCAAGTTACGTGAATGTTATGTGTATAAACAACACTGCCATAATAGAAGCTTAAGGCACGGGGCAAAACCATGCATATATTCATCAGCAAAGGCAGGAGGGGGAATGACCCCGAGATCCTGCTTATGTACGATAACCAGGTCAAGCTATACTAACTTGAAATACTCTCCTTATCATAGATGGCTTTACATTTGAGCAAAGTCAATGCTTTGAGCTGTTAGCAGCTGTTGCCATGGGCTCCACAACACAATTTAGTACATGGCACAAAGCCAAGATGAAAACAGAGCAGAGTGATTCATGAGTTTCTATTCTCCATCTGGCAGCCTTTGCTGCTCCTTGCAGATTCAGAGAGAAAGCTTGCTTTCACTTCCTCTTTCTCTCACAATCACGTGACAGCTGGGGAAACAGAAAACAAACACAAACAAAGCACTGAACCAGAAATGGAGGGCAGAGCACAGCTAAAGCTCTGGGAAACTCGAGTGCAAGGTACAGGGGGGAAAAGGGGTGGGTGAACACAGAGCACATAAGAAAGGAAGAAAAGGGCTGAAAGGAGAATAGATGAAGGAAGGGATTGCCTTCACAGATCCAACTAGTGGTATCACTCATGACATGCCAGCTTAGTTCTACAGCACTGTAGCTTGGTATAATAGATGGTGAATCTTAGGAAACATGAACACTGTTATTAAGGTACACATTTTGGTCTACAACAAGCATCATAAGGTGTAACAGCGTCAGTCACTCGTACAGCAACAAGATGATTGAACTGCCAGTGCCCAGGTAGCCAGCACACTTGTTCCAAAGAGAGTGCACCTCACACCTCTCAGATCTCACTCAAAGGCTCTTTCACAATACAGGCCAAAGTGATCAGGAACCTAACAGTATGCTCAGTCATGCCTGTGGTTAACCAATGTCTGTTGATCAAATGTAGGTAAATTTGTCCTAGTTTTCCAGCTGCCAGCTTTTCCTCTTACAAAACTGGCCCTACCTAGGGAAAAGGGAAGGAGGTAGAAGAACAGAAGGATGAGGAACCACTGCTCATAGAAGCAACAATAAAGTTGAAGCCAGAAACCAGTGATAACCTACAGTGTTGATCTTGACTGTGGTGGAAAAATGGCACATTAGGTGACCCCACTACCATTCACAATCCTGAGTTTCTTGTATTGGTATTGTTTCCCTCCAGATCCTCCTGAAGGTGGCAGAGAAGTACTCAGTGCCCAGCTCATGGAGGTTCCTGAGGCCCTACCTGCACATCCCTGGTCCCCACCATGCTCTGTCACCTGAGCCCTTTGCCTCTTTCCTGCCTCTCTTTTCCTGCAGAAACAAGGAGAAACAGTAAGAAAAAGGTGAGCTTGAAATTTTGCTGAGTCAGACTCCATCTTCATCATAGTGAGGCACAGCGATGCAAGAAATCAGTGTCTTGTGTTCTCTCTTCTGTGTGCTCTGGAGGATTGCACTGGTCTGTTACCACCAGTGCAAGCGTGTTTGTGGGGAATGTTTGTGCAAGCGTGGATTTGCAGTGCTCAACCTACGTCTGGTGGATGCTGCTGGACAAGGCACTAATGGAGACAACTTGGTCAATTCTAAAATGTCAGAAGACAAGCAGGCAGGGCAGAAAGTCCAGGGATCTTCTTGTAGAGCTTAGAGAGAAAAAGAAAAATGTATGGCCACTGGACATGAGTTCAGGCAAAAGGGGAAGATTACAGAGATTCTGTTTGCCACAGCAAGGATAAAATGATTGTTGTCAAATTTCAGTCAAAATTAAAGCTGTAGAGGAACAACAAAAGGGCTTCTTCAGATACATTTGCAGCAAACAGGACCAGAGATAATGTTTCATCACTTGATGAAGACAGTCGCCTCAGAAACAGGGTTGCAGGCAAAGCAGCAATGTTTAATGCCTTCTATGCCTCTGTCTTGGACACTGATGGGGCCTGGGACCAACAGAACCCTGAGCTGGAAGACCATGATTGTGTGAATGATAAACTCCCAGCCAAAAACAATTGTGTATTGAACTTGCTGCTTCAGATGCACGCATATACATCTATGGGGCCTGATGGGATTCATCCCATGGAACTCAAAAAGCTGACTGATGTTATCATGAGAACTCTATTATTTTTCAGCAGTCTTGTGAATATGGATTGGTTCCAGTTGAATGGAAACTAGTAAATGTTGTCCTAGTTTTCAAGAAATAAGACCCTTGTAATTACAGGCCACCAGTCTCACTCAATGCTTCATAAAATTAAGGAGTTATTATTGGACTTACTGAAAAACACCTGAAAGACAATACTGTTGTGGGTCACGGCAAACACAGGCTCATGGGGGGAAAGTTCTGCTTAACAAACGTAATCTCTTTTTACAACAAGGTTAGCCACATACCTGATGAAGGGAAGCCAGTTATGTAGTATTTCAGAAATCTCAGCAAAGCTTTCAATACAGTTTCTCTCATTCCGATCAGAACATCCAGCATACAGCTAGACAAAAACATAAAGTGATGGGTGAAGAACTGGCTGATGGATTGAGTTCAAAATGTCTTAGTAATTGGGGTTACGTCAGGCTGGTGGCCAGCCACTTGTGGGGTTCATTTCAGTGGACAGATCATAGAAAATAAGACATTCAGACAATGCTAGAAGGAGGGCTGTAGAAATGGTAAAGGATCTGGAGAGTAAAGTGAATAAGGAGTATCCAAGATCTCTTGGCTTGTTGAGCCCAGAGCAGAAGAGGCAGAAGGGAGCCTTCAGCCTACAGCTCCTCTCAAGAGGAGCAGAGGGGCAGAACTGAGCTCTGCTCTCTGATGACAGTGATAGGATCTGAGGGAATGGCATGGAGCTGTGCCAGGGGATGGTCAGGTGTCTCTTGGGAAAAGGCTCTTCTCTAGAAGGCAGTGAGCATGGAACAGGCTCCCCATGGCACTGGACATGGCCCCAAGCTGCTGGAGTTCAAGATGTTTGGGCTCCCATACATGCAATTGTCATAATATATATAGAATGTATTCACCATATAATAGCAAAGACACTTGTTTTTCACAAGTATCCAAGCTGGTAGGAATATATATATATTTTCTCAGAAGGGGATTATTTTTTAACAGAAAGTACTTTACTTTTCCAACACCACTGTCACACCATTATTCAAGGTACAGTTTACTAAATGTCTCCCTTCCTCTCCAAAACTGATTTGATGAAGTATTCTCTCTTAAGTATAACCAATTTCAAAAGAACGATGATTTTCCCATATCAAAGCTCCTGGAACAGAAGCAAACGAAATTTAAGCTTTCACAATTCACTGTATCTCACTGCTCTTCAGGAAGCCCTGGCAGCATCCAGCTTCTGTCCAGCTGTCTTGTCCCACTCAGTGGGTTTCAAAAGAGTGGGTTTCTTTATCCTCAGTCACACCTCCTCACATCAGCAGGGATCTCTATTGCAACACAGTCATCGAAGAGTTAGCAGAATAATACTAATCAATTTATTGAGATAATTCTACTAACTAAGTAAATAACTGATACTCTACTTGGATGTAAAATTGGTTAAATTGCTAATAACGATTAATAAGCACTACAGGTGGGACAATATTAGGCAATGGTTATTACTAAAAGTGAAAGAGTAAAAGATAAATGATAGGGAAAGAGAGACAAGCAGGCATACAGATATACAAACACAGCAAAGCAAAGCAGTTCACCACTCCTCAGTCCAGCCATGTCTTGGTGGTGCTGATCTTTGGTAGTGATGGGCTGACCATTTGTTGTGGTAAGTTGTGAACAAATGACAAACGTCCATCCTCTGCCTTTCATCCCCAGTAGGTGAGTCTGTTCTTTTGGAATGACTTTCTGGCTTTGGGGACCTTCACTGGATACAATAGTATCATTTCCCAGTCTCGTGTATCAAGCTGGAAACATTTGTTTCCAGGCTGAGTCCCCAGACAGAAAATACTCTTGGACCCTCCCATTCGAAGGTAAACAGCTCCAAAGAAACACTTTTGAATGTAAAACTGTCCACAAAGTATTTCAATCCTCTCACACTTATTTGAGACACTCCATGCCTTACCGGTCCCAGGGACCAGCAAACACCCAGCTGCCGCTGACAGAGCAGCCAGTCAGCCACGGGCTGCACTGGCTGGGCAGTTCTCAGTGCTAGCCATTTGGAGTTAAGTTCAGACACAGAGCTGCTAGCAGCTGTTACCATGGGCTCCACAGCACAAGTCAATGTGTGGCATAAAGCCAAAATGGAAAAAGCAGAGTGACTCATAAGTTTCTATTTCCCAGCCGGCTGCCTTGAAGCTCCTCCCAGACTCGTGAAGCTTGCTTTCACTTTCTGATTCCCGATATCATACACATCAATCACGTGCACGCTAGAGCACATAAAAGGCAACTCAACTGCAGGAAGAAGCTGTTGGGCTTCAAAGCTACCGACAAACAGGCAGAGAAAGGAAAAGAAAGAAGGAAGGCAAATCATGAGGTAAGAGAGCAGCTTGGTCTACAAATGCTGTTTTTTCTGTACTCTCATGCTATGGGAATGTAAGTTTGTAATTTGCATAACTGGAAGCAGTAAGGTATGCAGGGACTTAAGCATCAGAGAATAATTTACATAATATTCACTGGAAGAATCGAAGTAAGAGAAGGATGCAATTGGATGCTGTAACATTATTGCTTTTACAGAGTTGATTGTCAGAAACTGTGTGCACGCAATTTCTGGATGAAATGCAGGCTGCAGTTGCAGCTGCTGACCAGCCAAGGGAATGGCTGGCACTGATACAGCTGAGAATTTACTTTCTGCTCTCTACTACTGTGAGGACCAGAAAATCATTCTGGTCTGCAGTCTGGAGCAGAAGAAAAGGGATAGCATTTGCTGAGGACTGTTCTGCAAACACACTCAAATAGGGCGAATCTAGGATGTTTATGACAACTTGGAAAATTGCACTGGCAGATTATGCACAAAAACTGAACTGCATTTTATCTGCATCACAAATCTGTTTTGGGGATGTTGTTGCAAGTTCTGTTTCGCTAGTCACCAGTTAGCTGCGAGGCTGTCTATTAACCAGTCAGAAAGAGAGGGAGAATTCAACAAATTACAGTTCTGTATGGTGTAGTCAGTCTGAGCTAAAAAGAAACATGTCACTTAAATCCCACACGTTCACAAATGTGAAATTACTCATGAAATTACTCTCTACTGTTGTTTTAATTCATGGAAGTTTTCTGGGTACTCAGCTGAGGCACCAAAACCAACAGGAAACGCAGAATCGCTTAGTTCACTTGCACAGAAACACAGAATCCTGCAGGTTGGAAAGGATCTTCAAGGTCTTCAAACATGTTCCATCTATCTGAGCTTGAGTCGTGCCACCAGATGGGATTAGATTGCCCCTTGATGTGACAATTCGGACAAAAAAATTTAATTTTGGTTTGAGGGGGACAATTTAAAATGCTTCAAGCTGGTTTGGCAGCCAGGGTTCATTCTTCCATGGTATTCTCCTGGGGAAAAAGATTTCTGATGAGGTACTGGTCTTATCAGGAACTTGCTCTCACTTCCCTTTCATCCCAGAAAAAAATACAAATTCCTACATAGCTTTCTAATTGGGAATACATGGCACCATAGATAGGGTAGATACATAGATAGGCAGGTAGATACTCCTGATTTTACAAGGAAAAAGCAGAGCAGTCTTTCTGACGATGGACTATTCGACCAAGAAGTCATTGATAAGAGGGGGAACTGATGCAACACGCTGCCCCAGCTGCTGCCAGGCCCATCCCCACATGCATGGAGGAATCCAGAGGCAGAAAGGCAGCAGGGTCTCCATGTTTATGGAGGGGTAATACATTCCTGAGGCCTGGAGGAGTGCTGGTGTTAGAGTAGAGCAGCCGTTCTCTAACAGCATCCAGGCCACCACCCCTTTCTCTATGTAAGTGGTGCTCTCAGTTCTACTGGCAAGGAGAATTACTAGAAGAATTACTCTAGACTTACAGCTTCCCACAGTTGTGGCTTACATGAGCTATTGTTGACTAGTGGCACCAGCCAAGGTACTGCCTGCTTTTATAGTACATCATGCTTGGGTTAAAAACACAAGCAGCAGGAAGTTAATCAATCTTCTTTAATTTATTCTAGCACTATTTCTAAGAATTCCTTGAAGATCTCCCTTCTGCAGCTAGAATGTCATTTTACATGGACTTTGCTGAAGGAAGATATAGATCTTGCCAGCCTGGAAGAATCAATAAATGATCAGATTGAGTTTTTCATAAAACCCAACGTTTCAAATTACAATCTACTATCTTACATATACCACCTACAGCTCTCAGATAAAGCAGCTCTAGAATATCTCCAAAAAGCTGAAGAAGAAGTTAAAAAATATTATCCAGATGAAATTGACAGGAGAAGTCTCATTACCTGGGGAAACTATGCTTGGATCTACTACCACATGGGTAGATATGAGGAAGCTCAAAAATATATAAATAAAGTTGAAAACAGTTGCAAAAAACTTTCAAATACTGCTCAGCTGAAGATTCAGCTTCCAGAGATCTATGCTGAGCAAGGATTTGCACTATTAAAATTTGGAGGAAAGTACTATAACAGAGCAAAAGAGTGCTTTGAAAACGCTCTGAGGGAGGAACCCAACAACCCAGAATTTAATGCCGGCTATGCGATAGCAATGTATCGTTTGGAAGAATTTTCTTACAGAAGATGTGAAGAAGTGAACTCATCTCTGGAGCCTCTGAAGCGTGCACTGGAACTGAATCCAATGGACACATACCTTTTGGCATTACTTGCTTTGAAACTTCAGGACTCAGATCAAGTTGATGAAGCAGAGAGATGCATTGAAGAAGGAATGCAGAAAACTCCTGATCTTCCCTATTTCCTGAGGTATGCTGCTAAATTTTACAGAAGGAAAAAAGAACTGGACAAGGCACAGGAAGTTTTGGAGAGAGCCCTGGAAATATCACCAAAATCCACCTTTTTGCTTCATCAGCTAGGACTCTGCTACAGAGCAAAGCTGTATGAGTTGAAAAACAGTACAAGATATCCACCTCAAGATCAAATAGAAGAACTCATTCAAATTTGCATTTCTCATTTCAAAGTGGTGGCTGAACAAAAGCCAAAATTTTTCAGTGCCTTAACTGATTTGGCAAGGATGTATGCAGAGGCAAAGATGTATCGAGAAGCAGAAGAGACATTTCAGAGAGCACTGAAGATAAATATTCTGACTTGCTCTGATAAACAAGAAATATGCTACTATTATGGAAATTTTCTGCAATATAAAAAGAAATCAGAATCTGAAGCAATTAAATATTACAAAGAAGGTTTAAAAAATGGTAATCATTCTTTTGCAAAAAAGATCAAACAATACTTGAAGAGACTGTTGGAAAGGAGAATTCAAGCAGGGTTAGGAAGTGAAGAAGATTTCAGTACACTTGGACATATTCATAAACTAGATGGTGAGAAGCTTGAAGCAATTGAATGTTATGAGAAAGCCAATGAATACAATCCTGACAATGAAGAATATCTGAGTGCATTATGTGAGCTACGAATTTCCCTCTCAAGTTGAAGCACTCCCAAATCCCTTTCAACAACAATAAAAGCACATTTAAAGAGAAAATATAAATGCATTTGTTCACTTTTTAAGGCTAGGGTTATAACCAGTTGAAAAATCCGGTGGCATCACTCCTCTATGATAATGCAGAATCTGCAGATGATGACCAGAAGATGATTGTGCATTTGCTTGCCTGTTCATTGCCAAAAAGCATGCTACCTTAGGCTGCCATGCTAATACTGGTATGAAAGTTGTCTATGAGTACCTGCAGGACATAAAGCTCCTAAGCTGGAAAACAGTTCTCACCTTCTATTGAGGAAAGAGAGCCATAATATTATAACATTTAACCTATCCGCTTGAAAGGCATGCTGATACTAACATGGTCATTTCTGTTGTTTTTTCAAATATCAAGTGTCATTTAGGAAAAAAAAAAACTGTGTTGACTTGTTCAGTTTGTTACCTTGTATGTTGTTTAACAATAAAAACAACCACTGTTTGTCTGTTTGGTTCACTGGGAAACATGGGTTTATATTAAGGCACTTTAATACATAAGATGTGGGAAAAGTAAAAGAAAACCAAGAAGAACAAGTGATGCAAAAAGCACTTGCTTACCACCAGCTGACTGATGCCCAGCTAGGCCCTGAACAACAGCAGCCCTGGCAAAGTCCATCCTCAATTCACCCTTTCCAGTTTTTATTGCTGACCACAATGTTACACAGTATGGACGCATCCCTTAGGTCAGATTGCATCAGCTGTCCTAGCTGTGATCCTTCCCAGGCTGTCAGGCATCCTCAGCAAGCCCTCAGATCTTCAGCAGGCTTTTTGCTGGGAGCAAACATCACTGAGACAACTTCAGGTCCTGGAGCCCTTGGCTGTGCTCCCCATCAGGCTGTCTCACTGAGACAGGGCAGGGGAAGGCATCAGCAACACGGGAAAAGCAGCCTCTGTGCTAAACAACGTCAGCTGTGCAATGACTAAGAGCAATACTTTGTGCTGTAGTCTTTGGCTTTTTCGTTTATTTGTTTTTTGTTTTTGTCTTTAGCTGTAGCCCTGCTAAGTGCCATTCAAAGGGTGGCCTCCTGCAGGGTTGTTGAAGCTGCTGGCCCTCATCTTTGGAGGACAACACAGCTCTGAGCAAACAGTCCCTGCCCTGGCCAGGAGTAGAGGAACTTGCTGCCTCCCTTTCCCAGGCTCCTCAGGGAGCTCCTGCTGTGCTGCAGGGATGGCAGCACAAATGGCATGTCTGGGGCCTCCACAAAGAATGGTGTCCAATGTACTTGGAAGTTCATCAAGATGCAGTCTGAAGGGCTGCTGAAGGTCCCTCTCCAACCATGGGGCTGTCCTCCTGCTTCATAACAGTGCAGCATCCTGTCAGGCCAGCAGCTTAGGGGCCTCTTCAGTGCAGAACTGCACAATGAAGGCACACACGAGTCATTCGTGGTGCTCTAGGTTAGGCTCCAGCACCTGGGTAAGGGCCTCCTCATCCACTCCATACAGGCTGAGAGTGGAGATTATTAGGCTCTCTGCTACAACTGACTTCCACCACCTGGCCTCATACATAGCTCTCCTACAGCTCCCATTGCAGCTGGGGCAGACTGGGCTCAAAGATGATATGGTGCTTCTGGAAGAGGGCTGCCCATACGTCAGGATGGGGGGCTGCCCAGGACCTTGGCTGCAAACAGCACTAGTTGTGGAGCAGATGGTGGAGATGCCACAGGGCCATAAAGGCTGTTAGCATCTGAGTGTCTCAAAGTTCTTTATGCACTGCTGGCAGTGCTAAAAATTATCAGCTATAAAACCAATTAGAAATCGTATTCTGCACTTACTTGCACTGAGTTCTGCTATGCTGCACAAAATGCAGCATTACTGCAGGCAGGATTCATTTGCAGTAGGATCCATCTGTTTCTGTCTTGGGCAGATGTTGCCCCAGCCAAGCTCCGGGCAGCCAAAGAGGTTCAGCAATGCAGTGCCCCATCCAAGGTTATATCCTCCACTGGTGCTCAATAGTGCCGGTGGGAATGCAGTGTTATTCTGTTCACAACTTGCCCAATATCTGCCTATTGCTGCATTGTGCCCTGCCGTTGTACCCTGTATGAGAACAGCATGAATAGCATCATTTCTGAAAAAAAGAAAAAAAAGAAAAAAAAGAAAAAGAAAAAGAAAAAGAAAGAAAAAAATGTTGCAGATATATTACTGATTTTTAAAAGTATTATAATCCATTTCACTTGTCAGAATGGAGAAGTTCATTTCTGTTTCTGCAGAGCAAAGAGTAGAAGCTTGTCGTGAGGATTTGCAAACTTGGGTTGTATTCTTAGTTATTCCACTTCCATTTCTTTGCCTCATCCCTTCTGAGTTTCTTAGATGGAGAATTTCACCACAGGGCTGATATTTTATACTTAGTTTTATGCACAGAAAGCATCATTCTGGTACCTATGCCTTTAGGTCAAAGCAGAAACAGGGCTAGAAACCCTGAAATGATTCTACCATTTTCCACAAAAAAATGTCTGCGTATAAAACAAATGGGATGTTTTCTGCTGAATTGATATTTAAAACAATAAATACTGCCTTGATTATAAATGAATGTTCATGTTTATAAACAGGAAGCCCTATGAAAAAATATCTTGAAATTGTTTAAGACAATCCCCGTATGCTAATAATTTGTTACCAAATTTGTATTATTTACCCATATCAAAATGTGATAGCACTATTCCAACAGGCTTTTATAACATGCAGTCATGGCACCAACAACTGTTGACATATCATGATGTGATAAAGAAAAACCAAACAACTAAATTTTTGTAAAACGAGTGTTTGATCACTATATAAATTGCTGAAATAATCTCTTATAGACCACACTACCTATTTTTTTAATACAAAACATTTGTAGTGGAATCTAAAACAATATTCTCGTCACTACTGATACACATAACATCTTTCTTCCAAGTGTGCATATTGTGTCCAACTCACAAAATACTGAATGGTGTTTTTTTTTTTTTTTTTATCTTTTTATCAACGTACGTTAAAATGAAACATAGGACCTCAAACTCATTTGCCACACAGAACTGAAGAAAGGTTGTGCTGATAGTTTTAAGCAGCTTTGGCACTCTCACCTCTTAATTTGCAGTCTGTGCAGGAATTCACACTACTTGCTCTGACCATAGTGGGGCATAGCAGGATTGGTATATGCTTTGAGCACAGACAGCTGAAGTCAAACAGTTTTAATGCATTGTATTTGAAATATGCATGAAAAATAAAAGTAATTGATACACACAGTATTGATAGATATAAAATACATTATGACCCTGTGACTGTTCTCTTATCTAAGTCAAAGTCGTGAACTGCAGCCCGCGTTGGTCTCCCTCTTGAGGCACAGAATGGAATTGGACACCAACAGCAAACACCAAGCGTACTGCAGGCAATCAACAACATTACAGCATTAATGAAACTTATCTGGACTCCAATCAATTTGCTAATGAATAGACTACAGCTTCATACATCATCAAACAGAAAAAATCTTCATCTCAGAATGTGAAGTTTCTCCATCTCTTAATGGATTCACCAAGGAAATGTAGAAGCATCCCATTTTTAATGAACTGACCATCAGTAATTTGCGTTATGAGCTACATTCAGTCTCCAGGTCTCACAAAGTAGCCAGTTGTAGTAAATATCCCTAGCACAAGTAGCAGAAAATCATTGGCAAATCACAGCTGTTGCTTTCTGTCCAGAACAAGTGACCTGATCAGTCAGTACAAGTGAGCAAGTAGAATCATCTAAAGATACAGCTCCTGGATGCAAAAAAGGGGCACTCTGGCCATTGCAGTACACAGGAGCAATTTGTCAGCCAACATTCTCTTTACTAATAGCTGGTGTGGTGAGCTATTACTTCTCCATAATCTGCTTGCGCAGATCTGATTTTTCCTAAAAGCTAGAGATGTTCAGCTGGCAGAGCAGCCATGATCCCTCTTACACCCACTCAGAAAACACCAGCTGGAGGATCATACCTGGAATGTCAACATTCAGAAATTCAGCCTCTAGAGGTTTCCAGGTAAAAAAACAACCAACCAAAAACCACCAGCAACCAAACCACCTGAACATTTTGCTGCAGGGGGACTGGGAAAGCAGCTCTCAAGCCACCCTTGAAATGAACTTGCAACGTATGCACAAGATTCAGGCACACTATAGAAATTAAAGCTGCTTCAGATATACTTTCAGCATAAATCACAGCTTTCCGTCAGATTTTCTAAAAAATGACTTTGGCATTCAAAACAGTCATTGGCAAAGAGATGCAGCCTGAAAAATGGAGGGGCTTTCTGGTGGCACCTGTGATTACTCCATTGAAAACTAACAGACAGGAACACTGAAATGTCTACTTCATTAATACTATTTTTAAAATAATTTAAACAGTATTTTTCATCTTTGGTGACTGATTACTTTATTGTTTTCTTTTGATCACAGCCAATTATATTTTTTCAGGTTACCTGTGGAGTCAACATACTGCTTTAGAACTAAATCTGTTGAAACTTTTATCTACCAACTCTATTCTCAGTATAGTTTTGATCTACTATTGTTTCAACTTCCTATGCTGTTTGCAGATCCTAGCCTATCAAAACATGATAGAAATATCTAACTGGCCTTGTGTCACAGGACTATCATTTTCAGCACTGCAACATGATGCAGTCTCCTCTGTCTCATCGTAGTTGCACAGTACTGAATCTTGACAGTGATTGTTATCTGTTGCTGTAGCTGTTCGTGTCCACAGGCAAAAACTCAGCATCCTTGTGGTCTAATTCTCCTGTGACAGAATAAGCTATTGCTCCATTTGTCCAGATGTGCTGTTTGCTGTGAGTATCGTTGGAGAGTGACTTCAAACGCGTCCTCTTCATTTTCTTTGCCACTCTGGCAAAACATAATAACACTGAACTAAATATCATAGAAAATCCACACAGGAGGAATGATGCCGTGTAACTGCCAGTTGTATCCACAAGCCAACCTGTAGGAAGACAAATTACATTTTTTTATTTACAAATAATCCTGTGATCAGCTGCACTTTGGGGATTTTATCACATATGAATACCATAAAACCAGAGAGGCTCACATCACTGTCACTATTCTTTTACCTCTTGGGGTGGGAGAAAATTGGTCCATAGCATCAGCAGGAATATAAGATTTTTATGGGTTTTGTTTAGATGTCAAACCCACAAGAAAAACACAGCAGTCATCCCCACAGTACTACATAAACATCTTCACACCATCAGTCTTTAGACATGCTTAACAACTTAACTACTGTGTGCATGAGATCCTCATACCAAAATTGCTAGTGAGCTGCGCCCTGGGCTCATGCATCAGTTAAAGCATTTTCTTTTGCAATATCTTTTGCTATTGAAAATTAGATTAAAAACTTCAGAAACAGAGATTAATTGGAAATTGCTGTGAACAGCAGACAAGATATGCAAGACATACCTATACATGGCTCTCTGGAAAAGATCTCTAACTTTCCATAATATTCAAAACTATGTCAAGAGCTTTCCAAAGAATAACAAGAGTAAAGTTCCCATCATCACTCTTTTGCAATTGAACTGTTAGGGAAAATGATGGGTGAGCTTGGGAAAAACAGTAGTGAAATTGACTCAACCATCTGTCCAAAGCAGCTCAGAGATGAAAAGATTAAGTCCTCATGATGAAAAAAAAAAAACCAACAAAAAAAACCCCACAAAACTTGGAATGAATTGCTTCAGCTAGCATTTTCAAAACTGCATAACTCCAGAGAAATCTTTCATTTCTGCACGATGTGAAGTGGTAATGTCACAGCCCTTAGAAGCTTAGGTTATTCTGCTTTTGGTCAAGAGGTGAAAGTAATAAGATTACAGAAAAGTCATTTGTGAACTGACCTGCAACGGGTGGGCTCACTAGATACGGTATGGCATGCAGGAAGTACACAACACCCAGTGCTGATGATAAAGAAGAAGTTCCCACTACATCCGCCGTCACAACAGGGATCAGCGTTACATAGGCACCATCAAAGTATCCAAAGGTAAATGAGAAAGGCACAAGCAAGGGGAAGTTTTGGAGAACTGGTAGGAAAAGGCAGCAGAGGCCATCCATTCCTACAGCAAAGAGGTAGCAGAAGTACCGATATTTTTTCAGACACCTGCAAATTTCAAAACAGGAAAGAATATCACTGGACACAGCACCTCAGTTGCTATGTAGCATTCAGTCTCTCTCGCTTACATTTTGCTCAAATTTAAGTCCATCTTATTACCCAGGCTTCTAGATGAAAATCTCAACCGGCAATGAGGATAGATGCCAACCTACAGCTGCAGAAACCCCTGGAGAACAGCAGCCCAAACTGTTTTTAGGACTGACTGTAGTGAGGGCAGCTCCTCACCTGCCAAGATTATGCAGCCTTCTGAAGTTTCAGTGCTCAAAGCAGTATTTCATGGGCTTTCCAGCTCAGCAAGGCACTCCCAGTACTATGCATAACAAGCTATAGCACACCTCTCTCAGCTGTCATCTTTCACATCAGCCCTCCAACGATGGAATTAGTGAGAGCCAAGCAAAATGGCAATTCCCCCTCCCTGTCTCACAAAACCAATGATTGACTTTTCCTAGAAACTGAACAAACACAAAAATAATGTGTCTTTTAGAATCAAAACACCTCTTAGTTTAGTCAGATGTTCATTTCTCAGTATACTAAGAAACTTATAACAATTTTACATCAGTCCTTATGAGTATATGCCTGACAACGGCAAGCCAGACCTTTGCTTTTTCTCCATTACTTCTGTAATGGAGACCAGCAGCACAGAAGAGATGAAAAGGCACAAATTGTCCTGTTGCGATTACATACAGAGGATCATGCTTGAAATATCTTGGGCAAGAGGTTACATTTCCAAGGTCAAATGCAAGAGCTTTGCACAAACACTTTGTTTCTTCAGGGGAGAAAAAACAACCACACACACACACAAAAAAAAAAAAAAAAAAAAAAAAAACACAAAAAAAACCACCCAGCAAAAGCCAATGAAGAGACAAAACATTTCTGAAAGTTAGATTGTGTGTTGGTTTTCTGGAGAAGTTACATGTGCTACAGAAAATGTCCATAATGTTAATTCTTATATGCATTGCACCCTACTTGCATGCAGCCTCCTACTGGCTAAAGCTTGCATTTCCTTAGCTATAAGCCATTACCTTCTGTCTGTTAGCCATCCAAAGGTGATATTACCAATGATATCAATGACGCCAAGTATGGACATGAGGAAGGCAGCCTGGTGATGGCTCACTCCAACACTTAAAGCATAAGGCACTAAGTAGACAAACAGAGGGCTGCAGCCGTATGCCATAAATAAAACAGACACTGCTAGCACCATGAAGCCTGGCATGAGTAAAAAGTCATATTCCTTCCATGAACAGTAACATAAACACTCATGTGACCATGTTTTGATTAAAGGTGAACAGAGAGACATTCTCTTCAAGTCTTGCTTCTGTGCTTCAGGGACATAATCTTTTTCAAGAAGTCCCGGAACAGTTTTACGGTCCTCCTCAAGGGCAATAGGTCGCATCAAGGCACCACAGACACAGAGGTTCAGGACAAAACCTCCTAGGATAAGTAATGCTCCACGCCAGGAAAACTGCTCGATTAAAAGTTGAACTACAGGAGCCAGGATGAAGGTACCGATTCCACTTCCAGACATAGCTATTCCATAAGCCAGGGCCTTCCTTTTGTTGAAGTATTTGCCCACCATTGCAATAGCTGGAGAATAACAGAGAGCAAATCCAAGTCCTAGGAAAGAAAACACAGTGCAGATGGTTTAATTCCGAGCATAACATATAAAAAATAATTAAATTAGCCACATAGTTTACTTCAATTACCACTTCAATGAATAGTAAATTCTTCCTGATTCTGCATCGTGAAGTCCAGTGTGGGAAGAAACCAGGACAACTCCTTCCTTCCACTATCAGGGCCATTGATTTAACCTAGCACATCAGTATTAACCCACAATAACAAGGCTCAGAAAGGAGCAGTGGTGTTTACTTAATCACAAGAACAGGGCTATCAAACACCAGAAAAATGGCATGTCATCTCCTGGATACCAGATAAGGTCTTAACCCTGTGCAGAGACTTTGTGGGGCACATTCATGAGGCAATGCTTTGTGTTTCAATCTAGTGCAAATCCAGCTGTTAATTTTCAGATCACAAATGCAGTACAAGGAGTCTACCTCTGTCACTAATATCCTGCACTAAAACTTTTTCAGTCAGCTCAACTAACTCCACAGAACAGCTGGCTGGAGTCCTGAGCATTTGTAAATCCTTGTGCACAAACAAAGAGAGGAAAAATGCCTCAGAACACAAAGCCATGTCCAAGCCAGTAAACATGTAAGATCCACCTCTTGGAAAAGATCACGACTTTCGCTGCAGAAACCAGAGAGATTGTAACTATTAAACGTTTGTTACAATGCTAAAACATTTATTTCCAAATGAGACAACAAAATGAGCTCCTGAATGGAGTTCTGGAGCATGTCCACATTTGGGTTAAAAGTGCCCTAACGGTCCCCAGCAGAATGTGTCAGCTGGGAAGGTAATCACCTGTGCCATAAACAGCTTGCAAGGTTCTCCTCAAAGGCCTCTCTGTGTTGGGCAGGCGCTGAGCTGAGTGGATTAGAGGGGATGAGGAAAGGAGATGACAGAGGAGCTATGACAAGTGTATTCAGTTTTGAATGAGGTGGCAGGGAAAATAGGTTCCACGAGCCAATGAGTGAAAAGCGGAAATGCAAAGTTTGGGACTGAAAATATTTTTATACCTCTTAGAACAAGCTCTGCTGTTTCTCACCAGTCAGTCTCCCATCTCATCCATTTCACTCTTCACAGTTTCAAGTTCTGCTGCTTTTATGGACTTAAGACTTTTTTTAGTTACTTTCTGACCTCCTTTATGTTGGAGCATCACTTCCAGCCTTTACCAACAGTTATCTCTGTATTAATCAGTCTCTACAGACTAGAAATTAATTGTTTACAGAATGGACAGCTTACAATCCCATCTACAAAGTGCAATTGGGTTTTCACCCAGTATTCACTGTGGTTCTCACTAAGGAAGCCTCAGTAGCATTAGGGTGGTATGTGGCACAGTCCTTTTGAGCTACAAGGAGCTTTTTTATTTGTTAGGAACACATTTGTCAAAAGATTAACATTGTAATGCAGGAACTACATGCACTATTAACAAAACAAAACAAAACAAGAAGAAATCCTTATTGAATAAGCTGCTGGCAGCATGTGAACTGCAGTAATTCCACCACCTCATTACTAAACAGCAGGGGACCAAATACAAGGGCTTATATTACCGTGGCTACCAGGTCAGTATTAATGAGGAAGGAATGTCAGTGTGACCATGGGCACCTCTCATATTCCTCTGTGCATGACAATGCACAAACACAGGAAAATAGGACAGAGCAAAGATATCTGCTGTCACCATACCTGAATGCAAATGGAGGATCTGCTACAGAAATACCATTAGCCAGAAATATGTTTGATTTTTAAGAGGAATATAATGCAGATAAAAATAAGGTGCGCAGCTGAGGTTCTAGGTATTCATCTACTTACTCATTTTGTTTCGATTTACATTTTATTTTTAATTTGCAAATATGTGGGAGGCATTCTAGAACTCCCATCATAACAACCTCCTCCCAAATCACAGGCAAAAGAGGAAATCTTTTTGGGTATCACCTACTGCAAAAATCCTTCTCAACATCCCAAAACTTTGGAGCTTTATCCATAGCCCTCAGTGGAGCAAAGGTAAAGAGATAGATGCTTTGCAGCATGCTGTATCTGGGCTGCATGAGACCTACTGACTGCAGCCAAACCCTCTTTTCCACAATGAGGTGAACAAGTTGCTGTGTGGTACTATGATATGGGGAGATCACCCATCTTTAAACGGAGGACCATCATTTTTGACATTCCTGTGCTGCTTTCCCAACTGGACCAAGAAGGTGAGTGTCACCTACCTGTAAGGACTCCTAATGACAAATAGAGATGTTCCAGGCTGGTGGCAAAGGAACTCAGAATTAGTCCAGTAGATGAGAGCAGCCCTCCTAGCATGATACCAACTTGGCAGGATACATGATTACTGATTAAACTCCCAAGCGGGGCTTTAAAGAAACAAAGCTGGCAGTTAATAGCAGGTCTTCAGACACAGTTCATTGCAACAATCGTCAAGGGAAGTCAGACAAAATGGTGATCAGGATAGCCTTTCAACAGTCTCCCTTACTAGAATGGGGTGAGCATCAAAAACCTAGAATTATTTTCCTGAAAGTCAGGATAAAACTGAAGTTTACAGTAGCTCTTTCAGCAGATCAAAATCACCGTGGAGGACAATTACTCTGCATATTCGGGGGTCAGGGAAGGCCATAGCAACAACTACAAGTGCCCACGCTGTTCTTTAATCCATGCTTACAACTGCAGAGACCTTCCTCAACTTGCAATCCATACTTCAGCCCTGAGTAACTCCAAGTGCCATTTCTGAGGGCACTGTGTGAGACACAGAGAAGATCTCACACCATTTGACCACCCCCAGAGCCACCAGATCTGTCCTGCCCTTCTCCAACAATGACAGTTCCCAGGTCACCCTGCCTCTACCAGGGAATGTCATCACCAGCTCTCTCCCTCCCTATTTCTATGTCTCATTTCAGCTGTGTCCCTGTGCCTTCAAAGCAGTGCCTGTGGATTAACCCCTCTACAGCAGGATCAGGGCCTGGATTTTCACCTAATTGCACAGTTTTGAAGTAAAACCCTAAGAAATTCAGAACAATTGTTGAACTGATGCACATAATTTGTGGTAGCACAAAATTTTCTTTTAAAGGGAAATAATATTTGTAAACACTAGTGGCTAAAAATGAGGAGGATGTGACTTGTTCCAAAGGCAAAAAGTACAGTCTGTGCTAATTCTCAAATATGATTCCAATCAATAGGCAAAAGAAATGTGCTCAGCTAACAGCTCTCAAAAAACTTGTCCCATTAGACCTCATACATTTCTGCAAACTTAGATCATTTAACAAAACAAAATTCTGTTTCTTTTCTTTAGTGTGAAGTCAGTCTCTTCCTGCTCAACTACACTAGGGGAAACAGCTCAGATACACCATCTCTGAGAGTCCGCAGCATCCATTCTCCCCAGCCTACTGCACTGGCTGATGGGTGCTCCCAAAACTGATGGAGCTGAAGAAAAGGCAATCATACTACTTGTAAAAACGCAATACACACCACAGAGCATCGTGGCACAGTCGACAATGGAGTGGATCCAAGCTGTTCTGGCATAATCCTGCCCAAAATATGCCTGGAACTCCACAAAGAAAATGGAGATACACCTAAAGAAGAAAATACAAACACCAAATTGTTGAAGATTGCCTCCCAGAAAGCAGCAATCTCATTCTTCAGAGATAAGGAGAACTTGTTGGAAAGTCCTCCCCCAGCCTCCAACAACAATCAAACCTGTGATTTGCCTGGATCCCAACTGAAAGGAGATATTTTTAGAGAGTTGCAAGGGAGTACTGGAAATGAAGATAATTAATGTATGAGACACGAGACATGAAACGGTGCATGCAAGTTTAGTAACCTCAACAGAACTCTACATGAAGTACTTATGTTAGTGTGATTCAAGCAGGGAAGAATCCTTGCTTTGCATTGGCAACAACTGAATCACAAAATGGCATCCAGCTATGATCCCAACAGGGGGATTAGGCTGATTTAGAACATATTTCAGACAGGTCAGACTAATCCAGAGGGATTATCAATATTAAACACTGCATTTCTTATTGTGGTATTTGCTGCTAGATTTTTGTAACTCATATGATTTTTCAACTGAAATGAAACTGAAGTTGTAACTATCACCAGCAATTTTTAGCCACATCATGATGTTGTTACCCTAGTACACAAAGCTCAGCTCCTGCTCCTGACTGACATGCTTGCTCACTGAAATGGTGCTCACGCCTGTGCAAGCAGAGCAGGTGTGGTACAACACCTGTAGAACCAGCACCACCTATAGCTACATGTTCTTACATGCACAAGTACAAAAATGGTAGCAAGTACAAAGCAACAACCTCCAGAGGATAAAAATACCACAGGAGCCAACAGCTCTTCCAGCACTTCTTTAAAACATCTCCAGGAGTGGTTACTCCACCTCACTGCACAAGCACTAGTGTTTCACCTGCCTCTGCAGGGAACAAATGAATGGGTGCATGGCTCTTTTCCAGCCACTAGCAGCAGTGGAGATCTCTTTTTCCCTCTTTCTACTCTAAAACATGGACAGTCACTTTCTTCATGTTTTTTTCTTGCATATATTTCAGTTTTGTGTGTTCTCCAGATGTTTAACACTTGTCAGATTATTTATTGGGCTCGTTCATGTTTCATATGTCAAAAAGGAAAGAAATCCACTAGGAAATCTGCATTACGGAACAGATATGTTTCCATGCAGAAACTACCATCATGTCAGCATTCACATGTCCCTTCTGTGACGTTTCTCCCAAGCTCCTCATACTCCTACACCTGGCAATTTTATTCTAAACATGATATGAACGTGAAGTAGGAAATGCTGCGTTTGTGTCACACTGCCTGGCCAAGAAGTTGCTGCCTGAGTCTCTTTCCCTCACCAGAGTGCCCGCCTGTGCTTAACACAGCTCAATGTCCACGTTCACCAAGAGCGGGCTCCTGCCACCAGCCAACAACAAAGCGAACCAGCAGCAGCTGTGGAAGCCATCTCACCCCAAATATACACATCACATGTGTGCAAAGCCGCAGTCTCTTCCTGTTCTTTCTGCTTTTGAGAAACACTGTTGAGATGAAAGTGGAAAAGAGGTAGCACTACAGCAGGCCAGAGCCGAGCAGCAGCCCCTTTACCTCGTCACAGCCCTGGTGCAGATAGTGACCAGGAAGCAGCCGGCCACAATCATCCAGCCCCAGCCACCATCAGGTGGGCCGGCACGTGGGGCCATGTTGTGACGGGGTGATGCTCCTCTTCCTCCTCTCAGCAATGCTGGTTGGTTCCCACCAACACACACCAGAGAAGGGGGGCCCAGAGGCTGCTCGCCATCTGCAAAGAAACAGGCAGAGAGCAGTCAGGATACAGAGCTGTGAAATGTAAAGGTGAGTTTTCCTTCTAAACATGTGGTATTAAAATCTGTTGGAAGCAAGGCTGAGTCATCAGAACTAGTCCTCACGTCTGGTATCTTACACTAGGGTGAACCCCCTGGCAGCTGCACCCTACTACACAGCAGGCCTTTCCCCACAGCTGTAACTCACCCTGCTGCTGCCCAGAGCTGCAGCTCACCTCAGCGGGACTCCAGCACCACACACCAATCTCTGGACTTCATTTCAAACTGCAGCCTCTGATTGAGGCAGCTCTACTTCTGGTACACTGTTCGGTGCAAAATTCACATTTCAGGGAATACGATTTTAACCTTTGTGTAGCTTGCAAAGGCAGGAGTTGAGTCCAAAAGCCAATGCCTGTGCTGTAGTATGAGGCTCCTGATCCTTTGTCACCTCACCCAGTGTGTGCTTGTCAACACTTTCAAGCAGTGATTTAAAGCAGTCACGTCTGAAACAGTTTCCCTATCAGCGGATGAAAATGCCCATAAAAAGATGCCAAAACTCTATGAAATTGCCATCCAACTACTTAAGCTGAGAAGGCTACCAAGAAATATCCCACTCTGTGTATTCTTCATGTATCATATGTTCATGCCTGTTGCTCCTCAGACAGTGAACTCTCACTTATTTGACTTGAGGCCAAACATCCCATACTCTGTGAGTGTATTTGGAAAGAAAAAATGATTGTTCTGTTTTCTCTCTTTGTATGATAGGCTTTACTAGTATATACTTGTAAGTAAATATCTGTATTTATAAAGCTTTCAGTGATTCCAAGCCCAAATCCAAGCCAACTATAAGCATCAGAACTTGCACTAGTGCACTCTTTATTACTCTCTCTTCTTCTATTGTGCCAAACATCCATTTCATCATAAGTTAAATAGTGTTTTGAAGTCTCTGCAAAGTCTATGTTATCCTCTGTGCTTACATGGATTCTAGCATGAATGATCTTCACTGTAGCCTGAAGTACCAGCCCAATATAACATGCATTAATCAATTACAGAAGAGCTCATATAAGGTAAAAAGAAGGCCTAGTGACCTGTTTCACTTGTCACTTCCACAAAGCTCTGGAGAGATATACATATATACATTGTTCCACTCCGCATCATCATCTAAGTGCTCCACAGTTCAAGAGTAGGCCACATCTCAAATGGGACATCTGACATAGCTGTGTTTTGGATCACACAGCAGTGGTCACAGCAGCTCACAAAGATCAAACAAACACGCAGCTGGGTTATCAGGGCTTTTGAAAGCAGCCCCAAATCTGGTATCTCATGCACACTTCCAAGTGAGGGTAAAGGGTCCCAGATGGATGCAGTCTTTACAAGTTCATTCCCACAGCTGATAAGAAAAAGCACACAAAGTAAACAAGATCCAAGTAAGTTAAACATTTCAAACTTTGTCTCTGAGGTATTCAATTGCTAAGACTCAAGCAAGTAAAAGATCAATGAAGTTCCAGAGCGGTGACCAGGGCAGTTTTCCTTTTCTGACACGACTTTCCAGTACGAAGCTAAATTTGCCTAGGCAGCTGACAGAGCTTTCTAAGCAGCCTGTTAGATGCACACATGATCAAAGGACACTACTGGCCTCTTCACAAGCCTTGTGACTTCTTCCTTGAAATGTAAAGTCCAGTTTTTGACCTATTTACTGCAAGACAAACATGCAACACTACATGGACCAGTGTATACCTACACCCTCCTATCTCACTATGTTTGGAAACAAACTCTGACAAAAACAAAACACGCTCTCCTGAGGAACCATATGAACAAACTGAGGAGAAAAGGTACAATAGACTGCCTAATGCAGTAAGAAAAGAAAGCATTTGTACAGGCAGAGTACTATAGCATTGCTCACAAATTCTACGCTAATAGACCATTATGGAAGCTGAAAAAGCAGGTAGTCAGAAGTTACAGGGGCTCCAGGTTCATGACACAGAGGTCACATCCATGGATTTGCTACTTGCTACTCACATTCCTTATTTGTCTTCCAGCATGTGCTGCAAATCTGTGAGCTGACCATACTTCTCATGTGCTGAATCGATCCATACAGCACAAAGGCTTACATTACTTTCGGAGTGAGCTGACATGCACTAATGACTCATTCTTGATGGTTTTTTTTCTTTTTTTTTTAAACTAGTATTGTCAATTATCCACCCCTTTCTGTATAGCTCCAAGCAACAACTGCTGATTAAATATGTGCAGCTGTTAGATTGACAAGCTATCTGATGGTGAAGGCTGTGTCCTTACATGATTCTTCAGCCTGGATCAGTGAATGATAAGAGCAAAATGCACGGTTTGATGGCAACAGCCACATCCCTGCCTATGTAGATGAAAACCAAAATGCAACGTTTCTGTGGGTATCCACTTCTAATCTAGACACAAAAAGCTGGTAGCCAACCAAGCATAAAGCCAGGGTGTCACAGATTGGTTACACCCCTGTTTGGCAATGAAGCCTCACATTACAACATTATCCTACCGAATTCATTTGAACAAGAGAGAAATCACCAAGCAGCAACCACATTTCATAGCCAACACTAGAGATCTCAAAGATGGATTTACTGCAAGTTTAATGTGTTAGGTTCAAAATGCTGGAGTGATGGAATAACCCCTGAAAATCCATGCCAGTCGCCTGAATTAACAGCGTACTGATAAAATGCCATTGACGTTTTACTGGCAATCAGGAGTAACACAGTTTGGTGGAGTGTATATAGGCACATGATACATCCCAGACGGATTCAATGCAGTCCAGACACACCTTTGAGTATACCTTTAGCACCCTTTAGCATCTTGGTACGGCAGAGCTTCTTATTTTGGATTGAAGCAATGCACTTCACCATCCCTCCTGGAGGGATGGAAACTGCATTTCAAATTCTGGTTATTAAGAGTAGAACAGGAAGTTCTGGAAATGCCAGAAGAGATAACAATAACTCTGATTTATTATGCATGTTATAGTAAAGTAAAAATATACATACTATCTTTCAGAGGAGTCTACTGTCTCCAAATAAAGAGCCTAAATTCCTTTTTACATACACAGCAATAGCTGAGTGCCAGGAGCTCAGCCTGGGTCCCTGGCCCAACCTCCCAGACAAAATTAGGGTGTGAGACCCCAGTTTGTGTTTTAGTTGTTTATAAGCACACTTGTGAAGCGTTTGATGACATATCAGGCTAAGCAAACACAGATTAGGTACTTGGTTACATGATCACTTGTCGATTTCCACAGAGCCCTTCCTACCAACACACACACCAACAGCAAACATTAAATGAGGCCACAAGCAATTCAAAACAACTACATTAGAGATATCTGGCACACACAACAACAGAAAGCCCATAGCAGAACCTGTGCAAACCACCCCCTTGACTTACAGCCACTGAACTTAGTTAAACAATTACCTCTCTTCTTGCTGCATGAGTCTAACAAATACTCAGTATGACACCCTAGCAAACATAAGCTGAAGTTAGAAAACTTCACTGGCTTACACCCCGATGCTATTTCTTAATTATCCATTCCATGAGCGATACAAATTGCAGCCTCTACAGACGAGGACAGAGACAGAAAGGCCGCTCTTCGTGTAGTCACTTATCTCCTCCTGATCCCACCCTGGCTGGTTCTCATGTTCTGTCTTTTCTTAACTTTGTGGTACAAGAGACCCTTGCTATGTATGTTGTGTAGTTAATCACCCCCCTCCCCCCACAGGGGTTGGCCTCAATCTATATAACAGATAAATAAGCACAGGATCCCACACACCCATGGATACCTGTTTGGCAATACAGAAATGTGCACGGGACAAGAACTTCCTCTCCGAATCAGAGCAGAATTGAACTACATACATACACACACACTGTACATGCTTTACACTGCTTTCACAGCAACGACAGCAGAACTGAGCCTGAGAAACTCATGTCAGCCTATGTCTGAGCACCTGGCCGCACTCCCACAGCAGGTTCACTTGCTCAGAGGAATTTGAACTCTGTTTTTCTGGTGAATAGCAACATACACAGCTCTCAAAGGCACTCTGAGAACATTTGTGCAGGCAAATTTTATGAAGTACAAAACAGCCTAAGCTCAGCTGGAGAAAATCCATTAACACTTAGAGTGAAAGATAAGGGTCTATTTGCTACAGTTACCCTGTTCGCCTAGCTCCAAGGCCGCTTCTGGTATTTTCCTCCACATGCCTTATTTGCATAGCTCCCTAGGATAGATTTACTGCATTTCTTACTTGTCCTTAAGATTGTATTAAGCATTAATTAGTTGCAGGTCTTTGCTACATTTATTCATGCTAACTTCTTACTCTTGTTTTCTTTTTCTCTTGCCTCAACAGCTGCATCTTTAATAAAAAACACAACTATGACTTAAGAAAAACAAACACGGCACAGAATGAGCAGTAAAGGGTGGGAGAGAACACTACAATGCTAGAGAATAGAAAGAAACACCGTTCACATTCATTGACAGTGGACAATGAGTCACTTAAGGTTTAGTATATCCCGTGCTTTGAAAGAGTTCATTTCTTCAACATTTCTCGCATGGTCATGGATAGTCTCATCTGTAACTGTGTAGATCTGCTGTAGAGAAATGACTTTACCCCAGCAGCAGATGAAAGGAAAGACAAAAAAAGGGAAATAGCCCTCTCTATGCCACCATATAGTCCCAGATGTCTCACCACACAGGGTCAGACCTCCCTTCCCCAACAAACACCGCAGGCATGCTAGCCCCTTAACCCATCTCCTACATGATACCAAATACAGCAGAGCACATTCAAATAGGACACAGGAGATAGTGATAGACGTACAAGTGCCTGTCAGCTGGGTGGCTTATTAAACAGCACTTTTACAACCTCCTTTTGCCTTTTTAGCCCCTCACAGTTGCACACCATGGTAGGCACCTCAGTCAGCGGTCTGGCAGCTAGCTAAATTCCAAGGTCTTCTTACACATAAGGGAAGTAAATGCTCTCTAATTCTGTGCAGCTTTTGGCATTCATAGGTTGTATTTCTATCAGGCATATTTTTCGATCAGGTATATTTTTCCCAAAGCAAAGCTGCCCCATTCTACTCCCAGGATCAGCTATTTAACTGAAAAAGAACAGTTTGTTTTGACATCTGCTGAGACTATTTATCAAAAATTGCAGGATTATGACTTCCTGTTTCAACATGACCCCAGCAGTTCCTTCCAATTCTCTGCTCCTAAAGAAAAATACCTTATTGAGCATCTCAAGGCTGCAGGGTAAAAAGGTGACAAAAGTATTACAGTACAGTATTATAAGATAAAGGTGACAGGGTATTAAAGGTGACAAAACTTTATGCTTTCCTAACACCAGCAGACTGCTCCACTGAAATCCTCCAGAAATCTTGAGGATTATGGGGTACGTATGTAAGCAGAGTACACAGTCACCTTCTCAGTACATCTCCACAAACTCAGTGCCTCTCCAGCAGTTCAATAAATGGTTATCATCCACCTGAAAGTTCACTTAGGGTATTGTACTAGAAAAAAAGTAAACATACAAATAAATAAACAAACCCTATTTCTAATTGCTGTCACAGCATTAAGACAAGAACCTTACCATAGCAGATTGTCCTGTGTGTTTCACTCTTTGTCCAGTTTTTGATGTGCAGTGTATCTGAATCAATCTGGATACTTTGCACATGTGTAACCCTTTATGCTTCTTATGGAAGGGTTTCCTTGTGACACCAGATAAGAGCAAGATTAATAGCCTATTTGTATTCTGATAGTGCTTTGGGACTTCTAATCAGGAAGTGGGGGTCACAGTGCCAGGCATCACACCAACATTTAATAAAGCTTGCTATCCAAGATGTCTCAGGATAGAGAAGACAAAATGTGAGAGTACAGTTTATGGACTGCCATCCATCAGGACACTGAGCAGCAGACATTGTTCATTTGCTTGAGTTTGCGCCTGTCGAGAAAGGAGGTAACTGTTGAAGATGACAGACTGACTGGAGCATAGATGTGGGGCCTGGAAAGCAGAAAGGAAAGTAAAGGGATGCTTAAAAAAGCAAGTCGAGGAGGGAGGTACTGAAGAAGTGCATAGCTGAGTGGGGCAATGCAAACAAGGGGCAGGAGCTGAGAAATGTCCTTTTTATACAAGAGTGAAGATACTCAGAGCTGAAACACAAAAGCAAAAATGGCAGAAGTAAAGGCTGCAGAAGGACACTAGAGCCCATGAGTCATTGCCTTGCTGAGTGGCACAACGCTGACAATGCTGGGAGAGGAAGAGCCATGCTACCACCCATCACCAGTACTTCACAGCTGAGTTGTTCACATGTGCAATTTGCCAGAAATCTCTAAATGAAATGGTGCATCCAGAGCTCTACCAGAAGTATTTACTGTCTGCTGGGCCAGGAGTATATGGGGGAGCATAAGATACTGTCAGAACCCTCTGATTGCTAATTATTTTTCTATTATGTTAATGTGTCATTAACAGTGACTAAACATTTTATCAAACATTTCTCATTTGTAATTTATGTAGGTGATGCTCCAACCACTTTCTGAGTCACTGCTATTAGTTTGAGAAATGAGAAATGCAATAATCTGGATCAGGAACTTAATAATATACCATTATACCCTTAAACAAATATTAACATATGACCATATGTTTGGAAATGTTGAAAAAACTTTTTATTTAGAGGTCTTCAGCTGACCTTTTTCCTGACGCTGCTATATTAATTTTTCCACGTTCAGGAAAATTTTACCCCCTGATGATACCACTGCAAAGCTGCCATAAAACATGTGGAATGGGTCAGTTTTTGCAGACTGCCAAGCAGTCTGTTTAGGGAAATTATTGCACTTGCCTTCTTTTACTGTCACTGCCCACTGCATTCCACACTTAGGGAAGAGGGATCCAAAATCACTCAGATGAATAACATTTGCACTGATAGTTCTCAAGATGTCAATCGTACAGAATCACTTTCTAATGAGAAGGATGATGATCATTTTAGAAAAAACAATCTGCACCTACAGAATAAGTTATCCAGAAGATTGCCTCTATTTACCAGATGTTCCAGGGCTGCTGTTAGCAGCAATTCATTTTATTTTCCTTCAATATGTGGGATTTGTTTGTAGAAACTAATCGGGCATGGAAAGGCAAGGCAGGCTATTTCCCTTCACTCACCCAAGCTTACCTTTCAGAAGAAACCTATTAGGATACTTAATGCCATATGTGCTCTTCTACTGGACAACACACACCATATGACAGCAAACTGCCACCAGGATCATTATTTTTCTTGGAAGGCTTACAGCTGAAACCATGAGCCCTGTAAAATTATGATAGCTTTATTTTAATCTCAAAGTCACTATTGTTTTTTTTTTTTTGTTTTGTTTTCTGTTTGGAGAGCAGTATCATGTACAATACAAACTGTGTGTGAATGAGTCAAATACACACATTGCAAGATAGATAGCCAAGCACCACACACCCAGTTTTATTCTAAGTGTTGAACACACTGAACTGATGGCTTTTGGAAGCACAGAAGACAAGCCTATACCAAGACTCAGCCTCACAGAAACATCATTCTGTTCAGCTTCACAACTGGGGCAACCTATAGCAAAAGGTCCTTGTTCATGGTCTTTTCCAACTAATTCTATGATTCTATGATTCAAATTAACAAACCCAAACATCTCCTTAAATGCTAGAATTTAGATTTTGAAAGGAGTTGCCAGGACCGGTAACATTCCCATTTACTTTACATTAGCTGCCACACCTTGGCCAATTTTACTGCTGCCTAAAAATGTCTCTGCAATACAAGAATTTTCCTCCTTTGGTCATATGTAATATCAGCATCCAACACAATAAAGGCAGACATATTTACTACTGAGGCCTTCTGCATTTTAACAGCAGACAAAATGATTCATATGTGAATTATTTCAGCTGAGAGCAATCATATATTATTTTGATAAGACTATCAGGAAACCCTAAACTTTCTAGCCAGTGCAAGGGAAGCCAGGACCTTACCTGCCACAAGGATAAAATCACAGCACATGCCTTTCCTGCACTCCACACATTTTAAGAAAGAGTGAGAAGCTTCTGAAAATGACAACACAGAAGCTGCCAAGCTGAGAAGGAAACATCAAATGCTACAGTGAAAGACAAGGGAACAGATGGAGGTCAAGAAAAAAAATGACACTTTGTTAGCTATAAAAAGTAAATATCTCTCTGACCAGGAAGAACATGACTGACTGCACACACACTGTGAAAAAACGCATCTACTCACCAGTAACAGATTGTTTTAGTGAAATCAAATCCTCTGAAAGTTAACAAACAACTGACACGTCTTGAGCAGATCAGCACATTCTTCATGCTCAGTCTTCCATTCAGCCTCACCAAGCTGCATTTCAACTAGATCCAGAAACTTCTTTTAGCTCTTAGGAAGTCTTTAAAGCTTCAAGAAAAGTGCCTCTGACGAGTGCATATTGGTGCAGCTGCTCGATTACATCATTTGCAGGAAAGACCAGCAAGAACTTTCCATGCTCCTTAAGGGTGTACTTCTAATTACTACAGCCCAGATCTACAGCTTCCAAATTTTATGTTAAAGAATACCTCTTTCTTCACAGAGAAAACTGAGTTTTTTGGTAAGTGAAACACAGGAAACCAACCTGCCCTGTTAGAAATGTTTTATTTTTGCTTTCTAGATTTCCAGCCATTTAAAAATTCCTTTCTATTACTTCTCTGATGTTCCTGTACAGCTCCTCAGCTTGTATCCCCTCAACTCCGTACACACACTGAACTGTCAGCAAGCAGAATATCAGAGCAATTTTTCTCACAAACACTTCCATGTTCACATTAAGGAACTCATGGAGATGTAACTGGATAGAATGCTTGAAAAAATAGCCAACCAGAAGAGGTAAGGGATTGGCTTAACTCTTAAAGAGACCAAAGACAAGAAGTGCCTCTGCAAAAAACCCAGGGGGCCTCTGGCAGAAAATCTGACCTGAAAGCAGGGAGGGCTGAAGTACTACAGAAGTGAACACTGAGCTGCATGAGGAAGAATGAGACAGTAGGAAAACAGGAAACCAGTTTCACCAGATTGTATCATGCTTTTCTTTTTTCTTCAGTGGCTACACTGAAAAGGCACAGATGGCTCTGTAAGAGGAAAAGAGTGCCTATGGAGCAGCAAGACACACATTAGAGAGTTATCTTGCATTTAGACAGCAATGATAAGAGAGACCATAAATGGCAAAACTTTAAAGGACCTAAAAAGGAGGGAAAAGAAAGAGACTGATGCTATCTACAAAACAAAAAAACTAGAAATGTCTCTAAGAACCAGTCACTAAAGAATTGATAAAAAGGCTTTATTTCTTCCCATTAGACTCAGTCCTCCCCATTAGAGCAGCAGAGCATTTACAACCACAGGACCAGTTCAGCCTGCCCAACGTCCTGTAAAACACACAAACAACCCTATCAGCAGACTCACAAATGGAAACACTTCAGAAGCAGACTGTGCAGGCTCTGCCACTTAACGTGACCCCACAGACCAACTATGGGCAATTTATCACAACATTCTGAACTGTTACTCAGAAACCACTACATTAGGAAGTGTACAAGACCAAACACCTGGCTAAGAAACGCAAGAAAACTGCAGAAATAAGGGTAGGCCCCCCGATTCTACAGCAGTTGTGAAGAACCAAAAAAAAAACCAAAACCAACTAACCAACAGCCCTGGATCTTCTATCTCAGTTTCCTTCCTGACGTTACTGGTCAAGGAGCCATCATGAAGACATGTACGTGCTAGCTGCTCAGATGGAATAGTCACACACGCACCATTGGTCACCATGTGTGACAACTTAGGAACCAAGAGACAAGAGATTTCAAAGAAGGACTCTAATTATCCTCTTATCCTGTTATCCTAACCAACCTCATAATTGACCCTCCACTAGATCCCATTATCAATAATCCTTTCAGAGACATTGGTTTCACTTTAAACAGCTTATCACAAGTAATGTCAAAATAAAAATAAGAATGATCAGACAGTAAGAATTACCTTCATCATTTTTTTAAAATTCTTGATACAGAGAGAGTGACATTCCTTAAAATATTTTCCAGATGGAATTAAGGGAAAAGAGAAAGAACAGAGTATACTGTTGTTTTTAGTTTTTTGGGGGTTTTTTTGAGAGCTATTTACAATGGAAATTCACCCCATCTAAGGAATCAACGATTATGAGATCCTCAGATTACTTAAATTGCAGTTTCTGAAATAGCTGAAAGAGTGGCCTGCAGTATTTCAAAGAACCGTTGTTACAGGGAACTGTTGGTTTACCCCTAAGTTCATTGACACCGCAATAATGAAAGATAACCTTGAATTCATGTCAAAAACAATAAACTAAATTTAAGGGAAAATGATTAATGTTTTAAATTTGCTGAGAAATATCTCAGCTGAGCTAAACTTCCTTTATCAGTAAAGTAACACCAGTACATGGAAATATGTTGCCAGCAACTGCCTACAAACCTGCTTTCTGAAGGAAGCTCTGTTCAGCCTGCATCCTTCAAATCCTGCACTGTTACATCATGCTCCCCTTGTGCAGGCAATTCAGTTAGGTCAGGCTATATTTGATAAACTCTAAGCAACTATAAGCTTTCAAGTTCACCTAAAGAAAAAAACAACTTTTTTTTTTTTTCTTCAAATCAGTCCACAAGCTAGCTGAATTCACTTACCTCCATAAAACACTCTGCTTACTTTCACACATCGGTTTTTGCTGTCACCACTTTCACAGACTCTTCCTTTCATTCTTTCCCCATACATTTGTTAGTTTACTGCCAGGAGGCAGTGATATATTGCCAACACCATTTACTTTCTTATTATATTCCCTAGGAGCAATAAAGCCAACATCACCCGATATTCACAGAGTATGAGCTTTTCATACGTGTCTCCCAAAAAACTGCTTCCTCATCTAATTATACAAGACAGCAAAGTTGCCCAGTAAGAGCTCTGTGCAGAAACACCTGAGATGCCCACACAACAGATCTGATGTGAAGCACTTCACTCCCTCACCCTTCTGGCACACCAGCAGTGCCTGGAAGCTCAGACACATCACACAGGGGCTTCACACATCACACAGTGTGCCTGACAAGCACCATTGCACCATGTAGATTTCTATTCCCATAAGATTACTCTTTCCACAATTAATTAGGATACAAAAATAATTAAGAATAAACAAGCTGAATGAAACTGTTTTATTTATTCCCTTAAACTTGCTTTTCATCAGGCTAGATGAATGGGCACTAACAGAAAGAACCACAAATGAGATCAAGGTGAAATGCTGATTTCATGAACAGCAGCACATGATGTACCAGGTATGGAAGAACTTACAGCACGCCCAAAGTTACACATCCTCCCTTGCACTGCCTTGCTGTGCTGTCCTACACACAGCTCCTCCAGGTGCCTCAGCAAACCCAAATGGGAGCTGCCCAAAGCTCAGGCCCTGTGCTGTGCTTCCAGAGGACCTCACTGTGCTGCTTATTTACTTCACAGTCGCACATCAGTGTGCAAAAAATGAAAAACAAGTTTGATCAATTCAATCCTGTTCCAACTGCTGAGATTTTCACAGATTTAGGGTAGGCATCAGGTCCTTCAGTATATAATGAATTGCTTTAGATGAGGAAGAAGAACATACCAATTCCATACTCCATAACAAAACCAGCTCTTATACAAAAAGCCCTGGATGTTACTGGAGCACAGCACTACCACCTCTCAAGCAGAGAAATTACCTGACTGTTGTGTTCCCAGTTCCATCACAAGGGGAAGAGCTGCCGTTTTCAAGTCTTTCTGCCCAGCCCATTTCCGTGCCAACATTCTGTCTGCCCGGAGGAACACTTTTTCCAATCCCTCAAGCAAATGAGATGCAATTTTGCTCATCAGATTTGCTACTTCTGACATCAAGCAAATGAGATGCAATTTTGCTCAACAGATTTGCTACTTCTGACATCATGCCATAGCCATACCAAGGAACATTCAAGCTAATTAAATGCTGTTTCAGAACTTCAGTTATCAGAGAAAAACAGAATCAACAGAGGACTGTTAATAAATACATTTCTCAAATGCCTATTGCCTTTATCTAGAAAAAACACTGTCAGTTTGTTAGGTGAAACAGATCAGATAGCATGACTTCAAAGCTTTTATTTGTTTGGTTGGAAGAAAGTGTAATTTAAGGGCAGAGTCGCGTGAAAGCGGAGTGCCCAACAGATACAGCTAATAGGGAGAGAATCCCCCAGTACAGTAACATGCTGCAGCACTGGGCATGGCATGTGATCACGGTGAAAAAGAGATGGGCACAGATGGCTGCAGCCAAACAGAGTTCGGCCCTATCCCAGCAGCTCCTAACTCAGCACCAACAGCCACTGTGCTGCCTGAACGGGCTCGAAGCACCTCTGTCAGTGGGGACTGATGTTGCCAAACACCAGCTCAAGGATGTGAGTCCAAAAAGAGACATGATGAAGAGGTATCTGCCTGCATTAACAGACTAAATCAGTATGTTTCAGTGGTCCTCAAGAAGTTCTCAAAGCCAAAGAACTTTAAGATGTGCATACAATGAACACTTAAAGACAGAACTTATTAAACATTGTCCCAGAAATACACGGGTTGTTAAATAAGCTCCCAGAATGCTGCGGCCAGCAGGAAAACCATCTGGCTCACGCTGGACGCACTATTTAAGAAGCTCAACAGCAGCACGGACTCCAAGAAACCCCCATAGAGGCAGAGGAAAGATCCCACTTTGCAGATTTGCATTTCGCATCTGGGAAATTTGAGTCATCACATCCACATTGGTACAAATCCAGAAACTGCAGGAAGGAAGGAAGCTCTGAATTGGGGGAGGGGGGTGGAAGAGCGGGGGACTGTTTCCACATTCAACAAAGGGAGAGAGAAAGGTCAGCGCTGTCCTGCTGAGGGCTGTGCGTGGGGAGTTACATTCCCAACTTCAAAGCTACTTCAGGTCCTGTGCAGAAAAGGGGATGCAGGAGCAAAGCAGTGGTGAACTGAAACATCTCCACACTTTCGTACTCCAAACTCACCCACAGGGTTCTATGCAACAGCTGAGAAACACCTTTTATTTTTTTTTAATGGTCTTAGACAATGTTTTGTTCTCCTACCTATCTGGAACTTCGCTTCCAACTTTTTAATCAAGAACTGAAGTGTATTTTACTGTATTTTCATCTGCATTCTTACCTAATGCTCAGAATGAATTCAAGAGAGGTTTTTAAACATTATGTATGGTGCTACTCCATAAGAAGTGGACTGTAAGCAGGTGTGTGGGCAAGCCCCCAAGCAGAGCAACAAACAGATATCTGTTTTTGATTCTGGAAACCCAGAAGTGCAGTCATATCTCTGGGCAATCCATGGACATTGCTCTGATGGTATCACCAAGCATCAAGACCAGAAGAACCATTTCCTCTGTGCTCCCAAGAAATCCCACAGATTCTTGTGATAACCACTATGGGTAATGAAAACAATACTTAACAGTTAAAAAGCATTTTCTAGGAGTCCAGTGTATCTCAGAGGCATTACTTCCACATTCATTTTAACTCAATACAGAGACTTCCCCGACGTACCTTTGCACCAGCTCCCAGCCCTGCTTGCTGCTGCGCACACTGGGCACACAACACGTGTAGAGAGACCACGGTTACACACAGCTGATCACACCTCTGTTATTTACACCATATCCTGAAATTCATACCAGAGTCAATATAATCATCTTACAACAAAAACACCAAAAAAGGAGAGAAAAGGCCTATTAATCCTTTGGAAAAAACATTGTAATGCTGACTGAAAGCAAACGTTGATGATCACTTCACATACTGCCTTCTCAGTTCATTACTTCAACAAATGAAATGAGCAGAAACTAACAAATATGATGAACAAGCATAAGAGTGCTGCTTCTTTTGCGATAAGTGCCAAGGAAAGGCAGCCAGCAGACGGTGCTCTGTGACGGCCTGCAAATCACCAGCACCAAACTACAGCCAAGCAGTGGTTTCCCAATGGCTTCTGCACTGCATGCAAGGTACTTGATCACATTTACTAATGAAGAGGGAACTCATATTAGCTCCCTAATGAAATACATTGCCTGGCTCCCTGGGCAGCACCACAGCCCTCAGGCTCTGGGAAGAAGCCTGTTACAAACTGCTGGCTCATCTTAGTGCAGTAGAGATGAGCAGATGCTGAAGCTGCCCACAGCCGTGCCTATCTTCCCAATGCCAGAGCTGCAAACCCACTTGTCAGCACAGCCGAGGCAGCGCTACAGCACCTCAAGGCACAAAGCGGGGCTGACTGCAACCATTCAGCCCACAGAGACTCCCACCGCAGGGAAGGCTGTGCACGGGCTGCAGAGCCCACCCGAGGTCCCAACTGGAGCCCTATCTTATTAGAAAGACAAACACAGGAGACTGTAACTCACCCTCATGGCAACACACCCTGCAGGCTTAAGCAAGAGGAGAACAGAGGCCACATGGGTGTCTTCTCCCAGGGCTGCCTGACTGCTGGCACATGCTGGCAGCGGCTCACCTCCTGCTACAGTGCACAGCAAGTGCAGGCAGCTCCTGAGAAGAAAGCACAGCTCTCTTTGTGGTTCACTGAGCCACCACAGCAAACATCTCTGATTCTGATGAATAAAAAGAGTGAGCAGCCTGGGCGTTGCAGGCTTTGGTTTTAAAGGGTCACACCTTTCAGAGTGCTCCGGGTCACAGCTGGGAGCCACTGCGTGCGGAAATGCTGCAGCACAGCAGTCCCATTGCTCCCAGCACCACCTGCAAGGCACCCTCAACCACAGAGCGCCTGGAGGATGTGGCCAGCTCTCCTTGGGAAAGAAACAAAACCCTTTTCCTCTTAGAAAGAATGCATAAAATGAAGGATTGTCTTTGTTTGTTTTTAATCTGCTTTTTAAAGCTACCAGACTATGAGACAGTCCAAACTGCAGCCATAAGAAAAATAGTAAAAATCACATTTTTCTTAACTCAGTTTGTTTCAGATTAGGGATGAGTGATTTCCCCTGTTAAGCACAGGCTACCATAGCACATCATTGCTCCCCCAAGCTCCATGAATGCCAAAGCATGCTGTCACCTCCAAGCACACACACACCACACAGGAGCAGCGGTACCCTCTGAGCTTTCTTACCAGCTGCAGCTGAATCACAGCAGAGAAACATTACAGAAATGAGAACAAGAAGGAGTCCCAGAGCTGCCTGCAAAAGCAGCAGTCCTTTCCAGACTGGAGTAAATCATAGAGATTATGGGAAGTTTACAGCCTGCTGGCTGCAGGGTCTCACGGTGCCAGTTACAGCGGTGCTGTTTGCATAACCCCTTTTGCCACAGAGTGTGGCTGCAGGTCTGTCCCACACATTCAGCACCGTGGGAACACGTAGAAGAGAATCAGTTACACGCAGGTGGGATGAGAGGCAACCACAGGGCTCCCTTTGCAGAATTTGAGGTCTGTCTGTCCAGCACATCATAATGGCATTCACAAAACCTCTACGACATCTGAGTCTGTCGTCTAGAAAATAAAGGCTTAGTTTGCAAAAAGGAGCAGCAAAGACACGGCGCGCTGAAGTTACGCACAGCCAGAACCACACACGGCTAAAGCAGACCCACTGGCTGACGGCTCAGCGCAGCAGCAGAGCGCAGAACCAACCGCTCGTGGTGCGGCAGAGCAGACCGCACGCACTGACACCGCACGCAGCTGCTCGAGCCGGGGCTCCAACAGCGGCCCCGCGCCTCCTCACCTGTCCTCGCTCTCCGGCCGCTCCCCGACAGCCGCGCGGGTCTCTCGGACGGCCTCTTACGCAACCGTACGTCCCAAGGACCGATGGCCAAACTTCTCCCCAAGGAAGCAAATGGTGTTTGCTCCCAAACATCTGAAAAATCCGCCCCCTGCCCGCGCCCGAGCCGTGGGGCGCCGGCCAGGAACGCGAGCCCGCACGGCGCAGTGCCCGCAGGTGGACCGGGGGCGGGGGTCCCGCAGCGGCGGCGCTCCCGGGGCACTTCCAGCCGCTGACGTGGGACCCCCGAGGGGTTCACTAAGAACCTTCGATGAACGTAGAGCCGCCGAAAAGCTAGGAAAGTGAAACACCTCGTTAACAACGCGCATTCGGCAGAACGCCTATATTAAATAAAGGTCGATTCAGCACAGAAACAGAATTAGGGATAATACTCACCGTGACCTTTGGCATTCCTTCTCGCTGAGCGATCCCCTGCCCTCAGTCCGACCGCCAGCACGAACGCCCCTTCCCCAAGCCGAGGGCTGCGGTGCGTGTGTGCCTAGCGCTGCCCCGCGGGCACCCGGCAGTGTGCGGGGCGCGCACCGCCGCACCTCCCGCCCGCAGCGCCGCTCGGGACGGGACCGCCCAGCAACGCCCCGCTCCTCTCGCAGCGGTGGGCAGCGCCCAGGGCCCCGTGTATGCGGGCAGTGCGGGGAGCCGAGTGCAGCTTTTCCCAGCAGCTCTCATTTCCTTCTTATTAAATAGGGAAAAACGAACAAACAGAATTAAGTTCTCTAGTGCAAAGAAACCGAAGCACTATTGATGTTTTATCTAGCTGCCCACCTGGCGTTACAATATCCATTGCACTTATGCGTGCAAACCCAGCTTCCCCACTGAACGGTGAGGCTCACAGCTAGTTTACCAGTAGGTGCATCAGAGCGAGGTGTACACCAACTCCTGCACCCACACAGCCCTGGCACTGCCTTACACCATTAGGAGCTGCACTGCTGCTCACTGCATTTTAGACATCCAAATTCAACACAAAGGCACAGGTCAGGGCAGCTGTGCAGGGACTGCAGCGGGCTTTGGACCCTCAGCTGGGAACAAGTTTCAAATTCCAGCAACCCTTTGTTTATCCAAGGAGATAAACCACGCCGGCTGCTGGACACGCCAGGGGCTGTCTGCAGGGGCTGGAGAACAGCAGGGCTCTGCTCAGAAGGACACCATCACCCCGGGACACCATCCCATGACCAACCAAGACACTGCACAGCCTTTTCCCCTCCCTGTTGCCCCACAGTGCCAGAAGTGGGCAGCTGGGAACTCCAGGAGATCCCAAACCCCTCTGCTACTTGGTGGGGGCCACAGGCCAATGAAGGGTCTAAGAGATGTCTCTGTGCAGGGCTATAAGGGCTGCACTCAGCTCCCTGTCTCCCTGGGGTGCAGTTGTGTCCCCTTCTGTGCTCTGCTGTGCATTAACGGCACGGTGTAACTCACTGCACTGCCCTCAGTCCCCCTGAGGGCCAGGACTGTGCTCTCTCAGCCCACCCACTAAGGTGCCACAGAAGCACAGCCCTGCACAGAGATGCCTGGGTGAGGACACCATGTCTGGGAAAGGCCTCCTTTGGGTCCTGTGCAAGCACAAATAATATCTTTACACTCTTTCATAAGCTTTCCAAAGGGGAAAAAAAGTAAAAATCAGAAACAATAACGCTAGAACTTAGCAGTTGAGATACATGCTTCTGTAGCTTGGAGGATGGCGGTGTGCTGTGGTGCAGCTGATGAATGGCATTTGGACAATGCTCTCAGACACAGGGCTTGCATTTCCGATGGTCCCTTGTGGAGTCAGGGGTTAGACTCAATGACTATTGTGGGTCTCTTCCAACTCAGGATATTCCGTTTCTGTGGTCACTAACATTTGGAACAGCCACCTTTGGCACCACATGGTCAAGAGGACACAGCTTCCCTGACATCCCCAGTATTAAGACAACAACACTCCAGGATGGACATGGGCAAACCATACCCCAACAGCCCCAACCTGGCAGATTCCCAGCCAGGAGGTGAGGCTCTCCACTCACCACTCACCACTCACCACTCACCACTCACCAGCACAGACTGCTCTTCCCAGGCACAAGACTGAGCTGTGTTGCTTAGGTGTGCACAGTGCTCCTGCAGAAGGTCAGGAGACTGCGAGATCCTCAAAGAACATAGTTGTATAATTCATGTGTGGAATCCAGAGTAAGAAAAGAGGAGGACGTAGTTGTATTCCATAGCCCCCCTCACTTTTCACACTGATGGTTCCTGCAACATAAGGCCGTTTTACAGTAATAGAGCAAAAGAATCATTTGAAAAGAAGCCCAACTTCTAATGGCACCCAGGACAAGATGCACCTATATCCTACAAACTATTCTGACTAAACATGTCTCATCTGTGAGAATTTTTGCTAGACACAGTCTCTTTTTTTTATATACACTAAGTACAGCAGATGAGGAAAGCACACCATTTCCATGGCTGTACAAACATTCATTGGCATTACGTTTCTCCTTTCTCTGATGGACAACAGGTGTGCTTTGCTGTGTTCTTCTGCAGAGGTATCAGCAGCTCAGCACCCAAGCCCCCAACCTACAGCAACTTCTGGGCCAAAGCAGAAGGGCTTTGCCCCTGCAAAGATCTCACACAAAGACTGATCTAGGCTGCAGAGCCTGTGGGCAGCTCAGGTCCTTACCTAACCCCACAGCAGCACACAGCACCAGATGACAGGCGATGGTGAGCCATCTCCCACTCCACAATGCACAGAGACGGAGCCCAGGCTGCACCCTGTGCACTCTCTCCCTCCCCCATGGCACGGTGCAGCCCCAGGGCATTCTCCACTCCGATTCTGCTGTAAAATGCACAAGTGAACTGCTAGCCCTGATTTCCGCCTGTGTTTTACTGCCAGACTGTTGTGTTTGTTTACAGCCTGGGGAAGAGGTTTATTGTTTTAAATGTTAATATCCTCCTTTAAATAAAATATGCCCATTGATAATATCTAGAGCAAACATTTGCAGAGCTAACAAAGTGGGAAAACATTGTCATCCTATCCAGAGAGAAAGTTGCAAGCACCAAAGTGCTGTTTGACTTGGAGGTGCACCAGGGGGCTCCGAGGCTGCTTATGCAACACGCAACCTTCAGCTATTTATTTTATTCCGTGCGTGTGCAAGCGAGCTGTTGGGCTTCTTTCCCCCTCTGTTTGCTTTTTCTCTTTAACTTGAGCATGCGTGGACAGAGACTTAAGGCAGAGCCGCACTGTGTGTAGCAAGGGAGCCGGGCTGCGGTGCCACCTAGTGGGAGACGCGGCAAGACGGCTGGGCTCCGGCAGGGCTGCCGGGCCCTCGGGAGGAGGTGGAAGACATCACTTCAAGACCAGGAGCTGTGGGCACAAACCTGCTTTTGCACCTGCTTCTCCTGCAGTAGGGCTTCACAGACGTTGCACATCTTGCAGCAAAGATAAGGGAATTCAAAACATATGGGGCTTCGGTGGTTTCTTGCCTGATGACAGAAAAGGAGGAGAGGGAGAAAAATCCCTCTCCTCCAGAGGATCTGATCCTGGGTGTTTTCTGTCCTACCTGTGAAGAGAAAGAGCAGCTGCAGGGCACTGGGTTGGCGGCTCCAGTTCTCTCACATTGCTCTTCCTTCTTCAAGGAGGCAAAACTGTGCTGCACAGCCACAGGGACTTCAAGCTGCCAGGATCTAAGAAGACAGAGAAAAAATTTATTCCTAGGCTTTAGCCTAGAGAGGACAAACCCCACGGAATTTAGGACAATGTTTTTGGCTTATCTTGCAAATATCTCTGCAATTTTTTTTTTGCACAGCATTCTGTAGCCAAGTGCAACATGCAGGGCGCTAGCTGCTAACAGTGCGCTCCATGCCTGCATCCTGAGAACAGCATGCAGTTGTTTATTTATTCAAATAACACCAGGGGTGAGGTTGCTCAAAACAAAGCAAATCTACTTAAAAGGAATGAATATTCCTTTTAAATTCATTCAGCATTTAGTGATTCATGTAGCTATCTTCAAAAATGAACTTTTCAGTTCATTATGTCTGCCAGGCGGTAACAATGTAGGATTTATACAAAGATACTTTGATTGCAACCTCCCAACTGGCAAGGCTGTTTTAATAGCTTGCAGGAGAGAGCAATGCTAGCACATCTGTCCTGCTGGCTCTGGATGACTTCCTCATCCTTACACAGATCCTTACAACATAGAAAGAAGCTCTGATCCCTCACAGTCAAGTAAGCAGAACTCCTTCAGGACAGAGGAGGCACACTGCTGCTCTCAGTGTGACACAGTGCCACCTCTGGCAGTGGCAATCCTTTGCCCTCAGCCATCTCTGGAACATGGTGCTCCATAGCTGCCTCTTAGTGTTCAGGAACACCAGCATGGTGCTGACTGCAGGCCGCTCAGTACCTGGGGACTGCCACCCCTCACACAGCACAGCCATCGCTCCAGCCAGCAGAGCCCCATCCTGCCAGCAACATCACTGGATCTGATGCAAAATCCATTTGGAGGCCAGCACACCCTTGTGCTGCATCACTCGAGTACTGACACGAGCAATGAATGTTCAAGACCAGGCCATTGCTTTCTCGAGAGAGTGCATCTGCATCCAAACTTTGGCAACGAGATTCAGTTCTTATTTTGCTTCTTCTCATTGAGGCTTCTTGGAGGGAGAGTCACAGAAGTTTGAAGAATATTTACTGTATTCAGGGTCACAGTCTTTCCATCTCTCTGCACATTAATGATAATCTAAGATCAAGTTCCAGTCAGCACCAGAGAATCAGAAATTGGGTTCATTTTTTAGGTTTGAATACTTACTGCCCAGGACATTCATGTCCTCTACCTCCCAGGCAGAGAGACACAAGAGACTGTGGTCTTTTTCACAGCCCATATTTCATTTTACCCTAGATTCAAAGACACCTTGTACTTTGAAAACAGATTCCAGTAGAACTCATTCGACTGGAAACAATCACAAATGTTTGTTTTGTCACCAGTTCAACCCCATATGGCTCTCCCACTCCTAAATTTCTGTTGTGTCCTGCCAAAACTCACTTGAAAGCATCTTGTGACAGTCTAACAAGAACATCAGCACTGCTACCCCTGAAACACCAGGACAGCTTTGCTAAGCTTGGAATGCACCACAGGCACACCACTTGCCCAGGAAGTCAGGCCCTTGGGCTGTTCCCAAGCGTCCCATACTTGTCTTCTCTACCACACCTGTGCAATTAAGTACTGCGTTTTAGTCACCTCCCACTCCTCAGCCAGAATTTGCAACTTTTACACAATATTACACAGTAATTCAGTCAAAAAAAATTCACTTTAAAAACATATAAGTCTTCTCCTGTGGGACATAGTTTGAATTTGTCAGAACTGTTAAAATTCTTGGTCTCTGTGTGTTCGAGAAAGAATGACAGGAGCTGCATGTGTTTCAACAGAACAAATGCTTGAGTCTGAAAGCAATGGAACATGGCACATGCCATCACAAGCAAAAGCAGGGAATCCCACTCATTCTGCTCCAACTTACTTTAACAATTATCTAGACATGTATCAGAAATAACAAGCCAGGCCACGTTAACCTAGCTTCTAACAGATCTCATTTTGTACCAAGACAAGTATTTAAAATACATACCTGGAATCATTTGAGTTGGAAGGAACATTTAAAGGCCATCCAGTCCAACTCCCCTGCAATGAACAGACACCGACAGTTCAATCATGTTGCTCAGAGTCTCTTCCAGCCTGACCTTGGATGTCTCCAGGGATGGGGCATCCGCATCTCTGGGTAACCTGTTTCAGTACCTCATCACCTTGATTGTAACTTCTTTACGTCTAATCTATTTCTCCCCCCTTTTTAGTTTGAAACCATTTTCCTTTGTCCCATCACAACAGACCGTGCTAAGAACTTATCCTCTTCCTTATTACAGACCCCTTTAGATACTCAAAAGGCTGCTCCCAGGTCCCCTCTGAGCCTTCTCTTCTACAGGCTGGACAGCCTCAGCTCTCTCAACCTGTCCTTGTAGGAGAAACTTAACCTGCAAACTCACTGATCTTCCCCAGGGAATCTGCTTCTTTACCCGTACCATTCTCAAAACAAAGATTCAAAGCTCTGAGCACTTCTAGGTTCTTGATACAGACCTACTGCGGTGGTGCAGTGGAGCTTCTCTTGCTCCAAACAGGAGGGATGAAGAAAGGCAAAGCTTAATAGATAAACAAGCAAATTACTGGACGGCAGATTCACAGGAGAGTGTTGCAGGGGAAGAAAAATATGCTGACTTCAGATTTCAAGACAACAAAGAAATATCTTTGCAGGCATTGCAGAACTCTTCTCCGTTAGGAAAGTTGAAATTTAACCTACAACATAGTTTTCTTCTTAAACCAGGCTCTTCCAATTTCTCCTACTTAGTGACTTATCTTAATCCAACATCCTAATCATCATATCTATTCTTTTTACCAACCAAATAGACCCATTTATACTGTCTGTACATTTTTCCAGTCTATCTGCTATGACAGCTGACATATTATGCATTTTAAGTCTCAATTCAGCATTTTGAAGTTGCTTCATTTTATGCTTCTCTTAAAACAGCTGTGATTAACTTACCTGACAGTCCCTGGAATTCTACAGCTAATGCATGCTTTTCTTACGCAACCACACAACCTGAATTTGTGCTTACTGCATAGTCTGTGTGTGTGTTGGCCTGAATGACGTGCCAGTGTTGTTGTTTCTTTTTCTGGATCAGAAAATTCGCATCTTAAAAGAAGTGCTACTACTTAAGTAACATTTCATTCTTTCACTGCTGAACTATAAATGCTAAGAATACAGGGTTGTCTAAGTGACAGATACTTCCAAATCATATCCTCTAAAAAAAAAGAAGAGGAAGAAAAAGAGCAAATCTTTTTTTTTAAAGTAGGAAAAAAAACCCCAACACACAAGAAGTCCCACCCCATAACCATGAAGCTGCCATGAGCACCGTCCTTAAAGCCAAGGAAATCTCTATTATCTATGTTATGCTTCCCTCTACTGTTTCATCTAGGAAGTGCAGTCACCCCCTTTAGAGTGACTACGAAAAGATAATTTGCAAAAAATTATGCATGTTCATTTATTCCTTTATATATAAATCAAACTGAACCAGAAAGGTATTCATGCATTTTGTAAACGCCGATTCGAAGAAACAGTCAATTTGACAAAACAAACTATTCTTTTAGAGCTGGAGCGTGACCTGCATCATCTTTGTTCTTTGGATGTTAGATGTCTGGAATTACCTTGTCCTGAATCAATGTCAGAAGATTCTATGATAAAGATCATACTTCAAAGATCCTGCACCTAAACACCGTATACACATTTCCTCTGAATATTCCTTTAAAAAAAAAAAAAAAATTTAAGTTACTGGTAAAACTTGTAAATCAGCTTAATAAAAGTTTCATTTTGTTCATGAAAAATGAAAGGCATGGAGTAAAACTACTCCCACCTATCTCATGTTAATTATTACATGAAAAATCACCTGCAACATGCTAACATTCCGATGTAGTTATTTACAACCTATGACAAAAAAAACCCAAAACAAAGGGTTTTTTCAGGCAAAAAAGATTCAAAGGCAAAGAAACGTAACTAAATATTAAAAAAAAAAAAAAAGTGAAGCACCAAAGAATTATCGTGGAAACAATTTGTCATGCGTCGCAAAGCAGTTATGCATGTCATGTAACTGATTCCAAGGAATGAATTCCACAGACACATTAAAATCGTCAAAACAGTGGTGGTCTTTATTTCCATCAGACATGTTAACAATTAGGTTAATATGAATTCATTTCACCATCTGTGAGATATGGAAATTAATGATTATTAAAAAAGTGAATAAACCGCCTTCCAAAAATATACTGGATAATACACGTGTCTGAATTTTACACTACCCTCCCGATGAGCCCTTTATGCTATGTGACATGACATACAGCTCTACCAGACAAAATAATTTGTGGACTTCTTCAGCCTCTGATTTGTGAGCCTTCAAGGTTCCCAGGAAAAGCAAGCTTGTCCACCCTATGCAGCTAAGCACATAGATTTCAGAAGGATCTCACCTCAACACAAATATCTGGAGATTTGCCAACCAAACCAAGGTAGAAAATAACATACTGGAACAAACACTTAAACCTTGGTGTCCTGCAGGGAAAGTAAGCCTTAGCTTAAAAACAGAAAATGCATTAGCAATAATCTGTCTAACTTTAGAAACTGGGCTTTGGATAATGCAGTTAACGCTTGGTTTTGATCACCAGCAACTTAGAAATCACAGACTACAGAAAAGTCTTCAAATAAATTGAAGTAATCTCCTCCCTTTCCCACCTATCACCAAGTACGTACCATATAAATAACTACTGTACTACAGAGCTCTTCAGACAAATCACTTTCAACATTAATGGGATTTCATTTTAGTGTCAAGTTAGCAGCCTGTTCCTGATTGTGAAAATCAGGACAACTGAAGAATTAACTTTTCACCACACACTCTCTCTCCTAAAGTTCTCGTGCATTCTTGCCAAGAAACTCACGAAGTCACAGGAAAGCCTGTATTTTTATTTTTATTTTTTGACAGGATGAGGGGAAGGTGTTAAATAAAAGCGACTCATCTAAAGAGAAAAGGCAACAAATCAACAACTAGTTTTCACAGTAAAAATGCATCAGCTTCGTAGTTTCATTTGAAACCAAGAACAAATCATGAAACGTCATGAAAATAAGAAAAAAATCTCCTAGAGTGATTACTAAATGAAGTTAAAATTACCACACTATGATCAGTAAACCCCAGAAGAAAAGCAGATGCCTTGTATCACAGATCCTACATTAAACAGTATACAGTTAAAATAATTCCATAAACTCTGTATGTTTGGCAACGTTGCACATTTTCCCCCTAAAAAATACAGTGTACAGAAAAAAAAAAATCTCAGTATTCCCAGTATGAACTCCGAAGTGTAAGCTCAAAACCCAGAAGTTAAAGATCAGCTAAAAGGATTTTAAATTATTTACAAATCCAGCAGTTAGAACTATCATAATGGCTTCATTTCCATCCTTGTAGTGGCTTTCACTCTTATCCAGCAGCATCTGCAGTAGATATCTCTTGAGACATCTTCATCATTGATCATCTGTCATTTTAAGCAATTCTAAAAGCGCCCCAACAGCTCCAAAATAACCCTTTAAATAAGACCAGAAAAACAAAACTAATCAAACTCCCAAATCAGACATATGCATGAACATGTAAAGCCCCCCATCTTAGTAAAGCAATTAAAAAGACCTTTCTTGCAAGATTGAACCTTGATGTGCCAATCTTTTCAGTATCTGAACTACAGCATAATGTGATCTTCTTTAAGTCCAAGAGAGCATTATATCAAGAAAAGTCTTATACAGTTCTCTAAAACCATTAAAAAATAAATATAAATATATAAATATATAAATATATAACTACAGAAAAACTATAAAGATGCTGTATGAAGGCAGTGTAGTTTCCCTTATAAACACAGCCATCTGAAAATCCCCTTAAAAACATCTGCCAAAATTCATTCTAGTTGAGGTTTATATGGAACAGCCCACAGAAGAGCACATTTGGTACTAGGACCAGGAAGCAGATTAAGATGTGCAACATTTAGTGCAACATAAATACCACAAGATTAGTGGTCAACCCAGGAAGTTAATGAGGGGTATTTTCCAATGAAATCATAATGAAATTATGCAGAACTCAGCTTGCACTTTGAAGCAACATCGTGGAAATTCTCCCCTTCAACTCCCTCAAAAAGTCAAAAACAATAAGACCTTCTCCTTACCAACAGAAATTCAACATATATTTCCTTACCTCATGTTCCAAAAACAGAGCTTTCAGCTGTCCCTTGGACCAGTAATCCATAGCATATGCTAGCACCTTCATTGAAATCATATTAATTCTGAGAAAGTTTCCAACAAATACCACTTTGTCGATGTTCTGTAAAATTGAAAAGCAGATCAGCAAAAATTAGATTCAGCTACGCTATTTGTCTCATTCAACATATACTTCTACCTCTACTATAAAGTCACATGGGTATTTTGAGATACGTATGTTCTCCAGACAGAGAAGTCTCAAAATAATTCTAGTTATTGACCACTACACATTAACGTTGCACGAAAAGAAGTTTTATTCCAAACAGTGAGAGACTGGTAAAACAGATGGGGAATTTTTGCTTAGAAGCCCATGACCTAAGCTTCCACAGGAGTATCGAGGGAACATTAGAAACGTATCCTCCAGAGTCCTCTAGTGAAGACTAACAGCAAAATCCTGCCAAGATAGGAATTACCAAGGGCTATATTCATACAACTCTATAAAGCCTAGCACTTTGTACACTTTGCTCTGCAGCAATCATTTTGCTACGAAGTGCAGTTCTGTGGTGTCCAGCAAGTAACATACTACACAAACACCTTCACCTGAATGCCTACTACTGGAGAGCAGGGATACCCAGATGCAAACATTTATTTAATCTCCAATGACTTGGAGTCACAATTGTGATTACAGTTCTCAAATCAGACACAAGATTACACATTTATTTACATAACTCGGGGTTATAGTAATACATCCACTTAGACCCTGCAGTCTCATCAGCATGCACCTGTATGCTTTCCTAAGGATTTACATTGCTCATACTAGGAAATTCTCAAGCTTCACAAGGCTGCTATTAAAAATGGCCAAAAATACTCTGCATCCTCAGACAAGAAAGATAGAAAGAAAGGATACACATGAAACTATTTTCCTGCAAGTCAACACCACCAGATTGATTAGAACTTGTCTGAATTTCATTCTCATCAAAATTTTTTCTAATGAATATACACAGTAAGCTACTGTTATTAGAAATTCAAGCAAGAAGAACTCAACACAAAGAATTATTAAAAACTTTAATAGTCATATTTGTCTACTAGAATAGCAGCGTGTATTAACATGCAAGTTTCCTATCAGCTCTATTTTCCAACATTAACAATCTTTAACTGCGTGAAATCAAGGAATTTCCTATATGCTAGAATTGAAAACAGCTTTAGCATTTTTTAGGACTTAGAAAAATGAGCTACTTTATCTCTTAAGAGAGTCTTGCCATCTTACTTTCAAATTGTTCACAGCTGAAGTATCTGAAGTTGAAAGAAAGAAGCCTTAAACTCATAAAGGCTAGTGATGAAATGCTTGCCTACGCTAACCAAATATAACATCCTGGCAAAAATATGCACTCTTCCATTCTGGGGTTTTGGCTCTACTATTCAACAGCCTTGCAGTAGAAAACTATAGCATACCTTTGAGTAAAGTACATATTACATACTGGCCAATTTAATTGAACACTGGAATTTATATCAATGATGCAATAAGAAAATCCATCCTGCACATATTTTTGCAAGAAGGCTTGTAAAGATGTCTACATGCTCTGCTAGTATGAGAAGCATAAACCAAGAAGATTGGTTTCCTTTACGTTTATCTGTTGTGCCTAGAACAAACTGTTTCAAATGGTGTGCAGCCAAATAGTTTCAGACTATGGAATTTTTCTACTCTCCTGCCAACTTCGTGCAAGTAAACTTTCCTTTGAAGTTCTGCAGGCTGAATATTTTATTTATTCCCCAGCCTCATTTTTTCCTGCACACATGCAAGTCATTTTCAACACAACATTAAGGATGCAATCACTGAAAAAAAAATTATGAAAACCCATGCTTCAGGGCATAAATTGATTTTGTCAAAGTGAGCTTCAACAAAACCCTAATCTAATACATACAGCATTTCACAAAATAATATCAAATTCAATTGTTTTCTAAGCATACAGCTCCCACTTGGCTATTTCATTCACCAGACTTCTGGCAAGTTAGAGCTGTATCTCACAAAAACAATTTAGGTGTCTGGAGTATTTGTTAGAACAATAGCTTTCTTTGAGGAAAAAGTAACGCTATCTAAAGTAGCTGCCTTGCAACAATATACTACATTTCAAGTATTTTCAAAGGATATATAAAGCCATTGAATTAAGTTTTCTTTTGTTAAAGTCACAGAATAAATTTATTTGTCAAACGTTAGGCAAATTTTACTTTGATGTTGTCTAGGATGTGAAGCATACTTAATATATCACTTACTCTCCTCCATAAAACGCTATGGATCACATCTAGTTTTTATATGTCTGTCCACAAAACATAAGTGTTAGCAACTTTTTCATCATGACACAGAAGCATTAGTTTCATTAGTAGCCTATTTCCTTCTCTGAATGCATCGCATGTGGTTCCCTGCTGCAATTCTCCATGCTTTGATAGCCCTGTACAATGCTGCTTGAACTCCATGCCACAAGGCAACACTGTAAAGAAGCTGAAAGCAAAGAGAAGACTTGAAAGAGAATCATCAGGACTGAAAAACTGCCAAAAACGTACGGAGCCACTTTTCACAGTGAAGCAAGGTCATCAGTAACAATTGATATGAGCACACACAGACGTTTGCCTGTTCAAAATATTTTATAAGTGGCTCTAGAAAGGATATCAGCAACAAACATTTATCGGCATATGAATTTAATCATCAGAATCAAACCAAGAAGTCAATGGTACAGAAATGCTGAAGAGATTTAGCAGCTTGAATCAAAAACGGTAGATGAAATTTGAGATTAAGGAAATGGAATGAGATGGAGACGGGAGAAAGACTTTGGTACTCAGACAAGTTCTAGATCAGCCACTACCATTCAAGAGAGGCTGTGATTAAGTGAGAAATTATTAATTACCTGCTATTTCTCAAAACAACAATGAAAAAAGCACTCAATGAAGCAATCAGATGGCTTATCAGATGGTCTGGGAATTTGTTTGGGATTTTGGATTACCTCTTTTAAAAATAAAAAAAGCACTTTTTCTTTTTAATAGAGAACACTGCAGAGCTAAAAACAGCAGTGCGTGAAAAAAAATCAGACAAATTTCTGGAGATCAGACAGAAAGAGAACCGTTACCATATAATAATGAAGAATGGAACTTACAGATCAAAAGAAATTCCTACATATTTATAAGAAGCTGTAAAGATGTACTCAACAGCCCATCCTTAGTTACCATGTCTAAAGAAAAGAATGCAACAAGCAACTAACAGGGGTCTTAAGTTAGAATAAACTGTATTTTCTTTCGATCCAATATAGTAAATACCATAACTACGACAAAATTTAATACAAAATACAATTCTAATCCATCACACTATGGAAACAAGCCAAGTAAAACAATCTGTCATGGTATAACAAGGTCTGTTATTAGAGGTGATATAAAAGCATTAATTTAGATTACAAAGGCATGCATATTTATCACAGTTTGAGAACAATTGGGCATCTCCAAGTACCAATAGATTAAGCAGAGCTTTAAAGCCAACTGTTCTGCCCTCTTCTCTACTTCTGAAAATCAAAGTACCTTATGTTTTGCCTCAAAGCATACGTGACAAATTCAAAGAGCTAGGAGAGATCATTAAATATATACCTATTTTCCAAGGTACATACCTACCATAAAGCAATTTGAATTTTTGTATTCTGATAACATTACTCCATTGTTGCTAAATAGCTTAAGTTCATAGTAAATACACCATCTTACCTCATTCAGTGCACACATGCGAGCAATAGAACCAATGTTGTTGGTGATAGTAACCAAAGTAGCTCTGGCCAAGTCCTCTTTACTGATAGATTCTCTCTTTTCTTTACTCATCATATGGCCAAAGCTGTGGGAGAAAAATCATTCCTTTTAACATGAGGCATTTAGGAGTGCTAAAAGCCCTTAGAAACATTATTTAATGTTTCGCTTGGCTTTGATATCCGTTATCCTTAGACATAATGAAACTTGAAAAGTGATCATACTGAAAATAGAAAGAAACAAGATGCCTCTTCATTAAGTAACTGCAATTCAATGAAAACAAACTGCAGAGTACTGCTTGTATCTGCTTAAAAAAAAAAAAGGGTAAGAAGTAGGTGAGAGATCCAAGGACAAACTACATGATACATTCAGAGTGACAGTTCCACATGGACACAGTGCATAGTTCAGGGACTATGCACTCAGTTCAACATACACAGTAAGTTTCCTATAAACTCCTTGAAAACAGCTTATTTAAAGTGTACCTTGAGGCTACAGCAGACCCTTGAAGGCCAAACCGCTCATAATCTCCTCCGTAAATATCCTTCACCAGTTTATCCACATTGGTGCTGTCTCCTTTCGCAGCCATTTCTAGTGCTTCTTCAAACGTCTCACAGCCAGTCAGCAAGCAGCAGAGGCCCAGGAATGTTCCTCCTCCCAGGCTAGAAAAGCACATTTCTTTCAGATCAGCAGCTTGAACTAGCTTTCAACAGTTCTTCAGATTCTTGCTTTCAAAATGCTCTACACAGCTACCAATGGTAATACTGCAGCTCTTGAAGAAATGAAGAAAGAACCCTTTACTGAGCTCCTGCTTGACAGACATTCATAGTTCTAACTGAACCACTCTTTCTAATATCTAAATAGAAATGCTTAGTTGACAATATGGCTCAATCCAACTCTGCAGTTATTTGTCTGCTATTGGTGGCACTCTAGCAAGTTTTCTTTGAATAACAATTAGCAGCCAGCAGATCACCTGAGTCAAGATAAGAGAATAAATGGCAAACAAAGCTAAGCATCTCTGCTGAAGTAAGTAGCTAAGATGGATCTTGTCCCCCTGGTAGTGGAACAGTCTAGTTGGATCCTGTTCAAAGCAAAGCATCAGCCCAGAACGTCTGCCTTGGCTTCCAGAGAACTTAGAATAAGGAGAATCATATCATTTGAAAAACTTGCACAGGATGAAGTGCAATATTTACAGACTTGAGCAGGGAGTGTTCTAACAGATTATTAACTCACCATTAAAATCCTACTGTGGACTCTGCTGTCTTTACAGACATGAACTTCAACTTACTAACCTCTAGATACATGCTTACTCTTAACCTTTGATAAAGTTTACTTATTGGCACAGATCACAGTCATGCTGACTGGAGCCAGTGTAAACAAGAGGACCAGTGAGACACATTTGCACTTCACAAAAATCACAGAAGGTTAGACAGGAACACTGTTCAGTCAGTGCTGTTAGATCATTAGGAAGGTCTTTCAGAACACAGCCAGTAGTGCTCTAATACATTCAATATCTGAACAGTGGGAAGCTGACATCAGCCATGAGACAGTATTGATTTCACCATCTGTAACAAGTCAGCAACCCACTGCACTCATGTTTTCCCTTTTATAATGGAAAGGACTAGAAGCTCATCCACTCATACTGAAAGGGCCATGGTTGAAAAACAACCAGAAATGCAAGAAAATCAAAGCCTCTTAAGTTTGTGTTATTTTGTATTATACAGAAAATGGCTCACGTCTACATTTATGTTAAAGATATTTTAAATAATGCAACAGAAGTCACATGTACAGTCATTTGCAGTGAATATACATATGAAAAACTTTATTAATACATACCACGCCCTGAAGAACAGAAAGCAGCTTTGGAAGGGGCTATAACAAATCCAGAGCTCCTCTGGTTGTTGCTTTTGAAGTGGACTTTTTGTTTAAAGTCCTCATATTACTAATATGAAGCATACCAATGAGGAAAAAAGTGCATGGATCCATGTGTGCTTTTAATACTAGTTGAAAACATGCACACCCAGACTAAAATGGTTCCTACATCTAAGCATTTACTGTGGTCACATCTGTGAGTCAACTTAATCATGTCTCAAGCTGTTTTGTGACCTCAAGAGCAAAATTCTGCACCTACACCATTGAAGGTATCCCAAGCTCTTCAACAGAGAGACCACATCTTAATCTTCTACTGAACACAGGCCAGAGGCCCTTTCAACTCAGCTGCATCTCACAAATGATTCCAGAGAGCACTAGCTGACACCAGCAGAAGTCACACCAGTGCTCAAGAACACAGATAATCAAATTCTAGTCTTTATACACTGGCATTCGTTAACCTACCAGCATCATCCACAGTCTACTGCTATCAATAAGGAAGCAAGATCCACTAAGATCCCTCTGCCAAAATCCAGTGGTAGGAGGCAATTCTACAAAGTTTTGCTGTACTCTGGATACACATTCTAACTATTAAGCAAGAGGTTTTTGCTCAGCCCAAATGTTTTTACTTTACTGCTGTGGCTAATATGGAGGATCAAAGCGTAGGGAGAACATTTATATACCAAGACAGCTCTACTTCAGTAACTCACAGCAAGAGACAGGAAGTAGAGAAGAACACCAAGAAGAGATTAAGGCAGCTCTGAAGCTGAGGGGATAAAATATTTCACTGACCCAAACCCCGTTCTGACAAAAACCTGAGCTATTTCCAGTCTTATTACTACTGAGATTTAGAAGGCATGGGAAGATGAACACAATTTGGAGCTGCATACACAACCACTGTCTGCTTCTATCTGTTGAATTTACTGAGCAAATAAATATTTACCTGGATCCTGTAACTCTCTTGTAATTGTCCTTAGAATACACAGCTAGGATGCTGACTCCTGAGCCCATGTTAACCAGCAGCATAGGATATGGATTATCAAGGCAGTAAGGCTTCTTCTGGCACTGTTCAGGATCTGTAGGATTTTCAAAATAATAGCACTCTGGTTGGCCATTGAAACCAACAGAATCAACATAAAGCAGGCCCTGGATCAAACAGTCCAATTCATCCAGTTTGTGGAGTTGCAGATCAGCAATCTGGAGCAGAACAAGAAATTAATAAATATTTCTTAGTATAATCCTACACTGAGAAGGAGAGAAAGCTCTGATGAAGCATTTTGATCACTTTAATAAAAAAGCATCACGCTATTTAAGCAGTGCAAAGGGCTAAGCATGAAATCAAAAGGAAATGGTATCGGCCTGACGACAGGTTCCTCTCAAAACAACGTGCGATGCAGCACTGCCCTTCAGTTCCTTTACCTTCAAAATATTCCGTGCTTCTCAAGCAGTCCAGGAAATATCTCCCTCTCATTTGCTGTCTGTGGTAGTAAATGTCTTTCCCTTTATCCCCATCCCAAGAGAGATGCCCTCTGAAACTTCAGGATAGCATCTGACACTGGTGGGCAAATAAGCAATCCTCAGGACACAAAGTGCTTTAACTCATCATCCAACTACATATTCCCAGCAATTTAATGCAGTGTTTGATAGAACGAGTGAGGTCAGGAAATTGCAGTTAGACAAGAAGATAATTCAAGCTTTACAAAGTACACATTCTTATAATAATATGAATTAGGTATGCAGTGGATTATGCACACAAAACGTTATTTTAAAGCATTTCACCAGTGATATGAAAGCTGTTTCTTTGAATTTCAATCAGTATTTTAAAACACCTCAAGAAAAAATACAGTTTTCCACCAAATGTTGGGAATGCTATCTAAAAAGCAAACAAAAACAACCTCAAGCACATGCCCCCCACATAATGTTTATAGAAATTAAACACTATCAGAGGGCAGAAAAAAATTCTAAGGGCTTAAAACAGAGATTCTTTCAGATCCCACAGGTCACCCAGGACTGTGCTTCAGCGGACAGTCCTACAAGTCACAGCACTCTGTTTACCAGAATTAGAAATTAGACTCATTTCTAGAAATAGGATATGGTGACAATCTGTAGGAAGCTTCCTTTCTAGATGACACTGAGTTCAGAATAGAAAAATTGCTCATCCAAATCCTGAGGTCATCTGTGTCTTCACATCTGCACAAAGCATCTCATCTGCTCCACTTCTACCAGAAAAAGCAACAGGGCACTGGCAGCAAGAAGGAGCTGTACAGCTTGGAGCTGCTTCTCAAATATTTGCATATTACTACATTTTTTTTTTTTTAAACAGCTAATGGTTTATGAGGCTACTTCCCTCCTATTTCTAATTCTGGAAGCTGTATTAAGTCACTATAAAGAGAAGTTATTTCTGTGGAACAGGCACAGCCAACAGGTTACATTCTTTTGAGCTATTTAAAATCTCTCCCCTCAAGTTTTCTCACTCATGAACAGCTCTAACTTGTCTGGACTGAAAGCTGTTATACTGTTGAGGTCTGTCCTTCTTTTGTGTGTGCCAGTACTCAAAACCATAGAAGAGAAATAATACAAGACAAAAACTAGCAAAAAAACCCCAAGCAGATTAAAAGACCTCAGTGCAAATCCAGTTATTCATAGGACAACAGACACAGATGGGGGTCATTTCTTGTGCATCAGCATTTCCTCTGCAACATTTCAAATATCTCTGTGGTTTTCTTTGTTACCATAGGCTACACAAATTTCAATTGCAGAAGTGCAGTATAAAAGACTTGAACTATTCACCAGGCAAACAAAAGGAATAAGCACAAATGGAGAGGTGGAAATTAAAGGAACATTACAAAAACCTTAGGACTATTTTTGCAAACACCTTGGATTTCAGCTAATTCTTGCAATTAGAGGAAAAACCTTCAACTAAGAGTCCTGTGGTAAAAGGGATTAACACAGTAAATGATTCACACACTTCTTCCACAATGTTACACACAGTCCATAAAGTCATGACTAGTTAGAGGCTGTATTTGTTTTATTAAAACCCACAAGCGTTGCAAACAGAATCTTGCTCCCAACAGCTACACCGGCTACAGTAGTTCTCTGGTTGAAGTGCTTCAAAAGCCCCACTTCCCTCATTTACTCTATTAAATGTATGAACTAGATGCAGCATGACAAAGCGTGATCTAACAGAGATGCATTACACACAAAGATGCTGTGAAACAGAAGCCCACAACACGAAGAGTCATTAACAGATTTATGGCCCTTTCTGCCTAAAGCTCTGTCTGCCCTGTGGGCCATACAACCACAGCCACAAGTGTTACACTTTCACCACTACGGAAGCATGAGTGCTTGCACAATACCAACAAGCAATACAAACCTAAAAGAAAAACACTTCTGGCATCAGAGCAGAAACAGACAAAATGCTTGTTTCTACCAACTCTCTGCTCTGCCCACAACAGAGCAAGAAGTTCCTTTCAAGCATAAGTTTTATTAGGTCCAATCTTCCATATACAAAAGACATTAAAATTTACTTTGGTTTTCATGGTTCTGTGCTACATATAATAGCTGATATACTTTAAGGAGAAAAGCCATATGGTGCTTTTTTTAATGTATGATTTGCTAGAAAACAAACCACCTTTCCTGCACAGTTACAACAATCTGTTTCTCATTTCTGGAAGGCTGGAGTCTGGCATCAGCATTCCACACATATGCCTGCCCTCAGAGACCCACAGGCTCTTCGCCCATCCCATCTCCGAGGCTCTGGGCACAACAACAAACCACCAGTTCTTTCCTCCCACAGCACCAATCAGGACACAGTTGCAAGAAACACAGTAACCCAGCCTCATACAAGGAGCCTTGCTGGAGCCAGGGCCACAATCACTTCCCAGTCCCTTTCACTGTGTATAAAACTGCTTTTTCTCCATTCATTCTTTGCTCACAATGACCGAAGCAGCTCAACTGCATCACAAAACAGATGTGCCTGTAAACATCATAACTAAAAACTTACGTTTTTTGTTTTTTTTTTTTCCTGCTACATCACCTGACCTCACTCCACTCTCTTCATCCATACCTTTCAGCTATACGAACCATCTCCCTGAAGGGAGCTGAAGTTTATGTGCAGAAATGCAGAAGAAAAATAGAAGTTCTTTAATTAAGCCAATTTTCATTGGATACTTTTCCTACAACTTCTTACAAAAATGTATTTGTAGATATTTTCCAGGCCTTTACATCCGTTGGTATGAAGGCAGACAGCATACTGTTCTACTTCACCTGCTCAGCACTCCTGCAATCGTATTCAGCATGCATCTCCTCTAGAAGAGTTTTATGTCAAAGTGCTGTGAGAGGAAAAACAGCAAAACAGAGCAGTATGCTGGGTCCTGAAGGGAAAAATTAACATAGGAAAACCATATATACATTTTATAACTGAACTATTTTTCTGCCTTATGGCTCGACCATAGAAATTTCTCTTTCAGACTGCTTTTAAATACTGGGGGAAAGAAGGAAACAGAACACAGTGGACCTCAAAGAATTCCTCAGGACCTCCAAAAGCAGGAGACTCAGGACTTTAACTATTTCAAGATCTGGATGAAACACAGTAAGGGAGTGGTGATTGCTTCCAACTGACAGTTTGAGCCTCAGCAACAAACTCCTAAAACAGCTTATTTCAAGGATGTGCAAAAGGTTCCTTGTTACCATGCACAGACCAATCCTAAGGAAAATGAAAGCCTGCCTCTAGTTTTAAACATCTGAGGAGCACTGGAAAACAACACTGCCTGCTCAAGGCTTTTTTATAATACGCTCAGAATCAAGCCAGCTTTAGCTGTATTCACATATCAGACAGTATGATTGCAACTCAAACCTAGTAAGATCAACATCGTGGTGATGACAGCAGGACAGCTGACAAAGCCTTCCTGACAAAAAAAAAGCCACCAGTGTCAACTTGCTGCTCCTTTCAAGTGTGGAATCACAGGAGGGAAGACTTGGGTCATGTTTGTTTGTTTTCATGAGCATGCAAATATTTCGACCTCAGGCAAGGAGAACACCAAACATCCCAGCTCATCTTCAGATGAGCTGAGGGCAGCCATGACCTACATGCAGACTGGAAAAGCTTCATAAATCAACATCAGTACGCATAATCAGTATGCATACATCCCCTCAGCTTGTGAAAGGCTTCATCTCGTTGAAAATTCAAATTCCAAGCTCTGGAATTTCAAAAATTACGTGCAGTTTTGAGTTCATCTGGTCTAGGAGTTCAAATGAGGAATAGGAAAATACTTCTGAAAGAAACTGTTAGAACTGCAAGAACTTGCAAGGTTTTAATTATCAGTTACAACACCCTTGCTCACTGCATCACCTTGGCTTTTATATTTGTTCCAGGCTTTGCTCCCATTTTTTTTTTATTATATATAATAGTTCAGTCTATCTTTGCTTTTCATCTCCCTCCTATTACCGCTCGTCCACTTTATAATATGTACTTTGCTTTATGTTTTGATTGCTCTGACCTCAAACAAAACCCCTGCTCCCAAACCTGCTCCATTTTGAGCTCTGATGCAATACTCCTCCCAGCTTGTTCCACACCCCGAGGCTGGAAAACATCCACTCAGAATCAAGAAAGACAAAGACTAATGCAACTAAAAGGTCACCATAACATCCACTGAGGCAGAAGAGAATGCAGGACACTATATCAGCTTTGGGCAGTAAAGCACCAGCTTTACTTTACATGCTCCACAGCAGACTCCTTGTCCAGGTGGCTGAAAAGATGTATTCCCTCTTTCAACAGAGAAAAGATGCACTGCCACTCCTCCACTGCCCTTTGAAGTTTCCTAGATTCCTGCAGTGGCAGTAATGGAAGGTATCATGGCTACTTCACCTGTTCTCTAGATCCAGACTCTTAACTCCAGCCCAGTTTCCACACTACAGTCCAGCACCTATAACCCCCAGCAGAGGTTTCCAACCTCCTGAAACAAGTGAGATGCAGCATGATCCTTGCTAGTCTTATGCCAACCTAGAGTTACATAGCTCACATATCCTACAAAACAGGGCAATGAGTTTACTAATAAAGATGAATACTGGAGGGCAGGTTGCAAAGAAGACTGAGCGAGGCTCTTGTCAGTGGTGTCTGGCATCAGGACAGGAGGCAAAGGGCACAAACTAACGCAAAAGAGATTGCATCTGCACATCAGTAAACTCTTCTGTGCTGTGCGGGTTGCCTACAGACGTTGAGTAGTCTCCCTCCTTACAGATCTTCAAAAGCCACCAGGACATGGTCCTGTGTACTGTGTGCTCTGGGTGTCACTGAGCAAGGCATGGACCAGATGAGCCCTAAGGTCCTATCAACTTCAACCACCCTGTGAAATACAGTCTACTAATCACAGAATCACAGAATCACAGAATCACCCGGGTTGGAAGGGACCTCAAGGATCATGTAGTTCCAACCCCTCTGCCTAGCAGGGCCACCAAACGTACACATTCAGATCAGGTTGCCCAGGACCCCGTCCAACCTGGCCTTGAACACGTCCAAGGACGGGGCATCCACAACCTCCCTGGGCAGCCCGTTCCAGGGCCTAACTACTCTCCTTGTGAAGAAACTACTCTCCTTGTGAAGAAACTACTCTCCTTGTGAAGAATCATCCATAGACACTGTTTACGTCACAAATGCTAAGGAAGGAAAAAGTTCTTTTTCTCACAAGTTTTTTTTCTTATAGATTATAAGGAAGTTCAAAATCCAAATTTGCGCTGGTAACAGACTTCCTCTTCCACCTTCCAACTTGCTTTACTAAGTGACTGGCTTTTGGCTCAGGTCCTGCTTCCACTGAAGCCAGCAGTAAAATTTCAGTGGAGCCAAGTCAGGCTCCCCAGTTATCAGGCAACAGGGATTTTGCAACAGGGCAGGCTTAGAGAGAGATCTGAAGGGTCTTTTCTTCCTTCATCCCCCAGCCATCCTTGATCTGACTTCCTTTACAAATCTAAGTGAAGGCCTAAGAGTTTATTTCTCACAATGGCATGTGGAAGTGTGAATGGCTGTGAAAGTAACGTGACTGCTATCACAGAAGATGCAAAGAGCATAAGAGCTTTATATTACAGGTACATGGGGGAGTAAGTCCATGTCCTTTCCAGACCTAAAGAGGCAATATGGCTTAAACATTTATTCTCCCCTATGAAGAAAGGCTAAGTGAACTGGGTCTGTTTAGCCTTGAGAAAAGAAGACTGGGGAAGGGGACCTGATCCAGGTCCATAAATATCTAAGGTGTGGGGGGCAGAGTGGCAAGGCCAGACTCTTTTCAGGAGTGTGTGGAGACAGGACAAGGGGACACGGCCAGAAATTGGAGCACAGGAAGTTCTGCACAAACATGCGCAAGAACTTGTTTATGGTGAGGATGACGGAGCACTGGAACAGGCTGCCCAGGGAGGTCGTGGAGTCTCCTTCTCTGGAGATACTCAAGACCTGCCTGGACACCTACTTGTGTGACCTGGGGTAGGGAACCTGCTTTGGCAGGGGGGTTGGATTAGATGATCTCTGGAGGTCCTTTCCAACCCCTATTGATTCTGTGATTTATATAGAAGATGGGAAGTGACAATAAACGGTTGGAGAATCACACAGAATCACACAGAATTGTGTGAGAATGGAGGGAGAATGATCAGAATAAGCTGACATTCATCTACGGCTTAACTGTACTGTTATCCAAACGTGACATTGAGCCATAAAGACCAGTTACAAAGGGAAGGAAAAAAAGAAACAAAGAACCCCCTCACATATACACAAGAAAAAAATAAGCTGGAAACAGTTTTTTCAGTGAATTACTTGTTGGTGCTCTTCAGTGAGCATTAAAGTATAACCACATTACTGGTAAAATTATTTCATTGGTCTACTTTAATGAATGCATTCACTTTTCCTACTTCTGAGGGAAGCATTCAGGTCTTAGGAGTGAATTAAGTGATCTGAAGGCTACTGATCATTATTGCTAGCAGTCATCACACAGTCTTTGACGACTTTTCCAGGTCTGTTTCTTCCAACAGCATGCATCACAAGACAAGGAGGTCAGTCAGATGATCAAACCTACTTGGCTCTGTAGGTTTAGCTGCCTTCCTATGACAAAATGCACAGTCTTCAGGAAAACAAAATTTTAATTTTTACTTTTTAAATACACAAAAGCAATAGAGGTGTCTAGTAAAAGCTATTCAACTTACTCAGAGATCCAAAATAAGACACCAAAATAAAAAAGTATGGAAGTATTTGCTTGTTTATTTTAAGGAGAAAGAGAAACTGCAATTTTAGAAGCAAACTTTTGGGTTTGAGTACATTATTTTATAATACTTGGATTTTTTCCATCCTAAATCTACACAATCCTAAAAGCCTTGCAAACATTTAGAAATACTATGAAAGACAAACAACTTAAAAGCACGTGCATAGGGAAAAGGAGAACTAGAACAAAACTACATTATCTCTCCAGCCTTTTCATGAGTTTCTTTGCACTTCACCAGATTTCTTCATGAAATTAACTTCTAGAACCATGCTTCAGTTTTTCCACATTCTTCTAACAGAAACAGTAAGATTTAAAGCCTCCTCACTATAAGGTGCTATATAATATCGAGTTCTGCAGCAGCAGGATATTAGGCTTGGCACTTGTCCTCTACTTCTGTAGGTACATTAAAGTCACCAAATATTTGGATTAAGCATTTTAAGACTTTGAGTGCACTTCTACTGACGAAGTTGACACTGGACAACAGCTTCAGAACACACTGAGATGGCTAGCTATTTTAACAGCAGCTGATCTGGCATGACAATTTAAGTGCTTGTACCCAGGCCACTTCGCCCTTCCAGAGATACTTAACAAGCAAACCCTCATGTAGTCGACAGTATTTTGCTTCTGTAATACTCCATGGATATCACAGCTTGAGTCAAGAAATGTTTGTTTTAAAAGACAGTGTGGACTGAGTAACTGCAAGAAAAGGTGTCCGAAACACTCACCTCAGGTGTAAGTGCACTCCACCAATTGCACAATGCTGTAAAATATTCCAGACAGCCTTTATTATAGTGTTTTTCCTTAAACTATCTGCACATAAGCGCTGTAGCACACAACATACGATTTATGTCCATAAGTAATCAGATATGAGACCTCATTTTTGTACAACAGCTAGCCACAACTTCAACTAAAACTTCCAGCACTGCATCCAGCTGAACTTGGTGAGACTGGTGCCTCACTGAAAATTGCCTATTTTCAGCAGATAAGGTCAAAACTATGCAGAGAGATGTCTTGCTGCAACAGTAACCAAGTAACTTCCAGTTCAGTTCCACAGCTAAGGGAGCAAGGTACGCACAATTTCTTATTAAGGAAGCTACTCCAGCTTGCATTGCATGACACGAAAAAGAAATTTGGTAATACTTAGCACTCAAAAGGAATAACCAGCCTCTCCAGAAAGCCATAAAATAACCTCTGATTGTTACTAGATAATGTGATCTGAATCATCCCTGAGCATATGCAACTGGAATTAAGGCCACACTAACTAGTGCTAAGATTCACCTCAGCCTATGGTGCCTGACATTACCTACACAATGCAAAAAAGACAAAACCTGTCCCTTTTGAGAACTCAATCATCAGTAGAGCCTAACACATGACCTGCAACCAGCCTAAAGGACAAAAAACCTGGTACTAGCAGCAGACAGCTACAGCAAACTGGCTTCTTTCATGTCAAATACATCACTTACTGAAAATCACTGCACAACAGAGTTGGAGTTCTTGCTCATCTCCTGTAGAACTCTCTTCCCTTGAGGAATTGGAGGCTCTTAGTCAACTGATAGGTGTGGGGTATTAAAGAAAAAACCTGCTTGTATTGCAGAATGCTTGGAATTAAAAGTAAGCACAAAGTCAAAGTCTGTAATTCAAAAACAGATGTTAAATGGGCATGATAGCTGTCTATACAGAAGCAGTTGCAGATAAACAGCTGCTGTAACTTGTCACCCCCAGCAGCTACCCCTCACCATCAACATCAGGTTGGAAGCAAGCAACAGAAGTGTCAGAACTGTCTAAGTAAATAACTCACATTAATCTTTGCAAGAACACTCTGGCACAGGATAACTAGCATGATAGGCAACTGCCCCCCCATAACTTCCTCAATGAAGTCTCAAAGCTATTGTAATACACCCTCAGTTGATTACAAGGCATCTGATCACCACAGCAATACTCTTCTGTTTACTCAAGACACACAACACAGTAATAATTCAGGTAGGATACACATTAATCTCCACATCCTCTCTTGCCTTCTCCATGTTCTCAGCAATTCCAGCAATTAGCAAATATGCATTGATACTGTTAATCATAAGAATTCTGATGAGTAAAATGTGTTTTCTCTGCAAGTTTTAATTGAGAAAAAGAATCATGATTGGTTTTATTTTTTTTTTTTTCCTTTGCAGTCAGGTGCTTCCCATTGAACTCACACAAACTGTTCACTTACCGTTCTAAAGTCCTCCTCAAATTTGTAAGCTCCTCCTCCTGTGGCACAGAGCGTAGTATGCAAACTGGAGAAGTTCTTTTCACTACCCATCTGTATGAACCTGTGCATGGCACAGCTGGGAAAGCGGATGAAGTGCAGGTTTCCTTTGCGTCCACACATGGTCAAATTTTTCAGTTCTAGGTGGACATCACGAATGCCAGTTTTACCATAGGCTGTATTGGAGGTCAGGTATTTCCTAATGCTTTTCAGGTTTTCCACCTCCTCTTGTTCCTCTTCTGCAGTAATGTCCTTAGGTTCAAAGTAGACCAGTTTAACCAACGTTCCACCAATATCCATTCCAAACCATGGAAACGCTAAGGATGGGGAGTGTGAGGAAGAAGAAAGAGAAAGCCACCATAAATACACAGGTTAGCCACAGCACTTAAAATATTTGTTGAATGACTATTCAGTGACAGTTACAGTATCAGCATCTGTACCTGAAAGCCTGTGGTGACTTACGTGTCCAATTCACATGTACTACATCATAAGATAAGACTCTATTAAGCCTCAGTTAACAAAAAGAATAAAGACAGTCCCAAAAAATCCTTCTCTGAGAAAGCAGGTTTGTAGCAATACAAAATACTTTTCCCAAGAAAACACTTCAGTCAGCACCTTTTGATAGTGCACATCCACAGTATTCATCCAGCCTGATTCTCAGCTCCAATTCTTAAAGTAAACTAGGAAGGACACAAACAAAGAGGAGAGCAACATTCCTTGAGTCACATTCCTACTGCTTCACGCCTACAATTCCCCCTCTGATACCACAGAATCACTGAATACCGATCGGAATTCCCACAACTGCAGTGCTCTGAAGAGCAGCACTCTGTAACTCTCCTGTTCTGGCGGGAGTCTTTCCAACCCACCAGAACTAGTATCTCTGTTACAACTCTTGCACACACTGGCAGAAAGTTTAAAACCAAAGTTTAAAATCCAGAGACAGTCATCTTCTCTGCTGGTGTGTGCATTAGATTATCCGACAGTTACACAAGAAATGCCATTATTTGCTTCTCAGCACGCACGTGCCACAACCTGAATCAGGTTGGTTTGCCTGCTCTGCTTATAAATACACAAGTTACCTGGCTTACTATTTAAAACTTCATTAAGCAACAAGAAGTGAGAATCTTGCACAGGTACTGCAGAAAGAAACAGCTAGCAGCAGTTAGGCATATTTAAATCAAGTACTCAAGAACAGCAGGCATGCAAGCACCTCCCTGCTTGCACCAAGAAGCAGGCTGACATGATAGAAATGCAATCTTCCAAAGCAGGGCATCCCAAATTAGTGCTGAAGTGAACTGCAAACCATGGACACCACAAGCATTACTGTTTTTTTTCTGCTGGTGAACCCAGCTATAAACAACTTGGGAAAGGATTTGAGCAAGCATATCAGATACTGATCACACTTCTTTCTCAGGTGATCACAGAGCAGCATTAAGTTACTAAATTTCAGGCTGAAAGAAGCTTAAAGTCTTATTTCCCACCACAAAGAGCTCAGCCAATGTCTCATTCTTGGCTAGCTGGCTGAGCAGCTCATACGTCTCAGGATATTCTATGTTTCTAAATTTCACAATTGTTATTACAAACAGAAGGAAAAAAAAGTGAAAAACCTTTCAGTGCCAGATGCTTAAAACAGCTGCTTTGTTCCATTATTGTATACCAAATGATGGAATCATCAATTTCTCCCTGCTTTCCATCAGTACAGGGAGAACATACAGAAAGAAGCTCCCATGAAGTCACTTGCTTGCTGTTCACTATCCTTAAGAGCACCAACTGCTATCTATTGTAAAGCCTGTTTAATTTCATTTTCCACTCCCAGCAAGCTGCAAGATGCGAAGACACTGATAAGAAGCCCAGCTTGAGGTTTGGTACGTGGGGTCCCTGAACCATAAACAAGTGTTTTAAAAACAGATTTCATTTTGATGATGCAAAAGACTTCACCATGCAGTAACCTGTAACTCAATCACTTTTAGAATTATAAGACAAATATTTAAGTAAAAATAATCTAGTCACACTGTACTGCATTATAATGCAGTGGAGCTCAGGACATCAATCCCATTAGAGATTTGCACAAATCTTTGCTTAAGCTGCTGAGAACTTTAATTACTTGTCACACTGGAACAGTAAGTCTCTTCCACATAGTATGCATCTTAACTATACAAGTAAAAAGTTTAGTGTTCAAGTGCAGCATGACTGGATTATGCCATGCAGACCTAAACTAATGCTAACTAGAAGCAACATTCCAGTATATTACCTTGCGAACATAAATTCTGCTACAATCCATCTACATCAACAGCTGCAGATGGATTGTAGCAGAATTTATGTCCACATATTTAAGATTTAACCTTTGAGAGGGAAGAAGCATTCCTTGCTCTTACCAAATACAAATCCGGCAACAAAGGCGTGAGCACTACAAGTTAGAGTTACCCATAAATGACTGCTAAGACATTTACATCTTTGCTTCCTGAGAAGCCATAGTTAAATCATTAACAAGTAAGAACTACCATTAAAAAAAAAACAAAAACCACAACTACTCTCAAGTTATTTCAAGCCAGTACAGTTCTTGGCACAGGTACATGATGCTCATCTAGAAAAGAAATGGAAATACAAAGACTTTTTTTTCCAGTTTATTCTCTGTGGATCTAAAGTCCTTTCATTTTGAAGTGAGCTAAATGGTGAGCTGCAGAGAAAAAGGACATCGCTCCTAAAACAGCAGCAGTTTTCTTCAGCACAAGTAAACAAAGAGCACAAGATCAGACAACAACTGTTACTTCAGTCACATGGGGTAACAGCTTAGAATCCTTCACACAGCTGTTAACACTGCAACCTGGCTCCAACTCCCCTGCAATAAAGGAGACATTTTGACTCATTAACCAATTAGGAAATAAACCAAGTGTCCAAGTTGCTAATAAGCTCTGGTGACATTCACATAATTTCCTCATAACTGGAATCACAGTAGAAACACTCATGTATCCCAGTGATTATTTTAACTCTTAGTTCATTGTAGCTTTTGTAACCAATATACCTCTAAACAAAACACACCACTCAAGCACCATTAGGTCTCCTCAGCACCTTCAGACAACTCTCTGTGTACCTGCACACTCACTGCAGCTAATCTTCATCTTCTCAAAGACAGTCTGCAACATGCACAATGGCCCAATGTAACCTATGACTGTGGAGAAAACAAAACTGCCTTACTGTAATTTTGTACTGCAGCAAGCCATAAAAAGTGGTAACACTAAAATGTAGACCTGTATCTCATAGAACTGACACAGAAAGCATCAAGATGAACCATGTGCTCTTAAAGCCTACCATAAATCAAAGGCTTTGCTTATCTTCTTGTGAAAATGCGTTCTCTTTATGTTAATAAACAGCACCAACTACTTATTGGTTTGTTACTGACAGATAAAATTCTTATTAGTCTAAAACCTAGCTGCAGCAGCACGTGACAATGCAAACTGAAGGTATCGCCAGCATTGCATAATGAGGTAATCTGATGCACACTAACAGCTGTGCTATCTAGGGGAAAGGTCCACCCATGAGAAATTCCACGACACACTTCACCTAGTTTTTTCAGCAAACTTTGAACAGTGTGAACCCATAAAGCTTTTCTTATAAGGCATATTCCATCCAGAATTGAAGACGTTTCATTTTTCAAAACCCTGCAGTTGACATACTGCTTAAGGCAGAGAAGAGGGGAAGGAGCATCAAATCCTAACCTACTCCTCATTCACAATTCCTCAGGGGAAGAGAACTCCTGTGTCACTCAGCAACAGTGCCCTGTTAAACGGGTTAACAAAAGGCAACCTCCTTCACGCATTTAAACAACCACAACACAAAGTTGGCTCAATCTTTTTACTCTTCAAATCTTACAATGAGATTATGCCCGATTCCTTCTTCCTATCAATATATTTGTGACCGATTTCCAGCAATTCCTCTTCTGCTAAAGCTGTCTCAGCTCATACATTTCCCCTTGCAAGACTGGCGTAACACCTCTGCAGTCCTCACTGGGCACACCTGGCCAGCTTCACTCAGCCTTTCACTAATTAGGAATTTCTTTCCCTTTTCCCACACTTGTTTTATTTATTTTTTTTTAAATCTCTCTCAAGCAAAGGTACAGTATCTCAATATTTTATCAGTATCTTAAATGGTGCTATCAGCACTCTTTGCTATCTCCACCATGAATATCTCAGATAACAGACCTTAGGTTCAGCTGTCTTTTTTCCTCCCTCCCTGACTCATGTGATGAAATCCTATGATTTCATTTCCATCTCATTTCCATAGCTTGATACACTGGCAAGCTAATAACTTTCCTGCTTTAAATGGGGCTGGAAGAGTGGAGAGAAAGCCAAAGCTAAAAATAGAGGGGGGGAACAAAAAACAAAACAAGAGTCATGGGTCAGATGGGCTAACATTCTCACTGCTGCTTTCCACTTAAGACATTGCTAATGATTTACACATGTTTCAGTTATTCCTTCCCATTATACAATTATTTTGAGTGATTCAAACCTGGCTTAAAATGGAAGTTTTTGTTTTCCTTTGAATGTAAATAGAATATACATCTTTAAAGATTAATTTCAGCTGCTTAGCACAGGAAGTTTTTCCAAACACTGCAGATCTACAGCTAAATAAATTCCCCAAATGTTAAATGACACCTTCCAGACCATTTTCAGCAGTGAAGTCTTGCAGAACACCTGCCTGCTCAGCAGCAAGGGAAAGAAAAACCTTCGTAACAGAAGGCAGAACTGTTTGCCAGGCAGGTGTGACCATCCACACATATGTACTCATTACCACAAACTGATTTCTGAAGATAGCAGTGAGAGACTGGGTCACTACCTGATCAGCACAGTTTCATGGAAAACCAGCTTACCAAATGCCAACCTCACAAAGCTATAAGAAACAACTATCTGCTGAAGAGAAATTCCTCACTAGCAACCAGCTTGACAGCACCCAGCCCAATGGCACTGACAAGATCTGTATACATTTCCCATTCCTGCTGGCAAAGCACAACCTTGGCAGTACAGCTGGAATGCAGTTGGATCTCACAGTAACGCAGGCCACACCAACCAGCTCAAGTGTTTCCCATCAGCCCCATTCTTCAGGCAGCCCTAGCATCCATCTACATGAAAACCAGCTGGGGACCAACATTAAGCAGCACTGCACCAGAAGTCATTCTTAAGATTAAAATCCTGTGGGATATTGCTCTACTCCAGACCAATTTTCAGTTGCCAACACCACATTCACTGTGCTGACCAAAACCATCTCATTTCTGTACTCTCCATTAAAATCTAGACCATAATTGTGGCACTCCACATTTAACATCACCACTAGGTCTTACACAACAAAAAATCCGGGCTTAAGTAACACTGCACAGTTATGCTGCACCCAAGCATCACAGATGTAACAATGTCAATATTGGCCAAAAACATTATTTGCTGAGAAGCAACAACTAATTATTCATAAATTGACCACAGAAGCTACAACATGCATTAGCTGTGAAGCCATGACACCCCTGAGCACGCATTCTGTGACCTCTACCTACTGCCTACTGACTTGGGGCGAGATGCCAGATATTGCTCTGGAGAGCAACCCCAAAGTTTCACTCTCATCTAAGAAAAGCAATCCAATTAAGGCATACAGCTGCTTCTTTCCTATGCCTGTCATAGATCAGAAGGACAATGAAGCAGACCCCAGGCTCTCCATGAGCACAGGCTGAGCAGACAAGAACATGGGCTCCAAAACGAACATTCCCTTCTCTGAGAGGAAAAAGGCCTGAGAATGTAGAAGACTGTCTACAATACTCAGTATTTCATCTGTAAGGATTTAAAAGAATTGTTACTACAGAAAGATAACTTCATGTGTTGGAATATTGGGAAATACTAATTATCTTCCTCCCCACGCAAAGCAAACCCCGCAATCAATACTCAGGGCTTACACATCATGTGGCAACCGCACTGCATTTTGCAATGTGTCCCCGAGCACAGAACAAACATCAGCAGAGGGTGCAATTAAATACAAAAAACCAGAAAAACGGGACTATATAGTGTTCTAGAGACGGATACACCTACAACTTCACAACACCAGAACTGGAGTCAGATTTAATTAACTTTTTCAATCTAAACAATGCCTTGTCACGCTTTCCTGCAAGAAAATGAATGAATGGCAAATTTACTCCTGCACATAAATGAAAAACTACAAAATCAACAAGAACTTATGTCTCTTATTTAGCAAAGAAATACTCCACACAACAGCTTTTAAGAGTTCTGCTCTCACCTGCTGCTCCCATCCCCACCTTCTCCAGAACGCCTACAGCCGAGGGCTCAGCTGTTGCACATTTCAGGCAATACAGCCACCGTCATCCGGCTCTGCACCCTGATTAGCTTTTTCCTTCTCCCCTCAATATATGAAAGAAACCAAATTCCTTGTTCTATCTGGCTTGAGTAACTACACAAAAACATACAAGTCTTTGCTTTGCAACGCTAAAAACTACTCTAAGTTTGAAATGCAAGTTTATATCCTCTTACTTGCATCAAATAAACATGCAGCTTAATCCAAGAGCTGCAGCTTTTCTTCTTGAATGGAAATTTGAAGCTACACAAGAACTCCATAAGAACAGTTCACGCTAGAGAATGATGTGGTCACCAACACGTTACATTTCGTAGGAGCCCATAATTTTCCCCAGGTAGTGCAAGAACTATGCAATTCTGCAACAAAAGAATGTGTTGAGGTGAGGGGCATGCAGAACTTAGCAAAAACTAATCTGACAAGCAGAAGGCACTGATGAAGTGGCCTTGGGAAAGTTGCATCCCTCCAAAGCTATTTCGGACTTTTTATTCTTCTCAAAGAGATGCCTGTGTACATTTGTTTCAGTATTAAAGAAAAAAACAAGCAAACAAAAACCAAAAATCCACTCTGAGTAGTGGAACACATAGTGCTTCATACTGAACAGAGATGTCCCCAGGTTTGGCAGCAGGCAGCTGCAAGCATGCCTCTATCCCTCATTATCCTTTCAGAACATGCTGATCTCGGAAAAGGAAGGAAAAGTGCATTGGTTCTACTTGAAGGAACAGAAGGAACTTGAAGGAACAGTAGTGTGTCCACAGCAGGGTGCTCCCTAGCTGTGCTGCTCTGCTGTTGGTGCCTGCCCGGGCACTGCACAGCAGCTCCATACCTGTATACATGTTAACCACGACCAAGCAAATGAAGCACATTGCTTCCTAATCGCCGAGCCTAACACAACGAAGCACATCAGAAACATAGATGTCACAGCCTTAAATCACGAGGCGAATCCACTGACACCTCCCAGACCAACGAAAAGCCAGAGGCAACGCTCATAAGCAGCACATCACCAAATCAGTTTCTGCTTGTGCGTTTCTCCAGCCCGACGAAGTAGTGCAGAGCTCCCAGCACCGCTCTCGCCTCCGCCCGCGGCTCAGCGCGGCCACTACTTACAGCGCTGCTTGTGCGCTATGAGCTTCATGGGCGCGTCCGGGAGGCTGCTCGGCCGGCGGGACCCTGCTGCCTGGCTGCTGCCTGGCTGCGGGGGTGCCGTCAGCCCGCATTCGTGCCGGGCCGCCGCTCCCCGCCCGCCGCCGCCCCATTGGCGCAGGGCGGGGCCGTGCCCTGCCTCCGCCGCCGCATTGGCCGGCACCGAGGGCCTTCGCTCCGCCCGGCCGGAACGGGAGGGGGGGGGGGGGGCATGCTTGGGGCGGGGGAGAGGGGCTGGGGCAGCGCGGGGAGGGCTGCGGTGCCGGGGGGGGTGGGTGGGCGCCGAGCCGCGCCGCCGCGCCGCCGCGCCCATCACTTACGTGGCCTGTGCCGCCGTCCCGAGTCTACCCTGCGGCGCAACCTGCATTTCTTGGCCGGGGAGCCACGTCCGAGCGGCGGCGGCTCCGGGCGGAGCAGCAGCGGGTGCGGCGTCTCCCCGCAGCCACCGTTGCTGAGCGTCGGGCCCGCAGGGTGGAAGCCGTTGTGCAGCAGCCCGCCGCGCAGCGAGCAGGAGGCGGCGGACGGTGCCCCCGTGGCGGCCGCGGGCTGCGCGCGGAGCTGCTCCCCCATGGCGGCGGTGTCTCTCTCCCCTTTGTCTCCCAGCTCAGCTCCAGCGGGGCGCGGCGGAGCCGCCGCTCACGCCGCCAGCAGCTCCGCGCGCCGAGGATGCGGCGCCCGTCCGCCCTCTCCCCCCTCCCTAGTGGGGACGGCGCAGGCGTGGTGGCGGCCGCGGCGCGCTGCAAAGGGGCGGCCGCCGCCCTTCGGCGGGAACGCGGCGCCCCCAGCTCACGCGACCCCGGCACCTGCGGGCCCCGGGCGGGCGGCTCCCGGCGCCTGTCCCCGCCCCGCGGGTTCGCCCCCCGCCCGCGGGCACGCCCTGCCTCATCCGGAGCCATCGGGGCAGCGCTCCACTCTGTGCCCGGCGTCACGTGTCCCGGAGCGGTCGGGAGCGACGCGCGCGACCTTGAGCGCGGCCGACCTCGCGCGTTTTCCCTATCTCGGCGTTCCCTGCGCAGCGCTGCTGCTCGTCCTCTAACCGTGATTTATGGCCCGGCGGAAAAACACATTTTCTGAATGGAGTGTAAAAACATCAAATATCCAGTGGCTACAGATATACAAATACACAGTGACTACGCTGCGGCATCGCGTATCCAGCCGCACAACGCTCGGTCGGTTCTGCCCCATGCACGAAGGTCACTTCTACACAGCCGCCCGTCGCCGCATAGATGACGGGCCATTATAAGAGCCGGTCGCATAGCGGCTTCTCCTCACACCTACCACTGACACAGGACACGGGCCCTGCACTGCACACCAACCTCACCACAGGAAGGTTAGTTGTACCTGGCCCCAGCCAAGGATACAGCAGTGCAGCCCAACGGAACAGCCTTGAGAGGGATAATGTGAAGTTATCTCCACTTCTCAGCTGAGACCAGAGCACTGTGCTTCAGGAATCAAGAACAAGTCACAGGCAAATGCATGCATGAAACTGGGGAATGGAGAATGTGTTTGGGAACAAAGAACATATAAAGCATCCTTCCTAAAGCCAATAACTAACATTTTGAAGATGATTAAAACACTCTGATTTTTTCTCACAATAGATGAGCAGCTGCTGCAAGTGGCACCCCAAAAGCGGCTGCCCTGAAGATGGTGGGAAGGACCACATGAGCTATGGGGCATCCTAAACTGCACAACTCACTGAGAATCTTACTTACTGAATCACATTTAAGTAAAACCAAGAGCTGTGCTTTTAGGACTAGTACTCAGGGACCATCAGCTGTAGTCCCAGCAGCCAGCTGGGTATGGTTCATATATGGTAACACAGGTCACAAGGAGTCCTTGCTGCTTATGCTCCTCAGTTTGCCCTGGCTCTTGCCTTCTCCATCCCTGACAGTCTGACTGCACACACAGTGAGACTAATGCACAGCAGACGATCATTCCTGCAAACCTGCTTTTCTCTTGCAATTGCAGCATAACTGGGAGTAGATACAGCAGCACTTCATACAACTCAGCCAAAGGGTGGCAACTTTTAACCTTCCTCCATAAAAGCAAACCAACTTTTAATTGTACACTTAGTTTCTGTGTGGTAGGATAAGCAGCCATTCCATTGACTGCAATGGAATGCAGCATCTGTTTCAAGTATTGCAACTAATTTTAAGCATTAAACTTCTGGAATAACTTAAAAAAAAAAAAAAAAAAAAAAAAAAAAAAAAAAGGTAAAATCACAACAGCAAGGTTTTGTCTAGGCAAGAAACGATCTAAAAGCATATTCAAATCTAGAATAAAAGGATAACAGTGAAGGAAATACCCTGTGGCTGCTGAAACAAGAAAAAAATATGAGTGCAAACTGCAGCACGTGAATTTTGATTATGCCTTCAGGCAGATATTCCCTAGCATGAAGTTAGAGAAGCAGTAGATGCATTCAAAGATTGAAGACTGTCCACTACTTCAAGTCTTTTATGAAAGGTTAAACAACTACAAGGAACAGTTTGGGTAAAGCTGATCCTGCCCTGGCATAAAGAGAAGGCCTGGCCTCACACCTTTCTGAGAGTCATTCCCATCTTTGGCATTCAGTGGAAAGTGATCCAAGACTTTTGCATGAGCGAAGTTGAAACTGGGAGCAGATACACTGTTCATCCTACATCATTAGGATGCATCACTACACCACTACACCACTAGCTATGCATCAGCTATGAGCCACATCACCACACTTCAGGATCGCATTGCTTGATGTAGCGATGCAGGCATTCTGTGCTCCTCTAATAATCTGCCAAAGGGCTGAATTGGTGTCACAAAGGCCTCACGTTATTAACTACAATAGTAGTAATATAAATTTATTTTGAAAATCTGGAATGTCTTAGAAAATACAACTCAGAAGAAATGTGACAGGATTAGTTAATCTCCTCAAAACAGTACAGGAAGCAGAAATAAACTTTCCCACTACACCCACAGCTTTGCAGCTAGTTCAAAGACCTGCTGTACAACAGCAACAGGCTGAAGGCACACACTGCTTTTGAGAAGTGGCATTGCCTTCTCTTCTCTTCACACCACACGTACACGTTACTGCTCTTGCAAAGCTCTTGCGAATCAAGAACTAGGTGTGGAGTCTGTAAGATGTCAGTAAGATCATGGCATGTTATTACAGGCTCCGTTTTCCTTTTATCCAGGCTTTCTAAACAAATCCTAAGAGTTAGTTCAGATTTGAGTTCAACCCACAAGTCAACAACACAGGTAGGGGTGCAATATTGACAAACGCTATCTGGGATGCTTGCAGTTCTTTCAATACTAATATTTACACTATATTTCTGTCTTCCTTTCTGAAAAGGCAGGTGTGGAAACTACTTGTTTACTTTAACTCATTTCTTACATATGTCACTGCAAACCAGTAATCTGTGGGAACAGAACGACAAACACAGCATGCTGAAAGACCCAGGACACAAACAAACTCAGAACAGTCAACTTTCTACTATCACTGACCCATGGCATACTACACACTTGCATGGCAAACATTTCATGCCTTATTCTATGCCTGCCTACGCTGCAGGTACCCAGGTTTCTATTACGTCTGTTTACTTGCTTATAAACACACAGACACAGGCTGTAACACTCTGAGCCAATTCCATCAAATTTTAAGATAGTTTGAGATGGGATTGAAAGCACTATTTTAGATCCTATAGTTTCAACCTCAATGGAAATGGGGGCAGGGAGCATGAAAACCACATGTGTTATCATCAGACAATCTTGCCTGAAACCCATGAAGCTCCATGCTCATTTTGAGGAACTCGTATTATTCCTGTTTGGAGGCAAAGCTAAGGGAAGCATCAAGCAGATGCAGTCCACATGTAAACCCGCCACCCAAGAACCCCTCAAAATGCTACAGAGCACTGTCGCTGTTTTTCCTATTCAAAGCCAGCCAGCTACAAAGCTTTGGTCACATTTTGGAAAGTGGTAATTAGGAGTAATAACCTTGATAAGGAGCAACATCCTTCTCAAATTACATAAATCATATTACACAATGCAAAGAGTGTAACGAAACAAACCTCGTTTAGCTGCCTGCAGATTTGTGTTCTAGGGATTGCTGGCACTTTGCCATTCCTGCTTATACTTCCATTCCGGTTACTTCTGTTTTCATCATGCTTCTATATTAGAGGAACACATCTGAGACGAGAAGCTACAACTTACAGAGAGAACAAAGAGCATAAATTTAGTCATATGCCTGAATGTTTGCCAGATTGAGGCCAAGAAAGATTGCATTGAAACCATTAGTGCTTTCCCTCCCCACCCACATCTTAGCTCCTTTTAATTATGCCTGTTGTGACACTTAGTAAAAACTACTGATTTTAATAACTCTTGAGTTGCTTTGTTCCCCTGCAGAGGCAGATCTCATTTCCCCTTTGCTTGCATCATGGGCAAAACAAAGAGAGGCACTGTCTCTAAGTAGCTACCTAACTTGGGTGGTCTGAAGAGGTTCAGGAGGCATGTTCTTATACTTCACTGACGACAGATACCTCATAGATAGACCTCTAAGCCAAGTGCCCAAGCTCTTGTCCAGGTGAGGCAATAGGAATGCAGCCTGGAAAACTTTCTTGAGTAGGACATGACCTGTATATCTAACAACACCAGCTAAGACACAGGAGTAACAGTCAGAAGAATACATAGGTGAGCCTGGCCTTACCAGTCTGTCCCTTCCTATGGACAGATTCTGCACTGGTCCACATGGTTTCCACAGCTCAGGATATTCCTGAGATGAGGTTAGTTGGTGGCTGCTCTCTTTCAACCAAACTGATAAAAGCATGAAGTAGTCACAGAAAACCTACAACCTCTACTTTCTAAAGATTTCTCTGCTAATATCTCTTTTTCTCCATGCCCAGCTAGACAAGTACAAATTACTTTATAGGTGTGTTTCCTCTTCACATTTTCAACTGATCCTTGTTGAAGCTGTTGGTGACCATCTTACACAGAAAACAAAACCTTCTGTGCCTTAGTTCAAACATTTCAAATAAAACTCCTTAAGTCTGTAAAGATTTAAAATCTAGTTTTTGATTATTGCTTTGAAGAACAAGTCAGTGATGATGAAGTAGGCATTGGAGATTAATCATCTTTTAACATGCTATGATCCCTATTTTGCAGAGCTTGTAAAAAAGCCAAAATCAGGTAGCATATTTGAACTATTATATATGTAAAAACCTAAAAATACACTCTTCTTTGCTCCCATCAGTCAATCCACAATCTCTCTCCCTAAGCATTTGGATCAACACACTGGCACTTACCTTAGTCAAACTTAAACACACAGAATTGGAAAGCATATAAATTGAGAACTCACTGATTGGGAAACACTGTTCCTAATCATTAAAAAAAAATGATTGCAACAAGTAGTGAGCATTTGGTAGGGGAAACAATGGCCCTTGCTCCACAACTGTTGCCCACAGACAATTACCCTCCTGTACATACACATACTGGTTTTGCTTGGCTGAGTATCTTCACGGTGGATTTTTTCAACTCAGCGCTCTTTAATGATGGCATTATGAAGCACCATATAAAAAGTGACAGTTTCGAAACAAGCTCTTTGAAATACAACAACTGAATAGTTGACAATTACAACCAACAATTACAAAAGACTTTATTGCTCACTCAGCACTACCAGATATGAAAAGGAGAAACTGGTTCTCCTGTCAGTACTCAGCAAGATTTTCCACTTGCGTTAATTTGTATGCCCAGAGCTTCAATGCTGACATGAAATTCCTGTGGATATCAAGGATTATAGATCAAGTTAAAACAAGAGACCAGACCTATGCCTGCAGGTGGAAGAAAAACAAACTCCTCTCTAAAACATCTATCTAGACATACCTCCAACTGGATTGCTTCTCCAGCTCAGGAGGGAAGGAGCACAGAGTGCTCAACATCTCTTCAAAATTAGTTCACAGACAGGGATCACTGCAAAAGGGAAACAGCACACCTTTGGCAACCACCTTCAGTAGTGGGGAGATGTGTCTCAATGATCATTTAAATACAGAGTTAAGTCCAAACATCACAACTAAGTCTGGAGTTAAAGCTTCAGTATCTCAACAACATGACTTCTCCTTCACACAAACACATCAAAGTCTTATGATGCTTTGATGCTGAAAAAAAATTTAATTTGCCCTTGTGAGATTAAGCTAAAACCACAGACGACAAAGCTCAAATGCTAATCTTTTAAAAATACCTTTTAAAAGTTCATGTTTGCAAAGAACTAGAGACTCTTGTGTAGGATGGAGCTGTGCTATTAATGACAAATTTCTCCCTAAAAGCTCTAGCTACCTAGTAACAAAGGAGGGAAACAACTAAATATTATGCTAAGGCTGGGTTGTTTTGCTGCAGTTATATCCTCTGATATTTCCAGAATTGTTAACGTTTTAGAGTAAATAATACCATGAATAATCTGTTGTGTGCAATGATTTTTTTCCCCCTGGAAGTCAATTTAGAAATTCCAGGTTTTCACACGGTCAATAAGAACTATGTACAAACAAATACAAAGAAAAAAAAAAAAAGAAAAAAAAAAAAAAAGAGACTTCTATCTACCAACTGGATACTCTTTGAAAAATAGATACAATAAAATACAATAACTTGCAGGGTCATTCCTGCATAGGCAACAATTTACATTTCACAGCAGGAACCTTAGTGTTACCAAAACATTTATTTTCGCGTAATAAAACATAGCATAACTGTACATACACATACTTGTCTAACGAAAATAAGATTCAAAGAGACGTATGGGTCATCTAAACACATTCCCTGAATCAAAAAATTAATCTGAAAGTGTCAGAGACACAAGAATCATAAGCCACAAAAGATTTTCGAATATCCTAGAATCATAGAATGGCTTGGATTGGAAGGGACCTCAAAGATCGTCTAGCTTTGACACTCATAAATTATTATCCTTTTTGACTCACAAATGGTAAATCAGAATCCTTAATCTTACCAACATCACCATGAATATGAATACACATTTTTTACCAATAGAATCCTTAATCTATCCAAATTTGTTGCTTCCGTCCTTAGTTTTAACACAGAAGCCAGATAAAGAAGCCACAAAGTTAGTTTTGGCACCAGCCTATTCAGAGATGGGAAGAGAAAACAAAAGCATTTTTTCTCTCTCATACAGCAGGAGAAAAGGACTTATTTTATCTTTTTGTTCGCTTGTTTCCAAAACATCTGTATACTGACTGAAAGCAGAACTGATGGGCCTGAGATATCAATCTCCAATGGTTTTTCTCTGATTGCTCTAAAAGGAGAAGGAACCGATTGATTTGTTTTGTCTCCGTTTATAAAACTTATTTAAAATATCAGAAGAGATGTGAGTTTTCATTCAATTACCTCTTACAAGGAAGGAAGAGGGGAAAAGCATAGTACACAAGCCAGAATGAATGCACAGCTACTCCATAAAGCAAAGATATGGAGAAAATACTGCTGCAGTGATTATGAGGCATCAGTGGTCAACAGTTACTAGGACGAGAACCCCCACAGATTACACAATCTGGTCTCCATTCACAAGTGTAAAACAAGTCTAATGTAAGGTGAAATAGATATTTCTGACCTGAAATTCTAATGGAAGAAAAACTGCCTGATTTCTAGCCTTATTATGCCAGTTTTCAGACCTTAATCCTCCCAAAATACATAAACTAGCAAATTCACGTTTAGAGGGGATTAAATATCATTTTGATACGAGAGCTAACAGCACTGAACTGACATATCATGACTGTTTTTCACAGGATCAGCAAAGACTACTTAATTAATTAATACTTCATTAACACTTACTAACAACAACAACAAAACTTAAATGGTATCTCTTTCCTACAGGGAGAAATTAGCCTGGAGTTCTAGTTTCAGTGAATTACACAGCCCGTGGTTAAGAAAAATAAATACCAAATCTTCTATCTCTATTCGTCAATCAAGTTTAAATTTGATTACAAACAGATTTATTCAGACCACTGCATGGACTGACATAAAGGAAAGATGACTTAATACAGCTCTAATTTCAGTCCTTTGCAATTAAGGAGTGCTTTGTATCTGCAGATCTTCAGATATTTCACAAAACGAATAATTGCTCTTTTCCCCTCCCATTTAAAGAGACAACAGCGGCAATCACAAACAAAAAGTAAGAGAAAAGACAGCTCTCACTTCTACACTAAAACAATTACTTAGATCAGCTGGACAAGAAGTCAAAACGAAAATACCCATGCCCTCTCAACTGTGAAATTTAATAGTAGCCTTCCACAGTCATTCTTAGACTTTTAACCCATTTGCTGTGACAGCAAAATGAAAATTTGGAAGATCTATGTCAGAAAAACATCAGAAGTAAATATCTTAATTTTCTTAAAAAGAATTCCCCTTAATTTCAGCCAATCACAGAACCAACAAGCTGCTTCAGTTCCCCAGAAAACCTATTCTCAGCAAGCTGGCTATTAACCTAGCAGAAATAGTATTCACAGCTGTTTGACTATTAATCTAGCAATGCTTTGGACTGACTGATAAGCAGTTAAACTTACATTTCATCAGACAAAACATGCTGTCTTCCACTTGATACAGGAAGGCCTTGGGAAGACTCCTCTTTCATGCTGCTTGTTGAAAGCAGAATCCATTGAGGCTTTGTTGTCTGGCGTTGTTCATTATTTAAATATAAATAAACAACACAAAAAGCCCATTCCTTGCAGTTTCAGCAAATTAATTCATCAGTATGAGCATTATTTGTTGAAGCTCCTTAAGCTTATTAGAAATACACATTTTCACCCCACTAACATTTTGCTGTTCTGCTTGTAACACTGAGTGTAAAGCTACTTGTTTATATTTGCCCGTATCTCCACCAAAAGTATGTCATTTGGTTGCTACCACTGCGATCAAAGTTCTAAGCACACAGGTTACTGACCTCAAAGCACTGTTTCAAGTCCTTGTTTGACATGTGTATTTTCTACGTCAATAGTTATTTGATCCATGCCCAGTACATTTACAACTGAACAGAAGTAAAAGAATGGAATCTACTCCTCCACGCATTGCTCTTAAGACATTCACTTGTCTCAGTACAATTCACTTATGAATAAAAATGCATATTCATATTGTATGAGAACTGCTGAATCACAGCTTGAACCTCTGATTGACCACCTGAGGTGAGCAATGAGTTAGCCCTGTGAGCACAGGTGAAGAAAATTCTCCTGTGCTACTGGAAGGGTGGGAGCTTGGCTCCGCTCTCCTAGACCCCATTTGAAAGCTGACTACGATGGGAGAGTTTTTCTCCAAGAGGTTGGAGTCTTCTCAGCAAGCTGGATAAGCTTTCCATCTGTTCTTCTTTAGCATGATAACCTGTTCAGCATAACTTTCTTGTATATTTCTTAATTATAACATCTGAATATTTACTGATTACATACACGTATAATAGCTTCTAATATAATTGTCTGTTCAACAGTTTAGGAATTGTAGCTAAGAAATGTTAACATCAAACTTGCTAAACCTTCTTTTTCATTACTTCAACTAAAAATAATTCAAAACTGTTACAATGCAATTGTGTTCTACGCTTTCTTTGCATAATGAATATCTAACATAGATGATAACATCCAACTTCTTTAGGGAAAAGTGTATGTACAGTCAAGTGAGACTGGATTCCATGCAACTAATAACACAGAAATCTGACATGAATTTAGTGATACAAAGAAAGGACAGGAACACAGGAATTGGGCAGGGGTGGGAAAGTGAGCAACAGACTCACCTAATGTGAGGTCAGCATTCCACAGTCTATGGCCCGTGTTGTCTTCCAATCATAGGTAGGCATCAGTAGTGGTTTTGCCTGCTCAGACCAGTATCGTGATAACACTTTACAAGCTGTAGCCAAAGGGAAAAGAACAAAGAAAAGGGTAGGGGGGGGGAGAAAAGAAAAAGAGACACATTTATGATTAGCAGCCTCTCATAACTGCTTTTCATGAAACACTTGATGAGGAACTTCGCAAAGCTGTGTACTCCTTGTCTTTCATTTGTGCTTCAGTAGTTCCTTCTCACCTTCTCCTTCTGTGAGGCAGAGATGTCTAAATAACATACTCTGGAAACATTCACAACAGTAACATTCACAACTGGTAACGTGGAGACTTGAACAAAGTGGATTTGGGCTGAATAGCAGAGGGCATATTTCTGAAAAGGAATAGAAGTGCCAAGAACATCCATACCCGTTTTATGACAGACAGAACACAAAGTTATTAGCAACCTCACTACTTCACTACCTCATGTTCAGAATCATCATATTACCAGAGTGCCACTACAGATTCTACATCTGGAGGCTGAGCTAACTGATAATAAGCAAATTTATTGAAATTAATATATAGTTTAAAGCTTCCGTGAGTAGAACCTAGCAAATATTTTAATGGTTATGGCCTACCGAGAACATATGCAGTTAGTAATACCCAATAAGCATAGCCTTACAGAGAGGTCTACAGGTGGAAAGCATTATTATTCCAAATTACCAAACAGTAAAATCAGGATAAAACAATTTAAAGCTATTTGCTCAAACACAATCTTATCTATATGAAAGTTATGATTCCATTCTCTCTCAAAACCTTTCAAAATAAGCTAAACCAAAACCAAATGTATAAAGCACAACTCCCTTAAGGCATTTAGATTCTTACTGATACAACACTAGATATCTCTATAAAGGGAATTTTACCAAGGTACTCTATCTACCCCAAGCAAAGGTGGGATGAGAATTTCACATATCAATGTTTTCCCAAATCATCAATTTACTACAAATTCTGGGGTGAGAAAAGTTGATTTATATGAATGTTCCTGTGATAAGGCTTCATACACCATCATTCATAGTTCCCATAGGCAAAGAAATACATACCATATTCATTTTTTCTTGTTGAAGTTCACTGCTGAGATTTGTAGTGGCCATGTTAAGAGCTGCTTTACACACCCAGTTGCTAGCTATACTATCCACCAAGAACAAAAAACAAAACATCAAGTCAGTAATTTTGGCCTGTGCAGAATATCCTCATGCATAATTTGTAGGGTTACTTGTAACAGCAATAGCCATCTGATTAAAACAGTAACAATGCTACAGCATCTATTTCTGAATCACTTGTCTTGGAAAATTGATCTTCTGAGAGCATAAGTCATCCAGTTTGAAATTTATTAATTCACTAACTTTATACTAATATTACCCTTAAAATAACAGGATTCCTTCTCACCTGTAAATTGGTGCATTTTTTTGTTCTTTTTACAATGCCAAAATGCTGCTTTGTACTGACTATTTTGATCAACTGTGTAGCATCATTTTATAAAACAACATCCACACAAAGATCTTAGGGTGCTTTTCAAATGTGTATATATATCAAATTTGCGTAGGGGAACAAGTTTTTTGTATTCTCATTGGCACATATATATGGTGGCATGGGAGTACCTGGGCAAAACCATACAAAAGCATCCCAATAGAACTGCAGGTAGATTCTGTAATCTTTTGAAACAGCAAAAAGGAAAATCAGAAGCACAGAAACAAATTACTGATGATGGAATCTAGTTATTTACATATGTATTTGCAAAATGGGGTTTATATTAACTACTGAGGGTCAGATCAGCCAGTGCTTGATAAAAACATCATTTCAGTGAAAACCTTTCAGTTAGCTGTGACCAAACTCTGAGAAAGGAAGTCTGGTTTGTTTCAAAACTCTACGCGTCCTTGGCTGGAAGATTTTTTTTTTTTGCCAGCTTGAGGTGGGACAGCATCGAATGAAGAACACAACTCCAGTTGGAAATTCTCTAACAAGCAGTTCCAGGTATGCTCAAAGGTAAGAATAGTATGCTGTACACCAACCAGTTCTACGAATATTTGACTCCTCTTTAAAGAACTGTCAACGATGCCACTTGACAAAGCAATTTAGCCAATCAATGGGGGCCTAATAAAAGAGAATCAGTCCTGCCCTTTTCTCTCATCAGCGTTTTTGCCTGCTGCTCCAGCATCTGTTTGTTCATACAGATTGGCTTGCCAATCTGGATAAAAATAATGGTGTAAGATTGTGTTTAATCAACCAGCTGTACCATCTTTGTTTTGACAAGCAATTGAAACTTTGCAACTTTTTATCTCCTTTAATCTGTTGGTTGGCTTTCAGCAAGACAAGTGTGACTCTTCAGCACTGCAAAGAGCACTGTAGTCTGACTGCATAGCACAGTCTCTTCAGAAGTATGACTATGCAGCACAGATGTTTTCCATCTATTAAAAATCCCTGTTTTGTTTTTCCTATAGGATGAGCACTGTCCATCCTGAAATATTTATAAAGTATAAGCTTTTAACAGGAGGAAAAAGTGCTCAAAGCAAAACAGGAAACGCCTTGAGCCATTTTCTATTGCCAGAGCTATTATTTTCAAGTACTTTATAATAAGAAATCTGATTTATAAAAAAGCAAGGAATGCACATTCCTAATATTTTAGGATAATAGCTTACCTAACACCAAACACTTGACTTTTAGGTTAGATATAAAAAATTAAGTGGGAAGCTTCAGTGGGAAACTCAGATTGCAGTTATATTGTTTAGTTCTACTACCAAGTGTAACTGCACTTTCAGAACAAGAACTTAACATGTCTGAAGCAATTCTGAGTGCCTCACTGACTTCCCTGAAGGCTCAAACTGAACATCTGAAGGCCACTGGTGCAACTGCCCTATTCCACTTGTGTACTCCCATGAATTCAAGAAGCACAGAGTGCCCAAAGCCTGACAACATTCTGAGGAACAGTACATAATGTCAGAGAACAGCAATGGCTCCTGAGGTCAGGACACAGCTGATGCTGCTGAGTATAAAAGCAACTATGTCTTGGGTGTCAGAGCCAGAAAAATGAGTAATGTTACACAGAAACACTGTAATGGCTACACTGCATCCTGGTCCTTGTATATTGCCCATCTCACACCAGTAGTAAGCTTCTTGTCTTTGAACCACACCTTTTTAAGATGCCTTATATCCTTGAGACACTTCAGTGGCCAATTTTGTGGCATCTGCATGGAACCAAAACATACATAATATACATACTCATATAGAGATGTATTTTAAGCCAGTTTCACTTCTTTCACTTTGTGCTACTCTGGATTCATACTGACTTTGTGCTCCAATGTATTAAGCTTATCAAGTTTCCAGTAAGGTGATGGAGCAAAGGTTGAGAATGTTACAATCAACAGAACGACTTCTATTGGAAACACTTTTTAGGGCTGTTTTGAGGGCTCTGGGACTATTAGACCACTACTTGTAGACTAAAGTTTATATAACACTACAGAAGAAGAACCAGTATTCTCAATAAGAAGCCATCCTGATGATTAAAGCTCAAGTTTCTTGCACCACAAAGCATTTCCATAAGAAGCCTAGAATTGAGATAAAGCTTCTTAAATCTCTACTGAAATAAAACTGAAACATATATTTCATTTTAGGGAAGCGTGTCCTCAGGTTTTATCATTAAATTACAGCTGCCTATGTTGGTATTTATAATGCTCTATGGATGATTGAAAATGAATCAATAGAAATAGAAATAAAGAGAAATAAAATTTCACTAACAGGATCTGGAATTAATTCCCTCTCCTCCACCTGGCTTAACTTACAAGGTAATACACAGTCCTCAAGGAAAATAATTAGCATCTTGCATGGCAAAAGGCCTAGTCTCCAACTTGGAACTAGGAAGACATAAATACACTTGCACAAAATACTTTGTATATGTTAAACAATTGTTTTGAGATACATGATATAAATTTTAAACACCTGCTGACCAACTAAACCATTTGCTACATGTATGGGAACTGCTGAATCACTGCCTGAACCTCTGATTGATTACCTGAGGTGAGCAATGAGTCAACCACGGGAGCACAGGTGAAGGCAATCCACTTGTGCTGCCGGAAGGAGTGGAGCCTGGCTGCACCTCTTCTAGACCCACTTAAGAGTTGACTACCAGTAGGGAAGAATCTCTTCTGGAGATCTCTCCTCTGGAGTTTTGTAGTGAGCCCAGGATGTGGGTAAGCATTCTATCTAGTCTCTTTTTGTTATTGTAACCTGCTTAGCCAAACTCTTGTTTATTTCATAATTATAACATCTGTATATTCATTGATGATACACTACATGACTATGAACCAGGCAGACAACAGCAAATGCTTGTATTAATATGAAAACAGCTCTTACCATTTTCTCCAACAAAGGCCACTTCTGCTATTATACCAACTAACATGGTACTGTGCTGTTCAGCCTGATCAGCTGACCAAATGCTCCAGCTCCTTTCACTAATTCAGCAACAAAATACTTAGCCACTGCAGTGGTCTCATGGTGCTTGTTGCCAGCTACAGAAGGACCCTAGAGAAGGCAGAACAAGACAGTATAGAAAGTAGAACTTTGTTACATGTGCTCATTAAAGAAGGAGCTGCTCAAACTGAAATAACCCCAGAACCCGAGTACACTCATACAGTTAGTAACCATAATGATCCAAGAGACAGTTGCAGCTTTACGTACATTTCGAGCCTGTTGAGAAGAGGCAGAAGTTTCTAATATCAAAATGCTAGATCTAACCTTCAAAGCAGTGACTATTTTTGTTATTGTATAATAGAAAACAATCGATTTTGAAACTGTGTTGTTTAATTACAAGATCAAAGAGTTGATTACAGTTCAGATGTTCTCTTTAGTTCATCAAAGGTTTGAGTAATAGCAAGAAGGTACAGAAGGAATAACGAGAGGCTGTCTGTCTCAACTGCGCTCTTTCCTAAGACAAACTAAATCTTGAGTTATGCAAGCTGAACAAAATACATCTCAGTAAATATATTTCATACCTTCTCCCACTTCAGTTCCCTTGGAAGAAGTAATACTATGTTTTTTCACACACTGGTGTTCATAAAATCCTTCAAAGATTTACAAACAGTTATCCTCATGGCCGGGAGTGCTGTCATGCTCAGTGCCTGCTGGAGGGCAAGCTACATGAGTCATCTGCAGGGGCCAGCCTGTTTGGCCTTGCTGGGCTGCAGGTGGCTACTTCGGTACTTCATGGATCCAGAGGAAGCTTGGACACACACATGCTCAAACACAAAATGACACTGAGGAACCCAAAACATTTTTCTCTCAAGCTTGCGCTTTTAAAGCTAGTCGTAAGATCTCTGGTAACATGAGACCACCTCTTAAAGGAAACCAAATTGAGATGTTATAAGGAACAAGTAGGAAATAGGTAAAGAATAGCAAACCAATATGGACAAAGCTAGGAACTACAAACTCGAGGAAGCAGCTCGTTGCAGTCCAATCATCAACCTGCTCCCATGATGCCCGCTAATCACGCTCCTCGGTGCCACATCTCCATGTTTCTTGAACGCCTCCAGGGATGGTGACCCCACCACCTCTCTGGACAGCCTGTGCCAGTGCATCATCACTCTTTCTGAGAAGAAACGTTTCCTATATCTGACCCAAACTTCCCCTGGCACAACTTAAGGCTATTACCTCTTGTCCCATCACTATTCACATGAAAGAAGAGGCTGACCCCTGCCTCACTGCCACCTCCCTTCAGGCAGTTGAAGAGAGTGACAAGGTTTTCTGAGCCTCCTCTTCACCAGACTGAGCAATCCCCGTTCCCACAGCCACTCCCCATAAGACCCATGTTCCAGGCCCTTCATAGCTTTGTTACCCTTCTCTGGACACATTCCAGGATCTCACTGTTTGCCTTATCCTGAGGGGCTCAAAACTAAATACATACTTGAAGTAAGGCCTTACCAGTGCCACGTACATGGGGATAATCACCTCCCTGCTTCTGTTGGCTGCATTATTTCTGATACAAGCCAGGATGCTATTGGCCAACTAATATCCCCAGATTCTTTTCCTTTGTGCAGCTTTCCAGCCAAAATGAAGATATGGTAAAGCAGAACATACCTATAGCACTATATGAAAATCAGAAAATGAACCATCTGCAAAATGAGTTCATAGAATGAGCTGCATGTGCATTAGACATAATGACACTTGAAGGCCACTGGCTGTAGTGAGGGAACTTCTATATGGAGTCACATGAAAGGCAGTGAGAAATACCTCAACAGCAATGCAAATGATGGGGAAAGGAGTTCATGCAGCACCTACCAAAGAGATAACTCAAGAAATGCACCATTTTCTGCAAGGACACTTCTGTGCCAATGAGCTCCAGACTAGCCCTGCAAGAAGGACCTTCCCTGAAGCAGGGCCAGAAAGTCTGTACGGAGTAAATCCAGGCACTGAGGGTACACAGAGGTGGCTTTGTTAATTTTCCTGGCAAAGGTGAGACTACAGAGCTGCTGAAGCCTGGCTTGGTTTGCTGCTGCTCGACGTGTTCAGAGTGCTGGGCTGAATCCCAGCAGTGCTAATTGTGTCTCTAATTACTTCTGATGGCAAAGCAAAGCTAACTGACACAAACTGTATTGTAGGGCATCTTCCTGTCACTCAGATGAGCAGACTGTCCACAACTTTTGAATCCTGTCCCATATACAGGGAGCATGTGTTTCCCAGGATAAGTGGAAGAGTTCTACTACGTCATTTACAAAAACCATAGGCCCCTGGAGAGCAGTAACCTTGCTCCACAACTTACAGGCAATTTTACAAGAAACGACCAAATTTCAGAGGCAGAAGTTAACAGATTTGGCAACAGATAATTTTGTTGTAACTGGCTGTCCTTGCACAAACCACTTAAGGAAAGCGTATTGGTTGAAAGCCATAAAGTGCATATACATAGATGGAGCGTCATCATAGAATCATGCAAAAGCAGGCTGGGTTATGCCATGCTAATGTTTTCTTTATCAGTGTTTGTATGAGGCTAAGAGCACGTGTTTGCTCTTTTCACATGTTGGTGGTAGACCTCTGAGATGCTAGGTTAAGTTATGCTGCATATGCAGTACAATAAAAACAGCTTTAGAAATCCAGTACTCAAAGAAAACGAAAATGTTGCTTGTTATGTGTTCTTTATTATGTCTCACCTTAGCAGGGTGGTTTTTTATTGTTGTTGTTTTTAATACAGATAGTCTCCAACCTTTCTAGGACTGTATCTTGCAAAATTGTCTGAGATCTTCAATTTACCTTCTCAGCTACTTATACAAAAAAACTGTCAGGTTTGCCCTAGAAGCAAATTTTTCCTTTCTTTCTCAATTGTTCTCAGTCCTCTCCTGATAAAAAAAAAATACAACTTGGAATTAGTTTACATAGAAGATACGTTTAAAAATAACCTTTAACAGAGCCTACAGGAGCTTGTTGGTTTTGCTTGACAAACAATTTCCAATTCAAAGTTGCATGATCTTACACCATTAAAACAGAGCAACTCTTGCAACATGGCCAGCATCCAAATAAAAATCAAGTAACATTTATTACCAATATGACATAACTTCTGTTTAAAGAGAGAAGGGATTTCAAACAGGTTAGCTGAAGCAGCAGGATCTGCACAGAAGGATTTTATACAGAACTGCCTGCACTATACAGCATTCTTTTCTTCAGATGAAAAACAAACCTTTCTGTTTGATAGTTACCAACTACTTCCAAGATAGTTTTCCTTTTATTTCAGCGTAAGACAGACAATTCTCATTGCAGATCAGAAGATTCCTGTCTGAGTCTAAAGGGAAGCTCGTGGCAATTTTTGTTAGCAAAATGCACAAGTTGCCATGCTGCAATTCTGGAACACGATAATCAAATAAAGTAGCCCGAACAATAACTTCCAACAGAGTAAGGTTCCCAACACAGACAGCATTACCCGCAGCTGTATCAGCGCTGTACCCGCAGTGAGGAAGAGCCGAAGTGACACGAGGCCGGCAGTTCGCCAAGCGGAGCGCCTTGGCCTCGGTGCTCCCTGCAGGCAGCGATCAGACCGCCTGCACGCAGCGCACCGCAGCGCAGCCTCCGGGCCCGTGGGAGCAGCAGCACCGCAACCACGCGAGGATCGACGAAAGCGGACTTACAGACATCCTCACAGGCCTGGGGACGCGCGGTGAGAGAAGGGGAGACGAAGGACCCAGGCGATATGCCGTGCAGCGGGAGTCCCGCTGCCCCTAGGCGTTCTGCGCGGGTATGACAAAAAAAAAACAACAACCCAAACTCTGCGTGAACAGCCGCGCAGCCCAGCGCCATCCTGGAGCCGGGCGGCTCTCACGAGGAGCCCTCCTACGGAATCAGCATGACCGAACCACCGCATGCCCCTACGACTACATCTCCCGTCGGGCACTTCGCCACGGCACCGCCAGCGCCGACAGCCAATCCTAGCTCGAACCCAGAATGCGTCGCGGCTCCGCGCAATGCCATTGGCTGAATTTGAAAACAACGCGCGAACGTTAGCGGGCGTGCTCTTTGGACAGCGGTGGCGCTGCGCGCAGGTGGGCGGCGCAGGGGGGCGCTTGGCACGGGATCTGAGGGTGCGGATGGCCAGCGCGGTGCGGGCACGGGCCTCCGAGGGCCGTGGGACTGAAGCGAGGGGCGGTGGCGGACCGATTGGCGGGGTACTGCTGTCTCCTCCCGTGCCACGAAGGTCCTGATGGCGGGTGAAGGCTCGCCGGAGGGGGTGGGGCTGAGGTCTCCTCCAGCCCCCTGCGGCTGCCCTTGCATCCACTGGCAGCCCCTCCTGGCGAGGACAGGCCGACGGGAGAGCACTTCTTCCGCGGTGGTATCTACAATTTCCGCCTCGGGACGTCCGAGGTGTCCACAGCGCAGTCGTGCCTGACAGGGGCAGCTGGGCGTTCGGCATTTCGCAGCGATACCGATGCCAGCGTAACTCTCACATGTAGGGCTACTGTTCCAGCTCTGCGTGCGGCGCACCGCTTGCTTCTGCTTCTCAAACGAGAAATCACAGCACGAGAGCAGGATCCTGCTAAATGCCGCTTTGCGAGCAGCCATCGCTGAACATGAAGCGGCGGTTATGAGACGTGCGGCCCCTTTGGCGGCGTCGGCGATTTGCGGTTGCCTAGCGACCTGCGGGAGCGACCGTGCATGGCGCGTCCTGCTTCAGACAGCGTTTGCAGAAGCTCGGCCGGTATTTCAGGGCGGGCTTTCCCCTGTTTGAAAGCTGTAGGGAGAGGGAAGGGAACGCCTGGCCCGTTCCCTTCAGCGTGACTTTCGGCGATGTCTGCCTAGCCCTGTCCGACTCGGTAGCTGCGTTTTGCTGGTCGGGTAGGAGGGCTGAGCTGTGTGTTGCTCCATGCCGGCTTTTTGTGCTGCTCGCGGAGATCAAAAACGTGACTGCGTGAGAGGCAGCGCTGTCAGCGAGCGAAGGGCCGTGCCCCAGCGCTGGTCCCATCGGCCGCTTTAACCGCTGAAGTTTATCAAACGTTTCCTATTCCCTATTAGCACTTACGGACACTGTATGTGCGCTGCTGGAGCTTGGCGTGAGGGTTTAGGGTTGCAAGGCGGCTGAATCGCTGTCCAAGCTGTAGGAAGCCGGGCAGCACCAAGCGTTAGGGTGCTTTTTGCCGTGGTAGATGAGTGATATCCTGACAAGCTATTTCAGAGGGCAAATATAAACTGCAAAGATGGCACCTGTGGTATCAGAGGAAGAAGTAGCAGGAGAATGAAGTGTGGGCAAAATGCGCAGGTATTTGTATGTCAGATGTGCGTCTTAAGGGTTATTTTGGTGTCCTGTCACGCTGAATCAATTACACTTTCCTTTTCTGTAGCAGATCACTGCTGAGACTGAGATGCACTGAAGGAGTTAAATTGCGGATTTAAAAGCCAACAGTTGTACTCTGGCATGAGGTTTTCTGATGTTTAGTATCCTCTTAATACCAAAGCTACCTGTTAGACTTCACAGTGCCTCTGAGTCCTGCCTTGTGTTCAGCTGCATTGGGCTATCCTTTTTCATACCAACGATTGATTAGGTGCCACAGGGATAAGCCATTGCAATGTTCTATTGCGATAAGCTTTTATTCCAAAAGGAGACTCGAACTGCAAAATGAGATGACGGGAAAGGTTATGTGGAGCGGCCTGCTTTTACTAAATGGTATCTGTGACTATTTCCATCAGCCATCATGGCTCTAGGAAGGCGGTGCTACATGCAAAAGGCTTTTTCCCAATGGGCGGTTGTGGTGTGATTTAGTCTGACAGGCAGCTCGGCACCACAGGGTTTGCTCCTTGTAGGGAGATGGAGGGGAGAATAGGAAAAAGGTTACACTTGTGGGTTTGAGATAAAGAAAGTTGAGTAGAACAGAAAAGGACGACGAAGCAAGAGTCAGTCCACACACACAAAGCAAACTGCAGATATCACTTAGTCTCATATTTCCTAACTGAGCTTAGGAACTCTGCATCATGCATTGAAAGAGCAAAGAATAATTTCTTTTTGTATCATCTTGCAGAATGGAAACAAATTCAGAAGAAGATAAAATTTTGAGACCATCCTATGTAGCTGGCATAGAGCTTCCAGAAAGAACAGGACTGGTAAATGTGGAAGACATAAAAACAAATCTCTCTGATGAGTTTAGTTCAGTTTCTTCAAGCTCAGACATGAGCCAGGTAAGAAAGCTTCAATATTAAAATTAAATGGAACTTGTAAAAGAAACTTCATTCTTTTCATGGTAGAAGAATTAGAATCTTGAAGAAGAGATGACAGTCATCTGTGCCTTTAGACTATGCGTAGATACGTGTGTGTGTGTTGCTTTGATACCTTATGAGGTGCACCAGTCTCGGTGCGTGAAGCTGACGTCACTTCAGAGAAGCAGAGTGATGGAAGACTTGTGCTTATAGTTGGCCTGAATGCAGTACATGAGTGTACTGCAGTATTATTTGTTTTGAAACTCTAGGCTCTCACAAGGAAGTTTAGCTGGGGCCAAAGCACTTGTGAAAACAGAGTGAAATATTCGTGCTTCCTGTGTCATCAAATGAGTCTGTTACAACAGGCTGATGAAAAGAATGCTGTGTAAATGTGCTAATCATCAAAGAGAGGATCTAGTCAGATTTGTAACTTCCAGCTCTTTCAATTTTAGACGTCTAGTTTGGAGCCTAGGGGACACATACAAGTTTGCCTGCGCATTAAGCCCTTTACAGCACTGGAAAGAGCAAATGGATCACAGGTAGGACATTTACTTAATCTTAACACTAAAAACAAACAAACAAAAAAAGCAAACTACCAAACAAAAGAAAACAAACAACCCTTAACGTATACTTGTTTACTTTTCCCCTTATGATGATCTTTTAAAACACTTTTGATGCCTACATTACTTGTGCTTCCTTTTAATAGGGGTGTGTTTCACTTGAGGACTCAACAAGCGTTATACTGAAACCCCCTAAGAGCTCCTGGAGTCGACCGACTGAGAAAACTGCAGGACAGGCGATACAGAAATTCACCTTTTCACGAGTAAATGAATTTTCTTTAAATGCCTCTAAGTTATTTGTGGAAGATGTTGCTTGTCTTCTGTTACTTAATATACAACAAACAAGTTTTTCTTCAGAATTCTCTGTATGATTATAAGCGTGTATCTGACTGCTACAAGTATGTAAGGATTGCTTAAACAATCTAAAGAGATTAACCAGCTTCTTGGTAACGTTCAGGTGTTTGGACCTGAAGCAACTCAAGAAGAATTCTTTGAAGGTACAGTGAAGCAGCCAGTGCTAGACTTCCTAGAAGGATGTAATCGCCTTGTTTTTACGTATGGCATTACAAATGCTGGGAAAACCTACACATTCCAAGGTAAGAGTAGAATTTTGTTTTTTTCCTTGAATTAGTTTCTTAAAGCAGGATTTACTTCAGATTATTTCAGAGAGGGGAGGAAGCCTGGAAAACAGTTGAAAACTTGCATATTTGTTAAATGTGGGATTTTGCTGCGTTTTCTTTTCCCCCTTCTCTTATGGCTAAGCTGATGCAGTATATCTTGGCTGTTTTCAAGTGATGCCCTGTAATGTCTAAGGAATGGGTTGTGTTTCACTAGTAACACTGCAAACGCTGCTTCAGACTGTAACTGGCCTGTACATTTTTTGTGTGTGCCTTGAGATTCAAATCAGTTATCTTTGTCTTCGTTTAGTTTGTACGTTGCTCATGATAATTACTGGGGCCTTTCTTTTGCTTACAGGGACAGAAGATGATGTTGGTATTTTGCCAAGGACGATGGATATGTTGTTTAAAACTATTGGAGGAAGGCTATACACAAAAATGGATCTGAAACCTATTCGGTGGCGAGATTACATAAAACTGACTAAAGACCAAGTGAGAGAAGAAACTGCTCTTAAAAATTCATTGCTTCGTCTGACAAAAGAGGTAGGAGACTACTTCATAAAGAAACGATGAGTACATGCATCTTGAGGGAGCTCAGTGTGATCCTGTGCATTGTGTGATGAAAGAGGCTTGTGTGTTCTCATGTAGTTGTTTATTCATCTTTCTGTTCCTGTCAAAAAAGAATGAAGCATCTTCTTAGTGGCATGCCACACCATAGTGGGGTATTTCAGTTGTGGAGTTAGATTGATCTTATTGAGGAGTTAGTTAAGTGTGCGTCAAAGGCAGGTGGCAGTCAGGTTCTTTCTGAATAACTTTGAGAGCCCAGGCACGTGTTAAGTCTGGCTGCAATGATCTGTAAGTATGGCGGGGGGAAACAACACCTGTCTTCTACATGTGCATGAACCAAAGCTGTGTAAAACTGTTCCAGGTTTAGTGAGGATGTGGAAAGAAAATGCAGTGAACAGCTGTATGCTGATCTTAACTCTGTAATGGAGTAGGATGAGATGTGATCATGTGCTAGAGGTGCCTCCTCTGGTTTCAAGAGCCATGTTTGTAGGTAGATCACTTGACCTGATAAACTGAGTAGCTGCAAGCTTTGCTGCCTACCCAAAGCCAGATCTGTGTGTTGTGTTGATGAAAATTTCCCAATTTTTCTTCTTAAGCATACTGTGTCTGGTAGGTGAGACTCCTCGTCTTCACTTTGGTTAATGGGAATTTCTTTCTACTTCTGTGCTTTAATAGGAAAAAAAAACAACACTCAGAATCTGAAGCCTGGGAACTGATTATATGTGTGTGAACATCATAAGTTCTGGATGTTGGGAACCATTTTGTATTATTAAGCAGTTTGGACAAAGAAAATAGTATATTTACAATGTTTAGAGTTAATTTCAGTTGTGTAAGACTTTGACAGCCTGTGTTAAGAAGCAATGAGCTGCTTACCTACACTAAATGATCAATTATTCTACCTTAACGTTAGTTTCCAAGAGTTGACCTAATAAGCCATAAGGTATGGAAGTCCTGAATTATGAAAATGACAAAAAGAAAAATACTTCAGGAACCCTAGTTTGATGAAATCGAGGGTAATATGCAGACTACAACCGGGCTGTTGAAAATCATTCTGTTAAGTAACTCCTTCCAGTTTGGGATTCTCCTCCATTTTTTCTTTTTTCCCCCTGTATCGGCGAGCTGTAGTATGTTATAGCAAAGGCAATGCCAGGAATGAGTAGTAAGGTAAAAACACAGGAATGTATGAGTGCACTGAACCAATCATAGTGTACAGCCAGGATTTTGGTGTTGGCATATTGAAGCTATGCTGTATTGCTTTCTGGGAGGGCCATATAGCTGTATTTAAAAAAAAAAAAAAAAAAAAAAAAAAAAAAAAAAAAAACAAACAGGCAACAGGTGGTGTGTTGGTGCTGTACTTCAATAATAAATCCAGAAGTCTCTGTTTTCTTTTGCAGGTAGACCATTGCAATAGCCCTAATGGCAAAGCACCGGCTGATTCTAAGGGTATGTTTTGTATTAAACAGTACAGAAGCTTTTCTAACTGCTAAGGTCAAGAACTGGTTCCTTGCTAATGTTAATAATAGAAGGATTATTTGGCTTTTATTTGTGATGGATTGGAATAATGGGCAGGACATCTGGGCAGAAAACAGAAGGGATGAAGTGGTTAGGAGACTACTTGGACATCTAGCATAACCTGGTGTTAAGCACGAGGTGTAAGTAAAACGAAGAGAAAGAGTATGGCTTGTGATAAGATTCCTAGTGATATTCTGACAGGCTTTTAGGGCATTTAAGAACTACATTAAAAAGCCTTTGAAGAGTTCAGAATATTTCTAACCCAACTAGACACGTTAGATTAGGTTTTGGAAGTGAAAAAGCAAGCTCTAAGCAGATGTGTCTTTGCAAAGATGTAGGGCAAGCATATGACTTCCAGATGCTCTGTGTGTGTATGGGAGGAGGGGGATGTCCGTGGTTTTTGCCTGGGAAAAGTTTTCTAATTAACATGGCTGCTGTAATCTTAGTTGTTACTAATTTTAAATGCAATTAGTTTTGCTGTCTCTAGATTGACTTGTAATATTTTCTACTTTGCAGGTGTAGGAAATCTCTCAAAAGGATCAGAACAATCTAGCAGATTATTTCTAGATAATTTCTCAAAGTTCTCTGTTTGGGTTTCATTTTTTGAGATTTACAATGAATGTTTTTATGATTTACTGGCTCCTATGTCAGATGACAAGAAAAAGAAGACACTTCGCCTTGCTCCAGACATCAAGGGATATTCTTACGTGAAAGGTAACTGGAGTGCTTTGCAAATCACCAAGCTTGTCATGGAAAAGTGTCATTTCTGTAATAAAGTTTCTTCTGAGATAGAAGACTCTTAAATGTGTTCAGTTTAGCTCTGGAAATGTCTGCTTGAATGCAGAGGCATACTGTATCTTGTCCTTTTCCATGGGAGGAAGAATCTTAGTCTTATCTCTCATCAGCTTATCGTGTGTCTGAAGCAGACTTAATACAATATTTTCTTGTGTTGACTAAGTGTATTATTCTTTGTTTGTATACCTCATTTCTTGTTCACTTTTCCTTTTGCTAATGAAGCTCACAAAGTCACTTTTCCTTCTTCTGAAAGGTCTGCAGTGGGTTCAGGTCTCTGATTGTGAAGAAGCTTTTAGACTTTTTAAACTGGGACAGAAACACCGGAGTTTTGCAAGCACAAAGCTGAATGCTTGCTCCAGCCGAAGGTGGGAGACTTTGACTGAGGTTGGGTATAAGATGGTGTGGGGAAGAGGGATAAGTGAAAATACTGCCTGTGGCTTTTGTAGGGCAGAAGGCTTTAGAAAGGCTTGATATCGAGTGTTCCATTAGATATCCTGTAACTGCATGTGATTCTAGTGCTTGAAACAAGATGGATTAGTCCTTCAAGCAGATAAGCGTGTACAAAAGCCAATTGTTTTATCAAAAACTCTCAGCAGAATAACTAAGCCTTCTTCCGTCTAAGCACTGGTGGTTTGGGGGAGGGAAGAAAAGCAAAACAAGCTGAGATAAAAGCATCTAGCAGAATTATGAAGTTAATTGAATCTCAAGTAGATCCAGCAGCATTTTGACTAGATGTTGTAGATTTTATTAAATATATGTATTTCTGACTGTTGATCTTCCTTCATTTCTCCTTACTGGTTTTAAATTTCTCCTTTTAGCCACAGTATATTTACCATCAAGTTACTAAAAATTGAAGACCTTGAAATGCCACGAGTGACACGAGTCAATGAGTAAGTTCAGAGCAAAGTTCCCTTCTTCTATTGGGGTGAAACTGTCAGTTGTTTTCAGTGTTGGTGTATTGATACTAGGCTACGTACTCAGTGTTCCCTGATGGAGCCTCGTGTATGAGTGGTGGTTCCCCATTTCCTATCGTCATACGGTACTAAACCATCCAGTTGCAGTGCTGTTCTGCATCTTGTGCCCTCTGTTCAGCACAGTGTTCCTCTATCCTGCTCCACTCGATTTCTGAACTAACGTTAAGTCCTCAGAAAGAAGCGCATGGCAGAAAAATGAAGCTTTGTTGAAGAAGCGTTTGGCAGGAAGTAGCGTGCAGCTTTGCTAGGAAAGCAACATTAAAAAGCATGGGAGAGTTCAAGAAATTCTTCTGTTGGGAGGAGTGGTTGTGTTAGAAATGAAAATAATCAGGGCACGTTCCGAGGCAAGAAAACTTAATTTTCCTTATCTGCCTTCAGGTTATCCCTGTGTGATCTTGCTGGTTCAGAAAGGTATACCAAGACGCGCAATGAAGGTGATAGGCTGAAAGAGAGTGGAAATATCAATACGTCTCTCCTGACTCTAAGCAAGTGTATTAGTGCACTCAGGATCAGTCAGCAGTCAAAGTAAGTCCTTGTACAAACTGGAAACCAGGTGTGGATTTCAGGTATTGCGTGCAACGTTTAAGATATTGTCTAAAATGCAGAGTACCAAACTAAGGCATGAGTGAAAAGTATACGTAGACTTCTGCAGTTGTGTGAAGCCTTGTTGATCTAACAAAGTGGTGTATAAACTTGCCGGCTTTGTTTATTTTTTACTTTTGAGTTTTTTAAGTAAACCTTTGAGTTCTGAATCTTTGAACTTAAGTTATCGTGGACTTAAGCAACTTAACATTGTTTCTTCTGGCCTTGCCTTCTCAAAGAAATCCTGGGATAAGATAGACAATTTCTCTTCACTATTTTCTCTACAATAATGCAGACAGAAGAGAAGCCTACGTGCTATTTTTGCCTGCGGTTGGGCTCTAAGTGAGTGCAGGCAGAACTTTCTGTATTTTAAAAGGATGTAGTATTTATTTAGAGTCACAGCTGGATGCAACCGCTCAGGAGCAGCTTTCTCTGTAGATTCTCATTTGAAGATGTCTTTCTCCCACACAGATTAAGTGTGCTCTGTGCTTGGGAAATGCCATTGTGTGCTTTAAGAAATTCTCTTATTTGCTAACACTCTGCCTGGTAGCCTACTCAAATTGTGTTGTGCTTTAAAGAAGATGAAAATAGGCCTAGCTAGAGGTTTAGTCTCTCGTCGGTCCTTCCTTTCTAGGTAAGAAGGGTGCCGTTAAAGTTAGCAGCTTCTTGAAGAGCTGTGGTGTGTTCAGAACTGTTTTATGTTCTGGTCCTGATCACTTGACATCTTAACAACTCAGAAGAAATGTACTGAAGCTTAATCACTTATAATATTGATAGATGACTTTGATAGTCATTTTCTTAACACGACTCTTGTTTAGCACTCCTGCAGTAGAGCTGCTTATGGGTCGTGTGTGTGTTGTGACAGCAGTGTAACTATCTGAAGCTGTCTTGCACTATTTGCAGAATTCAGTAGCTGTCAAGAGTGCAGTGGGCAACCTCACCAGGGAGGTGAGGATTTCGTACAAGTAGAAACTGTTTTCTGAGAAGTAGATAGGCCGTTTTTGCAAAGATGGTAAGGGAAAGAGAAAGGCGAGAGAGAATTGAAGGTAATGTGAGGCCGTGTGACCTAACATAGGCTAAATGTTGAACGTACTTTTTGTTTTAAATATTCTCGTGCGTTGTCCAAGAAGATAAAGGCTGCGTAGTAGCTGGAACAACCACACAACCTGTCTGCCGACTAGCAAAAAGCGATAGCATTAAAAACAGCCCACAACCCCAAATGATGTAAGGACTACTGCCGCTATTAATATGCTGTCTTCCACTTGGATAGCTCGTACACTGAACTGAAGTGGTTAACTTGTGGGCTTTGCTGTGGTTTTTGTCTCCAAAGGGTGCAGCAGCACATACCGTTTCGGGAGAGTAAGTTGACGCACTTTCTTCAGGGATTCTTCAGTGGAAAAGGGAAGACACACATGTTAGTAAACATCAGCCAGTGTGCTTCAGCCTATGATGAAACGTTCAATGTGCTGAGGTTCTCAGCTCTTGCACAAAAAGTGAGTGTGCTGTAGTCTCTCCTGGGGTTGTTGTGTTTCTTTGGGGTGTGAGGGCAGAAGCCCTTCTCTTCTGAGAATCTTATTCCTAAAAGGTATTCAGCCTAACAAGAAGCCGCTTGTTATATCGGGAGGAAATTCTCCACTATTTACTTAATTTTTCTCTCTTCCCAAAATATGATCCCACCCAGGAAAGCAAATCCAGCTAGCCCATACGTGTTGTAATTTTGACTCTTGTTCAGGTCAAGCCCTGACAATATAAATGGAGCAGCAAAGAGTTTGAAAGGCTGTGTTATGGCCGTAAGAGGCTTCAGTGGGGAAGCGGAGGTTAGTCAGAATGGGTAGGAATGAGAGTCATGATATAAGGATGAAGAAGTTAAAGTGTCTGATCAGTGCTGCAGGCTTGATGGAAGTGTTTGAAGCATTGGGAGTTTGTTGTCTGAAGCGTGATTGGTGGATGTGTGCCCTCGGATTGTGGCCGTATCTAAGGAGGTTAAGTGGGAAAGTAGAAGGAGCAGCCTATGAGGGTGATGTGGTTGTGCAAGCGAAAGACCTGAAAAGATGATGTCCAGTTGCATTGAGTGCAACTGGAAACTGAAAGCAAAAGCAGAAACCTGTGGCTTCGTGAAGCGGCAGTTCTTGCACGTTGTTTGGCTAGTGATAGTCTTGAGACTCAGGGGAGGATTGGAGCCTGCAGTAACTCCTTTCTACTTTCTTGAAAACTGGTTGAAGTAGTGACCAAACAAAGGCTATAGGCCAGGGGAGTAGTAAGCTCTGGAGAGGAAATGACAGCAGGTCCCTCTTGGAAGTACTAGTCAAGGTTGAAGGAATACTGATGGCTTTGTTCTTTTATTTCCTGGGCAGGTTATAGTAACGGATGCATCTGTTCCTCCTCGTGATGAGTCATTTGGCCAGAACTCAGCCAGTGGGTCATCAATGCCTCGTTGCTCTAAAATGACGGTCCCAAGCAGAAGCGCTGGATTTCTGTGGGACTGGACCCTAGAAGATGTAGTGGAAGATGATGACTATGAGATGGAGCAAGAACATAATAAATCAGGAGAAGAAACAGTGCTGAAATACGAAGAAAATAAAGTCCTGGTAGGGAAAGAAGAATATTCAGTAAGTGCCCAGACTGCTTTAAGAGTTAGTGCATCCCTGAGGCTTGTAACAACATCCTTCTTTTCTTCCATCTCCCTCCTCTTCGTTCTGAGCACCCTTTCTGTCCCCAAATTCAATGTTAAGAACTAAGTGGAATCTCAGAATCACAGAATGGCCAGGGTTGGAAGGGACCTCAAGGATCATGGATCTCCAACCCCCCTGCCGCATGCAGGGACACCAACCTCCCCATTCAATACCAGACTAGGCTGCCCAGGGCCCCGTCTAATCTGGCCTTGAACACCTCTAGGGATGGGGTACCCGTAATCTCTCTGGGCAGCCTGTTCCAGCACCTCACCACTTCCTCTGTAAAGAACTTCCCCCTGACATCCAACTGAAATCTTCCCTCCCTCAACTTAAAACCATTTGCCCTTGTCCTGCTGTTATCTGTCCTTTCAATGAGTTAATTCCCCTCCTGTCTATGTATGAATTTGGAATGACTCTGACTTAGTGTCTTGTGTGGGGAAGCTGTGTGAAATGTGTCCAAATTGAAATAGAGCAATGAGGCATGCAGATGTGTTATTATTTTCTTGTGGTCAGTACATAGCAAGAATACAGGTATTTTATTCTCTTTTAGGACCTTGCTTTGCTTCTTTTAAAAGTAACTTCTAGAGAGGGCAAAGAGGCAGGAACAGAAGGCTTGAGAACATTTTGGTAGCATTTAATTAGTATTATCTCTCCCACCACCCCGTTCCCCCTCCCTCCCCCCAACCCCCCCAAAAAAAAAGGGCATCTGCAAAGTAGCAGCTGAATTCTCTATGAATTATCTGCTTTATATTTCTTGGGAAATGACTTATCTGAGCAAGCCTGTAAGTTATTGAGCTAGGACCAAATGTGAAGGCTTCTGTTTATGAATAAGTTAATAAAAGAAGTGGGAGGTCATTTTCAACTAGAGTGAAGGGAGAAAACTCAGTTCTAGGGAAACCACTGAAAAACTTAATACCAAACCAAACATGGGAAACCTTGAAAAACTTAGTAGTGCTGTTATCCTAGGCACTGCTGAATCTTGTGGAAGACTTGAAGAACAAACTTATTGCTGAGAAGAAGGACAAGCTACTGCTGGAACTGAAAATTCGTGATGAAGTGGCCCAAGAATTTACCCGATATTTTGCTCAGCAGGAAACAGAGTTCAAGTAAGTTAGCTTTAAACGCTCTTAAAGTTATTGGTTGAAAAGGAAAGGTGAGGGTGTCTTCCCGTGTTGCTGAGAGTTGGATTGGATGAAAGAATAGTCTACTATTCTGCTGGACTTGCTCTTTTACTCTTACTTGGTCTCAGGTAAGAAATCAATGTCTACCTGGACGGTGGATTTTAGGAGAAATACAGCGTAGGAAAGGCTTTGATTTGGAGGCTGAGGAGAGGAGGGTATCTTTACTGACTGCTCTCTTAGTGGCAAACAGAATTTTTCTGGCTCGAGGAGCTCAGGAAGAAGTCTTCTAGTAAACATTTGCACCTGTTGTCACCTGCTGCTGCTCTCCCTCACCTCCATCAGATCTTGGGGAGTGGGGAAATACATTTCTATGTCAGTGTAGCAGTAATATTCTGTGTATTATTCTGTGGTGCCAAAACAGAGAAACATCTTTGTTTTCAAGAAACTGCGCTAATAACGTAGCGGTTGAGATGGGTTGGCTTTTAGCTGACGTATGTTCTGTCTTTTGTTCTGCAGAGAATGCCTTTCCCAGGAACGAGAACGGCTTGAAGAAAATTCTGAAAAGCGCCTTGAAATTTTCAAGGAACTTGTAAGTGGTTGTGCTGACAACCCAGGCGAAGAGAAACTAAAGAATCTGCCTCGCAGCGAACAAGCTGAACCCCTGGTATTTTTTCGTTCTTGCTTTTTCTTAAATATTTTCCTTTTTACTAGTTAAGTGGTATGGGCACGTCTTAGGGAGCTGAAAGGCTGGTCACAAGGAAGCGCAGGCTGTGTTGCTGTATGATGAGCAAGATGCATCTATTCTTCATCTAGTACGAATGGTTGCTGAGCCTTTCAGAAAGCTTTGGGAATTTGACGGCTTTTCTTTCTGTTTCTGCAACAGAGAATGAAAAATTACCCTGTGTTCAAGGAAAAAAGGAATCCTAGCTTATAGGTTAAATTTGCAGGAGTTGTATCTGTGGTAATATAAAAAAGTCGGGTCGTCAAATACTATAAAATATAATAGCTGTTGCTAGATTGCCAATTCATACCTCCCACTCCCCGCGCCCCCCGATACAACTCTCTGTTAAGTTGCATGTGAACTTGCAAGGTGGGCTTTGAAGGTGGAATTGAAAACTGTTTAGGTGATTGACTTCACAGTGGCTATCCAAACTATCTGTAGAAGTAACAGCTATTGCGTAGGTAGCTTTCCACCAACTGTAACTGACAAGAAATTGTGTTCCAGGGTGGAGAGCATAGCGCAGTGCGTGACACCTGTGCTGATCTTGAGGGCATTCTTGATTCTCTGCAGCGTGATGTTATGGATATTAAAAAGCAAGCTGTGGCAGCACATAGTTACATTGCAACCCTGGAGGATCCACAGGAAGCTATTGGTCGGCTTGAGGAGCAGCTGGAAAAAACTGGCTTTGAACTCATGAAGACCAAGGAAGAGCTGACAGAGAAAAACACCAAACTACTTAAAACTGAGGAAGAGCTGAGACAGAAGAACAAAGGTGAGTTGTGTGATGCCATGGGTAGAAGAAAGAAATAGTTCACTAATCCGAAGTAGAAATAACCAATTTGAGCTGGAAGTAGAGGAGATGTTCTACGTTTGGAACCATCGCCTGTACATAATACAAAGCCTGTGTGCAATATGAAGTGATTGTTTGTTCTGTGCATGTGTTCAGGTTGAACAATTGCACGATTCTTGGTTATTTCATGTTTTTTCCACTTAAGCTGCAGCTAGCAGGCTGAAGCTTTCAGAAGTATGGGGTTAAATGTCTCTGTGTAGATTTTGCTGTTTTATTGTAATCCCTGCTCTTCTTTACATCTTGCTGATGCAACCTTTTCATTCCAACAAATACAACTTTTGAAACACTCCTATAAGTGCAGGCCACGTGCAAATGAATTAATTTCTTCACATCTACTCCAACATCAGAATGTCTGGGAACATCTGGGATTACTGAATAAACTACCTATTGGCTACTTATTAATGCCAGTTTTTCTGTGTGTTACAGACTTTGAAATGCAGGTGATTCAATTGGATGAGTCTGTTGAGCAACTGAAAGAAGCAACCGAGGTAACTTTATCAAGAAAATCCTGTGTAGGATTATTTGATTAAAACCAAGTTGTGGTAGCTTAAAATGTTGTTCCAGTAGGCTCCAGGAGTAGCTTTCTCACCAAGTTTAGCAAAACTGAACTTGCGTTTAAAATGCATTGTGCAATTCGGCTACTTAACACTGCATTGGAAGCTGATGACTGAACTATTTTTTTTTTTTATTATTTCCAAGAGAATGAATGTGCAAAACGAAAGGATTCAAGTGCTAACAGACATCGTGGTGCAGAAAGATGCCATTATTACAAAGCTACAAGACTTGAGATCTCATTTAGAAGAAAAAGTGAAGGACTATGTGAGTTTTGCCCATCTCACTATCTTTACACCGAAACAACCCATCCCGAACCCTATGCTTGTAATGCATTCACTTCTGTAAAAGTGATTTTCTGTATGAAGCTGGTACTGTTTGACATTGTAAACAATTCAGGTTAATCTGAAGATAGTTGTTGTTAACACAAGCAACAAAAATATCAGTGTGTTCCACCAACTGCTACCTCACGCTCCTACATCAAAGGAAGAGCAGGAGTAGGAGTATATTGAGCGGAGTTAGAAGTATGAGTGGATGGCCAGGATACCTCTACATTCTCTGCAGTTAATAGAAGTCTCCTGACTAATGTACTGCAAGCTACTGAGTATGCGAAGAGCAGCTTGGCTAGAAGTGTGTGTGCATACCACTTCTGGTGGCTTTTCTTCATTTTCTACCTTGATGTGTGGTAGCCTGAAGTAGCTCTGAAAGCATTTATAGTTAATTCTGTCACTCTGGTAAACTCCTCTTGATTGTGTGCAAGTCTTTTGCTTTGTAACCTGCTAGGCTCTTGCTCTCCCTTGCATACTGCACCGAGTACTGTGCTCGTCCTTATCTGAAGGTGTACCTGTTCTTGCTGTTGCTGGGATTTGTAACTGACATCTTTAGGGTCACTGGATAAACGTTGCAGCTGTGTAGTTTTGTGAAAATGTTTGCCTACAGAAGATTACTGTGCATTAAGTGGTCCTTTTGTTCAGCTTCAATGTAACTGGTCTTATGTCAATACAGGAAAAGACTATAACTACTTTTAAAACAAAGCTGGCAAATGAGAACTCTAATAAAGCTAGTGAAAGCAGCCGATTCAAGGGACGTGAGGAAAGTGAGTTGGAAGTGGGCAGAAAGCGCTGTTTTGAAGATAAGCCTCCTGTGGAAGAGCCACCTCCAAAGAAAGGTACAGTTTCTTCCATCGCTGAACCAGGGGTCTTCCAAAAAACCAAACTGATTCCTATTCTGGAATGGAAGCAAAAGGTTGTGAAGCGCAACCTTATGGTATGAGGAGAAAATCCCGTGTTATTCTGTAAATAGAAGTAACTGTAATGTAAATATCCCTTTTGCAGAAGGTCCTATGCTGTTCATTTTTGAATGCTTAAAATAAAGGCTTTTTGCACTATTTATTTCCTTTTTGCTGCTTTTTCCTCATCCACAGCTTAGCTGTAGTCCCTTCCTTTCTTGCCTTTCTCTTGCGAAATATGTGCAAGAGAGGAAAGCAATGCCTTGTTTGTACGAGAATGCTTGTCTTGGATGATCTCCCTCTGCCATCTTTAGGATCCAGTATTTATGCCAAATAATGTGACCACTGAATGGTATACGCATATTTGTATTACCAGAGACAGAGGAAGGGAAATACAGCTGATGTGGACTTTGTCGTACTTCAAATTGTAGTAGGCTTGTTATAATCATATGACTGAAGCTCTCATTTAAAAAGTTAATGCTAGTACTCTTGCAGCTAGGAATTAAAATGGATAACTGATACTCACAAGGTCAGCCTTGAGTTTTCTGTGAAGAAATACTGACTATTCAATCATGTTGAATGTTGTTTTTTTAATTTGTATTATAAGTGTCCAATTACTGTTTAATATATTTTCTTCAACTGTATTAAATATACACAATGTAACAATGAGCACAGGTGTGTTGTGCCGATTCTCTTATAGAATTTAGTTATCCTAGTAGCGTGAGCAAAATTTCATTAGAGACGATAGGTTATCTTGGTTTGAAGTTCAGGGTATTTACACCATTCACTGAGCTTTACGTCTCGTTTCCCACGTTTTGGGATCATGCTTTTTCCTTACGTGGTGCATAAGGAGCTTCTAGACTAAACATCACATACCTTCTTCCAGTCTTACTTCTCTTGCTTTAGTGTTTGCTTGTACATTTCAGCACAAAGCATTTAGATTACTTCTAAGTCTTCCAATGGAGGATTTTACTCTCCTTTGCTAGAGGTGCTGGGAGCAATTAAAACCCAAAACCTGGTTTGGGATTGAAGATGCCACTGCTGTTGCTTCAGAACGACTTCTAAATCACTTGGGGGCCATCTATGGAACTTGTTGGATGGGTTAAGAGGCCGTTTCCATGCAATCCACGTGTATCTGTGTGTAACGCTGGCTGTGTGTGGATGCTACAAAGTTCTGCTTTTCTGTGGTTGTAGCAGTAACAGGACTCTACAAAATTTCTGTGGAATATATTGTGCTGTCACAATCCCTAGTCATTTAAGTCTTGACTTATTTTTTAAATGCTGAAGCAAAGTATGCATGTTACTTAATGGACGTAGCTGGATTCTAAAGCAAGGAAGAAGTACAGCAGGAGTCACTTCTGATAGGAAGAAAATGCATGTAATTTTAGTTACTGCTCACTAGTTAAGGAAAAACCAGCCCCAAGCTAATGCAATGCTTATGGAAACTTGAGTCTGCAAATGTGTACCTTTTTCTGAGCAAGCTTTCTATGCAAAATAGTAGGTGTGGACAGAAGTAGGAATCCTCATAAGTTGTTTAGAGACCAACTGAAAAAAAGGAGACAGCAGATACCCACGCTGAAGTGATCAACTTTTCCCGGATTTTATCTTTTTAAAGTAAGAGCACCGTGAGTTTAAATGAAACTTCTCAGAGAACTGTCTAATACCTCTTAGATATATCTGTGTTATAGGGATTGCTGAAGCAGGGAAGGTGGAAGCAATATAGTTGAATTATCTATTTCATTCCCATGTTTCTTAAAACTAACCACATGTTCTACTAGTGTGCAGTGGAAGGTTGGAGTAGTGCCACGGTAAAAGCGTTCTTGCGGACTGAAAGCTCATTGCTGCAAACTATGTCTAGAAGTCTGAGGCACGTGATTACGAGTTCAGAGGGCTTTAACTCCATTTGTACTTTCAAATACCACGAGATGTGAGGGTATGGCTTTCATGTTAAGACAGTTTTTCATTTAGCAGTTGATACTTGGTATTGTGAACTATCTGATATTGTTTTTACTCATTGTGAGCTGCATTCCTTTTCTTGGTTTTTTTTTGCAGTTGTTGTGAAGGAGAGAAAGAAAAAGAGCACTCTAGAGCAAAAGAGAATTGAACACGTGACGCAGAAGTGCTCTGCGTACCATATGGAAGTACTAGCACTGAGGGAAAGAACTGAAACCTTGGAACGTCACTTAGCTGTGCTTGAAGAGCATTGCAGGAGAGAAGAAAATAAAAAAGAAGGTCTCAGTAAGCAGGTCACAAGCCTGCGTACTAAGCTCTCTTTTTCTGAAGAAACAGCTGCTGACCTCTGTGAACAACTTCGGCAGTGTCAAGCTGAGTATCGGGAAGTTGCTTCTGAGCTGGATGAACAGAGATCTGTAAATATGGGGCTAGAAGAAAAAAATGTTCAACTAAATAACATCATAGAAGTTGCCAAACAAAACATAATTGATAAAGTGTCACAAGTAAAAGCAGTGCAGACCAAATTAGGTGACTTATACAAACGTCACTTAGAGTCCTACGCTATCGATACTGACTTAGTCAATGTAGAGGATTCCTCAGGCTCTGAGGAAGATGAACCAGAGAGATCTCAAATTAGTTCTGCATGCCTTCAGTCACAGGCTTCTTCTATGTCAGATCTTGCACAGGACCGCTCCTTTTACCACGGTCTTGAAAGGATTTGGGAAGCATGCAAAAGTATAATTGATGTTTCCTCACAAAAAAGTCAGCGGATCGAAGCACTGCTTCAAGATGTTGAAAGCCTAAGGAAGGGACTGAAAGATGCTGAGAATTGTAATAATCAACTTGAAATGAAGCTAAGCGAGGTTACAAATCTAGATAGTCAGAAAGAAGATCTTATGCATCAGTTACAAGAGCAAATAGAAAAGAAAACCAGGGACTTTGAAAAAAAGGCTGCGGAAGATCACAGAGTAATTGCACAATTTGAGGAGGAAGTTGCCAACTGTGAGGTAAAAATAAGAGAGCTTGAATGTCTCCTGGAAGCTTTCAGAGCAAAGGAAGGCAGCGTGACAAAACTCGAAGAGTTACTTAAGGAAAAGGAATCCATTATTGTAAATCTAGAAACAGTTATGGCAGCTCTGCAGGAGAAGTCTGCTAATGAAGACACAAAGGTTGAAGAGCTAAATAATGAAAAAGCAAATCTGATGGAAGAAGTTGTGCAGCTGAAAAACAGCTTGGAGCAGATGAAACACTCTCTTTGGGAAAAGGAAAAGAGTGAAAAGGAGAAAATGCAAACTATAGAATCGTAAGTAACTCCTGAGATAACTTACAGCCCTTTGAGAACGAGCTAGAGTTAAAACTCGTTCTTGTGAACATCCCTTTGACTTAATGCTTTTGCATGTTTATCAGTAGCCAAGCTACTACTTTAGGATGCTTTGGTTTGCTACTTGAGTTCAAAGGGAAAACAGGAGCGTGCAAGGAAGCAAAGAGTAACTTGGGGATTTCTGGTGGTTTTGTTGTACATCCCTCAGAACAGAATCTGAAGTATTTGTAGCTTCAGAATCTGATTATGAGAGGCAAGCTGAAATTTGAAAGTAATTGTTTAAATCTTGTCACTGATCTAGATAGATCTAAGATTCTATTTTCAAGTAGAAACCAGCAGGCAGGGCCTGGATTAAGGCACAAATGCTGTTTCCATGAGATGCGTACAGTAATGTTCTTTGTCTCTTTATTTTTAACATAAGGCTTAAAAAGGCTGTTGCTGAGAGCTCTGTCCTTGTGCGGAGTTTGAAAAAAGATTTGCAGAGGAAAGAAGAAGAGTATGCAGACTTAAAAGACAAACTTCCTGATGCCAAGAAACAAATTCTGCAAGTACAAAGCGAGGTTTGTAGTCAAGTTTCTTCTGGAAGATTGTGCTTGGCATTCTGTTGTTAGAACTTGTTTGCTCAAACCTTACCTACGAAGCTTAAAAATGTGTCACGCTGGTGGGGCAAGCAGCAACGCTTAGTGAATGTTGCCGTTGAAGCTGTAGAGGAGACCAGAAGTCAAGACATGGTTTCATAAAGATAACAAACAGAGGAAAGTAAACTTTGTTTGTAGTCTTGAATAATGTTTGTGAAAAGAAAGGCTAATGGGCTTCTGGAGGGGGACTTGTGGTGATCTCTGTAGTAACTGTAGCCTTGCCTCTGCTATTTGTGGCAACTCCAAAACCTCAAACCTGACCCTTGTGAAAAGTGCTGATAACTGGGAAGAAAAATAGTGTTTACCTGACGAGAAATAGACTGATTTCCAGAGGCTCTTTAATATTAGGTTTGGGTTTTTTTCTTTATATTCATCTTTATGATATTAATGATTATAATTTAGTCATTAAGCGGGAAGGTATTTTACAACCGATTTTACTGGAACTTAGTTGGAAATATTATGGGAAGTGTTTAGGGTGGAAAATTGAGGCATAAAAATGGTTTTTGGTAACTTGGTTTACAGAAGTCTTAAAATAACTGTGTGCTTTACTTATGTTACAGGTGTCATCATTGCGTTCTTCGGAGAAATCTCTGAGGAACAGAATTGATGAACTTGAAAAGATTAAAAAACAGTTCAGTGAAGAGCTGGATGTCAAAAGGCTTGCTATCCAGCAACTTAGACAGGTACATGACTTTCATTAAGATTTCCTTGCTCATAATTTTTTTAAACCAATGATGCATGTTTTCCAAGCAGCAGGAACAAGTTTGCAGAAATTGGGGTAAAATAAAAGTAGCCAACTGAAATTAGTGATAGACCATGAAAGGTGTTCAAATAATTTCTCATCGCAGAGTGCTGGCAGATTGCTTTAAATACAATAAGCTGCATAGTAAATACATGGTTAATAGCTGCATATAACCTGATTCTGATGAGTGACAACTGTGTACGTTAATTGAAATGTCTCATCTCAAACCCTTCTTATCAGTTTGAATGCTTATTTGTACTTTATGAAAAACTGACTAATTCTAGACTGTCTTAAAAATTTGCTTGTTTCTACTGTGTATGCTTTTCTCTCAATGTGAAATATAGGAGCTGTTGAATAACAAGAAGTTGGAAGAAGTCACCAGACAATATGAGAAAATACGTGAAGGTCAGCCATTATTTTTCCTCTCTCTCTCTCTCTCTCCCTCTCTTTCTCTCCCTCTCTCTCTCTATCTCCGTGTAGTATCCATGTCAATGTTGTCACATCACTAATGACTCTGGCCAATCTTACACTTTTATATTTTAAAACGTGATTTGAAAACTCCAAACTAGATGTTTAGTAGTTAAGCACTGCTTTAAATGTTATTGTATGACTATTATCAAGTGAACTTGAAAGTAAAGCAGCAGATTTGGGAGAAGTCTCCGAGAAAGTGCAGATTTGCAGTGCTTTTTAAAAAGTCTGCTGCTCATGTGCTGTTTTAGTTGACCTTCTGAAGTAAACTCAACCTCTGAAATGTCAAGTTCTGCAATAACAGATTCTGTAGGCTGTAGGATGAACTTAGAGCAGTTGAACTACAGTCATTTTCTCATGTAATAAACTCCATATTCTGATTGTCCCTAGCACTGGAATTCTCACCTAAAACAAGTTGGTAAGACTCACTTAAGAACTCTGTATGTATCTGTATGTGAATATTTCAATAGAGATGCTCTATTTCTTTCAAGAGAGCTTTTGGTCATGGGGGAACCTCGACTTGAAAACTCCTCGGGAGAGGATAACGGGAACTAATAGGGAGTTCATCTGTAAATTTTCAAACCTCCAGATCTGTGTGCAAAAGAAAAAACAATTGAAGTTATGAAGATGACATTAGAAGAACAAGAAGAGACTCAGCTTGAACAAGATCAAGCGCTTGAAGCTCAATTAGAAGAGAATGAAAGATTAGCTTCAGGTAATCTTTCAGTGGAAAGGGAGCAGTGATGCATAAGTGCTTTAGATGTATTGTGATAGCCACTTCCATTTTCATTTGGCTTGGGCATTAATGTTCCATAGTAAACAACAAATTTGTACTTGTTAAAAGCTTCTGTTATTTCTTTGTTCTACAGCAGGCAAAACCTAAGTGGCTTTAGTAAAAAGTCATTAATGTGGTGTTTCAAATACACATTTGAAACGATAAGGTGTCTAACCTCTTTTTGTGTATTGAGTAGAACTGGAGACGTGGAAACATAGATGCAGAGAACTGCAGAACCAGAGCAATATTGACCGGCAGCAAAAGGACAGGGAAAGGGAAGAGGCAAATGTGAATGAAATCCATACAGAATTAATAAAGCTGCAAAAAGAGCTGAAGGTAACTTCACTTTAAAGTTGTAACTTCAACTTAGGAGACTACTTATAACATGATAAAGTAAACTGTTACACTGATGAAAAAATCTTCCTTTACAACCTGCAGTGCAGTGTGCAATAAGGACGAGGTACAGCTAGAAATATTAACTCAAAGCAAATTATAACTTAACATACATTTGTCCAAGCTTTTTTCTATTAGTTGCTTGGGCTATTTGTATAAGCTATCCAAATCAGCACCTAACTTTATCGCCGGGAAGCCTTTTTTTGTTGTGCTGAGGGTCTAATTTTAATTGGCCTTGGTTAAAAGAATTTTTTTTTTTCAAGTAGTTTCTCAGATGCTCTATGCTATATGTGAGTGTGTCTGACAGTAAGGTTGATTGTGATAGAAAAGGAGATAAAGTTGTTGTGGATTGGAGTAACGTTCTTGAGTACACATGGACTATTCCTACAGCATAAATTGTGTTACGTTTCTTTCTTTCAGCCCCAAAGGAGGTGCAAGTTTTCTACATCTCCTGCAAGGCAGCATAAAATATTAGACACTTTTAAGTTAAAATAGTTTTTCATGCAGTGACTTTTGTTGTAAGTTCTATAATGCTTGTGAGAACATTTATAAAGAGAAAAAGTTGTCCTGTGGAGTCCCTCCAGTCTGAATAAGAAATACTGAAAATTATTATTATTAAATGGAAAAGAACTGATGAGTATACAATACATGCACTGGGAACATTCTGTAGTAAAAACTGCTCATGTTTCTGTGATTTTGTAGAAACAAGTCTATTTAATGACGTCCTGGCTTTTAAGACTTTTATTCCTTAACCACTTAGTTTTTCATTTCTGATTCCTTTGAAATAGGCAAATGAGGCCAAGTATCAAACTGATAGAAAGAAGTGGCTGGAGGAAAAAGAAGGACTCCTGAAGCAGGTAAAAGAAGCTGAGAATCTTCGCAACAGAGAAATGAAGAAGTTTGCTGAGGACCGACAACGGCACGGAAAGCAACAAGCAGAAACTGTAAGTGACGAGGTCTTGGCAGAGTCATCCAGAGTCTGTAGTTTGGAGACAACTTCACGCCAAGTACTAACAGTATGGGAACGTAAGAGTAGCTTGTCCAAGTCCCCTTGCTTTCTTATGAAGCCTGTATGAGAATTGCTTGATTTGGAAAAGGGAGGAAAAGGAGGGTCACAAAAAGACAAAGCTTTCCTAACTACGTAATGAAATGTAACGTACGTGGGACTTAAATAAGAAAATTACAGTTGAAAAATAAATTACTGCTTGATGAGTCTAAGAAAACATTTTGAACAATAGGATTTGTTTGTTTTCTTTTCTGGAACACAGAAGGCCTCTAAGCCTTTATAAGGAAGAAAAAGGCAATGGAGTTTCCAAAGGAACCCCACAAACTTCTCTCCAGATACTGAATAAAACTGCTGGGTCAATCTGCTTCCTTTTTTTTGCTCCCTTATCACTTTCCAAGAAGTGACTGATAACAAAGTGGTTGCTTGAGCTGTTCACTGAGCTGTTGTCATGTAACTTTTCAAACATGTGAATCTGTATGGTGCACAAAACCTTTTTTTGCATCCGGAAGTAGTTAGTCCTGACTTTCTGGACCTGCAAGCAGCACAGAGGATGTGAGGAGACTGGTACTGTTAGTAATCACTAAATGAGCAAACCGAAGTGGAGGTTCTTAAATAATACCAATGATAATTTTTCACAAGGAGAGTTACAGAGATTGTCTAATAGAAGCATGGTTTTGCTTCTGTAGTTTGTAGTGCAATAGTTCTAGAGCTCCCGTGGATCTTGAAGAGATCATGCATTTACTAAGACTGTAAAACAGTGCTACCTACCAAACTGTAAGAACCCTTCAGTGTGTGCTAGTGCTGTTCATCGTTAATCTTTTCTTTGTTTAGGCAATACTTGTTGCCCAGCTGGAGGAAAAGGACAGCAATCTTCAAAAGTGGCGTGAAGAGAGAGATCAGTTAGTAGAAGCTTTGGAAGTGCAGCTCAAAACGTTGGCTGCTAATGCCGTGCAAAGAGAGAGAGAAATAGCAGAACTGAAACGATCGGCCTTAAAGGATTCAAGCAAGGTCAGCTCTTTTTTCTTCCTGCCTGATTGGCTACCCATAAATTCTGCAAAACGCTATGCCTGCTCTCTGTATTTTGGGTGTAGTTCTGTTCTTAAACACTGTCGTATTGACATCGCGTGCAGTGCAGCTGACCAAAAAAGCACCAGATTTTACTTCCGTTCTTCAGAAACAGGATTTCTGTTAGTGCTAGAGTTTCAAAATTTTTAGTAGTTCAAATGAACGGACGTCAGTTTGATGCTTTTGATCCCAAGGTTAGTCTGGACGTCTGTAACTTTTTCCCATAATTCCCAGCGTTTCTTGGTCCCAAGCTAGGCTCAATACTTGGTCAGATAGTAGTTCTGTCTCAGGTTTCTTACTTTCTTTGTTTTCTCTGAGCTAGTATCTACAATGGCATGAAAAGACGGAAGGAGATGTGAAGAGAGATGCAGGGAAGCATCAAAGGCAGAGGGGGAATGATCTCTGGAAGTTGCCTTTTTTATTTCACTGTCCAGCTTTAAATCAGGACAGCCAATCTAAGCAGTAGCTTAGATGGAACTTCAGAAGCTAAACAGAAGACTCTATGAGTTGTGATTTTTGAGAATGTTTGGATATCTCCTTCTGTGGGATGAGAGCCGTGCTCATAGCAAAACTTCCCCTACAACTGCTGACAATTCTCACAGTACAGAGGTCTTTGTGAACAAATAAAAACTCTTTTTATTCTTGTATCTTAAGAGAAAGGCTGAAGCACAAGAGTAGAAGAAAAGAAAAGAATTCAATACATATTGTAATACATCTTCCCAGGCAATAAGGTGACTACTGCACTTGTAGCAGTGACCATACAAAACCATGAAATGTTATTGCTCTTGATTAGCTTACTGTCTTAGCCTGCAATTCTGAAACGGTTGCTACTAAGTAACTGCAGTGCTGCTTGTGTGTGTTAGCTCCTTTTGCCAATCCTGCAACTCAACAATTTGTACGGTGTTTATTAGGATAATGAAACTGTGATAGAAGAGTTAAGAAAAGAACTGGCTGACAAAGATGACTTTATAAAGGAATTAAAACAACGCATCAGCCACAATAGCCCCCAGGCTTTGTCAGAAGTACCTTTACTTGAAGAAAGACAAGGTAGAATGGATCGTCCTGTAAATGAAAAGGTATGATTATATTTATAGAAAATATGTACTCAAAGTCTTGTTCACCCCTTTTTGTTCTGCTGCTTTCCTAGAGATACTGGAAATCTCCCAAGAGTTAGAATCACTTTTCTTAACATAGAGTCCTTTAACTACATATTCAGTGATGAGTGTTGGTTCTTTCTGTCTTTCACTCAGGCATGTGCTCTCATCCTCTCAGAAGCATTTTATTTACTGGAACTAAACCTCTGTATATATGCAATGGAACTTTTCCATGTGTTCATGTGTGGACACTAAAGATTAGGCAGAGGTTTAGTCTCTGGCATTCTAACATAGCAGCTGTGAGCGTGCGGAGAGTATGGGCTGAATGGATGACAAGATGACCAGCATTACAGATTTTGTCCCTAAGTAACATCTGACTTGGTCTCTTTTGGAGGTAGAGTACTGAATGAAGCTGTTGGAGAGACCCAGTAGGGTGAATCTGAAGATTACACGATGAATGGATGTTACTACCTTCACAGATTTGTGCTGTGTTTCAACTTACTTGTTCATGTGGTGTCTGGGCTTGAGATTCTACACTGGAACTTTAGAAAGCTCAAAGTATTTTGGAGGTGTGCTGCACAGCCTGATCTTCACTGATTTTAAATGTTCACAGGCTATGAAAAAAGAAAGCAAAACTAAAATCGGAGATGAAGAAAGTATTCCAGGAAGACGTGAAGCTAAAGGGAATTATTCATCAACTCGACGTCCTAGCAGTGTCCCTTCATTAAATGAATCTGAGGTTAGTATGCAACTTCAAATCTGAAAATGTGGTAGTTGTACTGATCTTGATAAAGAATGAGTAGGAAAAGGTCTCGAGTTCTCTACACAATTCTCAAGCTTTGTTTATCCCTTTCAAGGTGATCAGATCATCTGTTTTCATAGCCTTTGGTAGGAATAAAAGCTGTTGAAAGCATTGTGTGATGAATTCCTCTTATTTGCTGTTGAAAACTTTCCTCTCGTTGATGCTTATGACGTGGCTCATGATTAAATGAGTCACCTGGAAAGCAATTTACAGAGCCACTGAAATGGGCACAGCAAATTGAACTTGTTTTCTTCCCCTGCAGGATTTCTAACTTTGCTAGCTTTCGCAAAGTAGCAGTTCTATGTATTTACGGCAGTAGTAGCAGCCATCTGCCATTTCCTGATGTCCCCAGCAGCCCGCCTTCCATGTTCTGTTCAACATCTGAACTTGCTTTTGATGTGCTAGCTACTAGCTGAATTCCTGCCATAGAGAAGGAGGAGTCCAGGTGATCACAGCTCTGACTCTGTTGTTCCTGCCGAGAAAAGCAGGGTTGGGTGGATCTCTGCAACTCTAGTGTAGAAGAGGAAGGGCAAACTGCCTAAAACTAAGCTGCACGATAATAAGGCACTTGAGTCAAAAGCTTCTGTTCCTGCCCAGTTCTGCAGCAGCAGAGTTGAGATGAAGAAAATCCTGTCAGTTAATTGTGGAAAGAGAATGGTTGTCTGTGCCCTTGAGAAAAATGACCTGTAAAGCATCAGGCTCAATGCAACATGGAAAACTTTTTCTGTTACCTTAGATTGGAAACAATAATTTTAATTGTAACAGGTTCTGGGAAAGAAGGGCTAAACTCTGCTGTAACTGAAAGAGACTTCTTCTTCTGTTAGAAGGGTTCTGTAAGCTAACAGCTGGGATACTGCGTGTTTGCATATCCTTTTCCAGATGCATGATTGTTTTTTAATCTCATGGCTTCCCTAACACTTGCACTTCAAATTTCTCTGTGCTATCAGGAGCATTTGGAAACTGACCTCAACTCTTCTGAAGCATCCACAGAAAATGGAAAAACTAGTCGGTTCCCAAAACCAGAGGTGGAAATCCAACTGTCACCTCTGCAACCTGATAAGATGGAGATAAAGCAGCGCGACAGCATGTTACCTGCAAGGGTGAAAATGCCTAGGACAAGAAAGAAGAGAAAAAGTGATGACATGGATGAGGTATGACCTACACCAAACAGAAAACGAAATATCTGATGCCTTTCTACCATTCCTCATTTAAGCTTTAAAAAACGCTACTTCTATCTCAGGAATGTGGTTGAAGCATTTAATTGATGAACCTTGGCGTGGAGAGTCGAAACTTTAATGAAACTAAACTAATAGCCAAACTGGGTGATAATGATTTAAGAGAAGGGAAAGAATTTATCTCAACTCCATTGTGAATTTTCTTTGAAAATCCGTAGACATCAGTCAGCTTTTTAGACTTCTTATACGTTTGCTTTCTATTTTGTCTGAAATATCTGAGTGTCTCCTCTGACTTGTCGACATGCAGTTTTGCTTCTTATGAGTCTTGGGGAGAAAAAAGTGCACTCTGTATGGGGATGGCATCGCATCACAGGATGTCTAATACTGATATCTTAATAAGGCTACCAACCCGTTTGTGCACTTGAAAGTTTGTTTAGTATTTGATTCGCATTGGAATTGTTACTACTTGCAAATACCTCCCTACTACTGAATGCAATAGCGTTGAAAGTGTTTGCTTTTGTGATACACCTAATGAAAAGTGAATCTTTCTAAAAGACTTGTGGCTAAAACTTGTCTTATTTTCCCAGGATTTTGTGATAAGAGAGAACTCGAAAAACACAAAGTCTGCCATGGCTTGTAATTCATCCTCTACAAGTGACGAGAAAATGGTTGGTTTTTGTTCTAGTTTGGAAGCTAGTTTGGGACTTTCTGTCATAGTGTGGCCATTTGAAGGGAGTAAACATTCTTATGCAGCAGCGTCTTATCCTTATTTGTGTAGCTGAATGGGAATCTTTAACTCTTATGACCTCCTCCTATTAAATCCCATGAGCTTATCATAGAGCAAGTCGGTCTGTCCCAAGAGTGTATAATGGCTGGGCTGTAGTGTGGAATGATTTGGTGGAAAGCATATCGCAGACTGAGTAGTTGGGAGGAGAAGTCTGAGCGTATTATCATGCGCTTTTGTAAGTGAAGCCCTTGTATTAAGCTGAGATTCGTGTGATTTATATGCATGGGAATTACTAAAAAGAGATGTTTTAATGTCTTAGCAGTATCCTTGGCATTGTCAGAGTGTGAAGAGTAGGTTTTTCCCAATCTGTTTTCTACCGTTTTGTATTTTTGTTTATTTTTTTATAGTTAGAACAGCTTATGTAAGAAACATCTCCACAGCTTGGGATTAACTTTTAAAGAAACTACTGCTTCTTCAACAAATGTTAAGAAACTTATGCCTTGGAATTGCTGAGGCTTTGACAACTCCCTAAAGGGTATAAAATTGTCTACGTTACTTACAGTTGTAATATCATTAGCATAATAAACAGAGGTGTCAGTAGCAAAGCTCAAAATGTCGGCTTAAGATAACACGGACCTAAAATAAAGCTTAAACAATGCTCTTATTTCTTGTTCACGTGTCTGTTAAACAGAAATCCAGAAAAGAGTACTTCCTAAGAAAGCGAGTGTGTACTTACAGTAGAAGATTGACTAGCAGGAGTGATGGAACTCTACAAAAAGTTGGAGATTTTCTTCAAAGTACTCCTTCTTTTATTCACTCTAAAGGTTGGTGTAGAACAAGTAAGATTTATTCCACCTTCTGTAGGCACTGCAGAATGGCTTGTTTCTGCTGTAGGCTATGAATGTATATATTCTTAGAGAACTTGTCTGCCATGTTACGTTGCTCTTCAACTTATGAAATAAATGCATTTATTCATCTCTTCTGAGATTCATTACTACTTGAATGAAAATCTGCAAGTATGCAGAGGAAGTTGACTCCACCTTGTGCTTCTGTCAGCACAAAAGTTAGGCCTGTTGTTTAGCTCCTGCCAAAGTTCCTCACTTCCAGCAACTTCTGAGTCATGTTTGTTTTTCACACCCTTGATGGACCATTGCAATTTCTGAATATTTTAATTTAAACTTGATGTATCACTTATAAACCAAGTTTATAATGAAGCTTTTGGCATTTGTTGATATAAAGACTCACAAAATCTGTAAGTTGGTTAGTTTATGAATCAAAACAAATTTCTTCTAGCCAAGAAGCTGATGGCAGCCGTAAGCTCCCCAAAATCTCCTGAACCAGAAAGTCTTGGAAAGGAGGAGTTGAAGCCAAAAAGATCCAAAAGGAATCTGTATTCAACTGACATTTCCTGCCCTCTAGATATACCTGCTTCTTGGGTGAGCGATTACACATTACTATTCTGTCCAATGTAATGCATTGCTGTAGTCTTGTCTCAACATAAACTACTCAGGAGTCCAACAAACTTGAAGATTTCACCTATTTGCAGGAGGAGGTTGAAAGTGCTGAGCTATTTCTTTGTTCGACCTAGTCATTCTTGTTGGTCTTCCTGCAGTTTTATTTTATTTTCTCTTTGAAGATCTCTGTATTTGGCTGCTGGCTTACAGCAGCCTATGTAGGGAATGTAGCAATCATGGAGACGTCTTCCAATTTGGAATCACAGTTACTTACAGTGTGTTGGGTTGGGATTTCTCTACTACAGCTATGCTTTTCTAAAGCACAACTTAAACAGCTCTTTAGGTATGCTGAAACTGCGTTGTCCTGCCTAAGCCAACTTGTCAAGGATCTGAAGTGCCAGCACTTGATGCACCATTTCAGAAAGCAATTTTGTGACTCTGCCAGCAGCTATGGTGCTGAGAGTTCTTGCTCTGTTGGAGCCACATCCTTCAATTATGTTAGAGTCCTTTTTCTGTTCAAGATAGTGTTCACTTGCCCACACTGTAACATCCCACTGAATTTTCTGTTGATTTGATGGATGAGGGGGGGCAGAAACCAAAATGGGTTTTGTTAGAGCATGAAGGAAATGAGACAATTTTTTCTCTCACTGTACTTCTGAGAGCATGGAACTGAACAGAGAAGTGAATTGCTGGGCAAGTCATAGCTACAGGGATTTAGGCTAGAAATGTTTTCTGAACACCCCATGTTTCACAAAACGTGCATTAGAATGCTCATTGGAAAATAAGTATTTTAAAGTGAATGCTGCCTTCAGGTTTTCTTTGGGTGTGGGTATTTTTTAAAATAAACAGCATTTTGTACATTTGTCTTATTTGTTCCTTCTGATTAAGCTGCATTAAAACAATCTCTGTATCCTATAGAATCTCTGTATCCTATAGAATTCTGATTAAAAGATAATAAGCAAATGCCATTCTGAAATCCATTTAGGGGAAGAAATATGTCTGCATGGGTCATTGTCAGTCCTGTGTAAAAAGATGAGTAACTTCTGAAATATTTTCTTCAGGTTTCTGTGGAACAGAACAAGAAGGAAAGCGACCATGTAATCATCAAGCGACGACTACGATCCAAAAAACGCTAAATAACCTTGAAGAAGCATGTTTGTTCCACTTAGTCAGGACTTAGTTCTATTATATTGTTATTGTTATACCTGGTTGTTATTGAACGTTAACAGTTGCTTAGTTGTGCTCTTAGGTTTGTATATAGTATAGTATATATAGGTGTATAGTGTCTTCTGACGTTTCAAACTGACTCTTGAAGTTGAAATAAATACCAGTTTTCTTGAATTATGTGTTTGGTGGTTTGTTTTTTTGTTGTTGTTGTTGTGGAGGGGAGAGGGGAAGTTCTTTTTTTTTTTTTTTGCTTCTTTTGTTTTTTGTTTGTTTTGCCTGCCCTGTATAGGAATGGTGTCTTTAGAAGTGTTTGTTATTTACCCATTGTGCAATAGTAATAACATACTTGTTCAGGATGGCCTGAATTGCTGTTTTCAGGTGACTGGTGTACTTAGCAGAACTTTGTGGGAGAGGGATGGGATGAGCACATGATAATGCTTGATTTTTGAATCTTTTTAAAGAATTTTCTTTGGAGAGAAGATAGTGCCAGTTCCTCAATGTGGAAGACAGGCGCCATCTTCTTTCTCACCTCTTCATTCAAATACAACAGAGAATAAGCTGCCCGTCTCTCAAATTTGGCTTTCCTTCCTAAGTAGAGATGAATGCATTTGTCGTGAAATCTTGTTTAATGTTTTCATAGGTGGTTTTACGCTTTGAGGTCCTTTGTCCTTCTGTCCGGATCTTCTGCTTTCTCCCACCTGTGGTTTGGTTATCTATCTAGACTGACCTTTTTCAGGGCTAGAGTTGAGCTCTTTCAGGACTTGAGAAGAGTGCATCGCTGATGACTCTTAGCGAGGTGGTAGGTGAGCGTTTCTGCATTTTATGCAAGTGTCATAGCTGGAGGCATAATAAATACACAAAGTGAAAGTCATGGCACAGTCTTAAACAGTGGGCCGTACTTAGCGTATTGCTTCTTTGCCTTTCTCAGAGTTTTGTCTGCTTTGTTCCACGCTCAGCACAAGTTCAACCAGCTGCTCATCTTGCCCCCATCTTGCTCTTCTGTACAGTTCAAGTTAATTTTAGAACCCATCAATACATGCCTGTCGAGCCGGACTGTTCCTCCCGTTGGGCAACCTTGCTCTTGCCTGCAGAGAGATTCACGGTCCATCACGCTGCTTTGAATGACGGCTTGATTGCTTGTCATTAAATCACCAAATAAGCTTTGAAACCAAGAAAAATCTACAAGGTAAGTGCAGGATAGGAAGCACGTTGAATTCCTTGTGGTATGATTTCTTTGTTGATTTGATTGTTCTTTTCCCCACCAAATGTAAAATGTCGTAGTTTCCAATATTTTCTTCCAGCTCTTGTGGGCAAAAATGTTGCACGTGGAACAGCTGTAACAGTGGGTTTTCCTTGTTGGGTTTTTGCTCCTTTCCATGAAAGGAGAGCCGAATATTTTGGGGAGTCTTCTTTGTGATAGGACAGCTTTAAGTAGGCATGCTAATACCTGAGCTTCTTGGGGCTCGACTTGTGCTGTGACTGAAGAAAAGTCGAGCTATAAACAAGAAGTGCGTACGTGGGTGAGCACGTGCGTCTGCATGCGTGTAGGCCAGCCGGCGCGGCGCCCGCACGATGGCGCTGCGGCCCTTCTGATCCCGAGTCAGCAGCAAAGAAGTGCTTTGCTCCTTTCCGACGCGCCCGCATCTCGGCGCGCTTAGCCGAGCTTCGTGGAGCTATGCTGCTGCTAGTGGAGCTCCTTCAGCTCCTGCATTTCCCTGTCACCTGTAGGGAGCGTCTGTACTGCAGCGCATTCCATGTCTCTCCCCTCTGTCACTTCTGGAGCTACATTTCGCACACTCGCCCTGCTGAAGAGATGTACTGCCTATACAGTGTTGTTTCAGAACGGTGCCCAGCACTTCTTGGGCTTCTGTGCCATTTCCTGTACCTGGAAAGGATTGAAAAGTACATAGCAAGCTCGTCTGAACCACCTGGGGGCAAAGGTTGGGCTGCCCTCTGCGCGCTGGCACCCAGTGCCTGCATTGCTTGAAGGTTTTCCGGTTTTCTCATGAACATCTAGTGTTGTTCCTCAGAACATCTGTAACAGTCGCTAAGGCATCCTCTTGAAAGCTCTCTGGAGAGTGGAATTATTACCAAAAAGTGTATATTTGCAGAATATTTACTTTACCTCTTTTTGGGATCCTCTCAAGTTGGGAGGATTGGCTGATACGCCTGAAGGCTGTGCTGCCATTCAGCGAGACCTGGACAGGCTGGAGAGCTGGGCAGTAAGAAACCAGATGAGGTTCAACAAAAGCAAGTGTAGGGTCTTGCACCTAGGGAGGAATAATTGCATGCACCAGCACAGGCTGGGGGATGAGCTGCTGGAGAGGAGCTCTGCAGAGAGGGACCTGGGCGTCCTGGTGGACAACAGGTTGGCCATGAGCCAGCAGTGTGCCCTCGTGGCCAAAAAGGCCAATGGCATTCTGGGGTGCATTAAAAAGAGCGTGTCCAGCAGGTCGAGGGAGGTGATCCTCCCCCTCTACTCTGCCCTGGTAAGGCCTCATCTGGAGTACTGTGTCCAGTTCTGGGCTCCCCAGTACAAAGAAGACAGGGACCTCTTGGAAAGAGTCCAGCGGAGGGCCACAAAAATGGTGAAGGGCCTGGAGCATCTCCCCTATGAAGAAAGGCTGAGGGAACTGGGTCTGTTCAGCCTTGAGAAAAGACGACTGAGAGGGGATGGAATCCAGGTTAATAAATACCTGAGGTGTGGGGGCCATAGTGGTGAGGCCCGTCTCTTTCCAGTGGTACGTGGAGACAGGACAAAGGGAAACGAAGCTGCAGCAGAGGAAGTTCCTCACGAATGTGCGCAAGAACTTCTTTACGGTGAGGGCGACGGAGCACTGGAACAGGCTGCCCAGGGGGGTTGTGGAGTCTCCTTCTCTGGAGATATTCAAGACTCGCCTGGATGCCTACCTGTGCGACCTGCTGTAGGGAACCTGCTTTGGCAGGGGGGTTGGTCTCGATGATCTCTTGAGGTCCCTTCCAACCCCTACAATTCTGTGATTCTGTGATTCAGAACTTCAAGCTTCATATCAGGATCGTGATGAAACAGTTCATACGTACCAGTGCCAGCTATAACTTGTTTGCCTGTTGCTGCTGACTGACATCTCAGAGGAGCTTATGGACCTATCCTTTATCTTACATGCTGGGGAAATTCCTGCCGCTGAAAAAATAAATAGGCAGAAAAGAGATCCTCTGTAGTTTAAGATCAAGTATGGGAGATCACCTTTGCTAAGGAAGAGTTTGTTTTTGAAGTTGCTGAATTTAACATTCATAGATCCCCCTATTAAGTTCATCTCTAGTTTTTCCCAGAAACATTGATGTAAAACAAAAATGTGATTCTACTCTGGGAGCTTAGAATGCATGTCTAGTAAATGCTACAATCTCCTTTTATTTCTGAGTCATCTACGGGATTGAGATTTCTCCTTTTGAGAAACAAAGTTTGGATGTGTTATGGTACAAAAATTCCAAATTGCACCTTTCCTGCTGGATGCTGAAGACTTCCTGTGCTCTGCGATTTACTGTTGAAAGAAGGTGTCATTGTTTCCGGTGGGATGGAATTGTGTTGCTTCACCATGTCTAGTGACTATGCTATGTTTTGGCTCTATGAGAGAAACAGTGTTGATAACACATTGATGTTTCTAGTTGTTGCTGAGCTGCGCTGCACAGAGCTGAGGACCCCTCAGTCTGTCCCACTGTGCTGCTGATGAGGAGCTGAGAGGCACAGGGTGCCCAAGGAGCTGGCCAAGGCGATATTCCTTGCAGAAGGAGAGTTTGCAAAGGAGGAGGAGTTAATCTCTGGCTCTCTCTTCAAGTGCTTGAAGACTTGCCGGGCACCTGTTGGTGGGTGGTGAGCGATTGCTTGCTTGTGCATCGCTTGTTACATACATATATATGTATGTCATAATTATTTTGCTGCTCCTTTTCTCCATCTTCGTACATAGTTTTATTTTCACCCATGAGTTCTACTTTTTTTTTTTTTTTTTTAATTCTCTCCCCCATCCCACTTGGACAACATTTCCAACTGCTTGAAGTGTGTTCTGTATTAGTCTTTTTCATTGTAAACGTGATGTCTTGGTGTCACTGTGTGCCAGATGGGGGAGCGTGAAAATACGGGGGGAAAAAAGCTGGAAAAGGACAGGTGTACTATCTATTAAGGTGAAGTATTGTACCTCATGCGCAGGTACGGCTGAGAGACCTCATTGAACGTGGGTAATTTTGACCGTATCTGGGGAAAGCTGTTCAGTAATGCTTTCATGTGCCTGTGGTTAACCAAGAAAGATGTAGGTGTTCTTCTCTGCTCCTGTTTGAAGCGTTCTAGCCTGGAGTACACATTTCAGAGTCTTTTCTATCCATCAAGTCCCAACTACAGCTAGAACAGGTAATATTGAGGCAGAGGAGGCCTCCGCAGCGGGGTGCTGTGGTCTCCTGAGCTCCCCGTGCCACGAAACGGCAGGATAAGGGTCGCCGGGTCCCCGGAGGGGGGGAACTGGCAGAGGGGCTGCCCCTGCCACCCCAGGCTGCCCCTCGAGGCGCAGCAGGCGCATGCAGGCCTGCCTTCTGCTTCTCAAGCGAGAAATCACAGCGCGAGAGCAGGATCCTGCTAAATGCCGCTTAGCGAGCAGCCATCGCTGCACGTCAGTGAGGCGGCGGTTATGAGACGTGCGGCCCCTTTGGCGGCGTCGGCGGTTTGCGGTTGCCTAGCGACCTGCGGGAGCGACCGTGCTCGGCGGAGGTCCGTTTCTTTCCCGTAAGACGGCGTTTGCTGGAGCTGGGGCGGTATTTCAGGGCGGGCTTTCCCCTGTTTGAAAGCTGTAGGGAGAGGGAAGGGAACGCCTGACCCGTTCCCTTCAGCGTGACTTTCGGCGATGTCTGCCTAGCCCTGTCCGACTCGGTAGCTGCGTTTTGCTGGTCGGGTAGGAGGGCTGAGCTGTGTGTTGCTCCATGCCGGCTTTTTGTGCTGCTCGCGGAGATCAAAAACGTGACTGCGTGAGAGGCAGCGCTGTCAGCGAGCGAAGGGCCGTGCCCCAGCGCTGGTCCCATCGGCCGCTTTAACCGCTGAAGTTTATCAAACGTTTCCTATTCCCTATTAGCACTTACGGACACTGTATGTGCGCTGCTGGAGCTTGGCGTGAGGGTTTAGGGTTGCAAGGCGGCTGAATCGCTGTCCAAGCTGTAGGAAGCCGGGCAGCACCAAGTGTTAGGGTGCTTTTTGCCGTGGTAGATGAGTGATATCCTGACAAGCTATTTCAGAGGGCAAATATAAACTGCAAAGATGGCACCTGTGGTATCAGAGGAAGAAGTAGCAGGAGAATGAAGTGTGGGCAAAATACGCGGGTATTTGTATGTCAGATGTGCGTCTTAAGGGTTATTTTGGTGTCCTGTCACGCTGAATCAATTACACTTTCCTTTTCTGTAGCAGATCACTGCTGAGACTGAGATGCACTGAAGGAGTTAAATTGCGGATTTAAAAGCCAACAGTTGTACTCTGGCATGAGGTTTTCTGATGTTTAGTATCCTCTTAATACCAAAGCTACCTGTTAGACTTCACAGTGCCTCTGAGTCCTGCCTTGTGTTCAGCTGCATTGGGCTATCCTTTTTCATACCAACGATTGATTAGGTGCCACAGGGATAAGCCATTGCAATGTTCTACTGCGATAAGCTTTTATTCCAAAAGGAGACTCGAACTGCAAAATGAGATGACGGGAAAGGTTATGTGGAGCGGGCCTGCTTTTACTAAATGGTATCTATGACTATTTCCATCAGCCATCATGGTTCTAGGAAGGCAGTGCTACATGCAAAAGGCTTTTTCCCGATGGGCGGTTGTGGTGTGATTTAGTCTGACAGGCAGCTCGGCACCACAGGGTTTGCTCCTTGTAGGGAGATGGAGGGGAGAATAGGAAGAAGCAAGAGTCAGTCCACACACACAAAGCAAACTGCAGATATCACTTAGTCTCGTATTTCGTAACTGAGCTTAGGAACTCTGCATCATGCGTTGAAAGAGCAACGAATAATTTCTTTTTGTATCATCTTGCAGAATGGAAACAAATTCAGGCAAAGATAAACTTTCCAGACCATCCTATGTTGCCAGCATGGAGCTATGTGAAAGACCAGGACTGGTAAGCATGGAAGATATTAAAACATGAGTGTACTGCAGTATTATTTGTTTTGAAACTCTAGGCTCTCACAAGGAAGCTTAGCAGGGGCCAAAGCACTTGTGAAAACAGAGTGAAATATTCGTGCTTCCCGTGTCATCAAATGAGTCTGTTACAACAGGCTGATGAAAAGAATGCTGTGTAAATGTGCTAATCATCAAAGAGAGGATCTAGTCAGATTTGTAACTTCCAGCTCTTTCAATTTTAGACGTCTAGTTTGGAGCCTAGGGGACACATACAAGTTTGCCTGCGCATTAAGCCCTTTACAGCACTGGAAAGAGCAAATGGATCACAGGTAGGACATTTAGTTAATCTTAACACTAAAAACAAACAAACAAAAAAAGCAAACTACCAAACAAAAGAAAACAAACAACCCTTAACGTATACTTGTTTACTTTTCCCCTTATGATGATCTTTTAAAACACGTTTGATGCCTGCATTACTTGTGCTTCCTTTTAATAGGGGTGTGTTTCACTTGAGGACTCAACAAGCGTTATACTGAAACCCCCTAAGAGCTCCTGGAGTCGACCGACTGAGAAAACTGCAGGACAGGCGATACAGAAATTCACCTTTTCACGAGTAAATGAATTTTCTTTAAATGCCTCTAAGTTATTTGTGGAAGATGTTGCTTGTCTTCTGTTACTTAATATACAACAAACAAGTTTTTCTTCAGAATTCTCTGTATGATTATAAGCGTGTATCTGACTGCTACAAGTATGTAAGGATTGCTTAAACAATCTAAAGAGATTAACCAGCTTCTTGGTAACGTTCAGGTGTTTGGACCTGAAGCAACTCAAGAAGAATTCTTTGAAGGTACAGTGAAGCAGCCAGTGCTAGACTTCCTAGAAGGATGTAATCGCCTTGTATTTACGTATGGCGTTAGAAATACTGGGAAAACCTACACATTCCAAGGTAAGAGTAGAAAAGTTTTTTCCTTGAATTAGTTTCTTAAAGCAGGATTTACTTCTAGAAGAGAGAGATGTTTTGACTTCTTACCTAGTGACTCAGCAGGCTTTGTACATTGCCTTCTATTGAATATTAGTAGCCTTGAACAGTCTTCTTCCATGACATATATTACTAAAGTGACAGCTGTAGTCACTACCCGAATTTGCGTATACGTGCAGTGGTAGTCCTTTGTAAGCCAGCAGGAATTTCAGAGAGATGTGCATGACTTCCTTGTCCAAGTACTCCAAATCTCAGGGCGAAGAGAAAGCTGTGAAAACAAACGATCAGTCTGTGAGAAGGGTGCAAATCAGCAACTTTGGTTTTGGTTCCTACAGTGACATTATGCATCTTAGATGCTGTTTTTTATTTGAAGAAAGTATGTCTGAGTTTGTTGGATTTATCGTAGGCAGAGATTAAACATTTTGAAACATTTGAGCAGGCTATTTCCATCTTTTTTCAAGTTTCTGGGTTTAGTAATAACAACGTCATAGAAGCTTGTCTTTTTTGAGCTCTAAGAAAAGGCAGTGGGGAAAGAAGTTGAGTTCCTTGAGCAATAGTTACAAGGCTCCCAGGTATTGGTTAGTAAGGTTGGTGGGATGAATACAGTGGTGTTACAGAGATATCTCTCTGGTTGTATGTCAGGATTATTTCAGAGAGGGGAGGAAGCCTGGAAAACAGTTGAAAACTTGCATATTTGTTAAATGTGGGATTTTGCTGCATTTTCTTTTCCCCCTTCTCTTATGGCTAAGCTGATGCAGTATATCTTGGCTGTTTTCAAGTGATGCCCTGTAATGTCTAAGGAATGGGTTGTGTTTCGCTAGTAACACTGCAAACGCTGCTTCAGACTGTAACTGGCCTGTACATTTTTTGTGCGTGCCTTGAGATTCAAATCAGTTATCTTCGTCTTCGTTTATTTTGTACGTTGCTCATGATAATTACTGGGGCCTTTCTTTTGCTTACAGGGACAGAAGATGATGTTGGTATTTTGCCAAGGACGTTGGATATGTTGTTTAAAACTATTGGAGGAAGGCTATACACAAAAATGGATCTGAAACCTATTCGGTGGCGAGATTACGTAAAACTGACTAAAGACCAAGTGAGAGAAGAAACTGCTCTTAAAAATTCATTGCTTCGTCTGACAAAAGAGGTAGGAGACTACTTCATAAAGAAACGATGAGTACATGCATCTTGAGGGAGCTCAGTGTGATCCTGTGCATTGTGTGATGAAAGGGGCTTGTGTGTTCTCATGTAGTTGTTTATTCATCTTTCTGTTCCTGTCAAAAAACAATGAAGCATCTTCTTAGTGGCATGCCACACCATAGTGGGGTATTTCAGTTGTGGAGTTAGATTGATCTTATTGAGGAGTTAGTTAAGTGTGCGTCAAAGGCAGGTGGCAGTCAGGTTCTTTCTGAATAACTTTGAGAGCCCAGGCACGTGTTAAGTCTGGCTGCAATGATCTGTAAGTATGGCGGGGGGAAACAACACCTGTCTTCTACATGTGCATGAACCAAAGCTGTGTAAAACTGTTCCAGGTTTAGTGAGGATGTGGAAAGAAAATGCGGTGAACAGCTGTATGCTGATCTTAACTCTGTAATGGAGTAGGATGAGATGTGATCATGTGCTAGAGGTGCCTCCTCTGGTTTCAAGAGCCATGTTTGTAGGTAGATCACTTGACCTGATAAACTGAGTAGCTGCAAGCTTTGCTGCCTACCCAAAGCCAGATCTGTGTGTTGTGTTGATGAAAATTTCCCAATTTTTCTTCTTAAGCATACTGTGTCTGGTAGGTGAGACTCCTCGTCTTCACTTTGGTTAATGGGAACTTCTTTCTACTTTTGTGCTTTAAAAAGAAAAAGAACCACACACTCAGAATCTGAAGCCTGGGAACTGATTATATGTGTGTGAACATCATAAGTTCTGGATGTTGGGAACCATTTTGTATTATTAAGCAGTTTGGACAAAGAAAATAGTATATTTACAAAGTTTAGAGTTAATTTCAGTTGTGTAAGACTTTGACAGCCTGTGTTAAGAAGCAATGAGCTGCTTACCTACACTAAATGATCAATTATTCTACCTTAACGTTAGTTTCCAAGAGTTGACCTAATAAGCCATAAGGTATGGAAGTCCTCAATTATGAAAATGCCAAAAAGAAAAATATTTCAGGAATCCTAGTCTGATGAAATCGAGGGTAATATGCAGACTACAACCGAGCTGTTGAAAATCATTCTGTGAAGTAACTCCTTCCAGTTCGGGATTCTCCTCCAATTTTTCTTTTTTCCCCCTGTATCGGCAAGCTGTGGTATGTTATAGCAAAGGAATTGTCAGGAATGAGTAGTAAGGTAAAAACAGGACTTAAAGCAGGAGTGTATGAGTGCACTGAACCAGTTGTAATGTACAGCCTGGATTTTGGTGTTGGCATATTGAAGCTATGCTGTATTGCTTTCTGGGAGGGCCATATAGATGTATATAAAAAAAAGAAAAAAAAAAAGACAAAAACAAAAACAAAACCAAACAGGCAACAGGTGGTGTGTTGGTGCTGTACTTCAATAATAAATCCAGAAGTCTCTGTTTTCTTTTGCAGGTAGACCATCGCAATAGCCCTAACGGCAAAGCACCGGCTGATTCTAAGGGTATGTTTTGTATTAAACAGTACAGAAGCTTTTCTAACCGCTAAGGTCAAGAACTGGTTCCTTGCTAATGTTAATAATAAAAGGATTATTTGGCTTTTATTTGTGATGGATTGGAATAAGGGGCAGGACATCTGGGCAGAAAACAGAAGGGATGAAGTGGTTAGGAGACTACTTGGACGTCTAGCATAACCTGGTGTTAAGCACGAGGTGTAAGTAAAACGAAGAGAAAGAGTATGGCTTGTGATAAGATTCCTAGTGATATTCTGACAGGCTTTTAGGGCATTTAAGAACTACATTAAAAAGCCTTTGAAGAGTTCAGAATATTTCTAACCCAACTAGACACGTTAGATTAGGTTTTGGAAGTGAAAAAGCAAGCTCTCAAGCAGATGTGTCTTTGCAAAGGTGTAGGGCAAGCGTATGACTACCAGATGCTCTGTGTGTGTTTAGGAGGAGGGGGATGTCCGTGGTTTTTGCCTGGGAAAAGTTTTCTAATTAACAAGACTGCTGTAATCTTAGTTGTTACTAATTTTAAATGCAATTAGTTTTGCTGTCTCTAGATTGACTTGTAATATTTTCTACTTTGCAGGTGTAGGAAATCTCTCAAAAGGATCAGAACAATCTAGCAGATTATTTCTAGATAATTTCTCAAAGTTCTCTGTTTGGGTTTCATTTTTTGAGATTTACAATGAATGTTTTTATGATTTACTGGCTCCTATGTCAGAGGACAGGAAAAAAAAGACACTTGGCCTTGCTCCAGACAACAAGGGATATTCTTACGTGAAAGGTAACTGGAGTGCTTTGCAAATCACCAAGCTTGTCATGGAAAAGTGTCATTTCTGTAATAAAGTTTCTTCTGAGATAGAAAACTCTTAAATGTGTTCAGTTTAGCTCTGGAAATGTCTGCTTGAATGCAGAGGCATACTGTATCTTGTCCTTTTCCATGGGAGGAAGAATCTTAGTCTTATCTCTCATCAGCTTATCGTGTGTCTGAAGCAGACTTAATACAATATTTTCTTGTGTTGACTAAGTGTATTATTCTTTGTTTGTATACCTCATTTCTTGTTCACTTTTCCTTTTGCTAATGAAGCTCACAAAGTCACTTTTCCTTCTTCTGAAAGGTCTGCAGTGGGTTCAGGTCTCTGATTGTGAAGAAGCTTTTAGACTTTTTAAACTGGGACAGAAACACCGGAGTTTTGCAAGCACAAAGCTGAATGCTTGCTCCAGCCGAAGGTGGGAGACTTTGACTGAGGTTGGGTATAAGATGGTGTGGGGAAGAGGGATAAGTGAAAATACTGCCTGTGGCTTTTGTAGGGCAGAAGGCTTTAGAAAGGCTTGATATCGAGTGTTCCATTAGATATCCTGTAACTGCATGTGATTCTAGTGCTTGAAACAAGATGGATTAGTCCTTCAAGCAGATAAGAGTGTACAAAAGCCAATTGTTTTATCAAAAACTCTCAGCAGAATAACTAAGCCTTCTTCCGTCTAAGCACTGGTGGTTTGGGGGAGGGAAGAAAAGCAAAACAAGCTGAGATAAAAGTCTCTTTAAAATTCTTACTGCATCCAGTGGAATTATGAAGTTAATTGAATCTCAAGTAGATCCAGCAGCATTTTGACTAGATGTTGTAGATTTTATTAAATATATGTATTTCTGACTGTTGATCTTCCTTCATTTCTCCTTACTGGTTTTAAATTTCTCCTTTTAGCCACAGTATATTTACCATCAAGTTACTAAAAATTGAAGACCTTGAAATGCCACGAGTCACACGAGTCAATGAGTAAGTTCAGAGCAAAGTTCCCTTCTTCTATTGGGGTGAAACTGTCAGTTGTTTTCAGTGTTGGTGTATTGATACTAGGCTACGTACTCAGTGTTCCCTGATGGAGCCTCGTGTATGAGTGGTGGTTCCCCATTTCCTATCGTCATACGGTACTAAACCATCCAGTTGCAGTGCTGTTCTGCATCTTGTGCCCTCTGTTCAGCACAGTGTTCCTCTATCCTGCTCCACTTGATTTCTGAACTAACGTTAAGTCCTCAGAAAGAAGCGCATGGCAGAAAAATGAAGCTTTGTTGAAGAAGTGTTTGGCAGGAAGTAGCGTGCAGCTTCGCTAGGAAAGCAACATTAAAAAGCATGGGAGGGTTCAAGAAATTCTTCCGTTGGGAGGAGTGGTTGTGTTAGAAATGAAAATAATCAGGGCACGTTCCGAGGCAAGAAAACTTAATTTTCCTTATCTGCCTTCAGGTTATCCCTGTGTGATCTTGCTGGTTCAGAAAGGTATACCAAGACGCGCAACGAAGGTGATAGGCTGAAAGAGAGTGGAAATATCAATACGTCTCTCCTGACTCTAAGCAAGTGTATTAGTGCACTCAGGATCAGTCAGCAGTCAAAGTAAGTCCTTGTACAAACTGGAAACCAGGTGTGGATTTCAGGTATTGCGTGCAACGTTTAAGCTATTGTCTAAAATGCAGAGTACCAAACTAAGGCATGAGTGAAAAGTATACGTAGACTTCTGCAGTTGTGTGAAGCCTTGTTGATCTAACAAAGTGGTGTATAAACTTGCCGGCTTTGTTTATTTTTTACTTTTGAGTTTTTTAAGTAAACCTTTGAGTTCTGAATCTTTGAACTTAAGTTATCGTGGACTTAAGCAACTTAACATTGTTTCTTCTGGCCTTGCCTTCTCAAAGAAATCCTGGGATAAGATAGACAATTTCTCTTCACTATTTTCTCTACAATAATGCAGACAGAAGAGAAGCCTACGTGCTATTTTTGCCTGCGGTTGGGCTCTAAGTGAGTGCAGGCAGAACTTTCTGTATTTTAAAAGGATGTAGTATTTATTTAGAGTCACAGCTGGATGCAACCGCTCAGGAGCAGCTTTCTCTGTAGATTCTCATTTGAAGATGTCTTTCTCCCACACAGATTAAGTGTGCTCTGTGCTTGGGAAATGCCATTGTGTGCTTTAAGAAATTCTCTTATTTGCTAACACTCTGCCTGGTAGCCTACTCAAATTGTGTTGTGCTTTAAAGAAGATGAAAATAGGCCTAGCTAGAGGTTTAGTCTCTCGTCGGTCCTTCCTTTCTAGGTAAGAAGGGTGCCGTTAAAGTTAGCAGCTTCTTGAAGAGCTGTGGTGTGTTCAGAACTGTTTTATGTTCTGGTCCTGATCACTTGACATCTTAACAACTCAGAAGAAATGTACTGAAGCTTAATCACTTATAATATTGATAGATGACTTTGATAGTCATTTTCTTAACACGACTCTTGTTTAGCACTCCTGCAGTAGAGCTGCTTATGGGTCGTGTGTGTGTTGTGACAGCAGTGTAACTATCTGAAGCTGTCTTGCACTATTTGCAGAATTCAGTAGCTGTCAAGAGTGCAGTGGGCAACCTCACCAGGGAGGTGAGGATTTCGTACAAGTAGAAACTGTTTTCTGAGAAGTAGATAGGCCGTTTTTGCAAAGATGGTAAGGGAAAGAGAAAGGCGAGAGAGAATTGAAGGTAATGTGAGGCCGTGTGACCTAACATAGGCTAAATGTTGAACGTACTTTTTGTTTTAAATATTCTCGTGCGTTGTCCAAGAAGATAAAGGCTGCGTAGTAGCTGGAACAACCACACAACCTGTCTGCCGACTAGCAAAAAGCGATAGCATTAAAAACAGCCCACAACCCCAAATGATGTAAGGACTACTGCCGCTATTAATATGCTGTCTTCCACTTGGATAGCTCGTACACTGAACTGAAGTGGTTAACTTGTGGGCTTTGCTGTGGTTTTTGTCTCCAAAGGGTGCAGCAGCACATACCGTTTCGGGAGAGTAAGTTGACGCACTTTCTTCAGGGATTCTTCAGTGGAAAAGGGAAGACACACATGTTAGTAAACATCAGCCAGTGTGCTTCAGCCTATGATGAAACGTTCAATGTGCTGAGGTTCTCAGCTCTTGCACAAAAAGTGAGTGTGCTGTAGTCTCTCCTGGGGTTGTTGTGTTTCTTTGGGGTGTGAGGGCAGAAGCCCTTCTCTTCTGAGAATCTTATTCCTAAAAGGTATTCAGCCTAACAAGAAGCCGCTTGTTATATCGGGAGGAAATTCTCCACTATTTACTTAATTTTTCTCTCTTCCCAAAATATGATCCCACCCAGGAAAGCAAATCCAGCTAGCCCATACGTGTTGTAATTTTGACTCTTGTTCAGGTCAAGCCCTGACAATATAAACGGAGCAGCAAAGAGTTTGAAAGGCTGTGTTATGGCCGTAAGAGGCTTCAGTGGGGAAGCGGAGGTTAGTCAGAATGGGTAGGAATGAGAGTCATGATATAAGGATGAAGAAGTTAAAGTGTCTGATCAGTGCTGCAGGCTTGATGGAAGTGTTTGAAGCATTGGGAGTTTGTTGTCTGAAGCGTGATTGGTGGATGTGTGCCCTCGGATTGTGGCCGTATCTAAGGAGGTTAAGTGGGAAAGTAGAAGGAGCAGCCTATGAGGGTGATGTGGTTGTGCAAGCGAAAGACCTGAAAAGATGATGTCCAGTTGCATTGAGTGCAACTGGAAACTGAAAGCAAAAGCAGAAACCTGTGGCTTCGTGAAGCGGCAGTTCTTGCACGTTGTTTGGCTAGTGATAGTCTTGAGACTCAGGGGAGGATTGGAGCCTGCAGTAACTCCTTTCTACTTTCTTGAAAACTGGTTGAAGTAGTGACCAAACAAAGGCTATAGGCCAGGGGAGTAGTAAGCTCTGGAGAGGAAATGACAGCAGGTCCCTCTTGGAAGTACTAGTCAAGGTTGAAGGAATACTGATGGCTTTGCTCTTTTATTTCCTGGGCAGGTTATAGTAACGGATGCATCTGTTCCTCCTCGTGATGAGTCATTTGGCCAGAACTCAGCCAGTGGGTCATCAATGCCTCGTTGCTCTAAAATGACGGTCCCAAGCAGAAGCGCTGGATTTCTGTGGGACTGGACCCTAGAAGATGTAGTGGAAGATGATGACTATGAGATGGAGCAAGAACATAAGTCAGGAGAAGAAACAGTGCTGAAATACGAAGAAAATAAAGTCCTGGTAGGGAAAGAAGAATATTCAGTAAGTGCCCAGACTGCTTTAAGAGTTAGTGCATCCCTGAGGCTTGTAACAACATCCTTCTTTTCTTCCATCTCCCTCCTCTTCGTTCTGAGCACCCTTTCTGTCCCTAAATTCAATGTTAAGAACTAAGCGGAATCTCAGAATCACAGAATGGCCAGGGTTGGAAGGGACCTCAAGGATCATGGATCTCCAACCCCCCTGCCGCATGCAGGCACACCAACCTCCCCATTCAATACCAGACTAGGCTGCCCAGGGCCCCGTCTAATCTGGCCTTGAACACCTCTAGGGATGGGGTACCCGTAATCTCTCTGGGCAGCCTGTTCCAGCACCTCACCACTTCCTCTGTAAAGAACTTCCCCCTGACATCCAACTGAAATCTTCCCTCCCTCAACTTAAAACCATTTGCCCTTGTCCTGCTGTTATCTGTCCTTTCAATGAGTTAATTCCCCTCCTGTCTATGGATGAATTTGGAATGACTCTGACTTAGTGTCTTGTGTGGGGAAGCTGTGTGAAATGTGTCCAAATTGAAATAGAGCAATGAGGCATGCAGATGTGTTATTATTTTCTTGTGGTCAGTACATAGCAAGAATACAGGTATTTTATTCTCTTTTAGGACCTTGCTTTGCTTCTTTTAAAAGTAACTTCTAGAGAGGGCAAAGAGGCAGGAACAGAAGGCTTGAGAACATTTTGGTAGCATTTAATTAGTATTATCTCTCCCACCACCCCGTTCCCCCTCCCTCCCCCCACCCCCCCCAAAAAAAAGAGCATCTGCAAAGTAGCAGCTGAATTCTATATGAATTATCTGCTTTATATTTCTTGGCAAATGACTTATCTGAGCAAGCCTGTAAGTTATTGAGCTAGGACCAAATGTGAAGGCTTCTGTTTATGAATAAGTTAATAAAAGAATTGGGAGGTCATTTTCAACTAGAGTGAAGGGAGAAAACTCAGTTCTAGCGAAACCATTGCTTGATGAAAAACTTAATAGTGCTGTTATCCTAGGCACTGCTGAGTCTTGTGGAAGACTTGAAGAACAAACTTATTGCTGAGAAGAAGGACAAGCTACTGCTGGAACTGAAAATTCGTGATGAAGTGGCCCAAGAATTTACCCAATATTTTGCTCAGCAGGAAACAGAGTTCAAGTAAGTTAGCTTTAAACGCTCTTAAAGTTATTGGTTGAAAAGGAAAGGTGAGGGTGTCTTCCCGTGTTGCTGAGAGTTGGATTGGATGAAAGAATAGTCTACTATTCTGCTGGACTTGCTCTTTTACTCTTACTTGGTCTCAGGTAAGAAATCAATGTCTACCTGGACGGTGGATTTTAGGAGAAATACAGCGTAGGAAAGGCTTTGATTTGGAGGCTGAGGAGAGGAGGGTATCTTTACTGACTGCTCTCTTAGTGGCAAACAGAATTTTTCTGGCTCGAGGAGCTCAGGAAGAAGTCTTCTAGTAAACATTTGCACCTGTTGTCACCTGCTGCTACTCTCCCTCACCTCCATCAGATCTTGGGGAGTGGGGAAATACATTTCTATGTCAGTGTAGCAGTAATATTCTGTGTATTATTCTGTGGTGCCAAAACAGAGAAACATCTTTGTTTTCAAGAAACTGCGCTAATAACGTAGCGGTTGAGATGGGTTGGCTTTTAGCTGACGTATGTTCTGTCTTTTGTTCTGCAGAGAATGCCTTTCCCAGGAACGAGAACGGCTTGAAGAAAATTCTGAAAAGCGCCTTGAAATTTTCAAGGAACTTGTAAGTGGTTGTGCTGACAACCCAGGCGAAGAGAAACTAAAGAATCTGCCTCGCAGCGAACAAGCTGAACCCCTGGTATTTTTTCGTTCTTGCTTTTTCTTAAATATTTTCCTTTTTACTAGTTAAGTGGTATGGGCACGTCTTAGGGAGCTGAAAGGCTGGTCACAAGGAAGCGCAGGCTGTGTTGCTGCATGATGAGCAAGATGCATCTATTCTTCATCTAGTACGAATGGTTGCTGAGCCTTTCAGAAAGCTTTGGGAATTTGACGGCTTTTCTTTCTGTTTCTGCAACAGAAAATGAAAAATTACCCTGTGTTCAAGGAAAAAGGGAATCCTAGCTTATAGGTTAAATTTGCAGGAGTTGTATCTGTGGTAATATAAAAAAGTCGGGTCGTCAAATACTATAAAATATAATAGCTGTTGCTAGATTGCCAATTCATACCTCCCACTCCCCGCACCCCCCGATACAACTCTCTGTTAAGTTGCATGTGAACTTGCAAGGTGGGCTTTGAAGGTGGAATTGAAAACTGTTTAGGTGATTGACTTCACAGTGGCTATCCAAACTATCTGTAGAAGTAACAGCTATTGCGTAGGTAGCTTTCCACCAACTGTAACTGACAAGAAATTGTGTTCCAGGGTGGAGAGCATAGCGCAGTGCGTGACACCTGTGCTGATCTTGAGGGCATTCTTGATTCTCTGCAGCATGATGTTATGGGTATTAAAAAGCAAGCTGTGGCAGCACATAGTTACACTGCATCCCTAGAGGATCCACAGGAAGCTATTGGTCGGCTTGAGGAGCAGCTGGAAAAAACTGGCTTTGAACTCATGAAGACCAAGGAAGAGCTGACAGAGAAAAACACCAAACTACTTAAAACTGAGGAAGAGCTGAGACAGAAGAACAAAGGTGAGTTGTGTGATGCCATGGGTAGAAGAAAGAAATAGTTCACTAATCCGAAGTAGAAATAACCAATTTGAGCTGGAAGTAGAGGAGATGTTCCACGTTTGGAACCATCGCCTGTACATAATACAAAGCCTGTGTGCAATATGAAGTGATTGTTTGTTCTGTGCATGTGTTCAGGTTGAACAATTGCACGATTCTTGGTTATTTCATGTTTTTTCCACTTAAGCTGCAGCTAGCAGGCTGAAGCTTTCAGAAGTATGGGGTTAAATGTCTCTGTGTAGATTTTGCTGTTTTATTGTAATCCCTGCTCTTCTTTACATCTTGCTGATGCAACCTTTTCATTCCAACAAATACAACTTTTGAAACACTCCTATAAGTGCAGGCCACGTGCAAATGAATTAATTTCTTCACATCTACTCCAACATCAGAATGTCTGGGAACATCTGGGATTACTGAATAAACTACCTATTGGCTACTTATTAATGCCAGTTTTTCTGTGTGTTACAGACTTTGAAATGCAGGTGATTCAATTGGATGAGTCTGTTGAGCAACTGAAAGAAGCAACCGAGGTAACTTTATCAAGAAAATCCTGTGTAGGATTATTTGTTTAAAACCAAGTTGTGGTAGCTTAAAATGCTGTTCCAGTAGGCTCCAGGAGTAGCTTTCTCACCAAGTTTAGCAAAACTGAACTTGCGTTTAAAATGCATTGTGCAATTCGGCTACTTAACACTGCATTGGAAGCTGATGACTGAACTATTTTTTTTTTTTTATTTCCAAGAGAATGAATGTGCAAAACGAAAGGATTCAAGTGCTAACAGACATCGTGGTGCAGAAAGATGCCATTATTACAAAGCTACAAGACTTGAGATCTCATTTAGAAGAAAAAGTGAAGGACTATGTGAGTTTTGCCCATCTCACTATCTTTACACCGAAACAACCCATCCCGAACCCTATGCTTGTAATGCATTCACTTCTGTCTGTTAAAAGTGATTTTCTGTATGAAGCTGGTACTGTTTGACATTGTAAACAATTCAGGTTAATCTGAAGATAGTTGTTGTTAACACAAGCAACAAAAATATCAGTGTGTTCCACCAACTGCTACCTCACGCTCCTACATCAAAGGAAGAGCAGGAGTAGGAGTATATTGAGCGGAGTTAGAAGTATGAGTGGATGGCCAGGATACCTCTACATTCTCTGCAGTTAATAGAAGTCTCCTGACTAATGTACTGCAAGCTACTGAGTATGTGAAGAGCAGCTTGGCTAGAAGTGTGTGTGCATACCACTTCTGGTGGCTTTTCTTCATTTTCTACCTTGATGTGTGGTAGCCTGAAGTAGCTCTGAAAGCATTTATAGTTAATTCTGTCACTCTGGTAAACTCCTCTTGATTGTGTGCAAGTCTTTTGCTTTGTAACCTGCTAGGCTCTTGCTCTCCCTTGCATACTGCACCGAGTACTGTGCTCGTCCTTATCTGAAGGTGTACCTGTTCTTGCTGTTGCTGGGATTTGTAACTGACATCTTTAGGGTCACTGGATAAACGTTGCAGCTGTGTCGTTTTGTGAAAATGTTTGCCTACAGAAGATTACTGTGCGTTAAGTGGTCCTTTTGTTCAGCTTCAATGTAACTGGTCTTATATCAATACAGGAAAAGACTATAACTACTTTTAAAACAAAGCTGGCAAATGAGAACTCTAATAAAGCTAGTGAAAGCAGCCGATTCAAGGGACGTGAGGAAAGTGAGTTGGAAGTGGGCAGAAAGCACTGTTTTGAAGATAAGCCTCCTGTAGAAGAGCCACCTCCAAAGAAAGGTACAGTTTCTTCCATCGCTGAACCAGGGGTCTTCCAAAAAACCAAACTGATTCCTATTCTGGAATGGAAGCAAAAGGTTGTGAAGCGCAACCTTATGGTATGAGGAGAAAATCCCGTGTTATTCTGTAAATAGAAGTAACTGTAATGTAAATATCCCTTTTGCAGAAGGTCCTATGCTGTTCATTTTTGAATGCTTAAAATAAAGGCTTTTTGCACTATTTATTTCCTTTTTGCTGCTTTTTCCTCATCCACAGCTTAGCTGTAGTCCCTTCCTTTCTTGCCTTTCTCTTGCAAAATATGTGCAAGAGAGGAAAGCAATGCCTTGTTTGTACGAGAATGCTTGTCTTGGATGATCTCCCTCTGCCATCTTTAGGATCCAGTATTTATGCCAAATAATGTGACCACTGAATGGTATCACGTATATTTGTATTACCAGAGACAGAGGAAGGGAAATACAGCTGATGTGGACTTTGTCGTACTTCAAATTGTAGTAGGCTTGTTATAATCATATGACTGAAGCTCTCATTTAAAAAGTTAATGCTAGTACTCTTGCAGCTAGGAATTAAAATGGATAACTGATACTCACAAGGTCAGCCTTGAGTTTTCTGTGAAGAAATACTGACTATTCAATCATGTTGAATGTTGTTTTTTTTAATTTGTATTATAAGTGTCCAATTACTGTTTAATATATTTTCTTCAACTGTATTAAATATACACAATGTAACAATGAGCACAGGTGTGTTGTGCTGATTCTCTTATAGAATTTAGTTATCCTAGTAGCGTGAGCAAAATTTCATTAGAGACGATAGGTTATCTTGGTTTGAAGTTCAGGGTATTTACACCATTCACTGAGCTTTACGTCTCGTTTCCCACGTTTTGGGATCATGCTTTTTCCTTACGTGGTGCATAAGGAGCTTCTAGACTAAACATCACATACCTTCTTCCAGTCTTACTTCTCTTGCTTTAGTGTTTGCTTGTACATTTCAGCACAAAGCATTTAGATTACTTCTAAGTCTTCCAATGGAGGATTTTACTCGCCTTTGCTAGAGGTGCTGGGAGCAATTAAAACCCAAAACCTGGTTTGGGATTGAAGATGCCACTGCTGTTGCTTCAGAACGACTTCTAAATCACTTGGGGGCCATCTATGGAACTTGTTGGATGGGTTAAGAGGCCGTTTCCATGCAATCCACGTGTATCTGTGTGTAACGCTGGCTGTGTGTGGATGCTACAAAGTTCTGCTTTTCTGTGGTTGTAGTAGTAACAGGACTCTACAAAATTTCTGTGGAATATATTGTGCTGTCACAATCCCTAGTCATTTAAGTCTTGACTTATTTTTTAAATGCTGAAGCAAAGTATGCATGTTACTTAATGGACGTAGCTGGATTCTAAAGCAAGGAAGAAGTACAGCAGGAGTCACTTCTGATAGGAAGAAAATGCATGTAATTTTAGTTACTGCTCCCTAGTTAAGGAAAAACCAGCCCCAAGCTAATGCAATGCTTATGGAAACTTGAGTCTGCAAATGTGTACCTTTTTCTGAGCAAGCTTTCTATGCAAAATAGTAGGTGTGGACAGAAGTAGGAATCCTCATAAGTTGTTTAGAGACCAATTGAAAAAAAGGAGACAGCAGATACCCACGCTGAAGTGATCAACTTTTCCCGGATTTTATCTTTTTAAAGTAAGAGCACCGTGAGTTTAAATGAAACTTCTCAGAGAACTGTCTAATACCTCTTAGATATATCTGTGTTATAGGGATTGCTGAAGCAGGGAAGGTGGAAGCAATATAGCTGAATTATCTATTTCATTCCCATGTTTCTTAAAACTAACCACATGTTCTACTAGTGTGCAGTGGAAGGTTGGAGTAGTGCCACGGTAAAAGCGTTCTTGCGGACTGAAAGCTCATTGCTGCAAACTATGTCTAGAAGTCTGAGGCACGTGATTACGAGTTCAGAGGGCTTTAACTCCATTTGTACTTTCAAATACCACGAGATGTGAGGGTATGGCTTTCATGTTAAGACAGTTTTTCATTTAGCAGTTGATACTTGGTATTGTGAACTACTACCTAATGTTGATTTTCATCAACGTGAGCTGCATTCCTTTTCTTTGTGTGGTGTTTTTTTTCCAGTTGTTCTGAAGGAGAGAAAGAAAAAGAGCACTCTAGAGCAAAAGAGAATGGAATACATGAAGCAGAAGTGCTCTGCGTACCGTATGGAAGTACTAGCACTGAGGGAAAGAACTGAAACCTTGGAACGTCACTTAGCTGTGCTTGAAGAGCATTGCAGGAGAGAAGAAAATAAAAAAGAAGGTCTCAGTAAGCAGGTCACAAGCCTGCGTACTAAGCTCTCTTTTTCTGAAGAAACAGCTGCTGACCTCTGTGAACAACTTCGGCAGTGTCAAGCTGAGTATCGGGAAATTGCTTCTGAGCTGGATGAACAGAGATCTGTAAATATGGGGCTAGAAGAAAAAAATGTTCAACTAAATAACATCATAGAAGTTGCCAAACAAAACATAATTGATAAAGTGTCACAAGTAAAAGCAGTGCAGACCAAATTAGGTGACTTATACAAACGTCACTTAGAGTCCTACGCTATCGATACTGACTTAGTCAATGTAGAGGATTCCTCAGGCTCTGAGGAAGATGAACCAGAGAGATCTCAAATTAGTTCTGCATGCCTTCAGTCACAGGCTTCTTCTATGTCAGATCTTGCACAGGACCGCTCCTTTTACCACGGTCTTGAAAGGATTTGGGAAGCATGCAAAAGTATAATTGATGTTTCCTCACAAAAAAGTCAGCGGATCGAAGCACTGCTTCAAGATGTTGAAAGCCTAAGGAAGGGACTGAAAGATGCTGAGAATTGTAATAATCGACTTGAAATGAAGCTAAGCGAGGTTACAAATCCAGACAGTCAGAAAGAAGATCTTATGAATCAGTTGCAAGGGCAAATAGAAAAGAAAACCTGGGACTTTGAAAAAAAGGCTGCGGAAGATCACAGAGTAATTGCACAATTTGAGGAGGAAGTTGCCAACTGTGAGGTAAAAATAAGAGAGCTTGAATGTCTCCTGGAAGCTTTCAGAGCAAAGGAAGGCAGCGTGACAAAACTCGAAGAGTTACTTAAGGAAAAGGAATCCATTATTGTAAATCTAGAAACAGTTATGGCAGCTCTGCAGGAGAAGTCTGCTAATGAAGACACAAAGGTTGAAGAGCTAAATAATGAAAAAGCAAATCTGATGGAAGAAGTTGTGCAGCTGAAAAACAGCTTGGAGCGGATGAAACACTCTCTTTGGGAAAAGGAAAAGAGTGAAAAGGAGAAAATGCAAACTATAGAATCGTAAGTAACTCCTGAGATAACTTACAGCCCTTTGAGAACGAGCTAGAGTTAAAACTCGTTCTTGTGAACATCCCTTTGACTTAATGCTTTTGCATGTTTATCAGTAGCCAAGCTACTACTTTAGGATGCTTTGGTATGCTACTTGAGTTCAAAGGGAAAACAGGAGCGTGCAAGGAAGCAAAGAGTAACTTGGGGATTTCTGGTGGTTTTGTTGTACATCCCTCAGAACAGAATCTGAAGTATTTGTAGCTTCAGAATCTGATTATGAGAGGCAAGCTGAAATTTGAAAGTAATTGTTTAAATCTTGTCACTGGTCTAGATAGATCTAAGATTCTATTTTCAAGTAGAAACCAGCAGGCAGGGCCTGGATTAAGCCACAAATGCTGTTTCCATGAGATGCGTACAGTAATGTTCTTTGTCTCTTTATTTTTAACATAAGGCTTAAAAAGGCTGTTGCTGAGAGCTCTGTCCTTGTGCGGAGTTTGAAAAAAGATTTGCAGAGGAAAGAAGAAGAGTATGCAGACTTAAAAGACAAACTTCCTGATGCCAAGAAAGAAATTCTGCAAGTACAAAGCGAGGTTTGTGGTCAAGTTTCTTCTGGAAGATTGTGCTTGGCTTTCTGTTGTTAGAACTTGTTTGCTCAAACCTTACCTACGAAGCTTAAAAATGTGTCACGCTGGTGGGGCAAGCAGCAACGCTTAGTGAATGTTGCCGTTGAAGCTGTAGAGGAGACCAGAAGTCAAGACATGGTTTCATAGAGATAACAGAATCACAGAATCACAGAATCACAGAATCACCCGGGTTGGAAGGGACCTCAAGGATCATGTAGTTCCAACCCCCCTGCCTAGCAGGGCCACCAAACGTACACATTCAGATCAGGTTGCCCAGGACCCTGTCCAACCTGGCCTTGAACACGTCCAAGGACGGGGCATCCACAACCTCCCTGGGCAGCCCGTTCCAGGGCCTAACTACTCTCCTTGTGAAGAACTTCCCCCTAACATCCAACCTAAATCTTCCCTCCTTCAACTTGGATCCATTTCCCCTAGTCCTGCTGTTGTCAGCCCTTTCGAAGAGTTTACTCCCCTCGTGGGTGTAGGTTCCCTTCAGGTATTGATAGGCTGCAATGAGGTCACCCCGCAGCCTTCTCTTCTCCAGGCTGAACAAGCCCAACTCCCTCAGCCTGTCCTCATAGGGGAGGTGCTCCAGCCCCCTGATCATCTTAGTCGCCCTCCTCTGGACCCTTTCCAAGATCTCTATGTCTTTCTTGTACTGAGAGCTCCACACCTGGACACAGTACTCCAGATGGGGCCTCACAAGAGCTGAGTAGAGAGGGACAATCACCTCCCTCTCCCTGCTGACCACCCCTCTCCTGATGGAGCCCAGGATCCCATTTGCCTTTCGAGCTGCCAGAGCGCACTGCTGGCTCATGTTCAGTCTCCCGTCCATCAGGACCCTGAGGTCCTTCTCTGCCGAGCTGCTCTCAAGGACCACTCCTCCCAGCCTGTACGGGTGCCTGGGGTTCTTCCGGCCCAAATGCAAAACCCTGCACTTTGCCGTGTTGAACCTCATTAGGTTCACCCGAGCCCAGCCCTCCAGCCTGGCGAGGTCCCTCTGAATGGCATCCCTTCCTTCCACCGTATCAACCGCACCACTCAGCTTGGTGTCATCAGCAAACTTGCTGAGGGTGCACTCAATTCCCTCATCGATGTCATTAATAAAGATGTTAACGAACAGAGGAAAGTAAACTTTGTTGGTAGTCTTGAATAATGTTTGTGAAAAGAAAGGCTAATGGGCTTCTGGAGGGGGACTTGTGGTGATCTCTGTAGTAACAGTAGCCTTGCCTCTGCTATTTGTGGCAACTCCAAAACCTCAAACCTGACTCTTGTGAAAAGTGCTGATAACTGGGAAGAAAAATAGTGTTTACCTGACGAGAAATAGACTGATTTCCAGAGGCTCTTTCATATGAGGCATATATATATATTTTTCTTTATTTTCATCTTAATGATCTTAATGATTATAATCTAGTTATTAAGCAGGAAGATATTTTACAAGTGATTTTGCAGGCACTGAGTTGGAAATATTATTGTTAGTTGGAAGTGTTTAGGGTGGAAAACAGAGGCATAAAAATGGTTTTTGGTAACTTGGTTTACAGAAGTCTTAAAATAACTGTGTGCTTTACTTATGTTACAGGTGTCCTTATTGCATTCCATGGAGAAATCTCTGAGGAACAGAATTGATGAAATTGAAAAGATTAAAAAACAGTTCAGTGAAGAGCTGGATGTCAAAAGGCTTGCTATCCAGCAACTTAGACAGGTTCGTGACTTTTATTAAAATTTCCTTGCTCATAATTTTTTCTTTTTTTAAACGAATGATGCGAGTATTCCAAGCACAGGAAAAAGCTTACAGAAATTGGGGTAAAATAAAAGTAGCCAACTGAAATTAGTGATAGACCATGAAAGGTGTTCAAATAATTTGTCACTGCAGAGCGCTGGCAGATTGCTTTAAATACAATAAGCTGCATAGTAAATACATGGTTAATAGCTGCATATAACCTGATTCTGATGAGTGACATCTGTGTACGTTAATTGAAATGTCTCATCTCAAACCCTTCTTATCAGCTTGAATGGTTATTTGTACTTTATGAAAAAATGACTAATTCTAGGCTGTCTTAAAAATTTGCTTGTTTCTACTGTGTATGCTTTTCTCTCAATGTGAAATATAGGAGCTGTTGAATAACAAGAAGTTGGAAGAAGTCACCAGACAATATGAGAAAATACGTGAAGGTCAGCCATTATTTTTCTCTCTCTCCCTCCCTCTCTCTCTCTCTCTCTCTATCTCTGTGTAGTATCCATGTCAATGTTGTCACATCACTAATGACTTTGGCGAGTCTTACACTTTTATATTTTAAAACATGATTTGAGAAACTCCAAACTAGATGTTTAGTAGTTAAGCACTGCTTTAAATGTTACTGTATGACTATTATCAAGTAAACTTGAAAGTAAAGCAGCAGATTTGGGAGAAGTCTCCGAGAAAGTGCAGATTTGCAGTGCTTTTTAAAAAGTCTGCTGCTCATGTGCTGTTTTAGTTGACCTTCTGAAGTAAACTCAACCTCTGAAATGTCAAGTTCTGCAATAACAGATTCTGTAGGCTGTAGGATGAACTTAGAGCAGTTGAACTACAGCCATTTTCTCATGTAATAAACTCCATATTCTGATTGTCCCTAGCACTAGAATTCTCACCTAAAACAAGTTGGTAAGACTCACTTAAGAACTCTGTATGTATCTGTATGTGAATATTTCAATAGAGATGCTCTATTTCTTTCAAGAGAGCTTTTGGTCATGGGGGAACCTCGACTTGAAAACTCCTCAGGAGAGGATAACGGGAACTAATAGGGAGTTCATCTGTAAATTTTCAAACCTCCAGATCTGTGTGCAAAAGAAAAAATAATTGAAGCTATGAAGATGACATTAGAAGAAAAAGAAGAGGCTCAGCTTGAACAAGATCAAGCGCTTGAAGCTCAATTAGAAGAGAATGAAAGATTAGCTTCAGGTAATCTTTCAGTGGAAAGGGAGCAGTGATGCATAAGTGCTTTAGATGTATTGTGATAGCCACTTCCATTTTCATTTGGCTTGGGCATTAATGTTCCATAGTAAACAACAAATTTGTACTTGTTAAAAGCTTCTGTTATTTCTTTGTTCTACAGCAGGCAAAACCTAAGTGGCTTTAGTAAAAAGTCATTAATGTGGTGTTTCAAATACACATTTGAAACGATAAGGTGTCTAACCTCTTTTTGTGTATTGAGTAGAACTGGAGACGTGGAAACATAGATGCAGAGAACTGCAGAACCAGAGCAATATTGACCGGCAGCAAAAGGACAGGGAAAGGGAAGAGGCAAATGTGAATGAAATCCATACAGAATTAGTAAAGCTGCAAAAAGAGCTGAAGGTAACTTCACTTTAAAGTTGTAACTTCAACTTAGGAGACTACTTATAACATGATAAAGTAAACTGTTACACTGATGAAAAAATCTTCCTTTACAACCTGCAGTGCAGTGTGCAATAAGGACGAGGTACAGCTAGGAATATTAACTCAAAGCAGATTATAACTCTTTGTCAAAGCTTTTTTCTATTAGTTGCTTGGGCTATTTGTATAAGCTATCCAAATCAGCACCTAACTTTATCGCCGGGAAGCCTTTTTTGTTGTGCTGAGGGTCTAATTTTAATTTTCTTGTAGAAACAAGTCTATTTAATGATGACCTGGCTTTTAAGACTTTTATTCCTTAATCACTTAGTATTTCATTTCTGGTTCCTTTGAAATAGACAAGTGAGGCCAAGTATCAAACTGATAGAAAGAAGTGGCTGAAGGAAAAAAAAGGACTCCTGAAGCAGGTAAAAGAAGCTGAGAATCTTCGCAACAGAGAAATGAAGAAGTTTGTTGAGGGCCGACAACGGCACGGAAAGCAACAAGCAAAAATTGTAAGTGACGAGGTCTTGGCAGAGTCATCCAGAGTCTGTAGTTTGGAGACAACTTCACGCCAAGTACTAACAGTATGGGAACGTAAGAGTAGCTTGTCCAAGTCCCCTTGCTTTCTTATGAAGCCCGTATGAGAATTGCTTGATTTGGAAAAGGGAGGAAAAGGAGGGTCACAAAAAGACAAAGCTTTCCTAACTACGTAATGAAATGTAACGTACGTGGGACTTAAATAAGAAAATTACAGTTGAAAAATAAATTACTGCTTGATGAGTCTAAGAAAACATTTTGAACAATAGGATTTGTTTGTTTTCTTTTCTGGAACACAGAAGGCCTCTAAGCCTTTATAAGGAAGAAAAAGGCAATGGAGTTTCCAAAGGAACCCCACAAACTTCTCTCCAGATACTGAATAAAACTGCTGGGTCAATCTGCTTCCTTTTTTTTGCTCCCTTATCACTTTCCAAGAAGTGACTGATAACAAAGTGGTTGCTTGAGCTGTTCACTGAGCTGTTGTCATGTAACTTTTCAAACATGTGAATCTGTATGGTGCACAAAACCTTTTTTTGCATCCGGAAGTAGTTAGTCTTTCTGACTTTCTGGACCTGCAAGCAGCACAGAGGATGTGAGGAGACTGGTACTGTTAGTAATCACTAAATGAGCAAACCGAAGTGGAGGTTCTTAAATAATACCAATGATAATTTTTCACAAGGAGAGTTACAGAGATTGTCTAATAGAAGCATGGTTTTGCTTCTGTAGTTTGTAGTGCAATAGTTCTAGAGCTCCCGTGGATCTTGAAGAGATCATGCATTTACTAAGACTGTAAAACAGTGCTACCTACCAAACTGTAAGAACCCTTCAGTGTGTGCTAGTGCTGTTCATCGTTAATCTTTTCTTTGTTTAGGCAATACTTGTTGCCCAGCTGGAGGAAAAGGACAGCAATCTTCAAAAGTGGCGTGAAGAGAGAGATCAGTTAGTAGAAGCTTTGGAAGTGCAGCTCAAAACGTTGGCTGCTAATGCCGTGCAAAGAGAGAGAGAAATAGCAGAACTGAAACGATCGGCCTTAAAGGATTCAAGCAAGGTCAGCTCTTTTTTCTTCCTGCCTGATTGGCTACCCATAAATTCTGCAAAACGCTATGCCTGCTCTCTGTATTTTGGGTGTAGTTCTGTTCTTAAACACTGTCGTATTGACATCGCGTGCAGTGCAGCTGACCAAAAAAGCACCAGATTTTACTTCCGTTCTTCAGAAACAGGATTTCTGTTAGTGCTAGAGTTTCAAAATTTTTAGTAGTTCAAATGAACGGACGTCAGTTTGATGCTTTTGATCCCAAGGTTAGTCTGGACGTCTGTAACTTTTTCCCATAATTCCCAGCGTTTCTTGGTCCCAAGCTAGGCTCAATACTTGGTCAGATAGTAGTTCTGTCTCAGGTTTCTTACTTTCTTTGTTTTCTCTGAGCTAGTATCTACAATGGCATGAAAAGACGGAAGGAGATGTGAAGAGAGATGCAGGGAAGCATCAAAGGCAGAGGGGGAATGATCTCTGGAAGTTGCCTTTTTTATTTCACTGTCCAGCTTTAAATCAGGACAGCCAATCTAAGCAGTAGCTTAGATGGAACTTCAGAAGCTAAACAGAAGACTCTATGAGTTGTGATTTTTGAGAATGTTTGGATATCTCCTTCTGTGGGATGAGAGCCGTGCTCATAGCAAAACTTCCCCTACAACTGCTGACAATTCTCACAGTACAGAGGTCTTTGTGAACAAATAAAAACTCTTTTTATTCTTGTATCTTAAGAGAAAGGCTGAAGCACAAGAGTAGAAGAAAAGAAAAGAATTCAATACATATTGTAATACATCTTCCCAGGCAATAACGTGACTACTGCACTTGTAGCAGTGATCAAACAAAACCATGAAATGTTATTGCTCTTGATTAGCTTACTGTCTTAGCCTGCAATTCTGAAACGGTTGCTACTAAGTAACTGCAGTGCTGCTTGTGTGTGTTAGCTCCTTTTGCCAATCCTGCAACTCAGCAATTTGTACGGTGTTTATTAGGATAATGAAACTGTGATAGAAGAGTTAAGAAAAGAACTGGCTGACAAAGATGACTTTATAAAGGAATTAAAACAACGCATCAACCACAATAGCCCCCAGGCTTTGTCAGAAGTACCTTTACTTGAAGAAAGACAAGGTAGAATGGATCGTCCTGTAAATGAAAAGGTATGATTATATTTATAGAAAATATGTACTCAAAGTCTTGTTCACCCCTTTTTGTTCTGCTGCTTTCCTAGAGATACTGGAAATCTCCCAAGAGTTAGAATCACTTTTCTTAACATAGAGTCCTTTAACTACATATTCAGTGATGAGTGTTGGTTCTTTCTGTCTTTCACTCAGGCATGTGCTCTCATCCTCTCAGAAGCATTTTATTTACTGGAACTCCACCTCTGTATATATGCAATGGAACTTTTCCATGTGTTCATGTGTGGACACTCAAGATTAGGCAGAGGTTTAGTCTCTGGCATTCTAACATAGCAGCTGTGAGCGTGCGGAGAGTATGGGCTGAATGGATGACAAGACGACCAGCATTACAGATTTTGTCCCTAAGTAACATCTGACTTGGTCTCTTTTGGAGGTAGAGTACTGAATGAGGCTGTTGGAGAGACCCAGTAGGGTGAATCTGAAGATTACACGATGAATGGATGTTACTTCCTTCACAGATTTGTGCTGTGTTTCAACTTACTTGTTCATGTGGTGTCTGGGCTTGAGATTCTACACTGGAACTTTAGAAAGCTCAAAGTATTTTGGAGGTGTGCTGCACAGCCTGATCTTCACTGATTTTAAATGTTCACAGGCTATGAAAAAAGAAAGCAAAACTAAAATCGGAGATGAAGAAAGTATTCCAGGAAGACGTGAAGCTAAAGGGAATTATTCATCAACTCGACGTCCTAGCAGTGTCCCTTCATTAAATGAATCTGAGGTTAGTATGCAACTTCAAATCTGAAAATGTGGTAGTTGTACTGATCTTGATAAAGAATGAGTAGGAAAAGGTCTCGAGTTCTCTACACAATTCTCAAGCTTTGTTTATCCCTTTCAAGGTGATCAGATCATCTGTTTTCATAGCCTTTGGTAGGAATAAAAGCTGTTGAAAGCATTGTGTGATGAATTCCTCTTATTTGCTGTTGAAAACTTTCCTCTCGTTGATGCTTATGACGTGGCTCATGATTAAATGAGTCACCTGGAAAGCAATTTACAGAGCCACTGAAATGGGCACAGCAAATTGAACTTGTTTTCTTCCCCTGCAGGATTTCTAACTTTGCTAGCTTTCGCAAAGTAGCAGTTCTATGTATTTACGGCAGTAGTAGCAGCCATCTGCCATTTCCTGATGTCCCCAGCAGCCCGCCTTCCATGTTCTGTTCAACATCTGAACTTGCTTTTGATGTGCTAGCTACTAGCTGAATTCCTGCCATAGAGAAGGAGGAGTCCAGGTGATCACAGCTCTGACTCTGTTGTTCCTGCCGAGAAAAACAGGGTTGGGTGGATCTCTGCAACTCTAGTGTAGAAGAGGAAGGGCAAACTGCCTAAAACTAAGCTGCACGATAATAAGGCACTTGAGTCAAAAGCTTCTGTTCCTGCCCAGTTCTGCAGCAGCAGAGCTGAGATGAAGAAAATCCTGTCAGTTAATTGTGGAAAGAGAATGGTTGTCTGTGCCCTTGAGAAAAATGACCTGTAAAGCATCAGGCTCAATGTAACATGGAAAACTTTTTCTGTTACCTTAGATTGGAAACAATAATTTTAATTGTAACAGGTTCTGGGAAAGAAGGGCTAAACTCTGCTGTAACTGAAAGAGACTTCTTCTTCTGTTAGAAGGGTTCTGTAAGCTAACAGCTGGGATACTGCGTGTTCGCATATCCTTTTCCAGATGCATGATCGTTTTTTAATCTCATGGCTTCCCTAACACTTGCACTTCAAATTTCTCTGTGCTATCAGGAGCATTTGGAAACTGACCTCCACTCTTCTGAAGCATCCACAGAAAATGGAAAAACTAGTCGGTTCCCAAAACCAGAGGTGGAAATCCAACTGTCACCTCTGCAACCTGATAAGATGGAGATAAAGCAGCGCGACAGCATGTTACCTGCAAGGATGAAAATGCCTAGGACAAGAAAGAAGAGAAAAAGTGATGACATGGATGAGGTATGACCTACACCAAACAGAAAACGAAATATCTGATGCCTTTCTACCATTCCTCATTTAAGCTTTAAAAAACGCTCCTTCTATCTCAGGAATGTGGTTGAAGCATTTAATTGATGAACCTTGGCGTGGAGAGTCGAAACTTTAATGAAACTAAACTAATAGCCAAACTGGGTGATAATGATTTAAGAGAAGGGAAAGAATTTATCTCAACTCCATTGTGAATTTTCTTTGAAAATCCGTAGACATCAGTCAGCTTTTTAGACTTCTTATACGTTTGCTTTCTCTTTTGTCTGAAATATCTGAGTGTCTCCTCTGACTTGTCGACATGCAGTTTTGCTTCTTATGAGTCTTGGGGAGAAAAAAGTGCACTCTGTATGGGGATGGCATCGCATCACAGGATGTCTAATACTGATATCTTAATAAGGCTACCAACCCGTTTGTGCACTTGAAAGTTTGTTTAGTATTTGATTCACATTGGAATTGTTACTACTTGCAAACACCTCCCTACTACTGAATGCAATAGCGATGAAAGTGTTTGCTTTTGTGATACACCTAATGAAAAGTGAATCTTTCTAAAAGACTTGTGGCTAAAACTTGTCTTATTTTCCCAGGATTTTGTGATAAGAGAGAACTCGAAAAACACAAAGTCTGCCATGGCTTGTAATTCATCCTCTACAAGTGACGAGAAAATGGTTGGGTTTTGTTCTAGTTTGGAAGCTAGTTTGGGACTTTCTGTCATAGTGTGGCCATTTGAAGGGAGTAAACATTTTTATGCAGCAGCGTCTTATCCTTATTTGTGTAGCTGAATGGGAATCTTAAACTCTTATGACCTCCTCCTATTAAATCCCATGAGCTTATCATAGAGCAAGTCGGTCTGTCCCAAGAGTGTATAATGGCTGGGCTGTAGTGTGGAATGATTTGGTGGAAAGCATATCGCAGACTGAATAGTTGGGAGGAGAAGTCTGAGCGTATTATCATGCGCTTTTGTAAGTGAAGCCCTTGTATTAAGCTGAGATTCGTGTGATTTATATGCATGGGAATTACTAAAAAGAGATGTTTTAATGTCTTAGCAGTATCCTTGGCATTGTCAGAGTGTGACGAGTAGGTTTTTCCCAATCTGTTGTCTACCGTTTTGTATTTTTGTTTATTTTTTTATAGTTAGAACAGCTTATGTAAGAAACATCTCCACAGCTTGGGATTAACTTTTAAAGAAACTACTGCTTCTTCAACAAATGTTAAGAAACTTATGCCTTGGAATTGCTGAGGCTTTGACAACTCCCTAAAGGGTATAAAATTGTCTACGTTACTTACAGTTGTAATATCATTAGCATAATAAACAGAGGTGTCAGTAGCAAAGCTCAAAATGTCGGCTTAAGATAACACGGACCTAAAATAAAGCTTAAACAATGTTCTTATTTCTTGTTCACGTGTCTGTTAAACAGAAATCCAGAAAAGAGTACTTCCTAAGAAAGCGAGTGTGTACTTACGGTAGAAGATTGACTAGCAGGAGTGATGGAACTCTACAAAAAGTTGGAGATTTTCTTCAAAGTACTCCTTCTATTATTCACTCTAAAGGTTGGTGTAGAACAAGTAAGATTTATTCCACCTTCTGTAGGCACTGCAGAATGGCTTGTTTCTGCTGTAGGCTATGAATGTATATATTCTTAGAGAACTTGTCTGCCATGTTACGTTGCTCTTCAACTTATGAAATAAATGCATTTATTCATCTCTTCTGAGATTCATTACTACTTGAATGAAAATCTGCAAGTATGCAGAGGAAGTTGACTCCACCTTGTGCTTCTGTCAGCACAAAAGTTAGGCCTGTTGTTTAGCTCCTGCCAAAGTTCCTCACTTCCAGCAACTTCTGAGTCATGTTTGTTTTTCACACCCTTGATGGACCAATACAATTTCTGAATATTTTAATTTAAACTTGATGTATCACTTATAAACCAAGTTTATAATGAAGCTTTTGGCATTTGTTGATATAAAGACTCACAAAATCCGTAAGTTGGTTAGTTTATGAATCAAAACAAATTTCTTCTAGCCAAGAAGCTGATGGCAGCCGTAAGCTCCCCAAAATCTCCTGAACCAGAAAGTCTTGGAAAGGAGGAGTTGAAGCCAAAAAGATCCAAAAGGAAGCTGTATTCAACTGACATTTCCTGCCCTCTAGATATACCTGCTTCTTGGGTGAGCGATTACACATTACTATTCTGTCCAATGTAATGCATTGCTGTAGTCTTGTCTCAACATGAACTACTCAGGAGTCCAACAAACTTGAAGATTTCACCTATTTGCAGGAGGAGGTTGAAAGTGCTGAGCTATTTCTTTGTTCGACCTAGTCATTCTTGTTGGTCTTCCTGCAGTTTTATTTTATTTTCTCTTTGAAGAGAAATTTCCTTTCTTTTCAAGGAGAGTGGTTAGGCCCTGGAACGGGCTGCCCAGGGAGGTTGTGGATGCCCTGTCCTTGGACGTGTTCAAGTCCAGGTTGGACAGGGTCCTGGGCAACCTGATCTAAATGTGAATATTTGGTGGCCCTGCTAGGCAGGGGGGTTGGAACTACATGATCCTTGAGGTCCCTTCCAACCCGGGTGCTTCTGTGATTCTGTGATTCTGTGAAGATCTCCGTATTTGGCTGCTGGCTTACAGCAGCCTATGTAGGGTATGTAGCAATCATGGAGACGTCTTCCAATTTGGAATCACAGTTACTTACAGTGTGTTGGGTTGGGATTTCTCTACTACAGCTATGCTTTTCTAAAGCACAACTTAAACAGCTCTTTAGGTATGCTGAAACTGCGTTGTCCTGCCTAAGCCAACTTGTCAAGGATCTGAAGTGCCAGCACTTGATGCACCATTTCAGAAAGCAATTTTGTGACTCTGCCAGCAGCTATGGTGCTGAGAGTTCTTGCTCTGTTGGAGCCGCATCCTTCAATTATGTTAGAGTCCTTTTTCTGTTCAAGATAGTGTTCACTTGCCCACACTGTAACATCCCACTGAATTTTCTGTTGATTTGATGGATGAGGGGGGGCAGAAACCAAAATGGGTTTTGTTAGAGCATGAAGGAAATGAGACAATTTTTTCTCTCACTGTACTTCTGAGAGCATGGAACTGAACAGAGAAGTGAATTGCTGGGCAAGTCATAGCTACAGGGATTTAGGCTAGAAATGTTTTCTGAACACCCCATGTTTCACAAAACGTGCATTAGAATGCTCATTGGAAAATAAGTATTTTAAAGTGAATGCTGCCTTCAGGTTTTCTTTGGGTGTGGGTATTTTTTAAAATAAACAGCATTTTGTACATTTGTCTTATTTGTTCCTTCTGATTAAGCTGCATTAAAACAATCTCTGTATCCTATAGAATCTCTGTATCCTATAGATTCTCTGTATCCTGTAGAATTCTGATTAAAAGATAATAAGCAAATGCCAGTCTGAGATCCATTTACGGGAAGAAATATGTTTGCATGGGTCATTGTCAGTCTTGTGTAAAAAGACGAGTAACTTTTGAAATATTTTCTTCAGGTTTCTGTGGAACAGAACAAGAAGGAAAGCGACCATGTAATCATCAAGTGATGACTACGATCCAAAAATGCTAAATAACCTTGAAGAAGCATGTTTGTTCCACTTAGTCAGGACTTAGTTCTATTATATTGTTATTGTTATACCTGGTTGTTATTGAACGTTAACAGTTGCTTAGTTGTGCTCTTAGGTTTGTATATAGTATAGTATATATAGGTGTATAGTGTCTTTCTGACGTTTCAAACTGACTCCTGAAGTTGAAATAAATACCAGTTTTCTTGAATTATGTGTTTGGTGGTTTGTTGGTTTTTTTGTTGTTGTTGTTGTGGAGGGGAGAGGGGAAGTTCTTTTTTTTTTTTTGCTTCTTTTGTTTTTTGTTTGTTTTGCCTCCCCTGTATAGGAATGGTGTCTTTAGAAGTGTTTGTTATTTACCCATTGTGCAGTAGTAATAACATACTTGTTCAGGATGGCCTGAATTGCTTTTTTCAGGTGACTGGTGTACTTAGCAGAACTTTGTGGGAGAGGGATGGGATGAGCACATGATAATGCTTGATTTTTGAATCTTTTTAAAGAATTTTCTTTGGAGAGAAGATAGTGCCAGTTCCTCAATGTGGAAGACAGGCGCCATCTTCTTTCTCACCTCTTCATTCAAATACAACAGAGAATAAGCTGCCCGTCTCTCAAATTTGGCTTTCCTTCCTAAGCAGAGATGAATGCATTTGTCGTGAAATCTTGTTTAATGTTTTCATAGGTGGTTTTATGCTTTGAGGTCCTTTGTCCTTCTGTCCGGATCTTCTGTTTTCTCCCACCTGTGGTTTGGTTATCTGTCTAGACTGACCTTTTTCAGGGCTAGAGTTGAGCTCTTTCAGGACTTGAGAAGAGTGCATCGCTGATGACTCTTAGCTAGGTGGTAGGTGAGCGTTTCTGCATTTTATGCAAGTGTCATAGCTGGAGGCATAATAAATACACAAAGTGAAAGTCATGGCACAGTCTTAAACAGTGGGCCGTACTTAGCGTATTGCTTCTTTGCCTTTCTCAGAGTTTTGTCTGCTTTGTTCCACGCTCAGCACAAGTTCAACCAGCTGCTCATCTTGCCCCCATCTTGTTCTTCTGTACAGTTCAAGTTAATTTTAGAACCCATCAATACATGCCTGTCGAGCAGGACTGTTTCTCCCGTTGGGCAACCTTGCTCTTGCCTGCAGAGAGATTCAAGGTCCATCACGCTGCTTTGAATGACGGCTTGATTGCTTGTCATTAAATCACCAAATAAGCTTTGAAACCAAGAAAAATCTACCAGGTAAGTGCAGGATAGGAAGCACGTTGAATTCCTTGTGGTATGATTTCTTTGTTGATTTGATTGTTCTTTTCCCCACCAAATGTAAAATGTCGTAGTTTCCAATATTTTCTTCCAGCTCTTGTGGGCAAAAATGTTGCACGTGGAACAGCTGTAACAGTGGGTTTTCCTTGTTGGGTTTTTGCTCCTTTCCATGAAAGGAGAGCCGAATATTTTGGGGAGTCTTCTTTGTGATAGGACAGCTTTAAGTAGGCATGCTAATACCTGAGCTTCTTGGGGCTCGACTTGTGCTGTGACTGAAGAAAAGTCGAGCTATAAACAAGAAGTGCGTATGTGGGTGAGCACGTGCGTCTGCATGCGTGTAGGCCAGCCGGCGCGGCGCCCGCACGATGGCGCTGCGGCCCTTCTGATCCCGAGTCAGCAGCAAAGAAGTGCTTTGCTCCTTTCCGACGCGCCCGCATCTCGGCGCGCTTAGCCGAGCTTCGTGGAGCTATGCTGCTGCTAGTGGAGCTCTTTCAGCTCCTGCATTTCGCTGTCACCTGTAGGGAGCGTCTGTACTGCAGCGCATTCCATGTCTCTCCCCTCTGTCACTTCTGGAGTTATCTTTTGCACACTCGCCCTGCTGAAGAGATGTACTGCCTATACAGTGTTGTTTCAGAACGGTGCCCAGCACTTCTTGGGCTTCTGTGCCATTTCCTGTACCTGGAAAGGATTGAAAAGTACATAGCAAGCTCATCTGAACCGCCTGGGGGCAAAGGTTGGGCTGCCTTCTGCGCGCTGACAACCAGTGCCTGCATTGCTTGAAGGTTTTCCGGTTTTCTCATGAACATCTAGTGTTGTTCCTCAGAACATCTGTAACAGTCGCTAAGGCATCCTCTTGAAAGTTCTCTGAAGAGCAGAATTATTATAAAAAAATGTGTATTTACAGAAGTGACATCAGTTTCACCACTACATTCTATGAAGCTTATACAAATGTCCTTCACCCAAAGCAGAAACCACATGCCGTGTTTGTCAGAAGCTCTCAGGAGATGTTCTCATCAGCTTATAAGCCAGGCCTTCACCCTTTAGCCTTATTTCAGCTCTGTAGCCTTATATGCACACTGCTTGCAAGCAAAAGCTACAGCAAAAGATCTCCTCCCTCAGCTTCACTGAGCTTCTCAGATGCCTTTTTCTCTTTTTCTTTTTTCTTTTTTTTTTTTTTTTTTTTTTTTTTTTCCCATGGTTTGAAGCCTCTGATGTTATCTTTCATCTTGAGCCTCCACTGCCATCCTGGTTCACTCAGGGTTTGCCCTGAAGTGTCAGCAGCAGGCACATAAAAACTGCTGCCAACTTATTGTTGACAGGCTTGGCACCAGTTGGTGGGTTGTGAGCGATTGATTGCTTTGTGCATCACTTATTATGTAGATATATATGTATGCCATATTTTTTTTCCTGTTCCTTTTCTCAATGTTCGTAAATAGTTTTATTTTGACCTGTGAATTCTAAGTTTTTTTTTTTTATTCTCTCCCCGATCCCACTTGGGGGGGAGTGAGGGAGTGGGAGGGGGAGGGGGAGAAGCGAGTGAACAAACAAACGCCTGTGTAGTGCTGAGCTGCCTGCTGGGTTAAGCTGCAATAGATGACTTCTGAAGTTGCAACATTTCCAACTGCTTGAAGTGTGTTCTGTATAAGTCTTTTTCATCGTAACTGTGATGTCTCGGTGTCACTGCATGCCAGATGGGGGAGAATGAACATACTGGGAAAAAACTGGAAAAGGACAGGTGTACTATCTATTAAGGTGAAGTATTGTACCTCATGAGCAGGTACAGTTGAGACCTCATTGAATGTGGATAATTTTGACCATATCTGGAGAAAGCTGTTCAGTAATGCTTTCATGTGCCTGTGGTTAACCAAGAAAGATGTAGGTATTGTCAGCTGAAGCTGCCAGTCTTAAACTAGTATTTCTGTTTGGATGTTGGCTGCAAAACAATACCAAAATGATTATGCAGGTTCTGTGCAAAATCCCAAATACTGTTCCTCCACTCAGCGAGCTTTGAACATTTGGATGCAGTTGGAAGAGTTAACTGAAAGGTTTTCAGCTGGCAGTTTGTCCTTACGTCATCTCCAAGTCCAACAGTTCCATAGATTCAATCACTCAGGGGGTAGAAATGTGGAAGAAAGCTGACTTAGGTGAATATTTGAGAGTTTGATGGGAAGTGAACTGCCTTAAAAGCAGCTGGCAATAGAAAAATATACTTCTAGTGTTTGAAAAAAAACCAGTCATATTATTTGTTGTTGTGCAAATAAGCTTTTTCCTTGCTTGCAGGCTTGTGAGATCCAGGTTTTTGATTTTGAAGGAAATGATTAGTGAAAGATCATGAGAATCATATGGTTTTATGCTTAGCAATCTTATTAAAAACTTGAACTGACCTTTAGAAGCTTTTCTCCATGGTGTTATCTGGACAGATCTGCAAGTGGATGTCAACATGGAAGTTTGTATTGATCTTGAGTAGAAAACAGCATTCATACCTACCAGGTGAGACAGGCAGCTACTGCACACTGATGAAAGCATGAGTACTTTAAATCAGCCTCCTTCCCATTTATTAACCTGCATATGTGAATGCCTCACAGATATGCCTCATGCCCAGATGTCAAAATGAAACACTGCTGCCTGTAGTGATTGGCGACATCATGGAAAATGATTCTGATTAGCTGCAATTTGCAAAGTACTTGCAAATATTTCATTTCCAGAAGACTGCAAGTTATTGACCATGTGACATCGGAGAAAAAGTCATAGTGGGAGGTGAGAGTGAACTTCTCACTATTGTGAGAACTATTCTTGTTCCAGAAGCTATTAACAGAGCTCCCGTTGGTACTGGGCACTTCATGATATGCACTTAATTACACCACAGAAGTGCTACTTTTAAAACGGTATTTTTGTGAAAACAGGCTCATTGCTGCCTTCTCCTGCGTGGGAGAAGTAGTTGCACACTTGGTGTAATCTTATGTTGTTCTTGCTGCAAAACTGACCTTTTTCAAAATGTCATGTGTTTGGTGTTTGGTGAGTCTCAGACTTGACTTATTTCTGTGCGTTTTCATAAGTAACAGCAAGTGAAGAAAACAAGTTGCTTTGTTTAGGGAAAAAAAAAAACAACCACAAATTTTTAACAGCAGTTCTATCAATTTCACAATCCCTGGCGCTTAACCACTGTGTCTTAAATTATCTCAAAAAGCTGTTGACTTTTGAAGGCTCAGTTATCACCAGGCTCCATCCGAGCTTAGGCTTTGCTGAGTGGCAAGGGCAAGAGGCACGGTTACTGCATCACTTTTCAGTACAAATCTTTTGCTGCTCAGAATTCCTAACCAGATGGATGGTGGTGTCCCTTCTCTGTCTGCAGCTTTTGAGTGCTGTCACCTGAAGCCTGGCTGTGGGCCTGTTCAGTTATTGGGAAAGAAACAGACTTCTTGGCTCATTTCTTCTGCAGTCTGAGCTCTCTGTTGTACAGTGGTAAGAGGAATAAAATAACTAGCATTGGCTCCCAGCTCCTCTGGCAATCTTTTGGGAGAAAGTGTAGTGCAGGCACTGTCCAAGTTCTTCAGGAGGCTGCTTCACAAAGATGCCTGTGCTTGTGGGTATTTGGAAAAGACACATAATCCTCCATTGGCAGGGATGGATCTCACTAGTCCTGGTCTGCTATCATGAAATGTGAGGCTGAGTCAGGTAGTTAAACATTATGTGTTCTTCTCAGGAGTATAAAACCCCCAAAAGAAACCGACTCCCTACAAACAGAAAACCACAGCACGAACTTCTCAGGAAAGCTCCACTGACACATTCTGTCATCTCTCCAGTTAAAGAATTTCTGCTGAAATGTGGTGAGAGGTCAGGAGAAAGTTAAGATTTCCCCCTACAATGCGTAAATCCCTTGGAGTGCAGCTTTCCAAGCACTAAGCCCTTTGCAGTTGCTGAGAAACCAAAAGTCTTGGTTTGCTTTCAGCTGTTCAATGAATAATTCTGGAAAGAGGGGGAATGATTGCTTTGTGTGCAGGGATCTCTGGATGTTGCAGGGTTCTCTGGATGTCAAAATTTCCAAGTAGTTTAGCAAGCAGAGTCACATTATCCAAATAATATATTTGAGTAATCTTTGTTTTTTTGAAGTTATTTTCAAACAAATTCTGGAGGAAAGGCATTGAGCTCAATTCATGTCATCTTAAGCACATGATAAATACACAGAATGATGATGATGATAAAGGAAAATTTTCTTATATACAGACAGTGCCAGAAGACAAAGTACTTCATAAGTCAAACACTTCAGTGTTGTGGGAGGTACACATCTACATTCCAGCATGAGGTATATATCCTTCATGCAAGCTGTTTCCTAATTTCCTAAACTTTTGTGATTTATGTAAAATGAAGTATTCTTCTTGATTCAAACATGTTATATGTATAATTCTCAAATAATTTTGAAATATCCAGTTTACTTCAGAAGAAAGGTTTGGCAATCAGTGCAAAAATGACCTTTCTCATCTCTGCTATTGTACTCTTTCAGCTATTATGGAAAATACTTTATTTAGAACTTAATATTCTACTGATAAAAATGGAGGTGGACCCTAACTGCTAGGGTTATGCACTCCCTGACTGACAAACAAGATGAAGGTATAGCAAAAAGATATCTCTATAATTAGGGAGTTTTCCAACACTGTAAAGCTTACATGTTGCATCAAATTATACCTGTGACTATATTGAGTGCATTTAAGTATTGATTAATTTTGATTTTTACTGTTGCCTTGCTGCCTTTATTGTTTTGACTTTTTGTTCTTCCTGTTGTGCATTGTTTTTCTGCTCCATACAATACTGGGACTTTAAATATATTTTTAATGTCTATCATTCAATTTGTTCTCCCTTTCATAGAGATTAATGCTGTACTGTGTGCTGGTTTCGTGTAATTTTACTCTCGCTTTCTTTCTCATAACCGTTACATCTGAGCAACAGCTATGCACAGTTCCAAGGGTCTGTTACCTGATTCATTCCAGACACTTCAAAAGTTGTTATCAGCACTATAAGGTAAGACAAAATTGCTTGGAATTAGTAGATGGAATTAGTAGATTGGAATTAGTAGAGGATGTGATATTTGACTGAACTTTGAATCACATGCAGTCAATAAAATTATGTCTTAGCGCTGACAGTAAAGGCTTGTTGCTTGCATTAAAACATGAAAGAAGTGGGCTGCAGTGGCATTATTGCCACATGGAGGGAGGGCTGTCCTTCTACACTGCACCCTTCAGAACAGCAGTCAGCACTGTGACGTGGTGCCAAGACTGTTACCAAGTATGGGGAGAGGGGAAAGATGGAGCTCTGCAGGTGCTCTGTCAGTCCCCTGGCACTTCTCAGCCTTCCTGGGAAACTGTTGTAGTGGTGGGGTCAAAAGGAACCCCCGTATACACTGATTACACATCATGGTCAGCAGGATGTACAGTGTCAGTTGGATTGCCCTCTAATATCCTGTTGTTTTCTAATGTTTCACAACTTAAAAAAAAAAAAAAAAAAAAAAAAGTAACTGTATTCCACTCTCCTGTTCTCTTGTGCAGATCTATGCTCTCTGTGAATATTCTGTAGCTCAAACCTCATCTGAGTGTTCCATTTGCTACAATGGAATTGGGCTGATGACCCTTAGTTTTCTGTATAATCAGTGTTAATTCATTTCCTTTCTTCCAAAAAATCAGTATCAACTTTGATTTTATTTTTACTTTTATTGACCTCGTTGCTAGAGAAAACACAGGGACACTTTTCACTTTTTGTTAACACAGTTTTTTCAGTTTTTGTGAACAGTTAGTTTAAAAAAAAATCTTATCATTTAAACCAAAATCAGAGAATCATATGCAATGAGTCACTAAATAAAGTGAGTTTTTTTTGCTTGTTAGTCTCAGATGATTGAAACTGAATTAATTTATTACCACCTGGAAAAAAGTGAATTAAATTTAAACTACGGGTGGCGAAATTCAAAATTACTTTTTCCATTACTTCCTTCTGACGTGTTTTTCTCTTATTTACTGACATTTTTGCCTTTCATTAACTCAAAACATGAGCCTACGTAAGTGGGACTAGTTGGTGGTGTTTTGGAACAGTTATCGTAGAAGCAATGATGGAGAGGAAAACAAAAGTATGTTCAGAACTATGGCACGGTAGGGCATGGTGTATTTGGCTTTTGGACTAGCACAGCAGTGCTGTAGAGCATACTAATATGAGATGTACCAGTTTTTAGATTTTAGGTAATGAAATTTTTCGAGACTTTACAGCTTTACTCTTCATGACTGATTCAAAGATGTGCACGCTAAAGGCTAAAATGGCAAGTGGAGACTTGTCATGGTTGGGAGCTCACGTACCATTTTTAATAGAGTATCCTGTCCTGGCTTGGAAGGTAATCTAATTTGTAAATTGAATTGGAATGAATTGGCCATGTGATAAATCAAATTTCTGTATTAGCTGCCCTATTGTTCAAGTTGCCCTGACTGACTGTTAACTGAAACGCGCCAAAACCTGTTCTTAAAGGCATTCCTAACTGATTGCTCTGGCTTCCGTGAAAGCCTGTTCCGTTAAGCCTGCTAGCAGCGCTTAACTCTGTTGCTTCCTGAGAGCCTGTATTCTGAAGCAAACAGCTCGGAAGATAATGAGATAAAGATAATGAGTTCCGAATGAAAAGTGAGAAATCTGTGGCTTGGAATCTGCCAAAGCAACAAAAAAATTGTTGTTTCTTGAGCACTGATCAAAATGATCAAGCACTGAATTAATGGCTGCTGATATCAGAGATTCATTTTATGGAGAGGAGGAGCTAAAGAAGCTCTCAGTAGCTACTACTAAGAGTGAAACCTACTAGCAGAAGTGTGAGATTGAATTACCTCAGGCGTTTTAGCTACTTTTTCATCAAGGGCTGCTGAGTCTCTGGGGTGCTTCCTCGGGGCACTTCAAACAACAAAGGGCTTAAAAAGACGTGAATAAAACTGCGACGTTTCTAGCCTGCTGTCTTTAGAGAACAATGCCATTTTCTTGCCCAAAAGCACCTCTACAAGTCTGCCTGCACGTGTTCACGTTTATTTCCTCCTGTTCTCAGTAGGGTGTCAGCACTTTCAGCATCAGAGAAACCTCCCAGAGCTCCCTCAGTGCCCAGAAAGAGCAAACCAGCCTGGTGGAATCTGTGCTCCTCTTCCTCCCAGCTCTCATCTGTATTCTGTCAAAGCTGCTATCTGAAAGCTGCAAGCTTGAATGAAGGAAACTAGGAAATGGATGAACTTGAAGGTAAAAGTCTGAGGTGGTATTATTATCTTGTTTGCCCATCAACGAAAAGATTTTCTACCATCAGTGTTGCCTGCTTCCTGAAATAGGAATAAGCTGCTTTTTCAGGCTGTTCAGGTGTGATGCCTGTCAGAGGTTACAGTGAAAGCATAGAAGAGTAACACACCTCCCAGAAGTATGAAGCTAATTTTTAACTTCAGCAGTAGCTACAGTCAACCTTTGCAGCAACTAACCTTCCAAAACTTCCAGTGTTATCTATCTATCTGAAAGTTTTTTCTCTCAAACCACACGAACTACAGAATATATCTGGATGTAGGTAGCTGTCACGGAGTAGCAGGCCCACAAGACCACCAGCCTGGAAAAGGGGAAAAGAGGAAGGGTAGGGAGCTGGGTGCTGGGTCTAAAAATAGAACAGCAGCAACGATCTGAGGAGGAAAATTAATTTACTAAATATGATGTCAGAATACAAGATAACACAGTATAATATGATATATAATTAGAATCGAGTCTAACAAATCAAATAAAATGAAGGAGAGATTGTTCAAAACCAAAGGCTTCACTCTGAACTGAAGGCAAAACAGCTGCGGAGCACAACCAAACACTGCCAGACAGGGAGAGAGTCCTGTGATTTGTCAGCTTTATGTTCACCTCTGAATACAAAGTCCTCCAGAGTATGTAGTTCTTCTCTTCTGAGAGACAGGTATTCAGAAAATCAGCAGTCCATTGTAGTGGGGCATTAACTCTTTAACTCCCGGTGCTTTACATGATGTTATGATGTGGAACACTTGATAACAGAAATTACAAAACCACGACAACAACACACATCTGCTTGATCTCGCTGACTTCAGATGCTTTTCATGCTTTTACTGTATTCTGAGTTTCAGCAAATCCAACAAAATGAAACTGAGGAGCAAATGAGATGGAATATCTCCATTAAAAGTTAAGGAAAAGATTACAGTGCAGAGTCAAAATAGCCTGAAATGCAGCAGCATGCAGAGCTGAAAATAAGAGGGAAGAGAAAAGCTGTAGGAATAAACTACGTGAGGAAGGTTATTTGGGACATCCCTCTCAGATGGTAATCCAGTGCAGTATCAAATGCATCCAGAGCCAGGAATCAAAACCCTTCTGGACATCTAGAGCTCCTTCTCTTTACTATTCAGTTTCCCTGCTTTCTAAATCTCCCTGCTGCAAGCTCCTTATCCCTTGCTTTGTCCTAATAGGATATAACATCTTTGTAACTATTTTTGCGCATTTGAAGGCAGGCTTTTATGACCTCTGATTTTCAGTCTTTCTTGTGTCCCTGTGCTCTCACTGTTTGGGAAAAGGGGCCTTTCTCTTTCCCAGTTAGTATCTTGCTCCAGCCCCACCTGCTTTGGGTTTTCACTGAATATCTTGTGGATCCACAGTTTGTGCTAAAACTTGTGTGATATATTGATGGACCAAAGACAGAGTAACATCTGGAAATGCAGATAACGTCTTCTAGATTTTTTAGGCTGATGGATATTTCTGAGAAGGTCGGGTGAGTTTGTGCTCACTAGACTCTTCAGTTATTGCTTCATACAGCAAAATTCGTTGTCTTCTGTGCTCTGGTGAATTTAAAGTTGCTTTGTGGTCTAAGGACATGATCATGCTTGAGTAAATACAACCATATATGAACATAAAAATTCTCTTGATCAAGAGGTGTAAATCTGAGCATAATTTTAGTCTCTGAAGAGAAAAAACTGAAGAACTGTTGCAAGCTGTACTTCAGCCATAGTCTTCCAAAAATAGGAAGTAAAATTTTAGGTAAATTTTTCCTTAGAAAGGTCAGTTCTTGGTAAATACTGATGGTACTCTTTGGTGTCACCAGCTTTTTTCTTCGTAGGCACTTGAAGAAGAACTTTGCCAGGGATACTAGAAGATGGTGGAAAGAACACTGCCATTGATAATTTCTGCATGATCTGCGTAGAGAACTGCCCCTTTTCACCAGGCAAGACTTAATTTCCATCTTGTGAATTTTTTTTTTCCATCTAGAAGTCTGAATTGGCTCATAGCAGTGGAATTTCAGTAATGGTTTCATATTAAGAAAAAAACAATTAAAATGTTCCTCTTTATTTCTCAGTGGTCAGTAACCACTTGTGCCCTTAATGTTCTGTGGGTTTTGGGGAGAGGATTGGAATCATGGATGAGAGTTGTAACTGCCTGCTCAGTCTTCCTGAACTCTAAATCTTGGTATTTGTCTCAGAAGTTATGTGGGTTGAACTCATCTTCGCCTCAGACACCCTATTGAGTTTATCTGCACATTTCTGTAGCAATACAACAAGTAGTCAACAGGTGAGCCTTGGAATACTCATGAATGCCTAAAGCACATTCTTCCTAACTGCTCTCTTCAGCATTTGGCAGAGTTTTTGGTATCCTAGACAAATTAAATTATGTGCAGTCCATCAAAGCCCCCTTATTTGACTTAAACTGACTATAAATCAAGAGCTGTCTGCTGAGCTGCCTTCTAACAAGCATGTGGAAGGAGGGAGAATTTGTATTCAACTCTGAAAAGCAATAGAATTCTTTCAAATGCAGTCTTTGCTTTAGTTGTAAAACATTTAAAGGAAAACAGAAGCAATGCTTGATCACACTTGACTGGGTGGTTGCTCTGTGATGGTGTATGGGGATGAAGTAGGTACATCCCTTGTACTTGGTTTTTCTTTGGCAGGCAGCTGGAACAGCAGAAAGGACAATGATAAATTAAGGGCTTGTTGGATCTGAGATGGATCTAACAACTGTTCCTAGTTGGGTCTTTGTTCACTTACCTTAACTTTGCAAGTAATACTCCAGAAAGGATCGAAGGCCTTGACTTCATGTCAGCCACTTTGATCCCCCTTTTAGACCTTGTACTAACTGATAAACCAACAAAACTATGATATAAAGTAATACACTGGTAAAGAGATTGCAGCTTAGTTTATCTTCATAAGCATCTATGTATGACACTTTTTTTTTTTTTTTTTGCTTAATTTTCCTTACTGACTGATGTGTCCTGAGGTATGCACCTCAATAAACATTCTTCCCTTGGAAAACTTGTAAGTAATATAGGAGGAAAATCTATCTCTGAGTCAGAAAATGCAGTGTGGCACAGCACCATTTGTCTGCTTTGGCACTATTTGTAAATATTTTAACTGTGTTAATTAAAACTCCTAGAAAAACTACTACGCTTTGAAAAATCTTACCAGTGTCCCAGCTATCAGCTCAGTTTTCTCCTTCGCAGACCTTGGTATTCTGATTTCTGCTAATGAGTGGAAGGAAGGATTTTTACACTATGTTCATATGTTATAAGGAGTTGATCTGAAGCAGTTTATGGGTAGAATTTTTGCAGTTTTCTTTCACTTCGGATTTTATGGAATTCCCATTTGCCTTTCAGACTGTTTCAGCCTCAAAGAGGGTAAAGTGTGTGTGTGTGCATTTGGGGAAGAAAAGGACTTTTAAACTCTAAAATCCATTATGACAAGCAAATCTCTGCTCTGCCTGGTTACCATAATTTTACAGCTGTTCTCAGTTAAGCCAATTGTTCACAACTCTTTTAGCAACCCAGTGTCAGGAAGCACAGATCGAGCGTTGTTTAAGTATAACTGCTACAATAGGCAGTATGGCTGGATATCCAGAGAGATTTCCTCTATGTCATGGAGGATAGGAGGAGAAGACTGAACTAAAAAACAGATCTAAGTGCTTAAAAAGAGATTATTTTTTTTAACATCTACAATTCCCATTTTATAGTATTTTGCTGTTTAATACTGAATTTGAGAATCGTCATAGTGGGTGGCCTTTAGTCAACAATTTCAAGTAAAACCGAATATTTCCACGGAAAATAACAGGGTTTGAACCTTCCAGAGAAGTGTCAAGTCCTGAGGAAGGGAGGGGGTGAAATTTTGTGTATTGATATTCCTTCGACAGGCTTCAACTGACCTCAGTGTCTGAACTATTGGTGCTCTCCTGTGGTGCTCTAGGTGGCCAAATCTGATTGCAAAGGAGCCTTTAATGCCTTGTCAGTGTGATAGGTATACATAGGCTGAGAAAGAAAAAACATTCCTCATCCATTCAGCTCAAGATGCTCTATTGCAAACTGAATTTTTGCTGCCCATGTTGTCTCCCCCTCTGGTGAGATCCTGGTGCTGTTGGAAATGTAGGTCAGAGAATTAAATGATGTTTCTCTTGGATGCAATTCAAACAAGAAAAGCACAGTTCAAACTAAAACTGCAAGGAACAGTACACAGATTTAAAAAATAAATAGAGTAGCTGTTTGAAGGCACAAGCACTGCATGATTTGTCTCCATAACATGAAATTGGTTTTGCTACTGCTTCTTCAACTGGTCTCGAGAGTGCTTTTGGATTCATAACAGGCCTATTCTGCTGGTTTTGCTCTTTATTTTCTGCATTGTTCCCTTGAGGATTTTGCCTATTTCTGTGCACTTTTCTCAGAAGGGTGAAGGAAATGTATGTAATGTCTCCTGCCACTGAGTGAGGGCCTGAAGGGGCCATCTGGCTGCACCTCACTCCACACTTCTTGGTGGGGAGGGGGCTATGCAGCAGCTTCATTGCGGTCTGCTTAGGGTGCAGGTGCAGATCTCTGCTACTTCCCAGCTCAGTTTTGAGCACTGAAGGATTATCCGGTATTTTGGAGGAGTATCTGTTCTGTAAACCATATTAACACTGTAATCAGTCAAACACAGGGGAATTTACAGAAGCGTTCCACACCTTTGGTTTGATGTCATCTGCTACAGGATTGCCAGGCAAGCTCTCCTAGTAGAGCAAAAATGGCACTCAAATTCACTCCCTGAGCCACCTAACAGTTTCTCTTTTCAATTGAAAGTGTCATGAAACCTAAATTATCATCAGGTAAAAAGTCCTCTGTCAAAGTGCCTGTAGGATTCCCAGGACAACTGCAGTTCTAAGCCATTTGTGTGGCAGCAGCACACAGCAGCAGGACATTGCTGAATGTTTTAAGGAGGGAGTTTATAGGTGTTTGACTACATGACACACTCCTATGGGAGAGAACGCCCTGAGGAGGCTTTCTCCTGTGGACTATAAATAGAGCTAGAGGTGTTATTCAGTAATGTGTCTTGAAGTCATCCCAACAACTGCTAAATATCATCTCCCATTCCTCTACATGGCAACAAAAAATGCCCTGGAGAAATGGCATGAGGACTGGCAAATCCCCCAAAGTGGCTGTTAATGGAAGATCACTGAATAGCAGTTCCCATGGAATGGCAATGAGTAGCTCTAGGTCTGGTACAAGTCAGGGCTTTTTTTGAATGACAAGTAAAGGAAATGAGAAATTATCTACCATCTTTTCCCCTTAAAAGGATTAAGTTTTTCTAAAATATCACTCTGGAAATGGGAGAACTCCTCATTGCCTGACATTCTCAGGCCTTTCTGGAAAAGAAGTATTAGCCAAACACAAGGAGTTTCGGTAAGAGATGCTACTATGTCTTATTTAAAATCTTTTCAGAGAAACCTGAGACTGAGGAGGGACTGACAAGTCATATCCTGACATCCCTACAAGGATCCTTTGGCATCCATTTGCTTACAGTGGGGGAGCAGCCAACTGTATTTAAGTGAAGGCATGTTAAAAGAGAATGCTTCCATCTCCGTGCTGCTCCTTCTCACAACATGAGCCACAATAGAATATCTGCTTCCAAAGACAGTGGGGTTGTGAGTGGGGATTTAAGAGAACATCTGGATGCACTGAAGGAGAAGAAGGCAGAGCTTCCAGCAAGCCTGCCCAGACAGCTTCACCAATACCTCAAACTGCTGGAATTTCCTGAACATGAATATTAATCACAAGATACATTTTTTCATGACAAGTTCTTTATCTCTGCATTTGTCTGAAAACTTAGTTTGCATTTTGCTTCATAAATATTTTTAAATTATTTTCTTCAGAAGGAAAAACTGTGTAAGAAAATCAGGCATCAGCATTTCTTACACTGCATAACGAAAACCTTTCTCCAGTTTCTCCAGTGGTCAAAGTAGGCTGTAGTAAAAACACTCAGTATTTGCAAGGTAATATGAATAGGTCTATGTTATCTTGTGATGTCTAAGAATTTGTTGTATCTTGGCAGTACAGCTAAAGCACTGAACCAGGGACTACTTGTGGCCTTTCTTATTTTAGGCTTCTCAAAAGACACAGCTTATACCCTCATAGCATCTAAGTGTGTCCACATCTTCAACTGTTGAATCCATTGGCTGGCTTCAGCCAGATTTAGAGACAGGCAGCCAAATCATGGTCACTATATCTCTACAGATTTCTTGACAACAGGCATCTTGATAGGGGAGAGGAGAAGGCCACAGAATGATCTCATTCCTGACCAGATAATCAAATTGATGGAGTCACTGTACAGGAAATCAAGTGAATCTTAACGCTGCAATTAATAAAACTCTAATAAAAAGTGTATTGGTAACAATAAAAAGGTTTGTGATGGTGGTAGTGATCTTCCTGGCTTTTCTTTTTCTTTTCTTTTCTTTTTTTTTTTTTACTGCACTACAAGAATTTCATACCCATCAGACTCAATGTTAGCTCACATAATGGCTTGCGTTAGAAATCAAGACATGAAATGTAACTGCAAAAATCTCACTATACATATCTATGCAATAATCTTGTTATCTTGAATTAAGTGCTTCAGCAAGTATACAAGAACATTTAAGGTAGATTTAATCCAGGAAAGCACAGCATGGTTATATCACAGTTGAAGGCAAGAGGTTCACTGCTATATAAAGTTGGAACATTGCATGCCAGAACTCAGACTGCTTTTGATCATCCCAGCAGCTGTCTGCTCTTCTCTGTGCAGATCTAATGTGTCTGTACTGTATTAGATCTGGACTAGCAGTGGAAACTCGCACCTACCTTTACTCATAGTACATGACACATGGGGCAGTGCTTTACAGTCTCCATCTTCTCATTGCTAAAGGAAGGAACTTGCTGGCTGCTGTATCTAGCCTGTGGAAGAAGTTGCACAGCTTAAAGACATATTGCTCTAATTTTAAAACTTCTTGAAGCATTTTTGGTGTGTGTCAGATATTTGGACTCTACTATCAAAACTGTTTCTGTGACTTTGTTGAATATAATTCTATTAGCAATTGTTTTGAGCTCTATCACATACCTTCCCCAGGGGTGTGAGAAAAGCAGCAAAAGGATTTTGACTGAGAATCAACAGCAGGAGGTAATGTGGGGGCTGGTAGGGTACCCTCAATGTTCTGGAGAAGGCATTGGATGGTTTCTGAGCAGTTAACTGTGGAGTAGTGCAATTCAATGGCAAGTAGACACAAATGAACTGTTCTTTAATTTTTAATACCAGTCTTTTTCTGAAGGCTGAGAATGCAATCCCTTTAAATCAAAATGACTACTCACTTTTCATGCAGGTTTGTTTGTTTTCAGTTGAAATGTAAGAAAGAAAGAAAGACAGATGGGCTTTTGCAATAAGAATTAAATATTAACCGGCACACCACCATTTAAAGTGTCTGGCATGTGTTAGAACTAGAAAAATTTGGCAAATTCAGTGGATAAATTTTTTTAGGACCAAGTGCTGAACCTCCAGCATACATGAATTGCATCTGGCTGGAGGTTTTTGCATTTGGAACACCAAACGCTGAAAGTAAATACACTGTTTGTGGAAGAACTGCACTTGTTACAATGCCTATTTGCCAATTAGGTCTTTAATTTTCTATAAAATAGAAATCAAAACTCTTCTGAGGGATGGTTGGGGAAATCCACGTTTTAAGTGAAAATGTAATGTATGTATTTTAAACAATCCTTGAAGAGCTATGAAGATTGTTCTTTGCTAATGTACTGGGAGAACATAGGGCAAAGTTTGGGTGAAGGACAAATGCAGTTTCATATGGCTTTTCAGCTTCAGTTGTTTGCCCAGACTTCCAGGGCAAGGTTGATTATGAGATTTGGTAAGTAAAAATGAAGCTATATGAAGGAAAATTGGTTTCATAGTAGACTGAGTGAGGCTATGAATATGCAGATAATTTTAATTGATGTGAGACTAGCAGACTGCATTGTTGTCCTAGGTGAATCCTCTCTGCCATGTGATCTGTGTGGGCTTTTTCACTCCTGAAAGACAATGCCTTTTCAAAGCCCTTAACAAAAATTAACAATGTTTCTCATGTTGGAAAGCCAGGGTAGGTCCTTTGTTAATTGTTGTAAACTTTAAAGTCCTTCACGGAGATCCAATGGCATTTCCAGAGGGATAATTCTTTTGGAAGTTCTTTTCAAATCAGTCTCACTGATCATCAGGTTCATTGCTATTGTAATTCTGTAAGAAAGAGTAGATTCAATGAGGGTGTTTCTCTGGCTTGGAAATTGGTTGTAGTAAAAAAGCACAGACAGAAACAGCAAAATAACATAATTTGCTACAAAGTTTGTGTTTTTATGGAGTATAGAAATGAGCGAGCATGGCAGCAGAGGATATGCCAAGACCAAAAACCCATAATGTCAAAAACACTGCATTCCTGCCTCATAAACCCTACTGCAATATTGTCAATAAATGTCAAGAGAAGTTTTCTGCTTGAAGTCAGTAGCTTGTTTTAAGGTAAGTATATAACACAAATACATCACTGAAAATTTATTTGGCAAAGAAAAAATGAGACATATATTGGTAGATACAATTTATGCAATTAATCTTGCATGAAAGAACTACTGTCCTTTTTCTTTTTTCAATTTGCAAAATTCTGGATCAAGAAACAGAAAGATAATTATTTATTTCCAAACAGCATAATTTCCTTAAAATGTAGGTTATTTAGAGAGTAAGATGGGGCTATTAGAATCTTGTTTTTGGATACTTTAAAATGCAAAAACTCATGTAAGTTGAAAATGTTGTCTTTCACTCCTAAAAACTCCTCGATTTTCTAGAGATTGCCTGCATCTTCTAGAGGCCTTCCAAAACACAGCAAAAGAACCAGGTGCTGCTAATCCTTGCTCACTGCCTGCAGAATTATGTAATGAGGTAAGTTATTAAAGGTCTTAGTGTTGCTGCAGGTGTAATCTGAGGCAGTGAGGTTGTACAGGTGTTAGTGATGATGACTGAGGTGATGCAGATTGGTGGCAGCTGAAGCCAGAAGCTAAATAGGTCTTTTGCTGGTAGAGAAGTGTGTGGTGTGAGGGTATGTTGTTATGTTTGCTCTGTGTGGTTGTGAGTCATAGAGGAAGATTTTGGGGAGCAGCTGCTGGTGTGAGGGCAAATTCGGGGCTCTGACTGCTGAAGGTGTTGCTGTAACTAGTGCAGACCCGGTCCTCTGCAAGGTAAGTGCTTGGCCATTTTATCATTGCTATGATGATTGTCTTCTTTATTTCTAATTAAATCTTTTTCTCAAGAGGGTGTTATTTTGTCTTGTGCTCAGGATCCTCGTTTGTGGCATGTTTTGCTACTTGTCTGCAAGGTTGCTGAAGTCACTTGTATTGTAGGCTTTATCTTCTGTGGTGCAGTGAGAGATAAGAATACTAAATGTTCTTCAGGTTCTCTGATCTTTCCTTAGCCTGCATTTTGTAAAATTTTTTTTTTTTTTTTTTTTTTTTTTTTCTCTTTCAAGAGTGTTCTGCTTCCATAAGAACTGAAATAAGCATTTTCAAATAACAGTTATTTCTGCAACAGATGAGAGGACTTAATGCTTTTTCTATTTTGTTTTGCTGTGTGTTTGGTGCTATGGGAAGGATTACTTGACCAAGAATTCCTTGTAGTTTGTGTTGATCTTTGGGTTTTCATGGGAGCAATATATTTCCTGCCAATGTTTCAAGAAGCAATTTTTAAAATATGTTTTCAGGTAAATGTTGTAAGAGGATCTGAATTTAGCTGAATATTGAACAATGTTCTTTGTTGTTCTCCCTTAATGGTAAGTAAAAAAAATCTTCTACATAGTCATTCAAAAAATACTAAAGTATCTCTGTAGTATAATGAGAGAAATATAATGTTTTTGCCACCTCACTCTCAAGCTGTACAGTTGTTTTGCCCTCTTATTTCTAAATATTGTCTGTGAAGGTGGAAAACAAGTTATTTTGGTGAAGTGAGTACTGAACCCTATTTTAAATTTGTTTAGCTTTCTTCTAGAAAATAAGGGAGAAGATAGTTATGAAAACTTAAACACAAACTTAAATCTGATGACCAAAGCTTTAAGACCATAGATTTCATGTTATATGAGTTCTTGAAACTAAAAAAAACTCAGTAAGTACAGCCAGAAGGTATTGCATCCCTTTTTTAAATATGCCACTTCTTAGTTCTTCAGCTTTAACAACTAATTCTATACACGGGTATCTTTTGTTTATTGTTAACCCTATGTAACAGATTCAGTGCTTCACTCTATTTTTTTTTTTTTTTAATTTCTGTTTACCATACAGATTTATGTTCTCACCTGTAGTACTGCTGGTAAAGGGAAAGCATCAAGAAATAATGGAGAGCCTTTTCTATAGGTGTGTTTATGATCCATTAGGCTCAAGTATAGGATCTAGATTCGTCAGTTACTCTGTGACTTAATACTTGAGGAGTCATGAAATACAAATGTATTTGTGGTATATGTGGGAAAAAATTGGGTAGTTGCTGACACGCAGAGGGAGGCATTTAGATCAGTTTATCTACATTGCTACTCCATGTGGACATGCTGCAATAATCTAACCCTGATTTTTAAAAATAAAAAAAAAATCAGTGGAAGAGAAACCTTTTCCTAAGTGTTCTGAGTATTGTTAATAACACTACTTCTTAGGTAGTATTTTTTTGAAGAAGTAGTGCTGTCTGCTTTGCTGGTTGAATGACATGTGAGTAGGCAGTGTCAAAAAGGACACAAATCTGATGCATTTATGTAGGAAGTGAGCTGTCACTGTTTCAGTGTTCAGCAGTTTCTTCTTATTAGGTGCCCTGGGTTTCAGTCTCATGCAGATAAATGTTGTTAGGATGTGTGCTAGTGGGTCAATATATAAACTGCTTTATACGCATACTGAAACTTGGTGCCAAGTATGCTGAATCTGTCATAAGTCACCATGTATTAACTATAAGTTAACCATGAGTTGTACAGTGGCTGCTGGATGCAAACATGAGCTGTGGGGCAGCCTGTCTACAAGAGGTCTCCTGAAATTCTTTCCAGTAAGCACAGAAGGCAGTGCTGAACAAGCCATATTTTGCATGGGTAGATATCTGTATTTCAGATTAAAGTGATTTTTGGCATGAAATCTACTGGCTGTCTCTGTCATCTAGTGTGCCCTAAAGTAGGGGAATACCTGTTTGTTTATGAGTGTTAATGCAATGGAACTGCTTCTTAAAGCTTAGGCCCTCTGAGAAAGAAATTTTTTGCCTGGTTAATCTAAAGATGGTGAACACCACTGGCCTGTAAAGCAGCTGTGTGCTGAAGCTGAAGAGACCTTTCCAGTTCCATGTCTCCTTACACCTGAGTCTGGATCACAGAATGAGTTGTGAGGGCCTGCCAGGTCATGCCACATAGGTGACAAACAAGGCTGCATGCTGGGTTGAGTGCACACAAGTGACCTTGAAGTTGAGTGAAGATAGCTGCAGAGAGTCTGAGCAGATGAATGACTTAATGTGGTTACTGGTTTAGAACAAGAAAATGCAGGAATGGACATGAAACAAAAGCTTTGCTCTGGTGGAAATGTGCTTGAACAACTCTGTGAAGTGTAAATGAGTTGGGAAATTGGAGGATCCATGGGTGATATGGGGAGTGGCTTTCTGTTGCGATCTCTGTCTAACCTGTTAATTTTGTAATTCCTTTGCAAGCAGCCTATGAGATAAATAACAATTTTCCATCCAATGTAACATCCTGAAATTGGAAGTTGTTAGTTGAAATGATTTGCATGAAGGTTGTAATTCCTCAGCCACTTCTCTCAAAAATGTTACAGGAACTTAATTGCTAAATAGCAACTATGAGCTAGAAATAATAAAAAAAAAATGCAGGAGTGGGGGAAGGATGGTTCCATCCATTAATCATTTATATTCAATAAATAGCAATTGCTATCAGTAGATCTGTGTTCTATCACTATGAGTTCTGCTAGGACAAAGTCAGTTATTTGTTTGATCTCTAAACTTAATTAACTATTGCCACTGTGATGACTCTGGATGGTACTTCTAGCAGCATAGAAGTACTTTTGGGTGTCACTTAAGGACACCAGCATTAAAAGAGGGAAATACTTCTTCTTGAGTACTGTGAACTCAGGATCATGGTACAGAACTAAACATCATGTGGCAGCCTTAATTTGCAGTTAATACAGCTATTTAGATAAACTTTTCAGAGGATGGAGTGGAGAGTACTTCTAAGTGAAAGTTCTTATGGATTAGAAAATATATCCTTTAAATCATAGCTGTGTATGAGACCAAGTGCAGATGTGTGGTGCTGTAACCTTGTTCCAGCACAGTCTTGTTGGACTGGGCATGAAGCCTCCTGCTAGGCCCATGCATTTAAATGAGGCTGCTAACATCTCTCCTCTTCTGTGTCCTGGCAAATACAGGATGTGAGTATTACACCAGACTGTAGCTGAAGTTATGCCTTGGCAGCAGGTCTCAGTACTGCCAGCTCATTCTCGAGGGTAGGAGAATTTTGTATGCAGGCACCAGGTATTTTAAGAGCAGCTGTGATTCAGGGGTTGAGTGCCTGATCTCTATAGATACAACTTGCATCTCTGAAATGTTAATGGATAGTTTGAGTTCAGTGTTGAATTTTCTTTAGAACCTGCTTGGTTGATGGAACTCTTCAAGGTGACAGTGGTTTAACTTCAGCAGGAGAATGAAGCTGAGAAAATGAAGATGAGGAGGTCGCTCTTCCACATGTTCAACTTCAGATCTTACTGTGCTTGGAGTTGTCAGGTGATCAGGTGATACACCTGCTGTTGGAGAGCAGATGGGTACCTTCCCAACCTGGCTCATCCTTACTGGTGTGTTTCTGGTCATAGAACTAGGAAAGTTGCTCCTCTCTACTTTAATTAACCAGCTTCCCCTCCCCCCTCTGATACACAATGAAACACATGCTGAAGCCACCTCATTTTTCTCAAGCAAAACTGTTTTTGCTCTGGCTTGCTGTATTTTAAGCATTTGATACTGGTATGGCAAATAACACTTTAAGATCTCTCAAGGAAAATGAACAGAATCAGGTAAGGAGAGACTTCTTAAATGCTTATTCAAAAGCAATAGTAACAAAAAAAATCTGGGGAAGTCATTGGTCAGTGAATAGCAAACCATGGAATGGCATTCCTGGAAAATGGTTACTACTCAATTTTGAAAGGCTAATTTGCATGTGGGTAACAACAAATGATATTACTTTTTGAAGGAGGGCAGGTGTGTAGTCATTTCCTGTAGAAAAATGAAGCAAGTTCATAATGATTGGGTAGAGAATTTAATAGTCTCTAATTTGAATGTTTTGAATAAGTAAGGTATAAAAGTACATCCAAACAGTGAAATCGATTGTTCAGGATCTAGCATATGTACAATACATGCCAAGCTTTTAATACGTTTTTAGCAGAAGTAGAATTAGATGCTTCTGTTGTCCTCATAATTAGGGAGATTGTTCTTCTATAAGCTTATGTAATTAAATCCTTTCTCTTGCCTTGCTCCAAAAGTACATGTGATGTCCTCTACTTACATCCTTCTGATTCCAATTTTATTGCTCATGACTGGCTTGGACAGAGATAAAAAAAAAAAAAAAAAATTAACAATTGACTGATGTGCCTTCCATGACAGCTGTGTTCACTGGCTTTTACTTGCAAATTCACTACACTTCCTGGAGAACCGTTTCCTCGGTGTATTCTGTGATCCAACTAGCTGTCACTCACTTCTCGAGAAAATCATTGTCTGACTTTTTTTTCTGGAGGTTTTACTTGTAATCTAACATCTTGTAGAGATTAATGCCTCAGAAATGTCATTTAGTTCTTTGCTCCAATATGATAATTGTTCTTTTCGTTTTGCGGCAACAATGTATCAGTGAATCTCAATCCATTAAATTGTCTTCCTAGATACAAATTTGCTTTTTGCCTTATATACTCCAGAATATTTTAACAATGGTAAATATTACCACTAAAGGAAAACAAATTCCATTATATAATTTCTTCAGCTATGGTACTACATTAAACAAGACACCAAAAGTAGTTTATTGGGCTGTTCCATTAACTCCAAAATCTGTCAGCGCAGGACCCAATGGACTTTAAAAATGAATAGGTCTTGCCAGTCTGGTGGCAAGATGACCAGTCTGGTCTCAGATGAACTTAACAAACTTTCATGATGCAATAGTCGTATTGCTTGACTTGGGTTTTCTTTGTTTTCTGAGGTGCTGAGGTGAACTTATACATGAACTGGTTTACTTACTGCAGACACAATTAACAGAAATGTAAATTATGGTATTGAAATAATTTTGACAACTAATTTGGCTTAGGCATTTAATTTCAATGTTTAAAGTATTTTGGCATTCATTCATGAAACTTAATTATTGAAAATGCACATTTTTAATGTATAGAGTGACATGTGTCCACTAGAACAATACTTTCAGAATGTTCCATTGCTTCAGTTATAGACCCAAAACGTTTCTGAAAGCCTTCAGTTGAGTTTTCTGTCACTTCATGTAGATTAAAACCTACACAGAGAAGCAGATGTTGCCAAGGTAACTGTAGTATTCACAATTCTCCATCTAAGTAATATTTCTCCCTACTATTGCTACTTATTTACACTTCTAAATTACTTTTAAGATTAGCTTTTTCTAAAAACAGAACAAAAAGCTATCAAGCTTAACATGATCTCTCTGGTTCTGTTCTCTTCTGTTCTCCTCACCTGAATACCTGCATGTGTATGTGAGAAACTTCATATGATGTGGTTGCTGATATGACTGCCAGGATTAAAAGATCAAATGTACTGATGATTGTATAAGTAGAAATCTTCACTTACCTTCCTGATTTTTACATACTAGTGCATGAATTTATTATACAGAGTTTTACTCAGGTTTGTTAATAAGGGTTTTAAGCAGATGCTCTTCTAGATATACATATTAAGCAAAAAGAATCTAAACACTTTGGAAATGGACACTGCATTTTTTCCATTTCCTTTTGGGATGAAATTACATGAGGTTCACGTGAGAAACCCCTTCTTGGCTTTCCTTCTATGAATGGGTATTGCATAAGAGCAAACACTGCATCTTGAGCAGTAGAACTCTTGGCTATACAACTAGAGAACAAGCTCTAAAATTTCAGGTGTGTGATGTACGGGCAGCTAGAGGAAGTGTGAGCAACAGCCAAGCAGCAAAAATCTGAAGTGATCAAGTCTGAAATTCCTTAATTAAGACAAAATACTTCATATGCAGTCATGGGGGACTTAGAGGGTTTCCTTATTTCTAATTCTTGTGTCTTGATGATACTTGCTTGTCCTCCGGCATACCAGGGAAGGTGGTATATGTGCATTAGCCCACTGAAGATGTTGAAGGATTTTGAGGTAAGGGAAGCTAGCTTTCTATAGAGGGTTAGAATTTCTACTCTAATACCTGTGTGTAGGCAGGATGGGTGCTGGGTCTGGGAGGGCTAGGGGCTAGGCTGCTGCTGAGTTTGTAGTTATTTTGACTATTCCAGCAGAACTCCCATGTCATCAGCAGAAGACTTGCACAGAGCAAGCAAGCAAACACATTCTGGGGAGTTTCACTGGAGGTGAAAATACAAAGAAAGAGCCTCTTATAGAGGGCATATATATATTGGTAGTCAAGTTTTAGAACTCAAGTATATAACTCAACAGAAGGTGTCTCATTTGTGCTTGAAATGTGTATTTTTATATTGCATGCTCTCAGAATACTGCTGATACAAATACACTGATAGTGTGTGATTCCTTTGATTATATGCTATAAATTGCTTGTTTAGAACCATTCAGCTCTGCTTTGTCACTAAAGAGCTTCCATCACCTGTATTATGTCTATGTATGTTGTAGCTAACAGTGGGGAAAACATAATCTATCATAATCGCTGCAAATGTATCTTCACTGACTACAAGACTTCAACTGCTACTGAACAGTGGAGGATCCACAAATGTGATTCTCTGCAGCACTACTGTGCCTTTCTGTTGATGGACTAGGGCTGCTATCATTTTAGGTGCTATAGCTCCATAATATTGTATGAAAATATTCCTGTTGCACGCTTGTCTTTTAAAATAACACTTTAAAAAATGTTAGGTAAGGGTTTTTATTAGTTATATGTGCTCCTGGTCTGCAGGTCAGGCATCAACTTAGTTTTCCCTTGTGCTGTTTTCATACTAAGTAGTCGTGTTGCCTGGTAAATTCTATGTAAGCAATACTGCTGAACAACACTTTAATCTAATGTAATATAAATAACGTAAAATGAAACTTACTCCATATATATAATCTCAGCTTAATAATGAAAAACAATAACTTGGAGTCTTTCATTAATAACTTCTGAGGTTTGAAAAAAAAAATCAGGAGCATGACTATGTAGTTACCAGTTTTCAACAGGAGTAGCTTATAAAATGATTTCTCTAATGTTAGTCATCTCTGAACTTCAATGGAGTCTTACTTGGAAGACTTTCATTTTTTTTGAAATAAATGCCATTTTGGTCTTATTCTAGTAAGTGAGGAAACAAAATCTTTCCTTTGTACTCCATGCCTCATCCTCAGTGACTTCTGCTTAAGATTTCCCATGTAAAGGCTGCTCCAGTAATAATGCCTCCTATTTTATTATGCTGACTACCACATTAGAGGCAGATCTTGGTGGTATGGCAGTGAAGGATGAACCTTTCTCCTAATATGTCACATTTTGATGCTGTGTGACAGATGGCAGCAGAGGGGCATGTGTCTGACATGAAAGTGCATCTGAAGCAAAGGTGTCACTGAATTTCTCCATGCTGAAAAAATTCTATCATTGACATTCATTGATGGTTGCTGAATGTTTTTGGAGCACAAACAGTGGATGTGAACAGAGTGAGGAAGTGGATGGTACATTCCAGCAGTGGTGATAGTGATGTGAAAGACAAAACACTTTGTGTGCTGTCACGCCACAAAATGACAAGTCTTGACCAGCTCATCTATGTGAATTGGTGGTCACAGTGGTGACTGGAAAAAGCTTCGTTGTTTTTTTTTTTTTTTAGCTGAGAATTTGCTCTATCAACTAGTGTTACTGTGCTCTGTATCTGTTATACTTTCCATGGAATAGGAGGAATTACTTTTGGAGCAACCTATGCCTGTCAAGAGAAAGTAATGAGAATTGAAAGTTTGGAATTGTATAACTAGGTAAAATGATGACCTCATGGCTCATATCAAAGTCCAGAATTTGTTTCCTTAGTTGTCCCCTGTATCAGGCCCTGATAGTTTCAGGCATTCTTAAACTTGGGTCCTTGGTGTGTATGACAAAATGCCCCTTTTCCTGCCAGTTGCATGAGTTAGATGCAGACTTAAAGGCCTTTGGGTGCTAGAGATCTCATGTGAGGACTCTACAGTGGTAGCCATCTCTGCTTCCTGGGGAGGGTGCTTCGTATAATCGTGTAATATGTTACATCACATGCCAGTTAAGTGATTTACTATCATAATTCTGGATTTTAGCTCTGACAAGTAAATGCATCACTTCAGCCAAGTAGTATCTATTTATGATGCGATGGTTCAATTTTCTCTTGGCTCAGACTATCTTATCTTCTCCAATTTATATCCAGTCTGTGCTGTGTTGCACACTTCTCACAATCCTGTGTTTAATCAATCTGAAACTAACCTTCAGAGCTCACTGCTTCATTGTCATAAGGAAAGATAGGAATGTTAGTCCCAGAAAGAGTAGATAGTTACTTATTGCTGTGTCTCAAGTCTTTTTGACAGAAGTACAGGTTGAATATCAATTGAATGATGAGGATTGCATGCAGGAAAGGCAAAGGCAGTTGGAAAACAGAGTTTGAGTAGGTTATGGATCTTGTTAGAAGCAGAGCAAACACTCCTCTGTAAAGGATGCTCTCCCTGCAGCAAGTAGTCATTCTTATACCCTTCCTCAAGATAAGTGTTGGTTTTCCAGAGATCTCTCTCAGGCTGTTTTCCATTTCCACTACATAAATGATGATTTATTGCTCATTTACATAAACTTCACGCTATTTTGCTGTGAAACTTAAATAGGAAATGAAACAACTTGTACTGCAGTAAAATGGAATACTGAGAGGCAGTCTCTTATTATTCCTGTAATGACTTCTGCATTTGTCATACAAAAAAGTTACTGCTGTTGCTCTGCAAGACCCACATGCAACACTACTAATATAGTTCTGACTCAAATGGTAGCCTGTGGATTTGTGTCCTTTCTGGGAAGATTGGCTTGTTTCTGTTCTTGCTGAGATTTGTTTTCAACTCTTCTGAGAAATAAATGAATGAAAATAAAACTAAAAATATCCATCAAATCTTTTCCCTCAGAGTCATTCTGTCTACCACAGTGCTCCACTTGAATGTTCTCCCATGTTACTAATGCACTCTCAAGAGATTGTGGCAATATGATGCTGTTGTTGCTGGAATTGGTCATTAGCAAGCAGAAATTTCATCGTTTCGCTACTTTGTCAGTATTTTATTATCCTTAGTAGGAATTTTTACCTCCTCTGCTTCGTTTCTATGTAAAGAATAATGGCATGAAGAGCCGATATGCATGATGATTGTCACCATATGTGAATGTTTTATTGTTTGGTTTTTTTTTTTTTTTAGTTTATTCTGAAGTACTTTTTAAGGAGGCTCTCTGACTCAAAATTCATGAAAACAACACAATACAAGAAATGTTTTGTACATATCTGTAAAAGATGGCATTTAAAAATGATTTGTTTTTTAAGTTTTTTAAGTTTATTTGTTTTTTTTAAGTTTATTTGTTTTTTTTTAAGTTTGATTTGTTTTTTAAGTTTAAGTTTAAGAATTAAGTTATAAAGTATCGGTTACAAGAAGATCTAAGGCATTTGTCATACTGCTGTTCCAGATTCCCTTTCTCTTTAGCTTCCTCCTACAGATTTCGTTATTTAAAATCTCAAATCCTTGTAAGCAGAGTTAACTCGTTAATACGACTTTCACTTTAAGGAAAACCAGAACTGCAGGCAGTACAGAAAATGGAACTGACTGCAAAATGATTCTGTAGGAGAATACTATGAATGACAAGTTAAGTCCTACCACCAAAACTTAAGTAGAAGTCATCACTTTGAGGTGACAGGAAGTTTATAGTGGGTTGTTATTTTTTTTGTCTAGGCAAAAAACAGTGCCTGGTAGCTTTGTGTGGCTGAGCAAAGCTGTAAACAGGCTATAAGCCAGTGGTTTAATGAAGGAAAACCTTCCTGGTGAAGTGATCAAGGTTTTAGTTGTCTACTGTATCACTGCTTCTTTATGCTTCTGCAAGCTGCTTCTGGGGAAGGATAATAATTCTGTCAAGGACAAAATGGACAAGCTTTTCCAAGCGGAGATAGTGGCATAAAGTCTTTAGCTAAACTTTTCTAGCTCAGAAGACAGTTTGAAAGAATACTTATCACTTGATAGATGGGAAAGTTAATTGTGGAAAAGAAAACATTCAACTACTGTACATCCATATCGAACAACCAGTACTGTATGTGTCAACAGTTCACATTATAATGGCTTGCTTATTCTCTTTACTGTATTCATCTGTCTCCTTCCAGTAAATTCACTATTTTGGTAAATCTTATGGATGATGTAAATAGTCATTACAGTCTTTGCTGGAGCAGCGCTTGAAAAGAGGTGAAATGGCCACATTTTCCTCCTCCAAGTTCTAAATACTGGAGGAATGGCTCAAGGGACAGTTTTTTGGAAGCAAACTCTTATAGGTATTGCCTGGTTTTAAAAAACTTTGAGTATAAAGTGACCTAATTGCTGAGGTTTTTGGACCCCTTTCCTTAGCATCCATTTTGTTTTACTGGAATTACAATTAAAAGTTATGTGGTCAAGTAGCTGCATGTGAGTAGAATGTAATAAAGATGGCTGTGAAACTCATGTCTGTGCTTTGGGTTGTAGTTGTGAAGACCTGCATAGTCACAACAGGACATCTTTTTGCTAATGTCTGTTATTGTAGTTAGTTATGTGCAGGTCAGGTCAAGTTGCTGTAGAAGCCATGTAGAAATGAACAAATCTGTAAACTGTCTGTATCTAGTAACTTATAATTGTACCCTCTCAGATACTCCAAAACATACTCTGGTTGTAGTCGCTTCCCACTCTTACATCTGCCACTTCTTCCTATCTTTAGTTTTCATATGTCTGTTTTCTTTTCTACCAGAATGACTTTGGTCTGTCCTCTCATTTCTGTGACTGCCACAGTTTTCATCCTCAGTCATTAAATCATTTCTTCAGCCTTTTCAGTTGTCAGTAGACTTCCCTTCCTCCTGTCTTCTTTTCTTCTCATTCCTCTTTGTCTCAACACAGTTGTTCCAGCTTTGTGATTCTTGCACTGTATGGGACAAAACAAACTGCCTTTATTTTTCAGCTTTCTGTACTACTAGTTCTTCTTTACTGTGCTTGGGTAGGCTTTGAGATAGAGATTATTAATCTGAATAACTGATGTTTCCTTAGAAATAATAGTTGAAAAAAGAACATTAAAAAAAAAATCATCTCACTGTCTCATCATTTTAAAATATTTTTTTGGAAGGCAGTGAGAGGAAAATGACTTTCACTCTAATCCTTTCCTGCTTTTTCCCAATTTCCATTGACTTCAGTAATTAATAGCTCAATAATCAGAAAATGCTCTGAAGAAGCCACGGAAGATGTCACCAGAAAAAGTGAGCCTTTCTCTAAAGCTTTTACTAGCTTTTCTCTCTGCAGTGTGTCTCCTGCTCTTTTGTTTTGTTTCCCCACACCAAGAGTGCCTCATGAATAGAGGGTGATGCCATTCATCCTCTATGAGCTAGAGACAAGTGAGCCTGGCATCAGCAAATACTGTGTGCATCTCCAATAGTTCTGGTTTCAGCTGTTCCAAGCCATGCAAACTCAGTCAGTGTGTGTTCTGCCATTGGTGTAAGCAGCAAGGAGATCTCTCTGAGCTTCTCATTCTCTTCTGCCAGTGAACTGCTGGCTATTAAAGACCAGTGTTTGTCAGCACTGAAAGTAAAAAGCAGCAGCTTTATATGTGTACATCTGTAGTTTGTTGTCTCCAGAAACAATTTTAGGACAGTTAACAGCTGTTTTGATGTGGGAATCCTTTTTGACTGTTTTGACTTTAGGTGATGACTTCTTGAAACAATAGATCCTGAAACACAATGACATATTTGGTCCCTCTCAGTGTCTGACTACTAAAATCATCAGGAAAATGTCAAGATGCACTCTTGATTAAACTTAATGACTGAGAATGTTTCAACATATAAAGCCTCTACTTGAGAAGAGGATGGGAAATGTACTTAGGATTTTCATTGTCTTTGACAACAGATGTGAGCTTTAATGCTCAAGAGTCAGGAGGTGGAAAAAGATGAAGTAATGCCTATCATTGTCTTGACAAATATCAAAACGTACCTTGCCAAACATTTCTCCTCTTTTTATCTGGGGATGTGAAGACATACAGAATATTTGTGTTGCTGAAAATAATTGGTGAAATACAATAGATTTGTACAGCTGAGCTGGACAAATGCCTTGCCAATTGCATCTCTTCCAACTATGCAGAAAAAGAGTGGTTCAGAAACATCTTGGGGAAAATCAGTCAAATCTATATGAAGAATTTGTAAAAATGGAATCGTAACCTACAGATTTGAGTCTTCACTTGCTGATGCTCAGAAAGTTCAGTGCTCTGTGGTGGCATAGTTTTTGCCTTTGCATGTGAAAAGTAATATACCTTCTTGACACTCCTTTTTCCTTTAAACATATAAAAAAAAAATCTCTACTGTCTACTGATGTCAATGAAAGAAACAAATAGAGCTGGATGTCACCTTTACGCTTTGTGTGTTGGAGGAGAAAGATGCTTTGTGACTACTGTGGTTTACAGTTCACAGTATGAAAATATGAAAAAGCAGTATCAGGCTTTTATCAAAGCAACTTTAAGGATGCACTCAAACACTGTAACATTTAATGTAAAAATAAACAATAATATCTCTATCATTAAAAAAAAAAAGCAACACTGCTTGTATGTAAACTGTCATAGTATTGTGTAGTTTAACTTATAGTTCTGGATGTTCATCAGATTTGAAACATTCAACAAGTAGTTGGTCTGTGGCCAGACAAAGGTATGAAAAACTGGAAAATGGCTGAAAAGTATTCATAAAACTACAAGGAGTAACTTGAAAAACATTTCATAAGTGAAAAATAGAATGAATTGTTTTGACTTCATAGTCAACCTTTTTATTCATACAGTACTAAAAGAATGGCAACACTTTTCCTGTGCTTGCAATAAGCCTCACATTCGTTCAAATAATGCATCATAAATGATGATGGATTATCTCTTAATGGAGGTGAGGAAGGAATGTTCTCAGGAGATTAACTTAGTAATTGAAGTTAATCAAATGTAGGCAACACAGATTAACTTATTCCAAGTTATTTTCTGCTCTGTTGGGATTTTCTCCTAGGAGACAGAACTGCATGATCAGCAAGCACCACCTGGTATCATGCTTGGATGTCCATTCTGGTCTGAACATGTACTATTCCACACAGCTCCCAGTAAAACCTTTTCTGGTTCAGATGCACTTATTCTCTGTCTCAGTAAAATTAATTGATGACCTCAAGTCTCTTATATAGCAATATAATAATATATCAATTACCAGATAGAACTGAAGCATTTGAAACACCTCTGTTCTTTACATTTTTTCTTATTGTGGAGAACTAGACATTTTGTTGCTGTAATCTTAAATGACTTTGTGGACACAGATCTGACACTTTCTAGATACTTAAATGCACATATTAAAAATAACAAAATGCAAATCAACTAGTAAGGAAAAACACAACCCAGTACCAAGCCAAACAGCAGGACAGTGAACTAGAAGGGCTTGAGTAGATTTTGCGAACCTTAATAAGATACACCTGGTAGAATCTATTTTATTAAAAGCAGGAGAGGTAACCTTAGAGTTAGCCTTTGCAAGTCACACAAGGTGTGAAGCTCAATGCTCCACTGTATAAAACTGCTATGGCATCTCCTTTCCAAACAGATTAGACATGATAATCTAATAACTTTTCCTCAGTGCCTGCATCTCTTTCATGCAGAACACTGGAATAATGCAGTCGTTCCCTTCTGCATTATGTCTTCAGAAGACGGAAGTTTTTGTGACTTTCAGGAGAGAACTGAGGTGCAATAAGCACAGGTTGCACAACTGAAGGGGAGACAAAAAGCAAGGTTGACAGTTGCATTCACTTTGTCCTGTCAAAGTATAAATATTGGTGTGTTTCCTGTTATTTGATTTCTATTCTATCCTGAGTTTTCCATGCAGGACAGTGATATAACCTTAGCCCTTTTCTCAGCTGTGCTCATACATGTGAAAAGCAGTTAAATGTGTGAAGGCTGTCATGCTTCCCTCCTTTGAAAGAAAGTGTTGCAATGAAGCCCATAGCATCAAACAAAAGTAGGGTGTATGGTTCATTTCTAGTAAGGAAACATTCTTCATGAGGAGAAGTTTAGCATGAATTGCTAGAGTGGCTTTTAAATTCTTCAAACTATGATTATTCTTAAACTGAGCTGCTTGTGCAATTGCAGTGCTATGAGAGTGATTTATTAGCAGATCTTACTTGGAGCTGAACAGAGTAGAGTCCTGCACACATGGGAGGAAGTGAGGAACCAGAACAACTGAAGGCTAGAATCTGTATGTTAACAGGATTTATAATCATGATTATAATCATGATTTGCGGTTTACAACTCATATGTTTGAGCTCCAGAACTGACAAGAAGTGACACTTCACCTTGGCTTCACTTTGTTTCCTTTTCCTTGCACTCAGTTGCATTCAATTCTAATGACTCTACTGCTGTTTCCTAGCCCTGAGCAAACTGTGGTTCTGCATGTGTTGCTTTTCATTGTGCTTTGCTTGTCTGCATTCCTTTCCTTGCATTGAGTTTTTCCATATGCTTGCACTGGGAGCTTTTGAACTATCTGTCATTTTGTCTATGATGCCTACCACAAGGTAGTGCCATTTGTGATTGATGCCTAGTTGTGTTTGGAATAGAAATGAAGACAGTAAAGAGGCAGCAAAAATGTAAGCTATTACTTATTCAAGTTAATTTAAGTAGAATATTGGAGACAATGTAAATCAGGTGAAATGGGGGGGATGAGTGCATCAAATGTACATTTATTTCTGCAGACTTCAGTTCCTCTCCCCATGTTAATGCAGAATATGCTGAACTCTTTGAAATAAAAAAGTATACTTAGCTATGAAAAGAACTTAAAATAATTCTATAACTATGCTTTATAGGGGGAGATTTTCTTGCAAGTTTTCAAGGTTTCCAATATGTTGTTTTTTGAGAATATGTAGGTTGCCTGCAAAAGTAAAACCTCTTTTTTTTTTTTTTCCCCATGGAAGTTGCAACAGATACAAAAAACACAGTGACACTTCTGTAGCTGTGAGTTTGCTGTCAAAAAACACTCCTTTTTTCAACATAGTCACCACTACTAGCTATGAATTTTTACCAGTGATGAACAGGAGCCCGCATGTTATGGTTGTCAACATCTTCACCAGTGGATGTGTCCGCTGTTGAAATGCATCACCCTCCACCTCACTGGGTTCATATCAATTGTTTGGACTCCGTAAATGTTCAACAAACATCAATGAATTGCAGAATTCCAGGGTCTGGAAGGGACTTCTAGAAATCATTGATTCCAACTCCCTGCTAAAGCAGGTTCCTTACAATAGGATGCACAGGTCCAGATGAGTCTCGAATATTTCCAGAGAAAGAGACTCCAGAACCTTTCTGGGCAGCCTGTTCCAGTGTTCTGACATGCTCCCTGTAAAGAAGTTCTTCTGCATATTTGAGTGGAACTTCCTGTGCTCCAGTTTTTGGCTATTTTTTTTCCTGTGTCCTATCACTACATACCACTGAAGAGAGTCTGTCCTCATCTAGCTGATTCCTATGCTGTAGATAGTTATAAACAGCAATCAGATCCACCTACAGCCTTCTCTAGGTCAAACAGATCTGTCAGCCTTTCCTCATATGGAAGATGCTTCAGGCCCTTATCATCTCTGTGGCCCTCTGTTGGACTTTTTCTAGGAGATCCTGGACTTTTTTTTTTTTGAACTGGGGAGCCCAGAACTGGACATAGTACTCCTGATGTGGCTTCACCAGGGCAGAGTGGGGGGAGGAATCATCTTCCTCTACCTGCTGGCCACATTCTTTTTAATGCACCCCAGATTGAATGTCAGTGGGTGCCATTGACACATTAGTTATTCAGTGCCCCACTTCCTTTTCATCTGTATTTCCGTGTCAGATGCCATTATGTCAGATTGTCCTTCTGCTGTCATTTGTCACATGGCAACAAAATGTAACAGAATGTTGGTGGGAAGTTCAGTCTCTACAGACATACTACCCATATCTGCCTCTGACGTCATGTGCCAACAGAATAAATTAGGAGTTTCAGCTTCTGGAGCAGCCCCTATATATTCTACGTAAACATGAACTGATCTACGAATGTCCCTTGCTCAAATTAGAAAACAGCCTCCCCTTGAATTACTGCTTTCTAAGTTTTGGACTTAGGTCTAATGTAAACATAACATTATGCATTACTCATTATTCATTTGCAGTGAAAGTTTTATTTCTGTCCTTCTACCCCAACTATGCAGTGCTTTGCACGTCTTCAAGGCTGAACCTCTAAAACATGTGCGTTCATCCTGGAGAAAGTCTGTTGAGAGCAAGGATAACAGCAGCTGTGGTAAAGCTAATGCAAGATAAGAAATGCTCATGGCTGTGTGTACCCTTTGCTTGTGTTATTTTTATTTTAAACAGCATTGACCTCAGTTCTTCAGGGCAACATTTCCCAAGCAGTACTGTCAGCCTGTAGACCAATGGCATTAGTCCCGATTCTTTTATAATTCACTCCTTTTGGGGGAAGGCAAGGATGATGGCTGATTATGGATATGTGTGCTTCCCCTTATCCCTACGTGCCCCATGGAGGGAGAACTGTAAAAGAAAGCACAACGGAAAAGGAAGGCAGCCAGCTGGCCTTCACCACTGTCCCAGACAAATTCAGCCTGACCTTGAATCCTGAAATAACCTGCCTGCCTATTACTGTTAGACTGGAGCTCAGGCATGCGTATCTTTATTAAAAGTAGGTCAAGATAACAGAGTGAAGACAGAAGACAGCAGGTCTGCTCATTCTGTGAGGCTAATGAACAGGTTATATTTCTGCTAAAATAATTCTGAAGGTATTAATCATGTTATGAAAATCTTATATCTGAGACTTGATGAATGGATTTTTTATTGCTTCTGTCATTGATCAGAGTGTTCTTGGTCATTGTATGGGCACCTGTTACGCAAATGATTCCAGGCAAGGTAGATGGATATGGATGTAGTGTATCTAGTAATTTATACACAGGTATATCTAGACTAGATAATGATCTAGAACTTGTTTGGTTCTTCCCTGTTTTCTGTCTGGAGATTACAGTATAGTTGTTATTGTGCACAAGGTATGTTATTGCTGCCAGTGAGGCAAGGGGCAGAGTACTGCTAATTATTTTTCTGTATTTTTAGTGTAGAATTGCAAGGCAGAGTAACATCCCAGTGTTTTTCAAGACATCTTGTTTCACTCAAGATCATACTAGTTTTCCTCTCTCTATATAGAAGGCATTTTCTTGGGTTGTAGGACCCAAAGGGGCTGGTAACCTATGGTTTTTACTTAATAAGGAGAGATCCCTTGGTAAAATATTAGCAGTTTGGTTTTGTTTGTCAACTGCATCATCACTGGTATCCTTTTTCTTGTCAGTGGTGACTGCACCTTCTCTGCTTTAAGAAGTGATTATTGGAGAATATTTAAAGCTGACCAATAGGGAAAATTGCACCTGTGGCCGAGAGGAGGCAATGTGAAACTCTTTACCCTTAGAAAAAAAAAAAGAGTGCTCTGGCACTATGGTTTTATCTTTCCTTCGAGTTCAAGTAATGTATCTTTCTGTTCAAGCCTTATTATGGTTGTTTTATGAAGGACACTAAACGCCTTCATGATGGTAAATCTTAAGACCGAGGGTGTGAAGTTTAGAAACGCTTTAAAGTAGCTGAAACACTCTTTTGTTTTCTGACCGTTTCAAGCCCTCTCCTTTTGCTGCAGGCCCATGATTTTAGTGAGGAAAATATCTGCTGTATCTTCTACAAATGCCTGTAAAATGTATTTTAATTATAACTTCTCTGATGAGAATAGAGGTAAGAAATCTAAATGTTCTCTCTATGCTTCAATTGAAAACTATAATATTTTTGAGTTTTTATTGAGCTTTTTAAAGCTATTTTTCTACTTTGGGAATTAGTTTCACCTTTTTTAATCTTTGTCCTTTTAAAAACTTGTAACTTTTGTACTTTGTGTGAAAAAGTCTTTGTGCTAATGGAGTTATATGGGCTATGAAGGAAGAACTTGATGGTCTTAGTACAGGTGGAATGGCAACACCTTAAAACCACCTCCCTTCCCTTTTTTTCTTAACAAACAATCATTACCTTGATTTGATATTTGTTATAAGCATAAGGATACATATACTAAACAAAATCTCTTACGAAGTATATCACAGGTATTTTTAATTAGACTTTTAGAAATACTTTTAGTTTACTCATAATGTAAAATATATTCTGTTAATTTACAGGAGTAGGTGGGAGGTAACTTATTTCTTTCATTATAATCTCCACAAGGAGATGAGACATATAAATGCTACTTCTCCTTAACAAATAGAAATTTGGACTAGAAGTCAAGAACTGTTGCTCAGCAACTTGAGAACTGGTAGGTGTGTACACTCTAACTTTCTTCTGGTGCTGGAGATGAATTGGGCTAGAAGGGGAGCTTCTTGAAATACGAATTGTCTGTCTCTCTCCAAATGAGTGTACACAGTGGAATACTCCTTTGAAACTGTACTGTTTTTTAGAGGCAAATCAGTTCCTGAAAAGACGCACCAGGATGCTGCCTGAGCATTGGAAGCCTGCTTTTACTCTTCTGTTTGCTCTCTCTCACAAAAGTAGTGACTTCTTACTAATTTTGAGGAACTGAAAACACAAGTGTAATCACCAGACAAACTTTTGTGTAGTTCAGAGGCCTATATATGATAGGAAGACTACTGGGAGGACTACATTTCTGCTGCATCAGTTTTCAAGGGGAAGTTTGACCTTTACAGCAACTCAGTATGCTCTTTCAGACTTTAAGATAGTAAAAAGATGTCTCTGAGAACTGTAAGGATGGAAACTCTGGACCTGCAGAAACTAATATTGCTTCAAGGGGGGGATGATTTTGGCAATAAATACTATCCAGAAACTTCTTATGCAGAGGTTCATGCTATGACAGTCTTGTAAGCAAGGAGAGCAACCTGAGGAGTGAAACAGATTCCAGGATGAAATTTTGCTTACATATGGAAATGTGCCAGAAAAAACCCTTCTCAGTAATTATAGTTTCAACAAAACTGGTTATTCTGAACTAACTGTTCATGCCAAGTATAGACAAGCATTTATAGACACAGGTCTATCACTTTGCTCACCCAAGCTGTAATTCTACAATTAGCATTCTGTTTGCCTTCTTGGTGGCTTTGTTTTGTGTATTGTTACAGTTCATCAGTCTAAAAGGCTTTTTGCGCTAACTTCAAGACCTGCCATGCAAAGGTCATAGAAACTTTCTTCAATTCTTGCAAATAAGCATATTTAAATCAATTATGAGGCCACAACAACCAAAGCAAGACCTTCAGTCCTATTATAATTTAAGTATAGTGTATATGCTATTTAAAAAGTTTCTATAATTTGATATGGCAAAATGGATCTGGAAGGAAGGATTTCTCCAACTTCAGCAGTGATACAAATGAGAACATGCGGCTGAATATGTTTTTAAAAACAACTCTCAACCAAAAATGCTCATCTTTTTAGATTCCTAATTTCTTCAGTGTCACATTACTTCAAATTGTCAAGAACAGAAAATTTTGCTATTGTATTAATTTTTACTTATTTAGCTTTTATTTTCAAGCATGTTTTCACTTTTTGAATAGTCTCTTGGAATATGTTGTTGAATTGTTTTATTCCCATAAGAAGTGATAGTATGAAAGGAATGCTGTGTATGTTCCTCATATTCTGCTCAGAGAGAATGGTCCCTCTCTGAAAACATTTTACTTCCAGTGCTGCTTTTTCCTGTTCTTTCCACCTATCTTCTGTGTCACGAGTGTGCTCAGCCCTACTCTGGCATGGATTGTTTTGTTTGCAATCCGGGTTGTCAAGAGGGGAAAAGGAATCTGTGTGTTGCCTTTGTGCTTTGCACAAATGTAGAAGAAATCATGTTCCCTCTCTGAGAAATATCAGTTCATATCTGTTGTGACTGGTACAGTTTACTCTGCCATTTGCAGAGTGGTGTTGCAGCCAGCTCGATATATGTTGCTTGGTGTGCTTTGCTCACTCTGGCACAACAGAAGCTTTTCTCTAAGAGATGACCAATATACATAGGTCACACTGAAGTAATCCTTCCTATTTTCATTGAAGCTACAACAGATACAACACTTTTTCAACATAGTCATCACCATTAGCTATGTGTTTTCACCAGCAATGAAAAAGAGCTGCATGCTGCACTTGTCAAAGTCTGCACTGCTGAAACACCACCCACTGCCTCATTGTGCTCACATCTACTGTTTGGTCTCAATAGATGTTCAGCAAGCTTCAATGAGTGTCAGTGACTTTTTTTCTGCATGGAAGAATTCAGTGACAGGCCTTTACTTCAGATACGCTTCTATGTCAGATACCACTGTGTCAGACTGCCCCTATGCTGTCATCTGTCACACAGCAGCAGCATGTAATGGAATATTGGTGGGAAGGTTCAACCTCTACAGCCATACCAGCAATATCCACTTCTGACATCATGGGCCAACTTAATAAAATAAGAGGCATAACTTTCAGAGCAGTCTTAATAAACAGCAGGAAGCATTATATAAATCAGCAAGAGAACATTTCTCAGAGCTGCTTAGCTTTTCAACACTGGCTATTTTTTGATTTCCTGATGCTTAGATCTAGTGGAATCTTTCATTTTATTTTCTTTGTACTTAAAACACTTGTCACTCTATGTGCCACATCTTCAAAGATACTGCTTTTTAAGAAAGAGAAAAGGTCATCTGAGAACAGGACTGCTAGAGTTATGCTCCTTTTCTGACAATAGCTAAGTGTGTGGGTCTTGGAAATGGACTCTGAACAGAAACAAACATGACGTGGAAAATTGCTCTTAAAATCTTCCAAATGCTTTTCAAACTGTGAATGTTGATGGATCTGCCAGCATAAATATGACTGTTTAATTTTAAATACAATCAAATAAAATCTTCTACTAATCTTGGACAACGCTTTTATTTTTAACTTTATTGAGAGAAAAAAAAAAAAACAACTCAGCAATTCCAAAAGAAAAATCTTGAGAATCTTTGTCATTTTAGCTAAAATGTACAGATATAATTAAATGGAGGAGGCTGGCGAAGCTGAATTCCAATGAAGACCGTAATCACATCTAGAGAACTCTGTTCAGGAAGCTGATTAGTGAATCAAAATGCAAATAATTTGCAATCTGCATAATATCTATGTGATTTAAGGGAACTCTGCTGAAAATATCCATAAAACATTCACTGTGTTTGCATTTGAAAACGTGTGGTTTGTAAAAGGATTAGTGAACCAAAGCAGAGTGGTGTGATGTCTCTGGTAGAGGGCAAGCTGTTTCTGTGAGCCTTTGTGTAGGCTCTGTGTGGATACAAGTTTGACTTCACAGGCCTGTGCCTGTTCTTTCACATAAAATTGAATTCACTGTACTCGGAGTCCTTGGCTCACAGCTCTCCTGAGAGACCTCAGCAGACCCAAAGGGTTTTGTTTCATTAGAGAAATCTGTTCAGGTCTTGTAAGTGGGGTTATGGGAATAAATGTCTTTATTTCCCCCCACCCCCTTACCCCAATGTCTTTTGTAGAGTGAATTACAGCAAGCAAGGATTGTCTTCTCAAGATTATTCAATGGTTACTTATCCATGGAGTAAGTGAATTATCATTCTAATCCTTAATATAAGGTTTTCCCTATTTGCTGTCTCTTATGTATGCGAAGCTCGTTTCAGCATTGCCCTCAAGTATTGTGACTCTGGGATGGGTGCAGCTCTGCATCCAACTCTGCCATGGCTTTCTCCATGTCTGAAAGTCAAGGCTACACACCTTGTTTGTCTCTTGTTCAGTGGTTGTAAAATGTGAGGTTGGTTTTATCAAGAAGTGTGGACTGGATTAAAGCCCTTATTTACCTTTCTAGAGTGTATATTGAAACTTGTAAAATTGGAGTTGAATTCTTTTAAATCTTTGGCTGCTGATTAGTGGGCACATTAGTAATAATAACACCCAAATATCCTGTTATTTTGTACTTTGCAAGTTAAAAGTCAAAAAGAAAAATTAAGATGACTAATGCCTAACAATACTGTCAGCCCACCTCCATTGGTCACTATCTCCTCTTCAGTGTTATCTCAAGTCCTTTGTGTAGGTAGCAAATGCTGTACGTCGTTAGCTGTACCGCTCGCTGGGCAAGAATAGGTACATATACATAGATGTGTACAAAATAAAATACAAAATGTATCAAGAAAATGAATTTCTTCTTCAAAAATACTAAAGGTATATTAATAAGGCATATTAACTAATTTCATGCTTCTCAAAAGTGCCAGTTCTTCTTTATTCAGCACCATTGTACAGACTACTCCTGGAAGTCTTTTGAAAACTGACTCTCTGGTCATTCATTTATTACTGTGCTGTCTCCTTTATTAGTAATAGATAGCCTCTAAAATCCTGAGCAGTACTGCCAGTAAAGTACTTGGAATGCCTGCTGCCTTATACTGGAGAAGGAATGTGATCAAGTTCAGCTGTATTCTGGGCATGGTTAATAATATTCTTTCTCTGAATATTGTAAAAATCTGTATTAGTGTTTTAATGTAGTGGGAAGAGACTAAAAGAAGCCAAAGGTGGAAGAAGCTTATGTAATCCTAGCAATGAACTCTGTCATTGTGAATCAAACTCTGGTTCTGCCAAAGTCACCTGGGAATTTTGCCATAGAAACTGCCAGGTTAGATTTTCTGCCAATACATGAAACTAGTTGAAATTTGTTCTAGCCTTTATTTGTTTATTTTAACAAAAAAATCCTATTCAAAATTCTTCTCATGAAGGTTGACAATTATTGTTCTGAATATAACTAATTTCTTAAACAAATAGAAATCTCAGTAAATGAGCATGAATGTGTTACCATTTATTTGGAAAATGCTACCTAGCCTTGGGACCAAGGGCCATGCGGTTTCCTGCCACAGTCTAAAGCAGTCAGTAGTGGGTACATTGGGCAGAGCATTCTACAGTCATCAGCTTGCTTTCAGCCTTCTGTAGAGCCTGGGATATGTTTATATAGGAGAGAAGGGAGACCTGAAAAGGAACTGCTCATGAGATGGAGTACTTGCCTTTCACCCTGGTAAATATTACTGTGCTTGCAGATCTCCTAAGGAAGCTGCAGGGATGCAAATTAAACTGTGCTGTTGTTACCATAGCTTGGTTTCTTTTGGGTAGTAGGATTGTGCAAAGCACAGCTCTGCTCATTCATTTGTGCTCCTCTTGGTTTGGTATTTCCCATGCCAGTAAAGAGCTCCTGCTGTAATGAGATACTGATCTGCATGTTTCTGAAATCTCACTTTGATGGATATTTAACTTGTACAAAAGTTACTGGTATTTAACTGAACTACACAGACTGAGCTGAGATCTGCAAGTTTCTGGAAGAGGTCACAATTTTTTTCTGAATGCTGGGGAGAATTGGTTGTCTGATGGTAAAACTGGAGAAGCTCAGAGTAGTGTTACTGATACGGTAAGCAGTCTGGGTGGAAGACCTGTGGCATGTGTTTTAGAAATACAGATTGTACTTAGTACAGTGAATGGCTTAACTTATAGGAGAAAATGACTGTGGCTTGAACGGAGATACATTGACTTCAAGATCATCACATGTGTATTCAAGTCACTTCAGTGATTAAAAAGGAGACCCTTCTGATCGTGCAGTGTGCCCTAAATCAGGTACAAAGTCTGAGTGGCATTGTTTGTGCCACAGGAGGTGTTCTCCAGCTTCTGCTTGTCCATCACCTGGACTAGGTGCAGTCACGTCAACTTACAAAATGAGTTATGCTGTTAGTTGTTTTCTGTTGCTTTTCTTCTGTTTGTTTGTTTTGTTTTTAGAATTAGGGTAACTTAAGGCTGAAAGAAACACTTTTTTCATGCTTGGCAGAATTTGCTGGTTGAAAGCTATTCACACAGGGAACTTGCTGACAGTCTTATGAAGAGCTTTAAGTAGGAGGCAGAACAAAAAAGCTTAGTGTACCAGCTGAAGCACGTATAGAGAAATCAAGTTATTTTATTAGAACATGTATAACAGCTGATTCTGCAGAGCATGTGGGTTTCACAGAGACCTCACTGCATCAGCTGACAAATTCTAAATGTGATTTTGTATTTTTAGTTACTAATTGATTTATCCTACTGGGAAGTGCATTATGATAATTTTTCACATATTTATTAAAAATAATACAAAAATGTCAAACTGACTTACAGAAGGATTATAAGCTTGTTTAAAAACAAAGAATTAAAGCCTATTGCCATTAAGATTGCAAAGCCAATCCCAAAGGTGTTTGGGGTCTCTGCCTCACTGGGATGCAGGAGGAAGCAGGAACTCAGGGACAGGGCAGCAGTTGGATGGCTGTGCTTGGGTAGCTGTTAGAGCCTCTGGGGTGCTTGGAAGAAAGCTAGAATCTGTGAAACTTACATAAGGTGATGTATCTGCAAGTTTGTCTGCAAAGGTCTTATTCTTTAATTCCAAAGTCTGGTTTAACTGAAGTGTAACAATTTGAGTGTACTATTATTTCCTTGACCTGTTCTTGAAGAAGAGCATAATAATCCAGAATATATAAACATGCTGCATACTCTTTTCCAATTATAAAAGCAGCTTCTGCTCAGAAGTTATGCAGATCCTTTTGGAAACTTTCCTTTCCATCAGGAATACCAGAAGAATAGCAGTGCTTAAGATCTTCCTTAGAGGCAAATTCTGATCGTTTCAGGTGAGAGGAGACAAAAAGTGTCTGGAATAAAGAACACCCATGAATAATTCATTTCTTGATTTAAATAAACGAACGTTCATGGTTACATTTTAATTGATGAAATTTATTTTCAATACAAGGCACTATGAATAGCTTCACAAAATCTATTTGCTCATATAATGCAGTGGAAGCAAGATGCACAATTGAAGCTCTGCTTCCTACTGGATCCCAGGTGACTGTGCTGTCAGCTGGCTCTCCAGATGGCACAGATCTTGAGATGATGACAGACTGGTTTATGGAGTGGAAAGTGTAATTACTATGTTAACAATGCATAATGTTGAATTTCTTGGTACTAAAGTTAGAGCAGTTGAATCATGCATTAGTAAAACTTCTTCAAAACAAAACAACCCCCCACCCCATCCCCCCCCACCCCCCAAAAAAAAAAATAAAAAAATTTAAGAATGGCTTCAATAAAAAGGAAAAAAAAAAATCAGGTTCTTCTCAAAAGAGTTTTTTCTCTTTCTCCTTCCTATCTGTATGCATCAGAAATAACAAGCTATGAACAGAAAAAAAGATTCCCATCCAATTCTCAACTTTTTCTATAAATTTAATTTTGGACAAACCCATCTGAAGAAACTTGGAAAGAATTAAAATGGCAAGAGAGTAGAAAGCATAATCATTTGAGACACCTGTACCACCCCTTAAAGTATTAATTTTGAGGTACTGACAGAATGGGTCTTTCATGACTCAGGACTGCAAATACAACCTGTGATGCTACAATTTCCTTGTCACCCAAGGAAATTCTTAATGCTTTTCTAATCTCTTCAGCCCTCTTGAAATTGTAGATCTACTATGAAGTGATTTGTCACGAAGGCAGTAACAAATATGATTTCCCAACTGTGTGTGTGATGTGGATACTTAAAAGTATTAATTTTGATTTGTGGGATTGAGTGTAAACTCAGCACGTCCATGGTAATGTAACAAGGGCAAGCCATAATGTTGACCTTTGAGCGTGTTCTGTATGTGAAAGAAAGCATTTTCTCTTCTTGTCACTACTCCTGTTCCTGTGGTCTTGAGCTCTCTGTTTGAAGTTATGGATTTCTTCACCAGCTTATGTCCCTGAAACACAATTGATGAAATATTTGATAGCCTAAAACCACTTTATAATCTCTTTTGACTGAAAAAGCAAATTTACATTGATCCATCTGAGACTTTTTCTCTGCTTCTCTAAAGAAAAAATAATTAGGGGATGCACTTGAAACTTGAGATGATGACACATACTTGTCCTTTAAGTGCTACCTTAATTGTGTTTTTAGGGCAGGATATTGAATTTGGAATCTCCATGTACATGTGAGTATGGTTTGTCCTTGGGATACGACAGTTGCTGCCTTATGAAGCATGTATGGAATACATATGGCAGAAGGTGATGGTAAGCATAGTTCTGTCAGATGCCACACAGCTTGAGGGATTAATAACAATAACACAAAACTGAAACTGTGTGTAATGAAAGAGAAGTTCTGTAGCTTTCACGTAATCTTCAGCACAGTTTTTAGCACAATGAGAACATGCAAGCAATAAATTGCAATGGCCTGTCTCACTGCTCGTTTTAGAGCAGTTCAGGGCTTTGGCTAAACAAAAGACCATGGGCATTCTCTTTTTAATCCCTTTTCTACATGGAGCAACATCTGATAGAATATCTGTCCTTATAGAAGCCTATAAAATAGGAAGAAATAAGGATCACCGTTTTCCTTGACTAGAAAAAAATATCTAATTAGAATGTTCTTCCTTTGTGTCTTCTTACTGAGTGCTAAGACTTATTTGCAAAAGCATTTTTTGTTACAAAAGTGTCCCAGTGTAACTAAGCAAAATGTATTCTCTCCCTCGTCCTTTTATTTCAATATCTTCAGTACCACTGGTTTGCATGAAATTCCTTTCAGATCAGGCTGCTGATCAGTTCAATGTAATACAGCATATTTTTCACACACTGAAAAATGTTTTTCTATTTGAAATTGAATTTTCGTCTGTGAGCATATGCGTTTCCCCAGCTGCTGCTTTGCTCTCTTTAAACATTTTGACTTATGACAGTTTCATTCTTATAATTGCTCTGTCTCTGCTACAGAAAAGAGGCTGCTGTTTACTTTCATTGTAGACTCTTTTTTACTTTTATTGGAATAAATATACATGAGGGCTCTGGGTGACAAAAGAAAATCACTGAAGCGATGATCTGATATTCTGTTTGTGAAGTGTGCAAACAGCAAATGCCAGTGACCCCAGTAGTTGCCCTTGTAGCTGACAAACAGACTCTGCCACATTGTGGCATAGTAGGGGCAATGTACAGGGAAACTGAATATTGCCATATCCACTTAAATGTAACAATATGCACTGCCAGTGGGCATGCAGTAAGGTCTAGCTCAGAGACCTTGTTGGTCTCCAAAGTGATAGTGGCAGGCAAATTGTTTTGATAAAGACTGTATCTTTTTGTGATTTTCTTATAGGCAAAATGCCATACATGCCAAATGTGTCTTGTGATATCTGAAGGAGGTATGAAGTTAGCAGTGTGCTGCGACAATAGCCATGCCCTTGCTGTATGTGATACTTCCTTCTCTGTGCTGACCAGAGCAGTGTGCTGTGCAAGCAGCACCAATTTAACCATATTTTGATATACGTTTTTTTTTCTTAGAAAATATAGCTTCACTTTAAATGCTCAGAGAGTTTAATCATAGTAGAAAGCATGAATTTAGCAAGCTCTGTGGCTTCCAATGGGTGCCATTGTAATCTGGAACTTCATGGAAAGCAAACTGCTCTCAGTGTTTCAGAGCATAAAAAAAACAACAGTCACACAAGTGCGCATTTAAAATTCAAGACGTGCAGAAAGTGATATTTTTTTTCTCTTGAAGCAGCTAGAGATTTATTTATTTTTTTTTTTTAAGAAGGTGTTCCACTCACTGGAATTTCTTTGAAGAACTTTAAGGCAGCATCGCGTTGAGCATATGGCCACTCTGCAGCATTTTACAGGGAAGCTGGTCCTGCATATTGCATGTTGGTTTGTCCCAGATGATAGTTCCCTTCCGAACTTCTGTAAGCTTTCTCCACCAAGTGGTTTCAACCCTCTCAGTGCCAATTCTGTTGAATGAAGTGATGTTTCCACTCTTCATCCAGAAAAGTCAAGTGCCTGTGACAGGTGCCTGGCAGGTTGGCAGAGAACTGTTGTCTTTCACAGGTAAAATGGTTCTGCAGTTCGTCTCCTTACCTGGTGGTTGCAATGGGTTATATTGCAATGTGTTCTGAATACACTGATTAAACTGCTAACCCTTTTGGAAAGGGAGTAAAACATGCTTGGATATTGGCAGGGTATTAATCTGTGTATCTGCTCGTAGAGAGCCTTAATCCATGCAAAGGAGAAGATCTTTATGGCACGGGTGGTAAGTTAACGTTGTTTTTTAATAATTGCAAGAAAATATTCTAAGGTTAGTAGCATGTACTAATGTAAAAATTGTATTTTGTATGTATTTATGGAAACAAGAAGAAATGTTGTCATGAGTATGTTTGGTATGTAGATGATTCTTTGACACCAGGGCTGCCTGCAGCCCTCGTGTGTAAACTGCCTAATAGTCAGCACCAAGGCATTCTAGATCAGGTCAGAATCAGCTCATGAATCCAGTTCTTCACATCCAGGACTACATTCCTGTGTTTGTGTCTTCTAAACAGACCACCCATTATATTGATCACATGCAGTGATCAACATGCAGTGATCCAACATGCAGTTGGGAAGAGTAGCAGCTGCACAATGATTTTCAAATCATTATAGTAGAATAATGCTGGATTCAAACATTTTAAGGCCACAAAACAATAAAAAAAAGGTTTAAAAATTGCTTTTGGGCTACATGTGGTTTTCAGGAGTGGTAAAGGGAGTAAGAGGAAGAAGCATGGGACAGAAGGAGCCTATTACAGCATCTTGGGACTGCTGTTTTCTCCAAAGCTCAAATCTGAACTTGAGTGAAGGGGAGAGAGTAGGATGTGCTGGAGTGTGGAGGCAGCTATGCTGGATTTCACCCTGCAGGAAGTTTGTGTTTACTGTCCCCTGAGAGGAATGAATTTGCATTCCCAGAGCTCAGACAAAGCGATGAAACTGTGCTAGCTGAGCACTGTATTTATTAGCTGTGTCCTAATGTTGCCTTGAAAACACTCAGCTGCTTTTTTAGTCTATGGGATGTTCAAAAGTGTCCTTTGAGTGCCCCATGTTACAGATGCCTTAAAACAAAGCTGTGACTCCTGTAACTAAGCAGAGCTGTGCTAATAGGCATCTAGAGGCTGCAGTTAACATGTTACAATATACAGGATCCAGGTTTTTCCTCTTCCTCCATTTCCTTTCCATTTCCTTGGCCTCTTTGCCTCTTTCCCTTTTTCCTTGCTTTCCTATCCTGTTATCACTGAGAGGACAGGAAGAGAACAAGAAACCTGGATCTTCTTAGACCACTGTGAATGTTTTCCTGGCTCTCATCCTCCTATTCCAAACCCTCTTTTGTCTTGTCCCTTAGTTCAGGGTATGATTGTTTCTGCTTGTATAATGTCTTCAATAATGATTTCTTAATCCTCATTAGGATAGAGTGTTGCCAACATATAAACAATAACAGATTTATGATATTTTGAAGACTATGAAAGGTTGCTGTTAAAGAAACAATTGCAGAAAAAAGCTCATTTGCCATTAATTAGTAGGCTTGATTGGTCTGGAAGGTAATACCAGGTGCTATTGAGGAAAAATTATCCTTTGTGAACTGTGCCTTAATGCTGTTTTCATTAATAATTTGAGGAAAGAGGTGTGATAGCTGGGCTGTGTTTGTGAAATGACTTTTACTGATATGCCTCCCTTTTGCGTGATCACAGTTCAAGAAATATCTTGGGGTGAAAATTTAATTTCTGACAACTCAGATGTAATTGTCGGCAAATCAGGTATAAGCTCTTCAGTACATTAAGGCTGGCCAAAAGTTTGATTTGCATTCAGCAGACTTTCAGAATAGTTTAGATTAAAGTTGTAGCAAAACAATCTGTACTCATCAACTTAAATTTGGTGTGGAATTAGTGAGCCTGATGGCATGTGTGGTGAGGCTCTTGAGCCTTCTGATCTTCAGAGTGGGTGTTTTACATTTTAACGTGTCCCACATGGTTCCTGCCTGTTTTCCTGCTGTGATTGGTGGGGGTGTTATTACAGCAGAACACATGTAATACTAATGGAAATTGGAACAATATATTGTAGCATAAAGCAGCATCCCAAGTATAGCTAAAAATACTATTTCTCCCCCCCAATTTTGGTCTCAAAAGAGCCATTTTTGTTAAAAGAACTGTCTTAAATTAAATTGAAATGTAAAATATATAATTCAATTTGCCAATGGAAGAAATCAAAGAAGCCTCCAGACATTACAAGGAAAGTATTTGTGGTGTTTTAGCCTATAATAGAGCCAGCTGCACACAACCAGCCAAGGTCAGAGATGTGTCAGTGGTGTTAATGTTGTGCTGTGAGTCAGAGTCCAGATGCCTCCCATAATTTCCATGACATTCAGAACAGCATGGTGCATACAACCCACTGTGGGACTGAGCCTGCTTCTTCTCACCCTTTGCTACTGCTCCATTTCAGCTGCATGGATGGATGCGTCCTTAGGGTATTTCATGCTGCCTTCAGGGTCCTCTGTTCTCTTTGTCAGCTTAGCCATCTTACAGAAGTTGGTGTAAGGAGAGTCATCTTTATAGTATCCTTGTGCTTCTTAATTAAGACCTCTTCACACATTGAATATGATACCATACTTTTTTGTTGACTCTTTGTGTATTACTTTTGGGCAGATTGCCAAGTGTGCTCCAGCTTCCCCAGCAAACTTTTGCTCTCTTTCTTGCAACAGAGAGAACAAAAGGTGTCTATTTATTAATTTTTATACGAAAATGTGTTTTTAATCCTGACTTCCAATTGAGTTCATACTCTGCCCCACCTGCCTTCCTGCCTCGTACTTTGTGTCAGAGCGAAGTCACACTGCTGAGTACTACTTCCTTCGTGGGAGCTATTTCATTACCTTTCTCTATATCATTAGGCTGTTTAATTTGGATGTTTTCAACTTGACTTACGATCAGAGGGAGAAGACAAATATTGAGTAGAGATTAGGTACGGGCATACTGATTAGAAGTGTTCCTTAATAATTATTATTAATCCAGATGTATTTTTCTGATCCAATATTGCCTCAGATGGGGTCTGTGTCTCCTATGGGTGGATAAGGCAAGGGCTAAACACAAAGGTCAATGGGGAATATGCATGAGAACCAACACCTCTAACAACTATCCTGTGAGGGCAGGCTGTGGATGAATTTTTCTGAAGCCAGCACTGTCTTTTTGTTGTTACTGTTTTCAGATAAGTGAAAGGTAAGAAGAATGAAGCTCATCCCTCTCTGTGACACACTTAATGAGCAGGGTGCATAAATTGCAGTAAGAGAGGTTTCTTAGACATCTGCAAAAGCTCTGAGGAACAACAGCACAGCACTGCAATAACCTATGCCTGCCACGTGTCCTTGAAGATCTGCACCAGGCATCCAATTGGGATGGCTCCTTTATGAAGGAGACAAAATTAGCTTCTCTTTCCTGAAGAAGTGGTCAGGGTTCTAGCACTACAGAATTGAAACTGCAATTGGCTACCAGGCAGCTGTATGCTGAAGAGGGTGTGGTCTCATACATTCTGATGCAGAGCAGCAGCAATTAGAGTGTTATAGCACAGAGCTATGAAAAAAATCCCTCAAACATGCGTACTTAGCAGCAGTCACATCAAGAGCTGGCCTAAAGAGCTGGAAGGTTATTAATCCAATGGTGATTGCTGCAGGACAGAGGTGAGAGTTTGAGCCAAACTGCAAATGTCTTGAAAGGACCTCAGATTCAAAGAGCAGAGGGAGTTGTGGCAGTTACTGTAACAGGTTTGCTGCATGATGTCTTTGCTGATCACATCACTATGAAATGAGATTTTCAGTCCTACTGCAACGTGAACAAAATGGTTTTTGTGGGTTATGTTACACTCATTTCCTTTTGTTCTTGCACGTAGGTTGTTCTGAGGTTTCAGTTTGTGTCTGGTCCTTTCCCAGGAAAAAAAAAAAAGGATTTTCAGAGAATGAAACAAGGCAGGGAGGGAGCAGTCTCCACATCCGGTTGGCCTGCAGAGCTCTCTGCATTGTTTTTGAGAACAATCACAAAGATATTTAATATAGAGCTATTACAGTTAACCTTAGGGGAAAAATAGAACAACAAAACCAAACCACACGGTATTTGTTGTGGAATATGTCCTACAGAATAAGCATGCATGTGCATAACTGCACACACTATAGCTGAGCTCTGGGCACCTCATCTACAGGTTTGCTTTGAATGAGGGGGATGCTTGCATTTACTGACAGCATCAGCTCTGGTCTTCTGCATGCACACAGACTGAATTGGGATAGCTAACAGCATGTACGTATCCCATATATATATGTATGTATGTATGTATGCAGGTTATATTGGGATTAGATAGATGAGTATATATGTATGTCCTGTTGCTGGAAAGCTACACAAGAATGTGAGAGATTTACAGGGAAGATTGCAGGAGTTTCTGTAAGCCTCCTAACTTGTTCTTTAAGTAGAAGTGATTATTAGTTTTTGGAACAAGTGCCTTTGTATAGGTTCTACGTAGCTGGTTTGTTTTACATGTCTAATGTCAAAGAGCAATGGAATAATCTTGCCATAGAGTAAATAGGCTTCTCAACTTCTTTTCAATAAACAATGCAAAAGATGGATTTACCATAGATGTCAAAGAACAGTGTTTTCTATCCCATGCTGGAGAGCTCAGTCCATTAGCAGAGACCCAAGAGACTGCTTGTGGACTTTCTGATAGAAAACAGAGTAGCAGTAAACAGGAATTTCTTCTGTGTTGTAGAATCCAGCTATTGGCTTATTTAGATGACTTACAGCTCATTGAAAGACACAGCTTACTGAATTTACAATCTGTAACAAAGGAAGAACTGAAATGTTCAGATATTGCACAGAAAATCTTCCAAAAACATAGTTCTTGCAAGATGATTGCTTTATGATGCATGTTTACATAAGTATTTTACAAACATGCAGCTAGATCAGTGATGGACTTTGCTTTGAAATTCAGCCTCTATTAATAAACATTTTTCCTTTTACTTGTTTATCTTAAGGAATATCAGTGGTTTTGTGCACATAGTCTTAAAGAGATTAACAATCTACTTATAAAACACAACTGATAAATGGGTTCTAGTCCAATCTACTTTCAAACATGTGATAAACATTCTCCTTTCCGTTGAGGAAACTGTCCAAGTATTGCATTCCAAAGGATGAGCTATAATGTAAATAGTTTTAGCGGATTGCAGCTGATGATATTTGAGTGAAGAAAAGCTAACTGGAGTATTGGACTTGATAAAGAATATTCAGAATGAAGTTGGAAGGAAACCTAATGCTGTTTCTGCTTGGTCAAGCTGTTAGAATCATAGACCAGTTTGGGTTGGAAGAGACCTTTAAGATCATGTTGTTCCAACCCTCTGCTGTAGGCAGGGACACTAAACCAGGGTTTCAAAGCCCCATTCAGCCTGGCCTTAAATGCTTCCAGGGAGGAGACATCCACAGTTTCACTGGGCAAACCTGTTTCAGTGTCTCACTACCCACTCAGTAAAGAATTTCTTCCTAATGTCTAAGAGCACCTGTGCCCATTTAGAACTGTATTCATTATGTATTTATAACTGAAATAACTTTGTTTTTTGTTGCTATTGATTTTTGTTGTTGTTTGCTTTGTTTGAATGCTTTAAACCAGGTTCGGTCAAGTAAAATTGCATATGGACTTCAGTTCACAAATTTTACTCGTTATTTAACTAAATTAAAAATGATGTTGATTGGGAAAACTGTATAACAGTTTAATTAAAAAAAGAAATTACTACTGTTTTTAAAACTGTATTAAACACATTATGAAGAATTTTAATTAAGGTGTTACAACATCTTTAAAAATATTCCTCATACACTGTAAACTCAGTATGAAGTGGAGAACAGTAGCTATACAAGGGCTGGGATGCCCAGAGGAATGTGGTGAGGGAGAGATGCAAGAAGGTCACAACCCATCTCACAGTGTTGCACTGATGAAAAGCAAAAGCCCCGAGCAACTCCTGTGGTTTTCTACCATGAGGACTTTATTTATGGTTCAGATGTGCTTCGGTTATCTCTGCAATGGCCTGACAACATCACCTGCTCTGCTTGCTGCAGCAGGGGAGGGGCAGCTGGGAGCAGTCTGAGGTTATGGAGTAGGTGTGAAATGGGTAACTTAGAGTCAGAAACTTCTTGTCCTCCAGACAATTTCTGTGACTGTTGTCCTTAGTCAAGAAATTAAAGAATGGAAGTGCTATGTGCCTACATGCAAATAATAAGAATATGTAAAATGGCTTTTGAAAATGATTTTTCTGGGTACAGACTACTTCAGTTGTTATTTAAACCAGACAGCAAAAGCTACTGTGGCTTAATGGTTGTTCTTTTCAGTAGTTATTCCTTCTCATACTTTCAGTGCTCATTATTTCCATATAGTAAAGAAAGGAGAAAATACATGCAAATCCCCAGTGATAATTTGAAAACCAGTAACAAAATCTTGTATTTGGGAAAAAATCACTGTAAGAACAAAGTGGTAATTACTGTAGGCAATCCAGAAAAACTTGTGATTGATGGGCACTCTGATTTGTGAGAACTGATTTGCTATCCACATACATTAGAGCTACAGTAACTTGCTGAAACTGCTTTGTCATCATAATTGCACCTTGTGCCAGCAGCTCTAAGCAAAACTTGCTATTAGCTTAATTGAGGGAAGAAATGAGGAGAAAACAGATCAGATCTAATGGCCCAAAGCTGTAACAGGTGTGTAGGAAGCCAAGAAATAATCCCTCTGGATCACACAGAGGTGAATTCCTGACCCTGGAGCATGAACGCAGCCAATTACTCCAAAGGTACTTCAGGAATAGATGCACTGAGTGCTTTTGTCTGTTTTGTAAGAGGTCTTAGACAGAAATCAGCCACACGCTTCTGTATCTCTTATCAAGTAGTTGCCTGCTGGGTGAACTGCTACATTAAAGTCTGTGCAGTGAATTAATATAAAAGGGGAGGAGGATTTTCTTGGTGTTGTGGTTCATAGAAACCCTGGGATCTGAATTTTTGCTTTTCAGGTTCATCCTTGCCATAGCACAGATGTTATATAGTTCATATAATATTATATAGCTAACATTTTTTATTTGTAAGGAGAAAAGTGTATTCAAAGAAAATGGTTGAAGGCTGAAAAATTCACATAATTTCAGCAAAAACTGAATTCAAGATTGTTTCCAGCAACTTTAATTAGAATATATTTCAATAGCATTTAAGACATATTGCTAGTTTCTTGAACTAAACTGGCAAAATGAGAGCTTAGCTACTTTTTACTGCATGTCTCATATGGCACTGTGTGATACTTGGAGTATCTGTTTCATTAATAGAAAGCAACTAGAACTTACTTTTCATCCTTTCTTTTGGTGGCATGCTGAAACACTTAAAGAACAAAAAGCTTGTGCTTTACCTGCAACAAAGTCTGGGAGTCTCTGAAAATGCTGCACGAAGAGTAAAATATGTTTGTGCTGTGAATGTGAGATGAAGTTGCCCAAAGTAGCAGATATCTGCTTATTCTCTCAGCATTTTTGGGTGGTAAATAACCGTGTGAAGACATCAGTTCAGTTTTTTGACTGAAGGGAAGCATCCTTTCAGAGGCATTGCAAAAAGTCCATCAAGGAATTCAAAATTCAAATGCTCTGTGGGTTTTTTCATAGAAGCAAAACTCCATTGTTTGTACTGAGGTATCTTCAGAGGGGAATTTAACTTAAAATCCATTATTTATGGGTGTTTATCTGTCACAGGTATAAATCTTAATTAAGTCACTTCCTCATTGTTTCATGCCTTTTCTTGCTTTGAGATTTACCTGGAGGCCCAAAAGAAAGCAATACTTCAAGAGAACATTAATAAATAAATAAATGTAACTTGCTCTGTAAGTGCTAGCACAAAGTTACATAATCTTAAATGTGAAGAAAAATACTTGATTGGTATATTACATGTAAATTAGTTCAAAATAAATTGTTCCCATTTATCAACAGTGATTAAAATGTTGTAGTTCAACAAACTCATTGATTCTGGAACTAAATGTTTAAGGTCCCTGGAGTCTCTAGGTGTCTCTAAGAGCTAATGATCTACAGATATATGCCTTGAAGTGCCCAAGTCACATCTTTATTTTCTTTTCCTTTATTTTCTTTCTTTTTTTCTTTAAAAACAAATAACAAAAAGAAGAAAAACAAATAGTGAATGAAAATGTTCCTTAAAATTGCCATTAATCTTTCATATTTGTGTAAAGTAATTCAGTTGTTTATGAACATCAAATGATGCTATCTTGCAAAAAAGCACTGACCTTTTATGGATACTAATTCTCACTGAAAAAATCAACATTAACATTATCAAGAACCTCATCAAAATGCTTTGGCTAATTGCTAACAGTGAAGCATGTCTCGTGTAATCTTGAATAGCAGTATACAGCACTAATTATTTCCTACCTTGAATACCAAACTGCTAACTCTTTGAGCATTTATTTTCAAATGCTTATAATGAGATTTCTGTAATTGTAAAAAATAACAACTCTTAATAAATATTGGGTCTAGAAACAAACAATATTTTGGGCACTAGAACTAGCTGCTAATTGTTGACAGGTGTACAAGTTTAAGGTTTGCATAAAACATCACATTAACAGACAATCTCCTTGGGAAAGGTTTTAGCACTTAATTAGAATGGAAGTATAATAATAAGCCTGGGACTTGATTGCCTTTTATTCCTGCTTGTCTGATTGTTCTGATGTTACCCTCTTCTGTTTTTATTAGTCGGTGTCAATGAGGAATCTAATTCAGCAGCATTGAGAAGGATAGCTCACATGGGAGCAGAATCTGGAGAGCCTGAGGCCTGGGCTCAGTTCTTCAAATGTGTTGTTTCCTAGCACATGTGTTTTAAATATTCGTTATGAAAGGATTTTATATGGACATTACTGAGAACTTCTCACTTTGGATTGTAGAATAGAAAAGAGATCACATCAACAATTTTTTAAAAAGTTCAAATCTATTTTATGATATACCAATATTTAAAATAGCTATATATAGCTGGAGAAGAGCAGCTGAGGTCATGTTTTTGAGCAGAAGTCAGCAGCTGTTAATGATGCTGCCACATCTGAGATGTTTCTTTTTATGGAGAGCAATACAGTTATGATAGTGCATCATTGCCAGTGTTTCTTATGACTACCACCTGTGGCTGTGGTAGGAAAAGGGAGGAGCAAACCAATTTTCAGCAGCAGAAAACAAACGTTCCTGGGGCTCACCTGAAAATACAGGAGCTTCCAGCTTTAGCTTCTGAAACATTCTTGCAGTTATAGACTTACCTCCTGTCAGGAGACCATCAGCTATCATCTTCAGCAACCACAGTATCTGGATTCATAGCCATTCACACGAGTATTAATAATGATCTGTTTGAGCAATGGTGTAATCATGCATGTGACTTGCTACAACACAGTTTGCTGGCTGAGTGACATCACAACAAGCAGCTGGGGGTAGTACTGTAACTGAATGTAGCAGTGCTGCTTACCTGGGGTTAATGATGAGATCCAGCCTCAGTAAAAACTCTGCCTTGCTGCCTTGTCTTGCTGCTGTCAGAACTGTGTTGCTGGTAAAATAATTCTGAGTGAATGGTTGTTCTGCAGCTTACATACTTCTGTGGCTGATATGTGTATGAGCAAATGTTACGATGTTTATAGCAGACTGATGTTCATATCTGCAGAATTACTACGTATAGTAACAGTGTCCAACATCAGCAGAACTGAGCTGCATAATTCCAGCTTTCTGTTTATCTGACTTAAAAGCATGAGAATTCCTGTGAATAGATTGACTTGAATAAATTACTTTTTTAATGCTCTAGATAAACCTGCAGTTATTGCATGCAAATCACAGTGCAGATTCTGAAAAAGGTATCAGAGCTGCACAGCCCATGTGTGCCCTAAGGCAGCAGCTGCTGAGTCTGTATCACCTCTGACAGGTGTTTGTCCAGGCTGGTCTTAGGCTCCAAAGTAGTTTCTGTCTGTATTTAGTTACAGCTAGACATCTAGACTTCTCTTACCTTATTTAGGAGGTGCTGCTTGTACAAATGTCTCTCCCGGATCATGGGATCAGCAACACTGATTGCTGTTGCTTTTCTGTTTCTGGCCCAAATCTTTCCCAAAAAGGTGAGCTTGAAACTCAAAAAACGCTTCTATTGAAGCCTTGCAAAGCACAGGTAAAGAAAGATTAACTTCACATGTGATCGGGGGGGAGGGGGAATCTATCCCTCATGTCATAGCTATTATTTGCTTTCCCCTTTTTCATATTCAGCTTGTTTTCTGCAGAAATGTACAACATATTTCACATTCTGAAATGCTGTTTATAGCTTGGACAATTTACTATTCATAATCTGCTAGCCGTGACACGGTTACCTAATCATGGTTACCTAAAATACAGGAGTTTTTTGGGGTTTTGTTTTTTTTTTTTTTCCTCCCTTCTTTCCTGCCTCATAGAGACAGCTGGCCAACAACTTAGAAGCATCATGAATCATTTCATGCATTTGTGTGTGATGGAACAATATCACTATACACAGAATAGGCAACTGTGGTTTCTGATGGCTGGGAAGTCTGGGTCATAGTTTTGCTACTTCAGTTTATTTGCAACATGTTGTCTTAAAGATGATATAGCAGCATTTCCAGGCACTGAAACGTTTTGCAAATTCAAGGCTTTTGTGCAAATGTTTTGGGTTGATTGGTATTGAAGATATTTTATTTAATTAAATCTTTCTCTTCTATCTTTATTATAAAACAAGCTATGGTGTACTATTAAGTACCAATACCAACATCAGCTATTTGTTGATTTGATTACCAAGATGTTATGATAGGGGTTTTCCTCACCCCATGTATCAGCAAAAAAGCTGTGGTGGATCATATGGCAATTCTGTGCTTTTTAATGGATTCAGGTTGGTCGCCAGTAATCTCAGGATGATGTAACCCTACTAATTGTAGTAGGATGATGTAACCCTACTAAATGTAACCCTAAAAGAGTATTGGTCAAGGATGCAACACCTAAATCAGTACTGAAATTTTTTTGGATCTTCATTTTAGGAAGTATGATAGTATGAAAGCATAATAGTACTTTCAAAAACCTTCTGATGTTCCCCTTAAGGAAGAATTGCAGAATTGGATCTTGAAAATGGAGGTGGTTAAATAAGTTTTAACAAATTAATTAAAGGCAATTAACTGATGGAACATGGCATGGTAACTGGGCAGTATCTGGTTTTGAAGTTATGTGAAGTTAATTATTTGATAAGGAATGTAAGAAATGTATCTTTCTTCTCTGAACTACCAAAAAAGTGACATATGCATATTAGTACTTATGTATAGTATGTAAAAGTGTGGATGACTTAGTTTGGGGTTTTGCTTGTTTGCTGTGGTGACAACCACTAAACTAAGGTAAAACCCCACAGCAGAGGTTCATTAACATAAATATCTCCTTTTCTCTCTGTACAGATAAAAGTAATCCTGGCAAACTTAAAGAGAAAAATTGTCTGCTCTGTCAGTGACATTTCTACTGAACGCATTGGTTTACTGCCAAGTTAACACTTGCATGCTTCCCAGACTTAGTAAATGGAAGCACAAATCAAATATTTTGCATAAGCAATTTAATTTAGTTACATTTTTGAAGCTGTGGAATAGCAGTATTGTGAAGATGTATGCAGCAGTTCACCCCATTTTCACAGTTCCTTTTTAGTAGTTGTAGATTGATATTTTCCCAGTAGCTTTTCACATGTGCATCATATGTAACATAAAGCCTGGTACTTTCTATGAATTCTTCTGTATTACTAGTTTTTGGCGTACTGCTTCAGATTCCCGTTCCGATTTCAGTGGCACAAACCCGTCGATTAAACTGGGAAAAGGAACATGCCTGTTCAGGGCTGGGGGGGAGGGAATGTGCTACTTCTTGGAAGACTTGTTGCACAAATTTAGAAGATTAATTCCACACCCCCAAAATTTGACACAACTGATATGTATTTATCCACTGGCCACACAGTTGAGCTGTTTCTTTTACTTCAAGCTCCTCTTGCACTCCCTTTTATCTCAGGGGATAAGTTGGCAGTGGTAGCGTGGGTTGGGGTTCTGTTTGTGAAATCATGATCTGCTTTATTTCTGTTCATCCTGGGTTATATATTTTCATCCGGCCAGCTTAATGAATCTGTTTGAATGTATTTTTGAAAGATAATCCAAGATGTTAGTGACATTAGCTAGCCATGTTTGCACACTCCAAAAAGATAGTATGATAAGCTGTTAAAATATTTGCCAGTAAGTATTTCCTCTTCCTTCTATGCAGCGTAAGTGTTTCCATTTTTACAATATAAGGAATAGGTTGTCTGTTTACTGAGTAGAGAAGGTGCCTGCAATAATAGCAATCCTCTGTTCCCTGCTCGGTCCCCTTCCAGATGGAGAGGTGTAGCAGCAGTGACACATCACCCAGAGCGAGGTCAGAGATTGACTCTATTATTATATATCCAACTGCCTATCCTCTTCTGAACAGCCTCTTCGTTACCTGGGTTGGGTTTGGCCCTGCTGTAGGCAGAGAAACAGAGTAAGTCCTGTGTATAGCTGCTTAGGTGAGCACTCAGCACTGCTGATCTGATGCTGCCCATGTGAAGCCAAGAGGCTGGACATGTGCTGGGCACAACTGCTGGAATATGGCAAGGTTTGTAACCACCTTCAAGTTCTGGGGATGTTTATGGTCTCACAATGGCCCTGAACTTTTTTTCCCCTGCACAGAGAACAGCTTTACTCTTAGTTTGGAAAACGTGTGTTCGGAGAGCCACAAGTGGCCATCACAGTACTCATCTTGGAGCTTTGCCACACCTATTAAGGTCATGTTCACTGCTTGGGGAACAGTGGTATAAAACCTGTAGAGGGGAGGAAATTAACAGAATAATTTTGGTTTAAAATTTGGTGTAAAATACCTCTCTAGCAGCTGTAAGAAAATTTAACCTATCAATTTCAGTGCTTTTCCCCATACATTTTTCCACAATCATAATAGGAACTTAATTTCATTTGATTCCATTTGGTTTCATCAAATTTTGGCATATCCAGAGGTGGTGAAGCCTCCTTCCTGTCTCCATCTTCTCATCCTCCAGCTGAATGAATGCACTGCTAAGCTCTTGATGCTCCACAGCGTATACTGACCTTGTGCAAGGTACCTTCTTTGCTGCTGCTCAAAATACATCATTCAAAACCATTTCTGTCTGGATGTTTGCCAAGAAATTCCTTGTTTTTCTGTTAAGCCCATTGATAATTCCCAATCAAAAGATAAATATTTAACTTCTGAAATTTTAATTGCTTATCAAGAAAATAAACCTTTCTATCCACGGATTAATACTTGCTGATGCTGTCAGTTTGCAGAAAGTCTTCTAGAATTAGAACAGATTTAGTAAAACCTTTAAATAGAATCTAAATTGAAGTTAGTTGAAATTAAAATTGTGCATGCACTTTTCTTTTGCTAGGATCCTAACTTCATCAATTTTTCTAAAACAATTTTATTTGTATTGATGAATGCAGTCATAATGATGAAATCTTATGCAGATTAATTTTGCTAGCTCTGAAAAAATTATTGCAAAAAAACATTTGCAGTCTATAATAAACACTCAGTACTTCTATCTCCCTGTAACACAGGGATCACTGGTGTTTTGGTTTGATGGATGACAACACTTCTACTTTAACAGAAAGCCTATTGAGCTCGTGGTTTGATTGTGTGTGGGATCAATGTGTAGTTGTGCAATATATAACCATTATGTAGCTAAAAGTCATTTTAAGTTTCTTGATGTAAACACACAGTTGTGAGCGTCAGAGTTAAAGTTAGTGTATATGTCCCTATTAAGCATGGCAAATCTTACTTTTTTAATAGTGTTTAGTAGTATTGGGAAGTAGGCACAAACATCAAATTACACCTCTCTATCTTAACATTACTGCAGAAAACAGGATTTTGCAGTAGGTGTTGTGGATGTTTCCCTGCGGTCTCATTCTCTTCCCTTCATTTACCAATCCCACATGGCACCAATACACATTGTGAACCAGTTTGGCCATGCTCAGGCTGCAGTTACCTGGCAGCTGTGAACTTGTGGTACCCAGCTAGCAGTACTGGCTCCAGGAGCTCTCTCAGACCCAATGTGCCAGCAGTACTGGGAGCATTGCATGCGGGGATGGGGCAGGAGGGCAACCACCCTGCACCTACTGCAGGTTTATCATCTCGGCTCCCATTGTACCTTGCAAAATAATCAAGGAAATTATGATTCTCCATGTGCTTTGCAGTGCAGTTGGAACTGCCTTTTTGTAGGATTTCTGAAAAAGGAAACTTGAGGAAGGGAATGGTCACCTGGACGTGCTTTTATTTCTGTAGAAGACTGAGCACCATGGTTTGCCATGGAGTGTGTCTGCCAAAATGTAGTCCTTTCTGGTAATGCTGTTTGTTCTCTGTGGTTAATGTCACAGCCGAACAAATGTTAGTGCTATTACAAAGAGTGGTGATTCCTGGCAGTTAGCAGTGATGGGGACATTATCTGTGTCGAAGGGGTTCTTCAGTGCTTTCCCCCATCTCGCTCCTTAAAATACTTGTTTGATTTGAGAAGTGCTCTGTGGCATTGCCAAGTTCTTTAGCAGAAGGGTTTCAGAAACCTAGAATATTTGTCATGCTGTGCCTGGGTGGGTCATACCTGCTCTGTGCTCCCAGGAAGACATGCTGAGTTGTGCCAAGTGCAAATTAGACATCAAACTATTTTCTCTGGGCAGCAAACTTACCTTTCTCCCACCCATTTTAGAGTCATGATCTTAGATACCTGCTTTACTCCACTTTAGATATTCCTCTGGAAAAAGGAAGGCAGTAACATGTGCCACTTAAAGCAGCTGGAAAATTCAAAGGTCTGTGTACTTGGTTTTGAATATTTTTGTGTCACACTTGGAAGAACCTTTAAATTTCCTCTTGCTCAGCTGGTCCCTGGGGGAAAGAAATTTTAATATGTTCAAAATTTTCCATTTTAATTTTGTGATATCATTTCATTGCTGGTTGGCTTATCAGCAGTTGTCTTTGATCATATTCTGTTCTGAGGTATTTCCATTAGCTTTATTATGTAATATCTGTAATATTTTTATTTCAAGCATCTGTTATTTAACTGGAGCAAACGGGGCTCTCATTTAGAATAATTGACAAGCTTGAGCAAAATCATTCAGAGCAATAAATTGTTCCAAATTGGATGGGTTTTGTGGGTTTTAAGAAATCTGGACTGAAAAAAAATAAGCCAGTTCTTGTAACCAGTATTTTAACTGAGTAGTGCTTAATAAGGTAGTGGCTATGCTCCCATAAGCTGCTGGTTCATGGGAGAAGAAAGGAGGTAGTAACACTGACCAAGGTTAGGGGGAAAAATATAATCCAATTTCTGGATAAAAATATCAGATTGTAATGCCTTTGGCAGGTACTGATTTTGTTTAAGTGAATCTTCTGCATTCTGAAAGCTCGCAGAACTAGGTCACTTGAGTTATATAATCAGGCAGTGAGAACAGCTATATTGTTTAAGGTGTTTGTTTATTCTCAACTATGAGGATTCTCTGTTATAATGGTGCAGTGATATTTGATTCAGTGTCATGGCAACACACAGACCATACTTCATTAGGCTAAAGTGACTATATAAAGTGACTAATAAACAGAGAAAGTGCAATTTAGATGAAGTCCTTGAGTATTATACCTGTTTGATGTTAAGGTGTACGATTAATTTTTCTACTGAATGATTTAAAAAAGAAGTCTGAAAGTTCTTCAGTAGTCTCAAATATGATGAAACAAATGTCACGTAAGATCACTTTGCTGGATTCTAAAGAGATTAAAACTTGTAAATTCCTATGTGCATTACTGGATTCTGTACTCTTATTTTTTTACACCCGTATAGTATCAGTATATAATGTGCCGGAAGTCTAGTATTTCCCTGCTTGGCTTTGTGGTTGTATTCAGCATCACTATCAAGTTACTATAACTCCCTCAGCTTGCATTGCTCCTGCTTTCTTTTTAGATTTCCTCCTTTGCCTCTCAAAATGATTCACTACATTCTATCACCTGATCATCAAACTCTTTTTAATCCACTTAGTTTACATGGACCTGGCTTAAAACTGTGTTCAGCCAAGACTAGATAGGAGCTGATCTTTGCCAGACCACTCTATTGGAAAAGAGAATTTGCAAAGTGTATCTTTGGGCTGCAGAGGCTTTGTTGTGTGCATTACTGAGGATTTTCTGAGGTTGACTGTGATTGATTCTCCTTGTGCTTGGATGTGAAACAGCAAGAGATGTAAGGTTCTGCAGAAGTCTTTGCACTCTTGTCTGCATCCTGCCTGCCACTTGCATGCTGCAGCCCGATTACTCTTTCTTCCACCAAAAAGTTTCTCACTGTGAGTTTGATTCTCAGGCTGCATTAGACACAATTTCTTGCTCGTTTTTTTTTTTTTTTTTTTTTTTTTTGGTCGGTTTTCTACAGAAAGAGGGATGAATGATAGTCTGCCTACAAAACAAAGTTCTTTCCCCTGCAACAACTAGCTCTGATGATAGAAATCCAATGGATTATCAGAGGTGTTTGATCATCTGAATAGTTCTTAGGACACGTATATGTTTTGCACTGGCATCAGGCTTGTTTTTTTCACAGAATCACAGAATTGTAGGGGTTGGAAGGGACCTCCAGAGATCATCGAGTCCAACCCCCCTGCCAAAGCAGGTTCCCTACAGCAGGTCGCACAGGTAGGCGTCCAGGCAGGTCTTGAACATCTCCAGAGAAGGAGACTCCACCACCTCCCTGGGCAGCCTGTTCCAGTGCTCCGTCACCTCACTGTAATGAAGTTCTTGCGCATGTTTGTGTGGAACTTCCTATGCTGCAGTTTCCGGCCGTTTCCCCTTGTTCTGTCTCCACTCACCACTGAAAACAGTCTGGCCTTGCCATTCTGCCCCCCACACCTTAGATATTTATAGACCTGGATCAGGTCCCCTCTCAGTCTTCTTTTCTCAAGGCTGAACAGACCCAGTTCACTCAGCCTTTCCTCATAGGAGAGATGCTCCAGGCCCTTCACCATCTTCGTGGCCCTCCGCTGGACTCTTCCCAAGAGATCCTTGTCTTTTTTGTACTGGGGAGCCCAGAACTGGACGCAGTACTCCAGATGAGGTCTTACCAGGGCAGAGTAGAGGGGGAGGATCACCTCCTTTGACCTGCTGGACACGCTCTTTTTAATGCACCCCAGTAAGCCATTGGCCTTTTGATCTTCACAAGTAGGAATGTGTTGTAAGAATGTCAATATTTATCAAACCAAAGGTCCACACAGGCCCATGTCTTGTTTCCAAGTGTAGTCAGCACCAGATCAGTGGGCAGTAAAGAGCAGGACAAGAATTTAGTAATACTTGCACAGTAATTCTTCTTCAGTGCACTCAGTAAATTCAGGCACATATGGAATTGGGTCTTCTGCAAGACAGAGGAAGCATCACTATGGTGTTATCAATCTTCTGGAGTTGGAGAAATATAAAGGCTAATATTTTTGTCCGTAAGTGTCCTGTCCTCAAAATCACATGTATGTGATGTGTTGCAGTTTCAGAAATAATATCCAAATCAGAGCAGTCTCTAGTAGTAAAGTATTTTTTTCTCACTCTTCTTGCCTAATAATTACTTTCTTTTGTTATGCCTTAATTTGCATCTTAGTAACGTACACATTGCTGTTTCGTAGATCAAGCAAGTCAAAAGAACTGTGGTCTCTCTGAAAGCAATGTCTCCTATTTATTTCCATTATAGCAGATAGTACAAAGTGCACAATAACAGTATTAGTTTGGGCAAATTCTTAGTTTTAAATGGCTTTTTCAACATAGTCCCCACCCTTAGTTATACATTTTCACCCCTGACGTAGAACAGGCTGCATGCTATGCTTTTAAACATCTGTACCAACAGAGGTGATCAACCGTTTCACTGACCACATTCACTGTTGATGTCCATTCACCAGCTGTCTATGAATGTCAGCAGGTGCCATTTTTTCCATGTGGCGGAATTCATTGAGACACTTTTTCTTCATATGGACTTCCATGTCAGATATCATTGTGTCAGACTGCCCCTCTGCTGCCGTTGGTCACACAGCAACAAAACATGGTGAGATACTGGTAGAATAGTTTAACATCTATTGCCATACTATCAACGTCTGCCTCTGATGTTGAGGGCTAACACAATAAAATCAGAGGCATAGCTTTCAGAGTAGCCCTCATGCAAGATACTGCAAACCTGAATTTTTAGAACTAGTTGCAAATAGTTATGCATCTACCACAAACAGTACCTTGTTCATACAAGGCACAAGATAGAACTCGTTAGAAAAAATAACGGAACACTTCACTTCTCATTACTCATGCTACTAAAGGCAGTAGACAGTCAGTAGATTACAAACAAAATACATAAATCTGGCTGAAGAACTGAAGCTGTAGAATACAAAGCCCTTTCTTTTCTCTTCACAAAGCTGCTTCTGCCTTATTTCAAGCTAAATGAAAACAGCTGCCTATCTCATAAATTATGCATTCCAAGAAAACTCTGACATTATAGTCTTCAAAACACAGTTAATTTTAATCTTTCTCACACAATTTATGACAAAAAAGGTGGATGATGCTTTATTTCACCCTCCTTTTGCTATAATTTTGATAGTGAAATATCAGAGGATATTGAATTAAGTAGTCTTTTAGACATTTTCTTTTAAGGCAGGTAATACTCATGACAAACTATGACCAGAGTAGCCCAAATATTTCACATGTAATATCTCACAAAGCAAATATAGAATATGGCACAGACCTGAAAGGAGAGAGGAAGGCTTCAGACATAGCATGGCAGTATGATTCTTTTTCAATGGGAGGTATTTAGATATTTGTCCATTATTGCAGTCCAGTTACTTAGGGAGTAACAGCTTGATTTAGACGTTTACTTAGTTATATGTACAAAGCCGTTTTTTTTATTTGGAAATGCACTGATTATCTCTAAAAAACAGGTAACTCATCCATAGAGTGTACAGTGGGAACTATGTTGAAGAGCCACTCTAACAGTAGATCCTTGGCATTTTAATGATATTCTTTGAAAATAATGTAGATACATACCGTGGAAAAAAGTCTTCAAAGCAGCTCTTGTGAACAAATTATTCCTACTTATTTTGTAAATGCGGTGCTTGTCATTGTACCCAGAAAACTTGTTCAAGTTTGCTCAAGTTCCTGAACTTAAGAGTAGTATCAGCAAAATTTATCTTATAATTAATAATGCTATAGATCTACAGACCTCTACCTAGGAAATCTTCTGAGGGGATGTGGATATTGGGTCTCAGGGACAGGAGAGCAAGGAAAATAACTCTGTGAGCCTCAGCAAGGTAGTGAACAATGCGGAAGATCCTGTCTCAGAAGACTGGAAGAAGAAAGTGCTGTAAGATATGCACAGGGTCTGCAGGGGAAAACTACCCTCCAGTCAAAGCTCATTACAGCTTCACAGCCCATTTTTTTCCTCCTATTCTACTTTTATCTCTGAGTCTTTCTTGACTCAATAAAACAATTCCCCGAAGTTTCCCTGAGGTTTCTTGTATACCTCTGTGAACTGAGCTCTCTTTCCACTTTCCCCGGTGCTGCTGTTCAGCATTTTGAAAGCTTTCTCACCCCTAAGACTGTTGTTCATCTTTGTTCCTACTTGCTCTGTGACTTTTAGTCACTGGAGTTTGCAGCTCTTTTTTTTCTCTAGGCTGCTAATGAAGTTACAAATTTACAAGCAAGCAGTCTGAAATCCACATACATACAGTGCATAGCCTAGAAAACTGTGCTGAGTAATGCTACCTAGGTATGGGAGAAGCCAAACCTCTATTTCATGTTTTATGTCATAAAAGCATGGTCCTATCAAAAAGGAAAAGGTACCTTCCCCAAGAAAATGCCTATATCATATACAAGGCAAGGGCAGAAAAGTGTTTGTTGTTTTGCCCTTCGTCATGACTCTGTGGGCACAGTTCTAAGCAGTATTGTGGCTTCCTATGAGTAATAAGTGAAATTAGAACAAGAAGGTTTTAACAGCAGGCTGAACTCACTTGGAGCATAAAATGTATTTACACCACTCTTGTCGTAATCCCACTTTCCTCGCTCTGTGAAGGATCAAGTGTTTTGCAATGCAAATCTGTTCCTTTTGCAGCAAGCTCTTTCACCAAAACATTTCTTCTTTGTTCTCTTGATATGAATTCCGATGAAATACTATTATCTGAGTCATTTGAAGACTGGTTTTTTAGCTATTTTTGTTTTCTATTTCAGCTTCTTCAGTCAGGGAACTAAAATCAGAAAATAGAGATGAATTACATCCAGCATTACCAAAATTTATTTTAGATAAAAAAGAACCTAAGATGTTTGCAAGTCTGAGGGTGTAGTTTTCCTCTTGATTGTAAGGGTCTTAAGTTTTCTGTCTGGCTGAGATAGCAGTGAGGTAAGCAGCATGTAGGGCAGGAATGAGAATACAGCAAGTTGCACATCCTTTGCTTCCGTTCCCATTTTTCTCCATGTTTGCTGATTCTGTTTTCTTTACTGCTGGATTTTCCATGTTGTGCTTCTTTTCTCATTCATTCCTTCAATTTAAACAGATTTACAAAAACATTATCACCTAGAAAATGTGAACATATCCCTCAGGATATCATCCATAAGTAGTACAGTGGCATACGGTTGTTTTTATTCTACTTCCTTGTGAAGCTAGAACTTCCCAGAATAAGATGGATGGATAGATGTGGCAGAAGATGTGAAACCTACCTTTCTTTTAATGTTGTCCATGTCTAATAGCATAGAAGAAATTAAACAGCGTATGAAGCATCTGGGGGAAACGAAGTTGTGTATCAGCAATACTGTTTATTTGTCAAGATATTGCTTGATTGTCTGACTTTTTACAGTTCAGGCTAAACAAAATACAATTTGCAATTAATTTTTTTGTTTTATGTACATGAGAAATGACTTATGGGTGGGAATGCGGCCAGGAAAGAGATCTCAAGAATTATCAGCTCCTGCTTTAGAAGTTCTCTTCACACTTTTTTAGTGACATTAAAGTGAATTCTAATTTACAGATTACTGTAAGTGGTCACTTTGAAATATTTTCAGGATATTTGTTATTGTAATTTTGTAAGCTAGCTCTATATTTTAAGGGCCAAGTTGTAATTCTTGGTGTTTGAAAACTCCACAGGTGCAACAAGTGTCTTAGATCTAAAATGACTGACTGCCATCATGGAGTAGGAAGATGCTGGGCAATGTCTGTTTTGCATAGGATTTTTAAATGCTTTTATAACATATGCTAAATACAAAATTAATGATTCCTCTTCTTGGATTTGGTATAACCCACAAAGGTTCTGCGTTATGCGGAATTACTCGAAGGAATACCTCTATCAAATGACTTTCCGAATTCAGCCACAGTTTGAACTGTGTGAATAATTGGCATTTGGTTTTGTTTGCAAAACCAGTTCATTTCAGGCAGTCCCAGAAACTTTTCCAGGAGGTGGAATAGTGGGTGGAGGACACTGTTTACAAATTCAGTGAGTAAATATTCACACTGACTACAGTCAATCAGTTTTCATATTGAAGTTTACTATGCTGCTGTGTACATCCTGAACCTCAGTTCAAACCCACATTTTGCTTTTAAGCTTGGTAGAATCTGTTGAACAATAACGATGATTGCATTTGCTGTTTGTTACTTTCAGACACAAGTTTTTCTTATTCTTTTTGGAAATACCTTTTTCTTTGTGTAGAAAATAGACTTTCACTTGAAAATTTTCAATAACTTTCCAAAAACAGCTGAAATATTCACCAAATCCTTCTATAAGCTGTATTTGATCTGGAAGGGAGAAATTTTAGGAGACTGTAACTTGATTGTTAATTGTCAGGTCAGTAAGTATTATCAGTGCAATTGTGGTGCTCAAAGAACAGTTCACTCTGAGAACAAAGAGTAACAAGGAATTTCTCTGAACACCTTCTACCCACCTCATTACTGATACTACCTTATGGTTTTATTAAGGTTACACTATCAGTAACAGTGTAGAATCATTAAGGTTGGAGAAGTTTACTAAGATCAACCCAGCTGCACCACTCCCACTAACCGTGTTCCTCAGTGCGACATCTCCATGATTCTTGAACTCCTGTCTCCCTGGGCAGCCTGTGCCACTGCATCACAGCTCTTTCTGAGAAGCAACTTTTCCTAATATGCAATGTGAACTTTCCCTGGTGCCACTTAAAGCCCTTATCTTTGGTCTTTTTGGTTTTTTTCTTTCAGTTCTTACCTTTGCTCAAATTCATAGTACGTACCTTTAAATAATGCTTATGAAACTGAGCAAGTGCACATTGTCTTTGTACAAGTTACAGAATATTTCCTACTGCTTTCTTTTTCTACAGACTTATTTTTAGTCACATAAAGTTTAGCACATGTGCAGTTTTTGACTTGTTGAGTATATCCCGATTTCTTAACCTTTTGTCCAAAACAGTGCAGGACACTGAAAACCTTTCTGCAGTCTTCAGTGAAATTGAAGTTCTTTGTCATAGGAGTAGCCTCTCCTGAGCTCAAAATGTTTTTTCTCTCCCTGTTTTTATCAAAACTCACATGATGCTATTGTTTGTTGTAGAGGTTGACAGTACCAAATGATCACAGATGTTCTTGGGAAATTTTATTTTCCACATGGGCTTAGAAACTGAGTGGTGTGTGGAAGACTGTGTGTGCATATTTATACATGTATACATGTATATGCTTTCAGAAAAATATCTGTCTATCAAACTGTTTCAGTTATATCATGCAGCTGTTTTTTCCTGTGTTGATCTATCAATAAAATGCAGAATAAAATTACAACAAAGTAGTTACCAAAGTACTTCTTCCTTTCTGCAGCTCCTTCAAATTTTATCTTGCAATGAGGGCTTCTAAAAGAAAAAAAAGTTCAGAATAAATGACTGTGCATTTTGGTGTAGGATTTATCACAAAATTTGAATCAATTTGATGATTATTCTTATCAGTAATTCCATATGGTACAGGAGGAAAACATCGAGGGAGACCGAGAATAATTAGGATGTTATTCTCAGAATCAGAAAATGATAATGTAATAAAGTAGAATAGAAAGTTATAGTAAATATTCATGCTATTTAAAAGTTATCAGCAGTCACTAACTCATTCTGATAGAAACATTTAATCTTGCAGATCTGCTGCAATTAAATGCTTTGACACTTAATTTCTGCATTACAAGATGTAAAGTTATATGGAAGTACTAATGCAAGTTTAATTTCCAGTGGCAGTCTAATTGTGGCAGAATAGCTATTCAGCACAGGCTGTTTTTCTCCACTGAAGAAATTTTCATCTCAGTGTGAGTTCAAGCTGTGAACTGCTGGAGATACTGGGACTCTGGTTCACAAGATGTAATTAAAGTACACTTCAGTCAAGTTTTGGAAAACAGGAGAAATATTCTCTTTTCATTCTAGAAATAAGATTTTGCATTGTTGGACTCCCAGAAATGTTAAGATGTGGAAGAGTTTCTCAGTAATCCAATCTCTTCTCTAGGCTCTGCAGTGTTGTTCATGTTGCATCAAGTCAATGAGAAGTGCAGGTGTCTTTGACTGATGTTGCTGCACTGGCCAAGAGATTGCATGTCAGATTTCACTGGTGGGACCACAAAGGGACTGCTATCCATCAAGGACGTATGGTGTGGTTTTCTGTACTTCTGAATCTATTCAGCAATTTTCAAGGGTAACTAGAGGCAGATTTTATTACAGGTTATTTTTATAGTTCTTTCCCATATAAGGTCAGTAAAAGAACCTGCTGAAGCTGTAGCAGGGAAATTACAGCTTACTTAAGAAAATCCAGGTTTCAGGGGAAGAAAAAAATATTAAGAACTTAACAAAATTAGCTTCTATAAAGAGAAGCTTGGCATAAATGTCTAAATTGACAGCATAGATATGATGCAAAGAACCAGGTCTTCCTGGAGACAATTGTAAAGGTAATGTGTGAGGATATTTTGGCCCTAATACCAGGGCAAAAAATTTGGTGTATTTTTAAGATTTAAGCTTTCAATTGAATTCATCGAGAGCAAGTCTAAAAATGATACTACTTCTGTCACATTGCGGGGATGTGAATCAGGTATTCAGGCTTCTGCTGGCAGTATGAGCAACTAAACAGAAAAATGTGCGTACAAAAGATACAAGATGTTACACTTTTTGCATCAGATTTCAGTTTCTATGTCGAATATAGGGAAAACAAAAATCTTAAAGCACTTACAGACAACAGTCTGTACATTCCTGGCACTTTCACTGATTATAAACACTGTGGTTTTGGAAAATATTCTTGGGGATGTGTGTGAGGGATCCTGAAGTGGTTTGTTCTATCTATATGGAGCTGGTTTTAGTCTTTCCTGGAGAAAACCTTGTATTTAGCAGGAGGAAAAGAAAAGTAGGAAGGAAATGGACAATAAAAAATTAATTTGAGACCTAGGTCATGTCCACTGACTCAGTGAAATAAAATAAGCAAGCAGTAAGGAACATTGCTAAGCCAGATTTTATGTGATTGCTACTTGTGTAAAAACATGCTAGCACTCTGAAAATCCCTCAGTTTTGTCTACATCTTTAGGCAGCTAATGAGCCCTCTTAAATCAGTTCTTTTTCCTTGTATCCTTCTAGGAGAAAGAGAAGTCAGCACAAGGAAAGTGCTTTAAATGCGATTTGTCTGGAATAAGTTGCCTGAGAGCAATTCCGCATGAGCAACACTAGCATGATGCTTTCCGTTCAGCCCTTATTTAAAATGATTTAGAGAGAGTTTTGTTTTAATATGGATAATAAGGAGCATCAATCTATTGTATCATGGTGTAACTTCAGAAGTAAATGGTTGTTATTACTGTGTTTAGTAAACAGTTCAATTCAGTTGTCTGGCTTTTGTGTTATCCATTTTGAAATGTGGTGAGAAAACAAAGAAGTACACTTTCTTCCCATGAGTTCCTGCTATTGTAAAAAAAACCTTCATGCTATCTGCTCTGCAATGTGCTATCTGTCCTGCATCTTAGTATCTGTAACACTTGAATTTATCCCTAATAAAGTATTTTTTCCCACTGAATTTACATTTTGAACTAATATTACTGTATAATTTTAGCATACCTTGAGTACCTTGAGTACTGTGTAGTGTAGCAAAATTTGTCTTATTCAGTAGGAGAAAAAAAGAAAAAAAAAAAAAAAAAAAAAAAGTAACTATAGAAGGACTTCTATTACAGCATAAAACACAAATATTCATCTACAAATATGCTGTGGCCATTTCCACAAAGAAGATAACCTGTGATAGCTATAAGTAGTTTTAGTCGCATCTTCTGTGTTTTTAATTTTTTTTTTTTTTCTTCTGGTCAGTTAGGGAACATAGAATCACAGAATCATTAAGGTTGTGTTGCAGATACTGTATTAGGCATCTGGCGTGGAAATCGGAATGTGACGTGTCAGGAGTAGGCGTTAACGAGGCGATATCAGGATGTCAGCGGCAGGACCTCCCCTGCTCTGTGATGGATGTATGACGCATGCTTTGGGGGTGTAGACGAAGTATATAGGGTATATAAGCTAGAGTTCACTTGTAATAAATGCCATTTTGCTGTTCACCATATTGGGGTGCATGTCCGGTGATTTGGCCCTGGCCCTATCGTGGCCAGTGTCGTAGATCTTTAGTCGCAGGTTGATTGGGGAAAAGGCTGCTAAGATCACCTACTCCAACCACCAACCCACCCCCACTATGCCCACTAGCCATGTCCCTTAGTGTCACATCTCCACAGATCTTGAACGACTCCAGTACATCCCTGGGCAGACTCTGCCAATGCCTCAGAACAATTTTGAGAAGAAACGACCCTTTAATATCCCACCTGAACCTCCCCTGGCACAACTTAAGGCCATTACCTCTTGTCTTAGCACAGTTCCTTGGGAAAAGAGGTCAACTCCCTCTTCACTGCAACCTCCTTTGAGGGAGCTGTAGAGAGCAATGAGGCACCAAGCTTAGTTTACTAGATAGAGTCTATGTCGTTGACCAGTGACTATAAAGAGAGCAGAACTGTCAAAAGTTACAATATCCGTTTACTCTGTTAGCTAGATTTTTGATGCTTAGTCTCTTTTACAGTGGTTGACAAATGATTGGTATTTATGCAGTGTTTACTTAGTAAGCTCATAAGATTTGGATACATTAGAACTCTTTTTGAAGTGTTGCACCAAGAGCTACAGAGAAAGCAAGCTACAGAGCTTTTTACAGAGTCTACTTTTGATTCATTATTATGAATTCCTGAAGAAAATAAAGCTTATTTTAAGAGTAAGAGTTCATGATATGCAAGGAAATATGTAGGTGATCCAAAAGAAATGCCTCCTATTTATTTCCATGGACACCACTACAGATACTAAGAGTGCAATAGCACTGTTTGATGGAGCAAATTCTCAGCCTCAAAAACAAACAAACGCAACTTTTAATGTAGCCATTGCTACGTTAGCTATGCATTTTCATCTGCAGTGAACAAGAGCTTTCACGCCATGCTTGTATCAATCTGCAACAGCAGAGGTGACTCACTGATCCTGTCACCACTGCTTCACTGTGCTCACATCCACTGTTTGGGCACCATAAATGTGCAGAATGACAATTTTTTCCACATAGAGGGATTCAATGAGACACGCTTGCTGCGTACACGTCATCTACCTCTCTGCTGCAATTCTACCAATGTCCACTGCCAATGTCATGGGGCAACAGAATAAAGCAGGAGGCATTTATTTTGAAGCAGCGCTCACATATGTATAGCAGTTGGGAATTCTTGGTGTAAGATCAGAAAAAGATCTGCTACGTGGCATTATAAGCTATACTTACACTTTCTGCGCTCTGCAATGAGAAGGAATGGCTGCCTTTAACTTTGTGGGAAAAAAAAAAAAAAAGTCTCATGGGAATACTTTGATGTTCTTTAGGGTGAGGCAAAAAAAAAAAAAAAAAAAAAGAGAAGACTTTTAGTTAGCTCTCACCTTTATCCCTGATGGATTTCCTAGGCTATTTCTACCTCCTTTATAGCTTTTCAAATTGCTGGAGTAGTATCAAAGCAAAGGGGACAAAACAGGGAATTGTTCCTGCTGTAACAAGTGCTTGACTGGAATTTAGATACATTTAACGTATTCATCTCTGCTTTCCTCCAACTCCGCTGGTTCTCCTTGAAGAATGATTTGGTTTGTTTGAGGGATATTTTTTTTAAATGATGATTCCATCATGTTCTTATAAAGAATTTCTGATTCTCTGAATATTTTATTCCACACTTGCTAGAATAAAACTAAAAGTTTTAACTGATGTATTTGTGTTATTTTCTTAATTTTTTCGTATTTTTATTTTTAAAGCTGGTACGTTATTCATTTTCTTGCCTTTAAGTACCTGATGCTTTCCCACTCTTCTTTTATTTAAAAAAAAAATATTCCAACAGCAGTCTTGTAAATCATTTCCTTTGATATGCTAAATGTTTTCTTCAGTCTCAGCTGCTCGCATAATTTGATGCTTAGCATCCTCTTGTTTTTATAATTTTTCTTACATTTCGTATCTTTGCTGTTCCATTTATGATAAAGGTGCTGTAGCAAAATCTTAATAATTTAGTAATTTTAGCATATTCTTGATCATCGTCTTTCTTACCAAAGATGCTTTCCCCATCTATTTTTCCCTGGCTAATTTTGGATGTCATTTTACATCTCTTAATCCTTGTTTCTTGAAGCTTTCCATGCCTTCCTGATACTGGAATACTGCCTATTCCATGAGTTAATATATTTTCTTGTTTACAAATTCCAGCTGATATTCAATTAAAATTTTCCTGAATCAAATTTAATTCCTCCTGAGTGGTATATGTCAGATATTTTTGACGTATCTGGAATTTATACAGTATACTTCATACAACTGTATCTACATCAATGCATATATTCTTCTGTAAAATTAATTGTTAGTGATGTACATGCTAATGCTAATGAGTAGAAGTATTATTGTGTTTGAAAGCTAAGCTGTGTTCATCATCTTTTCTTTCATTTCATTCTACGTATAAAACTCTACCTAGTAAAACTGAAAATGGCTAAGTCCCAAATACCATAGTTTTTCTTCACGTGGTAGTTAGTAACCTCTCTGACATCATTATGTATTATGTGCTATCATGTTAATAGCAGGAGAACTACTGATTTGTTTCATGTCTGAAAATACCACTATTAGATTCTGCTGTACATATTTCGCACTGTCTGAAGGGAAAATGCTTGCTGTTTTTTTTCCTGATTTAATCAAGCAATCCCAAAGAGTTCTGTTCTTTTCTAAAGGGAATAATATTCATAAGAAGGTCAAGGTCTGAATGTTGTTCCAGACTGAATCTGGTAGAAACAATCCGATTTAATGTAAGATTGACAACTGCTTCTCAGCTATCCTTAAAATAACGTATTAACAAAAATGAATGGCTTTCTTAGTCCTTTATTTTCCTGTCTGATGAATCTTACAACATGGATGTGCTGATCCCTCTGAGACTGTGTATATTTTCTAAGACCACTTCTCATGGAAGCAGCAGGGTCTCACTTCAGGAATGTCACTGTTTTATTTTAGCTCCAAGCTCTTTAGAGGAAAGATTTAGTTCAACAGTGGACTTTGAACAACAAATATTGTGGTCTATCATACACAAGAGACTGAACAAGATATTTGTGATGGTTCGTCTATTTTTAAAATCTTTAAAGGTCTTCAAACTTATAGAATTCATTTAAATGCATATTATGACTTAGGAAACGCTTGAGGTTCCAAGTGAACTTTGATATGTGTGCCATGCATAAAGTCATTATATGAGTTTATATACTGCAATAAAAGTAAATATAACAGTAAGTATATTAATGGCTCATTCATTAACATGGTTCATGTGCTTTTAGCATGACTAAAGGCTTGTAAATCGAAATTCTCTGTTGTACTGATTGCAGCAGAAGAAGCCATTATGTGTCAAGTAACATCAGGAGAAAATCATGTAATGGAATAATAGAATAGCTTGGGTTAGAATGGATCTTAAAAATAATGTAGTTCCAACTCCTGTGCTTCAGGCAGGGTTACCAGCCACTAAATCAAGAGCAGATCAGGCTGCCCAGGACCCCATCCAATCTGGCCTTGAACTCCTCCAAAGATGGAATGCCTACAGCTCTCTGGGCAGCAATGCTAAGGCCTCACTGTTCTCTGTGTAAGTAATTTCCTCCTAACATTTAACCTAAATCTCATTTATTTTAAAATCATTCTCCCTTGTCTTATCACTTATCAGGTATTCGTGCACTTAGTTCATGGTATACTGGTCATGAGACCAGAATTACACGTTTTTTGTGCACCCTGCTTCACTGAAGAATGTGTAATCATACAGCAAGTTGCAAGTATATTCTCAATATTTTCAATAGTGGCTATTGTTCTAAGGTGATTTGGAAAAATGGGTTCTAAAGCTCTTCAACAAGGATTTCAAAATTCTCTAAGCCTGGTCATGAAATAATCATATGTTCGCATTACTTCTTGGTTTTCTCATATTCTGCTCAAACTGTTTAAATAGTTTAAAACACATTAAGTCTCCCTGATACAAGCATATAACAATTCAGATAAGTGAAATACTGATTTCTAATTAGTATTTAAATAGAAATTGGTTGTAGATTGATTTTCTTTTAAAAAGACATTGTTGCTACTTCTAGTTAGAACTCCTTGCATACGAAAGCAATGAGATGAAATTGTATGCGTTGTATGCAACGTGCTTATTTATATCGTGAGTAGTCTGCTGTGATGTGTATTTTTGATCAGGTAAATGGTGGTCTTGCATAGTTAAACACATGCGTTTAAAACTTGAGAGGAAAATTATTAGCAGTAAATGAGTAGTAAATACCTGCACTTAAGTAAACTGAGCTATTTGCTATTCATTTGATCATGGAGACTTAACTCCACTAAATTAGGTATTAAAGCAATAGCAGTAGCATTTCAGCAGGGTGATTAGCTTGTACCAAGGAAGCAACCACAATAACTATTATGACAGTGTTATTTTTCTACTCTGAATGTGCACTAAACTTAAAATTAACTGCTGATAAAAACTTACATAGATGCATTTTTTTTTTTGTCACAGTATCTACAATAAGAGGGAGAACAGAGTACTGTTTGACTTCATTACACTTGTTTTTAGCATGCTTGAAAGATTTATGTGCAAGGCACTCTACCAAGATAGATATTGTTTCCTCAAAATAATTCCCAAATATAGTGTTTTGTTGTTGATTTTTTTTTTAATTAACTTATTTAATATCAGAGATGCAAATCTGTAAGAAAATAGGATGAAATCTTCATTGTGGTAAATGGATACTCAAGGTCTGAAATTTTTCCTTATGAGCTCTGGTCAATGGTTATTACTTTGCATTTGCCAACTCTGAGATAGTGTTTCTTTAGGAAAAGCTAGAAAAATACTTTTTTTTTTTAACATGTTTTTGTTGAAAGGCATTCTGAAAAGCTTTTTTAAAAAACATGTAGAAAAGGTAAGAGTGACCTTTGGATAGATTTACTTTATTTAGTTGTACTAAAATGCATTTAGTCTTCTAGATTGTGGATTTGACTCAGAGGTGAGCTTCAGATGTAAGGATGCTGTAGGAAGGGCAGCTGTGGGGACAGTCAGGATCAAGGAGAGGTACAAAACCTTCAGCAGCTTGTAGCTGAGGTCTTGTGCCTCTGTCTCTTCAAGCCTAAACATCGTGCTGGTTCTCAGCTCTTCCCACTCCGCACTGTGCTTCTGGTGTGAAGAGAACATTGGCCACGGATGGCAAGAGATATATTAACATTGGTTATTGACTTGGAAGGGTGATCCAGCAAATCTGCTGGCATTCTCTTACGCCCTCACCCACATCTAGAATCTTTCTGTGAAACATAAAGTGAAGTAGGAAAACATTGCTGGAGTATGGTCTTCTGATCTTCTATGGGCTGGAGAAAAATGGGTAGAAATTATGCTGGAGCAAACACATACTTCCCCTTTCTTCCTGTGAATCCATCTTGTAGCCTGTGCTCCTGTGGTGCTGCTTTTAAATACCAATATAATTAAAACAAAATATTCCAAGCTCAGATTTCACAAAGTATGTTTAGAAGAATGCAATCTCCATTGTGATGTCTGGCAAGCTAAATTGGATTTGTGAAGCTTGTTTATTTTCTGAAGAATAGTTGAAAAAACTTCAAAAATGTTTTGTGATGGAAATATTTATTGTTAGCGATGGTATTAGTATTTAAAGTCATTTCTTAGACCACATTCACTAAAACCTGGAGACATCACCAAATAATTCTATTTATTATTCAACTATCAAGTGTGATTAAAAAAAGTTCAGGTCTAATTTGTAACTATGGATGGTGGAAAAATCCTTAATTTTTAATTCACTCCCCACTCAATTTTTTAACTAACTATATTTTTGACTAATGCAGAATCAAAAAAGCACTCCTATTTAATTCATCCTACAGCTTGTAGCGTGCACTACCTGTAATCTAAAGGCTGTTGCACACAGTACAGCTAAAATTCAGTTTTCAAAGTCTCCGTTCCTTTAGAGATATTATCTTGCCCTTGTCAATTTTCCATTAAAGAAATGTCTGTGCCTCAGAATGATTTGTGTTTGACTCGTATCAGGAAATTGTCATGAGTTATATGAAGGGACTTTTAACTCATAGTGTGTTTTTAAATGTTATACCTAAACATCAGTCACATTAACAATATTTCTTTTCTGTTTTACACTGTTTAGTTGTGTTTCTGTTTCATATTTATAAAATCTGGTCTATTGTTGGTATCCCTTTTATCCCTTATGCAGCATGTGAATCAAATTTTAATAATTAACTGCATTTTGAAATATGTTGGAACTTTATATTTAAAAACACAACAGATACTAAATTGTTCTTTTACAGTCTCATGCCATTAACATTAGGGTTGTAGTTAAGCTGAAACATCGGTGGCTGCTTCTGGCAGTATCTAGCAGTGTCCACTGCTGTCATAACAAAATAATTCCCTGTGGACTTATTTAAATCAGTGACAGCTGTGTGAATTAATTTTGTGCTACTGTCTGGATGGATGAAATGTCATGTCACTTTGCAGGAAGTCCATTGTAGAACAGTGAAGGTTAGAATTAATCTGTACCAATATGTATGGTTTTTATTCTTGATATACCTGATCTGTGATTTACCCTCTAAAATCTGAAAGATCTGAAAGAAGTAGGAGCTGTCATGGAGAGATCTGCAGGTACTGGTGAAACCTGTCAAGCAATGTTTCTGTCCTGTCAGGGAGGCCAACATTCTGAGGAAGTGTGCATTGAGGCAGCTTTGTGGTGAGAAACATAATAAAGCAAAGTCAGGAGTATACTGATACTAAATTTGTTCTTTTGCAAGTAAGTTGCTGACTCTCAGGTGCTTTAGATCTGATCATAAAGGACTGAGGGTGCGTGCACCAGCACAGGGCCTGCTCCCTTGGATGCCCTGCATGCCTGGGGAGGTCAGCCTGAAAGCCGCATAGCCTATGATGAGAGAACCTACAGTGCTTCCAGCAGTGGCAGGAGACCCAGACCAGTTCACGTTTGAGTGGAAATAACTCTAGAAAGTCTGTTGTTCAAGCCAGGTTTTTGTGTTTGATGAGAACTTGTCACTGGTAGTACAAAACTTGGATGTAAAGAAAGAAAGGCATTGTCGCTCTTGCCTGTTTGGTTTGTATCAGGTAAGGAGAGCAGACTGCCCGAGCCAAACCAAGTATTCATTTCATATCAGCCAGCTAGTGTCTAAAGAAATTAAAATGCAAAAACTCCATAATTCTCCACTTCTTTTTCTATGGCACTGCTAACCTTTTCTCTGTGTTCTGTATAATTTCATCTTAATAAAAGGAACTTTAGGAAAAAAAGAGAGATCAGATAGTAAGAAACTTTTGTTAAACTGTGACTTACAGGAATGGAAATTGTGTTGTGAATTCAGTTCTATAAGCAAGGAATCCATTTATTCTTTGCTTATGAAAAGATAATTGCATTACTAATGCACTGATATCGTAATATTATAGCTACCTCTTTCATACAGCAGCTTCATTAATAGATCACAAATCAGTTTATAAATGAAGTAAATATAATTACCCTAATTTAATGCCACAAAGTCTGTGAAGAGACTCAGAAGCTTAATGAAGGAAGTATTGTGCTGCAGTTGCACATAATTATAATAAAACTAATGTTATTATCAACCATGTATTCATAAACCGTCACAGTAATTGACAGATCCAATAATCTTATTATTATGTATGGAAAACAGAATTCCAGTTTAAATTTCTTGATTCATACTTTGATTGTGTTTTTAAACCTATTTCCACATAATTATATTTAATTTATTTGTTTTGCTTGATACCGATAGGACAAGGGGGAATGGTTCTAAACTAAGACAGGGGAGGTTTAGGTTAGATACTAGGAGGATGTATTTCACACAGGGGGTGGTGACACACTGGAACAGGTTCCCTGAGGAGGTTGTGGATGCCTCATCCCTGGAGGCATTCAAGGCCAGGCTAGATGTGATGCTGGACAGCCTGGTCTGGTGGTTGTTGGTAAGGGGATTGAAACTGGATGATCTTTGAGGTCCTTTTCAACCCAAGCCATTCTATAATTCTATGATATGATAATTGTTTCAGCTGTATTCTGTATTCCCAAAGATGGCAGTGAAGATTCTTCAAAGGTATCTTTCTGAAACTAGGGGTATCTACAGAAGTAGATGTTAAAAAGAAGACAAGTAGAACAGAATATATGATTTCTATAAATTCTAATATATGAAAATACTGATGTTTTACTTTCTTATTTTTATTTTTTTGGTTGAGAGATGTAAATCCCACTGTGTATGTAGCCATATGATTTGTAGCCTCTGTACAGTGCCCTGCATCCTGTTCAGAGAGGAACATGTATTGCATTAAAAGACAGGAAAGCCACAGAACTTGAGCCCACAAGAAAGGATAAGGTCCCAAGCTACAATTTATGTGAAATGTTAAGATAATAGAAGTACAATATTTTGGATAATTTCAAAAATTAAAGTATTCTATTTCAGTTTTGGCCACACCAAAAATAACAATATTTTTTAACTGTATACTTTTCCTAGCCCTTTTGTTTTCCCCTTTTTTATCATGACTTTATTTTGCTTCTATAGAAAGTTCAGGTTGATAAGACACTGACTTCGCCAGTGCCCCCCTCAGGAGAAATATGAGGTAAACATTCAGCTTTCTCTTCATCAGCAACATTCTGACATTGAGTCAAGAAGTAAATAAAACTGTATTTAAAAGGGGTCACTTCTAACCTAGATCTTACTTTCCCCTTCCCTGTGTGGTTCCTTGAATAGCTTTCTTCTGGTCTCCTTGGTTCCCTCTTGTTCTCCATATGGGCTGGAAGAAATTCGTCTTCCAAGAAATGCTAAAAAAAAATATAGGAATCTCTTCACCATTTGTGACTATTTCTTGCAAATCTGCCATTATTTCAATAGCACAGCTTCTGCAAAGGTATAGCTGTGTACCCAGAAGATGCTCTGCAATGTCAACAGCCTTCCAGATCCTGCTCTGTATTTTCAGCTAAAAAAAGATATTAAGTGCATTTTGCTGATGGCATAAACAGGAGATGTGCAGCACCTCCTAGATCCATATAATTTTATTTGATGCTTTTGAAATTGAGAAAGCAATCCTACAAAATCAGTGATGTTGTCTAAGCCTTTAAAATTGCATCTGTCCTCTACTGGTTTAAGTGCTTTATCTGTAAAGGAAAGGTTTGATCAGGAGATGGTGTCTGGATGTAGGACTTGAGTGTATGCTAAGTCTGAGGGGCTGTTGACTCCCTCAAGAGTAGAGAGATCTTTCAGAGAGATCTTGACAAGTGGGGAAGCTGGGCAATCAGCAGCCAAGTGAAACAAGTGCCTAATTCTGCACCTGCTATTTTCATACTGCTGTTTAGCAGTTTTCATGTGTTGATGAAGTTCAGCTCGTTTGGTTTGTGTTTCCTGTTTTCATGTTTTTCCCAAATTACTAAGTGTAATAACAGTAAGAATGACTGGAGATGGAAATTTTTTTATTTTGTTTTTAGAAGGGAAAAGAATTTATTGAATTTTGCAATGAATTACTATGCAGTGGTCATTACTTTGGTTCTTTGATCAGTTTTATGATAGTCGGTAATGACCACCTTAGCCTGTTGTTTTTATGGCTCTGGAGACAATTAAGCATAGGGATAGCTTGCTTAGGAGAGTCAGAATTCTCATCAGAGCTTTTTTTAAGAAATAAAAAAATCTGTCAGGAATAAGACAAGTAGAACTCCCGCAGTGGGACAGACTGACTGATTTCTGTGTGCTGAATGTAGTTCTATGATTCAATTACTGGTAGAAATAGATCTTTACATGTAGCTATCAACCTGGTTGTTTAATAAGAGTAAAGCAATTTTTGGATTGCATAAAGACATATTTTTCTTCTTTCTGTAAGTTACAGTGAAATAAGATTTTCCTAGCAACAGTAGTAAATAATTTATTTTTTCCTCATATCAGAGTAGTGCAGTTTCTTATTTCTTCAAATGTTCAGCCCTAAATTTTATAGTCTAATCAGAAGTAATACAGGCAGTCACAATGTTCTATGAAGAAAAATCTCTAATGGTTCATTCTGCTCACATTGTGGTGGAAATCGTTCTGAGTTCGTCACATTGATACACTAAAGAAATGAATGGATACAGCTCATTATAGATAGAAAACTGTAGGCAAGATTAACATAAGATATATTTAATAACATGGGGATATACCCTCATTCTTCTTTCTTTCAGCATCATGCCATATGCATAGTGCTGCTGATCTGTGGGTGTTGTGCCTTAAACAGCTAGTCTCCCAGCTGAGGGTCAGCATCTTAGCAGCTGCTCCATGCATGTAGCTACAGGCGTGGTGCTGGTGGTCAGAAGCAGCAGAACAAGAGGATGCAAAAAGTCTGAATGCAACAAGCTTGATAGCCATTAAACCCTTTTCTTGTCTTTGTTCTTATGGTATGCTAAATGGTATGAGACTGGGTACACAAAAGCCGGAAGGTGAGCTAGAAACAGTCAGAATTCATCTCTTTCAGTGTTTTTACTATGTGGGAAAGCTAGCATCCCCAGTGATTATTACACTGAACTTCACATTCAAAACAACTTGTACCAAGAGTCTAATTTGAGACAGATTACTTTATGTAATCAGAACTGTTGTTAGCAAGGTATGAAAATGTAGAGCTCAGTTGCAACGTAGAAGTTAAGAAGAACTGAAACACTGTAAAGGGCGTTTTTGGGGTCCAAGGAGGTACTGGGGTGATGTGTACATGAACACCATTGGAGAAGGAAAGAAACAGGTTCTTCTACATTTAAAAATGGGCAGTCTATTTGGGTACTAGGTGTATATGCTGAAATTAAAAAATTTTCTGCAATTATGAGCAGATTGACAGTAACATGAAGATCATTTTCTACTGATAGTACTGATAGAGTGCTAATGCTGGCAGGGACTCGTGTAGAGATCTGTGAAGAGCAGGCCAGGAAAAATTGCTTTTCCTGGATCTGATTCCTGTAGCCAAGCAAGCAGTGTGATTTATTTCCTATAATTAATGTATTCAGTAATTCAGTTTTCTCCAGTGACTCTAGAATGTGTTCATTTCTTTTAAAATTAGTTTATTAGTCTTTTCCAACATCAATTTTGTGATTAGTTTTTAATATATACTCTGTATGATATTACTAAGTATGAACTTTCAAGAATCATGAATGGTTGGCCTAGAATTGGAAATGCTGAAATATTTTTTTCATTTCGACACATCTTTATATCCTTGTTGTCACCAGTTTAAGAAGATTTAAAAGCAGTCAATTGGCCTTTAAATGCCTTCAGAGATCCCACATAATTACACAGATGCCAAGCTCTACCCACAGGCAATCTGCAAAATTTCCTAGTGCTCATAAATTCTGTTCATCTAGACGAAAAAAGAAAATTATCATCCTTGTTAATGAATCTGATTTTAAAATGACCTGAGTATGGTGATAAGTCATTTAAACTTCCTTTTTTTGTTGATCTTAAGAATAATAAAATTTATGAAATATTTAATTTCTCAAATTAAAAATATCTGTTAATGTAATTTATTAACTTGACCAAGAGTGGAAGTCAATGTTATTTTATAGATGTCTTTTTATCAGTTGAGAAGGATTTCTTTGGCAATGAGGAAGGTAGTAAAGATACATTATGACAGATGACTTCATTAGCTTTGTGCAGAACAGATGGGCTTTTCTGTTACAGGAATATCAGGAGTGAATGTCGGGAAACGTTCTGTAGGAATGCTTGTTCTAAATTTCCTACTCCTTGTTTTCTGTTGATCTCATTATGCTTTGTAAGATGCATGGGTCAGGTGTTGTCACATTTAGTATTATTTTTAGAAGTCTCTTTTAACCTGAGCTGCCCCTCATAGTAAGCACAGTTTAAAGGATGCAAGATAACTTATGGCTGGCTGGTAAAGAGGTTGAGCTCTATCCTCATTCAGGACTGCAAAAAGAAAGAGAGAAGGTATTTGATGCAGTATATCATAGGTTCAGAAAAAGGCTTCTTCAGCAGCATAAATACAGAAGTACATGAACATGTGAGCATTCAAAAACACTAAATATTCAGTATCATGTGTATGGAATGATAGGCTCCATCTGAGAGACTTGTAGCCAAATTTTGGAATGTATGCTTACTTTAAGGTATGAAACTGGACATACATACTAAAAAGCTGTGTGCTGTAGACACTTACAGCAGTACTAGAATGAATGTTTTCTATTTATTTATTTCATAATTAAATAGAAGCATCTGAGGACTACAGATCGCCTGTTGTACTTCAAGTTCTGGGTTGATTTTTTTCAAACACTGTGCTTTATGAAAATTAATATAAATAAATAAACCAAGAAAAACTATACACAAAACAGATCTGAAAATCTGGATCTCCAAAACCAATATCAAGGTAAAAATGCAGACAACCATTGACTAAAATAAATAAAATGCAGAACAGATAGCAACTGGAGAAAGAACCTGATTCTCCAAGTGATTGGCTAGCGTGTTAGTAATTAAACTTCTAATTTGGATTGAACCTGAGCTGCCTACTCACTTTTCTAGGAAGAAAACTTTCTGAGTTTTTACATTGTCATTGGTTTGACTAAGCAGAAGCTTGCTGCTTCTCCTACATGTCACTGCTGAAGAGTGCAAATCTCTGGCTACTGGTCTCAACCACTTTGCTAACAGTAGCCATGTGACCAAACTACAATTTGCTCCACATACTGAAAAGAATAATTTCTAATTATCATTTGAACCATTTGGAAGATCCAAATCATAAATTAGTTGTCATAAGCTATAACTACCATTATGTAAAACTGATAAAAAACGGGAAGGAAAAGTCATACTGAAGAACGCTATCAACTTTAAACATGGATAAAAGAGATCACGCAAAGAGGAGTTGGGAAGATAGTGATTATTTATAACAACTTCAGGTTTAGATACAGTATGTTCTATAAATAAGAGAACAGGAAGAGAAAATAGCTGCCAATGTTTGCTCAAAAAAAATGAGCTTCGAGTTCTTGAAAGAGATGATGTAACTATTATGTTTTGTAATAAATGTGCCACAGGAAAAGATTTTTCAAGCCCTTCACTACTTCTTAAAATCCTGTCATTATAATTTTTAAATGTTCTTTTTTATCTACTTCCTCACCCTGTGATTCATTCTGTCAGCGTATATTTATTTGTGAGATAAAAAGACCTGAGAATTACATATGAAAGATAACACTCAGTGACCCCTGGCTTATCCTTTCTTTTGTAATCTTTTTTTTTTTTTTTTTTTTTTTTTTTCAACAGCTAGGCTTCCCGTTGACCTCAGGCTCTCCAACAGGCAGAGGTTCAGATTGCTCAACGTGTTCTTGTCTGGCTGATTCTCAAGAGCTGTGTTAAGACTCAGATTATTCACAGGCTGTTTAAGTATTTGCATCCTGGAAAAAGTCAGTCGTCTTTGTGCTTTGTGGGCGGTTGGTTGGTTTTGTGTGAGTCTGCAAGAATGTTTGCCTTTTCCTTCTTCATATGTAGAATATCTTTTCAGCTTAACTTTGCCATATGTTCAAGGGCCACAGCAAGACTTTGTTTTTCTTATTCACCTGAAATTGCTCTATTCCGATGTTTGCATTAGTTTAAGTCAGTTTGCTCTGGTCCTTTCTTTCACTAGAGCAACTAGAATCTCCAAAAGCAGATCAGTTTACCAAAATATCTGTTGGTTAAATGAACCAGAGCTAAACTGCATAGGTTGCTCACACAAGGTGTGCTGGGAAAGACCGCTCACTAATTTGCATGGTTTGAGGGCTAACATAAGGAAACTAACAGAACCTTTGAGTTTGAGCAAGTTTGAAAAACAGAAAATCTTAGAATACACAAAGAATTAAGTGACTTAGAATTAGACGTGGGTGCTGATGGTCTGTAATGTTGTTACAGGTCAACATCTCTGCAGTTGTCTCCCAGCTGGAATGACTGCTTGAGCCTATACTTTTAAATAGTTCTCTAAAGTCAGCTTAAAATAATATTTTTGCCATTTTTTATGTATGTTTATGGTTTCCTCTATTGCTTCTGCCCACAAGAATGTCTGATTATCAGTGTTCACTGAAATCTCTATAGGAATGCAATTGCAGCTAGCATTCCTCTGTGACTGAGCTCACTGGCTTGATTACAGTCTTCAGCTCCCAATTGTAAATCTTGTAACAAGAAAGCTGAACAAAAGAATTGAGAAAAATATCAGGGTCAGATCCATCAGTCTCTCCCCAAGAGTGCAAGATTGACAGGAAAATAATGCTTCATGTCTGAGTTCTGAAGTACCAGCCTTCCCACTTAGTAGAGTTCACATTTACAGGGATTGCCTATTGAAGCATCCCATTCTCTGTGCTGGCTCTCAAATAAATGCAGCTTTATCTCATCTGTTCACTTAGTATTTTAGAAAGTGAATTTCTGAATATTAGGGAAAATCAATACATTATCTTTTATTTGACAGTTTAGTATTTTGTAGAGGACATTCTGTTTCATGGAAAGCTGACCTGAGTTGTCAATGAGTTACTATTTAACACCTCAGAGCTTCTCTGAAGGAAGCTTTTCAAGTACACGGTTTTGATCTATCAACAGTGCTGTTTCACCTATAAAATCCCTCTCTGCTTCCTGAATCAAATTGCCAGTCATTGAAATTTTTACTTGATTTCTGAAATGTTTTAAGTGGATAGTATGGCTTTTAACTTCTTCAAATCTCCTTCTCTGCTCTTCTCAGAAAATGCCTTAACAGTCATAGGCAGAATTGGGCTTCTCTCAAAGTAGTTTCCTATCTCCTTACTGCAAAATCCATTAGTGTGGCATTTAGAACATTTAAAATAGGTGTAGAAAAAAGAAGTTCAAGTTTTAAATAAATCTAAAAAAATTCAACTCCCATCTTTCATCGTATACAGAGATCGTGCTAACATACCAGGCCACGTACCAGAATAAGGGTAGGAGCAATTCCCTTCCTCACTCTGCTGTTCAGAAAATAGTTCAGTGTCCTGGGAGTTCAGTCAAGTCAGGTCATGACATTATAGATGAGTAGTTTTGTGCATTTATTAGGAGAGAACAGTCTGTGGTTCAAGTTTCTTCTCTGAATATTCTTTAGAAATCAAGTGAATCATCCTATGAAAGAAACCAGAAATGAGTGCTCTAACTAGTAGGTCCATGCTTGTGATCTTTTTCTGGTTCAATAGATCTACATTTCCAGAACTGGAAAGCAGTTCAACAGAGTAAGATGAACAAGTTAAAACTCTTTGCACACTGAAAGTTGTTCAGTGTTAAGGTAATTAAAATTCCTCTCAAGAATAGTTTGCCTTTTATGAAGACAAACTTGAACTGGAAATACGCTGCTTATAAGTTAATAAGAGTAGTAAAGAAAGGTGCTTCTGATGTTTGAACTCTGCTTTTACTCACAGGTTTTCATTTTGCAGTTTTGTAAGCTCGGGAAGTTACTTTATTACTGATGGTTTGATGATTGTTTCTGAGAACATTTATCTTGAAAGTCTGTTTTATTTTTTTTTCAATGTCACTTCATTGAATTCTACAGGTCAGCCTTTAAATAAGTTTCTTTAATTGTCTTGTGTGGGAATTTCTGTGTTTTGCAGACTGATATTTATAGACATTTCTCCTACTTGCTCAAAGATGCCTTTGGAGACATTTTGGGGTGCTGCCAAGTTGTTAGAGCTTTGTTTTGCTAGACCTTTACTTAATAACTGTATCTTTCCAGTGTTGATCTAACAAACGGTCAGAATATCTGATATTAAAAAAAAAGTTATTTGTTTTAATGATGATTAATTTTTCTTCCAAGCAACTTGTCTGATAGCCTTCTGTGCAACCATTAAGAATAGGATCTTCTACTAGGATTCACAGCATAGTCTGTGTTCACGTTCTGCAAAAGTGGGGAGAGTTTATTAAACATGCCTTAAATTTGTTGCCTGAATATTCTTGAAGCTTCTAATTCCTATTCTGTTCCATTAATATTTTATCTTGATAATGTGTGTTACTTTTGTTTGTCCTGGGGCTCAAGTTGAAGTCCTATCACCTAGGCAAAGCACTCCAGGGATGACTCAGGCAGAAATCTCTACAAAGTCAGACTAATTGCAGAATGATAATTTAATGAAGCTCCATTTATTCACTTGGAATAATTCCCAGATAATAAAATAGAATAAAATGGGTCATTTTGTTAAGATAATTTCCTTTTGCAGAGTATAAAAAAATGAACGTAGCTGCTTATTGCTGGAGTATATATAATATAAAAGCATAGGTCACTCTGAATGTTGTAAATGAGTTCTGCTTTGAGAGATCGGTGATCTACAGGCAACATTAAAACCAATCTTTCTATGAAGGCCATTGTTCTGTAAGATGAGTGACTCACTGTGTAAATTGCATGTGCAAATTAGATAGGGCTCACGATATGTATATACAGTAACTGTGGATCATATAGAATACTTTATTTTATACTTGAGTACAACTCAGAAATGCAAAAGTAAAATAAATTGCTCAGTTGCAGCCTTGTCATACTAAATTTGATTGCTACTGTTAATAATTCATTCTGCTTAGTGATATTTATTCAAATAATAGTAGGATTTAGATTTAAACATACTCAAAAGGACTATACTTGCTGAATTTCCCAAAAAAAAAGGGGTGAAATGAAGTTTAAAAGACTTGGTTCCTCTCAGGTTCAACATTCCCCAGTTCACACACAGGGCGAGAGCTGGTTGCAACCTCCCTTAAGCAGCCACCTTTCATACTCTATGTTCTGGAGAAGCAATAAAAAACAAACAACAGCTCCTCTGCTGTGGGTTCTTATGTCACATGCAGGGTGCATCCAGAGAGGGGAGAGCTCTGTGTAGTACTGAACATATCTTTTATTGTATTTTTTTTTTAGCTACTTTTCTTTCACAAGTGCTTGTACACATGAAGGCTCCTCTGATTCTGCATATAAAGTGTGCTGAGGGTTGAATTTTACCTTTCTTGTGGCATGAGTTTTTCTGTGTCCCATGTAGATGACAAATGCTTACCTGGGAATTCCCAGGAAATGTCTTACTTCCCTGACCACGTGCATAGAAGCACAAGGAGCTTGGCATGCTCTTTAGAGAAGAGCAAAAGCACCCAGTTATGTTACTCAGGAGGTATCACCACAACATTTCTGAATTCAAAAGTTTGAAGAAGTAGAAACGATCTTAAAGAATCACGGACAACAGCTCTTATTCCTTCCTATTAAGCTTTGCATGTATAGTGTTCTTGCATTTAGACTATGGAAAGGAGCTTTGTGATGCACAGAGCAGAGCTTTTGGTGCTGTGGTTGATGGAGAGGCTGCTGGTTTTGCACTGACCTGGCTGGAAGACGTGCTAGCAAACCATGTGCTTCTGCCTTCCTGTCTGTCTTCTGCTGTGCTGTGGGGATCTTAGGGCATCAGGGTGTTAGGCCTTTGTTTAGAAAGGGATGCTGGGTAAAAGGTGTAAAGAGAAAATCTTTGCATTTTTTGTTGCTTTGTAAAGTGTGTGATTGTTTTTCTTTTATCTCTGATCTGCACTTCTTTCTCATATCGAATAAGCAATAAGCACAAAGTTAATTACTCTTGACTTTGTAACTTCTCCCATGAGTCACTCTCTCTATTTTATTGCAGTTCTTTTCCAAGAGTGTAATTATTATGCAACTTTTTTTTTTCCTAGCTGGGTTTTCTTTGCATGTTTCATCATAGTTTTGCAGTTTAGCTTTAATACGTGAAACAAACACGTTCTAAGCATTTTGTCAAAGTCTGAGGTGAGTACCTGAGAAATCCTTAACATTTAGTTCCAACTGCCTACATAGATCTATAGTAGAGTGCAGCCAGACAATTCCCTGCCACCAGCTTTTCCAACCACTTAAAATTTCACTGAGCTGAGTAGGACAGAACCGGTATTCACTGTATCTCTACTTTCCTGGTTGCTTTATCTGTACCAGTAGAAAGATGAGTTGAGAAGTGTTCCCCTATTTGCAATGTCAAGCCTGTAGCATGTTACATCCTTGCAGCCTTACTAGTGTAGCTTTATCAGGCAGAAGTCAGCAAGATTTTCTGCCCTAGAAGACAAGAGCTTACCTATGGTAAGCATGCTACAAAAGGTCAGACTGTGCCTAAAAGAGCGTTCTAATCGAAAAATCCAGGACAGTCTTAAATGAAACCTGGTAGCCTTCTGAAAGCTCTGACAACATCAGAAAGCAACAGTTTGACTGTTTCCATCTGTACTTATTTGTTGCTGGATTCCTTTTATAGATGCGCCTCATACAGATTATGTATGAAATGCCATTTTCCTGCTTTTGTTGTAGGTGCAGTGGGCTCCATGGTAAGGGGCTCTTCAGGGAATTTCATGGTCCAGTGGGCAAGCCTATTCTGACAGAGCTGTTAATCCTGGTAACAGCAGCAGAAGACACATATCAAAACTTAACAATTAACTATACATACATTGAAAGGAGATACAGAAGTTCTAAAACAATCTGTGGTGGGGAACAGGAGGGGCATTTGCTGTTGGTATATCTGCTGTGCTTTCTCCAGAGCTGGAGGCTGTTAGTGATGTGCTGATGCCATTTCCTGCACCTTGGGAGCTCATGAAATAATTAAAATGAGTTCCATATGGTGAAAAAGAAGCTATCACTGAATTTTCCTCGTGGCAGGGCAATGTAGTTGCTTGACTGCCACTGTCAGGATGGGCTATTTGCTGTGAAGATGAGCACTCTTTCCTATTTCTCCTCCTATGAATTTGTTTAAAATATTTTTGGGCTGTTTACAGACAGAAATCCACAATTTTTTGTTGCGGTTCAACCCAGCAGTAGCTCAGCACCATACAGTAGTTTTCTCCCTCTCCCAGTGGGGTGGAAGAGAGAATTGGAGAAAAAATAAACCAGTAGAACTCATGGGTTGAAATAAAAACTACTTTTAGTAAGACAGAGGAAGAGGAAAAAAGGTCATAGTAATGATAATTATATACATACATATACAAAGCTAGTGATGCACAAGCAATTGCTCATCACCGACTGACTGATATCAGCCTAGCCCATCCCCACATAGTGGCTGCCCACCCAGCCAATTCCTTTTGTATTTCAGGTTTTTCCACTGTCATATCGTTTGGAATGTATCTTCAGCCAATTTAGGCCAGCTGTTCTGAATCTGTCCCCTCCCAGCTCCTTGTGCCCCTCCAGTCCTCTCACTGGCAGGACAGTATGAGAAGCTGAAATGCCTTGGCTCTGTGCACTGCTGCTCAGCAGCAACTGAAACATTAGTGTGCTGTTAAGTGTTTTTTCTCCTAAAGCTAAAATATAGCATCATACTAAATGGTACGAAAGAAAAATCAGATCTCTCCCAGCTGATGTGAAGACACCTTTATGTCCCATCAGCATCACATCTACTGCAGGCATGCCATATTTTTCCAATTTGTTGGTATTCTGGTGCTGTCAATCAAAACTGGCCTGCCACCATAAATCTCCAGTACACTGCAGGAGAATTGTAAGTAAGAATTAAGTTTTAGTAAGCCTGATAAAATTTTTGTTCTGTGCAACTTTAACTTTGTTAGACTAAACTTTGTATTTCGAATGTATGTTCTAATCAAATGTTGGAAAAAGGAACTTAAAGTCTGCTGTGGAAGGGAACTATGCACTGAGCTGAATAACAATGAGAGGAGATAAACATTAAAGTAAGTTCTTCAGTTAGCAATGCTTCCTATTAGTGAATGCTAATGTGTCTCTTCAGACACTAGCAGCCACGGTTGCATTTATATGCAATTTTTGGCAAAGCACACATGGAAGTAGTGGTTACATTTCTAATGGCAGGTGGGACAGTGATGCTTCTTTATCCTTTGCTTTCTATAGAATGTTGAGTGTTTTCTTTTGTGGAGATTATAAAGTAAGACCTGTGCTCCCTAATGAATCCCAGCTGCTCTCTCAGAAGGCAGCTGCCCTTTCTGCTCAACTAATGTTGTGAGGACCATTAGTTCATGTAAGGGTGTTGTTAATTCAGATCTTCCTGATTTGGGGTTATGCAGGATGAGAAAAAACTCTAAGGTATAAACAGTGTGGTTCTGCTCCTGCAAATACTGGGAGGAGGCAACCATCTGACCAGAAATACTGATCACTCATTTTTACAGGATTATGTGTGTTTATAGTATAATACTGTACTGACTGTACTTAACTATAATACATTGCAAATGCTGTAGTTTTATCCATTGTATTCCCAATAAAAAGAATCCTGGTTATCATCATTTGTTTTCCTACAGATGTTGGTTACGAATTAATTACAAGAGGAACATCAATATATTTCTGGGAACACACACAGTTTCTTGAATACATGAGACTTTTCCAACAGAACTGATCGACAGTGGGTGAAACATAATGCTCAGGAGTCAAGAAAATAAAACATCTCAGTGCATTCACTGAGAATTTTTTTGTGGTTCTGCTCTAAGCTGCTCCTTGCATTCCCGTGGTAGATCACTGTAACAACCCCATCCTCTAGCTAAGTAGTGAATTATATATCTTATTTCCACAAGGTTTGTAGGTGAACGAAGTGTGAGAGGCTGTCTGGATGTTTTTGAGGTAGTTCTTCATGGGCAGAAAACCATCAGGAGAAAACTTCAGAAACTTCACTTACGAGAGAAGCCTGAGGGTGAAGCTGATGGGTGGTCAAGAAAGACAAATGATTCTGACATAAGGTGCTCAATTACTGCTTGAGCAGTAATTATTTGCTTACTTACTTGTATAGACTAAACACTAAAAGGATTTAATGGGAGAAGAGAAGACTTGTAAAATGGCAACCAGCACTAGGAGGAAATGGAGTGTGGAAGATCAGGATTCTAGGGTCACTGTTTTAAATAGAGGGAAAATATGACTAGACTTGAGGTTTTAAAAGATGAAATTGCAGCAGCTTAAGCATAATATGCCTTCGAGGTGTAGATGGAATGGCAGAATGAATAGTGAAGTCATTAGAGATATCTAAGGATAAAAAATAGTAAAATCTGGAAAAAGTCTCAAAGTGCAGAGGGGTAGTTGAAATTTTTAATTAAGTGGAGAGTAATTTAGAAATTCTAGGACAATTATAATCAAAAATTTGTGACAGCAGATTTTTTTCTCATCTGTAGTGGTGCAGTTGGGTCACAAAATTCCTGAAGCTGATCCTCCATGAAAAATAGTCTCATTATGGAAAATAATTTTATCTGTCAGCAATTGTGACAAATATAAATGAAATTATTTCAAAGATCTAAAGGCTGTTTGAAGAGATCATATCATTAAGACTGTTGTGAGAAGAGCTGTCAGAATCTGCGGTGTATAAAAACAAAATACAGCTTATCTGAAGTACTTCATCAGGTTATTTAATTTAAATGCACACAAGCTGATTTCAAATGTATCTAAAGGTGCAGTGTATTTGGGAATGGGATTCTAACATTGCATCACATTATCACCTTGGTTAGAAATTATTTCTTTACAGAAAAGCTTTCCTAGGAGAAAGCAAAAATCAGCTTCTCAGTTGTAGTTATCTCATCCTGACAGCCAGCACTGTCAGTGCAAAGTAAGTTGTGTTACTTGATTAACAAAGCGTGGTGAACTACTGAGAGTGCTGTACACAGAGATATGGATCATAAGAGAAGCAGCAGGACCCATTCTGCTCCTGTTGGCATCCAGATAGTTTAACACCTTTCAGGTCATTAGAGCTTGACTAATGAAAGATGATAATCTGGTATGTTTTATTTTACAATGAGACTCAAAGAGTACAGAGAATTACGTACTTACACTATTTATTGTGTTTTTTGTGGCCAATATCCAATTTTCTTTCCCCAGCAAAGAAAGTTCCTTCATTCCTAAGGAACTCATATCATTTCATGTGCTTAACTTGATGGTTGCTCCTGGCTAAATGACATGCAGGCTGCTGCAAAAAGGCAAAACTGATTTGGTGTTCCTACTAAATTTAAAATGATGTGATGACTTAGAGGTAATTTTCTCTTCTGGAGAAGAAAATATAAATTTGTGTGGCATGTAAGAGAAATTATCTAGGAAAATACCTGAATGGTGTTCACTCTTGCTGAAAACAAATGGAAGACCTGGGCTACCTTGGAGTCTTTGATGAGATAGGGGAGCATCTTTGCAAGTCAGCTGAATGTGGTAGGATGGAGAGGAGGATGAGGAGGAGAAGATTTTAGATGCCATCTTAATATAAAAAAAACTCTTAATGTCTTCATCTGTCTTTGTGAATTCCTGTAGCGGCGTTGTCTTTTAGGAATGCTGTTACTATTTTTATATGCTTTTTATTTTAATTTGGTTTGACTTACATTATATATAGTCAGCTTTTGATATGTGAAAAAACCTATAGTCACAGACTCTTAAACTTTTTGTATTTTATGTTTTCTGAGGGGTTTTTACCACTTGCAGAGAGTGACATCCTTTCAAACCAAAAGGACATGACTCTCTGAATATATCTGCGTTTAACTGTGAATTGCATCCTACTTCTGATAAAGTTGTCTTATTTCTTTTATAGTTTCTTTTGTGTATTCCTGTTTCTGTCTCTATTAACCATTAGTCTCTAATTTTCATGAAATGTTTTAGACCTTTATCATTATCATCCTGTTAGAACTTAAAAAAAATATTTTTTTTTGTATACAACTGGTGGATAAAGTATGCACAAGATCATTGTGTAGTAGATTGAAATGAAAACAGATTAAAGCACAGAAAGAACATATGCTAGAGTTACATAACATAATGAAAAACAAAATAAAACAGAGAAATATATTCTACCAAAAAAAAAAAAAAAAAAAAAAAACAACTTACAGAAATATATAAGAATCCTCTTTTAATGTTGCTTCCTAAATATCTATTGGCTTAGGGTTAAAACTTGAGATAGCTATCTTTTTTCACCCTGGCTCCCATCTATAGCTCTGTTCCAGGTATTCTAGATACTAAATGTGCTTTTTGGACCAGGAATAGCTTCCTTAGTTGTTTTCAGTTGTGTTAATGCAGAGAAAGGTCCACTGTTAAGGTCTCATACAGATGTTTTTGTATGTATTTATACTTTTGAAATAAGATGCTAAAAGAAAATACTAGACAAACAGAACTTGTCTTAGATACAGCCATACGTATTTTCCTCTCTTTTCTCTATTTTATCTAATGGAACTTTGTAACATCAAACCACTTGAGCTCTGCTTGTATTTATTGATTGCAGTAAAAATGACACATGATAAAATGTGTGCTTATAAGCTTTGTTTGCTAATTAGGGAATTAAACATATGTTACAATAGTTTACTGAGTTCTGCCAAACCAGATTTCTGCACTTTTTCAAAGTGCTGCCTGCCTGACCCTCTCTAGAAAGTAGAATCTCATCAGAGTGCCTCTCTTGGTCAAGCCTAACAGGAGTATTGCTAAAAATACAGTGAATTCTGTTCTCTAGATATTCTGGCAGATGGTATTATGATGGCCTCGAACTTCATAGTGTTTAATATGGTAAATAAGGTATCATATTCAGGTAGGTTTATTTGAGGCCCGATATTCAGAAATGTTCAGTAGTCCTGAATAAGTGTAGGAGACTCACCTGGTAAGTCTGCCGTTTTCACTTTGGGAAAGCTGACATTTTATTTTAGCTCTTGTCTGATCTCTAAATCTCCAGGTTCCTGACATTCTGCATCAATCTTTACACCTTTTACATCATTAATTTTCCCTTCCTAGTTGGACTATGTGATCCTATTTTTTTACAGCGTTCTTCTTTTAGTGCCTGGTCACTTTTCAGTTTGCATTCGTTTCCTTGGGTTCCATCATATGTCATACTCTTCTGTATGCACACTTTAATTTCAAGCCCCATTTGCTTTAACCATTGATCAGTCGTGTGGTACTTCAGGTATGAACTATAGCACCCATATAGCCACCACGAGCATTTTCATAACAAAGTGATTTTATTTCACTTAGACTCTCCTCAAAAACTGTTTTTTTAATTACCTGTAGGTGTATTTACTGTTTGCAACCTTTACTTTCACCTGCTTTGTAACTTCTGTGTATCCAGCCAGTTAGGATGCGTTGCTCTTGGTCTAATGATGCAGTTTGAATCTGGGATCATCAATGCAAAAAGTCTGAAAATATATGCTACAGTGAAGTACTGAGAATCAAAGATGCATCTAGTTCAAAACAAGAGAAGATAAATGAGGATTTTCTCAGTGATTGCATGCTAGAAAAGAATTTGATGTAGTTACAGTTTTGATGCAAGAGAGCTCATTATGATTAAAAAATAAATAAATAAATATACTACTTAGGTTTGGAGAATCAAGGGGGTTCATAATTTACCTGCAGATATCAAATTATTTATACTGACAGAAAACTTAAGTACCAGTCATCAATATTACTTCTGTACCTCCCATAACAAATCACAAATAATTACGTTTGATTGGAAAATAGTTCCCAAGCATGTTATAAATTACAGTGGAGTTAAGTAAACAACAAAAGGATATGTGAACAAACTTATCTTTTCAGAAGTTGTTTTTCTAGAATGCTGTTGATTCCCACAGGAGAAGATTATTTGGCTTGTAGACAGTAGCTTCTGTTGTTGTCACATACCTGTGTTTCAGACACTGCTTTGTACTGACAGAAGTTAGAAAGCTTAACTAGAAGTTAGAAATGGCAACAGAAACCTCGTTTTGTTCCTGTCGAGCAGAAGCCTTTGGAGCAGCGTCTTATCAGTTTGTTTGACTCTGTATTTTAGTAACAGTGCAGAATACTGAGACAGATTTTGATTTATCTCTGAATTCTCTGAGTTCTGGTGAATTATCTATGAATTCCATGTTTTTCCTGCTTTTAGAAATGGGGAGCTCTAGCTGCCAGCTGCACAGGGGATGTTTTAGGCAGACAACTGAGTTTGGATTTAATGTAATCCTCATTCACAGACTGCTGCTTCCTTTGCTATAGAAAACATAGTTCCATAGATACAGATTATACTCAAATCTATGACTCAGTTAAACAGATAGTTTTTCTTTTATATGATAGCTCTATGGCAAAAACCTGTATTTTTCTTTTGACTGCAAGGCCAGCTTCTAGTAAATGTGATCTCACCAGCAAATGCAGACAAAAATTGCAATATTGAGATTTCTCAGTTTAATTCCCTCTAAAAATGGAACAGTTTCTTCTTTAAATCCTGGCGTAAAGCTTTTACCTGTGAATTCTGACATACTGAAGTACAGAGAAACCAGGGAACTGTTCCTTCAATCCACTCCATACAGATTCCATTACCATAAGTTAATATATCAGTTAGTTTTTGAAGTGCAAAACACTTACAATCTTTTCTCCCTTGAGTTACATATCAAATTAATTATAAATAAGTTGTTTTCTTCAAATTTGTTAATGTTCAGCTTCCATTCTAAGGCATTTTGACTTATAGCCTATTTAAACAGCTTTAACTTCTGTCTCATAAATCTATAAGTAAAAATGTCATTTCCCCATTCCAAACTTAAATTTTGAGACATGCGCTTTAAAGTCTATAAGTTCTTGAATATCCATATTGTATACTCTTAGTCAGCAGAGACAAGCATCACGTTTGAAATAAATACTGTGTTTATCTGCAAATCAATACACACCAATAATTTCTGACTCTGGAGACTTAATTATTCTTTCAGAAAACAGTCAAAAAGCACAAATACAAAGACTAAAGTTAATGTTTCAAACCACGTTTGTTTTGCTTGCTAATTTAAATCTAAAGTACATTTTAATACAGTTGCACAAACAGTTATGATTGGCTTGAGGGCCAATGTTTAGAATCATTCTAAAGAGGAAGTGAACTTCTGAAAGTACGATTTTTTGTGCTGGGTCACCAGCATGGCTGACAAAAGGGCATGTAGAAGGAGAACTCTTTTTGATGCTTGGTTCTTTGTTATCTTTTGCAGCCAGCTTAATCTACCACTTTTCAAGGGCTGCTAATATGGTTACTAAGATATAGGGATGTAGTTTGCCCCCAGAGTCAAGTATGCAGCCCATGGTGCATTTTATCAGCTGCAGGCTCATCTTCCTGAAAAATTCATGTGCTAAAAAATAATCACAATGAAAAGACTGTGTGCTCTGGTTATCTCTTCCTGTGAGAGGGAGGGAATGAATTTTGCATCTTCTGTAAACAATGGCATGGACAAGATTGCTTTACGGGTCCACTCAGATTCAAGCTGGCCAGCTGGCAGACGTGTCCTTATGGCACCAACAACAGATACAGCTATTTGTTTCTGCTGTTGTCCACAGAGGGTTGGTGTGCTTGGGTTTCTTTCAAAGCTTTTCCTAACTAAGAAACAATGTTCTGTGCTACAAAATAGAAAAATTAGATATTTATCAAATGTCAGTTGGAGAACACAGATACCCATATGAATTTGTACCACAAGTAATCCCAGGGCCATTTTCTCAAATAAAGGCTCAGTCTTTCTCTGTGTTTTATCAGAACTAGTCAGTTTTTTCTACCACTTTGTTCAATAAACTGCACTTACAGACTGCAACTTAAAGATAAGAGTTTAAAGTGTAAATGGAAAAAGGTGTATCTGTGTGAGTTGTTTATTAAACTATAGCAGATAAAGACAAATACATTTGTGGAGCTCTTTTGGATTATTTTTCTTCTAGGTATGCATTTTGAACCCTGCTGCAGTGTTTAACCAACAATTTAGGTAGATCTGCTTTAGAAATGGAGAAAAATTTATCTTTCGACAGCCATTTCTATGCAATAATTTAACAAACTAAACAATGTTATTTCATCCTGTCAATTATCTGGGACAGTTCCAAAGGGAACCTTTTAAAAGGCAGAGCATTGCATTGTGGCAACAGAATAATTTTGAATAAAATCTTTCAACACACTTCTATATAAAAACTTATATGTTTAGCAGTCTGAAGATTTTTCAACCAGAAAAATAATACTAGAGCAGAAAAATAAGTGACTGCACATAAGAAAAGTTGCTGACAACTCCCAAGTTTTCTGTATTTTATTCTTGGAGGTGTTACCCAGGCTTACCCTGCCAAATCCAAGTTTATACAATGTGAAGCATGAATATATGATACGCAGCAAGTATTTTGCTAGCTTCACTTTTGCGTTGTGTAAGTAATTATTGCTAGCTAGACTTGGGTGAATAGCTAGGAGCTGGGGATAAATTCAATAAGGGAAATCCAGATACTGGAACTTCATATTTGGTGTGAGCTCCAGCTGCTGAGTGCTGGTTTGCAGAATGTTCTTTGCGAGTCCTCACTGAAGTCGTTAATATCACATCAGTATTCATGCAACAGCTGAATAAACGTCTCCAGTCTAGAGCTCTGCCTTGAAGTGATATTTTTCAGGATGTTCTTAATGCATATTCATTGCACCTGCTCAGATTTTCATGAACGGACAAAATACCAGTTCTTTCTTATTTGGGATATAAGCTATCATTTAAATGTGAGAGAACTGCTCTTTTATGTTTTGAGAGTGTGTTTATTGGAGAACAGACTCAATAACACACTGTGCCAAAAATCAGATCACGATTATAATATTTCCCTCTCTACGTTGGGTTTCCTCTCTGGGCTGCCTCTCTGGGTTTATATGGCCTTCCTCCTTTTTTGCCTTGTCTCTAGGGCACAATAGCTTCCTTCTCCTATCTGTCTTTTTTTAAGTAGGGATTTCACTGTCCCATGCTTTTGTAAAATGTATAGCACAAATGAAAATGAATTAGTAAATAATCTTCACATGATCTTAAAAAGGAACATGGTTTACTTTACACAGCAAATGTCATCTTCTGATCAAGGTAAAAGAGAATAATTGAACTGTAGTGTAAAGGAGGATGTCCCAGATTTAGTTCTGGGGGTTTGTGGTGATGTAGTTGGACTGGGTATTTGGGCTGATCTACAAACAATGGCCTTGGGAGAGCAACAAAGTCTTGGAAGTAAGGCTGAATATATAGAAATATATATAGAAATAGAAATATATTCAGATGCAGGATTTCCAGGAGAGTCCTAAAATATACAGGGAGATTTTGATATAGGAACATTAATATTGTAAAAGGTTAGAAGAAAACCCTGCAAAGGCATATTGAGAGGCATTGCAAAGGAATGATAAGGGCAAAATTCTGTGTGGAAAGTATGTACTCATGTAAAATGAAATGATACGGGGAAAGATGTTTAGTATCATCTGTTGACATGCACTGAGAGATGGAGTAGAGTTTAGTAACGAATAGCTCCGGGTTATCAAAGTGTGGTTTTGCATAAATTAACTTTCTTCATTCTTGAGTAATCCATAATGAATCAAAATAACTACAATGGCTCAAAACTTCTGTAACCAGTGTGTACTTTATATGAAGAGCTAGTGGACGTACTGCATTCAGGTCTTGAAAGGTAAATATGAAGCAGCAATGCAAGCAGTGGAATAAACACCAAATCAAATAGTTAAGCAAATTATTCCAAAGTATGGAACAAAGGATTCTGGTATTTGTGTTACAGAAGTTGACTATATGCAAATTATTAGTAACAGCAGGGATTTTTCTTTTTTAGCGTGGCTCTGAAACGCGTAGAAAGAGAGGAGTTCCTGCTGTTGTTAATTAAAAACATGTCTTCAAATGCACAAAAACGAAAAGTTGCAAAAGGAGGTTTAAGCTGTACTCTGGTAAGTTATATTAATGAATATAATAATTCACTGCAAAATAGCATTTTTATCCCTATGCTAGTTGCACAATGGCTTTACGTACTTAATAATTTTCACTACAGCTTCATCAGCCCTCAAAGAGAACAGCACGTATTTTCTCTTAGTTAATTAAAGCTAGCAATATAATATCAATGACTTCATCTATGTGTTTGTGCCAGTACACTATGAAAGTAATTGTAACAAATCCAATGTTGGGCTTAACTTTTTGAGTGCCTGATGCCCAAAATGAAATTGAATGCCTGTGTTAGGCACATGGGCTTCTGAAATGCCTGAGGGGTAGCTGGGAGCCCCAGGATGGTGTCTGAGGGAAGTAAAGGCTTCAGTTAGCCAATTTAACGTTCTTTGTTGGTAACCTGAGACTGCTTTCTGGAACTGGGATGTGCCTACTTTTTTGGTTACTATTTTTTCATTTGTACAGGAGGACATTCGTATCAAAGATCTCAGTGGGGCTCTTTATTTTCTTGGAAAGGGCAATTGTGTTTTGAGAATATTATGGAAAATCTTTCTTCTTTATGACAATCACAAGAAACAGTGGTCCTTACTCTAAGAGAGCTAATCATTAGCTGTTTCTCAATTAAGCACCTAATTACCAATGTTTTCCAGCGTGGGGGTAGAATTGTTTCCCCTGCTGCTCTTGAAGTGACACTCTTTTACTGGAAAAATATTTGAGATCTGTGAGCCAAACAGAATCTCAAGAGGCTTAATTCTGCAGATGGAATGATGGAGCTTATCTAGGAAGTAGCAAACATTAGGACCTGGCTTCCGCTCCCTGAGTTTTATCAGGTGTGGGACAGACAATGCTCCTGTCACTCTAGGTAGCCTGGTGGCTGGACAGCTCAGAGAATAAAGAGTTGTGGGTATGTTGTGAGCCTTGATACCAGATTTTCCTGTGCTTTGATAGTCTTATGTGAAATATAGATATCACCATTGTCACAACCATCTCTAGAAGACAATGACTGTAACTTCAGTATGTCATGCTCTGGTCCTGATGGTACAGTCAGCCCTCTCAGTCCGTACTCGTTGGATTGGTAAATTGGGTAGTTTGCTTGTACTGCTGGCTCTACCCCTGCAGCTCTCTGGATCAGGAGGAGATCTCTGTGCCTTGCAAAAGCTTACAGCTATCAGGAAAGTGGCCATTCACAGATATCCACGCTGCAATGCTGTTTTGGCAGTGAGGTGTTTGTTTTTAATGAGAATTCTAGAAGCATTTTTCTCAATCCCACAAAACTTTTCTTTTAGGTTAAGTTTTTACTGGGGATATCTCATTCCCATTAAAAAATTATCTCTTTGTGATGTGTGTGGCAAAAAGCAGCTTATTTTCACTTTGGTGTCACTGTGATTCCAAAACACGTTTTTCCAGTTGTAGATTTCTGTATATTAATCTTTATAATATTTTAAATGAGAAATAAGTTTATGGTTGGACATATTCCTCTAAGGACTGATTATCATGATAATGAATAAAATAATTTTATTTAGCTAATTGTTATTCTGTTGAAAGTCATAATTAAAATTTAGTCTCCTACCAGCAATTACTCCTCAGAACTCATGTTTTATTCAGTCTGTAAATCTACTGTGTCATTCATAGTGCTGTTATACCTGTGACATTGTAATGGCAAGAGTGAAAATCAAATCAACATTCTGCTGTCAGAAAAAGAGCAGTAGATATCAAAGTAATGAATATAGAGTGAACATATATGCAAATGGCCTAGGAGAGCAAATAAATTCTTGGCATTTCTCATTTTGAGCATAGATCAAGCTAAATTTCATCATGTGAAAGAAGCTTATGTGGTTCATCTGCCCTGGCTGTAACCTCATAAGGAATGATTTAAGAAGCGTTTCATATTCTTGCTAAAAAAAAATAGGTAATGATTAATAGATGTCTAACCTGGCAAGAATAGATAAAGGACAGTGATGGCAGAAAGATTCCTTTCTATTAGATGATGTGATGACTAGACTCACAAATAGGGAAACAGGGAGGGTGGAACTTTTTGGCTCTACTCTGTTCCTTGCAGTTGCAGCCAATAAGACATGGGGCATTTTTTCCAGGAGGGTGGGTGGGTGATGACCCAGTTTCCCTAGAAAAACATTTGGAGACCTGAACTTGGTAGTGAGTCTGTAGGTCTCACTGATGTGCTACTCTCTGGTAATCTGTATTTCTTGGGGCAGACATGCCTTGTGCCATGGACATGCCCTGCTGCCTGGAACCAAAGATGTGTCATAGTGCTGGAGGAACAGTGAGTGTTGGGGGAAATGCGTGCTCAAGTCTTCTACTGCACGAAGTCAGACACACAGGTGTGTGCACCTGGACTAAGGCCCTGGGCAGTATACCTAGGCTGAATATAGATAGACATAATCTGCATGTCTTGGCTTTGTTTGTTTGATTGTTTGTTTGTTTGTTTTGTTCTTGTGTATTGAAAATATACATTCACTTTTCAAATACTTCCTTCACTGACTTTTCTCTGATGCAACTTCCTGGAATGATTTTTGTTGTATTTGTGCCTCATCTTTTTTGAAGCTGGCCTTTGAAATTGTAAGGGGTACATTTTGCTCAGAACAACTCAAATGATGACATCTAAGAATGGTATTTTGAGAGCAAATTCAAAATATTCTGTCTTTTAAAAGCCTGTATATGACATGCTGCAAAAAAAATCATATGGGCTGTGTCAATTATTGGTTTGATTCCACAGGAAGCCACCTTTGCTTATCTGAGTGAAAACCCAACTTAGATATGTGGTATTTTTAAGAATTCAGATAGGTAGTTTGCAATATGAAATGACATGTAGAAATAAGCATTGGTACAAAAAAGGGAAAAAGATGAAAACACTTGCATAAGCAAAAAATATGTTATGGAAGGTCAGAATTTTGTTCTCCATGGATGTCAAAAGATGAGATGAATAATATCCTTTGTGCAAAGAATATCTCACCAGAGGCATAAAACAGATGTCAAGTATGTGCTGGGAAGATCTGGGTTATCTAAAGCATATTTGGGTTGAGAGATTATATACTTTGTATACCAGCACTTCCTAGCCTTGAGGCCTTTGAAATATCACTGTCAGTAAAAACTCTGAAACCATGAATTATGGAAAAAATGTTTGAAGGAAAATAGCACAATGATATAATATTTAGATATGCATCTCTGTAAGGAAATAAGTAAAATATGTGTGAATAAAAGTAAGATATGAATGCTTAAAAAAATGTAGATAAAAATTATTTGGACTACACTAGCCAAGATCCTTGGATTTTTTAGAAAAAATATTTGATCATCTATCTGTGATTAACCAGATTAGTGTCAGAGGATTGATTTCCTAGTTGATATGCTCTATGACTTCTTTAAATTGAACTAGAAGAAAATCAAAATCTGTATTTATATTTGTATCAATAATACATTATATACGTATCAAAAGCAACTTTTTTGTAATTCCTCTCTGGACTGGAATACAACAAATATTCTTGGGCATTTGCACCATAGAGCTGGCTAGGAGGATTCTTTTGTGGCTGAGAACAGAAACTGCAACAGAATACAGAGGAAAATAGTAACAACAGATGTAGAAGTAGAAATGGACAAGATTGAGGTGAGAGGTTTTTTTATTATTATTATTATTTTTCCAAGATGGCTTAAGTATTTTAAAAGCTTATGGAAGAGGATTGTGTGAGAGATGACAAAGGTCTGGAGAGCACTGAAGCATGACCTGCAAAGTGAGCAGCACAGAAAGCTCTGGTGAAATGGAGAGTAACAGCAGTGTACCAGGGGGAGGAACAGGAAACCTGAACAGAGGATGGAAAGAGGTATCAGCTGACTTTCCTAGCCTTCACTTACAAGGCTTGAATAGGTGAAGTCAGCTTTTGCTTGGAATTGATAAATTCTGGCCTGCTCAGTAGAGCCTGAGCTGGTGTTATTCATAGCAGTGCTTGTGCAGAACAAACAACCTGTTCTTCAGGAGATTCAATCAAATGTCTGTGCTCTCATTCTTTCAATTCAGTGTTATCCAACAAGTTTAGGTCTCTCTCTTTAACGTTAATTTTGGTAAGAATGGTAAGAATTTTAAATGGGAGCTGAAAAAAGACCCCAGCTTTTTTTGTAGACTAGAATGTCTTCCATGAATCTAAATTAAAATCACTTAAACAAATGGATTCTCTAATTTCTGTAGCATTAGTTCAAAGAAATCACAACACAGGGATTAGTACTCAGCAGACTTCTTATTTTATTATATAAAATAATTGCCTTTTAAATAGTTTCCAAATTAACATTTTAATATCCCCCTGGGCTTACACATTTTAGAAACATAATATAACTCAGTACTTAATACAGCAGAACCCTATTTCCATTTCTACTAAATTAGTCTCCTGTATAAATTTAAATCATTTTTAGTGCAAGCAGCAGTAGTTTTTCTTTTCCAAGTCTTATACTAGAAGCAAAAACTGAACATTTTCATCAGATGCGATTTATTAGTTGAAGAGCTTAATTTCTTTGTATTTCTTGGTAAGGTATTTGTGAAAAATAGTCTCTTATGTTTCATGTGTTTGTATTTTATTATATTTCATCAGGGAAAAATATAAGACAATATATGCAGCTCAATTTTCTGGTGACTTTTGCATATTAAAAGCCATGGATAACAACAATTATGTATAAAATTCATTTTTATCTGTTAAAATTTTTGATTTCTGGCTTATTATATTAAATATAGATATGTTCGGGGGTTTTTTTTATACTTTCACATAATTTTTTTCAGTAGTGCATCTTCTGATAGTAAGAAAACCTTTCCTCTTTTCTCATTGTGTTTATCTCACACTCAGGCCTGAAGCAAATTTATCACTCTGTCACACTAACAAAACCAGCTAACGTAGCAAGAACTTTAAACTAGAATCAAGATGGTAGGTGGGAAAAGATTTTGTATTTGCAAGGTACACATCAAGCAGGACGCAAAAAGGTGAAGGAAGTAAAGGAGAGGTATCATATGGGTGCAGTAGCTCATGAGCCAGCTGTCTCAGCTGTCTGTTGGCCCCCAGAACACAGCTGGAGAACATGGCATGCTGAGGCTCGCAGTGAAGCTAACAACTGGGATGGTAGTTGGAAAGAAGGTACTCAGGAAGGACAGGTAAGGCAAACAGGGACGTTGCCATATGTTACATGAAGTCAGACCCTTCCTGAGATGCAAAACAACTTACTGGTTACTGGTAATGGTTAAAGCGAATGTTTTAAAGCTGCGCAGCAGCCGTTTCTACACACAGTACCTTGACCAAAGCGATATCTGGGAGTTGGCAGAGTGAAAAACATGAATAAAACCAAGTATGAATATTTGTCATGACCTGTGTTTCTTGACCCTCTGGCACAACAGCTCAGGCCTTGGCACTGGGTGCACCTGAGCTTTACTGCCTGTGCTCTGCCCATGGAAAATCCTGCATGAGAGCACTCTCAAATAGTATTTATTTTGTTCCCTAAAGAACTTCTACAAATGTTTCCTTGCTGATTTTCCATGTGTAAAATCCCATCTCTGAAATCAAAGGCAATTTCCTATTAATTCTATTAAGGCCCAGAAAACTCTCTGGTACAGATGTCTGCATCTCCTGTGAAGTAGTAAAACAGTAGTAAAACTACTGTAGTAAAAGTAAAACAGTCCAGTAGTAAAATATTTCTCCATAGTCATTGCAATTGCAAAGTAGACGACCTTAATTCTGCAGTGATCGAAAACAGTTAAAAATAGAGTTTATTGTCCTGTCTATTGAAACTGTTGTTAGTGTGATTCAAGATGCTGGAAGAATATTAAAGAGAGACTACTAAATTAGCTCCACTGGAGGAAAAAAAAAAAAAAAAAAAGAAACCATTAACAGAATATTCAGAACTCTTTGTTTACTCCTTCAAAGTAGGAGGCTGAAAATTGCCTTATTTGAAAGAATCTTGAAAAATGTGTGTAGGGAGCAGAGAATGTTACAATGCATGTTTATGTGAATTGAAGGGGCACGTGCATGGTGGTAAGGAGGGTTGTTGACTGATTGTGAATATCAGGCTGCAAAACTTTGAGCTGCAAACTCAGCCATTGATGCTGGTAAGAAAGAGTGGCGGATTTCTAAAGCGGGCTCTTGCAAGAAAATGCAAAAATTGCAAAGTATGTATTTTTCTTGTAACAGTAAGATGTGTAAAGCTTGAGAATTTTTGGCTCCAAACTGGACATCACCTACTTAGTAAGTAAAACTACTTCAGAAAAGCTGTATTGATTTGAAAGTCACAAGTTGCATATTGAGGAGGTTTACAAGAATCTTAATCCTATCATTTGTCAGTGGAGGCAGATACAGCCCTGCAAATATAAGTAGATTTATTTAGAAAAATCCAACCCAGTAAATCAAACCAAAGCACTTTTCTTTTTAAGAGGTGGATATGAGGTTAACTGTAGCTGCCTTCAAATGTTGGGAAAACTCATAGTAAATAAATAAAAACCTCTGAGGTTTTCAAGGGAGTTTAACTGCTAGTTAGAAGACCTTAGCTATATAGTTCCCTCATCTAATTTATTCTCATGCACTTTTTGTTCAGAATTTTGCAGAGCAACCCATGGCATTTGTAGGCTGTGATAACTGGTTGGTTTGTTGTTGTTTTTGGTTTTTTTTTGTAATCATGATAACAGGGGTAGGTGCATTCAGGCTGCTGTAGCTCTTTGTGATGGAGTGATGAGAAACCAAAACATCTGCCTCTCATTAAGCCAAGTCCTGACTCATTCTGGGGTGGATATAATCTCTTAAAGCATTCCAATATGGTAAGAGCATTGACAGTTAATTCAGAGAAGAGGACGAGAAACAGAATGTCAGAGGAAGGGAAAAAATAGGTGAATGAGAAATTGATGTTGGGGACTCACTACACAGGAGACTGCACCAGTCTGAGGGGTAAGAGAACGTAAAACAGTAATGAAGCTTAAAAGACTCTGAGGTTAGATTACAACAGATAGTGCTCCTACACTCTTAAAATAATTAGTCTGTACTTTTCCTTATCTATACATTTCTCCTGCACACATTAATTATGTAATATTCCTGATCTGATAGGAAGCAGTTTTATTACAGAGTTCCTTGAGAATGAGCAAAATGCATATAGCTGAGTATATACTTATCTCTCTTTGGGAGGACAGTTGTTTCCTGAAAGAAAGGAAAGGGACTCTAACTGGCCATAATCTGATCCTTCCACTTTGTGATGATGTGCTATGGAACTCTCTCAGATCAATCTAAAAGCTATCTAGAATTCAAGTTAGAAAATACAGTTTTGATACAGAGGTAAAAATGCTGTGGTTCCCATCCTCCCTTTTGTAAACTCTCATTTGTCTAAGTAATCCTAAAGCTTATTCTATGTATTTTTTGTTAATCACTGCAGAGGTTACTTCACCATTTGGAAAGCTAAGATGAATCCCAGCTCATATGTTACTTATTAAAATTGACATATGCTGTGATGACTACCCAAAGACAGCCTTGTGACCATCACATCCCAAGTCAGTCTTGGTGACAGAAAAGAAACTCCTGTCTGTTCAGTGTGACAGACACAGCTGGGAACTTGGATTATCTCAGTGGAAGGCAGATCCCTGTACTGCTTTTGTGCTATCAGCTACAGAAACTGTTGAAAACTGAGCTTGTTATCCCTGTAGGCCATCTAATCTCCTAACTTCCTATGATCAACCCCACTTTGAATCCTCTAAAATGTTACACGCCTTGTTAGTCTTTAATACTTTTTCAGCCTTGAGTGACTCTTGAAGTTAGTACTGTGTGGGTTTGTGCACTGGTATGAGAGGTGACAGACCTGACAGCTGCAGTAAGAAGAAAATGAGCTATCAATACTTTATAGTTCCCTATGTTTCTTGTAGCTGTGTCTGAAAGCTCTTGGATGAAAGTCTTTATGGAGAAAACACTTCATCACTTTATGTACACGATACCATCACTTATTTTCAGATTTTCTTGTAATTTTATAACGATTCTGGGAATTTAATAGATATTAAAAAATAGGAAGTGCTTATTAGATGATAATATATCTACTTCTTTCTTTTGGTGAGGCAGTATGATTATGAAATACAAGGAATAGATATATATTGTGTTTATGTATATATCTACAGATTTTTAAAAAATAGTTTTACTTATGGATCTATCATTTAGTCCCTATCTCATGTAGTCCAGTTATAATAATATTTTCCTGTTTATCTCTGACTTTGGAAAATATTCTCAAGTAATTCAATCAGAACTAGACTATTGATCATTGATAGAAATCATCCCATTTCATGTTGAATACTTCAGGTTAACCAAGTATAAAAACATTGCTTTTTCTATTCCCTTTGGGAAATACATTATAAAAGACTTTCCAAATGCAGAGCTCACAGTGATTAGTTTTATCAGTGAAGTAATAAAGAGTCTTGCTGATGTAGTATGCTGAAACTATGCTGCTCTGGTGTGACTACAGGAGCTGGCTTTAAGTATTAGCACAGTCTTGGTTTTTACATAGGCTTAACATGGATTTGTGTCCCATATTTACCTCTCATTGATAAGTAATGAACTGATGCATGCTGCTAAGCACTGCTTCTTATCTAGGTAAATATTGCAAACTTATGTGTGAACTTAAAGGAAATCAATGCTGTAATGGCATGCAGAGTCAGTGGATGACATGTGGCATGAGTTATTATTTAAACTGATGTAGAATAATATCACAGATTGTACAGCAGTGGAAGTATGCTAGTGCTCATGCAGTTGTAACTGGTAAGAAAAGAGACGTTAGGAACAATGTATCACACTGTATATATATATACATATATATATAACCCTGTGTAGTTTAGAAACTCTAAGTGGAAGTGAGGACAAGTTCAAAAAAAAATTTCTCCTCTTCCCCCCTGCCAAGAAATTGTTTACTGACAATTGCCTATTTAATTTTTGTCAAGGCAAAGGGATTTATTTTAACTGTAAAGTAAAAATACACAGAGATGTAAACTGCTTTTGTTCTGCTGCTTCATTCTCTGTGCTTGGAGAACAGCAGATACTTTGAGTGTTCATTTTGTAGCCGCAGAAGAGGTAATTTATGTTGTCTATCTGGGATTCTGTAGGGATTCCAGAATGAATATTTTAAAAGATACATTTTTTTAAATTTATTTTTATTTTTATTTTTTTTAATAACAGATTTTGTAATTCTCAGTCTCATCTATCTGGTCAGTAAAATAGCAGGTAAAGTACTATGGAACTTCTCAAGACTTTCTTATTTCTGTTAGAAGAAGAGAATGATGATGTGGTTTTTTTATTCGTTGGCAGACCACACAAGTTACATTAAAGCAAAGCAATCTTGTCTGTAAATTAACCATGGTGTGATTTGTGTGTGTTCTGCTTCTGGCCCATAACTTTTGTCACGGACAGGACTAACAAGCTGTGCTCACAAGTAGGCATTCATGTTGTACAGTGGAATACTTTTTAAAAAATCGGTTTTATTGCTGCCTTTCTGGTACCTATTCCTGCTGCATAAAATATCACAGACCTTGAAAGTATCCATGGAGCTACTATGTGCTTGAAAACATTTTTTTGTAGTACAACAGAATACATTCAATATCACTGATGATCCCTGAATATTAATACCAACATTGGGATCAACAAGCATGATAAACATAAATGAGTGTCTTTTACATTGTTGAACGCAGTGGAAATCTGCACAGCACTTTATCTTTGAATTTCAGTTGCATTTCTTTCCCACTGCATGTGTTAAACTTTATTGCTGAAATAATTTAGCTTTCTCATGCAGAAAACTATTCTGATTTGTACATAGCAGCACTTTTCTCCATAACAAACAAGATGTGACTAATTTCAGTAGTAATGTATTTAATGTAATGTATTGAACTCATTGAGTATTTTTAGTACATTCCCATCAAAAGAAGATGAAGTGCATTTCGTAAAGCTATCTGTTTCTTCAGAAGCCAACTTTTCATTTTCTTCTTCCATTTCTGGTCTGGCTTTTTTTGGCTGCTTTGATGCAGATCATGAATCAGGACTCCTTTTCCCTGGAGAAACCAGAACTTCTCCTGTTAAAAAAAAAAAAAAAAAAAAAAAAAAAAAAAAAAAGTGAATGAATTAGATGAGAAATGTCCTGAAGCTACTAAATGTCCAGATCACAGAAATAAATGGAAACATTTCTTAAGAGGCAATTAGATGATGGCTAATTAGATAATTGTCAGAGGTCTGGCATAGAGAAGGAGGCTAGGGGAAGGCAGAGGATTTTGGTGGATTTCCAATCCTTTGTACTCATCTCTTTTTGTGTTGGTGTGAGAACTGAGGAAGTTCCCAGTCTTTTCTACACTATTTGGTGGCAGAAGTCCTCAATGGCTGTTGCAAATTTTCATCTGGCCCAACCCTTCATTGCAGCACAAGCCCATGGGTGCCCCTGTTCATGGAGACCTCACTGTGAGAGAGATAGAAAGGAGCCAGAGCAGTGAATGAAACTTCTTCCCCACTTTCATCAAATCTTCTATAGACAAGTTGTTCTGCAAAAATTTTGCACAGAATATTCATCTAAGTTGCAATGGCATTGCATCTCGTCCTCTGTATAACATCACTATCGTTCACAATTAGGGTCAGTTTTTGCCTCTTAAGTTTTGGCCAACCTCTCTACAGTAACAAGGCTGAAACTGTGTAACAGAACTATCTGTGAGAATACAAGGTTTTCACAGCATCCTAACACAGTTCTGCTTGGCTAAAGTGTGCAGTATGGTACTTTCCTGTCTTCTTGTAACCTCCCTATTTAAATTGTTTTATTTACATCAGTGAAAGTAGTGAAGCAGACATTTTTATAGATAATTTATAATTTTATAGAGGAACTTCTGAGAACTAACAGGGCAATTATTTCTAATCTCAATGCTAAATGCATAGGAAAGCAAGAATGTTTTCAATATTATATTTAACTAATTAGTGGTGTTTTTAAAATGCAAAATCAAATTGTGGACTTGATATTTCTTAAGCCAAATTATATTAGCTTTCTGTTTTCCATATTGCATTCACTGGATGAATATATTATAAGAAAATAAAGGGATAAAAGACAATTATTTCCTTATAGGAGCTAAATGGGGGCTTTGTAATTTCAAACCATTTTCATGCCATTGTTTCTGTACTGGAGTATCCATGCTCCCTGCATGTTGCTAACCAAATATCCAAAAGATCTCAAGTTTGCTATGTTTTTTTGGTTCCCATGTTTCCCTTTTGTTATTTCCTTCTCTATTTGGATAAAAAATTGGATCATTTAAAGAGGCAGTTTGTACCATGAATATACCTATATACCTGTAGTGGATGTACAACTTCTACATATGAGGGTAGTCTTACAGCAAAGCCATGTAATATTATTTTACTAGATAACCACGGCCTTAATGACAGTCTCCAATAATTAAATATATTTAAAAATCAATCTTTAGAATTTTGTGTGACTCTTACTCATTTTGGAAACACATACCATCAAGCATTTCTATAAAGCAGTTGCAGTGTTTTGTCATTGTGCTGTTTAAGTGGTAGGATTACCAAAATATCAGTGCTGTTTGTACTTGTTGGGTGAAGTTTTTTATAACAGTCATTGTGAAGTAGATGTTCACTTAATTGATCTGATTTTGTCTTTTCCTTACAATCATTGTTGGAATACTAGATTCACTGGATGAATCTCTGCTGTTGTAACAGAGACCTGCAGAAACCCTGATTAGATCAGCCAAAGGTGCAAAGTTGTCTGAAACATGAGGGAAGGTATCCAGCTGAGTTCTGTTAAATCTTATCCATGCTTTAAATAACAGCTCCTCTAGAAGAGCAGAATGAAGATAGTACAGCTGCCTTCTCTTTCCTTGCGGAAAGTAAAAATAAGCATACAGTGAACATAATTTTCTGGAATTAACAAGACCACACAACTGCAGAATTAATGACATATTGTCATTTTGACTGAGTAGATACAAGTCTAAAAGCCAAATATTTATTCAGTCCAGTATGTCAGTTTATGAAAATGTATTGATCTTTCACTTCTAAAAAGATTCTTTCACATCTGAAAGCATTTTTAAGCTTTTTATTTCTTTTTTGTTTTTTTTTTTTTTTGTAACTTACTTGACTAGTTTTATGTGAAAGATCACATAAAAGAAACAGTGGTCTTCATCAGTAATATTAACAGAAAAAATAATCTGGGAATCATAAACATATTTCAGGAAGTAAAAGCCATTCTACCCTATTAGAAATACTGTGGCATGAGAAAGGATCTGGCAAGGCAGCCAAAATGGTTGCCAAAGAGTGAGAGTGGGGGATGAGAGGCCTATTTGGCAGAATGATTAGGAAACACGTATGGGAATGGTATTGACTTGCTTTAAAGTCATGCCAAGCCCACACTTTAGTGGCAATAACTACTTAAGGGACTAAAATCAGTAAAGATGGATATACATTTGTATTTTTAGTGCATTGCAAAGATTGCTACTTTAGCGCAGTGTTTCTTATGCTATTTCTATTTTTTAATTTGCGTGAGCCTTCCTCATTTAAAAAAAAAAATCAGCCCTCTCCCTTCCTACTGCTTTAATTTTTGAAATAAGTTCTGAGTGTCCTATATTCCAGAACATGAATAATTTTGCACAGAAGGACTATTCCCCATGTATCTGACCTTCTCCCTTCTCGCTCCGTGAGAAACATGATTTTAAAATACAAGAACTGTTCTTTAGCAAGCTGTGAAGAGGATTTGATGATGCAGTGATTTTCCATATCTTCTGAGAATGCTCTACTTGGAGTGTTTTCTCCTGAAGGAAGCAAAAAATAATGTGGAAAACAGTCCCCAGTTCCATACTTACATCATCTCAGTGATCTCCAAACTTACCTCAATGGTGTTCTCCCAGAGATGCTGCACTGACGCTGTTTGGCAAAGGGCCTACCATAAAACCCATGTTCCTGCCATAAAGGGGGGGCAAGGAGCAAATGGGCTCTATCAGCAGTATTTGCACTATCAATCTGATAACAGATTCTCTTCTCTATGTCTCACTGTAGTAGATATATTTCACCATTTGACATGTCTTTCTGCAGGTGGTGCTAGCTAGTAAAATGTCTGAATAGAGAGCTAAAAACTACGTTTGACTTCTCATGAAACTGAAGTGTGAAGCAGTGGGCATAAAAAGATACTGTAAATTTTTACTACGCTGCAGTTTCTGTATTTACACAGTAAGACTGGCTACACAGAGGAGTTATCTGATTAATGTTACTACTATGGTACAATCTTAAGCCTACATGCAAGAACACTGTGGGAGAAGGGAGGGAACGTTAAGATGAGTTTTTTATTCAGGTCTTCCTCAAGCAGGCCCAAGTGATCAAGGGGAGTGCAGGTTTCATGATGTACACTGCAACAAAATCTTGAGTTGTATTTCAAAGGGGAGGAAGAATGCTATGGAGTGTGCTATAATGCACTGCTACTTGTGGATCTCCTCCAGATTATCTTGCTTCGAAATAGGCAAGTCCTTTGCAGCAGACTAGCCATAACTTGGCCAAGGCAGCTATTAGGAGGAATAGCCGTCAAGAAATACAGTATTTAAAGACCTCTGACTAGCAGTTACAGATTTCACACTGGCTAATTAACTCAATAGAAAAAAATGGAGATTGAAGATGGTCAGGAATGGCTGGAAACACTAACCAAACTCTTCACAAAACTGTTATCTCCAATTCTGTGAAAAGAACAACTTTTCAGTTCAAGTCTACTCATTGAAAGCCATTGCTGAAGCTGCTTTTTTGCAGCTTTTTGAGGAAAGAATGACATAAATATAGTGCATCTGAGCAGGATGGAACTAGAAGGATGCAAGGAACTCTAGATATGGTATCCTCTTTTGTTATGTTTCGGCATTTTGTTTGGTTGCTTTTGTTGGCCCATAGCTGACTGTTTTCATGCTAACATGCTTACTTTCAGTAAAATGTGTCTGCAGTACTGAGAGCTAAGCTTAGGGATGGAACTCTGGCGCAGCTGTGCCTAAAGCTCCTGGATCACTCAATGGCTTCTCTTGAGAATCTTTTCATACCGCTGTAATTTTGAAACAAGGAGGCATATCAAGCCAAGTAGTTCTGACTGGCATCCCCCTGTGCTGACATCTAGATACTTCTGGCAGTAATTGGAGATTTCAGGCTGAGCTGAGGACTGTAGCTGACCTTGAGTGATTGCTTGTGTTTTTTAGAGAGGCACAGCTGAAGTTTCCTGCTGTCAGTTGGACTGCAGCAGTGCTGGCTGCCTTTTGCTTTCTCCAGGTCCTAGCACAGGCTTTGGTGATTGCTCTGAAATTGCATGAGCAGTTCTCAATATCACCTTATAGGCAGGGCACAGTTGAGCAGTTAATTCCCTCAGGCAGTATAGCTGGCCACATTTCTCCAGAAAGATCAACCAGAGAGATCCCAAATGGAAAAAAGTCTTCATCCTGCCTGAACAAGGAGGGGTAAATTCCAACTTGAGAGTTATAGAGGAATCAAAAAAGCTAAGCAGCCTCATGAGACTGTGGAAAGCAAACACAAATTCAATGCAAGTATGAACTAAGCACATCCATTACAGAAATGTGTCATTCTAGTAAACAGAAGCAAAACTTGATCTCATTTTCTTGCCATCAGCACTATGCAGAAATCACACTGTAGTGGCCAGAAATCAGTTTTGGAATAATGGCTGGTAGGAAGGTAGCCTAGGACATGCAGCAGTATGACTAAGCTTTCCAAACAGAAATAATGTATGTGGGTATTGCACCTAATAACAAATGCACTGAGTTTCCTCAGACAAGATCTTCAGCTGGGGCAAGGCCAGTTCTGCACTATGGCTAATAGGCAAACCTACTCTCTGCAATAGCTTTCCCAGGCTAATTTGAGGGGTTGGAGCACAGGCCTTACGAGGAGCGGCTGAACAAGTTGGAATTGTTCAGTCTGCAGAAGAGGAGGCTCAGGGAGACCTTATTGCTCTCTATAACTACCTGAAGGGAGGTTGTAGTGAGCTGGGGTCGGCCTCTTCTCTCATGTAGTGATAGGACTAGAGGAAATGGCTTCAAACTGTGCCAGGGGAGTTTTAGGCTGGATGTTAGGAAATACTACTTCTCTGAAAGAGTGGTCAGGCAGTGGAATGGGCTGCCCAGGGAGGTCATGGAGTCACTGACCCTGGAGGTGTTCAAGGAATGTTTGGACATTGTGTTGAGGAGCATGGTTTAGTGAGAACTATTGGTGATAGGTGAATGGTTGGACTAGATGATCTTGTAGGTCTTTTCCAACCTTGGTGATTTTATGATTTCCCTGGTTGATTTGCCAGACTGATCCTATGGACCTGCCTTAACATTTCCTGTCTAACATTTGATTATTACACACACAGCTATATTCACAGAAAACCTGAGTGTGCAATATTTCAAGTCTTTCACACTCTGTAATGTGGGATTTCTCACATCTCAGACTGTAGCTTAAGGATGAGATACATGGAAATTTTCCAGACTGCCAGGTGTGGGGTCACAGTGTTAGCTGTCACAGCTGCCAACGTTCATCTATGACTGCAGTTTATAGATTTAGACAAAAAAAATCTTAAAAAAAAAGATTTTGGATCAGATTTCATAGCTTTTATATCTGAACAGCTGTTAGCTAAATTTGAGATTTGCCTCACGCTGGTATTAAAACCAACCAAAAAGCAAGAAAACACTTCCGTCACTCCAGGGCAGCCCTGAACCGCAGAGCCCAGGCGCCCTTTAAGCAAATGATGTTAAAGCAGTTTTTCCATTGGAGCTATATAACATAAGTTAGGTTGGTGTCTTCATCCTCAAAGTCTTGAATATGTAGTATTGACACATGTTCACAAGACAGCCAGTCACACGGAGAGACCTAGAAGTGCTTCCAAGCCTGGCAGCCCATGCCTTGCCTTTCACTTTCTTTGTTCTTTCCTATGCTGGCCATCCCATGCTCTAATTTGTTCTGGGAGATTTATATTACTGTTTATCTCCCACCCCCATCTGTGTGATTCTCTTTCTCCTAGAAACACGTGGAAGGATGCACAGCCTAAAGGTGCAATCTCTCCCAGGCTTTGGTATCAGCACATGCCAGGCACACGGTGACTTCTCACTCACCTACGGACACATTACATTTGGTCAGAAGAACAGAGCAATATCATATCAAGAACAAATGACTGCCGAAGTTAGATATTTTGCTGCAGTTCCATTTATTTTTTAAGTATAAAGGCTTGTTCTTGTTCCCAAGCAATTATCTATGCCTCTTAACTGAGCCTTTCTCAGGGATAGTTCTGTCTCAATACTTTCTCCTCTTCTCAACACTGTGTTAGCCATGTGCTTGGGAAATGTGGTGTTGTAAGCTTCTCAATGTTTTAACTTTTCCACTGAATACAGTTCTCTTTTTAACCAGATGAAAGGTGGCTGTTTATTTCCAAAACTTCAGGGACTGACATAGCCCTTAACGATTCCTGTTCTTTCCTGGGGTCTGTTACCTGAAACAGATGGTAGAGGAGAGGAGGAGTCCTGCAGGATGCTTTCCCTGAGGAAAGCAATTGTCTTTAGTGACAGTTGGGCAAATATCAATTTGTGATTCCTGAGACACTTCTATATTAAAAAATAATAATAAAAAAATCTTATTTGGAACAACTACAACTTCTCAAACTTTCCTGCAGAACAGCAGATGAAACTTCTGCTCAGAATTTTTAAATCAGCTTTAGAATTTTAAAATCCAGCATGAAATCTGTACAGATACTTTTACCTCTATATTCTCACACAGGGGAAAAAAAAAAAAAAAAAAGACAAAGTGTGAAAACTCATGCTAAGAACTAAAAAAATAAAAAAAGCTTCTCTGATAGTTACAGAGTCAGAAACATAATTTCATGCTGAGTATGAAAAATATGGTTGAATAAACATGAGCTCTGCTCTATACAGCAGAGCTTCTGGATATTGTTCCCAAAATCATCTCTTGTTCGCACAACGCTTCTGGAATATTTAAAAGAAATTGGAACATTTCCTTTTAATTTGAAACTTTTTTAGAAAAACTTTTTGAAGCTGAGATACAACATATCATATATTGTTACAGAACCGTTAACCTTCTCTAAAAACAAGGCCAAAACATACATCTGACAGTATGTGTCATAGTGTATAAAATTTAAAGCCACACTGCTATCCAAAATGGCTTAAGCTTGTCGCGGTGCTCAGCTTAAGCTGTGTCCCATGCACAGCTCCGCATGTCAATCCAGGTCTAATTTATCTAGTAAATACTATTCACAAGCCCAGGTGTTTGCAGAGATCTTTGTAGGCTCTGAACTAGAATTCTAGCACAAAATTATCACTACTAAAATTAATTCAGGAATATTAATTCAGACTGAAATATCTTGGCTTAATACTTGAGAAAGTGAGGACAAAAGTCAGTTAGCCCTAAGGGTGTTTTACTTCTGAGGGAATTTGGTTTTATATCTGATCCTGTTCCACCAAGGGAAGAGTTTTCTTACCAATTACAGGACAAGGAGAATGTAGAATCAAATACTTGGGCTGCAGTGCTAGAACAAAATGAGAATTAGAAATTTTAAATGTCCTTGGTTCTTACATAAGATTTTAAACCACTTTAAGCAGAAGTGATAACCAAAATCAGTTTGTAGGAATAAAATCTAGATGTCTTAATCTCATCTTTTTAGTGGCTTCAGGAAGGAAAGTAATCCCAAGAAAAAAGAAGTACTCCCAGACAGTAAATTAATTGTACTATTGTACTGGAACAAGGACTAGCCATAGATAAATAGAAACCAAGCCTTGAGCATGGATAGTTGTTTCTCTCTAGAGAAGGGTTCAACTCACAAAAAGAAGAGTTTAAGAAAGCAAAGACAGACAAAGACCAGATACCTACTGAAACAAATGGAAATCAGACATTTGTTCTATTGGCAATGCAGGACAAGGTCTTTACCTGCCCAAGAAGCAATGCAGCTAATCATGCTGCATGGCAGCAGTAACTGTAGTCCATGTCAATTTACTTAAACTAATATTCACCTTCAAAGTATGATGTGTCCCTTCAGTGTCACAGTTGCTGCACAAAGGCAGCATTAGATTTCATGATGTACTTTATTCCCAGGCAATCCAATAGATTAAATCTTAAGAGGAGATTTTTTTCTTTTTAATAAACAGTATTCTCAGCAATACAACTTCTCCAATTCAGATTCATCTTAAATGTTTTATTTTAATATTAACAAAGTGGAAAGCAATTAATTATATTGAACTTTTCAACATAGTCTTTATTACAGCAAAAATTTCAAGGCCAAAAACAAAAGAAAGGGTTGGCTTGAGCAACTTTGCTCTTTCCTTACTAGCAGCCCAAAAAACTTGCCCTACCATTTATCCTCCCTTTTCTGCTATTTAGCACTTCAGCTCTTTTTCCTTGAACCCAACTTCTTTAAGTCGCTTTCTCGTTTTTCCAGGTTCACTATGACTGGTGGGCTGTGCAGGAAAGAACCATGCCACCCTCCAGTTTCTTGGTGACTGGATTCGCAGTGCTCGAGATGCCTGCTTCTTCCCTCTTGCTCTTCTTTCAAATCTGAGGGGAAAAGCTAATGTGATAAAACAATAAATGATCATAGCAAAAGATAAGTGACCTTACAGAACAAATTCTGGCTTTTCTGCAAGCTTCAGAGCCTCATGCATCCCTGCAGCCGATAGTTTCCGGTTGATATTCCTGTATCTGCATTGCAGGAGATTGCGGTAAGTTGTCCTCAGGTCCCGATTGAAGAAGGCATATATAAAAGGGTTAATGAGAGAGTTTGCATAACCCAACCATAGAAAGGTTCTCTCAACCCACAGTGGGATACAGCTGCACGCTGTACCACAGATGAAGGGTCTGGCAGTCGAGAGGAGGAAAAATGGCAGCCAGCACACAGTGAAAGCCCCAACAATAATCCCAAGAGTAGTGGCAGCTTTCTGCTCTCTCTTAAAAATGGAAATGTTTTTCTTGTCATTCTTCAAGAGTCGTGAAAAATTAGTACATTCTTCAGATTCCTTGTGCAGTTTTATCACTCCATTCATAGAAATCCCTTCCATTTCTTCTGGCCTGGGAAAACTGGTGAACTTGTGTTTAGCAGCACTCCTTTTGGCAGCCTTGTAAATCTGATAATACATGAAAAGCATCACTGACATTGGGATATAAAATGCAACTGCCGTGGAGTAAATCGTGTAGCCGAAATCTTGGCTGATCAAACAGACCTTTTCATCATTCACATTTTGGGCCCAACCAAAGAGCGGGGGTATGGTGATAGAGGCAGATAAGAGCCACACACACAGGATCATTTTGGCCATGCACTTCCCATTCTGCCTCACAGGATATGTGAGCGGTCTTGTTATTCCCAGGTACCTAAAATGACAACACAGAGTTATTATGCAGTGCAGTGATTAAATGCTACAAGTTATTTCACGTGGTCTGCCATTAAATTTAACACCTTTTGCTAAGGTTTCTATTTTAGCCTTTTCAATGCACATATTTCAAATTTGTGAGTTCATATGCATCTTTCACTTTAAGATTTATAGTGCTGGTACTCTGTATAGTGCTGGTATTCTAAAAGCTCTTTTCTAGAGGGAAATCTCGCCATAAGGGACTGGGATTTTAATGCATTTGTACAGTCTTCATATAGATAATTCTTTTGTTGTTGTTACTAAGGAAATTCTGAAAGCCAAATAAATGATGTACAGGAGAGTGCTCCATACACAAAGGAGATATAAAGGAGTATATTTTTTGAGTGAATGCTTAAGTTGAAAGAAAGATGCATTCATCTTAACCTTCATTCACCTTATGCATTGATAAGTTATGAAGATCTCTACCTCTAAACTGATCTTACCTTCATGTTTCAGGCAGGAATTATAAACTGTAAACTTATGCCAAGAACAGATAATTTCAGTACTACAGCTATTCTTTTTATCATCATTTAATAAGAAATGATATTTATTTATCATGCTGACTTCTACTGAACAAAATAACAATCCACTGCAGTGTTGATTTGGGAAGACCTGGGGAAAAAAACATTTTACCAGAAGCTAAGTTTAGAATGGTAAATAATTTCAAACAGATAAGAAACATCTCTATAGAGTGTCAAGTTTCCATAAAAAATGTGAAGCCTGCTCACAACTACATTTCCTAAGCTGTCAGAGCTTAAGCCACATATTTTTTTCTAGTAAAACATTTCTTACTATTGCCTTATGTAGCTGGACAGCAGTATCCTAAGCCTATTTACTCTCAACTGCATAAGATATATTTATGTTCTTTCTAATGAAAGGATCTTTCTCTTGGAATATGGAATTAGATGCTTGCTTTTTTTTTCCCTTTTCTCCTTCCCTCCCCCAAACATTTATACTTTGAAATTAGGTTTCTGCTGTGCTGGAAATTACCAGTGAATTCCCATAAACTTCTCTCATTGTTCTTTTTCTTCTTCCTCCTCCCAAAAAGGAAGAATTTTTAAGAAAATCTATGCAATTAATTTCTCCTAAAATAAATGTTTCACAAGGTTTTGGTTTCAAGAGGTACCAGTGTTTAGTTACACAGTGAAGGTTTTGGAAGGTTACAAATAAGAAACATAACAATGAGAATATAAATGTTTTTTCAGAGCACTTTTTCTCTCTACTCACCTAGCAAATCAAAATATGAGTGTATCCATAGCTCTGCAGAATGCTGCATTGATGATTTTACTGCAATGCAGTAAATTATGGCCAGTGCTGCTGCTTTATAGAAGGACCCAGGTATGTTACAGTTTTGGAAGCAAAAGGATTCATCATTTCGTGACCTGTTTTGATGAGTAATAACAGTCACTCTTGACGTCACTATCACTTACACTACTGACATGGCAAGTTTTATACAAAGAAGAGAATTAACTTATTGTGTCCTATTCTTGACAGCATGCATGAGCAAACTCCAGCAGCCCAGTATTGTGCCAGTGAAGCTGCGCCCAATGGTGCTGTGAGCTAGGAGTATTAAAACTGGCTGCAATTAAAGCAATAGGCTTTATAAACATTGATCACGGTGTTAAAAAAGACTGTTTCTTGTTCACGTCTCCATCAGCGTTAGAACACAGCCATCACCCCAGTGCTAGTGGTCTGGGCATGCGGTACGTGCCATGGAGAGTTCTGTTTTTCACAATCATGGCCAAAACTCCTTGCACTGCTAAGGAGAGGGACTTGTCTAAGGTCCAAGATGGAGGAGAGCAGAGTTAATTGTGTGAAGTTCTAGAGTTCACCTATCTAAGGGCTAGACCCTTATAAGTAATGTAACTACAGCAGCTGCAGAAGCCCTTCTGGGACGGCACTGGCACATCCTTCATATTTGTCTGAGCATAGCATGAGAGAGCTGCACAGGAGTTAACTGCACCCTTTCTACAGAAAGCTTTAAGTGTCACTTACAGTGCAGTGCTTAAAAAAAATCATTAACAGTTGATCCACCTTCCTGAGGTATGTATTTTTCTAGCTAATATATGATTGGCCATTAAAAATAACATGATTACGAGGTGAATTTTATTATGTAGCCAAAATAGTTAAAGCAGATTTCTGTAAAAATCAGATCTGTAGGCTGCACACACTGCATGATGACTGATGTCTAAAAATTCATGAAAGCATAAGTATACTGAAAAGAATTAAAATGCATTAGTTTTGCCCTGGCATCTCTTTTTTTTTTTTTTTTTTTTTTTAAGCTATCTGAACTTCAAAAATGCTACTTGAAATTAAAATACATTAATTAAAATAAAAATACATCAGCATCCTTTCTATCTTATTCATTTTGCTAAATGTAGTATGATAGGAATAAAAAAGCCAGCAGGCATAAGTGAAGGAACTTTATCTTTTCATCTCTATATGAAATCCACTACCCTTGAAAACTTACTTGCAACTTCAAAATAATGTAAATCACTTCTGCTGTCTAATACACAAGAGAGTGTCCAAGACTTAATACATTCCTGAGCTTCAAAAGTATTGTCTAATGCATTGCAAAAATACACTTTTTAATGCTTAATTTTTAGTTACTACCTTCCAGAGATTACTACAGGTGAATCAGCTGAACTTACGGTATCATTCCATAAAATATCTAACACCTTGAGGCATTACTGCTGGAAAAGGATGAAGTCAAATTCCCTAAAAAGCCTACTTCATATATCTCAGCCATCCACACAAGAAGGAAGTGTCTTGGACAACCTGTTGCTAGTATCTAGAGGATACAGTGACAGAAAGACTATGGGAACTTTTCTTGTACTACATCACTGACATCTGGAAGACAGTCCCATGCTCAGATAGCTGAGAGTAAGAGCAGACCACATAGATCCAATGAAGGGAAATAAGGAGAGAGTAAGTTTCTTTTTAAATGAATGAGCACATCCCCAGTTCTGGGCTAATTTCTTTTGATTTCTTCAGTCTCTCCTCTTCCCTGTTGGAGGAGCGGAAACAGCCTCCTGTGGTGTGGGTGCTCAGCCCAGGAAGAATGGCCATCACCTGCCATCCCCTCTTTGTGATTCTGCTCAAATGTAGGTGCAGAGCTCCTCCTTGGAGAGCCGCCATCAGCTATGATGAATAACCACTGTTTGCCACTTTTACCTGCTGAATACCAACAGTGAAAGAGTCCTTTTTTCCTGAGAGCACTCAGTTTGTGGGGTTTTTCGGGATTTTATTTTCATTATTATTGTTGTTGTTGTTGTTGTTACTGCTATTATTATTATTATTATTATTGCTATTATTATTGCTATTATTGTTTTTTCTTTCTGGATTTTTGGTGTCAGTGCATTACAACAATGTATTAGAACAGTTTTTATCCACCAGGGATTACACAGACTGTTGTCATTTGAACTGCAGATCACACAGCTGTTTCTTATTAGTGTGCTCAATATCCCTAATGCTACATCAAGTGTTAGGCTGTAACATAAACAGAGGGCAGAGAGCATATCACAGAAGGAACAGAAAACCACAGATCCTGGTTTCCATTTCTGGCACACTGTGGTTTTTTTTGTATTCCTTCTTCCCATTCATTCTCTTCAAAGCTATTTGCTTGCTCTGATGGCTGACTTATGTTACTGCTGGCACAATGATTACCAAACCAAAAACTGAATGGCTACTGCATGCCATTTAATGTTGCTGTATTATGAAAATAGATAAAGTGTTTGATGAAATTTCTTTTCTTTCAAACACATATATATAATTCTTTAACTTAAAAAACAGTGAAAAGAAGTTTGCTTTACCTACACTAATAAATTGCAAATTAAATCTCCATTTGCAAATTAATCTCCATTTGTGACTGAAGTGATTAGCAATTATATAGACATAGAAGATACTAAATCTTTCTCAAAGAATAGAAAGCAGTGCCAGGCATGGTAGTATTATAGGTTAACCAAGCATAACATTTACTTTCTGCGGCTTCAACCTGGGGTTTTGGTTTCTTTTTTTCAGTAATAGAAAATCTTTTCTTTTGTTCCCACCTGAGAAAGCTAAATACATCTGTTATATTTAGGCTGTAAAATGGTGAACTGTTTGTAACTACAGGGAAATTTTGAGATGGGTCTATTCCCCCAACCTTCTGAAATCCTTAGAAGGCAAACTGAATCTTAACAACTATGTCATCAATAAGAGAAAGAAAATAGAAATAGGATGATCCACTTTAACTCTGTTATTTGGTTGTGAAAGGACAGTGAAAGAGTAGAAGAAAATCTAACAGCTGAGAGCATTAAAACTGTCTTAAAGGCTCCAATGCAACCCAATAAAAGATTGAATGGACCACCACATAGAGATCACTTACGCTTTTTCTGAAGCCCACACGTGCATTTCTTTTGTCTCTAGTCTCTATATGCTTTATAGGGAGATGCTATTCAATTTCAATTAGTGCACAATGGTTTCTAAGAATCTCTCTGGCTGGGTTAGTCACTGTCACCCAATCTACCAGACTGCTCCAGAATCAGCTTAGCACCTGTCACTGTCTGACCTTATTTTTATGAAGCAGAATGGATTATTATGGAGCACAACTGGAAAAGCTGTAGTGGAAATTATATAGATGCACATTACAGCTATTTCTATTGAGAATCTCTATCACTTCCTATTGGAATTAGAGTTGAGCTTAACACAAAGTTCTCTCTGCTCTTCCTATTTTTTTAAGTCACAAAACTTTTGTTCTTTTTTAAAGGCACAAAAATGCTTCCTTGCTTTTGTACTCTTTTTTTTCCAGTCCAGCAGCTTTCCAGCTTCAATCCATAGCTGCTTGTATTTGCTTCTTTGCCAACCCAGAGCTATGCAGCCCTAACAATTCATCTGCAATAATAACTTATTCCAAAGAATGATCCAAATTGACTGCTGTTTTTGTAGTGTCTGAGATTCTTTCATGATCTTCCATAATTCTTCCCTTTGATTCAATGTACCATTAAGAGATAGCAAGATTAGAAGCACGATGTCATTCCTGAAAGCTATCCAGCATTCAGAAATGAATCCAGAATACTGATCTATCTGGAATTATTATTTTTGTGCTTATGTTTTGATATACTAGATGGCAACTTAATTATAAGACGCTGAAACAATAATATAATGTATTATTTCTGTTACAGCTGTGTCACACCCCACAAAGAGAATTGTCTTTTTACTGTGTACACTCTGAACAGAAGCAGCTTTGTCTCAGAGAACTGCATTTAAATAATGATGAAGAAAATATTATTCTCATCACATATTTAAGTAACTGAGATGGAAGCAAAGGGGTAAACACACAAAAACTTAAGTGGTGAGACATGAGCATTAAAGTGCATGACTAGTGTTACAATGTGAAAAGTGACCTTGCTAATTTTTGTATGTTACTGGTAACTGTTTTGCTGCATAATCTCTTCACGATAACTGACAGAGTATTGTTCAGGAAGAGGATATATTTCAGAGGCAGTAAAATAAGTACTTTTCTACTTCCCAGAAGTGAACAATGTTACCGATTTCATTGCATGTAGGACAGCTTACAGAGTATGTATTTAAAACCTAAACATAAGTGTTGCACAATTTCAGAGTGAGTCAAAGGCTAACAAAACTAAACCCTTACTGAAGGGAAAAAAAAAAAAAAAAAAGATGATGTTTAATTACTGTTCTCCATCTAGTATCCATCGCTGGATACTAGCTCCATCACTGCATCTTTTCCATGTACATAGCTATAGCAAGTCTCAGCAGAGTCACCACATTCTGCTTCCTAATGGCATTTGCTAGAAATGGATAAGGCTACAATTTCTCCTTCTTTGTCAGTGCTGAATGTTATAACTTAAGAAAGATATTAGATGAATGCTTTTGTGTCTGTAATGTTAGATGGTTACTTATTCCAATGTTATTGTTATTATTGAAATAGCAATACTTAAGTTTTGACGCTTGAAAGAATTAGAATGAAATATTTGTTATGTTTTGAGCCAAAAAACTATTTTCCATAATTCCTTCTCTTGCTCTCAATTAAGTACATTTCCTATAAATAAACTCTCTTTATGAAAGGAAGACATTCGTTCCTGCTGTTGGAGTGGGCGCAAGCTAAAAACTGTACTGCTGTTGTACACGGTGCATGTTCTGATATGATTTTTCTTTTTCTGAAAAATAATTGTTTATTTTTGATGGAACTCAAGAAATGTATGCTTTCCTGGTAGTGGGGGAAGATTTAAATCAATCAAAACTAAACATCTGCTCATTCTAAAGGGATATAATTTGCATAGTAGATTATGTTCTCCTCTCATATATTTCCAGTTTTCCTGTATTTCCATGGACTTTCTTCTTTATTTACATTAGTTCATTTTCATTCTTTTGTTCTTCTCATTCTATTTTTATTTCACTTTCTTTTTCTGCCTTATTTCCATTTCTCTCTCAGCCCTGTATATTTTCTTCTTAATTTTTCCCTACTCATCTAGGACTTCTTTTCCACAGATGGGGGCATATGTCTGCCTTCATTCTAACAAATGTGTAACAGCTGTATTTCCAGAAAGAGATCTGCAGTGTCTTTTTGTTTCTTATCTTAGTCGCAATTTCTAAAACGATATTCTTCTCTTTTCTTAGGCCTCAGCAAATTTCTTACAGATGACCTTACCCTTTGCCTTTCATTTTCCCTCTGCATGGTCGTCACAGTATTTGTCACCAGCCACTACCTTGTTCTCAGCTACCTCACAAACTGCTAATGATATGCTGGATGGAAGAAAAGATCTAACCATGATGTTTATATTTCAACACTGCCTAAATGTTAGATGATGCATAAACACACACTTTCTGACCAGTATTATGTAGTTACTCAAATTAAATACTTTATATTATAGACTAAATACTATTAAGGAACAAACTGTTTTCAGCAAATATATTTGTTTAACATAGTATCTTTCCTTTCTTGTATCTTCACCAATGATGTAAATATAGGATATAAGAAGGGAAATGGATTTCAGTTCTCTGCATCCTGCAGTAGCCTCCTAGAATATAAACTAATTTGAAAACTGAAGAGTATTGGTAAATAATTATACAATGAAGTGGTATGGTACAGTGTAATGTTACACTTCTCATTTGTAATTGTTTTCAAAGCATCTCAACTCGCTTTCTGGGTTTCTTAATCTCTGTTCTCCTGCATGCATGTGTGATTTGCTTATTGACTGGAGTAGGATTAATTATACAGAGAGCTCAAAGGCGCTTCGCACCCCACTACTTGATAAACAACATCTAGCCCTTCAAAAACTCTAGAAGTGGGCAAGCCACACGTGGGTAGAATCCCGTTTTTCTTTATACTGCTTGAGCATTTACGAAGTTGAGGGGAAAAAAAATAATAATTTCACACTTTCCTAGAAAAAATTCTATAAATATATCATTGGGCACTCTGTACACTTCTGACCTTTCAACCTCTCAGAGATCTGCAAGTTCCCTTTTAGTAACATTGTTCTCAATTTTTCTCCAGTGAGAACAAGCAACCATTAGTGAAAGGAGAAGTGGGAAAAGGGATAAAGGGCTTTTCTTAATTTGCTCTTCCCTCTCAAAACTGGAAAAGTGTATAATCAGGATACATGATCAAGTACAAATTACAACACACATACACAGTATGATTTATGCTGTTTGATAAGTCATTCCTCACTCGAGAAAAAAAAAAAAACATCAAGAACCTACAAAATGGTTGTTTTCTACTGTATTCAATTTGTATCAGAAGATGCTATTTTGTTTAAAATTCGTATTTCTGTTTACCACAAATTTAGTGCCTTTTTATTGCTCAGAAGTATTTTAGAAGATTAGAAAAAAATGCCCTGCAACTTGCCATTGTCAACTGCAACATCTAAGCATCTAATGGTACATAGAGTCCTGGGTCTATGTGGTTATTTGTTCTTCCTTGTGTATGATGAGGTATCTTATCAGTTATCACAAGATGCTTGGACCCTTTTTGTGATGATAAAGAATATATTTTAGCCCTCAGATACCACCGGAGGAAACCAGAAGTAGGGAAAAGCCTTCTCCAGGAAAAGAATTTAAAGGAAAACACAATCGCTTGTTCTGGTTTGTAACTGATGTGCCATGGCTGAAGGTAGCAGCTCTGGCACTGAGTTTGAGGAGCGGTAGCAAAGACTTTGAGCATGAATGCATATGATTCAAAAGCCACTGAGGAGGGATGAGGCTTGACTGGAAGTGTCACTGCATGGTTACATGGAACTCAAGTGGCAGAAAAGGTAGGGATGTGCTGGGCTTTATGTTTATTCTTCTCTTCCCAGACTAGAGAACCAGACATAGCAAGTGGAAGGATGGAATGAAGGACTGGAACACTGGATGCTGGTAAGAAACTGGCAGAGAAAGGATCCATTCTTTCTTTGCTGTAATAAAGAAATTAGGGAAGAATGCTTTAGCACTCAAAGTCATCCTTATGATGGCCCTTAGTTCCTCAGGAGTAAATCTCACATTCTGATCCTTACTACCAAGCATTTCTATCTCCTGCACAATACGCTTAATTGTTCTTGCCATTACATAGTCTGTCAGAAGATGGGCATTAACCACTATCTTTTACTTAATGCCTGAATAATTATAGGATCCAAAGATTTAGATGATCTATTTACTCATTGGTCTCAGCCACTTATATGACTGAAGGTAAGGTTCAAGCTTCTGAACTGAAAAATATGAGTTGGATGTCAGCAGGCTAACAGAAGTTGTCCAGTTGACAGGCACAAACAGTGCAGTAGAGACTGGGAATAGTTGCTAGTAGGAAAAGTTTTATTTGCTGCTTTGCCCTTGTAAAAAGAGTGGCATAGTAAATTGAAGCATCAATTGAGATGCAGTGGCTACTTTGCTATACAGACACAGTTCCTCTTAGCAAAAGAACAGAGAGGAATTAAAAGAATAAGTTTTGCAGATTAGAACTGGAAAATGTACCAAATCTGTACTTTCCTCTTTAAGGTTACCATCATTTGGCTCCTCCTAACCCTCATGCCCAAGGCCATCATCAAAGCCAATGGAGATTTCAGGTTCTTGACAGAGTTAATTCTAAATCAACCATATTTTCCCCCTTCTTTACTGACTTCAGAAAAAGTTTTATTTCTCAAACTCACAATGTATTAAAGGAACACACATCTCTTTCCCTCCCATAACCTGGCTGACGTTGTCCTGTGGCAAAGATGAGTGCTCATGACTCCTGGCCAACCTGCTGACTTCAGCCAGGATGTAGGAGATGTGCCAGGAGACAACCACTAGACATGCCTCAGGCCTGAGGCTCTCCTGCTCTGTGCAAGCATTTACATAGGCTGTAATGAAAATATCGGTGTTTTCACTCTCAGTTCTACAGTCTAACACACAAAGACCAACACAAGCATACCTTAAGTGAGCAGTGAAAGATGCTGATGCACACAGTGTCTGTGACACATTTTGGCCAATGTGTCACTATAGGTCTTCTCCCACAGACATGCGGGAACATGCATGCACAAGCACACATACAAAGATGACTCCTTTGTGTATGGTAGCTAGGTGGGTCCCAAGATGTACAAGAAAAGTGAAAAGCCCAGCAAAGTGTAGGAGGGCCTCAGAGAAGGTACTGAAGGGCCTGTGGCCAGCATGTAGGACAGTGCCTAGGTGGGATGCAGCTGATGCTGCCTGGAAAGTCCCTCAGAATTATTGGTGTAGGTGGGATGCCAGGTCATTAACTCGTTCTCAGGAAGAAGGGTTTTTTTATTTTGCTTGAGGTAAGCTAGCAGGTATCTTCAGTGAAAATGTGTGGGGTCTTGGTTTCAGAGCTATGAAAGCTGTGTTTTTTAAAAAGAAAACCCTTGTTAGATTCGAATAATGTAAAAATGGCTAAGGTGATTTTCTCCAGCTTCACTGCATGAGTCACACTTGGGTTGACACTAAACGTCAGCTTAAAAGGAATTATTTTGAAAGTTATAATGGTGTTTCAAAATGAAAGCCTCCTACAACTCCAACTAGAAAATCATGACTGATCTCTTCAGTGCAATTAAATGAAGCATTTCAGAAATTTCCATAATATAAGTAAGCGATGAATGAAATGAAAAGTCACAGTCCATTGAATTGATAATACCGCTGTATTAAAACAAAGTATCTTCAGGGAATAGCTTTATTTAAATGTGCTGATATTTATGTCCCCTCTTTTCCTTCCTTGAATACAAACAATTTAAACATAATTTCCCAGACAAAGCACTTAAGGAAGAACCCCTTCTAGCATATTTCTTCCTTTTTCCTCCTCTTTCTTTCTCTTCCTGTCTCTATAGAGACAAATTCCTGTCTCTTTAGAGACAGAAAAAATGTTGGAAGGATATGATCCAAATCATCTTCTTTGCTGCTTCTGACAACGATTTTTCAAGTGTCCTAGTGAACCCCAATATGGGTGAATCTCAATCTAGAACTGATTTACTTGGACATTTTTTGCTTTGGCCATAGCAGTATTTGCCTGAAGGCAGACCTGAATTTGTAAAAAATCCCAGGAAGATATTGCTACGTTTATTTGGGTGAGGTACATAAAAATTAAGAATGTTTACCCCAAATTTAAGTTTTTGCCAAAGCTCAGAAGGAAAGAAAAACACAGTATACATGAATAGGTAATGTTAGCATACGCAGGAAAATCTAAGGCACAAAGCATCTTTTGCAGTGTCTGTATATTGTCTGGGTTTCTCTACAGTGCCAGGTGTGGAAATGCTAGCCACATTTACCTGCTGTTCCTAGAAAGTGAGCAAAGTGAGTTTTAATTGTAGTAATTTCTTGAAAAGTACTTTTAAAATATTGTCATTATCTTTTAGTGTAAAACAAACTTTTCGTTGATGTCACCCTTTTACAAAGTAACTCTCAATGCACTTAGGGCTGAAAAAAAGATGGAAATCCACAAACAGAATAAAAGAGGGAAATGGCAACTTTGGGACTGCAATGGAGGTACCGAAACAGCCAAAATATATAAGTAACTCAGTTTCATAAAAACATCTGAGATAAAAAAAACACTGCATCTCCTCCAGCATAAATGCATTCTCGTCTGACTGAGGTCAGTGATGCTCTACTTGTGAACAGCAGCAAACAAATCTTGCTTGCAAGGCTGAAACAAGGAGTTTGTAATAAATTTCCAGATTATAAGAAACTCAGTCACCCCACGTCAAAAAGCTGGAAGAATAAGCTGCCTCTGCTTGAAGTTACATACTGACAGGTATCTATCTAGCACTGCTATGTGACGAATAAGAGCCACACTGTGTTTCATGATAACAGTTCTTTTAAAATGCCTTTTTACATTCCAGAATTTAGATATATAACTTTATGCTAAAGCAGAAATAGGTACAGCTCATGATAGACCATCTCCTCTTCCAGTCTTCAATGACAGCAGAATTTTCAGATTATCAAGGACCCTCTCCTCTCTCCTCATTTTACAGATGCTACAACACATGTGGAAGCCATGAAATAAGTGGGATCAGCAGAAGGAAGCAGAAGGAACCTCTTCTCACCTCTTGGTGAGTACATCTTCCCATTGCTTGTATCAGCAGAAGGCAGGCAACTCCAAGGTTCTTTTGAGATGTGGTGGCATCAACCATGTTTGGATAAAGACCAAAACACCCAAGATGTATTGCTGCACCTACAGTTTCCAATAATCACAGCTCTCATGTGCCAGGCTAACATCTTCAAACAGGTACTTGAACTTAGGAGCAGAACTTTGTTCTCAGTATGGGATGAATCACCACAGCTGAGCCTATAGAGATCTCAGGGAGCTCACCAAGATTTGCAGGCATTTTGGTTACCTGATAATATGCTGTCTTCATTTCACCACCTAGGCAGCAGTGCAGTCTTAATGTCAAGTACCAGGCTTCAGAAATGTTAAGCCTCCTTTTATATTGCTTAATTTACAGGCAAACAGCCTACCATGCCATTTTAATTTGGATTACTTTTGGAAAAAAGAGAAGCTTGTGTTCTGCTAATGATCAGACTCGTTCAGCAAAAATAGCTTTTTAATATAGGACAATAGACTCTTGAGAGACTACAATTAGCATTGTTGATAAAACTGCTTGTGCTGCAAAGTGGGTCTACAAATGCATACTCTTAAGGTAAAAAGGAAACTGAAGTACAAGTACACAACAGTGCAAAAATAAAGTCTTTAGAGCCAGAGCTGTATTATTTTTAGATCAAAACATCTTATTAGGCTATTAAATAAAAGCTTTGCATCTTGTCAGCAGCTGCTTTGGGCCACACATAGAAATGTTTCCAAGTAATTTGTGGCCAGACAACACATGCTGACTTTGTTCAGAGATTTCGAATTTCAAATATTTGTTAAATGTCTACTTCTACAGCAAATAAACAAAATTTAGCAACCCACATGAAGAACTGTTTATAGAAAATTACTCTGGTAAATGTGTAAATGTCTGTATATCTGAACTATTTCATGGCAACAACATATTTTTATGGTTTGTATTCATTATGACAGTTATGTTGCAAATTGCACTATAAGTTTGGATAATGGCATATACTTCTGTTATCTGTGCTCATTACTTCCACTTCTTCCTTCTAATTTTTATGCCTGTTGCCAATTTCTAAATAATGGATAGTGGAGTAAATCTTTTAACATTCTTTGCTTTGATTCACAAATCCCTACATTTCCTAGTCCTCTAACTAGTAAAAGCACATTACAGACTTCTTTTTTGCATTTACATTTTGCATCTGTCTCCAGAGATGTGCAAACCATATTTCAAAATCCAGTGACCCTACTTTCTAATGGCTCTCTAATGAAAAGGAGTCAGATTATAAATAATGCACTTAAAGAAAGCTCTGTCTCTGGGGTTCCACTTCTCTTGCAATGGTAACAGCCATATCTCTGAATGAAGGTACTTAAAACTCAGCTGCTGAGAAGTAATGATTCCATTGCCAGCAAGGTTACTGATCAATGTTCTTCAGTGTGAGTAAGGACAGCAGAACTGAATATAAGGCTGATGAGCTACATCTTCTACAAAAACAAGTTCAATCCAAAAGACTGGCGAGTTTCTAACTTAGAAAAGTCAAAAGGTATTTAAATGAAAATTAGTACATTTATGTGTTACATGCGTTATCATGTGGTGAGTTGGAAGTAAGGTTTGTACGCAGCTCTCCCACAAGAACTGTCCCCTTGCAGTCAAGCCTTTGATTCCAGTTCTGCTTTTACCCAACTCAGTGAATGTCTGAGATCCAACAAATTCTTCCTTTGGTCCCTGAGAAGTTTTCCATCACCCTTAAGGCAAAGCTAACTGCTGCTTGCTCCTCTCTTCAGGCTCCCCAGCCTGACATAACCTACAGGACAAACAGCTCCCCAGCTTTTCAAGTTGGCTATCAGGGAAAACTTCTCTAATAGAGTGGTCAGGCACTAGCATGGTCTGCCTAGGGATGTGGCAGAGACATGGTTTCTGGAGGTGTTCCAGAACAATGTAGATGTGGGACATGCTAGTGGGCATCATGGGGATGGGTTGACAGTTGGACTAGATGACCTTAGAGATCTTTTCCAACCTTAATGATTCTGTGATTCTGTCTGAGAAAAAGTGTTAACCTTCCACATGGCTCCAATTTCACTTCCCAATGATTCGTTAAAGGAACATGAAAATTTGTGAGCAAAAATGGACAAGTAACTCTCCTTGTGGTTATCTTTTTAATTTGTACTTCTATAAGCTAAAAAACTTGATTTCAAGTTATTGACAGTACTAAAAACCACCCATTTCCTTGATATATCTCAGGAAAAAACTGTTGCCAGCTTTTTCATTGAGACACAATGTACCTCTAAGAATAGACTTCACCCTGGTTTCTCATTACTTTAAAAAAAGTTATTTTCGTAATGTCCCTTCTTGCTTTTGTCTTTTACATAAATCATGATCATTTTGCTTTACATAGAGCAAATTACTGTACATGGTAGTATTTATTAACCCCCTTGGTGATCTCTTTGTACTAGCTCACACTTTGATTGCAGAGGCCATAAAGACAGAAAGAACATATTCAGTACTGACTTAATTTCCCTGCATGTCTCAGGTCTGCATGCTACTAGAACAGCTGGCACTATTAGAATTTTCATTCCTCTCTGCACATTGCCCAGAAAACTTGTTTACTGCTAGATGTGAATCATTACCTCATTTACATATGAGCTAATATTTATGGAACCACCCGTATGTATCAGATAATCAAGATGTTCTATATAAAGCCTCCTGATGGAACAGCAAGGTAGAAAAGAAAAATCAAAGCTGCTGCATTCATTCTTTAATTTTGTTATAATGCTTCTAACAGAATAAAACCAAGTTTTACTCAGATACATACAAATCTTGTAGTGAAGTCAATAAAGAGAAGAGCATGTGGCTAGTGGCAAAGAGCTATAAAAATCATTGTGCCTTTAACTCTGTAACTGAAGATTTTTTCCCTTATCTTTGCAAAAGGTTCAGTTCTGTACATTCACACTCTTCATGAATGATTTCAAATTGTTGCATCATTTTCATTGTTGTTATCTATGGCCAAGAAAGGCAACTTCTGAATTTCAAGAAAGATATTTCTTCATTAACATCCTGATACTCATTTCTTAAGAGTCTTTACAATCATAGGACTTAAAGGGTAATATATATGAAATGATAAAGTGGTCTAGTTCTCTTTCTTACTCTCTGAAGAGCCATAACATACAATATTTATTATGAGAACAAATACTGCCTCCAGTTTGTGACATAACACCAGTTTGAACTCAAGCTTCAAATTGAGCTGGCAGAACCAAAGTGTGTTATATTCAGCATTTCTACTGGCTGACTTGCTGCTCAGATTCATTTAAAAGCAGGTAGCTCTCTCCTCCTTTCTCCCTAGACATATGGTTTATATTTGAAGTGTGCCCACTGCATTACCAGCAGCAACCTTCCCATGAAGTTCTGCAATGATACTACTAGGAATCAAATGTCTCAGTGTAACTGAGTCAACCTAAATGAGAGATCTTGCCAGTCTGAGTGTGTCAAGCTTGGCAAAAGTAGTACAATCCTTCTGAAGAAACTGGCTTCCCAATGCAACATGAAAAACTGAAATCTCAGCCTTCCAGCCAAAAGAAGGTATCCTCTCCTTACAAATACCAGTGACCATTTGGAAAAAAACTGTACTGAGAACTGCTTTGTGATGACCATATGTTGTAGACTTAGATATCAGACCGTGCAATTCCACTCCTTGGTCTTAGTTGTTTGAGGAGTTTGTAGCAGAAAAAGACATATGTACACTATCAACTGCTGATTAAGTCAGATGTTCTGTTTAAAAAGTTGGCACAAATGTTTCTGATAAAGTGTTTCAAACTTAAGAGCAATATTAAAAATAATATTGGCTTTCTTTTCAAGAAACAAGATACTTCCCTTATGCAATTAACAAGGATTTCTACAAAAAGAAATATTTTTTTCTGAGAAAATTATTCCAGAAAATTCAAAGACAATCTTTGGTTAATTTCTGCTCCTTTAGAAAACTATTAAAACACATTACCAGCAGTATGAGTAGTCTTGCTTTAAGTGCTGTATAATGACCACAAATACCTCCTTGTTCAGTTCAAGAAAATATACTCTGAGCAAATAAAATTTGGTATCAGTGTACATAGGCTACACTACATTGTACACCTGTCTGATAGTCTGATATGTATTTGCATTCTTGTTATTTATGTTACAAGATATTTCTGAAAGTCCCCTTCAAAAACAGAAGTGTTTCCAGCACTGTATCATTCCTGCGAATTTTTAAGTGAATCCAATCTCATTTATGGAAACTCTTTTTGTGTTCTTGTCAGGAAGAAATACGCTATTCAAATGTCTCCACAATGCCCTGTTTGGCAAAAATGTGAATTAACATTAACTTTACCTCTGGATATAGGGCTCCTTTGAAATATCTGGATGATACCCAAAGAATGAAGAGACCCAAAAATAACTTCTGAAAGCTCATATAGTGTTAAGCTTTGGTAGGAGCAAACAGAAGATAGTTTGGAATGTGGGGGAAAAATGCAACAAGCCAGTTTCAAGAAAAGGCATTCAGTAAATGTGGTGTAATTTGAAATCTCCTGCTACTTACTGAACTATTATTCTCTGTTAATATACATGTTGGATCATGATCAACTGCAGTTATCTTTACCTGTCACCTCCAGGTTATCCTCCATCTACACACTTCATGGTTCCCTTTTTTAAATGCACACATAACAGCAAAAGAATGTCTTCCAGCTTCACCCTGTTTTTCATCCTCTCCAACACAGTCATAAGACTCCTGCCAAACTTCAGATCTTATACTTCTTCCCACTCTAGAATGACACAACTTCCACATGCTTTGGTGTAAAAGGCCTGTTTGTTAGAACACCTTTTATTTACTACCTCCTATTCTTTACTGTGCATGACAAGTTTAGTTATGAAGCCTAATATCTGTGCTAAGACGTAATAGAACAATCCCTATGGACAAGAACAAGTTACAGCGTGAGTAACTCTTCTTCAAGTTGACTAAATTAGAAAATCTACATGGAAAGGAATAAAAAACATCTGCTTTGCTTTTTTCTTTTGATTTTCATTTTTGTGTATCGATATTGCCTGTACTTTTTGTGACGTAAGTTATTTATAGACTCAGAAAGAACACCATTTCTTGTTGCATAAGCAATTTCTTGAGCAATTTCTTGAGCAATGGAAAGAATGCCTCTGCCATTTAGGAATTTGCTGCCATATTAATAACTTTTTTCTGCAATAGACTTTAATTGTAGTGACTCCATCACATACTTTTCCTGTAATTCCTTCTGGTTTTGTTGGTTTTTTTGTTTTGTTTTTGTATTGTTTTTCTCTCTTGAGTTATTTTTAGATGAATCAAAGCTTTCTACTTTTCTGAAGCCTTCAGTAACTTCAGGACCTCCACTGCTTGTAGGATTTGACAGCTTACGCCTTGCAAGGACACAAAGGAACACACTTTGCTATTAAAGAAGTGAAAGTTAGAAGACTCACTGCCCACAGCCTGTTTTTGAAGAAAGCCCTTACACTGCAGTACTTTTGTTTCTTGTATCCATCAAGGTCCATATTATCAAGGTTCCCTAAATGAAGAGCATGAGGTCTCAGAGGAGACCCTACTCAAGCCAAATCCCTAGCAAGCAGCACAGATCTGGCTGGTGTTAGTCCATAGGACTGCAAGGACAAGAACTGCCTAAAGCAATGATAAAGATTTCTGCAGTAAACCTTGTTCCATTCTGTATACTGAACAAAATGCCTTGGAGCTGGGAACATTGCATGTCAGTGCTTATGTATACTCTACATCCTAAAAAAATTACATACAGGACTTTTTGGTATCTGGCTGTGCATACCTGTCTACACATATATTCTGAAGAGCAGGGTTAACAGAACAGCCTGCAGCATTTTCACCCATGGCCTAGAGGCAAAAGAGTTCTGTTCTGAACAGAAGCCACACAGACCTTCTAGGTGTCATAAGGCTTAGGATATTGCTGACAACATTTTCAGGTCAGGTAATCGGTTTTGGATGTAAGCGGAGAGTAGACACCTGGATGCTACTTAAAGTGCTGGAGACTTTATTTACAAGTTATGCACAAGCTATTCCTGTGAGCACTCCTTAGTTCCCAGCCACGCTTCCAGGAACATGAAATGGGTGAGAACTTAGGGGCATCCATATGCTAAGGTAAAGCATAATTATTCATAGTTACATGGAGCATCGTAAAAGATATCATACAGAGAGAGGAAAGAGGAGCATTCCTTGTATATAAAAATCTCAGGAACAACAAAAAGCCACATTACTCTACTGTTTGCATGAGAATTGAAAATCCTCATCAATTTCAAGGAAGTCTGGAATAGTCATACATTGTTGGCTAGGATACAAACTGGTAAAGCTCCCCCAAAAGTGTTTCATTATTTATGTGGGTGTGGAGCAAGTGTTAGAATTCTTCAACTATAGTTATATTGCTTTATTACTTTCTAAGGCAAAAAGTTATTTTTAAATTGAATTAAAAATTGCTACTGATGCAATTATTCAGTGGATACTCTCCAAAACAGGATTCTGTAGTTATCTTGGGTCAGAATAACATGATGAATCAGCAGGCAAACAACACCTGATTAAATTCAATTAATTCCTCTTTGATGTTCATTCATCCACTAAGACAGGCTTTGCATTTTCCCTTGTGATTCCCTGCTGATGTTCAAGCTCTCTTAAATGTAAAGAAATCTAAATGCAGTATAATTTAATTCAGAGCCAGAAAAGTTGAGCTTTAAAAGGAAACAAACAAACAAACAAAAACAAAAACCCACTAAGAAATGCTTTAAATAGTTTACTATTCGGTGAGGCACAAATATTTCACCAGTCTCAGTAACTCCTACCTTTCTCCAGAGCTACCACTCATATAATGGATAGAGTATAGCAGAGGTGATAGTGATGGTGGAGGTATCAAGCTGCCTTATTTGTTTAATCCTTACGAAATTTGGAAAGGTGGAAACACACTTGCATATGTCATGTCTGGTCTTATTTCTGCCTGTAAGCAGATAGCTTCCTTCCCAAAGTGACTTAAATGAGGCAGATATTCCTGAAAAATATGTTAATGTCAGGTCACCATAATAAAGATCTGTGAAGGTTTTTGTGTTGTGAAATAAAAAGCAGATAAAAAACCCTAATAGTCAATAACTTGATATTGTTGTGGACTTTCTCTCATGATCACCCCACAGTTCAGTTCTATGTAGATAACTGTATGACCTGTTCAGACTGGCCTCTCCTTGTAAATGCTGTACGAAGTCAGAGATCTACATATTAGCATGATTGCAGTCTTAACATTTATACAGCTTAGAGCAGAAGCAACCTAAAAAAGCACAAGCAGCTCTATTCAGACAAAAGATAGGTTGTGTTTGAATCTCAAACCCTTGCTCTCAATAACATTCTTCTCAAATATGTATCCTATTCGAGAACCTGTGTTTAAACATAGAGAAGGTGAAAAACTTGACATGGTGCCTAAACCTGGAACTATACTGCTGCTGTAAAAGGGAAGCCTTGCATTTGCCGACCTGCAGGCCTCTGTCAACCAGTTGCTTATAAACACAAGTGATACATTTTGCTGACACTCTGCTACATGTATAAATAAATAAATAAAAGCAAGAGGAAAAGGAAAGAATAGTAAAAGGCATCCTTCAAGACCTTTCTGTATAATTTCAGGCAGTGGCACGCTCCTTTGGAACAGGCCACGTGGGACGTGTCTGACCAGGCAACAGAATCAAACCAGTCCACTTGTAGGCTCCATGTTAATCTGTATTTTCCTACAAATTCAGGTAAAAATGTGTCTGTCCCCAAGGGCTGTAGAGTACAATCTCTGCACATGCAGTAGGCCTGCCAGCTGCTGGCATTCAGTGACATGAGCCAATAGCTTATACCTCTGCAAGTAAAACAAATCAAAAAGCCCCTGGAATTTATTTATTTTATCCTCTTTGGATGGGCTTCAAACTTCTTTCTTACCAGCTACATTTGTTTGTCCAACAAACCATACTACCTCTCCACAAAAACTTTGCCTAACGGTTTGTAATCAAGCTTTTGTTTAGATTTATTCAATAGTAACATTCTTTCAGCTGTTTGCATTTGAGTGATATCTGCTTTGGGAATAACCTAGGTTTAATAATGAAAACTTGAAAACATTCAACTTGCCTGCTGACTCTGCACTGCCTAATACAGCTGTATCCTTCCTTTCAGGAGAGATGCTACCAGATGACAAAGGCTTCCCAAACTATTCCATGAGCCTAGTTATTTGGAAAAAAAAGTTCAGTTTTAACAGATTTTGTCCCTTCTCTCTAAGCAGGAGACAACAGGACGACTAAACTGTGCTACTAGGTTTAAGTGTATCTAACAGCACACAGGACAGTGGCCATGTTGAAACCATGGTGAATTTTATTCACTTGTCCCCTGCTTCTGAATTTCCTGGTTCATTTCATATTTTTATTCTTTGCAGTGGGATTATAAGGGCTTTATCACCAGAGATCTTCTTCTCCTAGGTAACATAAAACATGCAAGTGTTTCCATCATACCTGTGAAAAGTGGCCTTTGATGCACCTCACGCATTGTGGTTTGCTAGCTCCTGTCCCATTGCTTTATCTAATAGTACTCTGTTTTTCAGAGGTATGTCTCCTGATTTGTTAAAACTTTCCTAACTATGCAAATGTGTGAATAGCAGGTAAGCTGGAACCACTAACTTACAGTGGCAACACTTTATCATTCACATTTATTTTTCATCAGCACTCTGTGGTTTGCATATTTTCCACATATTCCCCATTCAAAGACTACTTAACCTCTCAAGTTCATCTTTGGTCTGTCTGAGCACTCTCACAGCAGTTTAAGATTATTTATTTTTAAATAGGATTGCAAATCATGGAATTTTAAAATTCTTTATTGCCAAATGGTGAAGACATTTTGCTAATGAATTGCTGGCTTGTCTCCTTCTCTTTACAACATTACCTATCTTAACTATCCCATGGATGTGAGTTGCAGAGGTTAGAGCATCCTGATGAACTGATAGAATTTTGATTTCAAGTAGGAAGTAGAAAAGGGTATAATGAATTATGAAGATATCATGTTAAACAAACATTCAGAAATATAGGTAGGAACAGACAAGAGGAGAATGATTCTAGTTTAAACCAGTAAATAAAAACCAGTCATTTATAATAGGCTATGTTATGTTCAAAATACACAGCTCTATCTCTTGTAAGTTTTTATTTGAGAGGGGGAATATAAAGGAAAGGAAAAAGTGAGAGACCTTCTCATCCCCATGATTAGCTCAGCAGAAGCCTTTGCTTAGCACACAGCAGTCAGCTCAAATGTCAAGTGAAGCAATGACAAGGAAGAAAAATTACTTACTCCATTGCTACTAAGTGAATCAGCCACACATCCTTATTTGGCTAAGAGAGATTAATGATGTTAACCTGTCTTAAGAAGGTTATTAGAAATAGAGATGGAGAGCTCAGTCACGAACATCAAGAACGATCAATGGATGAAAATATTTTATGCTGCAAGCATGGGAAAATGAAATGACCTATCTCAAAAATGACAAGGTGAGAAAAATAGAACAACACTGGGAAGGAAGATAAGTCTACTTGTATTTTCTTACAATACTGGAATTAAGTTAAAAGCAAAAATAACAATAACAAAATCCTTTGATGCTATCAAAGTCTGTCTGTAGATTTCATTGCTACAAGATGTTTTGCAGCGTTCACATATCTGCTAGCCCCGCAGAATTCACAAAGTAGAGAACATCAGAGCAGGGGATGCTTACAAAGTAATTAAGTCTTGAAATGAATAGAAACTGACCTGAAATGAATGAAACAACCTCCAGTTATTGTTGGACTCTTCTGAAAGACTGTTTCTCTGCATAAACTCAGTGCAGTCCTTCCCAAAAACTTTCTGAAGTAGACAAGAGTCAAGGCAACTGTTTGATATCGGACTCTGATAAACCTACGATTCCTACAGTTAGGAAGTTCTTTGTTTTCTGCTAGCTGTGCTGAGTTGTAAGGAAAACAGTTTCACTCTAGATGCTAAGATGCCTGGCATACAATTTAGGCTGTGCAAAAGGGAAGTTACAGGCTGTATCTGATTTCAGATTGGACCTCAGGAATTAAAGGAATATGTTAGCCTTCCTCTGCAGAGGAGAGCTTAGACATGGGCATATGTGAGATCTCAGGGATGGCCTTAACATCAGAAATACCTGGGTTCCTCCTGTAGCCTATCTACACCTTCTTATTGCCCAAATGCTTGCCTGGACTAGTTTTTGGAAGAAGCTGGCTGTCCACGAGGATACCTGTTTGTTGTTTTAAGGGGAACTGAAGATATATATATAGAGAGGCAAATACTTCAAAGCAATTTTTCCTTTAGTCATAAGATTACTTGTCCAAAGTGGTTCTGCTACTTGAAACTCAGCTATTCCCAGGCTGTACCAGAATAATGGTAAAAACCCAATGAGCTGTAATTCCTGAGCAAGCTCTGACCTGGTGAAACTCCACCAAACTCCAGTGACTCACAGAGACATCAACCCCAGAAACAGCTCAGCTTCAGCCTTGCTACAATACAACTGAAGACACACGTTGCACATGTTAAAGCAGCAACAAATGCTCGCTTGCTTTATTTGTAGGCAGCCACAGAAACCACACACAGCTGTAAAGCTGTGACCTCCCAGGCTCTGTGGGAAGAGCAGCATGGCTAACTGGGGCTAACGGGGCACCCAGCTCCTTCAAACAAGAGACTGCAGGGCTCACACTGCACTTTGGGCTCATCAAGAGCCTCTTCTTTCCTCGGGAAAAAGTGGGGAGCAGAGGGTCCCCAGCATGGCTGGAGCAGGGGTCGCTCACCTGTCGATGCTGATCACACAGAGGGTCATGATGGAGGCTGTGCAGCACATGACATCCATGGCGATGAAGACATTGCAGAAAAGGCGCCCGAAGATCCACTCGCCACCGATGAGATCAGTCACGCTGACGAAGGGCATGACGGCCAGAGCCACTGAGAGGTCGGCCAGGGCCAGCGAGACGATGAGATAGTTGGAGGGCTGCCGCAGCTTCTTCACGAAGCAGACGGAGATGACCACCAGACAGTTGCCGGCGACAGTCAGCAGCGTGATGAGGCTGAGCACGGCCCCGATGACAACTTTCTCCACGTTGCCGTAGCTGAGGATCTGCTCCCCGCATTGCGAGTCGTTCCCGGGCGCGGGGCTGGCGGCGGGCAGCGGTGGGGGAGTGCCGCCAGGGCCGAGCTTGGCCAGGCTGCGCGGGGGCCACGAGCCGGCGATCATCCTCCCGCCGCCCAGCGTCCGCGGTTCCTCCAGCGCGAAGGGCCGGAGGTTACCGTAGAGGTGGCTGCCGTTGAGGGCGATGACCATGGCGGCGCGAGCTGCCCATCGAGCCCCACCGCCCGGCTCACCGCGCTGCCCGGGATGCTCCGGCTCCTCCTCGGCCGCCCGGCGCCGCCCGCCCCCTCGCAGCCGCCGGAGCGGCCCTCAACTTCCCCCGGAGCGGCCGCGCTCTCCCGCGACGCATCTCGGGCGGCTGCGGGGCGGGCACCGCGCCATCCCTTGCGCGCCTCCGGCCCGGCCCGAGCGGCGGCGGCGGCGGCGTGCTCCGACGGCGGCGGGGAGCCGGGAGCGGGCCGGCCGCCGCTCCGCCCCCGCTCCCTCCTCCCGCTGGCGGCGGGACGGCCGCGGTGTGCGGCGGCATGGGAGCGGGCAGCGCTGCTCCGGCCGGGACGGCTCGCGGAGAGTGCGGCGGATGCAGCACCGGGAGGGCGCGGGAGTGCCGAGAGCTGCGGGACGGTGAGAGCTGTGAGGGCTCCGCTGCTGCGGGGAAAGGGGACCGCGGCGCTTCGTGGTGCTCTCCCAAGAACGCGTGTCTGCGGGCTTAGGGATCTTCAGGATTTAGATTTCTCCCTTATTATTCTATCAATGTGAATTCCAGTACCTGCGTTTCCTTTTTTATTACTTACATTACATTGTTTTCAACTCATTCACTACCCCACGTGTAATCCTTTCAGTAAAGTTAAAAAACAAAAGAAAAAGAAAAAGAAAAAAAAAAAAAAAAAAAGAAGCAAAAACCAACACCAACCAAACCATTTCTTTGAACTACTGTTGGTACTGCAGAGATCCCAGAACCGGGACTCCTGATCCCATTCCGGATACTTCAGAGCTTTCTCAGTTTTGGAGGTCTCTTCCCCACCTCCAAGCACAGCAAGGACTGAGTCTTCAGGGGGATGACCACAGAGAATCATGCTTGTCAGGATGCTGTCATGCTAGACCATAAGTAGCAAAAGCATGAAACACACTTGCTTCTTATGTATTTCTAATGCAAGAGAGGAGCTAGACAACAGAAGAAACAAGAGCCCTCAGATGGATCATAACCATTGACCAATGTCACTGTTATATGAGAGGAGTAATTGGAGGTAATGGCACAGCAGCACTATTTTTAGTATGCACAGCAGGGAGAGAAGAACCATTTGTGTGGCCCCGCAGTAAGAATGAGCTGACATCATGCAGCCATAAAATCCTGCTTTGAAGAAAGACCTGGTAACCACTCAGCTGTCTGATAAAACTCATCTGTCACTCCTAGCACCAATCCACAGCAAACATATCATTCTCAGTTTTAATGAAATCTTCCATTCTGTCAGCATCGCCTTACCCCCAGAACAGGCCTTTTAACACATGCGGCAGTGTGTTGGCCCCACTCCTGTGAGCAGGACCAAGGACTGGGGTCAGGTGAGGGGAGAAGCTGCCCTGGCACAATGTGAGTGCAGGCAGCTCCCCAGGGTCACAGTATCTCAAACAGTGAGCAGCACTGGGCAGCTCAGGTGCTGGCTTTCCCTGCTGCCTCCACATCTTGATTTGAGTAGGATCATAAAATAAGCAATATCAAGTTGTGAGATCAGCTCTTTGACCATGACAGAGCTAAAAGTGTTCTCCTGTTCAGACTTTTCCAGCACTTCAGTGTTAGCTGCCTTACTGTGTCCACTCGCAATAAAATCCTTCCCTGTTTAACTGCCCACAACATATTCCAGAACTTAGAGCTGCAGATGACTTACCTTCCAGGTGATAGAGCCCCTGTCCTTCCTCCCCTGCTAAGCAAACAGTAAGAGGAAAATGAATCTTTGGTATGGCAAGGACACATCATAATAAGTTAAAGCATTAAGGCAACGTGGAGAAAGGAGATTATTTCCTCATTGTGTGAATACATTTTTCTAAAATAGTATCTGAGATCGGAACTGGAAAAATTTTGTTTAAAATAGATTCATATCATAAGAACTGATAACATCGTGTAGTTTAATACTTGCTGTAAGGCAATTTTTCAGTTACTTAAAACATCACTTTACAGAGCAAATTATAATCTGGGGCTTCCTGCAAATGTGTTGACACAGTTCATTAAACACTCATTCCTTTTGACAGCCCTTCATGGATTCCTTCTGGAACATGACTCTAGAAAGTGTACTCAGTGGAATATATGCACAATCATTTGCGTGTTATATGTACCCATCTCAACCTAAAAGGGGGTAAAAGTCTCATCTTTTTTCTGTATCAAGTCCCCAAACAATTAATTAGAAGTTAATTACTTGATTTCTTTCCTTCTCAAAGATTACATGCAGCCATTCTTTGTGTTTACTCTCTTAATCTTATATTTTAAAAGATGAGCCAATTGAAGTCAAAGAGATTTATATCCTATAACAGAAAGGGAGGTTATATGCTATCACAGAAAAAGGCAAAACACTGGCAAGATTAAGCTGCTGGTGCTTCTCTAAAATCTTTTCCTTGAAATCTTTTCACTGGGGCACACTTAGAAAAACCTTCCAGTTTCCAGGACTGACTCTGGTGAGCTGCTCTCCCTGTGTGCTTCAGAGGTTTTCCCATCTCCAGTGCCTGTGACAGCAGAGAACATTCCTCATTCCATGGGACTACATCTGTTCTATGAATTCAAAATCAAACACATACAGCATTAGAAGTTGATCCTTCCAAGTCAACATTCTGCTTTTGTCTTCAGTGATCCTAAATAAAAATTCTAATTGTTGTTCCAAACAGCATACAGAAATTAAACCTATGGTTGGCTGACTGGCTGTCTTGAACAAGCTGGCATTTGTGAAACCTCTCTCCCTTTTCAGGATACTAGCTCTTCACCTAACATTAGGCTTCAATAAATAGCATCAAATCCATTTGTCACAGCTTAGCTAACTGTCCTTTGAGTACTTCAGGCTGCTTACCTATAAAATCTTCTTCATATTTCTGTGTACCCCTGACTCTGTTGTAGGGCTCTCGTCCACCATTTTTCATGCACTTATTGACATTTTTATTGATTTTTCTTTGAAGTTTTTCTTTGATTTTTTAAAGCTTTTTAAAAGCTTTTTTAAAAATTTCTTTTCCCTCAAAAAATATATATATATATATTTTTTTCTCCACCAGAGGAGGGAAATATATTAAAAAGCCACAGAACATCTTCGGAATTTAAGACTCATACAGAGCATAAAATACAACAGTAGGTATTTATATCAATTATTTGCTTCCGTGTTGTTAAGGTAAGATAGACATGTTTGGAGGAAATACAGGAAATAAAATGTCACCAGCACATGTTGATTTGGTGAGTCCAGTCTGTTTCTATGAAGGTGCCTGTGACGAAAGAACTCACCCTACATTCTGCATGCTTCACCCCTCTGCTGAGGGTGTGCTGCTCACAGAGTCCATTGGAACAGCAGGTCTTGCTAGTTCATGGCCTGCTGCCTGAAGTGGGTCCAGGACTGCAGCATGCAGAACTTCAGGAGCAGCCCAGCTTAGTGACTCCCCCACACAGCTATATCTGGAAAACAAGATCTGTGCTCATCTTAACATAAAATCTTAAAGGTGTTGCTACATTTTCCTTCTTAAGCAATTTAATTCTGGATCCTTTTCATCCCACAACATGAGTATGAAATGTAATAAAGAGGGCTTTTCTTCTTGCTATTTTCCCTTCTTTTTTTATCATCTCCCCTGTTGTCCTTCCTTGCCTGATCCAGTCTGTCTTCATAAACTGTCATTTTCATTTGCCTGTTATATATTTTTTTCTTTCCTTTTCATCTCCTGTTCCTGGAAACCAATATAAGTCTGGTGAAGACCTGATGCTGGGAATAATAAATAAAGTATAGATACACATTTCTTCTACCTTGGGGAAATACATTGTCAAAATATTTAGAATATTTTATCAGGCTGGTTAAAATTCCATGGACAAATATTATTGGAACCTTGATTTTTATTCCCAGCATGTAGTTAACAAATAACACTCCTGTCCAACTTCTAGCAAAGATGTTGCAGCTGCAGTTTCTTTTCTGTCTTTTCTTACTTTTGTGAAAATAAATCATCCCCACTCTGTGGCGGTGAAATAGAGAGGTAACCATTCACATATCTGGCATTTCTTATCATTGTCAAAATAAATACTCGCACCTGTGCAAGGAAAATAAATGTGAAGTGATGTCTTCCTTTTTTGGAACCAGCAAATATGAACAGCAAGCTGTCAGCTGAAAAGAAAAAAAACAATTAGAATGAAATTTATTCTAGAAATTCTTGATCACTCTGAAAAACAGTTCTCATCCCTGAAACTTCTGCCTGCAACTTTATGAAGGAAACTGTGAAGGTTATGATTAAAGTGACCCTGAGATTCAAGCTATTGAGTTGCTGAGATAGGTGGTGCCAAACATCTTTAGCTACCTAAAATGCTAAATGCAGAACTAAAGCCAAAGAAACACATATATATACAATATATATTATACTATATATATATATATATGACAGCTGCTACCCTGGGCTGCCCACTGGAGGCACATTAGAAGAATATCACTTCATCAGACTTGAAAAGGTCTTCCTTACAATTTAAACATGGTGTGAAAAACATAGACAAGGGGGAGAAAAATTGGCTGCATTAGGAGGACTTCAGGACAGGTGAAACAAAGCATGTTTGAAGTTTGTGACTGACAGTGAGGACCACAGCTATGTTTTAAGTAGATCGCTGGGGCTGGTCTAAACAAAAATGTTAACATCCAAGTAGCTGATGGAGGAAATAAGGTTGCACACTGATGTGCATAAGTAATTGATGATATGTGGTGCTGGAAAGGCCATCACAGAGAGTTCTGAATTGATGTTTAAGTGCTCTCCATTTTAAGTGCCTCGAGGAATGGTTTGTTTTGCTTGTCTGTTGCCAGACACAAATGCTGCTTAATCTTGTTTAATGTCTCTGAACATTAGTCCAATAGGGCCATTCACAAAATAATTGATACATGTTTATGGATTTCTTCTTGCATTTATTTAGACAAATTAAATCAAGTTCCATCATACACTGTCAAAGAAAACTTCAAATAATGCTTTGAGATCTCTCTGAATGTTCACACACTTAACAGAAGAGCCTTGAGAAGACAATTTGGGCTGTGTGTTCAGATAAATGGCAGAGAAGCAGCTCTGGCTGTTCCAATAGGAAACATGTTATGGGCACAAGTAGGCCAAAGCAGAACTCCTTTGCCAAAACATAGAAGGAAGGGACACCTTCCAGAGAGATCTGGACAGGCTTGAAAAGTGGGCCCACAAAAACCTAGTGAGGTTCAACATGGCCAAATTCTAAGTGTTGTATTTGAGTTGGGGCAACACCAGACATTCAGACTGGGAGAAAAACTCAGTGAGAGCAGCCTTGCAGAGGAAGACTTGGAGTCTTGATGGACAAAAATTTGGATAGGAGCTAGCAGTGTGCGCTTGCAGCCCATAGGCCAACTGTATCCTGGGCTGCATTGAAAGAGGGGTGGCAGCAGGGAGAGGGAGGTGATTGTTCCCCTCTGCCCTACCTTTGTGAGGCCCCATTTAGAGCACTGTGTCCAAGCCTGGGCCCCCAGCACAGGAATGATGTGGAGCTATTGGAGTGGGTCAGAAGGATGGCCATGAAGGTGCTCAGAGAGCTGGAGCACTTCTCTGGAGATAGGCTTGTTCAGTCTGGAGAAGAGAAGGCTTCAGGGAGATCTCATTGCAGCCTTCCAGTGGTTAAAGGGAGCTTATAAAGTTTTCAGCCTGTCCCAAACAACAACGAAAGGAAGTCATTACCACCTGTATTTCACATATTCCATACTGATCAGCAGCAATAAAATAAGTGAGTTTTGCAACAGTGCTACAGAGTCAAAGCGTATGTGAGTTGCAGTCCACTGGAACTGTTCAGCGCTTCTGCATTACGGCCATAACTAGGAACGGCTCCTCTCCCGGCACGCAGGAGCAGCGCTCGGAAGGAGGCGATCCGGCCGGTAGAGGAGCAGAAGCGCGGCTCCCCCTGCTGGGCAGCACGCGCACCCCGAGCGCCCGCCTGCTCCGCCCCCAGCGCAGCCTTCACGGACGCGTTCAGGAGCTCCGGAAAGCTCACACCCCCCGTCGTCCAGAGCCCCGCCTTCCTGGCCGAGGCCCATCCTGCTGCCCTCAGCAGGACTACAAGCCCCAGGTTGCTCCAGGCTGCCGGGGGCGGTGCCGGCTGCGCCCGTAGTCTTCGTTCCGCCACGCGCTGCGCAGTATGGCCGGCTTCGCCGATCTGAACGTGCCGCAGGGCGCGGACAGGAAGGCCGTGCAGAGCCTGCTGGAGACCGCAGCGCATCGTGAGTCGGGGCTGGGAGTCGGGATGTGTTGTTGAGGCCGGGGCGGGCTGTGCTGGGAGATTCTAGCTGAGGGCTGCGGCAGCGGCGTGAAGGCTGGAGAAACGGGGCTGGATGGGGCGGAAGCTCCGTGCACCGATCCTGCTCTGCCCCTCGTAGGGCACAGGGTCTGTGCCGTGCCTGAACGGCGCTTTTAACATCTCCGGTTACTCTCCAGTCTCTGCAGAGAACTTGTTCCAGGGTTGCTGATCTTCAGCACAGGTTTCATGGCTTCCTCTAGACCTGTCCACCACGGACAGGACGTGGTCACGTCTTCCCTCGTAAAGCACCTTTCAGTCTGCTGCTGCTGCAAGGCTCAGCCTTAGCATCGATGCAGAGCCAGAACCTGGCACCCCTTCGCTTACCCCACTGCCCACCAGGCTCCCAACCACACCTCAGCCTGCCCAGCCGCTCCCATTAGGTAGTTGTGGATCTCCGTGTGCCCTAGCACTGGCCGTGCAGTCCCTGCCCCCGTCACTGTCAGTCAGTGAGGATGCGTTGTCAAGGCTGGGTTGTGTTAAAAGAAATTTGTACCCTTAAGACACATCTTTGGTGAGTTAACGTTCAGAAAAGTTCGCTGTGAAAGGTAAATGTGCACATTGTTATTAATTTTGAGATATTTAAATAACGAGCATGTGACAGTTTTCTGCTTGTCTCTTTCCATTACTTGCTGAACAAAGCAGGCTCACAATGTGTTCATTTCTTTAGTGGGATATTCTGCAGTTGCTCTTAATCACACCGTCGATTTTAAAGAAAAGAAACAGGTAATTTCAGTTCTGCTTTGTTGTTGGTGATGGATTTGCTCTCATAAATCTGTGTGCTGCTCCTCCCCCCTTTGTTTTTACATACTCACTTAAATGAAGTGTATTTGTATTTATATTTATAATGGAACTCCGATTTTTACAAGTTTGTATTACTGCCCTGGAGTTAATTTTTAGTACGGTCTGTGAATTGTCTCTAGGAAATACTTTTGTTAGCATGGCAAACTTATTTTTGGAGTTGGAACACAATTTCTGTGTGCATTCTAAATATCCCATTATATTTTGGATAACTTGGTTTTGTTTTCTTTTAAGGAAATAGCCAAGCCGGTATCTCCATCAGAGCTGTTTCCATCTTTGCCTATTGTGCAGGTGTGTTTATTGTGTTCCAGCTATGAGTTGTTTTACAGAGTTGCATTTTTTCCTTTGTGTGTTACACGTGATATTTTTTTCATCGTCTGTTCAAAAAAATATATGAGAAATTTGTCCACTGCTTGTTTCTTCAAACTCCAAGCATTGGAAGAATGTTAACGCTCATGTTGGAGGAGGCTTTATTTCAAAAATTATTCTTTAAAATTGCTGTTTATGAATTCTGAATAATGTTGTAGTTGAATAATTGCAGTATAATTGTCTGAATTTGAGCCTGAGGTTTGGAAATTACTTCCTGGATTTGATGAACAAGATTTGGATGTAGTGAACCAATTCTGATGTATGTTAATTAAGGAGATGCTTTTGCTTCCAGTCATGGCCTCTTTGGAAAACCAGAGTGGTATTAATAGAGCACACTCATATTTTCCATATGATGGGTTTTTTTGAGTTTTTTTTCCTTCTTTCAATTTTTCTCCTTTAGATTGATCTATTCCTCAGAGAAACACAATGAGCCTTTCTTTCTGAAGGGCAGATACAATACCCAACAGATCAATATAAAGAATATGTGTGGTTTTTTTTATATTAGGGAAGCATAACTACAGACTTATAGGCAAGAATTGGTGCAAGACACAACTTTCTTTTTATAGTAGAGGGGGTGAAAGTTGCCATGAAGTTTTGCTTTGGAGCTTTTTAAATCTTGTATTATTTTTCCATCATAGGGGACATCTAAAAGACTTAAAGTCTTAACCCGGCTGACACTTGTTGTTTCTGATCCTTCCCACTGTAATCTCTTGGTAAGTACCTTCAGTGTATTTGTTTTTCCTTTTTAATTATTATTGTTATTTTTTTTTAATTTCCTTTTCTCAATGAAAGAATGTCACTTAATTGTGTAGGGAAGGATTTAATGGATTTCATAGGATACTCAGTACTGATTTCTCAGATCAGATCTCTAGAATCTGAAGCATCATGAGGGGGTGCGGGTTTATGAAACTGGATGTGACTGTGCTGATTACTTGGTAGTATGGGGTAGCAGTTCTGTTCCTTTATTCTTTTAATTGAATTCTGGACTTCTATATGTACACTAGAATACCAAGAGTGAGCTCTGTGTCTGTTTGTGGGACTGTGCTTGGGGCAAAAGGTATGTGTAAGTGGATGGGCCAGGCCTCGAAATGACTTCAGGGAATTGGTCATGGTAAAGACCTACTATTTAATTAAATTATTGGCTTTGTTTTAGTGCTTGAAAATGGTGAGGGGATTTTCTCTTTATTATTGTGTATACATATGTCACCTGCCAGATGTCAAGGTAGTAATCATTTCCTCCTTTTGTAGAGGTCTACATCTACAAATATAAGATTGTATGACATCATAGCTGTATTTCCAAAGACCGAGAAATTGTTCCATGTAAGTACTATCTGTAAGTTGTTATAGAACTGGCACTAACAATCAGTGTCTTGGAGTAGCTTGAGTGCATTCTTTGTTTTGATTTTGTTTTCTGTTTTATGTAGCCATGTCATGGAGCTAATTAAACAACGTAGGTTCCCTGGTTAGTGCACAGACTGAAAGACTGGGAGAAATCCCAGGAGGGCCTTGATGTGAGTAGTTGGTCCTAATCAGATCACTCGCAGATGTTTGACTTGCTTTCAGATGTTCAGGTCAATTTCATGTCAAAATGCTTTCCTTGCAAAAGGGAAAAAAAAAAAAAAAAAATCAAGACAGTGACACATCTGACCTACTGCAAGCTCCTAAGTCATATCATTAAGGGTGAATTGGAAGAGTTGGTAGAGGTGATCTGTCTGTATTGCCCTTGGCAGGCAGAAAGCAGATGTGCAATTTGAAAAAGGCACTGGGATACCAACTACAAACGGGAATCTCTTTGGAGGAACACCAGTGTTTACTTTACAGTGAGGTGGTCAGGGAGCTGAGTTTGGTTTTCAGTTAGGCTAAAGCTACTTTCTGGTTCTGATGAATGCCTATTTTTGAAACATTAAAACTATATTGTTCTGATTTTTATTTTTTTTTTTTAATTATTTCCTCTCCTTTTTGAAAACTTGAGAAGTATAGGGCAAGAGGCTATAACAGGAGGTGAACTTTTAAAGAAGCAGAAGAACTTAAGCATTAATTGTAACATTGACAACTTAACGAAACTCATTTCTGATTGATTTTCTTTTTCTCTTGCAAGACTTTGGACTGCTGAGGATGTGCAAGAATCAAAAGACTTCTAAAAGACTTTTCACTTCTCTCTATCATCTTCTTTTGTGCTCTGTTAGCAGCATAAAATTATTGTGATTTATTCCAGATGCACCCAAGAGTCCAGAGGTAATTGGCTGGTGTAGTCACCAAGCCACTCTCAAAGATATTTGAAAAAGTTGTGGCAGTCAGGTGAAGTTCCCATGTGACTGGAAAAAGGCAGTGTCACACCCATTTTTTAGAGGGGTAAAAAGAATGACCCAGGGAGCTACTGACCTGTCAGCCTCACCTGTGTGCTGAGAAGGTCGTGCAGCAGATCCTTCTGGAAGCTATGGTAAGGCACATACAGGAGGAGAGGTAATATGGGATAACCAGCACGCCTTCACCAGGGGCAGATCTTGCTTGACCAACCTTGTTGTTTTTTATGGTGATGTAAGTGCCTCAGTGAATGAGGGAAGAGCCACTGCTGTTATTTGTCTGGACTTCATTAAGGCCTTAGATGCCGTGCAGAAAGACCTAGACAGACTGAGCACTGGGCCTGGGTGAACCTCATGAAGTTTAGCAAATCCAAGTGCATGGTCATGGCAACCTCCACTGTCAGTACAAGCTGGGGAATGTAAGGATGGAACACAGCTCTGCCAAAAATGACCTGAGGGATCTGACGGATGGCAATCTGGATAGTAGTGTGCCCTACAGCCCAGAAAGCCAACCGTATCCTGAGCTGCATCAAAAGAAGAGTGGCTGGCAGGGTTAGGAGGTGATACTGCCCCTCTGCTCTGCAATGGTGAGACTTCACCTGGACTGTGTCCACATGTGGAATTCTTAGTACAGGAGAGGTGTGGACCTGTTTGAGTGCATCCAGAGGAGGGCTACAAAAATGGTCCAAGAAATGGAACAGAGAGAGAGCTGGGGCTGTTCAGTTTGGAGAAGGGAAGGCTCAAGAGGAGACATTCAAAGAAGGTCAGGCTGGATGGGGCTCTGGGCAATGTAACTGAGCTGTAGGTGTCCCTGTTCATTGCAGGGGAGTTAGACTAGGTAACCTTTAAGGTCAACCCAAACAATTTTATGATTGCTCATACTTAATGACATGGTAGAGAAGGGCAGGGAGAAGATTCTCATTGATCTCATTTCTCAAATGAGTTCACTCAATTTATTGTGTGTTCAAACAAGTACCTGAAGCTACTTAAAGATAGCCAGCAGTAGCTCATTGTAAGACTTTGGAGGAAGGGCAGGAGCTTGTCATGTAAAGATGGTTGTCTTTTGTTTTCAGACATCCGTGAGCTGGACATTCAGCTGCAACAACTTTGAAGCTGACATAATGCCTGCCCTCAGCCACACATTTCTTCAGGTTCCTTTCTGCTCTGCTTGTGCAGGTTCTTTCTTAGCTCCATGGCTGTTTGGTTGGAAGAACACACCTTTGATTGCAAAGTTATGCAGATTTTACCAAGTTATTTTGCAGGCAGATCTGCTTTGCTGCTCTGAGCTTTGCTGCTCTGTGAGGATGGCTGTACTCTGAGCAGGCCCAGTGCAGCTTCAAGCTGGCACTCTCACAGATACTAACAGCATAATAGGAAGAAGACAGGATTGTAATGAGACCATCTTAATTTCTGTCGTGCTCAAAACTCTCTTGACCTGGGGAGGAAGCCAGATGTGTTTCTTACAAACAGCATGAGGTGAAAGGCATCTTCCTTACGCGTTCACGTACAGAGCAGATTTGTATGTTTGTATTTCATTTAAAGATTTAAGATTTCTAAGTAAGTATGGAGAGTTTTGTAGAGTTATCAGTGGGGAACATCAAGCACTTGGAATCTCAGTATGCATGTCTGACTCCTAATGACTTGAATCTTGCACTCTGCAGGATAAAGCTGCCTAGGCTGAATCTTGCACCACAAATTGTATTTTAAAATTGGCTGTTGGTAACTGTATTGCCTCAGTAGCATCATCTTTCTCACCAACAATTTGGCACTTAGTTTGTTCTCTGTAGGACAGGATTTTTCATGTGCTTATAGAAGACATATGTGACCATTGTAGATGGGCTTTAGTTTTAGCACAGCCTAAAAATAGTCAGTTCCTGCTTCTCACAAGTAAAATAATCTTTCCTATTACTGAGACAGGCAGTAATAGGCAGGCAGTGCTGAAAAATGTGCTCAAATTCTACAAATAATTTGTATCCTTGGGGCTACGAGGAAGTTGTGTTTGCCGAGATAACTGTAGGACATGCTCTTTATTTAAGATTCCCAAGGAGAATTGTTTTTGGCTGCAGCTGGGATGCCTGCTCTGTGCTGTTATTTAGCTCTGGCCTGTTGCTTTTAGAAAGAAAATATGAATGAAACAAATCTTTAGAATATTAGTTCTGCCTATTGTTTGTAGGAAATTAGTAATTCACCAGTATCTACAAAATCTTGCTTATGTAAGTCTGAGGATATACTGCAAAGCCAAATTTCAGAGTTTATTTGTAAAATGTTTGCAAAAGCAAACCTGTCTGTCTTCAGGCCATCCAAGCCCCGGTGAGTTTATGTCTGGTTGGCTGTTGTTTCCCAGCAGATGGAGCTCTTGCCTGTGGTGAGGCCAGGCAGGTGCTGGGCTGTCCAACTGCTGTATAGCATTTTCTGGATGAAGTTTTTGTTCAGATCCTTTTAGGAGGCTGGATAACCTTAACCTGCCTGCATGTGTGACTTGTCCGGGAGCCAAATCTGGGCTGAATTTAGGATGTTTAGAGAAATCTCCTCTGCAACTTTTTGTGCAGTTCAGAAATTCCTCTTTATGTGAAATTGTGACTCTTAATTATTATTTTTTTCTCAGTGATGTTTTCTGAGTTCTTCTTGTCCCTGGAATCCTGTAGATATCCTGGCATTTGGGTCACTTCCTTTTCCATTGCACATAATTTTCAAAATGGAAAAGTGTTTTCCACTGTTTCTGGAACTGATTAGGAGGGCTCGTTTTCTCATCACACAGGGCAGCTTGCCTGCTTCTAGTGTGTATTCTTGCTCTCCATTTTTCTTGGATTTCTCTCTCCCTGAATTTTCTATGGTCTCACTGGCGTGTTTTCTAGGATATGATTCAGAGCTATTTGCTTTGAGCGAGTTCCTGTTAATCACCTCTGTTTAAGTGGTAGTTTGTACTACACGTAAGGATAAGATTAAAATTGGCTATTGTGGGGCTAAACTTGCATTTCAGATTTGTGTTTGTAGTATATTCAACTTGTATTCTGCCTAAGAGAGTTAGTAAAGTTAGGGCTTGAAGATGAAGTTCAGTTTGATGGAACAGCTATCAACAGCGAAGGTAGGAAACAGTCGTAAAGCTAGGTCTCTGCTCTCATGTCTGTGCAGATTTCATGCGAACAGACCATTGAAAGATGAGTTTGCAGAGCCCTGTGCTAGATTGGAATGTCACAGTCCTGCAGCCCCACTGCTTTCATGCTGGTGCAAGGAGGGAGGAAGGGCTGGAACCTGGCCCAGATGTAATTGAAGCAGTGGATGGCAAGTTTCTGAGTGTGGAGAGTTCCTCTATATATTGGAAATTCCTTTTGAGCATGTTCAACATGCTTTATATTCTTTGTTACAACAGTGCTTACAGGTGTTAATCTGGTCCTGTGTAATCATCTTTACAGGGTAGACTTATATAATTTCTACAAGTCCTGTGTGCATAAGATTATATGTAAATCAAGAGCTAGTTTTTATGTCCATTTAATTTTCTATACGTGTCAGTGTGGAGATTTTCCACCCTTTGTTCATTCCTTCTCTATTAATACAGGATGTGATTTGTGGTGTGAGCTCAAAGCCAGGTATTTAAACCATGAGCTCAGGTACGATCTTGAGACATCTCCAAAGCCTTGGTTTTCAGAAAGTTGTCTTTCTTATCCAGACAGGAAAGTGAGGTACCATGTCATGGACCCAGTACTGGGCATGTGGTATAACTCATCGCTTCTAAAATTCTTCTCCTGTTTCAGTCTTTTCTTGGTTGCTGCTGGTAAAAGTACTTAAAGAGCTGCAACACTGGACGAATGATGGGATTAGAGAATGATGGGTCCTTTATTAGCTGTGAGCTCTCTTACCAAAAAACAGCACTGCTTCTGTATGTCCCATGTCAGATAAGAATAAAGAGTAAGTTTTGCCTTTGAGTTGGTCATTATTTTATTGGAAAGGCTGTTCTGTGAGAAAAGGGCCAGGATTTTTAGCCTCATGTGCTCTGGCTGTGCACTTTGAGCACTGCTGTTCTATTGGCACACCTACAAGGTGTTGTACTTCATTTCAAAATTGAACTGCCTCTGGAGAGACATTTCTTGCATTATGTAATGGCACATCTAATAATCTGTTCCTGTTTCTTTGCTCTAGATTGCTTGCACAACTCTTGATGTGGATCTAGTCTGTATAAATGTAACAGAGAAGCTTCCGTTTTACTTCCGAAGGCCTCCTGTAAATATGGTAAATTGACACCTGTATTGTTTTTTTTTTCTATTAAATGTCAGTCTGAATTGAAGTTCCTATAGTTTCCTTTTCACCATTCCCATTCAAGTGGTTCTTTTTATTTTCTTGCATAATGTATTGTTTTAGATGTCCTTCACTTCAAGGCCTCCACTTGCAGCATTTAATACGCATTGATGTGCGTTCGTTCTTTTTCCTTTCTGTCCTCTGCTTCTGAAGACAGAAAAGATGTTTCCAAGGAGTGGAAGCAGAACCTTATGACTATTGCTGTGCCAGTGAGATGTAGTGTGATTGCTGACAGAGCTGCCTCCCAGACCAGAAGGGATTGTACAGCTGTAAATAGTCTTGTAATTTGAAAGATGGGAGAATGTGAATGACAGTATTGATTTGGGAGAAGGATGTTGTGTTAGATATTCGGAAGGTGATGTATTGAAACCCTACTTAATCAAAGGAATGTCTTGGGAAGTAAACTAAATGTGGGATTGCTCAATATCTGCTGTGGGACTCAAACTAACTATCTGTATGTATTAAGTATTTTATTAATTGTCTACTGTAGGTGATTTGGCAGAAAATTTAATCTGAACACGTGGTTACTTGAACCAGTATTTTCTTTTAAGTTTATGTCAAGGTTTGTTCTGCTTGGACGTTTTTGGCTGTTGTCCTTAGTGCTTTAGGATTTAAAGCTGGAACTGGCTAGAAATCCTGCTTCTGTCTTTTACAGAAACTTCGACCTAGAAAAACCAGAATCAACCCTGAAACAGAACGAAAGTAGCTATTTGGAATTTACCACAGACTTAAAATTCAGTATTCCATTTGGAATAAAAATCTTGTATAAAATGTTGTCTGAAAGTACCCTCACTGCTTGAAACTCTAGGAGTTGACCCAGGTGAGGAGATACTTCCCTCACAAGCTGTTTCTCATCTTCTGCACTCCGAGCTTCAAGGCAGTCTCTCAGACTGGTTCTGTGCATCCTCAGGCAGTGAGGTTTGGTTGTTTTGATGCCAGGCAGGCAGACTAGCTGCCAGCTGGAGGAGCAGGCATGAGGTTAAAAGTATCCTTACCTTGAAACTGGTGTATTGCCATTACCCGTTTTGGTTTTGATAAATACAGTTGTCTTGTTTGCAGATGTTGGACTAGCTCTGTGTAAAACATTTAAAATGTACATAGCTTCTACTCAGCTTCCATGCAGCTGTTATGGCTGGGTTAATTCCATCTGTATTCAGTTACTGGACTCTCTTACTGCATTAGCATTGTAGTGTTTTATAATGTGAGTGGAAGCACAAAGTAGCATTTTGCGCAAATGTATTATACACCAAGGAATGAGGAACTCCTAGCTTGGAATTGTCTTTACCACTGTGTATCCTACAGGAAGTTGTTCAACCTTTCTCTGTATGTTTGAGAAAACAAGAATACAAGGCTTTGGTGAGGTACTTCCACAGATGGCAAAGAATGTTAGAGCAACTGAATATACACTAAGTTCTGCTATTTGGAAACTTTACTGCGACCTGCTGTTCTTTGAAATGATCACAAACAGCAACACAGTGCTGTGAGATAGAAGAGACAGGACCTCACTGCTACATTCGTGCAAAGATGAATTCCTCATCTGCAAGATGTGGTTGCTGTGGAAAGCAATGTTATTGCTTATCGCCAGCAGTGGAGCAGGAGGAGGAGGGTCCTGGAAGTTTCTGGGATCAGCAGTTTATGATCAGCAGTAGTTACTTGCTTCATCCTCTCTGAGACAGTGGAAAGCCAATTACAACTATTAAGTAGGTGTCATTTCTTTGCTCATTAAACCTCATCTTTCTGTCCTCCCAAGAAACACAACTGGTGTACAGTGAAATTTTTTCCCCCTGCATTTCATATGATGCTGGAACAGTATCTCCATTTTTTTTCATAACACAGTTAAACTGTGAATAAATTGCATCAATAATAGTCAGTGGTTGTTAGATTGTTCTGCTTCTCTCCTTTTGATTTTTGTTCACTTCCTTTCATGTGAAGGCAATAGATCGAGGCATTTACTTTGAACTTCTTTACACACCTGCCATCAAAGACTCCACAATGAGAAGATACACAATTTCAAATGCGATCAGCCTGATGCAGATCTGCAAAGGAAAGGTAAGCTCTCAAAGTGAAAGCAAGCTAATTAATTTGGTTCAAATTCTCCTGGAGTTGTAGAGACTGAGCCATTTTAAATGAGTATTGATGACAGGGTTTATGAAGCTGTGACTGAATCTTTGCCTACTGATACAAGAACGTGATTATTTTGGCTCCAGATACTTCCAGCCATGCACCTCTGTATGCTGTCCTCTTAAGCTGTCAAACTGCTTGGTTCTTCTTTTCAGAATAACCTATCTGTTGTTTTGGTATGTAATACCCAGAACAAAAGGAAAAAAGTTTGCACTAGAACTGAAATCCATGCATCTCTTTAAAATCCCCCACTTCAAAGGTCTGATTCACCAAAAGCACTTTTTTGAAAACATACCTTGAACATGGGGGAGAAAAAAAAAAAGGTAGAAATCCTGTTTGTTTAACTGTTAGGAAATCCCCACTGTAGAGAACAGATCCAACAGCTTGCTGGCTCCAAGCCAAGGTTTTGCTGAAATCAGATCAACTGCATTCTTCCCTGCTACTGAAACCAAGGGAAGAAGTAATCCTTGCAGCTGAGATGCCAGTACTCCATTGCTTTCATGCCTCGCCTCCTCTCAGGCCACCAAGCTAAGCTCTCTGCTATGTCGATCCTCTCAGGTTGCTTGCTTTTAAAAGGGAAGCGTATAGTAGTACGTATCGGAGTTAAAAGAGATTGTAGCTCCCATCATTCTTACTAGGAAGGACTTTTGCTGTACTTAGCTAGTCTAGAGAAGCCTAAACTGGTGTTACCCTGCAGATGCAACCTGAAGTAGGATATAGAGCTTGGGAGGCCAATTAAAAGCAGAATTGTCATTATTGCAGTTCCCCATAGGAGTGGTTACCTGTCTTGTAGGATGGGAGTCTCTAAACAGATGAGTACAGAAAAAATGAGCACTTAACATGATCTTTCCTGAGAAGCTCATCTCTGGAGGTTAGTCACACAAAATACTGACTTAAACAAAAGGCACGTGCACGCAGAGACATGTTGGACACCTCCTTGCCAGCTCTCCTCTTTCCTATATGCAGCTGAACATTTCTCACTCAGTTGCTTATTTGTATTGCACGAGTTAGCATCACAGAGTGAGAGTTTGGTCTGTGTACAAGAGCCTTTTCTTTCTGCATGTGTCTATTTAATACACCATTTGTGTGTGGGAGGTAAACTGTCTGACGCTGGATGCCATGATTTGTTGTAAGCCATTGGAAAAGCTAGAAATGGATTACTAGTTTGTCATTGTTTCTTGCCTATATTTTTTGTTTCTGGGCTTGTTACCTTGTGTGCCAGCAGAGAAAGCTATTAGTGCTTACTGGCAGTTTCTCTATCAGTTATATAAAGGCGCTTTTTACCAAGATGTAGTGAGGTTGTTCCATGGGCTGCTTTCATTGGCACTTTGCACATCAGTCACCTTTTGTACAGCTTTTTGTACACTTTTTTTAAAGGTGCTGAGTTTGTAGCAGCTTTTGGATCTATTTGTTTTTCCTGTTATAGTAGCACGGAGAAACTTCTGGAAACTTAGTGGCCAAGGAGCTGACCTTCAGCAGAGTCCTTAGAATATTTGAAAATGTGCAGGGAATGTGGGAGGGACCTGCTTGCCTTGTCAGACAGAAGGTGTATGTAGCCACAGTCCTTCACATTCTGTGTTTTGGTAGCAGCGTTACGTACTGCACCCAGAGCAGTGTGCTGAAGAGCTGCTTTCTCTTTTACCTGAGGAGATGATGGTTTGCCTTTGAGTTTTTCCCTTAGCCCTTGCCTTGGATTTGCCTTTGCCTGCTTCTCCTCTGTTTGCTAGCTGTACTTTTCTTGTCTGTTTGTCTCCTCCCTTCTTACCCATCCTCTAACTAGAAGTCAGTTAGCTTTGAATCAGCCAGGACATGTCTCCAGTACACAGCAGTGAACCATGGTCCTGCAAGGATGGGTTCAAGATGGCATAGCTGCTCTGGGAGCTTTTCTGAGTTGAGAAGACAGGAATTGGTTTTTACAGCTCAGACATTTTCACAGTGAACTCTCACAGTCAGCACCAATGAAGCTCAAAAGCACCCTTGAGGTCTGTAGTACAGTCACTTTAAAGATGAACTACACAGAAGGAAACAAACTAGGCTCTGTGCTGTTAAGTCACTTTGATGTATGAATTGCTTCTGCTTCTGGCTTTCCTTATGCTTGTGCAGAGTTCTCAGCCCCTCCTTTTCCTTCTTGACACATGAGGAAACCTTGGGCACAGTGTGCACAGTGCAGTCATTTCCATACAAACAGCTCTTTCATGGTTTGTGTTCTAGCTGTGTACAGAGCATTTTCTTCCAACATCTGCCCTGCTCTTTGCTGGGGGGACAGTGGGACGAGTGAGCAGTACTTTGGAAAGGGATCATAAGCCCTACCATGTAACTGGAGGTGGTGTGGTGTGTTGGTGGTACTGACATCAGAGAGGTACTGCCTCAGTACCAATTTCACTGTTGCCCACTCAAGCAGGAATCCCCAAAGCTTTTATTTTATATATATATAATATATATATAATATTATATATATATATATTTATATATATTTTTTTAAGTGTGTGGAATCTTTTTTCTGCTGCAGTTTTCTGCCTGCACTAAACAATCTTCCCTTGAGTGAGCATCCTTAGTGGCTTAACATTAGAAGAGCACTGGCAGCTGAGCTGTGCTATCTGCCAGCCCCTGAGCAGTCATGTACCTGTTGTGTAGAAAACATTTGGCAGTGAAGGGAGGAGGGTGTCTTTCTGCCTGGTGCTTTTCATGGGGATGGAGGTTTGAGGAAACTTGATGTATGGTGTGAATTGGCTGCCTTTACCTGACTGCAGACTGGTTTCCTCCATCAGCGTGAGTTTGATTAAGCTAATATGATAGGGTTGGGTTTTACTGCAATGCACAGAGTAGGTTGAAAATTTGGGAGAGTCAGGGTGCCTAGAGCTGTGGTTTGTAAGCTGCATCTGAGGGATCCTGGGATTCTCTTCCAAGTTCATCCATGCCTTCCTTAGTATAATGCTCAGCATCCACCCTGTGCCTGACTGCTCTCACGTGGCTCCCTGTCTCTTTCAGCTACTGTCACCAAAGGCAGTAGTACTTAACACAGTGTACACAGCTCTGCATTTCTTCGTTTCCCTTCAAGTCCCTTCAAAGTTCCCTATAAGAGATATGCTTGTTTAATAGCATCATTAAGATTGATACTTCTTGGCCATAGCTCTCTAACAGTGCTCATTCAGCTCAGACCTTTCTGTGCTGAGGTTTATAGCTACAAAGAACAACTTGTCCCTGTGGCTCTCTCTCTGTAGATACTGGGGAGATAGCTTGGGCTTATTTGTTTCTTCAAACTAATACCTGGCTGGAGTTCTGTTCATCTGAGTGCACTGGACACTCACAGTTAATTGTGTTGTCACCCTGGACTTAGCAAATGCTCATGAAGTCCTTGCTGTTCGTAAGTTTTCCATTTCTTGATGCTGTCTGACAGATGAATGTTTGTTCTTTTATTCTCTTGTGTTTTGCAGAACATCGTTATATCTAGTGCAGCTGAAAGAGTAAGTCCTAGATTTTTTTTCAAGTGAAAACAGTTTAAGCATTTATTTTCAGCTCAAAATACTTAAAATTACAATTTTTACATGTTAATATATAACTAAGTTCTAAGATTTCAACCTTGTGTGTTTTTAATCAACCGTTTTACTGAAGAATTGTGTGGGGTTTTTTTTAATCTGTTTGTTTTGCTTTGCTTTTGTCGATATGGTATTTTCTGTGACAGTTTTCTTCACAGTCAGGGACTCTGTTTTGCAAAATAGTGGTATTTTCCTGACTGTTGTAGTGTATCTTCAGCAGCTTGCTATTATGTAGCATTTATGTTTCCCTTCCCGAATGGCTGCTTCTGCAAACAGCTCTATCCTATGTGCTCACATTCTGCCAGCCTCCAACCTTCTTTGTTGGTTTTTTTTTTCTAGCCTCTAGAACTACGAGGTCCTTATGATGTGGCTAATCTGTATCCTTTTTCCAAGTCAGAAATGGCAGTTAATAGTAACATGCAGAACTTAATTGGTTTTGAGATTTTCCATCCATTGCTCTCCTTGAACTTTAGCTGGTGATGCTTGTTGGTGTCTAATTCAATGAAACAGAGTGCAGTGTGGGTGTGGAAGGAGCTACACAGATTCTTGGTCATGAAGCAACATGATCTGTTGCTGTAAATAGTGATTCTGAGTACGGTTACAGGTGAATTCTGTGTTGTGATGTGTTGATATTTGTGTTGAGTGTAAGTGGGAAAAGGAGTAAAAAACCCATAATCATAAATCTTTGAATAAGAAAACTTTGAAGTCGGCGAGCACTGTGGACTAAACCAGAAATTAATTCTGATCTCAAAGGCACTCAGTCTTTGACAGAAGAAGCCATAAAATCATGTTTTTATTTAGGAAAAATAAGGCTCTTATCTTAGCACTAGTTACTTTGATTCTTAATTTTTCAGTCCTTAGTTCCATATGTACAATCAAGTAAAGGACTGTGTTCTCGATAGGGAGCATCATTTCTCCCTTTCTTTCAGGAATTCAGATGTTTTTCCTCCTCCCCGCCCCCAGGTGTGTGTCCAGATTGCCTCTCAAAGGCAATGTGAGCTCTGAGTCGCTCTGAGTCGTGAGAACCATGTGGGAGGGTTTACGGGCTGGAAGGATTTTATGTGTAACATCTCCTTCCCTCTTTAAAAAAAAGCAGTAAGGCTTAACTCAAATTAACATACCTAGTTTGGTGTCATCCCTATTCAAGGTGGCTGGGAATTTTTCATTGTAATGCTTTTGTATTAGACAGTGCCCTTTCCCACAAAGCTGAGTTTTTCAAGGGGTACCTTTTTATTTGATTCTACGTTCTAAATAAAAAGATTCCTGTGTTGACAGACCTTTGTTTTCAAATGACAGCTGCTTGTCTGGAAAAAAGCAGCATTGACAGGAGCCTTCCAGGAGGGCTCCTGGCGAACTGTAGCCAAGAGAATTGGGTGCCTCAGGTCTCTGCCTCTGGGTAACCTTATACAAAATGTCACTCCAAGTTACAGCGCTGCTAATTCCCAGTTATTTGTAGAGTAAGCGAATCTGTCATACAGTCTTCCTTGTTCTTTTTTTTTCTTCCTGTGAATTTTGATCCTGAACAAAGTTGACAGAGGCTTGCTGTTTGGCTTGTCTGAAGGCGAAGCCAAGGCAGCTGTGTCCACCAACTGCAGAGCCACTATGCTTCATGGAGGTAAGTGAAAAGCATGTGCAAACTTAATTCTTGCCTTTGTTAAGATAAGTTCAGGTCAGTGCATGTTTTCCAAAAGGTCTGAGACCATAGAGAGCAAGTCAACTTGGGGTCTTTCCTCCCTTGTTCAGTGCGTGAAAAGGAACTTCTGCAGCAAGAGATGATTTCTGTGCTAGCAAATCACTGGCTGAATTGGTAGTGCTGTCTGTACTGGAGTACTTGCTTAACCACATTAAAAAGACACAAATTGTTTAGCTATAACACAGATCTGCCCATTCTCCTGCATTTTGGAAATACCGTTTGTTTCAGAAAGAATTGAATGCTCCTATCTGTGACAGCAGCAGAAACTATGTCACTGACTTCAAAACACATTCATCCAGATTTTCTTGCATTTGCCCTCTTGCAGCATGACCACAGAAGCAGTTGTTGCTGTGTTTCCCTGATACTTCATTATGTAGTCTACTTCAGACTAGCTCACTTTTTGGTGTGGACCATTTCAAACTTAATGCAAAATCTGAAGTCCCATGTGCCTGATGCTTAGGAGGAGATGTTTCATGTGGTGTACCATGTCTTTTAGTTTTGGTGAAACAAAACTTGCTTCCTTATACTCACCAGAGGAAGTTTGCAGTAGCTTTCTTCTATATTTGTCCATTTTAATATTAAAGAAAGTAGAAATTTAGCTTTTTGCCACCTGCAGAAATTAGAAGATTTTATTATATGTCCTGATAGCAGTTTGTGTTCTAGCAATCAATGTAGACACTCGCTTTGCTTTGTGACCCTTCCATTCACCTTCTCTGACCTCCCTTTCATATGCTTATTTGCTGGTTCTTGGTGTTCCTAGATTTTTACTGTGTATTCTAATAGCAATTTAATTTTGTCACCAAGTTGTATCTAGCTGTTAATTTTTACTGCTTCTAGAATTTGTTGGATAGGTAGGTTCTAGTCTTCTTAACAACTTCTGTTGCTCTAAGTTGCAAACTCATGATAGAATTTGGTTAGTATCTGTTATTTTAGTAGAATTGCGGTTTTAATGTGCTGTAAATTCACAGTGAGGAGCTTTGATCTCTTCAAGAGTGCATTTCTATGAACAGGGTCATCCAGCCTGCTACACTACTCATCTACATAGTGACAGTGTGTTGGAAGAATTTCTCACAGAATCACAGAATTGTAGGGGTTGGAAAGGACCTCTAGAGATCGAGACCAACCCCCCTGCCAAAGCAGGTTCCCTACAGCAGGTCGCACAGGTAGGCGTCCAGGCAGGTCTTGAACATCTCCAGAGAAGGAGACTCCACAACCCCCCTGGGCAGCCTGTTCCAGTGCTCCGTCACCCTCACCGTAAAGAAGTTCTTGCGCACATTCGTGAGGAACTTCCTCTGCTGCAGCTTCGTTTCCCTTTGTCCTGTCTCCACGTACCACTGGAAAGAGACGGGCCTCACCACTATGGCCCCCACACCTCAGATATTTATAAACCTGGATTACATCCCCTCTCAGTCATCTTTTCTCAAGGCTAAACAGACCCAGTTCCCTCAGCCTTTCTTCATAGGGGAGATGCTCCAGGCCCTTCACCATTTTTGTGGCCCTCCGCTGGACACTTTCCAAGAGGTCCCTGTCTTTTTTGTACTGGGGAGCCCAGAACTGGACACAGTACTCCAGATGAGGCCTTACCAGGGCAGAGTAGAGGGGGAGGATCACCTCCCTCGACCTGCTGGTCACGCTCTTTTTAATGCACCCCAGAATGCCATTGGCCTTTTTGGCCACGAGGGCACACTGCTGGCTCATGGCCAACCTGTTGTCCACCAGGACGCCCAGGTCCCTCTCTGCAGAGCTCCTCTCCAGCAGCTCATCCCCCAGCCTGTACTGGTGCATGCAATTATTCCTCCCTAGGTGCAAGACCCTACACTTGCTTTTGTTGAACCTCATCTGGTTTCTTACTGCCCAGCTCTCCAGCCTGTCCAGGTCTCGCTGAATGGCAGCACAGCCTTCAGGCGTGTCAGCCAATCCTCCCAACTTTGTATCATCAGTAGACTTGCTAATAACTTGCATATACTTCTCTCCAGTTTATGTGGAATTTCTCAAGACCTTCATTTTTCTTATCTATGAAGTTAAAAAAAAAAAAAAAAACAAAACAGGTGTAATTTTCCCATGCCCCAAAAAATAGTAGACCAGAGTAAGTCAGTATATTTTGGCAAGTTTCGTACGAAGCCACTTTGCTAGCAAGAGTATTTGTTAGTAGCCTTGTCTACCTCAAATCTGCAGTTTGCAGAGAAGCCTTATACTAGTGGTTCTGAAGTTGGACTGGTTTTACTGGGTGTTTGGCAAACATATGAGGAGTACCAAGAGTAGCACGATATGGTAATGCCGAGAGTTCTGTAAATAAAATATGTTTGTTTGAATGCTATGAAGCTGCTTACTTTGTTTGTATATGTGAGCCTCTGCCAATATAGCTGTGCCAGTGTAGCCTTTTTAAGAACCCTGAAGTATGTGAATATTTATTTGTTTTATTTGAGAATGTTGTTTTGCTCAGAAATACTGAAATGCTTTTTTGACATGTGTTCAAGAATGTGTCTTTCTGTGGATACAGAACTAATAAAGCGTGCTTTCCTTCAGTTTCAAGCGTGTCCTCTCCACCCTCTCTCCCCCCCAGGTCCCAGCAGACTCCCTCATTCTTGCTCTATTTCTGCACCCAACCTCATATTTCCCACTTCAGTTTCCTGAGTGTGTCCTATGTTCTGCCAATGCAGGTTGCTTACCTGCTGTGTGTGCTGCGTGGCTGGCTGGGAAACATGCTGAATTGCAGTGAGTGTGCATGAAGTGCATTAGTGTAGGTTTATTTGAGGTAATTCAGTTTTGTTTGTATATTCCAGAAACTCGGAAGAGTGCCTGTGGGGTAGTGTACACAGTGAAGAAGCTTCACAAAATTGAGGAGGAAGAAACTGTGCCAGCCTGCAAAAAGGCTAAGACTCAAGCTTGAACCAGTTGTCAACAGGAGCCTCCGCACAGTCTTTACTCAGTGGCTGAGTCTTCCTCCACCTTCCGACTGGCTTGGTTCCTCACTTACTGATTTTTTTATTTTTTTTTTTAGCCTAAAGAATAATTATTTTTCTGGTTTAAGTGAGGAGTTCTGTGGGAATCCTATTGCTGGGCTTCTGGACAAGGGCAGGAGGGAATCACTCCACCTTGTCCTGGGTCTTCTGGAATCAGTGAACTTGCACAATAGAAAGTATCCCTAAGACAGAAACATTGTGTCAACTGCATTTTTTTTTTTTTCTTTTTTTTTTTAATTAAAAATGGTTTCAAGAAGGCATGCCTGTAAAGTCTCACTCTTATAGTAACTAAAGTTTTAAAACATGTCTCTGTACTAAACCTTAGAACCAGGAGTCAGTAAAGTTTACCTTAAATGGCCTGAGAGAATAATTGTGCAGTAAAAACTTTATCTGCTCTCTCTTCTGTTTTGTGATCAATAACTATAACAATCCTAGCATCTATTGCTTGCTAGGAGAAATCTTGAGTTTGTGTCAGAGGAACAGTGACTAAATCAACCTGTTAGACACACAGCGCAAAGGTTCTCTCTGCCTTTGGAATCAAACCATCCCAACTTAAAGCCGAACAGTAACATGAGACATTTGCCACGGACAGGAAGAGCCCAAGGTTATCCTGAATGTGTGCTCAGCATGGTGTGCAGTTGCAGCATAACAGCTGTCTCACCTAGGCCTGAGCAGTCTCCATGTCACACAACTTTTACTGTTATGTCTTTTTTTTTATGTCCAGGTTGTTTTGCTGCCTCCTGACTTTCCAATTAACTTCCCGTTAGTGCTTCAGTAAATCTAATCCAAAAAAGCAGTCACAACACAGTGAGGCATTTTCAGACATCTTCCAAATGTTGACTGAAGTTTGTCTTTTGACCAATATAAAAATTATGTAAGATGCTGTACTTGAGATGCTTTTGTGGCACCTTTACTCTGAATATTCCAATATTCCAATTCTGTGTTGCCCCATGAAAGATGCTGAAGCCTTGGAGCATGTCCAGAGGAGGGCAACAAAGCTGTGAAAGATCTGGAAAACAGGTAATACGGGCTGAGGGAACTGGGATTGTTCAGTCTGGAGAAGAGGAGGCTCCGGGAAGACCTTATTGTTCCCCTACATGTCCCTGAAAGGAGGTTATAATGAGGTGATGGTCAACCTCTTCCAGGTAACAATGGTAGAACGAGAGGTAATGGCCTCAGTTTGCAGCAGGAGAGGTTCAGATTGGATATTAGGAAAAATTTCTTCTCAGAAGCAGTGGTGATGCACTGGCACAGGCTGCCCAGGAGGTGATGGATTCACTGTCCATGGACATGTTCAAGAAAGTCATGGATGTGGTGTGGTTAGTGGGCTTCGTGTAGAGGGATGATTGGATCAGATCTTAGTGATCTTTTCCAACCTTAATGATTCTGCGATTCTCTATTCTTACCTGACAACAAGCTGAGAAGCACAAGTTGTGATGTGTAAAGTACCGCAGAAACCTTGCGGTGGGTTTTCTCTGAGCTCTTAGGAGCTAACAAAGCTCTCAGTAGAGTCACAGTTTTATAAAACGCTGGTGTAAGTCACAACAGCTTTTGCATCATTCAAAAAGCAATAAAATTAGTTTTCCTTTGATTTTATTTTACTGGTCGACATCATGACGTGAGTGCTTTATTGCAGTATTGAGATATAATACTGATATTGATATTATATATAGTGGCTTCTTATTTATGGACTTGCCTCTAAAGTAAGGTTCTAACCAAATAAAGAAGCACTGGAAATGTGCCTGTAAAGTGTAACTTTTATAAGTCATATACCTTGGCCAGAGACTCATCAACCCTGAGCATGAGGAGAGTTGTTTTGTAACCAGCATGCAGAAGGAAGCTTTTGAATGCAAGATATCCTCCTTGTCACTTGTTTGATCTCATCCAGAAAATGTAACATCTGCATCTTTGCTCTTTAAGAAGGTACAGTGCTTCAGGAACTGTGTGGAAAGTTTCTTTTTCTCCCAGCTTCCAGGAGCACTGAACTGCTGCTCAGTTATTAAGATAGTCAAGATGAGTTAGCCAGCACTGATGTAATTCCTGTTTCCTGGAAGATACACTCCCAATGTCCAGATGATTGTGCAGAAACAAGTACAGAAATAGTAGGTTGCAGAGGAGGATAGCAAGCAGACATGACATGGTTCTTATGAAAAAAAAAAAAAATGTGTTCTCAGGTGACACAAATTACAGTGCTTGTTGTGTGAAAAGTCTCATCTGTCTAAATCTGTTGCTTCAGCGCACGGTAGCTGGTTGCAGATTGAATAGGCATTTGTTCTGCCTGCTCCTTATGGGGTTTCTGTAAATTCATTTCCAAGACTGGCATTCGAGTAACAAATACTCATCACTGTCCATTGTTTCATTGCCCAGGACTTTGTTTTGGCCACAGTGTAAAGTCTGCTCATTAGAAGCCAGCTTTACTGACTGCTGAATCTTCATGGGAGCCTGTGGCATATTTCACTGGGAGGCTGCTCCATGGGATGTTCAGATTTTAACTGAACATGGCATGTGATGTCCTAGTGAAATTTCACATCAGTGGTTCTGCTGACAAGCCTATTAACATTGATCTACCTGTACTAAAGCAAGGGGAAAGATACCTTTCTTTCCTAGCAGGATTGCACGTCTTCCTTGACTGGGACAATTGAAGCTGTCTTGTGTGCTCCACACAGTAAGTACTGATTGCTGAGAAAAGGGGATTTTAAATCAAGCTCAGTGATAAAAGCATAACTTTGTATCTTACTAGCCACTTAAGTACTGGCTTTCTGTTTCTGTATGTGTGTTTCTGCATAATGGAAGAAAATAAGAGACAGTATTTGTCTGACAGTGGCAGGAAGGTAGATCAAGAGCTGGCTGCTTTAGGCAGCTGAGACTTTTTTTTTAGTATCTATAAATTTTAGAGGCTAAGGTCTGAACTGAGGAAGAGAACTGTCTGGTGCATGCTTACTGTTCCATAATACACTCTAGCAAGTACAAAGAACCACGCTGTTTATTTAATCTGAGATAAGTCAGTACAAAATGTACAGAAAAAGCAGTACAAATTTACAAATATACATCATCTGTTTTTTACATTCTTCGATCATCGGACTCTGTAGTAGTCCAGCTTTAAGAAATCCACATTTCCAATACCGTCTCCTCTCACCTTCATCACGTTGCATCTGAATCCTGCAGTCCATATGGCTACATGATGGAGCTCTGTCCGTGAGCTCTTTATCAGCCACAATCACTTTAGCACGTTTAAACCCCATTACATAGCTATTCCTTTAAATCCACTTGGGGTCTCAGCAGACCTTCTTCCATTACTCCTTTTCTCTTCCACATATCACCACTCATGTAACACAGTTTTCTGAAAGTGAGAATTTTGCAGAGGCATGGCAGCAATTGCAAATATTAGCTACTGAGAACTGTGGGAAGGCTTGATGGAAGTTGCTAAGGTTGGTAATAGTGCCATCAAGATAAAATGGCTCATGTTGCTGATAAAGATTGCATTGCAATTTAAAACTATAAAAAAATTAATACTGAGAACCATTAAAAATTACCCTTGAAATAAATAGGAATAAATAAAGCTATTTTAAAACCAGTGGAAACTTAATTCTCAATCTGCCTGAATTGTCATTTTCAGTGAAGGCATTTCAAATAATTTAGTACAATAAATATCTTAAATAAATATAGTATGTTCAGGGCTATTTTCCTCGAGGATCATGCGAAGCATTTAAAAGCAGCAAAAAGAGAGCAGTCTGGCTTTTGTCTCTTCAAAACTTGTTTAGTTGGGTGCTTTTATAGGAGTTGTTCTTCAGATTGTTGAACAGCTCTTTGGTGCCATTCTGCCACTGAAGAACGAGGTCCATAGGGGTTTTTCCATCCTGATTAAGATGAAAAGAGAAAGCAAGATCTAATTTCAGCTGGTGAATTTATTCCTTTATTCTTCCCTAAATATTTGCGTAGTGCATCTGATGTGAGACTTCTTCTACGTGCACAGGATCAGGTACTCTCATTCCTGAGTTATTTTGCCCTCCTATCCCCTGTCTGTTCAGCCTCCTGATGAAATTTCTGTGTATGTGAGTGGGCCTATGCCGTGTTAGCAAACAGTGTGACTAGCAGAGCATGCCACTGTTTCTTTGGGTCCAATCTAAACTGATTTGAGAATTTGGATAAGAGTATGTGCATGCTTAATTAAATTATGGACAACATCTAAATTAAACAGGAGCAACTTTACTGCGCAAAGCCTGAGTGAGTACACTTTGTGCCTTTTGGGCTGCCTTCTTCCTCATTTTCATACCTGGGTGAGGGGAAACACTGGGAGTGGCTTTGCAGGTTGGGGCAAGGACTGATTTCTCCCTTACTTTCTCCAGGTGTAGTTGATTGCTAATCAGAAGCATTAATTGGTGCTGGCTAAGGTAGATCTCTTAAGCCATGGGGCTCCTGTTGTGATCTCAGTGTGACTGAAGCCCAGGAGCTGCGCAGACAGCAACTGTGTGCATGGGTCTTAATATAATATGTAAGTAAAATAGGGTGTGGTGGTCGTTTAAGTTGCAGCTGATAGATTGTGCTTTTAGTGTAGGTATTGCTTTTTTCATCTGTTCCTTGACCTCCTCCAAGTTGCCCTTTCCCTGTGTGAGCTGTTCTTTAGTTAACTGTACAGTGATTTAATTAAGTCTGTTCACAATAGTCTCTTCTAGCCTTAAAACCCACAAAGCTGCTCCGAAGGAAAACTTCTGAATTACTTACGCCATTCTTAATGGTAAGATCTGCCCCGTAGAGAATCAAAAGCCGGACCATTTTGTAGCGGTTCAGCCTGACAGCGTCATGCATTGGTGTGTCACCTTCCTACAGGGTGAGACATGGGTCAGCCTGCGCCACAGACCAGGCCGCACCGTGTCACCAGGGGTTTTCAAGGGGAAGTGGAACCATGAAGACAGGCAGCAGTCCAGTTCCGAGGGTAAGGATCTGGTGGAACTTACTCTGTCTCTGGCGTTGAGGTCTGCTTCGCAAGCAATGAGGTGCTCGGCACAGTCGTACTGCCCTGTTCTCACAGCTACGTGCAGTGGGGTGCTGCGTAGCTGAGCGGGGAGAAACAGGAGATTTAGACTGGATATAAGGAAAAAGATTTTTACAGTAAGCAGGGTAAGGCGTTGGCACAAGTTGCCCAGAGAAGTAGATGTCCCATCCCTGGAAGCATCTAAGGTCCAACTGGATTGGGCTCTGAGCAGCATGATGGAGCTGTAGGTGTCTCTGTTCATTGCAGGGAATTGGACTAGATGGCTTTTAGGGATCCTTTCCAACTCAAATAATTCTATGAAGGCCATCAATGACACTGAGCACAGTAAAATAGTACCACAGCAGCCACCAAAAATTATCTTCTTGGGGGGCTTGCAGTCTCTAAAAAGTGGCTGAGCCCCAGAGGAACATACCTTGTCTCTTGCGTTTCTGTTTATTCCTTTGTCCAGTAAGAATTTCACAATATCCAGGCTTCCTCCCCGGCATGCCCAGTGCAGGGCAGTAGATTCAAGCTATGGCAGAAAAAAAACCACAAGTAATTTAATTCAGCATAATGCACGAAAAGAAGAAATTTAGCTAATTTGATCAAACTTCTAAATGAATTCAAAATCATCTGTCATGCAATTTAACTTAAAGCAGTTTTCCATGATTGTTGAGCCATTTCAATTAACAGCCTCTGTAATCTAGCCCTCCATCTCTCCAACACCAATTCTCTGCTTGGAGGGCTGCCCCTTCCCTACAGGTCTTGCTCTGCTCACTATTCCTCTGATTTCTTACAGCACTGTGGGCATGGCTGGTTGAGTGAGGGGAACAAGGCTAGTTGATGCCATCTATTTAGCAAACAAAGAGCTGGAAGTGGAGGAGTGAAAAAACAGCTGCAGAACCCTCACGGTTAGTGTTCAGCAGAGAAGATGTCTCTCAGGAGCACAAAGATTTCCTGGTGGAAAATGTATACTTTGCACTGGGCCTTGTGGGGCCCTGCTACCTCCAGTAGCTGCTCACAGCCCGATGTGGTAGCCTGACCTCAGATGTCCTACCCTTCTTAGGGCTTTATGGTTTGTGGCAGCCTGTTGGTGAACATGGTCCTCCCATTCCTGCATTTTACTTCAAAACGTTTTGGCCCAGAAAGACAGACATCCCCTCCTGAAACCTCAGCAGTGTTATTCTGAGGATAAACTTGAAAGATAGGGTAAAGTCTGTCGCTTTTCTTGTGTTTGTTTTACCAGTTACAAAACATTGAGCAAATTTTAAAGTACGTGTTAATGAACATACCATATCTTTCAGTTCAAGCAGGGCTCCAGCTTCCACCAACTTCTTGACCACCTCTAGATGTCCTTCAGAGCATGCCCTGTGCAATGCAGTACGCTTGTACTGTCAATTAAAACAGTGCTAAGTCAGATATCAAATATGGCACAAAGAGGTCTCTTTAAATCTTTTATCTTTGCGTCTCTGGAATGATGGCAAATCCACGCATTATGCTGATTCATTTTCAAGAGCTAATGCTTTTGAGACCTGAAATCTGCTAAATTTTAATAGCATTCTAATAGCAGCGATCTGCCTATCCAGCATTTAAAAAGGTGTGAGGAATATCTGCAGTGTGGCATTAAAATGATGCCTCTTGATTCCTGCATTCAACACACGATGCTGTATTTTGCAAATGCAGCTTATGCATTATGGAGTACAAGGGCCAGCAGCATCACTTTTTTGTGTGTGTATTTCTGCAGACAAATTTCTTATCTGTTTATCTGTAGCATTAGAAGAGCATCCGTTACAGAAAATCAGGGTCTCCTGGTCACCAATATCTCTCTTTGAAATGTAAGGATTCTTTTGAAGTAACGTTACTTAGGAGGATCCCAGCAGCCCTTTATCAATGGAATACATAATACGTTAAAATTCCAGGGTTTGTTTACCCCAACCCACTTCCAGTGCTTTTCTCCTCAAAACTGTGCATACTATAAAACCTACTGGTGAAAGTTAATTTTGTTCTGTAATAAACTTTCTTGTGCAGCAGGCTGCAGAGTAAGAAAAAGAGCATACCTCATCACAGACATTGGGATCTCCTTTGTCTGACAAATATTTTTCAATGACTGGCAACTTATTCTCCAGTGCAGCTCTGAAGAACATGGCTATGTCCACTGGCCCTGTCTAATGGAGAAAAATATACAGGAGGTGAATACAAGTGGCACAAAAGCTAGTTGGTTCTTTCCCAAAGGAGCTTACAGCAGAACTTACAATAACTTCTGGTTCGGGTTCCTTTAAAAGGGGAGCTTTCACTTTCCTGCATTTCTTCTTCTTCTTCAGCTGAATAATTTTTTCAAGGTCCTCCAAGCTTTCGAGTTTTGATTTCTCCTGTAGTTTTTTCATCTTCAACTGAAACAAATGAGGAGAGGCAGCAGTTTGAGCTGGGACTGAACATACCTTCCCTCTAGAGTGGCAGGACAGTGGGTATTACCATTCAGTTGAATCCAGTTCAGACAGAGTTAACTTTGAAATAAGTTTTTGTTTTGATTTGATTTGATTTGTGTTGGGGCTATGGCTAATGGACCATTAGATTAAGTTGCAAAGTGTAAAAGGTACAGAATTTCTTACACAGTTTTTTCATGCATCATTGCACTTTTTCCTAAATGCTTTCTTCAGCCATATGTTGTGGGATATCATGAGATTTTCTGGCCTGTGCAAGGCCAGGAGTCAAAGCAGCCCTGCAGTCCCTTTTGGTCCAACAAGTTAAGACATCTGCAGCTTATGAGGACTGGGAGGCCCCTGTAGGTTTAACTGACTTCCACAAATCACTTTGCCTTCAACCACTTTCATGTGGTAGCCACTGATTTATCTTAATCCTTTTTTATATAATAAAAAAAAAACACGTGTACCCTTAAATGAAGTATGTGATTTATAGCAATTTTAGCATTTCAATCAGTAAGTGCTGCATTTTGATAAACTAGAAAGAATGTTGCCGGTGTCTTTGAAGGGACAATTCGATAAGTATTTAAGTCTTGTTCAAGCCTCCTTTGTTAAAGCATCCCTGCATGAAGTGAGTACAGGGCACTGCTAGCATCAATGACAAGTGTGTTGTCTTTGCTGAAGCATAAGATTTCAGGTATGACGCAGTGTCCTTGGCTTTGGAAGAGTGATTCAAAGTAAAGCACTATCTCATGACAAATTCTATCCTTTAAATGTATTTAAATAATATGTTTGTAAATAAGTTGGTGAGGTACTGACACATGGCATGTTTTTTTTCCAAATGAATTCTCGTTCATGGGATCCGCTTCAGAGCTACTGCCTTCATCAGTCAGCTGCAGGATTCGGCACATCTCTGCGTTTGGTGGGCATTAGACCAACTTCCTTTGGCAGTGACTTCCTGGGGGCTTGTTTATCTGGCCTAGCGTGCATGTATTTCTAACTTAGAAAGAGGCAGAACTTCATGGAGCTCTGAAGAAAGTGTGTAAAGATGATAAAAGCCCAAGTACAAAATCCAAGAGCCTACCTCTGCCTCATGCTTCTGCTTCCCGGGAGCCATATCTACTTGGGTTAGTAGGTGATCAGAGGCTGTTTTTAGGTCATCTTGCTTCTCTAATTTTACAGCAGCTTCATACTCTCCAGTTTTGAAGTCCTCTGGGAGGAAGCTGCCGGTATCTTTATCATCAGTTTTCTTCCCAGTCACCTGTAAAGATAATATGTTATGAGCATCAATTTGATGACCGCAGCAAGCACCCCCTGGGATGATGGATCAGTGTGTGGCAGACTGACTGCAGGCCTCATTCAGCCTGATGTGCAGTATATGTGTGGGTAGCTGGGGCAGGCTTGCTTGCAGGCAGGTCTTCCACTTTCCCAGAGCAACCCCCTGCTGGCATCCTCGGGGTTTGGGTCAGGTTCATGAGGCCACCTTGCTGTAACTCAGTGCTCAACTGGCACTGAGCTGCTGCTGTGCTGACAAAAGCTGTTGAGTTGTGAACAACATCCTTTTTCTTCAGAATTTTCTTACATTTCCTCTCGCCGTGTGTCAGACCTATCAGAAAGCTGTAAAAGGCTCTGCTGGAAGGAGCCAACCTGAGCAGGCACCAGCACCTCATGAGCAAGGGAAATGAGATGCCAGAGTGGGAGGACATGCTTTCCCCTTGGGACCTTACAGTCTAGCTGAAACTGTGCAGTTAAATCAGGATGCTGAGTAATTTCAAGGCTGATCTTATGCACTGCTGTCAGTACCGAAGTCCCCATTTATAGCACTTGGCAAATGAATGTGAGGTAGCTGCTGTGCTGAAGCTGTGTGATGCTGTGCTGCAGCACAGCTCTTCATAGCTTTTGGAAATATTTTGGATGCCTTATTAAGTATGCTCAAAGGGATAACTTGTTAAACTTAGAGGATGATGAACTTTATGTGGGTTAATCACAGAATCACACAGAATCACAGAATTGTAGGGGTTGGAAGGGACCTCCAGAGATCATCGAGTCCAACCCCAACTTTGATGAACTTAGGATGAACTCTGAAGTGGTTCAGTAAATGTATGCTTTCTTGACTAGATTTCTGTTCAATCACCCTTGTAAAGTCGTGTTTGTTATAAATTTTAATACTAGAGAAATTGTTAAGGCCTTGCCAAGAGTTTGGATGGTACTGGCTAGTCAGTGTATGTGAGTTTCATCTTAACTGTGCCATCTGGAGAAAAAAATATTCCTGTGTAATGCTCCAGTGCTTTACTGGATTGCTCCTCTTTCCCCAGTCTGTTGGTCATTGTTAGTCTGAACTCTGCAGTGGAAAGTTCTATTGCTTGAGATCTGGTTTAGATAGGGGCTTTCAAAACTTGTACCATGCACAGCAGTGAAAATAGGAATTGTTAGTAATGCCTGTTGTTGGCTTAAAAGTGGAAAGAGAATAATTTGGTTTCCCTGCATTGCTGTCTTTTCCCTAGTCTCGTACTGGATTAGGATTTTGAAGTTAGTAGCTCTACAAGTATATGTATGTCAGTCAAGATCAAGGGAAAATACACAGCTAAATTTTGGTCATTCTGTACTTCCTGGTGAGTTATGTTCTGATGCAAAATTCAAATGACTGTGTAGTTATACCAGTGGCAAGCCCCCTTCCCTAGCAGAAGTTAGTGGAACTATAGTAGGATAAGGAATTATAACAGATGCAGGTTTTGAGCACTGCTCTGTCACCTCAGTGATCCACAAAGGCTGGTACAATGACAGTCTAGAAAGGAAAGTAATTACGAGTAAATGAAAGAAGCTTGTACCTACCAGCTCTTCTACTTTCATCATCATCATGTTTGCCAGTGTTTGAAGGCTGTACTCCCCTGTGGATGAATCTCCCAATGCTCAGGCTGGCTCTGCTGGGACCACCACACTAGCTTTGCTTATATATCGTTGGGAAAGCTATGCTTGAATGAGATAATCTTCCAACCTTGGAATCCGAGTACGCCTGAAGACTTGCCAGCTGGGAGGTAGGCTCGCGCTCATTCCAGACATGTTAACTAGCCAGATCTAGTGTCGAGACCGGGTGAGGGGCGTCAGGAGGGTGAGGGTGGCCGAGTCCCTCAGTCTGACCACACCGCGTATGTGCATCGGAATGAAATGTGAGCTCATCGTGCCTTTGGCCGTGACCGCATGGCTCAGCAATGCGAGTCATCCTGTGTTCCCAGTGCCCACTGGGACAGCTGTCTGTTGATGTAGCGCTATAGCTTCATCTTTTTTTTTCTTTTTTTTTTCTAACTGACATTCAGATGACTGCAGGGTGCTGGGAAGGGTAAGTGGCTTATGTACAGTACTTGGAGTCATACCTTCCTGATAAGAGGATTGTGACCCCTTAAGTCTTGGAAAGCCATTCTTTTCATTGCTATTTATTCTGGGATGATAAACAGTTTTAGGGGAAAGGACTCTTCTCATCATGATGACTGTCTTCTATATTTGATCGCAGGAATTTTCTGAAAGGATTACTAAACCAAAATGATGTCTCTGGTGCTTTTTAGCCTATGACATGAGAAGTTACAGTCAGTGTAACATGTTGCAACAGCAAACTTTGCATTTTTCTGGGACACTGACAGTGATCGTAAGCAAAATAATGAATTATATCATGTGCCAAAAAAGTAAAACTAATGCTGTTTTCTCAGAGCATATTTTTCATTTGAATGCAAGAGAACAGGTGCACTGTTCAGTTGTTCAGGACTTGTTCAGTTTTGGTGGTTGAGTTACAGAAATAAATGGTTATTGGGTGTGTTTGGGGTACAAGGAGTTATGGAGTACTTTGGAAAAAATAAAGAGGTTTTCTTGTGTCATAAATCAGAACAGCCTGGAAGGAGGAGAATGAATGCCAGCAGAAAGCAATCTTACAACAGGTTCAAGCACTAATTTCAGCAATAAGAGTGTAGATAAACGCCAAGAAAATCAGTTCTGCAGTGCTAAGAGACTCTATCCGGTGGGGCACAAGCAGGACAAGTCACCTGGCTGAAACAAGTCAGTCTCAGGTACTTCCTGTGCAACATGTACATAGAGCTCCACTGCATTAAGATCTAGCTATCTTGGGTGTTGTTTATCTCATTAGCATCATTAGCATGCTATGTTCATGACACTGACCTTTCAAGGTGTCTCTCCTCTGAACTATTTACCAGTAATGTGAGTACATCCAAACTTGCCTTCTAGTGCCCATCATACCTATGCCCTCCCTTTCCCTGAAATGAAGCTGGACATCAGGTGGTTCCCTTACTACTCAGAATATATATGACATTAGAGGATGAGCTCCAGAACTAAAATAGAGTATGTGGCAGCTCAAGAGACTTTTGGAACATTTTTTTCCAAACCGAAGTGGAGCCAGGATATCATTCCCAGAGAGTGGTATGTCCTGAATCACTGCAGGGCCCTTTCTTGCAGCAGCATTGTGCTCCTGCTATGTGTCTCTGTGATCAGAGGCAGCTCTGCTTAGCTTTTTCTTGTCCGTAAATGTGCAGCAACAGATTATCTTGCTCTGTATTATTCTGTGAATCTTCTATGGGAGATCTGCAACCCTAGTAGAATGGCTGAAAAGATCACTTCTTGTTTATTGGTAACAGATCACAGCAGAGAACTGACAGCCTGGTATATAAAACTAGACCAGCAAAACTTATCCAAGACAGTGTAAGCGGGTAGATCTTTCTCTGCAAATGGCCAGTGAATCCAGAGCCCACATGAGCTTAACATCTCAGTGTTCCAAAGGGAAACACTGACCCACTTCTCACATCAAGCTGCCAAAAAAAAATCCAGCCACATGTAACAATTAAAGCATCCAGTCTCTGCTGACTATGGAGAACCAGAAATAAAAGTGAGTCTTCCTTGATAATCCTGAGTTGCTGTGTAAAAACACAAAACAAAAAAAAAACAAAAACAAAAAAGCCCCATACATAAAACTGCTGTAACAAAGGGTTACAATCTAAACTGACCAAATGCAATGCTCGTAAGCTGAATGTCATGTGAACCAAGATAATTATTCTGAGATAGCTGATATGAACCTGTGCATTTTTACTAAGACTCTAGCCCTGTTGCTTATTGCTATTGCTTAATGTTAGAAGGTGAAGTAGCATAATGAGCTTGCAGCCTTGTGCTGGGCTGTAACCACGTAATCCCCTTTCAACAAGTGATTTCTTGCATCTCTGTTAAGGTAGTAATAGCAGATGGTCAGTGGGAGATGTGTAACAGGAATCTGGAAAACACTTGCTGGTCTGCTAACGGATCTGCAATGAGCTGCAAGGTGAAGGCAATTTATATTGCCACAAGAACTTTGCAGAAGAAAACACAAAAAGGCAGCAGGCCCATTCCCAGATATCAAAAGAGGAGTTGTCAGAGCAGTGTAAAGAATGCTTGTAAGTAATTTTTAAAGTTGTTAATAGTAGAGGGAAAGCTTTATGTGTGATACAAACAATATTACACTTCCTGTCAAGTGTATCACCATTGTGTTTTCAGTGTTGTCACTATCCCAGCCAACAGGCACCTCCCAGCCCTCTGCCCTTGGCTCTGCCCTTGCACCCAAGGTGTTGCCTTGTGCGGTGCCTGGCTGTCTCTGGCATCTCCTGCTGCTAGATAGGCAAGGCAGGCAGGCAGCAGGGGCTAGAAAGTGCTTGTGCACTGCAGAGGGCATGAATCCAGCAACCCATGTTCTGTGAGTGTGCAGCCATGGGTATTGCATACCCAAAGATACTCCTAAGGAACAGTAACCCACAGCTTTCTCCTTCAGTGTGCAATGGCTTTTTTCTTTCTCTGAGTGCACATTCATACGTTACACATATTCATACACAATGGAGCACTAACTCATAATATATTGCAGTAACTGTTTTTCTTTCTCTATTTTGACTGTTTGTTTTCCATAAAAGGCAGGAATGTATTTATCTAGCAAATAAACTCTGTGATAATTTATCATCACCATGCAGTTTGGGTATATCGCTCAATCCCCTCACTTTTTCAGCACTCTGGTATATATGTATGTTTGATTAATTTAAATGATCAAGGAATTATTATATCACCTGTTTAAACCAATTTTGAGACTTCTCATAAATGTATCTTTCTTTGGGTAAAATGTTGAAGAGAAACAAACTATCTCCTTAGGAAAACAAACGAGATTTCACCAAGGTACGCAAAGTTTGTTTTAACTACAAAATCAGAGTATAAGAAATTAATAAATTAACAGTGGGATGGGATTATAATTCAGTTTGTTCATATTAGCTGTTAACAAAGCAAAGAAGTTACAGTCTGGGAGGTTGCTGATCTGGGCTTCATAGCGCTCTGGTGAAACCCAAACCAGCAGTGAGTGATTGCATCACTTACTGTAGTGCTTAAAAAAACCCTGCTCAGATGACATTAGGGCTGGGATTTCCACACAATCTGAAAAAATCAGTGATTTATATTTAAAAGCAAGGGATTGGAATGTATCTGAGACCTTGAGCTCTATCACAATTGCACTTGTGCAGTACATGTGAATCTAGCTAGTTCACCAGAATGGTTCTCAGTTAAGCAGCAAAGTGCAGCTTAAGGCACCAGAACAGTTATCTGTCAGAAGGGTTATCTGCTGGCTGCACACTCGGCCTTCAGTCAGCAATGTTGGTCAAGTTCTGTGTATCCAGAACCTGTGCCAATGTTATATTCACGTAACATCTTACTACGTTTTTATGTGCTCAGCTGTGGCAACAGGGTTTGTTTGTGCCAGTATGGAGTTGTAAAAAAGGTTTATGCCATTCATAAATACTGCAGAACAACTTCAATCAGTCAGAAAAGGAAAGCTAGAGGGATGCAGAACAAGTTTTCAGCTATACAACGTGAGAGTACTTTGAAATCCTGGTCATGTTGATAATCCAGCAGGTATCCAGGCTGGCAACTGCTCTGCAGTGAAGCACATTTAGTGCTTTTGACTAGCAATGGAGAATTCAGCTTCACTCCAAAGTGACATTTTCTGCCTTTCCCTCAGTGTTTTATTTTGAATTTTACACTATCTTAAATTAAAGCCTCCCATACTGAATCTTGCTCTATGTTTGCCTGAGACCTTGTAAGTACAGCTGTCCCAAGTATGATACCTTTTTTCCTTTGTAAGAGTAAGGGGATGCTCTAGTTTTGGGTGATGCAAACATCTCTCTGAAATGCTTCAGGAAGATGTGCCAGAGCTCTTTTGAATGCTCTCCAGAGTTTCTACTGTTTTATGTTTGGGCACGACATTCTACTAGCATCTATTTCTCCTTGAATACTTTCAAGTATTGCATCCAAGCACTGCACTTCCTTGTAGCACTGCATTACAGTATGCATTGAAACAATTATCTAACAGAATTCCCAAATGTCTCTCCAGGCAGAATAAACTAGGCTATAGTCATAACATGCTATAGCTGGAAGGACCTTGGGGTATAATCTCTTTCCACACCTCTGCTCCAAACAGGGCTGGAACATAATACAGGTAAGGTCAGCTCCTGAAAGCCTCCAAGGACAGAGATTTCATAACTTCTCTTGTCATCCTGCTCCAATTCCTGAGTATCCCGATAGCAAGTTCTTTTCTTACATACAGTTGAAACATCTCTCATTTCAATTTATGACCATAGTCTCCCTCTCACCTCCTGTAGATGTCTGTAACAAACCTGGCTCTGCCTTCTTCACAAATTCTTCTTATGGTGCTACAATATATCCTTGGACTTTCTCTTCTTCAGGCTGAGCAAGCCCAGCTCCTACAGCCATTTCTTCCACTGTCAGTCCTCCAGCTCCCAACCATCTTGGGACTGATCTTATACCATTGTTTGGACACGTGATGAAAATACTAAACAATGTTGGGCCAGGAACTGATCCTTGTGGGAATCTGCTGGAAATAGTTCCACTCGTTTGCTCTCTCTGCACTGAGACTGACATGCTGCGATCTGTCAGGGAGCCAGCTCTTAGTTCTTCCAATGTGCATCCTTTTAATTCCATATAATGCATGCTTTTTAATCATACCAACCCATGCTATGAGTGAAATGCTTTGGCAAGTCTCTAATAAACTGCAGTAACACACAAACTACTCTCAACAAAACCTGTCATGGTGTGGAAAGAGACTTGTTTAGCAAGGCCTGCTTTGCACCTAACCACATAGATTGGCATTCACTGTATTTAAAGGGGTCCAATTCTTTCTCGATTAAATTTTGCTTAATCCTTTCCCGTGTTTTCCTCTAATCATCATCATTTTCAGCCATTTGGAATAACTTTGGAGCAAAAAAAAAAAAAATTGTGTCAGATGATGGACTTGGAAAAAGCTTTGTGCCCTCTCTAAAGCATCAAAGTATTAAAGGAGTCTGTTATGGCACTTTGGGATGGACTTCTGTATTCCATTTCATTTCAAGGAAAAATGTAGGGAATGCATGAGAGGGGAAGAAAGAGGAGCAACTAATCTAAATTGGTTTCTCTGGGCCTAGAAACTGCAAGGCATTAATCTGCAGGCACTGTTTTTAGTTTGTTGATATTTCAAAAGAGAAAATACCAAATATTTCCCCCACAGCAGTTTTCTCTCAGCAGAGGCATCTTCACACCAGGGCCAGATGGAAAAGGTGAATGTGCTGTAGGCCTTTGTTCCCTAAATTTCACTAAAGGCTGTTAAAGAATGCAAAAAGTCACTTGCCACTGCCAAGCTAGCTCTTGCTGAGCCTGAGCTGGGCCCATACTCTGCCTTTATTTCACACACATCCCACATACAAAACTTCTATCAACTTTGCTTTTTGTGTCTCTTCAGACTCACCCACCTTGTCAGACAACCAAGGGTTCTCACCTGGTGACCGCCTGTGGTGTTCCCATCAGAACAGAAAGAAGAGGTCACTGCATTCTCTGATGCTTTGATCCAGATCACAGCATTGTCTTTTTGCTAAGTGAGTGGTCATTCAATCCTGCTGAGTAATCCTGTGCTTTTATATCACATTATTACAAAGAGAGGAAAGGGCATCACTTCCCCATTCAGCAGCAGGAGTGGGAGAGCTAGAGGAAATCAGAAATCATTCAGACCATTGCCAAGAAACTGCAGCTTGTGCATGTAGCCCAGTTTTAATGAGTTATTTTGTATTTGGATTTTGTTTTTCTAATATCTTTCTCCATTTCTCAGTTTGAAGCAGGAAATGGAAGAGAAATAATGAAACATTTCACATTCACTGGGGTCCTGGACTTCCTGTGTCCAGGAAGTTTAGGAAATCTCAGACTGATGACCAACTTTGCCTGATTTCCAGCCCAAATAGATCTAGGAAATTCTTTTTTCTCACTTCCAGTGTTCTTGAGCCTTATTTTCAAAAGGTTGAACTCATGGTCACAGAGAAACTCATATATTTGCACATTTTATTGGCATAACTATTGAGTTTGTGCCCCTGTACAGATGAATTTGTGATTGTCCTCACAACTTCCTGTTAGGCTTTCCTCATTTCGTGTTGGATCATAGAAGGCAGAGGAATTTCCCCCACCCCTCCTTTGAGGTAGGGACAAAAGATTTCATTTTAAAAATAATTGATATTTGTCACCTCCTCTCAGAAGTCATCACCAGCTGACCCAGAGACCTGCACAGATGGTAAGAATAGTTTTCTTGATGAAACTCAGGCAATCAATCAGCAACTAGAGAAAAATGTTGCTAATTCATTCTGAAAAGAGCCAAAACAAAAAGCCGCATGCTTTTGAAGCTCTACCCAGCAGTTATAATGCTATTGGTATATGCTCCACGTGTTTCACTGCAATGGTCACTTCATTTTAGAGGTTCACTGCTATACGCAGTTTCTGTCCCAGAAGCACAAACAGTGAATTTGTGGTACTAGTGTAGTAAATCCAAGTAAATAGATCCCAAGAATATGCTTCCACTCCCTCAGCTTAATGTCTCAGATTTTATGGAAAATGTTATAGTTGATGCTAATCATGTTGGAAATGGTGCTGCTTCCACAAGGCGTTTTGAAGGAGGAAGAGTACAGCCGTATCAGACATAAAATGTTGATGGCAGGATGAAAACATCTTCTCATTGGAAATGAATGTCTGGTAAAATGAGCTCTCAGAGCATTGCAGTATCACTTACAGGAATACATGTAGCCGACAAGCAGACCTCCAGCCTGTTGAACCAAGTGAATTTAATACAAGTAAAATTTTGGAACTGTCACTGCCGGTTGATTAAGAAGTAAAGTCAACTATTAAACACACTCTGCAAGTGCAGTTAACTTTCTACTTACGATTTCTGCAACCAGGACAAGTGGGAGAAAATAGTAGGTTTTACCTTAAGATGAGAAATGTGTAGATGAATTAGTTCAAGGATGTGAACTCATAAGGCTATAGTACAAGATTTGAGTTTTACTTTGAATGTATTTTTTCAGAAGTGTGGAATAGTCATGTAAAGACACTTCATTTTAGTCATGTAAAGATAGAATTACTAATTGATTGCAGCATTAAAATGCTCAGATTTGCAGCAGTCTTTTCCTTTCTGCGTGAGGCACCTGCAAAAACTGCAGCCCAAGAGTTGCTGAGGAATGTGTATTGGATTACCCACTTTTCTGATCCTGGAAGGGAACAGTCAGAATGCACATTTCCACACAAGGTACAAGTTAACAAAAAAGCAGCCTTCACATTTCAGATAAGATGATGGAAGGATATTCACATTTGTAGCAACTTCTGGATTTACTGCTTAATTTTCCACTGACCTTTCAAAAAACTGCTTTTTTTTTCTTCTGAGCTGTAAACAGTGCATATGTTCATTATATCCTAGGGCAAGAAAAGACTGTGGAAAATAGATGAAACCAAATCCAATTTTGCTTTTCTTTATTACAGAATTATTGGTGTATGCATAAAAATAATGGTTGTGTGTTTATTTGGTAGCTGGTTGTAACAGAAGTAAGACACTGAGAAAGTTGTTTTTATTCCTGAGTGGCCAGAAGTAACTCATAAATAATACTGGAAAGAAAAAACTTAGTATCTCAAGTAAGGGGTTAAAATGTGTTGCTGTTGTTGTTTTTAATTACAGTTGTACATATGAGAATGGCACTTGTTAATCTCTTATCAAAGGGTTCTATTTTTCTTTGATCTAACTATAATTTATTGAGAGCAGTTGCCACAGGCATCTGTAATCCAGCATTAATCCCTGTATGCATTCCATTCTGTTCTGTGCTGGCCTTTTTCCATACACTGTGGTGAATGTATTCTCCCTTTTGTCTGTATGTGCATCTCCCATTTGTCTCCATCGGAGACTCATGTACTCTCATACACACAGATTGTCCCCTTGAGTGCATATTTTCTTTGTATTTTATTTCACGTGTCCATTAATTAATGTGATTCATTGCTACCGAGGGAGTTCTCCCTTGTACATATTAATGGAGCCTTCAGAAGTGAGGAAAAAACAAACATTTTCTTGCTTGTTGTTATCTGAGAACAATAGTAGGGACACATGGTAGCAGCTTTCCCAGAGTGACAGTGTTTCATCCACAGCTGCAGGAGATTCTGCCACCTTTAAATGCCAAGGCAAGTGGGATGGACAGTTCTGAAGCAGTCCCATACTTGTCCTGTACTTGCAGGGAGATGCTGATCATTCTTACATAGAAAAAGAATTTTGCTTGAGTAGACTGCCCCAAAGCCATTGAATTGGCACAGAATTACTCCAGTGGAATGTACATTTCTGAAGAGTATTTTTAATGCACTCAGAGACTAATGTACCCATTTGTTACTAAAAATGAAACTAAGCAGCCATCAGAAATTGCAAGGAACTCAGGTGTCAGCTTGGCATCAGTTAACTTCTAGGTTCTCAGCCTGAGTTCTGTAAATGGCCTCCAAGTTCATAACGTGGTTACAGTTGTGTGGAATCACTCCATGTGGTGTCTCTGGAGATTTTAAGTGTAAGCCTACAGATATGTAACTGAACAGATGAATAGTCAAGAAATTTTATGACTAAGCTAAATTACTGCACCATGTTAATTGAGTAATGATAGCCATAGCCATCCATACGGCCTCCATGTTAGGCATACTGACATGTTGATCTAGACTGTGACCACTCCAGGCTCCTCAGCTCCCCAGGGTGACTTATCATATAAAGATCTGCATGTTGGCTTGGCTTGAAGAAACATCTGATGCAGGAATTTTTTTGCTATTTCACATTTTAACATAGATTCTTTCCAGAGATACAACATAAAGAGAGCCGATAAAGTTTACATAGCACATTCTGAAGACTCCTCACTTCCCCAGTGACAAGTCACTGCTTACCTTTAAGAAGCTCTTTAAAGCTGCTATCACTATATCACAGGTGAACAAGTTTAAAAAAAAAAAAAAAAAAAAAAAAAAAAAGAGGTGTTCAGTAAAAAAAATAACATTCAAACTTCTGTTTCATCTTTAGCACTTTTCTCTCACATGTCTGTTCCTGTTTCTTATCTGTGCTAGAGAGCAGAGGCTCAGTGAGGACCAAGACATGTGACGACACGTGACTCACCTTCACCTGCTTTTCACTCAGGTGGCTTTTCCATGGGAGACAGTTACATGTGGCTTGCATTAGCAGTTTATGAGCCAGAGAAAAACATGTACTCCAAAACCTGCAGAAGACTTCCCATTTTCTTTATGTTAGAAACTGCCTTTCTGGATTTAGAGGCCAAAGACCATCCCATGTATTATGGATTATCAACCCTGTCTTGCTCTTTCAGTGCAGACAGTTTTCTGAGGAAGAAACAGGCCAATGATGAGCATGCTTGGATGATCTTTCTAGTTATAGAAGAGATAGTAGAACTTGAGAAAATAGACTGATGTAGAGGATGGAAGATCCAACTTCATCAGAAATAATCTTTTATTGGAAAATAAGAAGGCGGCAACAATGAAGAGTTTAATGAGTACTTTCTCTTAGGCATGCATTTTCTTTGAAGTGGTTACTTCGGTGAGAATTTCTTAACATAAAACTGGGGACTAATGCAAGTATATTCTATGCTCCATTGACTTTTGATCTGAGAAAAAAAGACACTATTCAACTTTAAATAATCTTATTTACTTACAGGCTGAACTCAAATCTGGACTCATGTTCTTCCCCAGACTGCTGAGGAATAAAATCTATTTTGAGAGGTACCTGAGAAGTAATGGAAAGCCCACTCTGAACACAGGAATTGTTTAGTTTCAGCATTTATCAGGAGTTTTCTATCACAGACCACAAGGTGCATCCTTGTGCAGAAGCAAATAGCAGCCTGACTGGTTTCTTTATGAGCTGATGGTTTCCACTGCCTACTGACAGGCTTTGAAATACAGAGCGCTAATCACTGTGTAAGGACATGCCAATTTCATCTTGACATAAAGCATAAATTGCATAAATTCAGCCTATATAGAGAGTTGATAATGTAAGTGAATTAGCGGAGTATGGATTGTTGAAGCATAAGGAGACTAATGAACTATTAGCCACAGACAGAAATGTTATCCCAGACAAAAAAAAACAAACATTAGTATGCAATCAGTACAGAATGACCAATTGCTGCTAGTAGGGTCTATAATTCTGTACCTGTCAGAATAGTCAAAAAGAGTTTGTTAAACCAAAATGTTCAAACCTAGAATTTTACCTTTGATTTATATTCTTGTACTTTCAGCATTCCATTCAAGCAAATAAGTCAATTTTTTTTAATAATGAACTTATAGTTTTACCTGTTGATTATCTGTACCTCAGGTTATTCTGTTTTTCTCTTTTCAGGTAGTAAGCTATCCAGTACATAACTTTCATGAGTTGAAGGCTATATATACTTAAAGAGTTGTCAGCCCCTTAAGATGCCATAAGTGAGTGTGAAGCCTCCCCCATAATCAGCTCTTGCCTCGAACTGGCTAAAAACCAGCTGACTGAGCTAGTATATCCAAAACAGATATGCTGCTAACAGAAAAAGCCCCTGAGCTATTCTGTTACTACATACGAGCACCATCATTTAAAAACAAATCCCCAAATCATCTGTTAGTCTACACTGATTTTTGATAGCCCAATAACCACAAAATAGGGGCCACCTTCCCAGTAGATTGTGCTGTATCTTTACTGGATTTGACAGTTTGCCCCAGTTCACTTAGGATGACAAATAAACATTTTACCCTCTCCTTGACCAGCACACAGAAAATTTATCTCACTTATGTCCTGACAGTTGTGAGCAGCCAACCAGTGAGGTGGCTCATGAAGAGATATCATACAAGGGAGAACATACTATAGAAGGTATCACTAGGTGCATTAATGACCACAGACATCACCATTTTGAAGTTCACAGCCTGCCTCTGCATCAGAAGGAGGAGAATATTCATCCAAAGGCAACAGAATACAAAAACTCAGCCAGAAGATTTTGCTGACAGGAACAAGATACTAATATCAGTTCTGCTCAGGGAAGAGAGATGAGAGCATCTGGATGAACTTCCTCGATCATCTCTTCCTAGTTTGCAAGAACAGCTAGCTTCTAAATTTTTGTGAGGCTGAATGACTGTTATGATCTCATCAATCTTAGCATGCTTCCTTCCACATTAGGATGGCTTGAGCATGAGGGATGAAAGGGAATAACTGCTAACAGTATCTTCAAAAGGACATGAAGTTTTCGTTAGACATAATAGTCCCAAGGGAGAAAGAGGAATCAAGTAACTGTGAAAAGTACCAGTCAGAAATGGACAAACTTAGCTGCTGTGAGGGGCTGAATGTGGAGCGGGGAACACTCATCCCCACCAGAGCAAGGCAACACCACCTCCACAGCTGTACTCCCATAGGGCCACTAGGACCAGGCAAATTATGTGGGGTCAGAAGCTCATGGGGTTTGGGCTGAGGACTATAACCTCAGCAACTGCTGGCTCTGCCTTCTCTCTGTACATACAGGGAATGGAAACCCTTCACACCACAAACTATTCGCAACTGCAGCTGCTACGTATTCATAACAAATGTCTGATTGCTAAAATTGTGTGCTGTAAGCAGTGTCATCTTTCGTGTCGCATAGGGACAACTATGTATTCTCCTCTGTGGCTGGGATACTGAGCTGTCACTCTGGAGTCATCCAGGCTCCTGGGCCAGGAGCTGCTGTTACCAAGCAGGAAGGTCAGGCCCCTGTGGATGCCTCCTTTTACCCAGGGGCTGGATTCTAACGTTATAGGCATTACCAGACCTTATAGATTATGGATAGCTTCCAGAGCCAGATAGCTGCCCCTGCTGCCTCACTGCATCACAGTCATTTGCAGCCAGAACTGCAAACCACCCAAAAAACCTCCAGAGTGTACAGTGGTCAGAGTGCAGGCTGGTTACAAAGCGATGCATTCCATGCTTCAGGCCTGGTACATTCACGTGTGCTGATCCCTGCACTGCGTGGGATCCAGAGCCCTTGGGACACTTCACTCCAAGCACAAGTGGGTGGTTGCACAGTTGTTCTGATCATGTGTCATGTTCAGGCACATGCTGGATGTCCTGGACTTAATAAAACATTTGGAACCATGTTGCTGCATGCACAGTGACAACTTGGCTGCGATTTCCTGGTGCTTATCAGCCAACTAACTGGGAGGTTTCCTCCTGAAGCAGTAGTCTGTCACACACAGTAACCAAATCTCATTGTCCGTCTTTCATCTTTCTCAAGCTCCAAATCTAGGTTTGATGGTCAGTTTTGAACTCAGAACCAAAGGCTCCTTCAGATGTGAAGGAAGCATCATTTGGTTTCTCAGCTTTGTGGCGTAAAAAATACTGGAGCCCAACTCTACTCCTCTGAGTGGATGGACACACTGCATTATGCAGCATCTAACTTTAAAAGTTTCTGGAAAAATTTTTAAAATGAAGAGAACTCCCACAAGATTTCCTTCTTGTTTACAGGACAAACGCTCCCATAAAATAAATTCAGCAGCCAAGGGGAGTGGTGGGGGAAGCTGAGCAGCACTCATCCTTAATTTGACTAGCAGCCACATCAGATGAAAATGCTCCTAGTGTATATGATGTGTTGTTGTTCCAACTGCGGTCTATGTGTTGATGACCAGATGGACCAGAGCAAGGTTGTGCTGTAGGATCAGTGCGAAGAGGCACAACAAGGTCTGTTATCAGATAAGAGATATCTTCTCCTGAAATGGAGTTTAATTACGACACGTAGAGGATCTGAAGTATGGCTTTCATGCACATGGGAAGGATCCTTCCCCATTGATGATGGTGCTGAATCTGCATTTATGAATGTTCTGAACAGATCATGTTAGGCGGGAATGAAATTCATTCACAATTACATTTCAGAAATCGACACATGATTCAGCATGAGTAGTGCTATACTAAAAATAGAAGAAATGGTGGCTATGGAAACCATACATTACTCTTAGCTATTCCTCTACTATTCCTTTTCTATGTTTCTCTTACAGTCTTTCTAACAGTTCAAGTGAGCTTCTAATCCACAATACCATATTCCAGCATTCTACACTCTTCTAATTAAATCCCTTCTTACCTTACATCATTTATATTCTCCATCTCTCACCTACATATTTGGAACCATTTGAGGAACAGTAAATATGTTCATACCACAACACAAAAGACATACATCCACAGGGCTGCAGCCTGTGGGTAATTCTGATATTACTTTACCAATCATAGTGTTCTCCTTTATGACAGCATGATTTTATGTAATCTATTAACATTCATACCATAGATTCTTAAAGCATTTGGAAACACCTGTACTTGTGGATTATTTTCATAGAACAGTGTAACAGCTTATGAGAATACTGAGATGCTATTGACCATCCAAACACAGCATAAAGATGTTCATCACAGATATTTAGACTCATTACAAACTTTACAAGACACCACTGTCTCCTTTTGTTTTAAATCCCTGGCACCCCCGCACACTGCTAGCAAGCTGTGCTGAACCCACAGGTGTTCCTGCTTAGGATGCCCACCTGCTGCTCTCCTGGCAGGCAGTGAAAAAGAGGAGGGTAGGGGACAGGTGGGTTGTATGGAGTGATCAGCCAGAGAGGAAGTAGCTCTGGGTTTTTATAGTTACAGTAGTAACCTTCTTACATCTGAGCTGAAGTAAGTGCTGTCTTTGTTTTGAGCTCTGGTTGAGGGAGAACTTCATGGGTTGTTTCCTTTGTTATGTGTCTAATGGTCATGTATAACAGTGCCCCAAAGGAGATGTGCTTTGAGGTTATTTCCTGCATGAGCTGAGATGTTTTGTGTTTGTATTTTGTTCTTCAACTTATTGCCTTTCCCCAGTTTGATGGACAGAACAGTTACATAAAAACTTCTATAACTTTAAACCGCTTGCTGTGCTTTTCCCTAAAGTCTACGGTGAGTTTAAATAAATAAGAAGACAGGATGGGTGTGACACTTACAGCTCTAGTAGCAGGAGTAAGAAAAGGGGTGGGATGTGGCTTTAGTTTCAGTGACAGATCACTTGCCTATCTTCTGCAGGAACAGTCCTGTAAGTGGGATGGAAGAAAAGAACCCTACATGCGCTTTTTGATGGATCTGCCTTTCTCTGCTGCAGCCTTCTGTAAAAGGTAAATGTCGAGTGTGCTGTCAGCTGTGGAAGATATGATGACCACAAACCCCAAGCAGATAAGTGCTTGAGCGGGGTGCAGAGGGGCTCTGCTGCTGGCTGCTGTAAGCTGTTCTCTGTCTCTCTGTTTCTGCTGGTGGAGAAGTTACTGAGTGCTGGAGGCAGTAAGTTCCTCTGTTACGTTATGGGAGGGCAGAGGCTGTTACTGAAAAACAACTGCTGATGTTAAACTATGTTTTGGTTGGGAATGCTCTGGTATTTACTTTGGTATTTAGCCTTAGATCTCAAGGAATACTTGAAATTGATTCCAAGTGTGGTAGGTATGAAAAAGCCTGTCTTCTTCATGTGTTTTGTGAACATGACTCTCTACTGGACTCAGAATGCCCTCCTGACACCTCTGCTGCCACTGTCGTTAACAGCAAGTCCAGATCAGAAGTTTAATTTTATTATTGAGATTTAAGTGGAAGAAAGTCTATAGACAGGGCAGGATACTGTCTGCCTTAAATCTGACATAGTACATTGCAGCTTTCTCCTTCCTCTCAAATGTACATCCCACAGCATTTCTAAGCTTGATACGTCCTGTGCCTGGATCCTGTTCTTTATGTCACCTGCAGCAGGTGCTGGGCAACCAAATCATGCTGAACTGCAGTTTTCAGCCAGAGTTTTCCTGTGGCTTTGTGGCCTTGTCTTTATCCTACTAACAACTTCCTGTATGCCTTGCTCCTTATGCAAGCATCTGTCTGCAGCACAGAGGTGCTGCAGAGTAACACACAACAAATCACTTGACTCATGCACACCTTTAGCCTCTGCATTCAGCAATAAGACCTGCATTTGCACATCGGCTTAAAGAGGAATGATTTCCATAGCAACAGTGCGGGTATGTGGGATTGTATGAATGCTGCCTCAGATAGCACATAAAGCACCTTCTTATGAAATAACTGACTGCACAGGCACTGGAAAAACACTCACAATAGACTATGTGGAAGAAGTGTTGTGTAATGGTATTATTTGAAGCAAAAAAACATATTCCTGTTTTGTTTCAGGGATTACTTCAAAAAAAATATATGTATCTTTGCTATAGGGGATGAGGGAGTTTTGCTTTGTTTCTGTCAACTGTTAGTGAATGCAGCTGGTATAAGATCTGATGTGATTGCTTCAGCAGCACAGCGGTGCTTTTCATGAAGATCCAAAGGGGTTACCTGAGGTGGGCACTGAGGCAAAGAAATGACAGCTTGGCCAAGGGGTGGGAAGCAGGCTGTACTGGAAGACTTTAAATGGGAGGCTGCATTGTTATTGCTGGTGGGCAGACAGGGAGGGAATGCTCTAGTGCATGGGGCTGCTGAGAAACAAGATAGGAAGTACATAAAGGAGAAAGTACTTGGGGTTTTATTTACATGCACATGCCTTTTTCGCTTGTTGGGATTGTCCTGCTGTTTTCTATAATTATTTTTGCTGTTTCACTGCTTTGCTTTACATAGCCCTGTGTTCACAGTCCAGCCGGGTGGCTGGGCACCTTTGCCATGCTTCTGAGGGGAAGAAGGGAGAAGTGCTCCTTGTGTTCTGCAGATCCAAGTGTGGTAGAACCTCAGCAGGGTAGGTTCTGCCTGCTCCTCATGAAGCTCCAGCAGCTGTGTCCCAGGGCAGGCAGCCTGCCAGCAGTGGTTTCCTGGATACGTGTCGCTGCAGCTCGTTATAGGGAGGATGAATAAGAGTAACTGTGCTGATTTCATCATTTCCTTCACCTCCTTCATTTCCTTCACATCCTGCACCTTCAAAGAAAGCAATTTGGGATGGGGAAAACTGTATGTTTCAGATACTTGGTTTAACGTGTAGACTGTCATAAATGTTAATAAATGTAACTTTTAGAAATCATGAATCCCATGTTGGAGCCAGATGATACAGGAGGTCTCTCTGCACAGGCTGTGGAATTTCTGTACTTTCCACAAGCACATCTGGGTAGGCTTGGACATCCCATCTTTCTAGATTTTTTTTATTTTTTATTTTTTTTTCAAATTTTATTAATCGATTGCTTGTTCTGACAGAACTTATTCACTTAAACTTCCATGTGTGCATGCCAATTTGGCAGCAACAGTGAGATTTAAGAGCATCTTGCTTGGGGGAGGGGGGAGGGGTAAAGAGTGACATGCTAATTTCTAAGTGTTTTGTTCTTGAATAGTAAAGGCATGTGACAGCCATAGCTGGCTGTGGGCTCTGTGTGTGGAGATTTGTCTGCAAAGCAGTGGCTGAAGAACAACCTGGGCACTCTTTGCAATCCCACTTTGAGAAGGCATGTTCTCTAGCCCTAGTTCTCTTGCTAGAGAGAGATCCTAGAGCTGTGTCTTCACTTAGAAGAAAAGCAGGGCACTCAAAAGTAGATGTAGGATTTCTCCATGCAGTATTGAGGAAGGCAAACAGTGAATGCTGAGATCAGTGATGGTAGGATTTTCCACCTCAACTACCATTCAGTTTATACCTTGGGAGCAAAGAGCTATTTTCTTTTAATGGATATAATGCACCCCCAGCTTATGCTGTAAGAGGATAAAGCAATCTCAACATGACCTTGGCAGGTTTGCATATACCCTAGGGTGAGAGAGTCTAGACTTCATATCTACCCTGAACATCTTCATGCATAACTACGTACCCTGAATGCTGGCATGTGAGGAGCACAGCTCTGGGGGCACCTTAGTGCCACCTGCAAGTGTGGTACGGCTGAATCACCTCTCAGTAATGCAGGCTGCCTTTGTCTGGAATTAGGTTATTGTCTTGCAAGTGTGAGTTTGTATGACTTGAAGTAAAAAGGCAAAAGATGAGGCAGAATAGTACATGTGCTTGTGCAAGCACTGCCCTGAGGAAGGCAAAGTTCCTGAGATACTCCAATTTCTCTGTTTATCCAGAGGCCGTACCTGGCAGTGGGTACCAATCCAGAATCACCACAAATGTATGACCAAGAAGGCTAAAGACTGGTAGCAAGGACAAACGGACCAAGTGCCTCGCCACTCTTCTGTTTTTAGATGTAGATGGACCAAGGGACCAAACTGGATGTGTTTGAGATATGCTGGTCTGGTGCTTCCATAATGGGAAGGGCTATGTCTCCCACAGAGGAGTTATGGGGAAGAAGTGGTGCATGTGATAGGTAACAGATGTACTGACTAATCTAGTTGGAGTTCACTGTGAATAGTATCTAAAAAATCTGATGCTTGGTGGTTGTCTTCCCAACCCCCAGGGGAAACTGGATTCTTCAAGAACTTCAGAAATCTATCCTCAGCTTTGAAGAAACTTTAGCTTTCCTTTGTGATAGTGCTCACTCAGCTTTGGCTGTGGGCCAGGGAATCTGCAGGCTCATGCTTGAATCCAAATAGTATTGCCTGGTAGTTTAATTTTCTGCCACTGCAGGCCTGCAGATAGCTGTTTGGATCCAGTCATCTGCAGGAAAATGCCTTAAAGAGTATCTTTGAAGAGCTAAGCTGGTACCCTGTGGCGCTGCCGTTTGACATGAAAGAATTGCACCAATGGCTTTGGGGGGCAGTTTGACTTGAAAACTCTTGGCAAGTGAGAACTGTATTATTAGCTCAGTGAGTGGAGAAGATGCTGAAGGCTGAGGAGTTGAGGGAATTTCTAGCAGCAGTGCTCAACATGCTCAGGCCTCCCAGCAGGCTGGGCCTGCTGGTCTTGGCACCCCAGGAGCAAAAACTCAAGGCCTGTTCCTTCTGGACTGAGGACCCCATGTCTCTGCCAGCAGAGAAGAGGGAAAGGAGCTCCTAGAACAGCCACTGGAGAACTGCTCAGGTTCTACCAAGGCTCTGCTGTGCAATGGTAGAATACTTGTTTGGTTAGCAGCCTTGAGGATGTGAAGCAGTTCAGCCTTGCAATTTGTTAAAACAACAGTCTTCTTGTGAACAGAGCCTGAAGTACTGCATAGCAAGTGAGGCCTCTGCAAGGATGGGAGTGATCCTCTCGCTGCACCCACAGTTAACATTGCTAATGCTTCTGCAGCATCTCGTTACTTACAGGCACAAAACCCCCAGTAGTTTTCCTATTTGTTTCAGGCATTAGAGGGATGTGGTATCACTTCTAATAAGAGAAGATGCTGCAACCGTGTTTTGTTCTCAAGGAGTCTGGCTGCTTTTTGTAACAGTGCACAGTTCAATACTGCATATGCAGCAGGCACTGCCCTGCACTTTACAAAGGGCAGCTCTGCTCAGAACAGCCACTCCCCACTTACTCTTGAGCTCCAAAAGGTACTGGGCTGTTATCAGGGCTGCAGGCAGCACTCTGGTCAGTTTGGGCACTGTCATGCATGGATGCGCTTCTGCTGTAGTGCTCACCCACTTGTGTGCACCCATGCTCTATCCTATGGTGCTGGAGATGCTGCTAGCACTGCTTTATCTTTGCCATAGAGCAGTTGTGTTTGTAGCCAACACAGAATTGGGATTTTTGACTGTTTCTTACAGTTAAGCTATCTCTATCCTGTGGAGTTGTTGCTCAAGTCTCCCATGGTCAGTAGGTGCACTTCAACATGCAGATTTGTGAAGGAGGTTAATCTTCCCTGTCTCCAAGATGTTGAAACAATTCTTCCACAAACTCACAAACACTCTCACAAAAAAAGAGAACAATGTAACTTTTGACAAAACAAATTCCAAGAATGTATCTTTGTGCTTAAATGCAAGTATAGCAGTATGCATGTTCTTAGGGGGAAAAATCTACCAAAACAAATCATTCTCCTGAACAAGGAGGTAAGAACACTCAGCGTATGTGACTGTTAAATGTGCTTTCTGATGCTGGACTGGGAGGCACTCAGCTGGTAAGCTGGTGCAGGAACCTAGACAGAATAGAAGTGAAGAGATTTCAATGGATCAACGTGCTTTGGTTATCAGAGCACTAAGCAGTCTGCTTCAGTCCGTATATTCAGTAAAAAGAGAACATAACAGTTGATCCAGTCTGTAATTCTCAGAAGTTAAATGAGGTTCCTTAGGGGTGTCTTGATCTTCTTGGATGGATGTGGAGAGTATCTTTATCAAGGATATAAGCTTCAAGCTTATGCTTGGATCTGCTCCAATGCTCTTTATCAGGCACAACTCCAAGCGTTACATTAGGGCGAGCAGTATGTTTGTTGTTTCCTGAAAGAAAGCACTCATTCATGCTTTTTTATTTTTAATTTTATTTTTTTTAGTGTGGCAAAATTTAGAGGAAAAAAAAGTAGAAAACATCACCTGGGAAAACTATTGTGAACAAGTGTCTAAAATGGGGGTGAGAAAAATGGGCGCACGAGGTGTCAGGGAAATGGACTTGCTATTCATGATGCAAGACAGAGGAATTTAGATTCCCCCAGTTTGTTTCAAGACCTGGTGGTTCATCATCTTGTTCATCAAGGGTGAGTCATTTCAAACAGTGAACAACTGGCTATGAAAAGATAGAAAAATTGGAAAATGCTTACCTTAGTCTTCATAATTGACCTGAAGCAGTTGATCAACTTCTTCCTTCTGCTCTCTGATTTCATGATTTTACAGGGTTTTGAGCAAAAAAACCTGTAAACCCTGTAACCTAGAGTAAACCAAATGTAATGGGTAGAGGAAACACAGGCAGTGGCACTGCCTGGATGGGAGAGAAATGATAAATGTTTGAACGTGTGATGGCCATCTCGCAAAATATTAGTGGGGAAATTGTGAATTTTTAAATGGAACTATTGAAATTAATTTGATAAAACCATAAGCAACTGCTTTCCTTGCTGATGTCTGTCTGGGAACAGGACTCCCTGGGATGTTTTTCATCATTTTTCTAGATCTAGGCTTTTAGAGTTTAGAGATTACTGTGATTTGTGGTATGGAAGAGATTGTTAACTTGTTTCAAAACACTTATTCTAGAATTTCTTGCATCAGACAGTACCAGATGTCTCATAACAAAGCAAGGTTACACATTTATATTGGACTCTTCCAAGGAATTCAGTGAAGTTTTATTGTTGCTAAATGTATAGGAGCCATCATCAGGCTTCAACTGTGAAACACTAGGGGGATTATCACCCTCCTCTGACTGCAGCAGTAATTGTTCGTAGCTTTCTATTAAAGCTCCCCTGTTATTATCATGTGAATAAGGTATGGTATTAAAATTCTGACAGTGATAATGAAAACAACTTGTAGCTCTTGTCCCCAGCTGTTGGCTACTGAGTAATACAGGATAAAATTTCTTGCTGCTGACCTTTACAAGGTGCTTCAGGTTCAATCCCAGTATTGCCAACTGCAGTAAAAGCCAGTACTGTTTGTTTTCAGGTCAGGCAGAAAGTCCATTTTATGGTAATGATATGAAGGTACCAAAATACCTAATTCAAGGTAGACAGATACTTGGCAGCTGCTTTTAATCTGTAATGGAGTCCTATCAGGTCATAGGACTCTCACAGAAATACAGCAGTAGGCTGCTCTTATCCTGTTTTGATCATCTTTTTATTTTAAGACAGTTTTATCATTCATATAAACAAGTAAGTCTTACTTCTTGGCTTTTCCTACTATTTCCTTTGCTTGTTTATTTCTTTCATATTAGAGAGAAGGTGCTGGAATTTCCCTTCTTCTATTCCAAATATTTTTCATTTTCTACTTTCATTTTAAAATAATCCTGAGGCTAAGCCCGCTCTGAAGGTTCTAGTTTTTAAATTTCCAATAGCTCTAAGTTCCCCCAATGTGAGCTTATTCTCTTTGTCTCCATTACTCACAATTTTGAGTTTGCTATTGCACAGGTGGCAGTTTCCTTTTGTTCACTTTCCATCTTCCCCTTTGCCTACAGTGTATTTCATATAGCACCCAGCCAGCTCTTCATCCCTCTTTGATCATTGCTAAATCTCAGAGCCTTAACGTTACTATCTTTCCACCTCCATTTACTTCAGAAGCTTAAATCCAAATCACAACCTAATCTAACCTACCTTTTTTACCTAAAAAACAAAGAATCATATACTTTTCCCTTCCTGTAGCCCTTCAGACCTTAAATATCCTCTGGGGTTGTACTTCTCTCCTCGTTACTCTTGTTTTCATGCTGTTCTGAATTTTCTTCGAACTTGTTCCTGTTGCTGTGCAGGACCCCCAAAGCCATTCAGATGTCCCCTGCAGGAGCAAGCTGTGCTGCTGCAGAATGCCTTCTGGAAAGCCTCCTGTGTGCCTTGACCTGAATTCCCATGGGAAAAAAGAAAAGAGGAAAAAAAAAAAATAAAAGAAAAAAGAAATTTCATCTCTTTATGGACAATTGTTCTTCATTTCTCACTTAAATACAGAAACGCAGTGGCAAGTATCTGCTGATGATAACTTTTTTTTTTCCTGTCTAAAAGAAACAAATTCATAGCTCTTGTACAAATAGGATGTGGTGAACATCTTATGCTATGTGGTGTGCCACGTGATCTCTTGAGTCTCTGGATTATTCCAGGATATAAACTTTATGTCTATATATCAAGAAGTTTCCTCTGTTCTTCCAGTCTTCAGAGCTTTATATAACATAATACCTTTTTTCCATAAAACTCTATTAACCTTATTCTGAGTTTCTATTTCTGAATTGCATATTTGACTTGTCATGTGCAGAGGCTTGCTCAGGGAGCTCTTGGTTGGCACTTGTTAAATACGTTTGCAGATTAAATCCTAAATCCTGTTTTAGAAGAACATATTCATGTAGCCAGAGGCCATATGAATACCTAGATTAATGCTCATGAGGGTAAATAGCTTCTAATAGCTTTGTCTTTCTTGTTGTGCAAACTACAGTTGCCTTTCTACCAAGGGAAAGTACTGCAATAAACATAAAATACTAAAATATCCACAATTGGAAGTACTTCTATCAACTAAAATTAGCTCTGTAGACGTGAGACAAAAATGTGAAGCATTTTAATATCACTTACGTATGATTGTTGGCATCTGTTCTTTAAAGTTGATATAAGATCCCAGCAAGTGCACAAGTGCAGGAAGTAGCTTTGTCTGCAGAGCCATGCTTGCTTATCTGCCCGGTGGTGCACTCAGGGATCTATTCCTAGGGGGGGAACAGAGTTGATCCCAACTGAGGACGTTACACGGACTCAGCCCTGAATCTGAAAGGAGACTCTATTTTGTCTTGAGCCCTGCCTCTATTAGAACCCTGAGCAGAAAGATAATGAGCGATGAGCATCCTAAGTGGAACATTTGCTTTACAAATTCATAGACATGGGTGGGCAAGAACTGAGTATAGTGGGAAATTAAAAGAAGATGGAGACACTTAAAATAAAACTTTTGACTTAGTCCTGAAAGTAGAATACATCTTCTGCTACAGCTGCACCCACCTGTCTATCTTAATCTTTATCATATGCACCGGTGGAGAAGAAGGAACATAAACTAAGAAACTACCTCAAATGCATATTTTGCCAGACTAAATAAATTGTATAAATTTGGCTGTATGTGATGTCTTCCTGGGCCCTGCTTCCCCGTAAATGCTTTTCCCTCTGCTATCTGTCCTTGCACTGCTGTGTTCCCCATTAACATCTCCATGACAAGTCCCAGGCTGTTGAATTTGCTCTCACTTGAACCTTCCATACCTGATGACCATGCTTACTGTCACCCAGGAATAATGCTCAGATCACAGCTGGGTAAATCCCTTATGCTGCCCTTCCAAAACATTTAGTGTCCCCCAGTGGTGTCTTTGTATGTGCTTCTGTTCCATTCTGTCTCTGTGCTACTAGACTTTCTCATGCTCTGCTTTGAACTTCTTGTTGAGCAGCTCAAAGTAACAAGGTAGATCTCAAGCTTACAAACAAGTCAGGCGCTGTGTACCAGTGGGCAGCTGTGGAAGTGCAGGTGGGACATCCTACATGAGGCACGACAGCTCACTACAGCCCCTTGCCATAAATCAATCAGCTCCAGCTGGATAGGGAAACTCCACCGAACTCCCAGCACTGATTCTCTAAGAATAACATGGCTTTAAATTTATTTCAGAGTACATCATGGCACTGTCAGCTTGTGTTGATACCTCCCTGAAACTGAAAGAAAGGTGCAAATTGGCTTTTGTGAACGGTCTTAAGCTCACTGCTACTTATTCATTTACGTATTGCTCTTGTTTTTCTGCGGCTATCCTAGCACCTATACTTAATACCAGTGATATACTGAAACAGTATTTCAGAATCTGGGTAGAAAGCAAATACTGAAAATGAAATGATAAGTAGTTTCCTGCTGAAAGATAACGTTAAGTGTTGCTTGTTTTGTGGCAACTGGAAAGTCACTGGTTGGTAGTGTCCAATATAAAATACAACTTGTATTGTCATGTCATGTGTATTTTTTTTTTTTTATGTTTGAGATGGGAGAGGAGAAAAGAGCAACTCTAATTGATTCACAGAATCACAGAACTTCCCAAGCTGGTGGGGACCCATAAAGATTGAGTTCAACTCATGGCAGATATAACTCTCCTCCTCTGCTCTCATCCCAGCACCAGCTGATACAGCTGAGAATACAGAAAGAGGCTCATGGGTCGCAAGTATGTTCCAAGCGATGGGGAGAAGGTATAAGCAGGAAATTTCAGCAGTGGTTGCTTTGGTTTTCTCTGAGATTTGCAAGCTTTTTTCCCCATTTTTTTTTTTTTAAACCAAATTTCTTCCATGCAGTTCAGTACTTGAAGCACAGGTAAATATTTTATGAGTGGTACAAGTAGAAACAGAAGAGGTAGCCACTGGAAGACTTTGGTTTCTTTGTCTGAAAATTGTCATGCAGACACTAACTTAGATTCTGTTGGACCAATAGCCAAAAGTATGATTTTCTTCAGCAGTAATCAATACCTATGTTTACTGCTTACACAAAGAACATGAAGCAAGAATACTTGAAAGATACAGAAGCAGCAATAAAATTACCGGTTTAACAGTTGTCCCACCTATGTCAAATAATTGAGTTTTCTTCAGATCCTTGCTAGCCTTGCAATTCGAGGTGGGAAAAGTATCTGAATCAACTGTCAAAAAGTATCTTCATTGTTTTTGAAAATCAATAATTTCCACTAATCTCACCTTAATTTGCTTTTAAATACCCTCAGTGATGTATGATAGTAACAACACCACTTACTCTCAATGACTGAGATTTCTCTGGGTTTCCAACTTTGTTTTCTATGTCAGGCAGCTTTTCCTGTTCCAAAACTACGTTTTAATAAAATTCTTGTCTTCACACTTGCACGAGTGTATGGCTTTTACAAACAGACTTCAGTAAGTTGAGAAGGTGAAAATTCAGACAGAACAGTAACTTTAGGAAATATTAAATTAGCATGTCAGCTCTGAAGGGAGGGTATTCTAATGAAATGGGATTTCATAAAATTCCTTTATAGGTTTTATTTGTGCCGGTAAAACTTGAGTTGTGGAGAAAAGGTATCCCCGTTTCGTCCAATTACAGAGAAATTACATCTTTGAGAAGTGCCAGCTCTACTTGGAAAGCTCTCCTGTTGTTGATAAACAATTACCCAAACACATTTACCCTTTTTTTTTTAGTTATACAGATGTTAATAACAATGAAGGAATGCTTGGACTTGTGAAGGTCCTTGCAGCTGAAATACGTTTTGCACCTTGGATAACTGAAATTCACATTCTTAAACTGTGCATTGAGGATTTTCCCATAAGTTGGTGTTATTTCTCCTATAATTGAGCCTTGGAGCCATTCCTCTTTGAGCACCAACAAGAATTTCCTCCAAGCTCTGCAAGCTAAGGTAATAGGTTGCAATTAGATCTGCCTAAATAATTTGGGGTTTTGGGATCATTAGATGGAAAAAAAAAAAAAAGTTGGGTTGACTCAAAGTGAAATTCTCTTGATTTGTCAGTTAAAAATAATAATAATAATGATTTCCTTGTAAGTTAGCAACTTCCAAAACAAATGGGAACTAAATGTCAAAATATTTGCCTTCCATTTTTTTTCCTTCTTGTCCATCATTATGCCCCATTGGAGTCCAATAGTGGATGTTTTCATCCTGTGGCACAGCCTCAGTCCCCAGTTTGTATCTTGTGACCCTGTAATAGTCTCAGCCCCTTCTCCCTCTGTGTTCTGTAAAGCACTCTTCTCAAAGAGAAGGACAACATAAGTGTGAACGTTCATGTGTATGTAGATTTTTGTGGTGGAAATTGTTGTTTGCTTTAATCAGAGCTGGCTTTTATTTGAAAGAAAGGCTTTGTATATTCATTGGTATTGCTGCCAAAGTTGTAGAATGAATGATTCAATAATTTTTCTTCTTGTATTCTGATAATAACTGTGAAACAAGATAATGTGAGAAAACTACAGGCTTCCTTCCATGCTTAATTGTATATGTGGAGTATCTGACTTAATGAATTCATTAAAATATTTAATTTTTCGCTTTGCCTTTTCAGAAAGAGAGTTAAAATCAGAGAACTTTGGTGAGGAATTCTATGAATTACATTATCACATCAAAATACATTAGCACTTATAAAAATATGGGTAAAGCAGAAAGAGAGTTTCTTGAATTGACTTTGTTGTATAAATCCCCGAAGTAGAAGTGCTGCTTGTTGGTTTCCTGTTCAGATTTTTCTCAAAGTCTTAAAATGCACTTCATATTTCATGGTATCCCCTTTAGCAGAAGCTTACCATTGGTGTTAGGGAGGATGAATTCTCGGTTCCCTAAAGAACAGCTGCAAAACATCCTGAGTATCTCAGAAAGCAACCCTTAACTTCGCTGTTCTGGTAACTTAAAGCCTGATGTGTGTCATCAGCTCGTAGTTTACTGCACACAGTACATCCAGTTGCACTGATCACACACAGAATCACAGAATCACAAGGTTGGAAACGACCTGCAAGATCATCCAGTCCAACCACCCTCCCATTCCTATCAGTGCCACAAGCTGCTAAACTATCTCTCATAGCTCCTCATCCAGGCGCCTCTTGAACACTGCCAGGGATGGTGACTCCACCACCTCCCTGGGCAGCCATTCCAGTGCCTGACCACCCTTTGAGAGAAAAAGTTTCTCCTAATATCCAACCTAAACCTCCTCTGGTATAACTTCTTGCCATTTCCTCGGGTCCTACTATTTGCCTGGGAGAAGAGGCCAGACCCTTTTGCACCACAACCTCCCTTCAGGAAGTTGTAGAGTTCAGTGAGGTCTCCCCTGAGCCTCCTCTTCTCCAGACTGAACAATTCCAGCTCCCTCAGCCGCTCCTCGTAAGACTTGTGCTCCAGACCCCTCACCAGTTTCGTTGCCCTTCTCTGGACACGCCCCAGGGCCTCAATGTCTTTCTTGTAGTGAGGGGCCCAAAACTGAACACAGTACTCAAGGTGCGGCCTCACCAGTGCTGAGTACAGGGGGATGATCACCTCCCTGCTCCTGCTGGCCACACTATTTCTAATGCAGGCCAGGATGCCGTTGGCCTTCTTGGCCACCTGGGCACACTGTCGGCTCATGTTCAGCCGAGCATCAACCAACACCCCCAGGTCCCTTTCCTCTTCACAATCATCCAACCACTCATCCCCAAGCCTGTAACGCTGCATGGGGTTGTTGTGGCCAAAGTGCAGAAACTGACACTTGGCCTTGTTAAACCTCATCCCATTCATCTCAGCCCAGTGATCCAGCTTATCTAGATCCCCTCTGCAGGGCCTCCCTGCCCTCAGGCAGATCGACAAACCTCCCAACTTGGTGTCATCTGCAAACTTACTCAGGGTACACTCAATCCCTTCATCTAAGTCATCAATGAAGACATTAAACAGGATGGGCCCCAGTACTGACCCCTGGGGGACACCACTTGAAACGGGTCTCCAGCTGGACTTCACTCCATTGACCACCACCCGTTGAGCACGGCCCTCCAGCCAGTTCCTTATCCAACGGAGGGTAAAACTGTCCAAGCCATGGGCAGCCAGTTTCTACAGAAGGATACTGTGTGAGACCATGTCAAAGGCTTTGCTGAAGTCTAGGTAGACTACATCAACTGCCTTTCCTTCATCTACCAGTTTGGTCACCCAGTCGTAGAAGGAGATGAGGTTGGTCAAACACGACCTGCCTTTCATGAACCCGTGCTGGCTGGGCCTGATCCCGTGGACAAGCTGTGTGATCTCTCCCAGGAGTATTTGTTCCATGACCTTCCCTGGCACTGATGTCAGGCTGACAGGCCTGTAGTTCCCCGGATCCTCCTTACGGCCCTTCTTGTAGATGGGAGTCACATCAGCAAGCCTCCAATCCTCTGGAACCTCTCCAGTCAACCAGGAGCGCTGGTAGATAGCCGAGAGCGGCTTAGCGATCACCCCCGCCAACTCCCTCGGCACCCTAGGATGAAGCCCATCCAGTCCCATGGACTTGTGACTGTCCAGATGGAGGAGGGGCTCTCTAACTGCCTCCACCTCCACACTGGAGGTGCTATCTCCTGTCTTCCTGGCAACCTGTTCTGCATCATATGTTCCTTATCAAACTCAAAACACAGCTTCTTCCCTCAGCTTTGGTCTTATCTCCTTTGCTCATTCAGCTTGAAGGCACCTGAAGTGCAAGTTCATTGAGTTCTTTGCCACTAAGGAGTGATACAAGAAAGGTCCTTTGGAAACAAGTCTGTAATAACATCCCGCAAGGCATGAGGTCTGGACACTGTCCTGCTCAGCAGACCTGTTCTCATGTCTCTGGCTGTGGAAGAAAAAGCAGAAATCCTGAAGGACCTGTAGAACATGTCCTCCCCAACTTAACCATTAGTGTGCTAATGCTAAACGGAGATACATTAACGTTGCCAACCAACCACATCAGGATTTATTTAATTTGTGGCCTAGCTTTGGTAACATAATTAAAACGCACTATCCTCATTAGAAGAAAGGAAAGGTTTGTTGTACAAAAGATTAGATTATTTATTAGATTATTAGATTATTTATACCTTCAATGTCAAGAGCTTTAGAAATCAAACCAATAAGGATGTATAATTCGTGAAAGCTTGTTTTCCTTTAACATGTAGTTACTAATCCAGAAAACAGCCACAAAATGGATTGCAATTTACCTTTGAGGAGGTTGTAGCTTCTCTTTTGTGGATTAAAGAAATTAAGTGGGCCTCATCAACTAAAAAAGCAGAAAAAATCACAGGGAAGAATCTAAACCACTTTCTCCACAAAATAGGAAAAATTATATTGCACTCCTTTCAGCCCAGTTGATTATATACTTATTGGTACTTTACTCATTGCCATTCTTCCTGAAAATCCATGACTGTTTATCCCATGTGGTCTCTAAAAAAGCAACTGCATAGTTTTATTGAAGTGATAATTTCTGTATCCTTGGTCTGTCAATTGCCAGTTCTTCTGGGATGTGAAATGCACAAACCCCCAGCTATCTAGTATATTCCTACCACAGTGATCAAACACAGCCTTAACAGTCCATACAGTGTGGGCTGTTTATTCTATTTAGCAAAGAATAATAAGAATTAAGAAAAACACATAGTTGAGATATATCATAAGATATATCACTATTACCTTAGACTGTTTCCTATTTAGAAAGTGCAAGATTTCTGTCTTGATTTTAATTGCATTATTAAAATTTGACTCTGCTATTGAGTTTTATGGCAGCTCAATCTGACAAGGTAAACAGAGAGACAGTGTCCAGTGATCAGAGACATAAATCAGATGGAAGGTGCCTATTCAGTCGTGTAACTCCATAGCAGTTCTGTCTTCTGGGAATGAAGTGAAGGAGTCCTAGTGATGCCAAAAGTAACTAGTGATATATTATCTGATGACCAAAAGAAGACAGAAGCAGCTCTGGGCCAAATCTAGTGCTTTAAGGCAATTGATTTATGTCAGCCTACATTAGAGAATTTAATCCTTTATGCTTGGATGACATCACATTGTAAAAGCATTTCCAGATGAAAACTCTTTTCCTTTCTTCCTCACCCACACTTAAACTGTCAAAAAAGAAGGGAATATCAATGTTACCTAGCAAGTTCCTTATGGTTCCATTTTTTTTAATCTTCAGAATTCAAGGTATGTACAAACTGTGTTTTCACTGGCCCTGAGATGTGCAATTCTAGCACTTGCTAACGCCTTGGTCTCTCTAGAGAACATGCTTCAGCTGTCATACCCCTGCTCAGTTCCTCCTGGCCAGTGCTGCAAAAAAAACTCCTTGGGATTGTGCTGCTCATTGATTTTGGGAACTCCTTAAATCACTAGCAAAAACAAGACAATGAAACATTAACCTTATCAGATGCACACTGTATGCTTAGAGCTTCCCAAATCTGAGCATTTCTGAACATCCATGTGGAGACCTATGGGTGCTGGATTCAGGTCAGAGCATCTGACCTAGGCTGTGAGTCACGGAGGGCAACTGACAGGGTTTTCTCAGGGACAGGAAAAGAAAAGATAATGCAGTGGAGAAAAGATGTCTGAGAATTATTACAGATGCAGTTAGTGAATTGTTAAGTGCAAAGTGGCTCTCTTGTTGCCCTGAACTCTAAGAAGGAGAAGCTTTCTCTTGTTGATTTGCTCAGTGTATGTCCTAGTTATGCATGCAGTGTACTAGAGTTGGGATTCGAGCCAGCATTTGGTAGTTCCAGAAATCAAAGGCTTAACACTTTGACTCATTTGCAAGTGCCTTATAATGACATTTGAGAATTTCTCTTTAGTCTGATATGCTCTCACAAGGAGTTCTGTAGACCACTCGTATTAGGGCAGCAGAAATGACAGATGAGCCAAAAGAAGAGCCTCATTCAGTCTCTTCTTTTGAACCTGGAGTAGCACAGTCTGACTTGACTGCCTGTGCTCTCCAGAAAGTAATTACAGCTTTATTTCCACTACAAGTCTGAGTGAAAATTTGTTTCCTACTCAACACAGTAATGGTGAAAATCTTCTTAGGCAATACTGATCAGTGAGTTCAGCACTTCCTGGCTTCTATAAGAAATGAGGGGATGAGAACATGGTTTCTCCCTCTTCTGTTTTCATATTTCAGGAAGGTTAACTGCACTACAGAAGCTGGCAGAAAGCCCTGGTGGAGCTAGTGAAGATGGGAGATGTGTTCAGTAAGTTGAAAGCAATAGAACCAAGTGTGCTTCAAGGCTCTGTGTGATCCTTCAAACTGCATGGACTCGACACTGATATGGTGTTCTCCACAATGGCCTTATTTTGAAGCCTTTTTTAAAGTATTAAAATAAATTTGAGATACATCTCAGATGCTTTTTTTGAAAAGTGTTTGATATTGGCCTAACTCCCACTGTAGTCATCAGGAGCTTCAAGTCACAGAATGGCCACCAACAAGCTCACCTGCATGACCAGCTGTGGTGAGGAAGAGCAGTCATACTGGGGAGCGAGGTGGTGGTGCCAACACTTCATCTCTCCAGTGCTTCAGTCACCTCTGCTCAAGAGAGGGTATCTCCTTCCCAGCGGAAAATGATCTGAGATATTTGGAGAGTGAATGGCTTTGTGAAAAAATGACTCTCTTGACTAATACCCTTCTCATCAATGTAACAGCGACTAAGATCTCTAAACTGGTACCTGTATCTTCTGGTATTACCTCAAAATCAAGGCCACAAATAGTAGACTTAAAACTATAATAGCAATGGTGTGACTATCAGACTTAGTGATTTAGTCAGAAGCAATGTTACGACTGTGAGTGTACTTAGGGAAAAGTCTGGGCTCAGTAGCTGACACACAACTTGATGTTCCTGTAGATGGCAGTGGTACATGTTCTGGACACAGGGCGCTTCCAAAAGCTCTCTTTCCTTCTGATGAAATGTGATTATAGCTTTTGCTGAGGTAAGAATAATTTCCTTGAATCGTGTTTTAGAAATGACAGCAGGTGGTGCGAGTGCTTACCTCATGCTAGCCGTCAGCCACAAGTGGCCTTTTCTGAAGTTCCCTCTGAAAGGACAGGAGAAGACAAATGGGAACTCTGACATTGGCATAAAAGGACAGACCTTTATACAGTATTTATTTTTCAGTTGTTTTAATGTTACATATATAACTGTATATTGTGTAACCTCTGAGGCCACATTTGGACATCAGTTTGGACAAGGCTTACTTACATTCCCCACAGACCTTCCCAAGCAGAGCTGGCCACACCATTAATTGGAACTTGTCAGTCCTGCCTGACAATCCCAGCTTTTTGTTAAGAGCAGCAAGAATTAACATGGTCATCTCACCTGCTGCGACTCAATGAATTAAAAGAAATCGGTTGTTTGAAACACTGTAGGTTTTGCTGTCCCAAAATAGTTTTATACCCAACAAGTGGTCACTTAGAATGAAAAACAAGGACGCATTGTTCAAACACATAAGAACACTGATTTTTGCAGGAATCTTTGTACATGGTGGCTGTCTCTTGCCTTTCATCCTCTTAGCCCCTTTACAGTAAGCAGTTTAAACCTCCTCCACACACCCTTTGAAATGCCTTGTCATGAAGGCAGAATTGAGAAGAACACTTGATGTAGGTTATACTGTGAGCTCTGATGCTGTATAATTAAAGGGAACATTGGGAAATGAAGGATTTGGATTCTGACTTCTTATAGTTAAATAGAAACAAGAGCAGTGTGGGGGATAAATTTTCCAGAGTGGGATGTTTAGCTAGAAGCAAGCCATTTGCACTAAAAAGTGTTCCAATTAATGGATAAATGAAAGAGCTTTTTCTATTTTTAAAAAGTGTATAAACTTGTATCCTCTCTTTTCAAAGGAGATCTAAATGCCAAATCTTAATGTTTCATTGTGGAATAATGATAGAAAACTATTTGTATTTGAATTTGAGATAAAATCATAAAGGAGTGAGCTGGGGAGCCGAGGAATGTGACAAACCTTTCTTAAGTATATTCTTCTCTACCAAGAAATCAAGATGAATCCTGAGTAGAGAGATTAAATACTTTGTATTTAGTAAAAAGGGTAAATTCCAGTGAGTGCTCATTTGAATCCCCAAATCTGCACATAACAAAGATCACTAGTCTATTAAGATTTCGTCAAAATCCTTTAACTTCCCACCAGGAAAAATGTGATTCCAGTCATCAGCAGCCTCGATTAAATTCTGTTTTTGTGCTATCATATTTGTCATATTGTGAATTGCTGCTCTGTGCAAAAATAGAAATATTAATGCATGCTGATGCTTGTATTGGAGCAAGCGTACAAAAGAGCAGTTCAAGAGATAGAGGCATTTGGCAGACTGCCACTGGGAGATGAAAGAATAATAATTCAAATGCGGTAAGAAAGTTACAAGCAGCAGGATTCTTGTCTGCATTAATACCTGGCTTTTTCAGAGTTTCTGCAAGTCCAGTGTGTGTACCTTGAAAAATGTCTGTGTTCCATTGAATGAGAAAGTTTGTTTATAAGCCGTCATGTAAATGCCACCGACTCATGGAACTCCTTGCTGTGGGGAGGGACTGAAATAATTTCATCTGTTCTGCTCAGGTTTCAGCCTTGTCTGATTACTTTCTGGCTTCCATGTAGCTGATGTAACAGTTCAAAACATAGAAAATAGACAGGATAGGGACAAGGAGGGTAAAGGTTATTATTAGATAGTTCCTGAATGCACATTTGTTTCTGCTTTCAGCAATTTTAGCAGTCACTGCTCCTTGCTGGGGATTCAGTTTCCCTGGGAGAGGCCATCAGAAAAACAAACCCATGGCAGCTGGTACAGCCTGCCTGGTGCAAACACAAAGCAGGATTATGGTGACAGTGCTGCCACCTTGACAGCAAGCACCCCCTTACGTCGTTCCTGGAAGTTGGAGCTCTGCTAGCCCTGCTCTGAATGCAAAAACTTCCCAGCTTGCTATTTCCACTTACCTGGGTGGTTGTTAGGAAACTGTGACATCAACCTCAGGGAACACAAAACTCTTAGGTATGTTTATTGGTGGAGGTCTGTATCGCTTGTAAGGTGAAATGCTCCATAAACGGGAAAACACTGAATTCTTGGCTCTAATTTAATCAGTATATATTGCAAATTTTGAGAGAAATAAATATTAGCTCTTAGCAACTAATTCAGAGGCAAGGAATGGAGAGAACAGAATGCTGCAATTCACTCCTTTGACTGGCACTGCAGATTGTTTACCTCTGTTCTATAATCTCTTCTCCCAGTAGCAAATCTAATCTGCCTACCAGTGTAAGTATTTACCAGGGCACTGCTTCCTTTATGCAGCTGCAGAAGCACAGCTTCTTGGGCTGAGCCCCTCCAGCTGTGCTGCAACCCACTGAGCTCAGACACAGTGCTGTGGTGCCCATGCAGGGTGAAGGACATCTCACTCAGCGGACGCTGGGAAGGGTGGGAGGAGAAGGTGGTGTGAATTGGGTCACAAGAACTACAGCTAGGTGGAAAGGCAACAGGAAGGATGAGGAAGGGAATGTAAAGCTGGAAGGGAACTATAAGTTCTGCTGTCATGTCATAACTGGCATTACAGATCTAATTTAGGACAGACGTGCCTTACTTGTGTCATACAATCCTGTCTTCTATTCACTTGTGTATGAATGTTCCCAGAACAAAATTAAGTTACCCTGTGGATGTGGCCTCTCCTTAGAGATTTCAATAAAAATATGTATTTGCTTAAAAATATGAACAAGTTAGTAAAAAAGCAAGCCATATCAGCATACAGCTTGCATCAGTATAGCCTGAGTGCTGCTATTCTTACGTCATTGGTATAGCAAAGCTACCAAAGAGAATATCATCTCTGACTTGCCTGGGCTCCATTGCTGAGCTCTCCAGGCTCACTAACTCATAATGACTCTGAAATACTGCCAGCAGCTCATGGAGAGGGGAAAGAAAGGACACTGAAAGGAAAAAATCTTTCCAAACCAGAACTCTTCCCTAAAGCAAAAAGTGGAGACTAAGAAAAAGCTGAATTTAATGTACGAGAGAAATATGAGTAGCCTTTGGAAGGGAGAAGAAAAATCTTAAATCTGAAGAAATACATTCATATAGAGATCTTTTATTAACAAGGACATCAGTAAGAGCATCATGAAGTCATAAGCCACCTGTGAGTCCAGACAGTTACTGATGTTTGTTAACTGTGTTCAGCATAATGCGTGTCATGTTACATTATGCCTAAAATTCCAACTTTGTGTAGTAAGCCAACTGATTCCTGTGCAAAACCAACTGAAAGAAGTTCTGGCTTAAAAAAACACAAAAATGATATCTTCTGTGCCGACACTCTTCACTTGAGCCATTAGTGTGGAAGACTTGCTCTAGCTGTTATGTCTGGATGGAAGTTCTTTACCAAAGGCTTCTTGTTAGTTCAGGTCCATTAGGTAAGTTTGCTCTTGTGCCAGGACTGTACTCTCATCACACAGCCTGCAGCTTTGTTGAATCAGGAAATTGCCTCTGTGCGAACTGAACAGAGACATGTCCTACAGACATGCATATTCAGATCAGAGCTTCTGCAGAACCGCAAGCACGCTTTAGCAAAGTCTGCTTCGGTCCTGTTTCTAATAACAGTGTAAAATCAAACCCAAATCACTAAAGAGACTGAATACTCATTCTATTATTTATCTCAATGGAAATATCTCTATTTGGCTTCATTTCCAGTTCTTTTTTTTTCGCAAGAGGGAGAACTAAGATGGACATCTAGTGATGTCTTTCTGATTCCAGAGTGAGAAATCTCATCCACTGGATAACATCTCTTAATGCATTGTATTACCTTATTGATATGATGATGATAAAGCATGTCCTCTGGAAGCTTATTCCACTGACAGTGTTGTATGAGAAAGTGAAACAGTTGTGGTAAATGAGTCATTAAGATGTTTTTAATCTGTGAACAATATTTGTCTCGAGAACTTAGTGTGTGTGGATTTGCTTGCTGTGGATAGTTGTAGGCAGTGCGTTATAGCTGTTGTCAATACATTGCATAAATTGCTCTTTTCTTTCCCTGGAGTTTCCTTTCATTGGTCTGGGAATTTTTGTTCTGGTTTTCTAAGAGAACAAGGCCTGTGCAATCCTGTGGTCATGTACTCATCTGTTCTGCTGTGGCAGATTATTAAGTTACTTCCAATGCTAACTGAGCTTGAGAGCAGCAGCAGTCTCAAAAAATTTATATTGCTACAAATCCATGAAACTCAAGAACCAGTTACAGGAGAGCTTGTGGCCCTACTTTGGGAAAGCCTCTTTTCAGCTTTCATCAGACAACTAGACTCTAAACAAGGAGCTATGCTACATGTACCCAAGTACAACTTGCAGTTCACACCCAGCCTGCTAGTAGCGAGCTCATCTCCCAGACAGCATCCAAACAAAGCAGGCTCCCCTAGCTATCTTCTTCACAACTGTTTGTGTATATGACCTTGGTCAAGGGGAAGCTAAATCCAAATGCTGCATGAGTGTTGCTAATATGCTGTGTATTTTGAAATATCTGGATTAGATGCAAAGAAATAATCATAAAAATGCTGCATTTCATGATTCATTAAGCTTTCAGCTGACACTATGACATAACAAATAGAAGTGTACAAAAAGCACTTCTGGAGACCTCATTAATTGCTCCATTTCTGGGAAATCTGTTTGGAAAGCGGCCTGCGAGCTCCTCCGTCCCTCCTCCCTTGCAGTGGCACACAGCTTTTTCACCTCTCCTGGAGTTCAATCAACAACAACAAAGTTGTGGGCGTTCCAGGTCACAGCGTGGTGGTGACTCAAACGCTAAGCGAGGGTTTTTGACAGACCGCAATGTGTTCTGCAAATCTCCCCCTGTGCTTCCTGGATGAACAAAGGTAAAAACACAGACTCCCTCGCTGCCCTCTGTGCATCAGCTTTCTCTTGACAGGGGTAATTTGCTGCCTTGTTTTTGCATAAATGAAATGGAATGAAATCATCATTTTGGCACTTAGTTGCTGGTGGAATCATTGCTCAGCTGGCCAGCGCACTGATAGCTCTGAAGGAAACTAACTGCAGGGACCCACTGGTTGTTTTATATTGAGCTACTGGGTTTTATTTTCCTAAGATGTTGAATGTATTTTCATGCCACAGTCAAAGATGAGACAACTGTTCTTAAAACATTGATTAACGACTTACAGTGCTGTAGAGCTGATAATTGTGAAGAATAGCACTAATTGGCAGTCAGCTGTCCTCATAGCTTACCCTCTCCTAGCAGTGCTGCCAGGGTGCCACAGGTAAAGGAAAGAAATCCACACCAATGAACAGCTTCTCAACAGTGCACTGTTAGCTTTCCTAGCAGCTGCAGGTGGCAGCCAGCACCTAGTAACAAGCTGCAGTATGACGGCTTCTTGCCTTTATTGCAGTAGGATTGCTTCACTGCTGTTGTATCACTTCCATCCTTCTCCATGAGGACAGCTTTCTATTTTTTGATAGTAAGGAAACCATACTCCCTGAAAACATATTTGCATCACAGTGACATTATGTGTCACTGGAAATTAACTTGCACCTTGTTGATTTATTCTTAGAAGACTGAGGACTGACCAGACACATAACTTGTCTTCAGATGTCATTTATGTGCAATTGGAAAAGGAATATCCTGATAAGAGTTGTCTAAAAGCTGCTTAAAACCTTTCACAGTGTTGAATACAGGCAGAGAATGATGCTGGACCCCTCAAATGTTCATATTAAATTGAGCACTATGTGGAAGAGGATGCTGGTGGTTCCTGCAGCCTGTTACCTTCTATTTTGTTAAGGAGTGTTTCCTGGCTGGCTTGGAGGAGCTGACTCTCAATGGGAATTATAAGTGCAATAGGAGAGGGAACAGTGGGAAGCACTGGAATGTCTCCCCAGCCCTGGGATGCTCTCAGCAGGAAGGTTGTTTCGTTCTGCAGCCTTCAGCCTTGTCTGCTGGGAATGCAGCCTTCTTGCAATGAGCAAAAATCCATGAAGGCATTCTAAGTGAACAGAATAGGAACACGTTTGCACTGCCATCTTCAGCCCCAGGGAAAAATAGAATTCTTTCACACAGTGGGCGGAGCATGTAGCTGCACAAGGTATCCCAAGGGCACGAATGGAGCTCCTGCTGCTCTTGGCATTGGTCACGCAGGAGAAGACAGATTTCCTAGAGGGGAAGGGTGTAAGGCCTCCAAGGTGCTGCATGACATAAATGCAGGCAGTAAATAACCAATGGTAAAGCAAGGGCCTGGGCGAGGGAAATCTGAAAAAAATGGAGTGACTTGGAGTCCTAGAAAAGAAAATGACTGGGGAGACAGAAGTAAATTGGGACAATGTATCACCAAGTCCGCACATGAGTTTTGAAGGTTTCTCCTTTCCCTTTCTAATACAAACAGCTCTTTTCTTAACACAGAAGCACAGCTTTGTTGGTAGTCGGCCATCTGGTAGTGAAGTGTCTGTATGGGAACTGTTGAGTCACAGCCTGAACCACTGATTGATCACCTGAGGAAAGGACTGAGTCAGTGACGGGAGCACAGGCGAAGGCAATTCACCTGTGTGACCAGAAGCCTGGCTGCACCCCCTCCTAGACCCCATTTAAGGGTTGACTGCCACTCTGGAAGGATCTCTTTCTGGAGATGCCTCCTCTGGAGTCTTTCCTGTGAACCTAGATCTTTGGATACAGGTGAGCTTTTCTTCCCTGTTTGTTTCTTTTCCCATTTTCACCACTGTAATCTTTCCAGCTGTAACACCAACAGTGACAGTATATCTAAACAGCATTTAAGATTTATTGTTGAACAGAAATACATGGTTACCAGAGAAACGTGTCATTATCAATTTACATTGCTGTGATTTTACATCTTCAAAAATGTTTGACTTCTTGGAGAGGCCATGGTTCATGAGGGGCTCTGTCAAAGTTAGTGGGGTACTTGTATCATTAGCTGCTCCTTTTGCAATACATAGAAGAAACTTCTCAGGAGCTTACAAAGGGCTCTGTACTGGAATTCCTGAAGTGTCTTAACAATTCAGTAATACTGCTTTACACACAGAGCCACATGTCTCTGGAAATCCAGCTGCAGAATGAGCTATCATGTTACTGCAAAGCCGAATAACTTTAAATACAAAATGCTGAATTTTCAAAGGCTTCTATCAGTAGCCTTTTTGTTTTCTGGGCTACTAATACTGGGTGTATAACAGGCTGGCACTGAGCATTTGTTCCGTGTTCTGCTGAATGGAGAACAGAGTACGAAGCAGCTGAGGCACCTTCCTTGTAGACAGTAAAGATGTCAAAACTGGGAGCTGCTGCAAGAATTGAAAAGAAGTGTAGGTCAGAAGTGGTGTGTGCTGCACTGATACTTATTTAGGAATCGAGGGATAAGGAAGAAATATGCTGGAACTTACTGAAACTGTCTAGATCTACTAAAAATCTGTACTAAATGTACTAAAAATCTTTAAGTTTTTAGCTACATGGAGTGGACTGCTAATAGGAAAAAACAAAATGAAGTATCAGAGAAATAAGAAAAGTCCTCATTTATTGTCTCTTTGGCAGCTGGGAGAAGTCTAGTAGTGGACTGACAATCTCAGAACTAACATCCTTAGCTACCAGCTTTCTCCATCAGCTTGTAGATTGGCTAAGTGCTACACAGGTATGAACTGCATCACCCAGTCCCCTCTGGACAAGAAGCTGTTTTTGTAGCTGGAGAGTGAGCAGAACCACCATGGAACCCGCTGGATAAAGGAGGGGTAAAGCCTAAAGGCCTATTTTGTTTGGTGGGAACAACAGGGCTGTGAAAATTAGTATTCAGATAGGAAATAAAATGAGTCAGGAACCAGACCTTTTTTTTCAGTTCATATGCATGAGGGCTTTTAAAATTTCTCAAAGTTATGAAATTACTTTCCTTCTATTTTAGGAAAATAGAGAGAATGTAAAGGAAGAAACCCATCATGTGAGAACTTGTGGATTTGTACTTCAGTGGTGCACTTTCTCCTTGTCTTTCCAAAACATCTTTGATTTACAACCTCATAAGAGGGGTATGAGACTATCAACTGAGGTGAACAACTTATCTTCTTCTCACTGTGCACTTGAGTGCATGGTTTGTGTGCCCATGTTTATGTTTAATCTTCCATCAATGTCTCTAAGAGGTTATGAATGCTCCTCTTTTCCTCTAGTTGGTCTTCAAAGTTCTTCGTAATGGTTCTCCACAATCTCTGTTTAAAGTAAGTGACTTCTGCCAGTAATTAAGTACATGTCGAGCTGAACCAAATGTAGCAAAAAAATACAAAGTAAACATAGAGGAAGGAAGTGGCAATAATTGCACAATCATCCAGCCTGGAGAGACATTTAGCATTATTGCCAGCTTTCATTTGCATGGTCTTGCAAGCAATCAGATGGAAAAAGTGCCATTTGTGTATTTATTAACTTGACTTCCCTCTCCAGAGCTTGTGAATGAAATCCCCTTAGAGCATGGAGCACCCTCACACTGCCCCCAGCTCCACAGCTCCCAGGGTGTGCGGTGGTGCTGGTGCTGCTGCAACCTCTGCCTATGCCAGTATCTGACATTCTTCTTTCTCTCATTTTTTCCTCATGTTCTGCTCATGTTCTTTCTCATTTCATCTTTTCCTCATTTCATCTTTTCTCCAATTATGAATATCTTTATCAAACATGCTATAAGCCAACAGAAAAGTAACATGTTAAATTCAAAATTCAAATCAACATCAGAGCAGCGCATATGGATGCTGAATTTGGCAGGGATTTACATGAGATCTTGAAATTTCCATTACATAAAATTTGGGGCTGTAAAGTTTTTCAGTTTCATCAACTTATCTTGTGGATTCTGCCTATTTACAGTTTTGTCTGTGTGAAAATAAATTCAACGTTAAGTTTAGATGTCCACCTGCTCCCAGTGACTGATTTGTCAGTAAGGACATCTGTAAATTTGGTTGCTTACAGCTCCCATTTAAAACTTCAAATGTAAATAGAAGACCCATTGCATCTATCATAAGTTCACTGAAAATATAGCTTGAGACTTAAACTGGCATTATAGCAAACAGTTTGGTTTCTAAAGGAAATGACCTATAATCAGAGTTCATCCATATTCTGGCTGCCCTCCCCTAACAACATTTGAATTTGGTGACAATTCCAGCTAGATTTGATGCTGAAAGTTACCTGAGAACTGGTTGCCCAGCAGCCCTACTTAAGCCAGCTTTTTATATATGAAATTGAAAATTAATTAAAGGACAGCATAATTTTGTGAAGAATTCAATATAGCAGTCCAAGGTGTTGTCTTGCCTGCACTGAACAAATAACAGCCACCTGTGATTATTCTCACTGCCTGCCATGGAGCTGTGGCCCAGCTGCTGAGATATGGATCCTGAGCATAGTGAGCTCAGGAGAAATAACCATTGGACATGTGACGTTTTCAGTTTGCTATAAATTCATCTGTAAATAGCAGAACCTGATTGTAATGAGACAAGGCATCTCATTAAATAAAATGAGATAACAATAAATAATGCTCAGTGTACCATTATGGAACTGCAGCACCTGGTTTTGAATATGACAGATCAAATTATGGAAGTGCCATGGTTTTTCTGTGTGGATTTGCAGCTATAGACTCTTCGTGTCTTAATGTGTGAAAATTTTCACATAGTGGGAGAATTTTTATGCATTTCATTACCAAAATACCCTGGTAACCATTCTGATTAGAAGTACAAGGAGTAGTCTGTCAAGTTCTTCATCCTTATCTCTTGGGTGAAAGTCTTTTCTGTGTTTGCCAAGAAAATACACCAGTACACTACTGCCTGATAAGCAAATCTTTCACTGACTCATTTTCAAAATACATATACTGCCTAATATCAACCTAAGCTTTCAAAAGTAACAGTTTGGAAAGCTCAGATATGCTTTTATAACGGCTTTGAGAATCATTTGGGATTAAAAACTATTGGTTTTATGTTGTCTGGGTTAAAGGTTTTGAGGAATGCTCCTGTGTCCAAGAGATGATGCCATTGGGTAAACATAATATGTGCACATAAAGCATGTTCATGACATGGGACAGAAAAAATGCTGTTTTGTTGCATTTTAGTATGTGCTAAGAAATAAGTTTTTCCTGCAATATCATGTATGCTGTGTCATCCTAAGTATTTTCTAGGGAACATGTTGATCCTTAATGATTAGAAAACCTGCTTCTCATAGAAGAACTTTTAAATCCATCTGTGCTCTATCCTGGGGGAAGAATTCTTAGCAGCTGCTTCTTTTTAAAGAAGTTTGAGGAGGATATTTTATTTGTGGGCTGCAGTTGCCACACAATTCCTCCTTGTACTGCTGATCCTGTCATAAAGTAAACTCACAGTATACACAGCTCTAGCTAGCTACATGGATACCTCCATTGGCCCATCCTAAATAGATAACCTCCTTACATCATGTTTGTTTTCAGCAAGGTCCTTGGGCTAAACTGAAAATAAATAGTGCATAAGCACAACTGCCTTCTTTACCTTTTAAATAAAAATCTTTATTCCTACATTCTAGGTGACATATAAATAAAACTTTTAAAGGCATTTGTCCTTTTATTACAAAAGTGGTCAGATGCTGTAGTGAGGATCATGGCAAAACACAGCAGAGGAAACACTTGTGACTTTAAGGATTTTTTAATTCTAGTTTAAAATTTGGTGTAATACAGGAATTTGAGTGAATGCAATTTATCTTACTGTTCACATTGTCAGCAAGGCCACCTATGCAGCTGTTTTAGTAGAAACTCTAGAAATAAAACCAAACAGATTTATAGGGATTGTAACAATAAAAAAATCTAATCCAACTTTCCTTGTAAACTCAAATCAATATAATAAAGTAAAACAAAACCAACAAACAAAAGGCTTGATTTGGGAAATAACCATATACATATTTTGGTATTATCCTACGGAACTGTATGTACATAATCCAAATCCAGTTTAGGTGTGTTAACAGCTACTACTAACTACTGCTTCTCACGGTATACTTGGGAGTTGTTTTGTGAACAATGAGTTACCAGGGGAGATCGGTTGTGTCCTCATTGGTAAACAAAATGTATTTCTGGAGACCTTGATCTGTCATCCTCCTTTCAGTAGCATAATAATGTCTGCCTGGCCTGGTCTCTGCCCTGAATCTCTTTAGAAGGGTAGCATCACTGACAGGAGAAAACAGCTTGGAAATAGCTGCTGTGATTATTGAGCGCAGGAATAAGTCTTGTCCAATGTGTTTCTGTGCTGAAGCCCTGCCAACCCTCTCAAAAAGAATGTTTGCAGTTCCATCTATTAAAATGAGCTGTAGTAATTCTCTATGAGCTCTACTTCCCAGCACAAAACAAAACGTCTCGCAGTTAGGGCACAACACATCTGTACCTTTCTCAGTGCTGAAGGAAGATTGCCCATAGTCATTCACAGGTACTTTGTTCCTTCTACAAAATGGCATGCTGTAACAGTCTCTTATGCAGCTATACCTTGGCTCATATTGCATAAAATGAAATTCAAGTTACTGCTGGGAAATACCTTTCCCTGACATTAATACCAAAGTGTTCCACAATAATAATGAGCTGTGGAGCATGGTCCAATAATTTAAAGCAAACAAATTAAAAAAAAAAAAAAAAAAAAAAGTGAAATGGGAGGACATAGACAAAGTTTCTGGAAGAGGTGACTGAAAATGGATTGTCTTGAAGAAGCACAGCAGGCTAATGGAGACCGCTGCCCTCCTTGCAGGATTGCACAGTGCCAGTTTGGGCTCTGGCCCTAGTGTTGCTGTAGCTGTGTTGTACTGTGTTCCAGCACTGGAGATGTTTGTCTGTACTGCCAGATGGTGGCTGGCACCTAAAAGATGTTTGTCATTCATTTACACATTTACAATGCGCTGATAAATAATATTAACAGGCTGTTTATCCACTGATCTCTATGGCTCTGTCCTGAGGAGAAAGTAAGCTCCTATGTTTTCATGCGGTACGCTCTGTACCAACTTTGTAATTAGGCAGCTACCTCAGTTGACAGAACAGAGAGATCATCTGGCAGCTTCTCCTGCCAGATGTTTGGAGTGATGATGATCTGTTTTTGAACAGAAGTGGTGAGTGCCCTGGTACTCAGCTGAACAAGTGGGCTCAGTAGTCACATTCAGAGTGAAAGGAGAGAGGACTCATCAGTCACTCTGGCAAGGAGTCCTAGCTCATAAGAAAGCTGTGTAATTAATGCTAGGTATTTTAAACTTGTGAGTTGCAGTTTCTGAATGAGCTTTGGAAATGGAAAAGCGAGTCCTGGCATTGTTCCTGAGGAGGTAGGCAGGGCATCTGGTGATATTTATGTAGATGAAGCCTGAAACTGACTGCCAGGGACCTGAAGGATAAACATATATCTAAAGGTTATGGCTTGACCTTCAGTGGAAATTATGTGTGCTCCTTGGGCAGGCAGAATCTGCCACTGGCTCGTAAGTTATCATACAACTCTAAATGTAGCAGCGAGAGAACCAAGTTAAATGTTTTGATTTTTCCTTGGTTTACTTTTTGAAAGTATTTCTCAATCACAGATTTTACAGTTGAAAACCAAAATTGTAGTAGTTCTCCAAAGATGCGTCAGAAGAGGAGACAGAGATGGGACTGTGTTCTGAACACAACTAAATGATAGCCCACAGAAGTCATCACTTTGAGGAAACACCTACATGTTAAAAAGCCCAGTATCAAGCACAGAGCTCCACGGGGTATTTTAAGGCTCCATGCTCTGCTAGAAATAAAATCAGCAGAAGAAGTGAAATAAATATAATTGGGAAACTGAGTCTTGAACCAGATAAAACCTCTTCTGCCATATGCAAAATTTACTGGGAAAGTTTACTGCATTAAAAATTCAGTATCATCTAAAATATACAATAAAACTGGTACTTATAGTTGAGGTTTTCACAGCTGCTTAGACAGTTTAGACCCTGCATTACAACAGAGTGAGAGGTGCCAGCTCTTGAGTTTTTTTCTATTAGTCTGCTGCCCTTGGGTGTCTCCAAGGAACAAGGCAAATGTGTGGAAAAACCAGCTTTCATATACATTTACAATTATATCAATATGTATGTACAAATATATATTATATTATAGATCCGTATGAGGGCTGCTCCAAAAGTAAGTCCTGTTATTTTATTATGTTAGCCCATGATGTCAGAGGCGGATGTTGGTGGTATGGCGGTAGGGGTTGAATCTTCCCACCATTATTCCATTACATTTTATTCTTGTGTGACTGATGGCTACAGAGGGGCAGTCTGACACAGTGGCAGATGACATCGAAGTGCGTAAGAAGCAAAAATGTCTCACTGAATTCCCCCATATGGAAAAAAATAACACCCACTGATATTCAATGATGCTTTCTGAATGTCTGTGGAGCCCAAACAGTAGATGTGAGCACAGTGAGGCAGTGTGTGGTAAGTTTTAGCAATTGCAACTGTGGGTCACCTCTGCTAGTACAGATGTTTATGAATGTGGCATGCAGGCTCTTGTTCATGGCTGGCAAAAATGCATAGCTAACAGTGGTGATAATGTTGAAAAATAGCATTTTGTAGCTGAGAATTTGCTCCATCAAATAGGGTTATTGTGTTCTTTATATCAGTTATAGCTTCCATTGAAGTAAATAGGAGGTATTACTTCAGAGGTATTACATGCATGTACTTATGTTTAAATCTGTTGTTACGGTTGTGAAGATGACCTTGAAAGGGGAAACCCATAACCATCATTTAGGTAGACAGAATGTTCAGAGAGATGAACCTTAATACTGAAGTGCTTGTATTGATTTTTTTGCATGCCTTCCTTGCTGTCTTATTACAGACATCTCTGAGCTTTATCCTGCCACGTCCAGACCAACATAAGTAGCTACAACTTCTACTTTGACAATAGTTTGGATGGCTGTATCTTGTGATAGGGTTTCTTCCATGACTCCAGTGTAGGCATTGATTGTTTGCCACTGGCAGATGGCCCTGTAGTTGTTACTGTTCAGTGCTGTCATAGAATCATAGAATATCCTGAGTTGGAAGGGACCTACAAGGATCATTGAGTTCAACACCTGGCTCCACACAGGACCACCCAAAAGTCAGACCATATAACTGAGAGCAGTTTCAACCCACATCTTGAACTCCAGCACCTTGAGACCATGACCTCTGCCATGGAGAGCCTGTTGCAGTGGCTGACCAGTGAAGAATCTGTGCAGAACCTTTCCTTGATATCCAATTTGAACCTCTCTTGTCACAGCTCCCAGAAACAGGGATCTCAGGTGTTTTAATAAAGGATTAATTTTCTAGTAAAATCACTGTGACAGAGCTCGAGTGTGTTCAAATACAGGAGAGACTGAGAAGGCATTTGTTCTTTGTCCTATTTTCAGATAAACAGCTGCAATGAGAAGTACTGTATCTCCCTGGAACTGTTCTTTCATACTTCAAGACTTAATTCTAGATGACCTTTAAAAGTCCCTTCTAATTCAAATGATTCTGTGGTTCTCTTTTGCAAGTAAGAGCTTATAGTTAGAAGAAACTAAACAACAACAACAAAATAAAAATGTGAAGGGTAGGATTCAGGTAAAGCAACTCAGAGCTATCTCAGTTTTCTGTGTACCTGATGCAATTGCTTAAAGTATGAACAGCTCGGTTTATTTTCAGTGAAGTTTTTCCTAATTCCCTAAAAACATAGTGCGTTTTGTGGCACCCACTGAGTACAAACTCAGAGGAGCTGAATGCCCAGTTCTGATAAAAATCTGGCTGATTATCATAAATCCAATTATAACCAACAGCTGACCTGACAGTTAAGATGAACACTGGTGTGGCCAGCAAATCCTTAAAATACCCAGTTCCTGACAGTGCACATTGGTGTCTAAATAAATGTGTTGTTGTGACCCAGTCAGATGACACTAAACCATCTTAAGTGGAGACAACCTGGAAAGTGTTTCCAGGCTTGAAGGGAAGGAAAACAAATCATAAAATCTTTGAGATGGAAGGGACCATAAAAGGCCATCTAGTCCAACTCCCCTGCAATGAACAGGGACACCTACAGCAAGATCATGTTGCTTAGAGCCTCCTCCAGCCTGACCTTGGATGTCTCCAGTGGTGGGGCATCCACCGCCTTTTTGGGAAAACTGTTCTAGCGACTCACCGCCCTTAGCGCAAACAACTTCTTCTGTATATCCAATCTAAATCCCACCTTATTTAGTTTGAAACCATTTCCCCTTGTCCTGTCACAACAAACCCCGCTAAAGAATCTGTTCCTTTCCTTCTTGCAGCCCCCTGTAAGATACTGAAAGGCCACTCTCAGGTCCCCCCGGAGCCTTCTCTTTCCTAGGCTGCACGGCCTCAGCTCTCTCAGTAAAAGTGAATCCTCACAAAATAGGTGTTCAGTCTCTTGGAACTGTCAGTAAGCAGGCTTAAGAGAACTCTTTCCTAGATAATGTTTTGGTTGTGTTGGTTTTTTTGTTTGTTTTTTGTTTTGTTTATAATGGAATACTATTTGGAAAGGATCATGAATAGATTACAGTGAGTCCTTCAGAATTGCTCACTCACTGTTCTGCCTTGAGGAGCACAGGTCAGACTTGCAGGCAGGTGCCTTGCAGCAGTGTGACTGCTGCTGAGTGCAGGGGGCTGCAGCCCAGACCTCACACGGGAGGTGGCATGGCGTTGGTTCTGTCGCAGCACGCAGAAGCCGACTGCTGTATCGCTACGTTTCAGGGAAAGTTGATGGAGGTTACTCGCTTACAGATGAGTTGGGGGAACTCCTGCAGTGCATGGTGGGCATTCCTGTTGCAAAGAGCAATCATGGCATATATTCTGTTTTGACACTTTGTTTATTGTTACTGTCGACCCTGGGATGTAACAGAAGAGGCTGCTTAATTAGAATTAACGAGCAAGAGTAATGTCACAGAGTTCTTACATACTCTCTGTTAAAGTAAGCATTTCACCGGGAATTACCATGGGTAAAACGAGTTACAGCCCGTTCAGCGGAAAGAGCTAGCTGAGGAGATAACATACAGCGGTTTTGCCCCGGGCAGCCGCAGCCCGGAGCTGCGCCTCAGCGGAGAGTGCCCCCGGCTCGAGGCACACACACACGCCACACTCCGCATCCCGGGCGAAGGCACCTGCCGGGACAACGAGGCCGCCCCGCACCCACTGCTTGGGACGGAGAGAAGCCGTCGCCGCCGGAGCGACGCTCAGCACACACACACCTCCGCCCGCACCCACCCGGGCGCGCACGCAGCGATAGCGGATGACACCGACAGAGAGGCGCCCGCCGCCCTAGCACACAAGCGCGGCCACAGGAGCGCATGCGCCACCGTCCCTTTCCTCCCCCCCCCCCCCCCCCCCCCCCCAAAAAGAGCGCCGCGCGTGCGCAGGAGCCGCGCCGGGCGGCGTTGGGGGCGGGGGCGGCGGTGGTGGCGGGACCCGCAGCCGTGCCCGTAGCCGTACCGCGACGCGGTCCGGCGAGGGCTGCCCGAGTGGCTCCGCGCGCCGCCGGTGCGGCCGCGCCCAGCCGGGCCGCGCCCCAGTTTGTGTCCAATCAGAGAGCGATGTGCGTGCACCGAGCGGCGCGGCGATGCGTAAACAACCCCGGGAAACTCCTCCGCCCCCCGCCCGCTCCCCGCGCCGCCCCGCAGCCTCCTCCGCCGCCCGACAGCTCCGGCGAGGCGCGCGCTCCCGTCGCCCAACCGCCACAAGCGCCCTCCCCGCCCCCGCCCGCCCTCCGCCGGCGCCGCCCGCGCCGCCGCACGCACTGCTCCCCGCTCCGCACGCACCCGCGGTGCCGCGCAGGGGAAGGTAAGGGCCCGGCGGGCGGGGCTGCGCGGCGCGGCGGGATCCCGTGTCATAAGTAGTTGTGGGACGTGACGCAGAGCTCGCGCCGCGGCCGCCGAGTAACTTTCTCCGAGCGCGGGGCGGCGCGGGGCTCCTGAGGGGACGGCGCTGCAGCCGGGGTCGTTGCGGCGCGCGGGGATCCGGAGCGGCCGTCGTGCGGGGCGCCGTCCCCGGGTGACGCGCGGCGGCGGTGCGGAGCTCCGCGTTATGTAAGATGTCACCGCGGAGGGAGCGGAGCCGCCGGGCCCCGCGCGAAGGGGCCGTGCCCCGCAGGTACCGGGCCCGGCCCGGCCCTCCGCCCCAACCCCACGTGCGGCGGCGCGGGGCTCCGCCAGGAGGGTTCCGTCGTTCCTCCCGCTCCGATGTAAAAGAAATAAACGCCGGAGCATCGCAAAGTTTAAGAACTTGGTTTTTCCATCCTTGCTGTGCGCGTGCGGTGCGCTAGCGCGATCCGGAGCCGACTGAATGAATCATCGCTTCCATGGAATAAACGCGGGTGAATCATCTCGTGCACACGCGCGGGGGGGGGACGCGCGGTCCCCGCGGACGGGGGCAGAGCCGCGCGGGGCCGGTGGGCGCGGGGTCCCCGGGCCGTGCGAGACCCGCGGGGCTGTGCCGCGCTCCGGGGGCACCGAGCACCCCGCTTCGGCTGCGCCGGGCGGCCCTCACTCCGTACTGAGTCCACTAAGGATGCTGCTGAGGGGCTTTGAGGAGCTGTACTAATCGAAGTGGATGATGAAGTTCAATTCAGATTTAAAGAAACAAACAAACCGAAGCCCACCACCACCAAACCAAGCACCTGAAACGGTATCGCACGGTGTCCATTGTCTAAAACCAGAGACAGAAGCCAGATCCTTTCAGTCTGGGATTTGTTTAGTTTTGTTAAGCAAAAATACTTAGTCTGCATTAGAGTAAATACGTAAATAGGTATTTGGAAAACAAATGAAACCCGTTTGTTTAACAAACACATTTGAGTTGCACTCAGATGGAGTCCTTTTCCTGATCCTCCTGCCTGTTGCTGTTCAAATGGGATTAAAGCTAGGTCTCTGTATAGTTTTTCTTTCAACCCTGACTTGATTCCAGAGCTGAATTTCCATTTCCCTCTTTCTTTGACATGTTTATCTCTCCCTTGCACAGAGGCAGTGCTTGGATTTTGTGAGATTCACTCCTCTTTGCTCTCTGGGTATACCTGCTCAGGCACAGAAGTGAAAGCATGGGTTGCAGAGTGGAGGAGGAGCTTCACAAACAGGTGGTTTCAAAGTATAAAAGCATGTAAGGATCACTGAGCATCTTGCTGCTAGGCCTGTCTGTTGCCTTGGGCATCAGGGATCCTTTACTTAGCTGTGTGTTCTGTACCACCAGCCGTTCTCCGAACAGGAACAGGGAAATGTATCAGCCATGGAAAGGGTTGGTATTTGTTGCTGTTGAGAGAAAGGGCATGTTGCTGGTTTGGTTTGATCTGAGTGCATTGGCCCTTGACGAGCAGTGTTGTAACATTCATTCATTCATTCCAGAGTTGAAGCAGCTGAGTGTAGGAGAACTGTTACTTCAGCACCCGTGGCGTGGCTCACAGCTTCCCTGCAGCCAGAAGGCTCTATGCTTACCCACATTAGGGCTGTGCGTGGCTGGATGCACTGCTGGTCTCTGGGGTGGCCAAACCAACAGACGGGAGCCAATGCCATTCTATTTCAGCATTTAAATCAGTAGTCAGTCAGCAATCAACCTTTTTTATCTCATTTCTTACAAAGGGGGTACAAACATACAGTGTCTATAGCATGTTGAGTTCAATTCCAGAGCTCACTTGTGAGCCCACAGAGTGTGCAAATTAATTGAGGTAAAACAGATTGCTTGAGGGTTGCTTCTGCATGGTGCCACTCTTAAGGCTGACAAGCAGCAACTTTGGGAACAGTGGAAGGCAGTGCAGCTCAAAGGGGAGCATCTGAACTTTGCATCCTGGGATGCAAAGTTTTCTTGTGTTGGGATACACAGTCTTTATTTGAAATGAATGACACTTTGCTCAGAAAATGGTTTGTGATGCACCTGGTTTGCAGATTATGTGTGCTGATAGGCTGATGCTGCAGGACTTTCATGGGTTCTTCTGGCTCTCTCAGCTGGAGATGAATGGTTACTGTTCACATGCAATTCAAAAACAAAACAAAACAAAAACAAAACAAAACAAAACCCTAAATGAATTAGGTGCTTTCCTCTCTGCAGTTTAAGCTTTAAAGGTTTTCTTTAGATAGATGCAGCTTCTCATGCAAAGTTTTGAACTAGTGTAGGATGTGGTTTTAATAACTACAGTGTAGGAAAAGGCTTTCAACTGGAAGAGGATAGATTTGGACTGTATGTTAGGATGTTAGTAAAGAATTTCAGTGAGGGTGGTGAGACAGGGATGCTGGAACAAGTTGTTCAGCAAAGTTGTGAATGTCTCCTCCATGGAAGTATTCAAGGCCAGGCTGGATGGAGCTCTGAGCAACCTGGTCTAGAGGCAGGTGTCCCTGCCCACAGCAGGGGGTTGGAACGAGATGATCTTAAAGGTCCTTCCAGCCCCAACCATTTGTGAGTCTGTGATTCCATGACACACTGCTGGTGTTGAAAAATAGAATCTTTTCTTCAACTTTCTAGTGAAAACTTGGTACCAAGTGCACATTTGCTCCCCAAATCCTCAATTTGAAATATTTGTTATGGTTAAAAGGTTTACTTTCTATTGGTAGGTTCAAACACAGTTTTCAAAAAACAAGAAAATTACTAAGTTTAAAAAAAAAAAGTTGATCAGCCCACAAGGCTGTATCTCTTTGTATTACTATATTACTGGAGTTGTAGCTGCTCCATTCTTGCATGTTGATCAACAGTGCCTTGGATACTTCCCAGAGGGAAGCTGATTTCTCTGATTACCAGGTTTTTCTCGTTTTTTGTTTGTGTGTTTGTTTGTTTTCTAGTAAGTGTAGTGCATGAAGAGTACAGTTTGACAGAGGCTGAGGCTGGCAGTGAGCAGAGCAGGTGCGGTGCAGGCAGTGGCCAGGCTGCATGAAAGCTGCATGGGTGCATGTGGAAAACAACACTGATACCCACTTCATCTTAATTGTTGTTTATAAAATAAAAATGGTCATCTGCCTAATGTGTGGCACTTCTGGAATGAAGGATACGTGGTGTTACTTGACTGCTCTGGTCTCAACAGCTGCCACTGTTAGTTCTTGCATGTGAAATGCATAAATCTGGCTGGTTACCTAAAACTGAAACCATTTGTCCCATATTAATAGCTGAATTCATCTATGTCTCAGCAAATTTCCTAACATCTGGCCAAACCGGTCATTTGCTTCTGCTCATCAGTCATTTATTTCCTGTTGGGAAGAATTTTCTTCCTCTGTTTGTCATTATTTTGTATGTTTTTAGGTTTGGCTGAAATTAAAAAACAGCCTGCCAGTTTGCTGTAATGCTAGTAACCATCTTATTTTCATAAAAGACCTAACAAAAAAAAAGCTTTTCTGTCCCAGAACAATTTAAAGATGAGAAGAAAACTTTTTGGGAGGATCTTCACTTCATTGAGGTACTCCTGCTGATGGGAGGAGGCATCAGGCTGCAGTTGGTTGCAGTGTGCTGTGGATCACACTGAGCCTACCCTGGTGGCTGGGGTTGCTCTGGCTGTTGTAAAGAGTGTGCCATGAGGGCACTGAGCAGGGACTGCTGAAGTCCCTTGTTCTTCATGTGTGTGTTTCTGCACTATCCAATACTGCAAATGGGGTGTTTTTGATGACCGCCCCATGTGTCAGTGCTGGCTCTTCCAGGAAGCGGAGAGCCACATCACAGTCTTAGCATTTCTACTCAAGGCAAATTCTTATCAATAAGAACTCTTTCTGCGCAGTAAGTCACTGCTGTTGATGCACCGAGAAACAGTGGTGGGACTTAAATGGTGAAACTATATTCTTATCCTGATTCATTGGTATGATTCATTCTATGCATATTATTGATGGCAGCTTTACAAAATTATTTTCTGACAAAGATGCATTGTTTCTGGCAACTTTCTGGCAATTACCTACTTCTTGGAAAAATCTGTGGCTTGGTATGGATAGCAGACAGCTGAATCAGAGAGTAAAATCTGATACCAGCAGGGAGGGTCATAGTCTGTAATTGCCATAGAATTGCTTGCATCCTTTTCCTCAATCCCATCTCCCCAACTCTGCCCTGTGCATTTGTTTGGTTCTCCTGTTGCAGCTTAGTTTTTGTACTGTGACCTTTGGGGAACACTTTGTCATTCCTGCTGCGTTGGTAAAAATTTCAGCATTTTGGTGTCCTGGTTGATTTGGCTTCCAGTCTCTATGGAAATAATAAGAATACCGTCTGCTTTAGATGTTTTTGCCTGAATCTCTACTGTATTTCTATCCCAGTGCACAGAAAAAATGAACTAACCAACAGTTTTTTAAAAGTTTTACAGCTTTCCTAGAACATTTGTCCAATGACCACCACTAGGAGTAAAATAAGACTGAGTAGACAACAGTTCAAATGAAAGAATAACAAATCTAAATTGTGAAGCTCATGTGAGGGAGCCCATGCCACCAAAAGCAAAAACAAGCTCTAGCAGAAATAAAACTTCAGTATTGTTTTAACACTGTTCAGCAGGAAAAATCTCATAGGAATTCTTAAATGTGATGGGAATGAAAACAGTTCTAGTGATGATCTTCTGTAAGGCACAGATTGATTGTAATTTATTTATGCAATTTTTTTATACCATCTTCTAGACCTTCTTTAAAAATAAGATTTTCCTTTGTAGCCAAAACACCCCACAGTGCCACAAGTAGAAGTTGGTTCAGCTGTGGACTTGGAATCACACACTTGAGCTTCCCTTTGCAAAGGTGTGGAGTTAGAGGTTACTCATGCTGAACTTATAGATAGGTGAGTTTGCTACAGCTGACTTCTTCCATGAGATACAAAGTGATAAGTAGATGATGGAGAGCCAATTTATCTTCAACTTGTAATTACATGAGTGATTTCACATTGCACTGCATCGGAGTATAGGGAATATATGGGTTTACAGTGTGGGGTTAACTCATACATTTACATTCATTTCTCTTTACAATGATCCTTGGAAGCATGGCTGTCCATTGATTACATTTTCAGAACCAGTGTCATTGTTCTGTAGCAATTTCAGCCAGGGATGAAGAATTCCATATTAGCAAACAAAAAAAAATAAAAATAAAAATACCCAGGTCGATTTGCAAGATCTGTGATCTTATAGTTGTAGGATCGTTGATGATTTTTTGACTTTGTTATCAGACAGTGACTGCATTTGACAAACTAATTTTCAGAAGCAGAATATCCAAGATTTCTTTTAGAATTATAAAATAGAACATTTTCATATGCATTAACATCTGCATTTTTTAAAGTTTATGCCATCGTATAAGAAATCAGTGTATTTTAGTATGTACTCATAGAGACAGGATGAATATAGGAGGGCACAGTTGCATTAATTTTTATGTTTCCATCTGTCTACAGACATTTAATTTTTGTTTTCAGTCATATAAAAGGATAAATCACGGAAGTAAAAAAACAGCAAGTCAGGAACATAGGCTGTGATGTGTATTGTGCCCCAGCTATTTTGAAGTTCCCACTGAGTGTCCTAACCTGTGAAAACGATGCTGTTATGCAGTAGTCCCAGTTTCCAGTCTTGGCTTTCTTCTAATCACTGCATTTTTTCACAGTTTCTGAATTTGTGATGCATAAAGGAAATACCTGCAGATTGAAAGTATTTGTAAGGTCATCATTTCTCTTGTAGCTTTGTCACTACAATGACAGCGCTTGCTGGCCTTGATCAATAGCAAGGTTTGAGTCATAAAAGAAGTTCTCCAAATGTTAGCTCTCAGTCTGCTTAGCAGTTTCTGACATAATAATACAATGTAATACTGATTACATGACCTAGAACAACTATTAATTTCCTCAGTCTGGAGCTGTATGTAAAGCTGTGTGTAGAGACACTGGAGTTCCTTTCAGTAGCAGATTTCCCATTGTGCTTTCTAGTTCTGGTTCCTCTTTTTAACAGCTCTGGTAAAATATCATTGCCTGATTAATTTGCTTTGGATTTGATGGCTTGTTTATTAGATTATTACAGTCTGTGTTCAGAGAAACTATCACTTTCCCTTGGGATGTGAAATGTGTTTGGATTATCTGTTTATGATTCTCATGTGCAATTTTTAGATGACTTTTTGCATTGTGTTATATCTGTTGGAATCTTTGTGCACTAACAAAGCACATTGCAGTAACAGAATCCAAACATTAAATATTCTGAAGACATATTTCAGTGCTAGTTGCTGCTGATCAGATCTGACAGACAGATAAATTCTCTCTGCCACAGAAAAGCAGTTGATCTTGAGATAAGAGAAGTCTTAATGACTTCAATCATTCTTAGAGAAATGCCACCCTAATTAAAGGAAGTGTAATTATATTTGTCTCCTCCCTCTAGAAAAAGAATGGAGCATGTAAGGAACCAGGGTTTTGATTATTTTCATAATGAAAACACAGGTTTTTTTTGTGGAAGATCAGCTCTTAAATGTGTGGATTGAATGAAGTTAAGGAGTTTTCTTTCTTTCACAGTTTTATAAAATTGTTATTTACTTCTTTGAAGAATCATCAGTGGTTGCTGCAGAGACAAAAGAGCCTTTATGTGATATAAATGGTATTTTGACTAAGTGCTCTTGGTTTATTCTGGTTGTAGAATTTCCCTGCTTACAAAGTGATTTTGAAGGGCTGCTTAATCAAACGAGTATTTTTCAGCTTTCTATCGTAAGGCTTTTGATATATCACTGTATGGTAACTATTGAGTGACGGCCTGAACCACTGATTGAGCACCTGGGGAAACAACCTGGTCAGCTCTGGGAGCACAGGTGAAGACAATTCAGCTGTGTGTCCAGAAGGAGTGGAGTCTGGTTGCACTTCTCCTAGACCCCGTGTAAGGGCTGATTGCTACTAAGAAAAGATCTCTTTTCTGGGTGTCCCTCCTTGGTGAAGTTTTCCCTGGGAACCTGAAATCTTTCTACATTTTGGTATGGGTGAGTAATCTTTTTCCTTTCCTTTATAGTGCCTTTCTTTTGTGCCAGTCCTTCTGTCATCACGCCTTTGTTGTAATGCCTTTCCCATTGTGTTGATTTGTCCAATTACTACAGCTTGGGTATGGTTAAGCTTTCACAGATTTTGCCTTCAATTGCTTATAAAACTGTGAATTTTTAAATGATTGCAAGAGTAAGATTGGGGGAAAGTTGTCATTTTGCCCAGTTAAACATTTTTTTGTAATCTTTTCATTAAGCCAGCACCTAAAATTTGGCTTAGATATGGCCCTTGTAATACGATTTTTGTGTGTGTGTGCCTGTGAAAATAGAACAGCGTTTGGTCAAAGTATGAGTTTTTTTTTAAAAAAAAAATAGACTGAGTTTATGTATATTCTGGGAAGAGTTTGGCAGCTGTATCTTCCAAAGGCACCTGCAGCCAAGTAGGAGTGGAGCTTTCCCCATCATTGTTTGTCCTTGAATCCCAATATGTACTTTGATGCAAATGTTGAAAAGGAAGAAACTGGCTGTGTGCTGAGGTACAGCCATCATGAAGGAGGAAGGGGTAACATCTGCAGTGGGGTTAAAAAAAAAGAAAAAAAAAAAGGAAAAAAAGCAAGTGGTATCTGTTTGCAAATATCAGAGAGTGGAGGAAGCTGGTAACTACCTGGGGATCTAGACATAGGGAAATGTGAGGGTGTCAGTTGAGTAATTGGATAGGGATCCAAGACCAACAGGGAGCAAATTTCTTAAGCCTCATTTTATCCTCTGCTATCAGTAAATAGTAGAGAGAACAACAGGAAAGAGCATCTCTTTCCTTGAAGCCTTGCTGTTTTGTGTTGATCCTCTTTATGCACACATGTGAGGTGTGCTTGGTGGGTGCAGAAGTCAAGCTGCTGCTAACCAACAATGTGGAGTTGTACCAACTGCAGTGGAGTTTGAGCACGGCAGGCTGCCAAATGTAAAAATTGGGCAGTTCTAATATAACTATTTTAAGACTGAAGGGCTAAAATTAGGATGCTTCATAGCTTAGGCTATTGACGTGACCATGGTTTATCTGTTACAGTACTTGTAAATTCTGCTTTCTGAAAAGTTATCTCTGCGGCATTCTGTTGTTCGTGGTACTGGTGTAAAGTGTTTATGGAATGAATTTGAGATTTATCAGTTGGATTTGTCTGCAGAAGAATATATAATGTGCTCAGTCTGAGGCAGAAAGATGAAGATACCCTGCTTAGAAAATAAAAATGCTACCATGGATCACTAGTTTCTGCCCATCTTGCATGCTCAGTGACTATTGGAACAGATTTTATTTTGGAACTCTATTGGAGTCTGCTTTTTTTTTTTCTTCTGAAATTATATCAGTCTCAGAAGACTCCATCTAGCCATGGGACTCAGCTGAGTTTGCTTTCGTGGAGACATGCAAGAGATCGCTTTGTCCAAAGATTGTCTATTTAGACAAAGGCATGTAGTAGACAAGTAAGTTCAGGGAGAGGTGCTAGTCATACAGATACCATTTTTCCCCCAAAGTAATTGGGTATGCCGTTTGAAGGTACACAGTTTCTATTTTATTCCTCAGAGTATATCTGTGTTAAGGTGCATCAGTGGGATTTTAGCAGTTCCAAGCTCCTGCTGTTGAGCTTGGAGGAGCAGGGGAGATCCATCCTTGCCTGTGGTCAGCAGCACCAAGGTAGTGCTAACTGTGGCTCAGTGCCATGGTAACACCACAGCAGTTTCCAGCCAGCTTACAGCACAGGCAGATCTCACTGTGTTGGGACTCACCATTCAGCCTTTCTTGTCACTCAAGCAAGAGTAAATAAAATACTTTATTAAAGAAACAAGCTTTTTTTTTTTTTTTTTTTTTTTTTTTTTTTTTTTTTTGGAGAGCTGCAACAGTGATCTCATGGGTGAGGTCTGAACGTGGTATGGAAGAGACAGGCAGAATGTAGGGAAGAACTAATGTAACTGTGTGCTAAAAACCCATAGTGCTTAAAGCTGGACAGTGCAGAGCCTTTCCTCTATACCTCACTGAGTGGGATGGCACTGCTAGTGCTTATTGGAGGGAGTGAGATTTACCTTAGGAGATAAGCCTAATCGCTCCCCAGAAGTAGCAACTGACAGATAAATGTTGATTCCTGTGCTTTCCTAAGAAAGCTAAGAATAGCATAAGCATAGCTGAGCATCGTGTGCTGGAAGATGTGTTGGGAACCTATGCTGCAGGAGCATTCTGTAATTGGGGAAAGTCAAGCAGCTCAGTGCTGCACTGCTCTAAAAATGAGTGGTAATATTTTGGCATCGGTGATTGTGAGTATTCAGACAAGTCTGTATCACTGTTCTCAACTATGTTAATTTAGCTGCTGAACAAGAGCAATTCTTCTTTTAATTGATCACTTTTGTCCATGTATACTGTGGGCTGCACATTTTAAGCAGCGGCTAAAAAGCCTGGTACTCCATCAGTGCTCATTTTATGATGTTAATATGTGCAGCATTCACTCGGAAGTCAGCAGCTCTGCATGCATTAATCCCTGGAGATATACCAAATACATGGATGCAGTGATTCCATATGAGCTGTAGAGCTAAACAGTGCAGAGATATCTAACTGCTGACTGCGAACTTGCTGTCCTTTTTCACCATGTACCAAAAGCAGTCAGTCCAGTATACCCGGAACAGAGCCAGAGCCCCAAAACTTTTTCAAGTGCTGCTCACAAAGGGTGAGATCTCTATTATGGATTAATTGTTTCAGCAGCTTGTATTATTCTCTGGACCATGCACAGGAGGACTGCGGAGCAGAATATAGAATATGAGTCTGGTATGAAATTCTAAATATTTTCCTTGGAATTCAGATCACTTCCCTGGAAGACAAACCTTACTTAATATGGAGCATGTAAAATAGTTCCACTGAGTCAGTGCTGGCCAGACAACAATTATTTTTTACTAGAAAACTTAAGTTTAAATGGGTTCAGACTAGCATCGTTCTTACTCTGTTGTACAAGATAAAATACTGTGGTATTTTTCATGATTTATCTAAAGGTTGAAGTTTTTTATGGATAAGAAAAAAAAGTTATAAATGAAAATTGTCCAGAAAGACAGGAAAACTTTCTAGTAGAAGTTGCTGTTGTTTTCAGTCACCAAATTCCAGAGAAATAACTTGGTTATTCTGTATCTTATGTAGATGGACTTAGTGGTACAATTTCCAAAGCTTTCTATGTGCAACAGAGTTGACTGGAAGGTTGCAATGTATGTTTTCTAGGCCTCTATCCTAGCTGCTGTTACATGAAAACGCTCATTTTTGCACTGAAATTCAAGTTATGTTCTCAGTGTTGCTAAGTACTGATTTCAACTAGTTTCAAATGCCAGAGGTTTGTTACTTGTGTGCAGGTTTGCTGTAAAAACACTGTTCCCCATTTGTTCTATATTAAACCCTTCTCCGTTTGTATTTTGTACTCATAGAAAATAAACACACAAAAAATGTGTTGTTTTACCAACTAATAGAAGCAAACTAGCTAGGGTGCAGAGTGGTCCAAAATCAGCTTTCCATAAGAGTTTCTTAAAGAAGAAAGCCCGACTTAAGTGAATATCTTTTATTTATTTTGCAAGAAATCACAGAATAGTTTGGATTGGAAGGGGCCTTAAGAACTATCCGGTTCCAGCTCCTTCAGTGGGCAGGGATGTGTCCCCCTGTGTCTGGGCCCAGGATCCCATCTGATCTGGCCTTAAGTGCCGTCAAGTAAGGGGCATTCTGTGGGCAATTTGTGCCAGTGCCTCCCCACCTTCACGTAAAGAGTGTCTTCCTTACATCTAATCTCAGCCTACCCATTTTTAGTTTAAAAAATTTGTGAAGAGCTGCCTTATACTCACGTTTTCAAAAAAATCTCCATAATCGTTTAATACAGGAATTTAAACACTGCATTTTCCGTTAATATCTAGAATGAAGGAGATAATAGTGAAATAGATTCATAATAATCTTTACAGTGTTTAATACTGTGGCTGAATTCTCTTAAATTTAAGTGGTCTGCCCCACTGAAGTTGCTCAATACTTGAATTAAAAAATAAGATTTGTTTTTCTTGGACGCAAATTTGTACTTAAATCAGTAAGTGTAGAAAACAAACTATGTACAGTTGTGCACACTGCACAATAACTGGGAAAGTATTTAATGCTCAACTTTTGCCAAACAGATTTTTTTTTTCCTGCAGGAGTTTTGTAGATGTTTTGCTTAGATGTTTTGTTTCCACCTACTCGTGTCTAACATAACACATTTCTTTCATAAAGAAATGAGTTCTGAAAAATCATGTTTGGCAGTTGTATCAAGTGAAACTGATTTTTTTTTTTTTTTTTTTTTTTTTTTTCTGGAATCTCTGAAGTGTTGTGTAGGTTTACATTTGCTCATTTAGGAGTAGAGTGAACAGGTGCCTGTTATTTTTGTTGACATGGAGTCTGTAGGGATGTAAGCAGTCCAGCATTCCTCATGTAAGCATTTTTCTTTCCAGAACAACGTCTGAATCTTGTGTGAAAATCTTATGTCTGCTCTTACCTGTCATTAGCAAAATGGGGCATTGTGAACAGGAGTTCACTTGAGTACTTATGAAGTATTGAGGTATTGTAGAAGGCAGGGAAGGAGGTACTTAATATGTAAATATCTTGTTCTTGGAGGGTGCAAGGAGGGATCTAGAAAAAGGGATGGAAATGTGGTGTATTCAAATGGATGTTTTTACATGTGCAGTGTTCATCACAACCTAACTATATGCTCAAAGATAACATGATATCTGCAAGATTCAAATGCAATCTCTGTGGCTTCCAAACTAAGACCTGTAATAGAGCAGAGGATCACCTCAGATCTTAACTGTGTCCACGTCCCTCCGGAACACTTTTTTTATTAGATAGTGTAGTGTAGGGAATCTTACAGGAGCTAAAAAGAAGCAATACTTGTTTGCTCAGAGTTACTAATGCACTATGTGGACACTGGTAGTATCTTGTGCTTCGCCTCTTCCTTCTTAGCTGTTGGGAGACTGTGGTACTTCTAGAATAAGATTAGGCATTCTAGACTACAAGTACGCTTCTAGCTATGCTGCAGTGATGAAAATGTTGCCTATAACCTAGCTGCAGACCATAATGTGTGTGCTTGAATCTGTAACAGCATTCCTTTATTTGTCACCAAAAGTATTTTCAATTAATTGCAAATATACAGTGAAGCAGTATTCCTTTTCCTGCTACTGTTTAACTGCTGCTTTGGAAATGAGCCTAACTGTGCATTTTTATTTCTTTTTTAATAATGAATATGTAGCTGTAAAGCAGTCTATCAGTGCTAGATGTATACTGCCTAAAGACTTCTTCATCACAACACTGGTGGAAGTACATTTAATTACATCATAGGGACACAAAAATAATTTGTTCGAGGAAGTCATGTCAGCATTGTGTGGGATTGGGCTGTGTAAATAGCAATGTTCACATTGATTCATGAGATGTTTGTTAATAAGAAAAAGAAAGATGAGTTGACGGGACTGAAGCTTTGTCATCTTAAGTAGTCATTACTCCTGCCTAAAACTGAAAGCAAAAATTTAATCAAAGCAATGTTCTGTTTCATTCCTATTTTGCGAGTGTATAAAATTATATATATAAATACACAACTTGGATATTCAATAACGTATGAAATTCTGCCCAATCCAACTTTAATCTTTCAACTTTTTTTTCTTGTAAAAAGGTTCACATGCTTCCACTTTGAGATTGGAGACTTACCTTTCAATTCCTTACTGATCCTGTTTTAAAAGTAACAGCTGATAACTTGTTTAATCATTTTCAGGATCTAGTAGCAACAGCAGTATGAGATGATGTGTAGGCTTAGTGCTCAATATAACTATTTCATGCAAAATAAAATCCCTCACCTCAGAGATTAGGTGCCTGGTTTAAATCCACGTCAAATGAATATTCAGATGAAGAATAATGTTGTGATTAACACAGTGTATTGAAACTTGGTAGTTTTAATTCCTAGGCAGTCATACCTGTCTGTGTGGCTGGCATAAGAAATTTCTTAGGAAGGCAACAAGAGTATTTTACTCTTTCTGTAAAGCAGACTCAATGTATTCTTTATGATGCTAGACTGCAGCTGAAGGTATGTTTGTTGAATGGATATATTTGTACTGATTGTAATCAAGCCAGGTTTGTTAAATAACAAAGATAGTGTCAGGGATTACAGTTATAGAATCACAAGGTTGGAATTGACTGATAAGATCAGCTAGTCCAACTGTCCCCTCATCACCATTGCCACCACAAGCACTAAACCATACCATGCAGCACGTCATCCAGAGGCCTCTTGAACACTGCCAGGGATGGCGACTCCACCACCTCCCTGGGCAGCCATTCCAGTGCCTGACCACTCTCTGAGAGAAATAGTTCTTCCTTATGTCTAATCTAAACCTCCTCTGATACAACTTGCAGCCATTACCCCGTGTCCTGCTTGTTGCCTGGGAGAAGAGGCCAAATCCCTCTTCACTACAACCTCTCTTCAGGAAGTTGTAGAGTGCAGTGAGGTCTCCCCTGAGCCTCCTCTTCTCCAGACTGAACAATCCCAGCTCCTTCAGCCGCTCCTCATAAGACTTGTGCTCCAGACCCCTCACCAGTTTCGTTGCTCTTCTCTGGACACGCTCCAGGACCTCAACATCTTTCCTGTAGCGAGGGGCCCAAAACTGAACACAATACTCAAGGTGCAGCATCACCAGTGCTGAGTACAGGGGGACTACTACCTCCCTGCTCCTTCTGGCCACACTATTTCTAATGCAGACCAGGATGCCGTTGGCGCTCTTGGCCTTGGGCACACTGTCAGCTCGTGTTCAGCTGAGCATCAACCAACACACCCAGGTCCTTCTCTTCTTCACACTCATCCAGCCACTTATCCCCAAGCCTATAACGCTGCATGGGTTTGTTGTGGCCAAAGTGCAGAACCCGGCACTTGGTCTTGTTGAACCTCAGCCCAGTGGTCCAGCCTGTCTAAATCCCTCTGAAGGGCCTCCCTACCCTCAATCAGATTGACACCACCTCCCAGCTTGGTGTCATCTGCAAACTTACTGAGGGTACGCTCAATCCCCTCATTTAGGTCATCATTAAAGATATTAAACAAGACGGGCCCCAGTACCGACCCCTGGGAACACCACTTGAAACGGGTCACCAGCTGAACTTCACTCCACTCACCACGACCCACTGGACACAGCCCTGTAGCCAATTCCTTATCCAAAGAAGTTTATACCTGTCCAGACCACAGGCAGCCAGTTTCCCCAGAAGAAGCCTGTGAGAGACCATGTCAAAGGCTAGGAAGACTACATCAGCAGCCCTTCCCTCATCTACCAGACTGGTCACCCAGTCATAGAAGGAGATGAGGTTGGTCAAGCATGACCTGCCTTTCATGAACCTGTGCTGGCTGGGCCTGATCCCCTGGACACTGCACACATGCCATGCAATCTCATCCAAGATTATTTGCTCCATAACCTTCCCTGGTACCGAGGTCGGGCTAACAGGTCTATAGTTCCCCAGATCCTCCTTACAGCCCTTCTTGAAGATGGGAGTCACATCAGCAGCTTCCAATCCTCTGGGACCTCACCAGTTAACCAGGAGCGTTGATAGATGGCCGAGAGGGGCTTGGCAATCACCTCCCCCCCCCCCCCCCCCCCCCAGCTCCCTCAGCACCTGAGGGTGCAGCCCATCTGGTCCCATGGACTTGTGACTGTCCAGATGGAGGAGAAGCTCTCTGACTGTCTCCACTGGAATTGCTGGGGGCATATTCTGAGCAGCGTCCCAGACTTCCAGATTGAGGCATAAAAAGCCCAGAGGATAACTGGCCTGGCTATTAAAGGCAGATGTAAAGAAGGCATTGAGGACCTCAGCCCTCTCCTTGTCCTCAGTGACCACATTCCCTGCTGCATCAAGTGTAGGATGAGAATTATCTTTGGTTCTTCTTTTCCGTTGATATATTTATAAAAGGATTTTTTATTGTCTTTTACTGCAGAGGCCACCTGAATTCAAGTTGGGCTTTCACCTTCCTAACTTCTTTGTAATCTCCCCAAGTAGCCTGTCCCTTCTTGCAGAGGACTTAGACTCTCTTTTTCTCCCTGAGTCTCAACTGTAATTCCCGGCTCATCCACACCTGTCGTCAGTAAATGGTACCCAGCTTGTTCTGGACCCTTGTTTGACAACGTTGTGCTGATAGATGTTCTTTTTGTTTGCTTCCATCATTGTTGAAGCTAGAGAGATCAAAAAAATAGATCTGCTCTTTCCTTTCTAAAATTTGTTTTATTTTGATTAGATTTCAGGACCGTGTACTTCTACACAGTAGTCTAGGATGCTTACTCTAGTGATAAATGTGTCCTTAAATTATTTAGCGTATACAGTAGCTGCTTAATAATTTGAAGTTTTTCGACATATGGAACAAATTCTGGAAACAGATTCAGAGCTGATAAGTGATAGAATCCTACTGGTCTGCAATGATTTTTAGGAAAACCTGGTAGCTCTTGTCTATTTTACCTTATGATGCTAACCAAAACAGATCCCAGGGTCCATTACTTGACACTAAGGGCAAGGTGACAGAGTGCATGCTTGAGTGTATCCCTATAACAAGCATTGGTACAACAGGGACATGCACTTGTATGAATCTTGCCGTGGGCCTGATTACCCCTAGGTTGGAAGTAAGGCTAAGTTGATGAAGAAAAAAAAACTGAAGTGCAGGGACACACAGAATCATAGACACAGGGCTTTTAGTCTTCCCTGCATAACTTATTCTTTAGCAACTTTTCATACAGGGAACTTGCTGTATGTAAAATGACTAGATATGATGAAGCTATGCTTTTTTAAAAAAAAAAAAAAAATTGTTTCACTTTGATAAACAATGTACCTTGCAGGTTGTTTGATCACTAAGGCTGTATTTGTCCCTAGTCAGTATCAGTAATTCCAGATGAGTCTGTGTTGTATCAGAGGTATGAACTGTGATGAATGCTGAGCTCTTGTCTTGTGGCCATGTCATTGGTCCCTCATGAAAGTACAGCATGGGAGGATAGGAAGATATGTGCTGAGGAGTGGAGATAAGGCAAAGACATTCGCACATCAACCTTTTGAGATTGGCAGCTCAACCAGGTTTCAGTCCACCTCTTTGTTTATCTAGTTCATACAGTCAGTGCTGAAAGGTTCACTAAAGCCAAGGTGATGTCCCTTTATCTACAAACCAGCCATCTCCTCATAGAAAGGCTCTTGGTCTGATCAGGTCATTTTACCATTCACAAGCCTGTGCTGGCTAATCCGTTACCCTGTTTTTCTTCATGTCTAGGACTATTTGCATTCTTGCTTTCCCCTGTGATTGAGGTGAGACTAACCAGTCTGTGTTCTTTGGATCTTCTTTCTTGCCTTTCCAGGATGGATGACATTTGCTTTTTTCTAGTCCTCAGGATCAGTTTCAGATACCTATGATCTTTAATGGGTCATTAAGGATGGCCTTGAGCAACATCATGTCCACTAGCTCTGTCAGGATACATTCACAAGCACTATCAGGAGACATGGACTTGATTAGGATCATCTAGCCTGTATAAATGTGCCTTTATTGCCTGAGATCAACCTGGCTGCAGCCAAAGCTGTCCCCAGCCTTCACAGCCCTAAACAGTCCTTCTCTGTAAGAATCAGATCCAGCAAAGCATCTCTCTTTATTTTTATCAGAAAGGAATTGTCAGAGCTCTATGAAAGCCTCCTTGGTTGCTTGTGCCCTCACCTGCGTTGCTCTTCTGGCAGATACTGGTATGGTCACAGTCCTGCATGAGGACCAGTGCATGCAAATATGTGATTTCTTCCACTTATAGACCTCATCTACTCTTTTCTTTCTCATCAGGTGTCTGTAGCAGATGTTTACCACCTACAAGTATGAAGTCTTCGCTTTAGAATAGAAGGCAGGCACTGAGAGGTGGGGGGCTCTGAGTTGCAGTAAGCCCACTAATGGCAACAGGGCTGCTCCTATTACTTCACAGGGAACAGCCAATATTCCCAAATGCTTTTTAAGTGTTTCTGGTCCTGGATTATTACAATAAGTAGCCTATAATGAGTACATAACCATTGCTGAACTGATGCCGCTGGTGAGCTTGTTTACAGATCTGCTGTTAGAGCATTCCTGCCCTTAGCAAAGGTACAGTTCTCTTTAAATTTGGAGATTAGAATAAACTTTTGTATTTAGAATTATTGATTTATGAGATCATCACAACATCTATTATAATGTGTTTTACTGTAAATTAATTATTTGTACCTCACAGAATCAGACAGGTTTGGAAGGGAAGTTTGGAGGCAGTTCAGGATTCTGTCTATCCCAGCACCTCTGTTCACAGCATATCAGCTAGAGCTGGTTGCTCAGGGTCTTGTCAGTAGGATTTGAAACCTTCGAGGATGGGAATTCCAAAGCCTCACTGAGCAAACCATTCCAGTGTTCACGTTTATGGTAGAAAAACAAAACAGTTTTATGTTTAAATGGGATTTTCCGGTTTCAGTTTGCCTCTTGTCCTGTCACTGGACAATATGAAGAAGTCTCTTACTTCATCTTATTTACTTCTCCCCTCAGGTATTTATATGAATTGATAGTTCCCCCCTGAGCAAGGTTGAAGAATCTCAGTTTCCTCAACTCCTTCTCATATAACAGACGTTCCAATCCCTTAATAATTTTACTGGTTCTTCAAGCACTTTGTAGGATGAAAGTCATAAACAGGAGAAAATAATGTGGTAGAACAGTAAAATGAGGAAAATTATAGAACAGATTTAAAACATGCTGGATACAAGTGTAAATTGGCAATCTCTGTTTGAAGGTACCTCTTTTTGATGTCCTTTGTAACAATGGTTTCTCTTGTGACTTTTGTTAAGTTGCTGCTTAGCAGAAGATGTAGCCTCAACATACATATTTTAGTTCCTGACTGACAGAGGGTTATGATGGCACAGGCATTTCTGACAAGTTTAAAAGGCACAGGGGTGATACACCAGACAGCATTCCAGATTTCTCAGTGGGAAAATGTAAATCTCCTTAATTTTATTCCTACTGAGCGTGGCAACTAAGATCTTGTATTTAAATGTGCATTATTAAATAGCACGATGATGATAGGAGCAAGATGTGTTATATGTATCAACAAGTTCTCATAAGCCTGATACCTTGTCAAAAATTCATATTCCCATCTATGCATTTGTGATAAAGGCACATCATTTTAAGAGTATTATGCCTTTTATTCTTGAAAGCCTACCAAGGATTTTAGATTAAGGAGTGGAGTGAGATTTGCCATGAAAATTGATAGATGAAAACTTCTAGCTTTAGGCCTCTAGAAGCTTAACTTGCCACAACACTGAACAATCACATCTGAAAAATCTGAGCAAACTGTTAACAGGTTGTAGGAATGTAGTCAGATGTTGTATGACATCTTCATAGTTTATCATTTGCGTTAGGAAACTTTAATGGAATGAATTTAATGGGCAGCTCAAAACATTACTGATGATGGAAAAACTTGAAAATAAGGCTGTTTTTTAATGAATGGATACAGTTAGATAATACAAAAGCTGCTAGCAATCTGAAGATGTGGTATTATATCTGAGATCAATCTCGGTTCTTAGAATCTAGGGTGTTTGACAGTGACTGCAGGACTTGGAACTGTAGCAATTCAGATTAGAAATAGCACTAAGGCATAAAACATATGTATAGAATGGTTTGTGCTCTGTTCATTTTATACACCTTTGAAAAATATGAGAAGATGAACATTGTATATCTGCATGTACACTGCTGCATGGACTTTGGTGCTAAGGTTGATACATGTGAATAGTCACCCATTTGAATGAGCTGGACTGTGGACTTGTATAGACCATGAGTGTGCATAGTGAAGCACGAGTGGTAGTGTTTGTAGAATCGGGGACTAAATATGAGATGTAAACATAGTTGACTTTCCGTGTAAGTACAGTACTTCTGCAGCAGAATGCATGAGGCTTTTTGCACACACAGTGCTAAATAATGGCTCTATGGAGGTCTCTTTTTAAATGTAAATATAATCTCCTGAAGTATTACCTACATTTCTTAGCATGTTTTTATTCCTACAGAAGTAGTTCATGGTCCTGTCTAGCTGATGAGATTGGATGAGTTACTAGGTTGAGAATGAACTCCGGAAGACAACTCAGCTTTTTTTTAAAGCAGAATTATGTATATTAATTGCATTTGGGAAGGAATCAGTCCTCTTCTGTCCAGAGCCTAAAAGGAGTCCAAACTGTAATATCTTATGCAGCTAAAAACCATGTGATCTACTAGCAGCATGTTGAGCCCAGACTTCTAACCACTGTAGTGAGAAAGCTCAAAACGTGGGGACGTAATGGAAAGCTTCATTTGATACTCAGCCTGATCAAAAGTACATCAACACAGAAAATGCAATTCAAATGCAATCTGAATCTGAAGGCTGTGATTTTGTAATCATAAAAAAATCTCTAAACATTTTGCATATTTGAGAACTGTTTTATAAATGATATCTGTAGAAAACTCTAAAGATGATACTGTCAAGCAATGGCACTGCTTATGCAAACTCTTATGATTTGTTGCAGTCATGGGAATCAAGTTGTGAAACCAGCACTGTCAAATTCCTAAGGTAATATGACTTCAGAACTGGCATATGGTGCCAAGTTATGGGTTGAGGAGTGATTGTTCACTTGAGAATAGATTCTGGCTAGAATCCTGAGCTTGTCTCACCCTAAAACTGGTACATTATTGAAATGAGGAATCAATTAAAAGCATCATTTTTGCTTAATCTTTTCCCATCGGCATATTGATAAGTTATTAATGTTGAGATAATGCTTTCAGAAAAATGTTATCTGGAGTGACTTGTTTGTCAAAGTTAATGTTAACAAACATCCAAAATACAGGAAGACTTTCTATTTTTTATTAAATATGGGGAATTATGGAATTAATGCCTTTTATCTAACTCAGATTAAATTCATCTGTGACCAGAGTTATATGATTAGATAGAGACACATGGAAAAGCTTGACTCATATATTCTAAAGTCCTGTTAAAAAAAACATAGGATATGTGAGTATATGAAGCTAGGGCTGGAGTGCCTTCCCCTACCCCCTATTTTTACTTAATTTGAGGGGAAAAAAATCATTATTTTAAGAAGTAAAAATGAAATTCACAAATACCTGTATTAGTTTTCCTTTGGTGAAGTCTATTGTTTTAATTGGTACCAAAATGATGTTTACCATGAATGAGTCTTCTCATACAGTGCAAATGAAATGTAGTCTATCCAATAATATGTTATTCAGTTAGAGGTTTTATTCTTGAGAGGGCTGGAAATAGAACTCCTGTTGAAAATTGAAATAGAATGCTTCACTTACTTAACCAACCCTGAGACATTTTGTGTATTGTTAATTTGTTTTGTAAAATATGAGGAAATTTGGTTGTTCCTTCTCTATTGCTTTGTTTGCTGGTTCTGCCGTTATAACTGGCATGAGGAGCTTTCTCGAGGATTGCTTCTGCTGAGCTTCTTGGAGTTTCAAATTTGCTTTGACTTAAGATCTAGTAGCAAGTCTTGTTTTTAATTTGCAGTGCAAGTTGATTGCATAATTGTGAAGCTGTTTGACATGTGTGATACAATTTGATTTGCATTTCTGCCAGCTTTCAACTGTAAGAAACAAAATCTGTTAGTAACAATTTCAGCAGGAGCCATTGGAGTTTGTTTGCCATCTCCCAGAGACTGAAAGATGAGGCTATTTTAAAGGTATTTGAATGCTTCATGTAATTGCTTAGTTGAGCTGCAGAGTATGGTGGTGTGAGTGGCTTTGATATATTTAGGGAACAAATACTGGAAACGGTATAATATATGTGTGATACCGTACATATAATGGAGTACAGAGTGGAAGAAACATAATGCTGGCTGAAACAAGGATTAAAAACTACAATATAGCAAATAGTCATTAGGAAGTATTGTGGGGAAAGAACTGATCAGAGAACGACTTTGTGCCTTCAAGGATACGTATATGGAGAATGACCAACATATCCTGGACATCTACAAAGGAGACAGTCTTGCTTGTGCAGACAGCAGCCATGTTCATGCTGTCCTATGCATGTTATACTGCTTCAGTGTTTCTAATAATGTCACTGATTTTCATGGACTAATGTTCCGTCTCTTTTCACTGTTGTGCAGTAGTAGGAAGACTTGAGATAAGATTAATTCCTGAGTAGCTTTTCTCTGGAAAAGCCACAGAGTAGGCACTCGATTCTCTTGTAGAGAACAGAATAGAAGGAAACTGAATGGGCAGAAGCATATAGTCAGACAGCAGTGTAGGTAGAGAAATAGTATTTGAGTATACAGTAGTATCAATGGCAATGCATGAAGTGAGTGCCATGAATTCAGAGGAAGACTAAGAAGCAGTGGAAGAAAAATAACTGGCCAACAGAAACCAGAAGAGTAATTCTTTGTGCATGGAGAGCAACTGGTTCACAGCTGATGTGATAATTTCAAATTATGACTTAAACCCGTTATCAAAATGAGTGACCGTTACTTGCCTCAACTTTACACAGAATTGATGTGAGCTTATATCAAACTCAGGACTATAAAGGACTACTTTGGTCATTCTGTGGTTCCCCACAATCACAGACAACTGTCAAATAATGCCTCCTCCATTTCACTCTACAGAAGATACCACAAGCCACAAAACACTTTTTCGGTATCCTGTAGGAAATTAAAGATGATGCATAGGAGATCAAAGTCCACTAAAACTGTAGTCTGCCATAATACAAAACAGGAGAGATTAAGTATACCACCAGTACTTTAGTTGCTAACAGTTCCTAACCCCATCTCAAATCACTGTTTTGAAACTGAGTGCCTGGGCAAATGGATGCACATCTAGTGTCCTTCCTGCTGTTGCAATCTTCAGTGGTTCAAAGCAAACTCCCCTCTGCATTTTGTCACAACTAATCAGTTATTTGTGAAAAATGCTGTTATGGCACTGTGCAAGACTATACTAGATGGAAGAACTGCTTCTGAAGCCAAAATAATGCCAGTACATTAGATCTGTTGTTTGTTTTTTTTTTTTGTACCTGAGTAAATATGTGGTAATTTCACTTAAGCTGCCAGCAGGTCAAGACAGGAGATCCTTCCTCTATGTTCAACATTTGTGAGAACACATCTGAAGTGCTGTGTCCAGGCCCAGGCTCTTCAGTAAAAAGAAGATATGGAGCGAGTCCAGCGCAGGGCCACAAAGATGAGTAAGGAACTGGAGCAACTTATGTATGAGGAGAGGCTGAGAGCACTGGGCCTGCTCCCTTTGGCCAAGAGAAGGCTCTGGGACATCTTAACAATGAGTATAAATATTGGAAGGAATGAAGATGAGCAAGTCAAACTGTTCTCTGTTGTGATTACTGATAGGGGACCTGAAATTCCATCTGAACACAAAAGGGGTAGTCAGGCACTGGAGTAGGTCACCCCAAAAGATTGTGGAGTCTCTGCCTGTGGGGAAACACAAAACTGTGGCTGTACACAGTCCTGAACAGCTGTCTGTAGCTGGCCCTCCTTGGCTTGTACTAGATCTCTTCCAAGCTGAGCAATTCTGTGACGTTCTCAAGTTTTGAAAGTCTTTAAATTCCCATCAAATGTAGGTACCTTTCAAAAATGTCAGAGTTGCATTAATGAGTAAAAATAATGAAGTGCATAGAGTTCTCAAGTTCTCTTGTGTTAAGCACTTATTCATATCAAATGTAAAGAATTACTTTGTTTTGCATTGGGATGATTCAGCAGTTGTTCAAGGCTTTCAATAAACCACTCCTTTTTCAATAATGCTTAGACAAAACCTTTTTTTTGTTAGACCAGCTCATGTATGTAAAGGGCTTAATAGATTTATATTAAAAATAAGTAATTACTGTGTTAGAGGGCAGCGAGTATAAGTCAGTCAGTAGCAAAGTCAGGTTTAAGACACACAGAGAAACGAGCTGTATTTTCATCACTGTCTTGAGGGCTGTAGTGTGCTTTGCAGCACATTTGCTGCTGTAAATATACAATATGTATTTACCAGAACTAGCTCTGTTAATTTTGTTTCACTCTTAACCTGAAAACGACCACTTTGATTCAAACACTGCACCATTACCTTCTAACTGCATTAAGTAAATCCAAGTGCTCACATCGGTTCTGTGGCCCTGTGCTTTTATTACACCTGGTAGATGCAATGTTGGGAGTTAACTACTTTTGAAATAACAATAAATTCAGAAGCATTTAATGCAATTTCTTTCCTCCTGATGTAAAGTAGGAGCAAGTATCAAAATATTTTTGTTGCACTACTTTTCTCAGATAATGAAATAAGAGCTTATTTTGCAGTGCTTCCCATTTCTGCTTTATGTTGTGGTCTTAAGAGGTGCTAAGTGCCTCAGCCTTGTTTTCAGAGTTAAAAGCATTCAGTGTCTCATAAATACAGCCTGGTATCAGCAGGGCCAACCTCCTAAATTTTAAGGAGATGGAGCAAGAAAGTGTCATTTGCCCTCTGCCTGGGATGTGACTGGTGCCCCTTCAGAAAGGTATGTAGGGAATCCATGCCAATGGGGCATATCTGCCAGCACCTTAAATGCTGCACAGTTACTGCTCTATAGGCGACACGACAGCATAGAGACAGGACTCTTATCTGGATAGAACATTGTGTATCCATTACTGTGTAAACATGAGCTTTGTTGATAAATTTAAGAAAATGTCTTTTGGGTTTTTTTTCAGTAGTGAGATTTGATAAAATGTGTCTTGGAATATTGAACTTAGAATCCAGTTTATTTTTAAAGCAAGTCTTAACCAGCCATAGTCATGTTGAAACAGCCAGGAAAGCATTGGCAGATGTTTGTTATAAATGTGTGTGTAGTCCAAGCTGGGTCACTCACGCTCATTCTGAAATTGTCAACTTCTGCTAAACTGCCAGAATGCAACTGCTGACTAAAATACTCCCTTCTACTAAGTAAAATGTTTACATGAAGAACAGCTTACATTCTCTCCTAGTAACATGCTTCACAAGCTGTTCTTTCAAAGGAGCAGTGTTCATTTAACAATGATCTTGCCACCTTTCAGGACAGTGCTTTCTCCAATTTCGACTTTCAAGCAAGATTACGCTCGGTGTCGTTGTGTCGATGCTGCCCGTTTTGTAGCGTTTTCACCGTGGCACCGAAACGTTAACGAGAACGCCTTTCTGCCCCCGGCCCGGCCTGCCAGCTGGGTGCTAGAGGGCACGGCCGGGGGCAGAAACCGAGGGGAGCGGAACGGAGCGTCCCGCTGCAGAATGGCCCGGGTGCGGTGTCAGGCAGGGCGAGGACATCGCAGCTAACAGAGGAAAAGACTCCACGTATTGTTGTCTTTAGTGTTTTACGAGAGTTAACATTTTCTAGAGATACCGCAGTTGAAAAAGACCATTAAGGCCGCTTTGGTTTTATGAAGAATTTCCTGGTGCCGGAGCGTTCTGGGTGCTGAAAGCGGACGGGTTTGACCATAGAGACGGCTTTCACGCGTGCTTAGCGTTTCCCCGGCTGGTTGGAGGCGGGGGGCCTAACTTGGTCCGGCGCCTCACTGTTTCTCCGTGAAAGTTCGAGAGAGGGAAGGCGAGGGCAGGGAAAGGGTCCGAAGCGTCGCTTCCCCACGGGCAGAAGCTGAGGTCGCCTTTAAGGACCTTTAGGAACTCCGCAAGGGCCGGAACCGGGCAACTAGGTGCCGCCGAGGCAGGGGCCGCGCTCTCACTCCGCTCGCTGCCCGCTGCGGCGCTTACCTGTGGCCCCCGCGGGGCCGCTCGGGGCTGCGGGCGGCTCCCGGCGCGGCGCTGCGGGCGGTGGCGCAGCAGGGCTCGGCCGGGGAGCAGCGCCTGCGCGCCCGTCCCGCCCGCCCTGGGACCGACCGCGGCAGCCGGCGGGGAGGGAAGGAGGGAGGGAGCGCTCGGAGGGGGCGGGAGGCGCACGCCGTTTCCCTTTCTCTTTCGCTGGGCGGCTGCCCGCCCGAGGCCGCGGGGCTCCGCCAGGTACGGCGAGGGTCGGGGGGCGCCGCGGGCGGGGCGGGACGGGAGTTCGGGCTGAGCGGGGAGAGCCCGCCCGCGGCCGGGCCGCCCCGTCCGGAGGGCCGCGGAGGGGGTTGGGGGGAGGAGGGGGGCAGGAAGGGCACGGCTCCTCCCCGTGGGGGCCCGGCGAGGCCTGCGGAGCGCGTCGTGCCTCCTCGGGGCCGGGCGGGCGGCGAGACGGCCGCGGGCCCCGGCGGGGCGGGCGGGAGCTGCACCTGTCACCCCGCGGCGGACGAAGCCCTGGGAGGGCGGCGGGGCGGGCCGCGGCTCGGCTGCGGAGCGGCCGCCGCGGTTACATAAACGGCGACCCGCACGCCCGGCAGGCCGATGGCGACGCGTGTCAGCGGGCGTCGGCCCGCACCGCCGGCTCACGCGGCTGTGCCTCCACGTGTGCTGCAGGTCCCGAGATGGCTCGCCTGACGCCGCGGCGAGAGGTGCGAGCCGCGGCCCCCTGAGAGCTCCCGCACCGCGAGCAAATGCCTGGAAAAGTCCCGCTGCGCAGAGCGGCACCGCAGCTCTCCTGAACGGCGGGCAGCAGCACCTCCCGGATCCGCTCCCTGACCCCCGGCAATCCGGCAGCCTGTCCTGCCCCACGAATGGCTGCGCAGAGGAAGCACTTGGTGAAAGATTTCAATCCTCACATCACCTGTTACATCTGCAAAGGCTATCTCATCAAGCCCACCACGGTCACGGAGTGCCTCCACACCTGTAAGTACCTCACAGCACATCTGTCCTTTGTAAGAGGCACCCCTGCTAGTTTCAACTGATGTCTCCTTAGACCTCTGTGCAGTGCTTTGTTTACTGATGGTGTGCTGCATGGAATGCTCGGTGATTTCTGGGGTATACCTCTCTGCCACTTGGGTATGTCTGAGGCTGTGGATGCTCTTCTCAGCACCCCATAGGGTGAGGATGCTCCTCTCCTCCCCCCGAGCAGGGTGGCGTTGCTGGCGCAGCACACGTGTGTCACCACAGCCTGCTCAGAATGAGACTATTGATGGGGTGTGGTACTCTAATGATGAGGCTGCGCCGCTTTGAAACTGAAGCAGTGCAACTGTTGGTGTACCACAGTGCACACAGCCTCTTGGATTGGGCCTAGCTCTCCTAACTCCGTAGTGCCCTCCGTGGCACAGTGAGTAGAAGTACTTGAAATTTGGTAGAATGCTCACTTAGGGAGTAGATCTCTTTGAAACTGACTCAGAAGAGATTATTCAGGTTGTCTTATGCTCCCAATGCTTCTAAAACATTGGTGTATGAATGATGCTGGATGTATCAGTGATTCTGTCAGGCCCAGTACACTTACTTTCTGAGGAAAATTTATTTTGAACACATTTTTCCCAAGTCTAGTATCAGCTAAGGGTTATAAAGTTCTTTTGGTTTGGGTTGTTTGGTGAAGGAGCTTAATTGCCAGAGGAAAGAAGTTAAACAGAGCACTCTTACAGCATTTTGAAATGAAATGGGAGAGAGGTATATTAGCTGTTAGTGTTAAACTTTCCCTTTAAAGAAAATGGAAAGCTTCCAGCATTAGTCTTTTTTTTTTTTTTTGCTTTTTTTTTTTTTGTGGCTGAAGTTTAATGGACAGTAGTAACTTTTAAAAAGTTGGGCTGAAGCAAAAATGTTACATGAGAAATCATCTCAGACTCCAATAATAAGGCTTTGTTTTTATTATGGGATTTTTCTGTTTAGACAATTTATTTGTTTATTTACTTTCATTCCCATTACAAAACAATAATGGCAGAAGGAGCATTTTCTTTCAGCAGCATCTGTTGCTTTTGTTCACTTGTGGATTGTGAGCTGTTTGCTGAGACAGCTCTGTTACTGCCTGCCCCCCATTCTGCAGCTGGTTAGTGCAAGTGAAGCTTGCTGAGCTTCCATGTAGGTACACAGGTCTCCCCCAGCAAAAAATGTTCTGTGTTTGGGTTCATTAAGTAGACATGCAAGAAAGAAGGTGTTGAATCTTTGTAGTGGCTAGTTGCCAATATATGATGCTTACAATGATGGAAAAGAATTAAAAAAAAAAAAACTTCAGATGTTGATAGGAAAGCTTTATGTCTGTAGAGGAAAAGGTGATATGTATATTGCAGAATTTAGGAGTGTACTGTGAGGAATTATTTTACACTTTGGTTTTTAGAATACTTTTTTTTTCTGTTTGTTTTTTTTTTTGACATGTAGGTATGATTTTTCATCCACAGCCAAGTAGTTATCACAAATTCTAGTACGTTTAACTCTCCTTTGGTGCTTGTCTTGCACTGCTCATTGCTGTAATTCAAAACTGTATAAACAATTCAAATCTGTGGGTATGAACAGTTTAAGAAGCAAGGTAAATTCTCTAGATGCTGGGAATGTGGTCTGTTTTTATGGAAAAGATGGCAAGTGCATATTGATATTCTCTGGGGATCATAGTAACTAATATGATGAACAGTAACCAGTTAGTGGTTAATTGACATCTGTGTTTACTGAAAAATGTTAAGTAATGAAGTTCTGTGTTGAGAAATGTCTTTTTAAAAGCAGTTTTTCTGTTGAGGTTTTTGTAAATGTTGGACAGACAGCTGAACTCCACTATTTCACTGTTTACTGGAAAGATTGAATGCAACTTAGGGATCAGTGGTATGAATTTCCCTGCATTTGTTGGGAAGGAAATGCTTACAACACTGCAAGGATAATGCATTACTCCACAAATGCACCTCTTTGTTCCTTTGCTACTTTAAACAGAATGATTTTGCCTACTGTACTGAGACCTTTTTCTGTTCTCTTATGTGATTGTCGAGGACGTGTAAGCACCACTGGCTGAAGCAGGCTAGATGTGAGCTGGGGGTATGTCCCATTATCTTCTTCCAGGTCACGCCATTGTTTTGCACAGTGAACACTTCGAAAAATTGTTCCTGAAGAAAGTATTTGCCAATCTTTAGCATCCTACAGTATGTCAGACTGTTTAAATGACTTCCAGAGGGGTTGGTTGGAAGGGATGCCTGAATCTGGCTCAGCCAACCTCATGTATGAGGCTGTTTAATTGCCAGCACTGCAACAGGTTGAGCCACAGCTCTGAATAGCTGAGCTATGAAAACTTCCAAGTGTGGAGTCTCCACAGCCTCTCTAAATAACCATATCAATGCTGCATAATTCACCTTGTGAAGAAATATTTCTTAATGTTCTCCCAAACAACTTGCGACTGATGCATTTTGTTACACCATTTGCCACTACTAGGAAGAATTTGGCTCTATCTGTTATTGCCATTCAAATGGTATAGGCTGTTATTAGTGGCACTTGTCAGCCTTAACCATGATTTGCTTTTGGTAAATAACCATGATTTGCTTTTGGTAAATCTGCGTTGACTGCTCTTGATTCCCTTTTTTTCCCTCTTATTGTTTGGACATTGATTCCAAGGGACATAGAATGTTCTGTTGTCTTTCCTGGGAGTTAGGGGAGGCTATTTAGCTGTAGTGGCCCCAGCCATTCTTCTTGTCCTTAAAGCTGAGCATAACACATAGCCCTTTTCTGCTCAGGCAGACACCTGTGTAACCTCTGTGATTAGGGAGGTAGCTTTCAGCTTAGTGAATCCTACCTAGCCCGTAGATTTGAATGCATCCAGTTTTTGTAAGTAGACCTTAACCTGCTGCTTCCTGACTGCTGGTCATACCTCTCCTTCCTAAATCACTCTGGTGCACTTGGACATCTAACTTAAGCCTCTGCCTCTGAAGGCAAAAAAGACATTGGGACTTCAGGCCTTTTGATGTTATCTATTCCTGAATTGTCTCCCTCATTCATTAGCTGGTCTGTGTTTTCTATGAACTTTATGCAGCCACTGGTCTACTTGTAGAATCCCCTCTAAGTCTGTCATTAGTTTTAGCTCTGGCTGTGCTTTGGCCTTCCTGACGGGATCACTAGGAGCCTGAGCAGTGATTTAACATCCTTTTGTTTCCCATCCTTGTTTCCACTTCTAGTATGTTCTCTTTTTGTGTATTAATTAGGAAGCTTTTGCACCAAGACAGTCCCAGGCAGCTCTGACAGAATTCCCTGTACATTAGGCTGCTTAGCTCTTGACGTCTAAATAAAAGTTATTTAAAAACAGCCAGCCCTCCTGGGTATCTCTCTTTCTAATGACAGCCTCCTTGGGAATTCAGAATGGAAGGTGCTTGAAGAAGCTGAAGTTTTCAAACATTTCCTGGGGTTTAGAATCCTAGCTGCTGTTTAACTGTGCAGCGTTCCTCAGAATCAGAAAATGAGTTCAGTTACCTTGTCACTGCAAGGCAAACTGCTGCCCATGGCTGCGTTCATTGCCAGGTTTTCACTGTCTATGACGAGGAGATGAAATGATGCATTACTTCTACCTGGTCTCTCTAGCATTTGCATTAAGAAACTGTCAACCAGTACAGTCTAGGAGCTGTGGAGGTGCCCTTCCATCTGGAAAACATCCGGAGATGAAAATTTCAATATAAACATCAGTGTTTTTCAGGTGTTGCTGTATGCTCCAAAAAGCTAAAGCTCTCACCAGGAGAGCCCAAAAGAACTTCACTGCAGCAAAGCTTCACACCCTCAGACAAGCAAGCTGAGATACTTTGGTGCTCCTTGTCCTGCAGCAGCTCCAGTAAATGACATGGAGCAGCTTAGCAGATCTGTCTTACCTTGAAAGTGAGCTTTCTTGGTCAATCCTCTCTGCTTTCTAACAGAAGGAAACCTGCCTGACTGTGCCTGATAACTGTAATTAACAGCGAGTAGTCTCATGTGTCTATTTTCTGAGAAGGGCAGTTAAGTATATTAAAGGTTTTTGTCCTGGTTTTATGCAGAGACTTTCCTAAAAGTAAGTGCTTTTAATGCATTTTTAAGGTAGCTAATTAAGTACTTGTTACATGTCTGTGCCATCACTGAGATGAGTTTGATATTTCATTAGCTGTGTGTATACTACATTCTTTCTTTCCCCCTGGCTGAAGGAGTGCTTCAGTTTGAGAGAGGACATTCTCGGAAGAATTCAAAGGATGAGTTCTAACAAAGAATTTATCCCATGATTAACTAATTAAACATTTTCTTGTGGCATATTTAGAAGAAAAATGTTTATAACTTTATTTAGGTTCCTTGGTGATCAATATTTAAAAAATACCCTCTTCTCAGTAAACAGTATCTATGGGTGCATCAGGCATGTACCTCTTTGTTAGTGTAAGATGACATACAGTACAGTCCTGACACTTGCATATGTATTTTGCAGCTGGGTACAAAGATCTAAAAGAATATGTGAACCAGATAGCTCTGTACTGGGAAGTGCAGCATTGTGTAGTATGTTATGGTTGCCAGCCAATTAGCATATGTCACACAGATACTTTTATCAATTGTAATAAATCTTCTTTTATGAGTTTAAGTTTTATTATGGCTCATCTCAACTGTCATAATATAGTCAGGAAATATAGGTCCTCTTTTCACTGGCATGTGATGCAGGAACCTCAAAATTCTACAGACTGCGCAGCTGTTGGTTAAACTGCTTTCTTTTGACTGTTCACCATTGCTGTAACCTACCATAAAGCAATTGCAAACCATGTCATTTTGTTAATCTGAATTACAAGTGTTAAAGGTCTTTTTGTTTTTCCCTGAAGTTGTGAATTAAATATATCTAATTTATTTTTATTTAATGAGTCCCTTTTTCCTTCATCCAGCACTTAGGTTCCACCCCATTCTCTGAAGCTTCAAAGTGACAGGCTTTAACAAATGTTCAATGTTTTACATTGAGAAGAGGAAAATTATACCTATCATATCTGAAATTACTGGGTGATTATCTTCTTCCTACTGGGAGTATCACGTATCAGTTCATTATTTGTGAGTGCTAGAATTTGTGTATATTTTTTACTACATTGCTGCCATCTTCTCTCAGAAAATGTTTGATGAGAGCATGTAAATATATCCATATCAAGGAATTTGATTTCTTTCCATACATTAGTTTATATAAATAGTTCTTCAAGTTGTATTAGTTTGGATTTTAGTAGGCTTTATGTTTAACACTGTTTAGTATTTGTGGGGGTTAAGGAGTCTATCACCTGACTTCAAATAAACGTGCCAATTATCCACAGTTCAGTGGCATAGAGTTCTTTTAAGTGGTAATCAAATCCTTCCAGCAGTAAACGGAAGTCACAGCTGGGTATGTCCTTTCAGTTTGAAGAACAATCACAAGGTCCAGCAGAGTCAAGTTTAATATGTCTTTACAAGGCGCATCAACAAGTCCTTTCCAAAGGATCACTGCCATCTTATCACAGACTACAAAAACTTCTCTGACTTGATATCCCAAAAGCAAATGAAAAGAATGAAATTATCAAAGAACTTCAGACATAGCTTTCCTGAAACGCAGAGAAACTTTTTCTGAGAGTTTTTCTGCTAATCTTTTTAGAATCTTTGTTGCAAGCAATTTCCCACGTGAGAAGAGATGGCTAGGATTTAGGGCCTGTCAGTTCCAAAATTAATGGTGACTAATACTGACTTTTTCAAAAATTTAAATTCTTTATCAATTGTTGAAAATTGGCATCAGGTAGGAAAAGCTGAATAGATAGGGACACTATTGTGATCACCAAACAGGAGGCTTACAAAAAAATATTAGACCAACTCTTTCCTTTATTAAAGGAATAGCAGAACAGAAATTTTTTCACTTGCTGTTCTCTGTTGAAATGGAGTTTTCTCTAGCTCTGTTTCTGTGAAATCAAGTCACAAAAGGTCTAGAATAAACCAAACCCTTACGTTACTTACCACAGTGACTTTCGGTTGAATTTCCATGTGGCTGTTGTTTATGACTGTCAGACTTATTTATTTCATCATCATACTAGCTGCTCAGCTTTTAAAAAATGTTTAAATTGTGATTCTGCAAAATAATGGAATTTCTTGAGTAGCAGACGATTCTTAACCTTGTAGTTCTTAACAGGATTGTCATCTCCTGCCAATAGTTAGTACACTTTCTCTTGTCTAAGGTAGAATATAATCTCCATCTTGAGCACAGTATAGATGCCATGATTGAGATACCGTATGCTGCATTTGAAGAACTCCAGTGACAATAGCATGTTTTAGATTCACTGTGAAAACCGGGCTAAGTAAGGTTATTTAGATTCTCATTCAAATAATCTGGGAGATGCTTATCTTAGGACTTTTGTTTCAGACTTTTTATTATCTTTAATATTGAGGCTTAATGGGCTCATCTTCTTTAGACCTTTGACTTGCTTCATCCCTACACCCAGTATCTACATTTATTTGCTTTGCTTCACTAATTTATAGGAATCATGCACTCAGAATCTCCTGATTATTATTATTAGGAAGAAGGCACCTCCTTTATTAATGAACAGGAAAGTTCTAATTTTCAGCAATGTTAATTACTGCAATTTTGGCAATATTTCATTTTCTAGGCTATCTTCTCTTAAAATCTCTTGCCTAAAATGTCTCCACACAGTCCTGTGTTTGAAATATTTCTCACTTTTTTATGAGGAGTACAGTGCACATTACTATTAATTAATGAGCCTTCTCCATCATGATTTATGCCACAAAGTATACTCTTTCTCTTTTTTCATCAGTTTAGAACCAGACCTTTTAGTGGTTGACTTGTTTCTGCTTGCTGGAGAATAACAAGATGAATTAATGACTTGATGCTGAATGTGCCTGTTTCTGAAAGGCAAGCTCATTTCATCCTACCTTTCTCCTGAAGAGTATATCAAAATTTGTAGTCATCAGTGCTATTGGGTGTTGCTTGTTTTTTGTTTCTTTTTCCAATTCAAATGGCTTTGCGTGTTCTGGAGCCATTTCTGGGGACAATCTTCAGTCCTACTAAAGTATCAAGAAAGTAAAATTATAGTAACTAGTATTTGAAGGTGGGCTAGATTGTTTTTGGAGGGTATTGAGTTATGTTGTTTGACCAACTAATGAAAATGTGTCTGCATATTTATACAAACTCAAAGGGTGTGGTCTGTTTGTAAGAAGTTCAGGTCTCAGGCTTCTATTTGTGTCCTAGTGTATGTTTTTGCAGTGCATTATGTCTTGTAGCTACATCTGTTCAAAAAGTATGACTTAGGGAAAGTGAAGTTGCTTCATCTGTGACTGATTGCCACTTGTGTTGCTTGGTTGACCTCAGGGGATCAAGCACCCTGCTATCCAGCTGCACGTGAGATGCAATGTGATTTTTTTCTGAATATTAGTTACGAAAAGTATATAGAAAAGTAAAGGGATCTTGTTGGTACAAAACATTGCACTCAATATTCTGTAGTGGATTTCTTACCCTGTGGATGTGTTAGGAAACGTGCTGAAATCAGTTGAGTGCAGTAATTTAACAAATTACAAAAATTCTATGACATAAGGTGAGTTCTGTGATTACAAGTTCCTTCATCTGTATGCCATTGCTAAATACTTCACACCTTTGGTTTAAGAAGAAATGCACTCATGTCCTAAGGGTTGAACTGAGCTCTTGTGCATCTCTGTTTGGAGGTTCCTGTCTGCAGAGGGCCATGCTTCACTCCCTGGACATAGAAGGGGTGTTGAAATTAGATGAAATTACATGGTCCTTTTCAACCCAGGCCATTCTGTTCTGTGACTCGGTTGGCAGCACTTAGGGGCTTTCTGGACTCCTTTTACCAGATCATCAGTGATCTACCATGTACGCAGCACTGCTGGAGCTATTTCACTTGGGGAGAGTGCCAGGAACCACACTGAGCCATGCAACCAAAACTATGAAGTTCATGCCTTTCAGTCAGTGTCTGAAACCACTTTGGAAAAACCTGTGCCTACACAGACTCAGCTGACATGTAATATCATTGCATTATCAGAGTCAGCTGACGTGTAATAACTCTTCTGGGCATTCTAAGGCAGATAAGTGCAGACTGAGCATATTAGGTGACATTTGCTTAAAACAAACAACAAAACCCAACAAGATTGTCCTTAAAGACTGTCATATTAGAGCTTACCAGCTCACTGTAGTGGTGCTATTAGTTCGTTAGGTAAGTGATGAAAGAAATTAGTGTTTCAGCAGAAAACATATTGCAGTTGCAGCAATCCATTTATTTTTTTAGTCCATTTGCTGATGAGTTTGCAGCTCTCGTTTCACTTTAAGTAATAATAAACAGAGCATAGATATTATTTCCATCCTGAATGTTATAATGCATTAATAATAGCAGATGTATTTGTTCTTGTCAGCTCCAGTTACATTTTCTTAATAATGGCAGTAAAATCTATAGGATGCAATTAATCATTTGAAAGCAACAGTAGTGCAGCACCTTCTGTAGTTTCCATTTTGTTGGATTTTAAATTCACATTGTTGCTCTGAGTTTGTCATGGCCATGACTCTGTTTTCTTTTTTTCATGATAATATTCAAATATTAAGTATTTTCTGTAATTTCTGTCCAAAGGCAAACATCACTGCTTTGAACCAGTGTAGAGTTTCTGTGAACTTTTCTCTTACAAAGAGATTGCAGAGCTGGCTATCGCTTTGAGGAACAAGAAGTGTAAAGCAATTAGTGCTTTAAAATAATACTCCTTCATCTTTGATACATGAAGTAGTTAGCTTAGTTAGCTGGCATCATTAGGTTGTGTTCAAGGAATACTACTTAGATCTTGGCCTAACTTCTTTTTCTTTCTTTTTTGTCCCTCAGTTTGTAAGACTTGCATTGTTCAGCACTTTGAAGACAGCAATGACTGTCCCAGGTGTGGCAACCAAGTGCATGAGACCAACCCACTAGAAATGTTAAGGTGAGATGACATTACACAACTTTGCTGACGTGAAAGGACACAAAAATTAAAACAACCAAACAAAAAAGCTCTAAATATTATTGTCCTAAAATGAAATTAATTTTTTTGCCTGTTTGTAAAATGAGTCAACTGTGTTTGACCAGGGATTGTCAGTTTCTCATCTTGTAGCAGACTGGAATTTTTCACGTATAATTTAAGGAGGAAAGACAAAGAAAAATTGCAGCAAGGCTCGAGTATATTGTACAAATTGAAGTATTTTAAAGCCTCTATTAAATGAATAAATGAAGCAGAAACCTTCTATGCTTTACTTGATTACAAACTTTATTAATAGTCTTTCTTTCTTTCCTTCCCCTCCTCAACAATTTAGTAGATTTCAAACTGTGTTAAACCCTTCTGTTCTTCCAGTGTTGTATAAAAAGGGTCATGCAAATAACTGAATAATTGAAGGGTTATACTTGCCAATCTGTATTGTTATCTGCTGGTCAGTCAGGATAAGCATAAGAGATGATTTTGACACTGAAAATGCCCATTCTTGGATGTTTGTTTCTATATCACCAAAAGAGAATACAGAATTTCAAGAAAAATGATTGTTAGGACAAGATGTGTAAGTTGTTACAATATGTAGAAATGCAAAGTGATAGCTATCCTAGAGAAATCAAGAAATGTCATTTTAAGTAAAAATTCACATTTTCCTGAAATGTCATCATTTTAGGAACCAGCCTCGTCCCACCCTCGTTCCAACCCATTCTCATCTTTTCTCAAGGTTACAGACTTACCTGCTTTCCATAGTATGTGTGCTGGAAGTCCACATGTGTTAAGCAGAGTTTAAAACATGAGGAAATCCTGCAAGAAAGATGACAGGATATCAGTACAGGGCTATGAAGGCAGGTGAACAGTTTCTGAAGTACTAAAAGCAGTTTTAGGGTACATCAAAGCCAGGTTGAATGGGCCCCTGGGCAGTCTAGTCTAGTATAAGATATGGAGGTTGGTGGCCTTGCCTGCCGCAGGGGAATTGAAGCTTGATGATTCTTGAGGTCCCTTCCAACCCAAGCAATTCTGTGATTCTATGAAAGGGAGATTTTTGTTTGTTTCTTTTAGTCATATTTAATGAAGGAGATTCAGAAATAAGTTAGCTGGATTTCTATTTAACATTCACTTTTCTCTTGATGTTTGATAACCACAGCAGTTGTTAAAAATTTTATTGCAGACCTTAGAAGGAATTTAAACTCTTCACCTTTTTGCTAGTTATATCATATTGCTCTATTTTTGCTATTTGCATAATGATGATGATTTGTGAATAAACAAAAGTGCTGAAGTACACTTCCCACCCACCTATGGATAGAAGTGTTCACTGCTAGGGACAGTGTATTGTCCTTTTAAGTTTGAACTTTCACTTTGCTATGAGCATGAGAATTTCTGGAAGTTGTCTTGAGGGCTCTTTGTTACAGTATGCTGGGATCTTCTGGTTTATAACGATGTATTAGCTGTGATTGCATGGGACTACTGGATGTGAATAATTTTAATTACTAATTGTATAAATTAGTACAAGCTGTTTTTGCTCTCTTGATCTGTTTTCTTTGGATTTTAATTCTTAGAATACCTTAATAGGCTCAGTGTTTGTACATTTTATACTTTGTGTCTTTCATATACGTGTCACCAGATGTGATTCCGCAAGTTTTAGGGGAGATATTTTTTAGTTGGTCTTTCACATGATTTTTTGGGGGCCTACATTTGGATTAACTGGCCAGACACTGGGAGAGTCAGAGAAAATGGCAGCATGAGCATGCCTGTGAGATCTGATTATTTGTTTATTTTTCATAGAATATCTTTTGAGATTTTATTTTTTTTAGCTGAAAAAGGAATTAAATGAGCTAGATCTTCAGAGGACTCCAGATAAACCAAAGCAATAAAAAGGAAACTAGCTGTGTCCTGGTCACTGCATATGCAATGAAAACAACTAAAACTAATCACTGTTTGCTCAGTTAAGGTTATCCTGAATGTCTCATTCCAGTGCTTAAAATCATAATTTCATGTTACTGATTGGTCCTAAGGAAGCCTTGCCTCCTTCTCACAGTTGCCTTTTGTCTTTTGTACAACTTAAAAGAAACAAAATAGAACACCACCAAGAACAATACATTCAGAGGGTACAATTTTTCTTTGAGATTTATGTAGTTTGTAGCACTGTTGTGAACTCAGGAAGAAATACTGTTGTGTCAGTGCTAAAATAAATATTTACACCTGGAGTTTACTAGAGGTGGTATTATTTCCTAATTTACTGGTGTTTGCTACAATTTGCTGTATTTTGCTTTGATTTTTGTGACAGATGTGTGTTTCAGATAGATACCAAGACAGTAGGTGAGAAAGAGTAAATCCAGCAACTCTAGGTGGTACCATTAGCTGAAGTCTTTGTGATCCAAATGTTTTTGGAGAGGTAGAGCTAAAAGGGTTTGTTACCACATGTATATTTCTAATCTCCTATCAGTATCAGGAGCATTTTGTCTGCCATAACAAGACATGTTGTACAGAGTAACTATTGGAAGCAGAAATGTTCTAGAAGCACATCTTTTATTCTGACAGGATTATTTACAGGTGAGCTAGAAAAATATTTTAGAAAATGTCTAGTAGATGTTTAGTAAAATAGTAATGTGCTTTAAGTAAGAAAAGCTAAAAGGGTGAGAAGTTAAGCTCACAAGCCAGAAATGAGGAAAAACCTGTTTTCCTCATAATTATTTCCTGAAACTGCTTCTAGAGTAACTAACTGGATCAATTTTCCAACAAACTGCATGTAAGTATGTTTGCTGGTTGTGTTTTATGAAGCACTTCTAAACATTTGCTGAACTAGTAATCAGAATAACAGTGTAATGACATTATCTTTTTTGGGAGTTGCCTGTGTAACATTATACACACATTATACTTTGACTTAGAGACAAGCCCCATCATTGCTGAGGAGTGCAGCGAGTTTGTGAGAAATGGCACCCTAAGTAGTATTTTTATCTGAAATCTTTGAGACATACTTCATAAACTCTTTTATAAACTCAATTATGAGTAACTTCATAACTGTCTTGAATTATTTAGATGTATCTTTCAGTTGGCAGTATGGAAAGGCTGTTGAAACTAAAAGGCTGAGTCTGAAATTCAACTCTGAACTCCAAACTGAAAATATGGGAAGAGTATTAAATTTTGGAATTCACCTTCCAAATTTAGAAGAATTCTGTGTTATCAATGTTATCAACATTCAGTAGTGTTTGGGTTGGTCATACTATAAAGATGCACTTCTTAGCAAGCTGACTTGGATGCAAGTTTTCCTGACTGATGCCTTCATTTGTTTCACTTCAGATAATTAACAGTTATTATGCTTTGTTCATAGAACACATTTATTACAGAAGGTGGGAGAGATGGGAACTATTCAAAGCTAGCATAAATACTTGGTTCTTCTTGCCATACAAGCTGTTCTTATGGTTGGAAGATGTGGGGGTGCAGAGTGGTGTCTAAAACATAAACGGTTCTCAGTTTGGCCTCAGCAGGAAGTATCATACTAAATGACTGAGCAACTTCAGAGTTAGGCCAAGTAATTTCATTTTGGAATGACTTTGATGCAAAATACAAAATCTCTTTTTGAGTTCTCATAGGCTTGGAGGATAGGAACACTGTTAAAAGCACCTGAAATTGAGAATATTTTTATAATTTCCTAGGTTTATTATTATAATTTATAGTTAGTTTCCATGCACTTTAAGATTGGATAGGTGTTATTTTTTTCTACTTTTTTCTCTATAGCCATAGGGATATTTTCCTCTAATTAGTGTTTCTTCTTCATTAGGAAGAAGAACTTCATTTAGTTCGCTTTTTCAAAGAAAATGGTTGTCAAGTAGAGTATGAGTGCATGGTGCTAGCATTGTAATTGCTAAGTACACAGGTTTCTTGCTGTGATAGCACTGCCGTTGACTTTTCTTTTGAGCCATTGAAGATCAGTTAAAAAATGAAAAATGGAATTTCTCAGTAATAAATGTAGAAAAAACAGCATGCATGCACCATCATAAGGAATGTTTAACAGGATTTTTAAATTAAGTACAGTGTGATTCTCCTTTGAAGTCCAAATTTTTCTAAATGAGTAAGTTATGAAGATTAGAACTTTCTTGCAAAGTGGAATTGTTTCCAAATATAGTATATTTTCCATTTCCTGGATAGATTCACAAGTTCCCAATGCTCTGCTTTGGGGACTTGAAAGTACCATCTAGTTGTGTTTGATCTTGAGAGGCTGGAAGAGATAACATACCATTTGGAAAAGTAGACCTACAGTTTCTCTATTCAGAAAGTGCTTTGATGTCATATGACTTTGTTTTCCTTCTTATCCATGAGAAAGTGCTCTCTATGCATCTTTGCTTTAGGAACAGTCTGCTTCACCTGGATTTTTTTTTTTTTTTTTTTTTTGTCTTTACAAGAAGAAACAGTTGAAAAATGGAATACAGTAGTAGCTTAAATATAAATATTCCTATGATACGATTGTCTCCAAGAAGTGACACAGAGAACTGGTCTCAAAATAGATGACTTGTTAATATGTCTATTTGTAAACTTTAGATTACAAATGCAAATAGTGTAGAGAAAAGAAGCTGGAATGCTGGTGTATTTAAGAAGTGAATCACTATCTACTAAAATGCTTCTCAGTGTTCCTCAACTTTAAAATCTTTGGGTCATCTTACTTTGTCACTTCTAGCAGACAAGAGGTAGTGAATTGTCACGTGCTTTATAGCAGATCTAGTGTGTATTATTAATGGTGTGTACACATTTGTATGTGTATATACAAATATAAGTATATATGTATAGAGGTACAGATATATATCATTGAGAAGACAAATCAGGGCAATTAAAAATATACCAAAGGAAGTTATTACATTGTGGTTTCTAGCCAGGGCAGAGTGGATGCTGTGTGAGCTTCCTTATCCTGCCCAGATTGATTTGTATGTTTTATCGTGAGTAGGGAATCTGTTCAGCTTTCTTAAAATGTATTACAAGGGATGTCTACACCTACTTAAAATCAATATGATAATGAAATTTATAGTTTCCATGCTTGTTCTGCATTACTCGGTCTTTAAAATTTGGTATTACTTTTCTAATTTTTTCTTTTTGACAGCATAATTTATTCAGTGTAACGCAGAAACAACAAAAACCTGTCAGAATGTTTTTTCCCTTTCCTTTACTTTTTATCTGTTAGAAAGTGAATTTCTTGGTAATTTCAAGAAGAAATCCATTTGAGCGGTAATTCAGATAATCTTTAATGCATGTTTTTTTCCTCTAAAGCTAAAATCAGCTGTTTTTTCCATGTATTATTTACTAGAAATATGCAATTCATTTTACTAGTAAAAACGTGTTTGTTGTTTAAAGGCTAAAAATATTTAAAATGCAAGTTTCTGCTTAATGTGAAATGTATTTTCTCCCCTTGAAAGGCTGGATAACACCTTAGAGGAAATTATATTTAAGCTGGTGCCTGGACTTCGAGAACGTAAGTTTTCTGATTTGGTTTTGGGTACTTGCTTGGGGTGATGGAGGGAATATGACTGTTTCTGTACTGTGTCTGTATTTCTGATTTAAAATTCATATTACTGTTTTTCTGGTGTTAACTAGAGGAACTGCAGCGAGAGATTGAGTTTTGGAAGAAAAATAAACCTCAAGAAAATGGGCAAGGTGATGACTTTTTTTATTTTATATTTTTTTTTCTCTTCCCCACATGTATGTTAGATAATGTCACAGCTCCTCATCAAGCCCTGATTCTTCAAATGTTCATGCATGTACTTTTTATTATTACTGAATTCACAGATAATGCACAAACTCCTAAAATCTTTCTAAGTGTCATCTGGACTTTTATTTACTACTGCCCACCTTTTAACCAGTTGATTTACAGCGCTAGCTCTTTAACTGCTATTTTTGCTTGCATTTCCCTAAGCCCTCCCAGTCATCATTCATGCAATTTTCATTTGAATTCTTAATTTTTTTCATATTACATAGAGTAAAATGTAGAACTGCTTGAGCATTTTTTACAGATTATTTTATGATACTGAATTTGACCAGCTGTTAAGTAGGAGGTTGTCAAGAATTAGTAACGGCAAGTAGTAAAACAGTTTTCCACACATTCTAAACAATTGTTTTATGTAGATTTCAAATTGCCTTTTTTTTTTTTTTTTTTTTTTTTTTTGGTAGTTGACCCATGAACTTTGAGAGTTCGTTATTAAGCTGCCAAGTGAGAAGGACATCTGTTTTTGAAGCCCCTTTGATTTTACTTCAGGGTTTTGATACCATAGCCTACATGATTTGGGCTTTAAAAATACCTTTTGAAAAGCTCCTTTGCTTTACTTCACAGTAATGTTTCAGGAACTTGTCTCCTCTGTTATTACAGCAGACCTTTAATATGTGTTAATTATGCATGTTGCAGGTGCTGATATTAGTTGTTCCGTGGTATATTTACAAGCAGTGTTTTCTGGAAGTGAGCTCCCACACCATAGAGTGGGTTTGCATTTGATACGTTCATGGTTGCAGCCTTCAAAAATCAGTGGACGCAAACAACAGTAGACAGCATTAACTATTAGGGGCATATTATTTCCTATCACACAGGAATCTGTTGTGCATTTTACTTCAGAATGTCAGTAGTAAAACTTCATTTTCATAGGTTATAATTGATCAATTTAAGAATACACAAAATTAAAATTGCAAAGTTAATATGAAGGAAAATATGCTCTTGAATATTAAGTATTACATCAATAAGTGTTTGTTGGTACTGTGACTTTTGTTTTACACTTAAATGATAATCTTCATATTCTACAGAAGAAAGCCCCAAAACTGATAAACCCAAAGTTGATGAGGAGTGTGATGAAAATGAAGAAGATAAAGACTATCACAGGAGTGACCCACAGATCGCCATCTGCCTCGACTGTTTACGCAACAATGGGCAGTCTGGAGACAATGTAGTAAAAGTGAGTCCTAATGATAATCTGTGGTGGTATTGTTCTTGGAACTAAATCATTCATAACAATACATTTTAGTGAAACAACATTGACCTGTCTTGATTGTACCTTTAGTTACTCTCTTTTGTTTGAGGTGTTTCAGTGCATCATGGAATTTTACAAGAAATTCATGGCATTATCTATTGATTATTGTGGATGCATTTTTTTGTAGCTCCAATATCTTCCATCCTCAGTGGTAAATAACTGCTTCATGCAGCAGATTATGGCATACTGTGGAGTTGCTTTAGAAGTTAGTTGTGAAAGAGCTGTTTCATGCTTTCAGGATAGTTGTCTTAACATGCCAACATGAAACTACTTCTCATGTAAGTTGTGTACTGAATGACTGGAACCCAAATCTTGTAAAGACGTGAACAGGAATGAAGCTACAATGCTATTATGAGTTAGAAGAGAGAGAGTAAAAATGGTTACTGATAGGGAAAAAAGATTTCTCACAGCTGTCCTTGGACTGGAAATTGCTTACATGCTATTTAATGAAAAATGAGAAGGCATGGTTCTGTAATTTCTAACATGTTTTTCTCTTCTGTTGTCGCTTTAGGGTTTAATGAAGAAATTTATCCGCTGCTCTACTCGAGTGACCGTGGGAACTATCAAAAAGTTTCTCAGCTTAAAATTAAAACTTCCAAGTTCTTATGAGGTACATTTGGAAGAGTGTTGCTTATGTTTTTACTTAATTGCAAAGTGGTATTTTTTAAAATGAAATTGAGCCATATTTGTGCGTGAGTTTACACTAAGTATTCTTCAATATTCTAAGGTATATTTTCTGCCCTTAAGTGAGAAGTTGTTTATCACGATGACTAGAAGTGGAGTTGTTTATCACAATGACTAGAATTTGCTAATGGTACAGCTCATGCAGTTGTAGTAAGAATCCAGTCCTTAGGAGAAGTGACAAAAATACTATCTGAATTTTTTGAGAGGAAGATACTTTTTTTTTTTTTTTTTTTTTTTTTTTAAATATGCCATTTCCAGAATTTAATAGAGAAGGAGACATATCTTTTCTCTGTGAGTGATTTGATTTTGGCCAGAACTGTTTCCTGGGGGGACTTGCTGACATGGTAGAAGTTGTGATGTAGAGTTGAGATAGGGAGCCTGAAACTCCTGCGTAAACTTTCCTTCTTCTCAAGGATACAGGAGTTTTGAATTCAGTCAGTTCTCATACAGAACTCAATGACTCCACACATTAGGCTTCCTTTAATGAACAGCAGCATCCCAGTTTCAGTCAGAGGTAGGGCTGAGTAAGATGAGGTGTATAGGTTGTTGCAGAGTTGTCACAGTATTACGATGTTCCAGCCAGCCATTTTGGTGTCACTGGTTTTGTTCTACATTGATTTAATCTATCTCTGACATCTTATGGTCGTGCATTATGTAGTGCCTACTTACTTAAAATTTTTTTATTTCTTTTTCCTCTTGAAAGCAGGAAAGCATTATGGCTATTGTAATGAAAGAATAGTCATAGATTTTCAGTGAATGCTGTAATATCTTTTACAGTAAGAGAAGTACTTATCTTTTCTTATGCCCTTAGTCCTTCCAGATAATGAAGAAACATGTTTGTATACATGCATTTTTCCTTGTAATTATAGTTACTTTTAAACTAAAACATTTAAAGTTAGTTCATAATTTATTTTTTAAAGATGAGAATTACAACACCCGGATTTTGTATGTTTGGTTTTGAAAGAGCATTGATGTAGCAAAAAAGCCTTCACTAACCAACATATGACTTTCTCTTCAGAGAAATGCTGTGTAGTATTGGTAAATATGTACAAGTTTTGTCTACTGATAATTTCCTACTTAGTTTAGAACATTTTCATCCTGACTAAAACTTCACTGAAAAAGTAAATTGGAACACTACTGTATGAAATAGCCTGTTGTCAATATGTTGTATTTATTAAGCTTTTTACAGTAAGAGAAATTCTGGGCTTAGTTCTCAGAGATGCTCTTGAAAGTTCATTTAGTCATTAATTTTTACATCAGTTTGTCTTACCGTTTGTTCTGTTGTATTTTAAGCTGGATGTACTATGCAATGGAGAAATCATGGGAAAGGATCATACTATGGAATTCATCTATATGACAAGATGGAGACTAAGAGGCGAAAACGTAAATGCTGTTCTATTACTAATAAATGGTGTTTGGGGATTCTTATTACATGCTTTCATAGCTTGATACAAAATATCTTCTGTGACCCTTCAAAAAGATCTGTCCTTAAAGATATGTTTTGCATGTTTTCTGTATTTATTATGTGAGAAAATATGTAGTGAGTGGAAAACCTGCAGCAAATGTAGATTGTGAAGCTTAAAACTGAAAGGTATACAAAGTTTGCATGAAAGGTCTGCTCATAATTTTAAGTAATTTTTTTCCAGATTTTCTGCAAGTTTCCTGTTAGTGACACTTTACGTCACAATATTTACGAATCTGCGTAAAGCAGTTCTTTATTTAGAATCTCTTTTATTCAGTCAGTAATGAACTGTAACACTGGCAAATTATTGGAGCAACCTGATTGGTTTATGGTTGTTTCAGTGAGTACTACATTCATGTTTTTTAGTTGCACTGTATAACAAAGACTAACAATCAGCTAATACAGCTAGATGGGTTTTCCTTATTGTGTGCATGCATTTTAGAACTGCAATTCTTCACTTACTTGAACACCTTTCTTTCAGGTATGCCTTTGCTTAATTTAGTAGCCAATGTTGTCCTGTATACCTGGTAGATTTTGTTAGGACTCATATCTCCATTTTTTCTCTTGTTTTTTAAATGTATCCATTTGTTTGTATGTGGCTGTTCTTTGCTTTTTCTCGTTATTGCTTAATGCTATGAGCAAGTTTGTTGCCTGCCACTGCCAGTAGAGGTTATACTGCAGGAGTGATAAGTTTAAGCAGTTAACATAATTTATTAATCTGTAAACTCAGATTTAAAATGCAGTGGGAAGTGGACAGAGAAGATGGGATTAAGCACACTTTGGAATTAATAATTCGCAAGTTTCTTGATTTTACCTTATGTGAGAAAAGTCAAGGTGTATTTCATAGGAATTAAGAGAGTTATGTATAGGCAATTATTAGTCAGATTTGAACGTTGTATCGCACTGGAATTTGACAGTTACTGAAACCCCAGAGTTGCATCAATGAGTACCATTTTTCCAGTACTGCCTTGAAACCAGCAGTATCTGTTTGCCTTGCCACTTTATCTTTTATTAGCATTGGCTGTACTCATAAGAAATTTTGAGGGAACAACTTCAGTGATAATGGAATTCTTTTCCTAAAATTTAATCCCGCAGCCCCTGCTTACAAATGGACCTTTGGTCCTTGCAGTCGTTTGTAAGCAGCAGTAACTGTCATCTTGACAGAAAGGACACTATTTGTACTGGTTAATTTTTTTTTTTTAAATCTCAGAATTATCATTTTAACCTTAAATAAGTAGAGGAGTTGACAGCTCTTGCTTAGATTTGTAAGTTATGTCTATATGGTACGTCAGCTGTGTGTTCATCTTTTCTTTTATGTGGTTTTAAGTAATTCCCCTGAAGTCAGAGATGACAGTCTAAATCTTTTAAAAATTGTGCTGATGATAAAACCAGTAACATCTGGGCTTTTCTAATTTTGTTTTCGTTAACTGTGTTGGGTCTTCTAAAATAACAGTAGTTGCAGTGCTAATTAATTCTCTTCCTTTAGATGAAGATCAAGTAAATCCTTTATTTTTATCTTTGGTACTATTTGCCACCAGCTTTTACTGGCACACCTGTGGACCTTGCAAGAGGTAGAGCAGTTAAGTGGAATATCCACTTATTCATTAGAGAAGTCTTTCTTGTTTCAAACAAGGAAATAAATTTTAAACTTTACAACTGAGTTTTTTAAAAAGGAAAGGTAAATGTCTATGTCCAGCTGTGGATGCCTCTTATCTGATCAGAAAATCATCTCCTTCGCAGTTTCGGTGTCAGAACTGCTCATCTTCGCAAGTCTACTCACAGGATGGCACTTTGTATCAGGTAAGAGGCACTCACGACTGTACATATTACAGTCAAAAAGGTCCTGTAAACACTACAGTTATAATCAAAACTAGAATTTTTATGATACCTTACTACAAAGTGCAAAAATACCACCAGAAAGACTTGAGCATTTTTGTTCATTGAAAGAAAGCTTAATTAAACTAATAGAACATATTCAAATTACCAGGTTTTGTAGATTTAAAATGTAAGACTACTATCTTTTATCTTCCGTTAGCTCAGTTATCTTATTTCATTCTTTAGGCTGATAGTTGCATCAATATGGAAGTGTTGTCCGCCTTCCTATCTCATATTTCTGATAGGTAGCATTGGGCAACCACTGACTGAGGACCAAAACTGAAGGGAGTGAAACAAAAGAGACTGTGTTGGTGGTTTTGTATCGTTATGACAATTATGACAATTCATATTTTCTTTTTAAACAAACAGAGAAATTGCAAATTGAAGTTGATTCCTAAATCTCATTGATCAGTTTGGTATTTTTTTTCAGTACATATCAAAAATCATAAGGGTTGGAAAAGACCTCTTAAGATCATCTAGTCCAACCATCCACCTGCTAGTAATAGTGCCCACTAAACCATATCCCTAAGTACCACATCTTCATATTTCTTAAGCACCTCTAGGGACAGTGAACAGTATTTCAGTTTGCTCATTGGTAATATTCAGTCGAACTTTCTTCTAAAAATTGCTTTGAAAGTCTGAAATAAAAATTTTTCTTGAGCAAAAAATTAATGATTGAGCATTGCTCTCACTATGGATGGGAGTGATCTGTTTTACAGTCATACCTACTTCAGTAATTAGAATCTCTCCAACCTATTTCTTTTTTGTCTGTACAGTTTGTAGTTTTTCAAAGTAGTATTCAGTCTTGCAAAAACACTTAGTGAAGAGGGTTTGCATGATGCGTTATTCAGTGAGGTGACTGCTTTGTCTCTGCCTGTATGGACTTCCAGTTAGAACCGACTGCTTTTAGATACAATTTATACAATCAAAATATTTGTTATGAAAAAGGAACAAGCAAAATAGTATTTAAATAATATAGTCATGTCCTGTGTGGAAAAAATCAGGGACTAAGTCATTTGGTCTGCAAATACATTTGTTAATTGCTAATGCAGACTACACATGGTGTTCCATGTCTTCTCTTCCTAAATGCTCTTGCTGCTGTTGAGTACCTCTGCTTTTATGTTTTGATTTCTCTGTGCTCCAGATTGTAAATCACCAGCAACTATGGTCACGTTTAGTTCTGCTGATTATTTCTGCCCTGACACAAAAATCTGTTAAGCTGTGAAGGTCTCTGCAGTGATCTCTTTCTTTCTTGGTACCTGAAGTTCATCCATCTTGCATTTGAAGGGTGCAGTTTTTTATTGTTTATTTCCAAATTGGGAAAAATCAAGACTTAAATTAGCCATGCTCTGTGGCAGAGGCCCATACAGTTTCTGGGTCAATAAGATTAGCCTGTTTTATTTGCAATCAAAACAGATCACTAAGGTAAGAGGAAAACATCTTCAATGAAATGCTGAAAGATTGATAAAAATGAGATGTTAACAGGACCTCTGGCAACAGGTGCTCAGCTATTCCGCAGCACTTTTTGGAAACCCTCTGTTACCACAACAGCCAATTCAGGGATTCCATTACATTATTAACTTCCCCTCCCCTCCCCTTCCCCCCTAGTAATAACTACTGAATATGTATCATTAATTATGAAGTTGAGGACTTTGGATTTCAGGGAGGGAAAAACATTAGTCTTTATTTTTTGAGTACATCAGTTGACAGCAATTTTATCTGATTCCTTCTTTATTATTTAATACCAAAGGAACCTAGCTCCATTTAACTAGTGCTAACTACTGCCATGCCTATGGGAATCTCTGTATATTTAAAAGTGAAACTATGTGCATCATCTGTAAATGGACCTTATTTTACATAGTATAAAGGATAAAAATTGCTTATTCTCAGCCACAGCAGCATAAATAAAAGATGTTTGAATAATACAACATATTTGTCATAAACCATAAAAGTTACTAAATATGCAAAAGTTAGATGTAAGAATTTTATGTTCAAAACAAATAATTATAGCTGATTAAGAACTAAGATAGCTTTGAAGTACAGCAGTGGAATTGCTGAAATGTATATTGCAATCATTTTATTTATATTTGAAATAGTTCTATATATATGTTTGAGGAATAAGTTCTTACTGCTCTTAAGGTAAAGTTTAATAGCATTTCTTTTGTATTTTTAATGAATCGTATCTTCATGTTATTCTTGTCTTTGTTGTTGTTTTTCTCTTGTTTTTGTTTTTAGTCTTACCCTATGGTACTTCAGTATCGACCTAGAATTGACTTCGGTTAGACCAAAGGGCCAAATCTCATTGTGATGAATCCTGCACTATTTGTTTACCCATCGACAGATTGCACAATGAATGGATGTGCCTGGATTAGGGGGACACAACCAGATTTTCAGCATGCAAATAAGGACATTGTCTTTCTTAAAATTGTCAACTGCATCTTTGTTGTTTCTATTAGAGCAAGCCAAGTGCCATTCTGCTACTGAAATGTGCATAAGATATTTGTGAATTTTATGTGTGCTGCAAGTCATAGCCAAAATCATGAAGTGTACAGTCAAGATTCAAAAACTCTGTAATATTTTTGCTTGCGTGTTAGAAAATCCTTCTGGTCCTCGTATTGATCACACTAGCAAAATGGCAGAGTGCTCATTCCATGTGGTGTTGCAGTTTCACACGCTTACTATTTTACTGAATATCGTTGTTTAAATCATAGAGTACTGTACAAATAGGTAAGGATTATACCTTGAAAATATTTTGTATAGAAAATATATTTAGAGAAGTGGTTGTTGGGCCACTACCTTTTTCTCAATAAGCTTCTTATGGGTCCAGGTATAGCTCACTCATGAGTGTGCAATGGTCCTTTTGCAGTGTACCTTTAACAAAAGCGTAGAACGTGATAATTCGAAAAAGGAATTTTAAATAGTCTAAATAGATTCTACCAGTATTGCTTAAAAGCATTGCAGCTTTCATGATTGCACTTTTTTGTGGCTACCCTAAAGGTCGGAATTCGGGATAGGGCTTTTCTTTGGAAAATGGCTTCTAGTCAGATAACATTTCTTCTAATAAAATCTTTATAGAAATGAAGTTAAAATCATCTGTCTATGAAATAAATTTCATCGTGAGGTTACAGTCAAGGCAGAATCTATATGTAGTTACTGCATTTTGTGGTAAGCCCTTCCTTTTAAGATTGGGTAAAGGTTTATAATAAGCTTAAGGAAAAAATAACGTATAGCTACACATCTCTCTTGAGAGTATCTGGAGTGTAGAATTCATTGTAGAAATGTTTCACTAGTTGAAGTCTCATCGTACAATTATTTCCATAGAATTAGAGGCAATACAATACTGAAGATAAGCAGTCTGACCAAAATAATTCTTCGGGTCATTGTTTTTTTTCCTGAGACCTGGTAGTGCTGGATAAAAGAGTGATTGTTGCCTTAGGTACTGCAAGTGTAATCATTCTGGTATAGAATGTTTATTGAGGTTTCTGGTAATGTTGCAGGGGGCATAATAATGCGCATGTTTTCTGTAGTCTTCCGTTGTCTTGCTCTGCTTACAAGTCAAATGAGTTTTTTACTTCAAAAGCTGTGGAGATAACTGTAGTTCAGCACCTTTTATATAATTCTTTTTAGTGCACACCCACTAGTATTGTAGATAGCTATTTATGTCCTTAAGCCTTCTGCATACATCAGAAAGGAACCAAATTAGTGTTTCAGAAACTACTCTAATCATACTTGGGTAGGACAAAGTGAAAATTCCGTCTTGTCTACCGTGGGATCAAGTATAAAAGGTGGAAACACGGCTGTAACTTCTTTGTAAATGTGTATTCACGTATGTTGTGATGTTTCTGTAGGAGAAACACACATGTTGTGGATTAAATTTGAGCCTTTTAGTACTTGCAGGAGTTCTAACATTGATGACTTGAAGAATCCCTGTATTGTTGGGTTAAGTCCCACCACTGCACTCCGAAGCCCATACGTCATGCCGAAATAGCGATGCTGTCAGTAGCAGTCTGTTTAGGAAACCTGCCATTGCAGGTCAAGGTTGCACATATTGTGCAGATGCCAGTGAACCTGGGGAAGCAAAATGTTAAGGAAGCTGCTGCTCTGTTCTGCAGGCATAACGTGCCGACTGGCATGGGCGTTCTTTTGCCCACGTTGTTGTGGGAACAGGTGCACCTGTGGGCTGCAGGAAGTGGTCATCTTTTTGCCCACCTGAGCTGTGAGGTGCTGCTTCACAGAAACAGCCACACTCTCTGCGTTGGGAGGGCCCTGCTCATCTGTGTACGTGGAGCAGCTTGTCAGATCAGAGCATTCATTCTAAGTGCAAGTCATTGATATCTTTGTTATATACAATTGTTTTGTACGGTAGAAATAGATATTATTTGTAAATATTGACATGCACATGCAAATGACACCTTACGATTTTTATATACTTCATGTGTTTTTATACCAGAATTTTCACTGTAGATTCACTTAACATAAAATGCCTGTTTTGTTTTATCACAAAACTAGCATTAGGACTCTTAAGCATAATTTCTGCTTGATCTGGAGGACCCTTTTTTCTCAACTTTTGCTGGTTTGACAAATTTGAACAGATTTGGTGGGGGAAAAAAAAAAAACAGCGCATCAATTTTAATCCATTTTTAGTTACCTTACACAGAAGTCTGCATCCAGCTAACGGGACCCTCAAAATCTAGTCTACTTCATAGTGGCTTTTAAATGACATCCCAACAGAGGATTTGACTGTCTGATGACTTTCTGTAGTCATAGTTCAGAGAACTGTGAGTTTGTCTTGATCAGAATTGGATACTGGCAATTCATGGTATTTTCTTGATGAAACTTTAAGCTAGATTACAGAAGGCAAATCTTCATTTTAAGCATGGAAATCATAGACATACGTGATTCAGTGTTCCCAGCTAAGAATTATGCCTTTAAATGCTTTTAAATGTGTGTAGTCTAGACAATTACCTACAATTAATGCATTTCTGATTTAATAGCAAAACTCTTGAGTGCTGTTCTAGTTTAATAGTTTTTGTACCAGCAAAACACCAGTGAAATACGTATCTTAACTGGGCAGCTTGTTTAACACAGGCATTGACTTTCTTAGAGGAATTTTTTCTCTTCTCTGTAGTACATATGTGCCATGTATCTACATATAGGCATATTTGATTCCTTTGTGCCAATTAAAGATATCTGAACAGCATAGGAAGACTGCACATACAGGTTCCTATGTGCCAAAGGTAGAGTAAGTGGAATAAGCATTTCATTAAAACTGAACCTATTCCATCACTGAGATGATTACTGTGTACAGTCACACTTGCTGAACTTTTTCATACTGCCAGAACCTAGCTGCAGAGGAATAAGACCGAAAATAAATATATATATATATATATATATCCACTCTACTGCCTAACCTTGCTATCTCTTATTTAGCACATTTGGTGCTTTTTTTTTTCCCTGAAATTGAAAACATTTATCTGCTTTTCACTCTGGGGTAACTTATTAATGAGCGTTTTAAGCTGTTTTTCATTGGACATTAATGTATGCTGCATTTGTTCAGCAACAAACTGTAAGGTAAAATTTACAGGTGAGGTCCTATAAGATCTCCAACAGTAGGGAATTCAGTAATCTAGAAATGCATCTTCCATTGTGCATTAATACACTGCATGTAGTTGAGAGCGTAGTGCTATAAAAGACATTTATTTGGATAAAATACCAAATAAGATTGCTGTAATTTTCTTAAGTGACTCATCACTATGTAGTTACTGCTCATGAGTGTTTCTGGGACCTGGGTCCTAGCAGTATGCAATGAGTATTGTGCATACTTAGCTAGCTTGCAGCTATTATGCAAAGAAAAGCTCTAAAAAGTATTATTTTGACTTTACTGCAAATATTATATAAAGTGCCTGATTACTAATACAGAATATCTTTTAAACTCATTATTTGTATTTGGTAGGGTAATCTTTGCTTCTCTATCTTATCGGTGGTCTTAGTATTTTCAAATATTTCAAAAAATATTTCATAATCGCTCTGTATTGAGAAGCCTTCTTTCACATGAAACAAGCAGAAAAATAAGTGTTATTTTTTTCAATTTCAAATTGTCTATCTCAGTAGAAACTGTGTGAAAAGAATACTTTCATATTGAAATTATTTCATTTTCTCTATGAGGTGACCTTGAATTCTGAATCTTTTTTTCTCCTAGGCTCCAAAGATGTGATTGTACTTCTCTCTTCTGCAGTTATCAAAAGCAGTTGCAGTATATCTATAGGTGGAAAGAGACTGATAGCATTCCCTTTAGGCATAAAGGTAGACTTTTCTCCGCTGCAGACAAAGCAATGGTCCAGAGTTTCCATCTCTTCCCTTCTATGTGCAATTGTTAGGCATGACTTTGTTAGAGAAGAAAGGAATTTCTCCTTCTCTGCTGCTTTCTGAAATAACAAAAGGTACCATTGTTTATAGTCCTTTCACTGAACCAGTCTCTGAATTGTGTTGTTCCTTTCGTTTGCAACAGAAGGAATAGCCTCCAGCTCTGCCAGATATTATGTCTGATGGAAATTCTGCAGAACAGGTAATTGTTCAAAACCAGTCTTACATAGCAAAACAAACAGGCTGAGGGGCTACATAAATTACTGGTCAAATACATAGCATAATCATACTTGTCTATATTTGCTTAGAAGAGGTAAGAATTAAATATGTTCAAGGAAGTGAATAGTTGCAGAGGAATAATGTGCTAATTCATCTGTCCTCGCAGAGGGGCATTCATATAGGTACAGCCCCTAGTAATTTGGAAGAACATTTGAAGTGTCCTTTCACAGTTATATTCTGCAAGTCTTCTGGTCTTCCTGTGTAAGAATCATTTAATAAATAAAACTGAGGAGAATGGAGATTCTCAGAAGAACTTGGGACCTTCTTGGAAAAGAGTTTGCAGATGAAAGCAAAGCAAAACAATCCTAGAGTATGTGACAGAGACCTCCTTTTGCAGTACAGATACCAAAATGCTGACTGTTAGGATAGAAGGTTTATGGACACGCTTTAATCAAGTCAAAAAAAAGCTCCAGAGCATCCGTTTCCTAGCTCTGGAAGCAGTAGGTGACACTCTGGAACACCATTGTATGTCTTAGAACAAGGTACCAAGAATCAGGTGCCACCATGATGAGAAAACAAGTGTTTAATGCCAAAGAAATTCATGTTTTCTTTTGGGATTAAGTTAGTCTCTGCTGGATTTTGGTGAGATTTTCACAGTTGTGCGCTTTGAATCCTTCATAGCCAGTCTGAACAAGGTCATGCTTCTGTGTGGTGTTCAGCTAGAGATACCTGTTTGAAGAAGGATTGCCATCTACTGGAGCATGTTCCAGGATGGATTCCAAGATATGAGCTTTGATCAGCACTAAAAGAAAAGTGAAAAGCTTCCACCTTCTCACTTACCACCACTTTTATGGCATGTGGGAAATCCAGCCTTCAGACCTCAGTTGAAACATCCTTTTGTAGGAGTGTCCCCTAGATGATTATCTTATAATGGTAGCATTTTTCTTCATGAGCTTATCTACCTGTTGAGTTTTTTTTTTCCCCACTACTATGCTGTCTGTAGATCAGGTAAAAACAGCAGGTTCCAGAACAGGTCATTTAGTAAGGGATTTCTAATAGGGATCCTTGCAGCCCAGGTATGTGCCATAAATCTTCTGAATTCAGGTGGCTTGCTAATGCAGCTGTGTAAGGATGTTGTTTCATTCTCTTGTAAGAGATGTAGATCTGTGCAGTGGTGGGATGTGACTGTGGAATGGAAGAGCTCTATAGGCTGGTGGGAAGGTCCTGGCTACCTGTTTTACTTGTAGGGAACCAGAACCTCCTTCTGTAGGCTCAGGATGGGTGAGGTGTACTGGAACGTCTGCAAGTGTAATCTTCTGCAGTTACATTAGTTTTAACCAAAGAGAGGCATTGGTTGGAATTTGCATGTTTATCTGAACTATGACACACACTTTTCTTTGAAGTAAATTTTGCATGTATTTTTATCAAATACTTCTGACAGGGTTACTAATGTGGCAGTTGACAGGGTGAGATGGATAGGAGCAGTTACTGTGCATTTTTCATAAGAGTGAGTGGAAGACAATTGCTATACCATAAACAAAATTGCTGCAATGACACGTTTGTGCTGCTAGTTAACATACTGAGATTTGTGCTACAAATGAAGTTGTAATAAAGATGTTTATTATCAAAGTGCAAAGCACGTATTTTCTGATGGTATTCTACTCCTCGAACTGTTTTTTGTATTATAGCATATTGAGTAAATAGACGTTCTTGCTGTTGTCTCATGAATTTTGATGCAGTAAAATGAAACATGCTCTTTTCTTTCTGAAAAATATAAATTACTGATTGATTCAAAATTATTCTTTGCCGTCAGATACTTAGTTTGTTCATTAAAAAAAAAAAAAAAATTAAAAGAGAAATAAACTATTTTTATGGATAATCTGATTGCCTAGTTTCAAGGGACTTACTTAACATCAAAGGTAAGCCACCCAAAAACTGGTGTGAGTGAGGCAGTGCCACGTTCTTGCAGTGCAATGGTGAGAATTAGCCTTGGGGCTGGCAGAGAGGAGCTCCCTGCCTGGGGATGTGCTGCACCACACGCCCAGCAGTCCCAGAACAAAGCAGCCAGCACAAGTGGGATTAGTGTACAGGTTGAGCTGGCGCACTGCAGGCGGCTCTGTGGGTATAACTAATGTTGGAAAAGAGGAGTGTGAAGGCTTGTATTACTGATGTGTCAGCTATACCTGGCCTGTGAACTGACAAAATACTTCAGTGTGCTGTCAGCCCTGTGAACCTTCTGAAGCACAAAATATTCACCAGGCTACTTTGGGGTTTTCTAACTGTAGTTCAGTGTTATTTTGGAGGGTGGAAAGGACAGACTTGGAGGATAATGGGAAGATACTAAGGTTGTTTTACAGATTTTTATATGTATTTTTTTAGCAAAAGGCATTGTTGTACTCAATGTGAGACCTTTGGTTAGCAAGAAGTCAGTTATTGTGCAGAGCAAGATAGAATAAAGAAATCTCAATACCTTCATTTTCTTTTCCAGGATAATGATTAGCTGCACTGGAAAGTAACAGAGCAATTTAATTATTTAGCTGAGTCTGAAACATTTTGATCTAAATACTTACTGATAGTCATTTCTCCTCAAATACAAACTTAGAGTAAGCATGAAGCAGTGATGAAGCAGTGTCTCTTTTTTTTTTTTTTTTTTTTTTTCCCTTATTGCAGACTTAACTGTTGAGAGGAAAAAAACTTTTTTTTTTTTTTTTTTTCCTTCATTTTTAATTAATGCAGATCCGGAATAGTTGGATGTTCCAGGCTGCTGAATAGTGTTAGTCTGAATGGATTTTTTTTGGGATGGGGGCCTAAGTGTCCTTATATAAGCTGTGATCCAAGTTACGATAAGAAAGGAGCCTATGGTGAGCAGTAATAATGTTCTCATGCTTCCTTGCGTTTAATCAGTAGCTATCAGTTTTTAATGTTACAGCCCTCACAGTACTTAGGAGCTCATAGAACATATTGTGATGTTATGTTGCTAATTTGTTTTAAAATATAAAATGTTTTAAGCTTTTTGTCAAAAGTGGTAACATCATATTACAAATAAACCTTTTTGTGGTTGTAAAACTTAGCTTATAAATCATTCAAATTGAAGTGAAAAAACACAGGTCATTGTTAATGACAGTCTATCCTACTATGAAAAATATATGTATTTTTGTAAAGGAAAAGCACTTGTAGATATTTAATCGGTCCATTATCTATGTTAATGTTTTGGAAAAAAAATACAAAATGCTGCTTAGAAAATCACTTACATATGTTTTATTTTTTGTGCTCAGATGTGTTTTCTGTTGATTTATGGAATGTTTCTTCCGTGTGAAGCTGTATAGTTAGTACAGCTGGGCTAAATGCATTTCTTACCTTAATGGAATGCAGCGTGTCTGACTATGCCATTACATATTCTGTCCGATCAGAAACCCGACTGCAAAACATAGGTTGGTGGTGCTGTTCTTCATCTTTGATATTAGCTTCATCCTGCCGTATATCATTACTACTTCATAATGATTATGAAAATGCTAACAATTTTTTTTTGTGGTGTTTGTGTTTAATGGATGTTTTTAGGGTATATTTGGTTATTCATTTGCATTTTATCAAACCTACAAAGATTTATATGTAAATATATTTACATTTACAGATGGTATTTGAAGTACAGTTCTTCCAGACAATAAAACTTCTCTGGAGGAAGCTACAGGCAGGTACATGCATGGGATATGTTTGCATCACTAAAGTATCTGAGCACCTGTACAAATAGTATTTTTCTTAAATTCAGAATAATTAATTTCTTGTAGTGTTGTAAGGACCATTGAAACTTCATCCTTATCTATTTAAATTCTGCATAGTGGATTTAATGTGTTTTGATTCTGCACAGGGGATTTACATAGTTTAAAAAAGAGAAAGTAAAGCAAGGAATTTTAGTAAAGTACTAGTAGAGAGCAACGAGCGTGTTGGTTTACGGTTTGTGTATAGTTCACATCTATTTAATTTCAGTGGGATTCTCCAGGATCTTCCCAGTGGTGGAAGCCATCGGAGGAGTTACTTTGCTTGTCCTTCATTGTAGCTAAGACTTGAAATGGCCCGGATGTCTCTCCTCCTCACTGAGTTTCCTTTCATTCTTGGCTTGTTCAGTATCTAATACTATCTAGTACTAGATCCAATGGCCTACGTTAGCAGTAGACTCAGTGGTATGAACTCAGTTGAGTAAAAACTTGTGGAGTTGTGAAATAAGTAGAGACAGCAAACTTTGGTTGTGCCACCCTCTCATTAAAGTGCATGCTTCACAAAGACCTGTCAGTGATCAGTTTCTAATGTGTTTTACCATTTGAATATTGAATGTTTTATCATTTTTAGTAATTTATATATATGAATTCACTGGGGGTCAACATCTCAGGTTCTGCAAAGTAGCATTTAAAAACTTCAATCCATGTGAGCTATGAAAGCAATGCAAGATTGGAACCTTTTGTTTCTTAAAGAGACAAATAGGTTGGGTTCAAAGGATTTTAGAGCTCTGTAAATTTCACCCAGCAAAATTTAATTCACCAAATGAATATTGTTTAAATCTGTGCTAAAATCCTCAGAAACTGAGTGGTGGTCATTGGGGGAAAAAAAGAAAAGAGAGGGCTCTAACTGAGTTAGCAACAGTGAGCAGTTCTGCAGTGTGGTAAAGAGAATGCTGGCATTAAGTTCCATTTTGGCAGAGTGCCGCCGTTCCTCTCAGTTACTCCACCACGTGGAGTGGCGTGTGCCTGTTTGAAAATGCATCTCCACATGTGTTAGCGAGGCTTATTTCAGTGCAGTAGCTTGTGCAAACTGTGTAAATGGACCTTTTGGAATCTTGTGTACTAAATATAATTGATCTGTAATATTTCTGATGATCTACCTACCATTATTGGTTCAGTACCAGCAATGTTAAATCGAGTGCTTCACGCTAATGTCAAGAATGTTCACAGCACCTTTATAACTGCTGATAACAAATTACAGTTTGGTATGGCTCATGTGCTGCAAGATGCCTCTAGCCCAGTTGGATTAATTCTATGAAAAATATAGATGAGCAAGAAGTATAACTAATCTGCTTACTAGCACTGAATTGCTCCTTTCTCAAAGCAATAAATATATCCATGTTGTGACATCTGTTGTGCAGCCTACAATAAGAATTGTTTTGTTGCATTGTTTCTATATAATTTATTTTGTGCAATAAAAAATCTCTGGTTTTATCTGACTTTTCTCTAATTTTTTATAATACTTTCAATTAAAACATTTGGCTGGCTTTATGTCTTTATAGATATATATTATATATATATAATCATGGAAGTATGCTATCAACTCACAGAATGCAGAGCAGAAAATGGAATGCAGAAATGTTTCACCTGATAGGAAAGAACAATGCACTTACACAGCCTGATTTTGTTCACATTAATGTCGTAGAGAGTGTTACCATTAATCTTAGTGGGTACAAAGCCTGCCGAACACCAAAGTTGACTGAATTGGTGCTCCAATCACACTCATGCTGAGATACTGAGATGAAAACAAAGGAGGAAGTGATGTTATTCAAGAGAAGTTGTTTTTTTTTTTTCCCCAAGATGCTGCTATGAAAGCTGTGCTACCACCCCTTGAGATTAGAGATATATGTTTCAGATTAGGAAATCATATAAATGGTTGCTGGTTAAAATGACCTGCGACAATGAGCACTTGGCATCTTCTCGTAACATTCTAACGATGACAGCAGAAAAAAGCCGCTAGAACTCCCAGTGTGAAGGCATACATGGTATGTTGCAATGCTTACATGTGCTTAAATGCAGCATGCTTCCCATGGCTGGTTTGGGTTTGTCAGAAGCACAAGAGCCGTCATGTGGTGGTGTTTGTTGCTGTGTGTCAGCAACCGGGGCACAGCTTCTCTGGCTCTCCTTGGAACCTTCTTCCTGTCGAGTATTTGAACTCTGTAGTTTAGAAATACGTTATGTAAGTTTAGTCTATTAGTCATAGACTAATAATTTCCCTTCTCTTAGAAGTGTTCTTGAGACTTTGGTCACTCAAGAAAAACCTTTGCGTGGCGCCTCTGCAGTCTTAATGAAACAGATGTTTGTTGAATAGTTCTTATCTGCAAAGTTCTGCTCCTGTGCAGTTTCTAAGCAGTGTTTCCTCAAACAAGATTTCCAAGAAAAAAAAGTTGATAAAGTTATTTTAAAGGTTTTCCTTGTTCAAGGCAGCTAAGAAGAAGAGAAGGATAGAAAAAAACATAGGACTAGTAACAAATGTGTGATCAGTTACCTGCCCTGCCTGTGGTTTATTGAAGGAGAACTCTGTAAGTCCTTCCTGGAGCCGGAGCTGCAGGTAGGTGGTGTACAAACTTCTATTTACATCAGGGCTGTAGCGCATGAATTTCCCTGTTAATAGAATTGAGATTCAAATCTCCTTATATCCTGATATTCTGTTGTTTTATTTTAGAAGATAATATGCTGTGCAACATCATTATAGGTGAGTTTGTCAAGAGACAAGTGATTTAGTATCTAGTTTTCAGTAAAGAAACAGAAATTTGCTGGCAGTACGTAATGCGAGTACCTCGTTCCAATGGCAGACTTCCAACATCTTCATTTGGAAAGAAGACTGCTGCATTCATAATTCATAAAAAAGCATTGGCGTCTGTCCCATTAAGCTAACACAGGAAGAGAAAACATTCTTATACTCAGAAACACTCTGTCCGTCTTTTCTATTTATAGGTGAGATTTTTTCCTTTTTGGCAGTACACAAAAAACTACATTAATTGCCTTTATAGGTACAGAAAATAACGACAGTGATAAAGCTATTGATAAGAAAGCTGTGCTTTATACCAGCTACAGAAAAATTTTAAATGTCTTGGATTAAATTTCATCCTCTGTTGATTGAAGATGCGTAACGTGTGTGTTGATGCCTCTGCAGACTTCCAGCCCTCCTGGCTGCAGCCTGCACAGAGGTTTAGTGCTTCAGCACATCTACTGGCCTGTGTTCTTCCTTTGCCATTTCTGTTCAGGTTTTTCCCAAAATTGTAAGATTTTTGTCTTTACTACTTTTTAAAATGTTTTATTCTCACGCTCCTCCCTCAAATTCCGAAGTGGGATCCAGGCATAGTGTGCTCTGTATGTTCATCTTTGTGCCCTTGTGCTGCACCCAACAGCAAGACCCCTGAAGCTCTGACAAAGTACTCCCAGGAAGCTCACTGTCGTCCCATGCATTGCTAGTTTCTGATGCTGAGTTTTTAAACCACCTCATTGTTCAGGAAGAGTTCCCAGCAGGAAAATGCCTTTGAGCAGCTGGTTTAATGGTCTCTTCTGAGATGGATAGTGCAAGAATCATTCTCATAAATAAATGAATTATTTGTGATACAAGGGGCTGCTTACCTAATTCCGCAGGAGTCACAAAATTCAGCACAGTACTTGAAAACCAGGTTCATGTGAACAGTTTGCCTGGACCTTATAGAAAAGTTAGCATTGCAAAAAAATAACACTTGTTGTGGTGTTCAGTGCTAGAAAGCTGGAAATGACATATTTACCTCTATTTATTGTAAAACCTACTCTGTAGCAGTGTAGGTAGATTACATCTTTGGTTTCATAATACATATATTAAATAGTTCCATATATTATCTCTGTCGCAGCACTCAGAGTTGTCTGTCTGGATAGCATTCATTTTCTGAGTTCCGGAATCCATTGCCCTGAAGTTAAAATGAAGGTGCACTACCAGTGGGTGCCTCCTGGATGCATGCAGCCTCGAGTCAGCCTCCCCTTTGCCACATTCTGCTGATTGCCAGAACCTTGCTCCTGAGTGAAAAGGTGCCTTGACAGTTCCTTATAAACGCGTGGAAGAACATTGCTAATCTGCTTCACGTAAGTGATAGGTAACTTGTTCTTCAGTTTTTGAGTAACTGCTTTATTGAAGAGCTCTCTGAGTAATACTTTGAGAGGACAAACGTGCTTGTTCAAAGCATTACCCATCTAATTTGACTATTCATAGAGTTGATATAGAAGTTTTGTCAAGGTGACAGACTGTGCAAATTTATGTTAATATGACAATAAATAACAATACAGCTTATTTTAGGAAGTTACAGTATAAAGGATAAAATCTCATTTTCAACCAAAGGCTGTCAGTGGCAGATAGTGAACCAGCTTCAGTACTCATTGGGAAGTGCTGTGGGAAGGGGGGTGACGGAAGGGGAAGGCACCTGCTGTGAGCTGTTACGTCTGCTCTGCTTTTATCTGCCCACAGAGCGACCACTTCTTTGGGGGTGGAGGCTGTGGAAAACAATGTTGTAAGGACTGCACAGTTGTGAATATAAATAAAACACTGCTGTGAGAAAGTAAGCACTTGATAGTGCTTCATACTATTAATAACTTCTAAGAAAACATACCATGTCCCAAGAGAAAAGCACACTGGGTTGCAGCCTGCTGCTAAGAGAACTTATCTAAATGAAGTCCCACAGAGTCTGATAGTTGTTTCCATTTACTCTCTATGTCAAATGTGTTTTTTTCCACTTCAGTAAAGGATCAATTATACATATCTCTGAAAGCCCACAGGTATGAACACATCTGATGCAGCAGGCTACGAGGCACATCCACATTTTTAATTTGAGGAGTTGGGGCTTAATTGAATCTGTATCTCTTCATGCATCAGTAATATTTAGAAAAGGAGGAGAAATTCAGTTTGGTTGAGTGATGACCCATGAAGGTTGAATTAAGAATGCTTAAAGCATCATGGGTCCCTTCCAAGCAGCACTTGGACGTTCCAACTGTGCTTCTACAAAATCACAAAGAGAAGGCAGGAATATTTCCCTTAACTTCTATGGGTAAACGAGCAAGCTAGCAGTGCCAGATGCTGAAGTGATGTTGAGAGGGAAGCAGAGCAGTGTGGATGTGTGCAAGGCCCGAGCTCCAGAGCAGGACACAGAGAAAGCAGGAGTCTGCCCTAAGGAGCTGGGGGAGAAGCTCCTCCGTGGCTCTGCAGAAATGCATGGAGCTGTCACACACATCCGGGGCTTTGGTCACAGGCAGACTGCATATGGAGAGTTTCTCCTTCGCATTGAACAAAAAATTACTTTTTGACAATTTCCCAAAAGCCCCAGGCATTTTTTTTGTAAAGTCAACAGCAAGAAAAAGCAGTACTGAAGGGTCAGAAGGTGGAGATCCTTTCTCAACACTGATAGCCCCTCAGCAGTGTGGGGAGGCTACAAATGCTGCAGCGGGAAAGGAAGAGGGTTCTGTAACTGGAAAACACTTTACTGAATGGAAAGAACTACAGAAGGTTTCAAATATAACTCACTGAACTGTGCATCACATTAGGAGCCTAGAGAAAAAGAGTTTTGGAGTGTTTTGTTTGTTTTTTTTTTTTAAAAAAAAGCAACTTATTAATGGTTTTAGAGATGTTTTCTGTGTTCATTAATATCTGACTTTTTTCCTGTGTAAAGCCAGCGCTTGAGCACTGAGCTGTTAGAACAGAACTTACTGCATTTAATGATCAGCGCAGAGCAGCTGTTCTTGGGTTCAGATGTGACAAAGAGAGGATTTTGAACTGTAAATAATGCCTTTACAGTGGTAAGGTAAAAACTAGCCTTAAACGCAGGAGACAGCTGCTGGGAGTTACGCTAAGGTTGGAAACCCCATCTGTGTGCAGTCTGTCATCAGCTCTGACCTTTAGGGGCTTGGCGTTAGTTAAAAAGCGCAACTCCAACACCAGGAGAGCTGGCACAAAAAACAACGCTCGGCTCTTCCAGCTCTCTTATGTGGTAAAGATTTGTAAACCTTACATCCTTAATCTCCAAAATCTGTTATTTTCAACAGGTGATGTGGCTGGCACTGGGCTCTTTTGATAGCAATTGTGCTAGGCAATTATGTAGAAAATCCTCAGTAAATTGCCCTGATGGTCTGCCAGTAAGGAGTAAGCAGAACGAAAACTGGCAGTCACGTTCAGGAGCTTTTGTCAGGGACATGATGGACATATTTTTTTTAAGCTCTTTAGATAGAATACATCACAGATACTGAAACAGTAGGACTTCACTCACAATCTTTTGTTAGCAATCCTGTTCAAGCAGCAGAAGCCAATAGTTTTATGAAGCCATGAGTTTTAGTAGGTAATTTACCTGCAACAGTGCCTATTCTGTTTGCTGTGCATACCACCAGTCCATCTGAGAAGCCAGGCTGCATTGCTTTACCTGTTTCCGTCCTCTCAAATTGGATCTCCTAATGAACCAGGTGCTGACTTCTCCAGAAGATTTCTCCTTGTCAAAAAAAAGTCTTTGTTCTTTTTGCAACAACAGTTCAGCTCAAACTTACAGCAATTAATTTCTTTGAAACAGGCTCTCCTGGTGCCAGTTGTCTGCAAGGATGGAAACTGCTGCTAAATCGAAAGTCACAGGTATGTGCAGTTGTGAGGGTCTGAATGCGAAGTTGTGGGCCTCTGTTACTCCTTCCCTGCTAGCACAATGGCAGAGCCAAGGGCATCCTCACATGCTCTGCAGGTAACTCCTGCTCTCTAGGAAAGCCCCTTCCTGTGCATGGGAGAGAGAGAGAACCCCCAGGTCCCAGTTCTCTGCTCTGCATTCTTCAAGCAAGAGTGCTCTTCACTGGAACTGCATTTCATTCATTCCATGAGGTTTGTTTTGTGCGTGAAGTCCCTTACTCAATAATGGAGGGTTTTTGCCTTTTCTTCCTGTGCCTCCAAACTCAGTGAATGCCTGCTTCAGTTAATAACTTTTCTTGACATATTGGTGCTGACTTCTCCAGAAGATGCAGCAAGGCAGCTGCAGCTTCTCCTCAGCTCCCCACACCAGACTGTGCTCCCTTTCCATGGGGGACCTCCTATGGGAAGAGGCATGATGAGATGAGTTCCTCTGTCCCACAGTATTTAGAGCAGAAGTGGGCTGACTGTAAGCATAGTGAGAGTGGACTCCTCAGTACTGCTTATTAATCTTTTGGTTGGCTAATTAAGGAAGCAGAACATGGCCTCACTTTCTGTATTGTTCTCTACTGTAGATAAAGTATCAATTTCACTGTTAACTGTAGGAGAACTTTGGCAAGTGATGTTTGGATCTGAGTTGGTTTCCAGCTTTGTTGTAGTCTGTTTCTGAACATCTGCTGGGGTGGGTGGCTGCTGCAGGGAGAGTGAAAATTAACTTTATTGATTAATTTTCTTTATGAAGGATCTGAAGGGGATGGCTGCCTGCAGAAATAATGTGTTAAATAGCTGTATTTGGAAAATGAGTAAGAGAGAAAATAGCATGCAGATCCTCTGGTTTACCTCTATGGGGAAAGAACAGAATCACACTAAGAAAGGAGGAGAGATGCTGACCTGGAGGTGTCAAACTAAAATTACCCTAGCAGGAATTTTGTGTGATTTTGAACTGGAAAGATCTATTAAAAAATGCTGGCACTGATCATGTCAAATTTTAAACTTTACTTGAGTGCAATCCTTTTCAATAAGAGAATTGCTCACCTGTGAACTATTTCTAGGTTCTCAAGTATGTGCTGTGCTGGATTTGTAAGATCTTGCAGCTCTACCCCTTATCTACTTTCACCTACTTTGCCTAGAAAAAAAGGCATGAAGGCATGTAGGGCTGTTCAGGCCCTCAAAGTCAAACATCTCCCAGACAAATTCTAGGGTTTCAGACCTCCAGGCAGCCCACCTGAGCAGCCAAAGCTGCCACCTCAGCAGCTTTGATACCACTGACCTTTTGTGTTCATGGTGAGCAGTTAAAGAGGATGTTTTCCAGACTCAGTCTGGTAGCTGGCTCTGCAGATCCCAGAACAGACTCCACCAGACTGTGGGTGTTTGTGTTCTTGTGTTCTCCTGTATTCTTCCTGTTCCTGAAGGGATGTTACGGCCTCGTCTGGCTCAGTGTCTGTGTGGTTTGGAGAGACTGATGGGAAATGGCAGTGCATTGGATGGGGACACTGCTTGTGGCACAAGAGAAGCTGAGCCCCAGACAGCTCAGAATGGGCTGGAGCTGGTGTGTGGTGTTCCGTGGTAGACAGGCCTTGTGGCAGTGCGGTGGGGTCTGTCCATACAGAGACCTGGGGCAGGGAGGTGTGGAGAGGCCACAGTAATTCTGCTGTGTGACTTTTCAAAGATGTAACTTTCAAAGGTTACTGCAGGAAACCACTTGATGAGAGTGGTATTGAAGGACTGTGTTGCAAGTAATACCAACAGGTATATAAGGTGTGAAACACATGAAGCAAGCTGTGCTGCAGCAAAGTGTAATGGGACACATTTGGAGTGGCTCTTCCCAGGGGGCTGGGGGGGATCCTGTGGACAAAACAGGTCAGAAATACAACTCTGTGTCAGAGGGTGTTAGATCTGGCAAGTGAGGGTTGTGGTGTTCCTTTAAAGATAATCCTCATAAAAATAATATTTAAACCTTTAATTTGCAGTAAGGGCTGTGTTCTGGTCCTGGACTGCAGAGTGTTGTTATCTTTGTTTTGTTTGCTTTAGTAAGGATGGCTGTATCACCCTCATGTCCCAGTGAAATACAAATTAGGTTATTTCCTTCTAGCTAAAGCTTCCTCTGTGTCTTAATTGGATGTGTTTGAATTCGCCTTGTGAGATTAGGGAGGAAGAACACGCTGTGCAGAAAATCCTACTCAGTCCTGGTCATGTAGGAGGACTAATGAAAGGGCTGGAGAGGCTGCTCCATTGACTCTGTTGGTCTGCCCCAGAGCCCCCATTTAAGCACACAGAGGCTTGCTGAAGGAGGGAAGACAAATATGTGTTGTGTGATAGGTTTGCACAGTATTTACAGAGGGATGAAGGTCTGCACTATTGTGTGTAGAACAATTATTTAAATGGACCTAAATTTTATAAATTCTTACAGCCTTCCACTAATGGTTTTCTATGGGCAGCATATTCAGAATTTGAAGTACATATTGCCTTTGCCATTTTCACTCTATCCACATTTATTCTAACTTTTGAGCTGCTCACTTCTTCCTCTTAGACACAAGATTTAGCTGGAACCTGCAATTGTCTTAGGGAAGTTAGACAGGCAGCACTTCTCATCTGTCAAAACATGGCAAGCACTGATCTACACAGGATCATCTTTAAGGTCCCTTTCAACATTGCCATTCTATGATGCTTTGTCACTGTATTTAGCATGAAGGATCTAGTCAGTTGCACCAGTGTGACAAACAGACACAAACAACCCTGAATTTGCTGTAGCATATTTCCTCCAGCTTTGTACTGGTTCCAGCAAGGGCACAATTGACTCTTGGGAGCTAACCACTCTTTAAAGTAAAAGCCAAGTTTAAAAGACAACAATGTTCCTTTTTCTTATTTTTTTTCTTTTTTTTTTTTTTTTAAATCAATAGGCTCCAATTAATTAATTGCTAAACCACCAAAATGGGGTAGAGGGAGGGGCTTAGGAGGAGGCCGAGCACATGATGTGGGAAAAGTAGTAAGGGGTTGGGTGTTTTTTTTTTTCCTGGAGAAGAAGGCACTGGTGGTATCCTGTTCCATTGTTCTGATGCCTGAGGTGGTATTGGAAGGCTAAAAATGGTAAATCTGGTAAGCAGAAACTTATTTAAATAGTAGAATTTCTTGTAGGAAGAGGAATAATGACCGTCACAGAGGTTGCAGTGTGGTAAGAATTAGCAATGTGCCCATGTGCTTTTGGTACCTGCACCCTGCTAGAGAAAAGCCAGCTTAAGCAATACTCATCTCACATTTATTCCTTGGACAGTATCTGGGATTTTCAGCTTTCTTGCCATTTCTGAACACGTGTTGCCATTCTCCGAGTCTTTGTTCTGACAGTGGGTGGGAAAAATAAAAAGCTTTTGAGTTTCATGGGAATTGTAAATGTCTCAGCAAATTTCAGTGGAACTTGAAACAAGAAAATGAGACACTATTCCAGTGCCTCTGTGTAATCAATTTCAACATTTATGTGACTCAGACTATGAAACATGCAATGCTGGATTATTCACTGTGGGCCAAGAAGAAAAATTAGGTAGTGAATTGTACCATACTGTGAAAAATCATTGCAGGGCAGTGGTGTTATATATTGAATTTTAGAAAATCCTGTTAGTGTAAATTAACTGAACTGTAGCAAAACATGAGCTTTGGCTTTTGGACATTTGCTTAATTTTATAGCTGGGGTGGGTTATTTTTTTGTAAACTTGACTTTTTTCAAAGAATAGGGAAAGCTGACATGAGAATACATATAATTAAATATAGAAATAGAATCAATGTTATGCAAAACAGCAGTCATTATTTGATTGCTTTTGATGACCCTTTGCACACAGGATAGTAGAGCTTAAAGGACCGGGTGAGTTCCAGTCTCTGGGCATCTGCTGTGGGTGCCTGGGTCAGCAGAAGCCCCAGGAGCTGTCTGTTGTCTTTTAACATCCCCTCAGCAGGAGATGTAAGCCCAGCTTATGAACATCTGTTTGAATTTTTTTCACAGAATCATGCCCAGAGACGACCTTGTGAGGCTTGTGCTTTGTCTAGCTCTGAGTGAGCCAGGTCTGTTGCTAACAATGCTTAGGCAGTGATTATGAAGGAAAAGCACTTGTCAGTCCTTCCTCCCCACAAAAACATCAGCTGTGAGACTTTTTCACCCAAACCCTGGGGTCAGCTTAGCACTTGCACATTTCAGCTCAGTCCTGGAAGCACGTTACCATACTGAATTTTAGACATTATCACTGACTTTTATTTTCTAATGCTTTTGATTAGCTATCAGAAACCCTGACTAAAGCGTCACGCAGAGTCTAGATGCTCAGCCAGAGGCTGCTGGGTAATTACCTGAGTAAAATGTCCTGCTAAGGGCATCAGGCTCCAAAGAGAAGCTGTCCTGCAGGGCCCATTCCTGCAATGTGCCTCTCTGGGAGCGCTCAGTATGTGCCTTTCCCACAACAAGAGGTGGGTACAGTGCTGGCAGAGAAAGCAGGGGATTTGCATTCAGTTCCCTGCTCAGCCAGAGATAATTCAAATCTACATGTCCTATTTTCAAGGCAACAGCTTATCCTGGAAGAACACCCTTCCCTCTCCTTTTGAATGTGTGCCACCAAGCCAAAATTAATTAGAAGGAGAAAAAGCATGAATAGAAGAAACAAAAAGCTGCAGCGTTGTGGGCTAATGCTTAGGGCACTGAGGAGGAGGAGGGGAGTCTGAACTGTGATTCATGTTCCCGAGGTGAGTTGTGTTTGGCACTTGATCAATAATGCGTGTGATCATTTCCGGCGGCAGAGGTTATAAGTGGGGCTCCCTAATTATACTGGAGTTCCCTGAGCATGAGTGCTGTCAGGGAGTTCTCAGGTCTTCCCTGAACAGCCACTATGACATCTGTCTGCACTTCTGAGACCTGAAAGCCAAGAGCAGAGGGACTGTTGCTTCCTGATTGAGCTGAAGTCCAGCTCAGACTGGAGGCTGAGCTCCTTCTCTGACCAAGCTCGGACTCTTCTGGGCATCTAAATCAGTGCAGCTCAAGGCACCCAGGCATACTGCAGTGGAGAAACTGGGTATCTGTCAGAGTTTTCTCCAGAGCCAGTAAGCATCCAAGCAAGGAAAGTCTGGAATCAGGTAGCTGAGTCCTGCCCGTGTCCTTTTTGGTGTTGTCTTCTATCCTTTCATGTCTCCTTCAGCTCAGTTAGTCTGAATTCCCCCATTGCACAGACCCTAACAACTCTCTGGAAGGATGAGCAACGCAAGGCATTATGTATTATTAGTGCAAATAAGAATGAGAAGTGCCCTGCAGAATTAGGAAAAGCTAGTCCTAAACTGCTTCCAGTTTCCCCAGTAACTAAAGGCTATCTTTTGGGAATGTGTGAGTTCGGCTGCAACTTTTTAGCCTGGACACACTCAGCCAGGACTTGTTACTGGAAGAGGGATCAGTGCTGGCTTGCTTCAGCGGCATTGGCAGGTGTTCCCATCACTAATGCCTGTTGTCTTTGCCCCTGGAGCCAGAGAGAGAAAGCTGAAATGGAAGTTAGGATTGGCAAGACAAGAGTGAGATATAAAAACACGAATCTCAGCATTCTTATCACAGCTATGGTTATGGCTAGAGATACAGCAAAGATAAAATATGCAGAGTGCCCAAAAGACTTCTGTATTCAACTGCTTCTGGATTGCTATCTGACAAGTTAATTAACCACAACAGTGTTGAAATACGTACTCAGAATCATTGCTTGGAATTGGACTTAGCATTATCTCATCAGAGTGCCATGGAGAGAGCAGACAGAAACTTCAGTAAGGAAAGAAGTGAAATAAGAGAACTGTTTTTCAACCAGAGTGAGAGCATTCAATCCAGTAAATCCCTCATTACAAGTGATCTCAATATGATTGAGATCCTCCAAACCACAGTCTGGACCCTGAGCATGCCTGGAGAACTCAAGCAACAAAGAGGAATAGGAAATATTCTTCTCTATGGCTAGAAATAAATAAATCCAGCTATAAATAAATAAATAAATAAAATCTGTTTTTTAAAGAGGCTTTTCTTGTACTTCTGTTGTCTATTGTTCGAAGCAGGAACTTTGAATCATTGGGTTTTCTGTGCATGATAGGAAAAGTTTGCAAATCAGTGATTATGATGAAGTATTTCTTCAAGATGAGAAAAAATGATGCCTCAAATTTGGGTTACGAAATGAATCACTTGCTCAGCTCTAGGATGTAGTGCTGTGTACCTACAGTAAGGTACTTCATGACTGTTTCTGTGTGCCAACAGATGCTGGTGCAGGGCAATTAAATTCTTTACCCATAGGAGAAAAGTGCAGAGGTGGCTTCAGCTGACTACTTCTGTCGTGCAAAATGCTGATGTGTCAGCATTTGTCCTTGCCTATGTGAGCAATGGAGGTGAATGAGTTTGAGGCACGTGGTTTGGTGGTAGACAAAAGACCTATCTGTAGGAGATGGCAGGCCTGAGTAAACTGTGTGTCTGTGTGTACATTTATTAGAACATTTTTTAAAATACCTTTAAGAATTGTAGGTTCATAGAATTGTTTGAGTTTGAAGGGCCAAATTAAGGCCATCTGGTCCAACTCCTCTTCAGTGAACAGGGACATCTACGGCTAGATCAGTTTGCATAGAGCCCAGTCGAAAAATGTTGTTGTCTTTTCTGTTTCATTAGCTATAGAGGTATACTTGTGCGTGGTCTGATTAATCTCTTGTGTATCTTGTGTTTTTGTAAAACTTTGCTATTAAATGAGCTGCTTGGAGGAACTGGCAGGTTTGTAGGAGGGGGTCCTTTCTGCCTGTGAATGTCATCATTTCCAGAATAAGTGATGATAAATCTCCTCTGAATTGAAAATTAATTGCAAACAAACCATAGGGAACCCCGGCGATGATAAACAAAAATAAACTGAATGAGCTCAGGCTTTCTTCTGCTTACAGATAAACATCACTGTTTAATCAGAATCTTTAGTTGCAGTGCTATTCACTTGGGAGCACTGCAGCACATTCTCCTTCCCTTAACACAGGTTGCTGTTTTCTTTCCAGCCACTAATACCCTGTTCCAGGAAGCAACCTGGGAGGAGGACATAGGGAGGGATTAAGAGCCAGTAGAGCCCCGTTTGATTACTGCAGGCCATAGGAAATGCTTACCCATTGCTTTAACATAACCCCTTGCACAAGTTCTAAACGTCACTGTGTTTTGCACAGGGGTTTATATTTATTGAAACAAAACAGTAAGATGTGATAGATTGGCTGAAAGTTCGTTTTCATTTTACAGTGTTGGGTATTTCTGATTGAATGAAAAAAGCCCACAGATAGATGAAAATAAAAATGCAGATAGACCAAAACAAAGATTTGGAGTAAACCTCACTTGCGATCCTTAATCAAGTAAATCTCTGAATAATTCAGATGAAAATCTTGCTGCAGGAAGGATCTTTATTTTGGCAACAAAATATAAGAGCTACAGCAAAACACGGATAATTTGGACATGATTTACTGAGTTTCTTTCTTGTAAATGGCTTTCTTCTTATCTGTGCTTGTAACAAGAAATCTCCTCCTTCCTGAACAGCCACAGAGCCTGCTTTAAAGCCTAAAAATTGTTATTGGCCTGTTTTCAGCTGCTCCTCTTGACGTCAGTGGGGAGATCTGGCTTTCTCTGAAACACATTAAAGTAGTGGATATGAATGTTATAAATATATCAAGAAATAAAGTGATTTCTTCAAAACAAGGGGGCCATAGCTTCTACTTCCACAGATACCCTGCCATTTCCTCTCAGCAGTAGGCAGAGGTCTGGTTGTTTGGATAGGTGCCCTTCTATGCAGAGCTTCTTTTCCAAAACACGTCTATTATTTCTAAAGGATTCCATCATATCAAGTTAAATCTAAACAAAGAAAAGTCCTGACAAGTCAAACTAAAAAGCAGAAACATTTTAGGCAGAAGCAAAAATAAATCAAATATTTGCAGTAACTTCATATTCCCTGAGCAGAAATAATGCTTGCTATTCAGGTATGATGACTGTGTTTTTTCCCTGTGCTTTCCAGTCGAAGGAGATGCAGAGGGTAACCCAGGACACCAGTAAGTGCCTTTTCTTGTAACATGAGATTTTCATACAGCATGCCTATGAGCACAGCATTTATGTGCAACTCAGCACAAATAATTCTGTAAAGATGACCGTACTTTGTTATTGATGGAAAGCTGATAGGGCTCCTCAGCCACACAGAAGCAGCTCTCCCGATGGTTTGCATTAGTTCATATAGAAGGCATCCAGACTATGTCGCCAGCAGACAGCTCTGCCTTTTTAGGGTGAGGCAGTGCTCATGTCGGAGTCTGCGCTTTTCTGTGCTGCACAGGAGCCTGGTGAGCAGACAGATGAGATGTTATACCAATCTGACTCTTAGCTTTTTCATGCCAAATTGATTATTCTGTTTCAACACAGCACGGATCTCCTTTCCTCAGGGTATATGCTAGCATTTCTTCGAGTCTAAATATGTTATTTTTTGTCTTTCTAAAGACAGAGATTGTGTTCATCGCCATCTGTGGGTGGAAGCTGTATTCTTCACATGCTTAGGTCCACATGATATCCTAAAGATTTAGGTGTAGGAAGCAGAATTTCTGCCTGAGCTTCTTCCCTCCTCAGTCTGCCAGCAGGGGATTTTTAATGTGGAATCTTTCTGAGGAGCTGTTGTAGTGCTACTAGGCAATTATTGTCAATACTACCTGGATCGGTCAGTCCCTGGGGCTTGAGAGATGCTGCAGAAATACTTATATAAGATACTGGACATTGAAATTTTTTATTAGCACATATCTGCTTTTTTATTCCAATGAATTCTGTGCTGAATGCTCAGATAAAAAGCTAAAAATGTTGTTCCTCAGTAGACAACCAAGTAACTCCAACTGTTAGAAAAATAAGTCAGACTCCAGACCACACAAATCCTTTGAATGTTGTCTGACCACGTCTGTTGGGACTCGATGTCCCCAGCAGAAAGCATGGGCTTTCATGGCATCATGATGCAAGCAGCACTGGGATCCATCAGTGGTGAGGTGGGTGAGTTGTGAAGTCCTGCACATCTTATACAAACCGTAAAAGAGTGTCAGTCACAGAACCCTGAGATGGCTTAGAAGTTCTTTCTTTCATTAATTGCCATTGCAGCCATAACCGAAAAAATATCAGCATGGGATGATTCATTTCTCTGAAGGATCTATATAATCTTATCTGTAGCTTTTAACTTTCTAGCTTTTGTTTCTGTATGTTTCCCCAGGGACATTCCACAGTACTTCCTGTTACAGATTTTCACCAATGCCGAAGTGAGATGAAGTTACACCCATAACTTCCTTATACAGATTCCTGAGAGAATGCTTTTTTTTTCTTTTTTCTTTTTTCTTTTTTCCCTTGTTTGGCTTGCTATAACATGTTGAAGTTTTTTTAAGCATTAGACTTTTCAATTGTTTCTAAATGGGTAATACATGAAGTCCCCAGACTGCATCTGTTTGATGCTTTCTGTTAAATATACTGGAACTTGCAGTGCCTCTTACCAAAGATCTGCACCTTTAGTTAATAAAGGCTGAAAGAAGGCCTTAAGCAGAGGTGTTGTCTTGTAAATCATTAAACTCTTTGGTCTCATTTTGGAAAAGGAAAAAAAAAAAGAAAGAAAGAAAAAGAAAGAAAGAGAAAAAAAAAGGACAAGTTTATACAGTTAGGCTCATAAACTCTGACTACCTTCTCTCCCAAGGATTCCAGACTCCAGCAAAAAAGAAATGTGCAGGGCATGTAAAAAAAGGGGAAACTGGGGGAGAAATGTTGTGCTGACCTGGAAAGTATGCTGTCTTTAAATATGTGTTTTTATTAGCTACAAAGAACTCATTTCTCCAATATGAAGTATTCACAGCAACGGTTACATCACTGGCAAAATTCTGCTTCCAGTTAAATTTGGAACAGTAGCACAAGATACTTTCAGCCATTTTTACAGTAATATCTGCTTAGGGTATCCTTGAAAGTAATCTAACATTTCATTCCTCTTAAAGATTGTTTCTTGCTGTGTGTGCTATACTCAGTCATCTGCTCTTCTTTCCTCGGAGTTTTTGTATAAAAGTGAGGTATTTGTTAGGACTTTCTCATTGTGGGTTTCCCTATTATGTAAGGGATGAGTGCTTTTTTTTTTCTTTTTTAAGCCCCCCTGCAGTGTTGGTTGGAAAACTGTTTCACTTTGAGAATGTCCACGCTTGGTCTGAAAGGAACAGATTGTGGCTATGGAACCTGAAGAAATGTCAAACAGATGTCAAACAGTTGCTGAAGTTTGAATTATGTAGAAATTTCATAGCAGGCCCACTCTGAAGTGTCTTCCTTCTGCTGTGTGCCACCTTCAGTCTTGTAAATGATTTAGCAGACCTCCTTACGGCTTCCATGGAGCTGTGCATGAGCTGTATCAAAGAAAAAGTTTTAGAGATTACAATTTGGGGGCTTTGTTTCTGTAAATCACTTTGTATCTGGTTTTGTTTCCATTAACTTTAGTGAAAGTTATGCCAGAACCACTGCCACCAGGAGCCTGTTGGGGCTTGCCATGAAACCTTAGTCATGATGTCCTGCTGATCCACCCAGCAGGCCATAAAGCCACCCACGGGCTCCTGGCTCAGCCTAGCCAGCAGTGAAGATGAGGACACAAAAATGCAGGGACTATTGCTATGCCAGCACTTTGGAAGTGCCACGACATGACCTGCATGCTTCCAGTCCTGTTACAGAGTGCTGCTCCATGCACAGCCTTCACAGGAAGAAATAGCAGCAATAGTGCTAGTGCTGGCTGCCAACCTGAGAAATGCACTGCACGCCATGGCCCTGTTCACATTTGCCTCCCTCCAACCCATGAACTAGTCTGGTAATGAAAACAATTTTCAAGGCAATAATTTTTAATCACTGTCAGCAATTAGCAGCCACAAACCCAGAGGCACCACAGAAGATCAGCTACTATTCTTCCAAGAAATATCTCAACCATTTATTGAGCCCTACAGAAAAGGGGGGAAAAAAGCCACTTAGAAAGATTTATCTGAAATGTTCTGCTTGTCTAAGCAGATCGCTGGTATGAGAAGATCACTCTTTGAAACTGAATAGAGCAGGACTTTCTTTCATTTTTCTACAGGAAAGAAAGCAATTTTTGGCTTTGTAGACTGAAATGAAGTAGCAAGAGAGATGGGAACATTCACTTTCCTGGGTCCTTCCCTCATTATTCTTTATCATCTTTTCTGATCCCTCCTAAGTTGCTCTTTTTGTGTAGTTGTGAAAGCCAGTAGGACTAGAAGAGTAAATGGATGGCATCTGTCTCCTCATGCTGTATTTTAAGGTCCTTCAAAGACTTTTCAAATCACCCTCCTATCTGATGTCAGTTGAACAGCTTTTTCTATAAGATTTATGACAAGTTCAATTTTAACTCCACCCCTTTTGCAAGCAACAATTTATTTCATTCTACTGAAAAGTAATATTAGAAGCAGCACCAAACCCAAAAATAATCTGAAGTTTTCTGGCAACTAGAGGAAGGTGGTAATATAAGACAGGGAAAAATCTTGTTTCTGACCAGCTCAGGGCAGGTGGGGACTGGCATGGCCCCAGTGTAATTTTAGCCCATGTGTTGTAGGAAAGTAGCTTCTTACTACCCCCGCTGAAGCCCAGAGTGCAGCATGATGAGCTAATCTGATGCATGGCCATCCTTGTGCTGTGCAGGAAGGGGGACAGGGCTGCCATAGCTTCTTCATGGGGTGTTTCTTTGTGCCTGTAGATGCAGTTACTTTGGGTTGAACTAAGTAGAGCTTTCTAGTCATGGAGATGCCACCTTAGAATTCCAGCTGAGGCCAGGATTAGTTCCTTTAGCTTTAAACTTGACATTTTGTCTTCATGCTTTTCCAGCTGCTTTAACCGTGAGCCATTGGTATTGGAGACAATCAGATACAGAGGTTTATTGGTGTGATTGTTTGTATCTGTTGTCGCGATTCACTTGTTTTCTAGGTCACATGATATGATGGGAGAGGTAAGGCCTATTTTTCTCCTTCTTGTGTGTTAGTTATTCCAGAATAGGATTAGCAATACTTAAAATTTATTGTTCCAATAACATCTGTAAAGCACTGTCTCATTATTGGTTGTTGTGTTGACAGTTACCATAGGCTTGGGGCAGATTTGGGTCCCAGGTTTCTGTCCGTGACAGATGAGTTGCTCAGTACAAAGCAGGCTGTACAAGAAGTCTCCATCCAGTATCCAGCAGCATCACCAGACCTTGGGAATCATAGAATCATAGAATTACCTGGGTTGAAAAGGACCACAGTGATCAACTAGTTTCAACCCTCCTGCTGTGTACAGGTTGCCAACCACTGGACCAGGCTGCCCAGAGCCACATCCAGCCTGGCCTTGAATGCCTCCAGGGGAGGGGCATCCACAACCTCCTTGGGCAACCTGTTCCAGTGCATCACCACCCTCAATGTGAAAATCTTCCTCCTAATATCTAACCTAAATCTCCCCTGTCTTAGTTTAAACAGTCCTGTTGCTGCCCCACCTCATACCTAAGTAAAGTGAACAGAAAGATTTCATTCTGTGGCTGGACAGGTGGGTAGCTGTTCTGCTCTCAGTTATTGGCTTGAAGCTTACCAGACCTGATGTCTGAACTATGATTCAGCTGCAGTACCTGCAATGCACATTCTTTCTCAGATGGTGTAGGAAGGAAAACAGCATGTACATTCACATGGGCATGGGCTAGAGGACCTGTGTGATCTTCTGGAAATATCTGGGCTGTGATCTGTGGAATGTATAATCAAAAATAGTGGTGAGACACTGGAACGGGCTGCTCAGGGAGGTGGTGGAATCACTGTCCGTGGAGGTTCAAGAACTGTGCAGATGTGGCATTGAGGAACACGGTTAATGGACATGATGGGCATGAGCTGATGGTTGGACTTGATCCTAGAGGTATTTTCCAACCTTTATGATTCTAAGATTTTCCTGATGCATTTTTCAGCAGTTTGGGAAGTTTGTGAATACAAGATTGAATTCTGTCTATTATGCTTAGTAGTCTCAGCCATTTACATTTTTTTAATTTCTTTTGCTAGCCTGTTTAGACTTACAACTAACACAATGCAACAATGAGTTCCACAACTTAATTTTGTAAGGGGAAATTTAAAAAAAAAAAAAAAAGCACTTCTTCCTCATTTGTTTTTACATCTGCTACATCCTTGCATTCTGAGAGTAAAGTTTGAGAGACAGATTCATCCCTGCTTTCTGCTTGAGTCCTTCTAGTATCCTAGCCCAGAGCTGGATTAGTGCCAGTAGTGGATTAATGTGAGGAAGTGGGACATCACGTGAATATTATCTTTGAATTGCCTCTGCCTGGTTTTGCCAGCTATCTGTCCAAACTCCGCAGCAATAGTCATTTGTTTAGGTTGAATGTGGTGCTCTGGTTCAGGCCTGTAACACTGATCCTTTCCACAGATTCTATATTACTCCCTCCCCTCCAGCCAGTACATCCCAGCACAGAGCATGCATAAATCACATGATGCACTGAATTGTCAGTTTAATAGTGTGAGAGCTTTCTCCTCCTGAGAGAGGCTTGTTCCAAAATGGCCAGTGGCCTTGTGTTCAGGGGTTATACACCAGCAAGGCAACAGTCCTTGGGCCAAGCAACAGAGCAAGAACTTGGCCGACCATTCTACAAGTGCCTTGAATGCCAGCTACTGCTGCCCAAAAAGATCTTTTCTCTTAACTCAGAGTAGAGAACCTTTATCTGAAAGCTTATGTTAAAAATAAATAATATAAAAAAATAAATCTACCTTTGCAACTATTTCCTCAACTCATGCAAGTGACAGATCCTAGGTCTGCCCTGCCATGATGAATCAACGGTCAGGCTTGCATAGGCGCTCTGAAAAGATGCTCCTGAAAATCTGCTAGCGAAGCAAGCTAAAAATGACTCCAATTCCTACAGGGAAAACATATGAACTAGGCTTTTTAGAGGCCTAACTGCTGTGAAGTATGCTAATTTCCACCATGAGTATCTTATTTTCAAGCTGTAATTCAGCCAATTTCAGTTAATAAACTGGATTATGCATTTGTTTACAGCACTCTTTCTAAAAGAGAAGTCACATTTATAATAATCACATACACATGGAAGTCATTTTCTTCATCTTATCAGTTTGTTCATGCATTTAGAATATTCCCCTTATTCTAGTTTCTCTGAAGCAAGAATTCTTTTAGTTCAGAACACGATTCAAGAAAAATTAGTTAAGCAAGCTTATTTGCTAAGCAGCCCAGATGAAGTGAGAATTATTGTTGCTCTGTATCAGATCTATTCTGGGATTTCTACTAATGGAGAAAGCTGGTGTGCTCTGGGCCTGCCCACAGACATGGCCACATGCCATAGGACTCTGGAGCTGCAGCTCAGGGACCCGCATCACCTTACTTTCCTTCCCTGTTCCAGTCTTTCCCAGGGTGAGTGTATGTGTCAGATTTTTGACAGATCTATTTGCTGCTGTCACCCAGTACAACCTTGCAAACAATCTTTTTTAAACACTGTTCTCTAGATTGCATCATTCCCATGCAAACTAAGCCAAATTAATGTATTTTTAAGTCCCTACTACAAAAGATTAAAAAGTGTGTACATAGGAGTTTAAAAGAGCAAGGACTTGTTGCCAGAGCTGATGGAGAACTTTACATCATAGTCAATTGTTTTTAACAGTTGCAAAACAGAATGTTCTTTTTTCCACTTCATTTAAGTTTTATGATGAGCTTAGCTTAAAATATGATTGTATTACCAGAAGGAGGTAAATACTGATGGATTTTCTGTTAGAATATGTAATTTTTTTCATTGTTGTGCTTCAGCTTTCATGTGAAGAATCATTTTAATTGATTTAGCCTGTACCTAATTAATGTAAGTATTTATAATATGTGCTTAACCACTCAAAAAGGTTTCTTAATAATTGTCTCCTGTTGCTTCCCCGATTTTCAAACTGCTAGCAAGCAGAACAACACAAGATACATTTACTCCCCTTGAGAGGCACCTCACTTCACAGTGAGCTTCACTGACATCAGTGAATGTCCTTGTTATGTCTGGCAGCAGCTACCAAACTGAGATTTATCAGCCCAGTTTGATTCTAGCAGTTCCAGCAGGGTCACCAGCCTGACAGAAGCACAATTGCTCATGTAGTTTATATGGTTACAAGTGGGATAAAACTGAGGAAAAATTGAGAAGGGCTAAGGATAAAAGCTAAGTAGCTGTAAACACAGATAGTTCAATCTGGCCTTTGTTTATAAATAGTGCTGTTGAATGCCATAGAACTACTGGAAATGTTTCTTCATGCAAAATAGAGAAGCAATCTTTTGCACTTGAAAATCATCACATCACAGTGGTCTGTGGGGACAGGACAGGAGGGAATGGCCATAAAATGGAAGTTCTGCACCAATCTGTGACAGAGCTTCTTCACAGTGAGGGTGACACAGTACTGGAACAGGCTGCCCAGTGAGGTTGTGGAGTCTCCTCCTCAGGAGATGTTCAAGACTCACTTGGATGCCTACCTGTGCAGCCTGCTGTGGGGAGCCTGCTTTGGCAAGGGGGTTGGACTTGATCTCTACAGGGGGCTTCCAACCCCGACAGTTCTGTGATCATCTGTGTTCGTACTTAAAACCATTAAGGTCACACCACAAAGAGTTCCAAATCTGTGTTTTCACATACCATCTCAGTTTTGCTACAGAAATTGTTGCAATATCCTTTATGGACAAATGGAAAATGTTATGTCTTGTTTGTTTTTAGCTACAGTGTTTTAAGGGATTTTCCTTTAAAAGACTTAATCCTAAACATATTGTGTCCCCCCAGATTGTTCTACTTGTTCTGCTCTTTCAAAAGAACCATCTGTGAAGCATTTACTCATATGTTTGCTAAGTAATACAGTAAAAGCTCATTTTAAATGCAGAGCTAATCCTACAGCATTTCCTTCCATTTCAGCTAGTTTGTTGTTTTGTCATTTTTATTAGTGCTTAAAAGGCCATAGTCACTTCTGTAATAGTAAAGGAATGGGAGTTAGTTAAGTTCCACATCTAAAAGTAATAAACTTGTCAGAATCTGTAGAGTCTGATAATAAACAGCAGTTTGTTTTGTGATGATAACTCTATCCTTACAGAAAGCTGCACTTCATAAAACTTGAATTGACTTGTTTCATATGCCTGATTACTGGGAATAAAGATGCCAGGCACCTAGGAGGTTGGCTGTGGGAAGTGGTAAGAACATGTCAAGAAAAGGTCAGAGCAAGCAAAGCTCTCTAGCTCTCAGTCAGAAAATGTAGTGGTCCTCTGTAAAGGCCATGTGTGGCTATTGAGGGAAAAGCTGACTGGATTATCTGAAGCAGTGAAGTCTGGTTCCTGTGAATAGCAATTTTAAAAAGACAAAATTGATCTTGGGCACTCAGCTCATAGGTTGGAGGACAAACAGCGGAAATATGAAATTCCAGCTTTTTCCTCCTTTGAGGTGTTTCCCCAGCTTCAAGCTGTTCATGACATGAGTGCAGAGATTATCACCACTGTTGTTCATACTGTTTGTCGCTTACTTTTTGCTATTCCAGCAACAGAGAGCAGCCCTTAGCACTTAATGCTCTCACCTGGAGGGTTGTACCAGCAAGGGACAGGGAGAATGCCTCTGTGAGCCTCTGTGTTGTGTAACTGCAGAGCCTACAGTGTAGGACACTTACATCTGCTTTTGTTATTCAGGTTCTGAATGCAAGGGTCCACCTACATGCTCAGCTAGTCTGTGCCAAGACACAGGAGGATTCCTACCTAGTTGCAGATCATGAGAAATGGTCTGCCACATGTTCAGTGTGACCAGATAAAGAAGAAGGAGCTAGAAAGGGTGAGATGAAGAGTGTGGGCTTTGCTTTACACATTTTCCAAAGTGTGTACAACATATTAAGGGACTGTGGCAAGAGCTTCCAAAAGTTCATCTGAAACACTGACAACCCGGGCTATGAAGATCTGGCTGTACACAGAGTTGTCTTGACCTTGGTCAAGGCACGTGGAAAAAATTTCCAGCTTTCCATTTGATCAAATGACAGTCTCTGTATAAGTGTAGTGTTAGAAGGCTGTTTTATTACCTCTGGGCCCATCAGATTGTGAAATTATTACAGGTAGAGGGTTTTCTTGATTTTGTTTTTATTCAGAAAAGAATAGTGAAGTCTAGCAGAAACTAAGTTTCTTATCTTCACACTTGCAGATGTCTAAACAGGCTGTGCTGTCTTTCTCAATCAATACATGGTTTCAAACTGACCTGGAGGGTTAAACATGACTTTATACATACTCCCTTTGGAATTTCTAGTACAGAAATCAAAGATGGCTTTGGTTTCAAGAATGAAGAAGATAAAGATTAAATCGTAGTAGTCTTGCGCTTTTTTTTTTTTTTTTTTTTTTTTTCCAATGAATGAGGCTGTAGCTGGTTAACTACTGAGTTTCCAAACTCTGTCACTTTAAATTATGTCAGTACTGTAAGTGGGAGTTTCTAAAAAGTAAAAATTAGGAAACACCATAAGATCTTTAACTGCTGTATGAAGCTAGTTTTATAATGTAAATGCAGACAATCTAGAGAAGTGACAGGATTTGCTTTTAATATAGGTCTTGATGAAATAATTAGCACTAAAGAGAAGAAACTTTGAAGAGCAGAGTACTGATTTTCCATGAAATATTCATTTCTAGTAAGTCATTTAAATTAGAAGTGTCAAAAAAGGAAATTGTTCCAAGACTTCTCTCAAAGTCTGTCTAACATTTTGTTGGGAAAAAAGAGGGAAAGGGGAGAAGGAAGTGTTGTTTTGGTTTTGCTTTCTTTTTTAACTTAAAGCCTTCAGCTGCAGCTTGCCATGTTTGTATTTTTGATTAATCCCTTCACATTTCTCTTGGAAAATCCTATGAACCTGACTAAAACTCAGAAGGAAATGTTTGAAATTTATACCTGACTCCTTTCTCTCATTCCAGCAATCTGTATTGTAAGATGTTAAGTAATGTAAATTAGCAAGACTGACCCAAGAGTTGGTTAGCATTGTTCTGGAAGATCTGTTACCACATAAAGCACGAGAAATTCTTCTCAGTTGTGACTGGCTTTATAGAAATAAGATCTCAGTTTAAAAAACAACAAAAAAAAAACTCATACTGTGGCAATGTTTGACAAAAATCCCTTTGTATCGTGTTGTAGCAAGCTGCCAGGCAATGTCATCCAAATGTCTGTTTGGTAGTGAAAAAGATTTTCAGAGAGACTTCTTACTAAAATGAGATATTCTATATATATATGTATTTCTAAAGCATCTTGTCATTTTAAATTAGATTGCATACATTTAAATTTACTTTGAAAAGGAAAACAAGGTTCACACCATTTATAGTTTGGCTTCATATCACTAACTTTTTATCTCCCTTTTCAACCACCTTTCAGCACTCCACTATGCCACCAATTTTAGGCAGAACTGTTTAAAGTAAATGGGTCTAGGTTTATACCACAGAAACTAAAGGGCACAGTGGTACAACTCAACTTAAGGACTTGCCCTCTGGAATCAGCTTTCCCATGTGAGCTGAGCTCACGAGCTCCATGTTCAGCACAGTGAGTGCTTTGCTCACCAGAAAGGAACAAGCCACAGGAACGGGTAGTCATTGTAACATGAGCAAATGGAAAACTACAGGGAAAAGAATGCCTTGTGTCCTTGACCTGTGCTTTCAGTTTATCAGCAATATGTTACCATCGGGAATTTTTACTTGTATTATGGAAACATGTAGGAGTTCCACTGTGCATCAGGACTTCATGCAGTACACAGACTCAAGAGACCTTTTCAGTTTGGGATGTGTTTGCTATGACCCATAGATGCTCAGAGAGTCCTCTGTCTGATTCCCATGAAAAATCTGCACCAGAGCCAGAAGTCCTGTGTTTCTGGCTGCAGAGCACCACCACAGTGTACAGTGAAGAACTTCAGCAGAACCGCACTGAGCCCTGACACAGACCACATTTCCTTCCTTAATCCAGAGATTCCAGCTTTAGGACCATCCAAGAGGTTTCCATAACTGTTCATCAAGCATGCAAGAAGTAAAGATTAAGTACTTCAGACTCACTAAACACCATTCAGCTTCCTGGAGAATTTCCCACCAGATTGTAAGAAAATATAGAACTTTTTGGAAATTTTTGCTAGAAAATAAGTTCCCCTTTCTTATCTTCCTTGCAAACTCTTTCTTTGGATCACTGAGCAACCTACGTCCTTATTTCCAACTATTAGCATTCATTCGGAGTTTTCTGCATCATGCAGATTGCCAGATTTTCTTACATTCCTTTTCCTCTTTCATACACAATGGCAGTAAAGGGAAATTGTTCCTTCCATAGCTGTCGCACTGCACACAGAGCCAGTCTGCCTCTCAGCAATGCCACTGAGTAGAACAGGCACAAAGGAGTATTCTGGAGCGTCACCTCTCATGGGCAGGACAAACAACTTCCAACAACTCTTCTAAAAGAAACTTGCTGCTCAAGGCCAATATGTTTGTAGTCACCCCTTTCTCTATGTAGCATGGAGAGCTGTTATAAGCATGACAAATTAAAAAAAAAAAAAAAAAAAAAAAGGTAGTGTTAATAAAAAAACTTGACAGAAGTCACTATGACGTTAATACTGCTACTTAAGAGATAAGAAAAGGGAGGGCAACTTTTCTAAATTAATTATTAAAGTTACGAAACTTTTGTCATTGTGTTGATTTGGGGGTGCACCTTTTAGATACATTTAAAAGACACAGCTGTTTTTTTATGGCCAATAAATGATTACTGTCTTTGTGTCGTGTTGTGTTCAGTGGGACAGGCAGTTCTGGATGCTCAGCATACCTCTTGTGTGCAACAGATGCTGCAACATTTTGGTATGGAATTCACCAGGTCCCACTTTCTGGATCCACCATCCTCATAGCTCTGCAGCTCCGTGTACCTCCTGTGGGCAGCATAAGCAGACAATTGTATTTTTCCTCTTGCGCACCTGTTTTGGATGTATTTGCTCTATTTTGCATGTGCTAAACCCAGAGTCCTACAGAGCAAGGAAACTGAGTGGTTTGGCAGTGTGATGTGAAGGGCATTTTGCAACAAGGGAGTATGAAAGTACAAGTTTTAATGGTTATGACTAGAATTATAAAAACGTGGAACAAGAACTAAAACAACAATTTTAATTGTTTTTATTATAACTAGCAATTTACTAAGAAGCAGTTTGCTCTTAATGAAACTACTGATATGAGCAAAATGGGCAGGAATTAGCTCGATAACTGTACAAGGCTGAAATCCCATCACATTCTTTAGTTAGTTATTTATCCAGAACATTTTGTTTATTACTTTATTGTCCTTCACAAGTAACTCTCCTGATTATATGACTGTAATACCTGAATGTACAAATCTAAATAATTTAGTGGATGCTGCCCTCTCTAATCTGAATTTCACAAAGAGTCATAGGTACTTTTTCTAAAAAGGTTGTCAGAATCACCTTTCTCTTCTGCTGCTCTCTTAAATCACAGTCATTGTGTGCCACCCAGAGTTGGGACAGCAGAGCCATGGCACATGACAGGCTGCAGGGGAGCAAGAGTCACTGCAGTCCTCCTGTATCAAACAGCATCCCCTCCCATGTATGTCCAGAGATGAGTGACTCTAAAGGCAGCTCAACAGTAAATGACTCTTCCTGTGACAAAACAACATCCCCAAGGAATACAGAGATAAAACATGTGGCAGAAAACTGATATTTAATATGTTTCACAAGCTTACCTGTAAGCTTTTTTTTTACTTATGACTCGCTTCCAAACAGATTGCTTTCTCATCCTGTGAGGGACAAAGGGGAGGGAGGGATAAAAAAATGGCAGCTTAAGTCCCAGCTTATCCCTCTGGCAACTTAAAAAGCCTTACCTCAGAACATTCAGTGCTAAGTTGTCCCTCTTCTACAGTTGCTTCTAATGGGTCTGACATTCCTTCTTCCCCTCCGTATGTGATAACACACTGTATTTCCATGTACTCAACAGTATTTTTAGCACATATTGCAATTCCTTAGATAGGAAGCAAAGCCACAATGTTGTATCTCACTCCAGTGGTATCACTTCAGATTGCTGCCATGTGCTGGTAATTAAGTCATACATCCTTAATTATATCATATAGATACATACTAGGATGGCATTCTTTGCGCTAGAAACTTGCTGTGGTATACCATGTGTCAAATTACACCGTGAGCAAAAAATACACGCTGTACTTTCTTTGGGCAATTCTCACAATATAAAACATATGTGAGCATTCCCTTCCTGTGCAGCTAGGTGCCAGAAGTGGATTTGGACTCCAAATCCCAGGTCAAAGGGGTCCCTGTCTGAGTCTCCCCCGTGTGTCAGCCTTGGTGCCCTTCGTTGTACAATACCTGCACCAATGGGGTGGATGCCAACCTGGAATTGGTGCCTGAAGTACAGACACAGAAGGACTGCTGGGCCCAGGCATTGCTGCTAGTCCTTGCAGCATCGGGACATCTTTTCATGAATGTTCTACCACCCTTGTTTGGTTTTCCCTCATTGCAGCAGAACCACGCGACAGCAAAAGGCATACCTGCAGACACAAGGGAGGGCAAGTGGTGGAATGAGAGCTGGTAGCTGGAAGGCAGGAAGGGTGGACAGCTTCTTTCAACAGCAGAATTTTTCTACTATCTGGAAGCTTTCGTGGTATTACAGCCTCTGCTGACTATCACCAGAATGGATAACTTACAAAGAAAAGCCCCAGCTTATATTAGTCTCACTTGAAGACAGCTACAAAAGAAACTCTTAGGACATTGAAAGCTCCCACACTAGGAAAAAAAGTTAGGAAAAAAGTGCAATCCTTAATTTTTCATTTATCTTTCAAAAGCAAAGGGTTTGTAAAGAAGAACCCCTTGTGGGCTTGGTTGGTTTTTTTGCTGTTGTTTTTGTTTGTTTGTTAGTTTGTTTTTAACTGCCAAGTGAATTTAACAGTTTCAAGTTCAGATTTGTACAACACTGAGGATTTAATTTTTAAAACAAATATGATTTGGATCAACCTCCAAACCTGTAGGGTTAAGAAAGCGAATCCCTGAGTTTTCTGTAAATAAGCTTTTGCAGAAATAGTTCACAGAGCACATAGTGATCAGAAAATGTTTGCTATTTCGCAAGGAGAGCAGGAGGAGAGAAGACCTCCTGACAGGGGTCCCATCACATGATGGCATGAGCTGTGTGGCCTTCCTCACAGCATACTGGAGTATTTGTTTGAAAAGCAAGCTCCTGCTGATATGATTTCAAAAAGTGGCCATAAATTAGTTCTCATCCACAGCTGTCTGAAACCCAAATAAATTAACTCAGGTTCTTCATATTGTTTCATTCTGACAGGAGGGCCTAAAACATTTGCGTGTCATGATTACCATAGGTGTGTTTTGCTAAATCTTGGCCACTAAGTGCTAGTGATGCAGTCTCATTATCTGTTACTTTGACTTTGCTGAACATAATATGAGGTAATTACTGATGAATGCCTCTATAAAGAAGTATAGCCAATGAATGTTGAAATTCTGTCATTCTTCAGAGGAAAAAAAAAGATTGAGCAGTGGGTACACTACATTATGTATGAGCAAGTGTATAATCTTGTCTTTATTCATTTTTGAAGCTAGTTGAATTCCATGGAATGAAGAGATCTAATCTTAAAAAATATTTTTCTGTAACATTTTTGATAAATTCTTTTTGCTTTACAAACAGATGGAGTATTCCTCTCCAAGAGGGGTAGAATAAAGAAGACATCGGTCACAGTTATCTCTGGGAGGAGGCTCTTCCTTACCTAACTGGTAGCAGTAGGCTATGGTGCTGAGGATTTCGTCAGTAATATGTCATTACTTGGAATGATGTTATGTCCACTTGAGGAGTTCTCCCTCTCTCTATCACTTCTGGTGAACCCATTAGAATATTTCTGTTTCACCCAAAAAGAACTCTACTAATGAATGCTGCTAGGGAATTATCACTTCTTGTTCTTTGCTGATAAGAACTGTAATGTTGGAGAATGGGGGAGGGAGAGAGGTGATACAGTAAGCTTCTGCATTAGTTAAAAGTGACTAAAACATCTGCAACCAGTGCATAAATAAGCCATTCCACACATTTAAAAGCTTTATTTACACTCTATTTTGGGAATAAACCAAGCATCTGTGCTGACAGCTTACATCCCAAGTTTCAGCTTGGTGAAAATTTGAGCGGTCCTAGATAAAAACTGTGAAATATCAGGAGTTTATAAACAGTACCTGATCCTAACTGACATTCCAAATAGATGGTAATTAAGCTGCAGTATTTATATAGTACACTACTTCATACACTGGAAAGACAGAAAGCAATCTCCTTCTTTAGAAGTACTGCACCAAGTATATGATTGGGTCACCTGAAAGGTTATTATAAATAGAACAACTTGGCTGAATACAAATGACATTATAACTTGGTGCTGCTGTCTTAGGAAGGAGTCTGTACTCTAGCTGTGATCTCCAGCAAATCAGATGCCTCAATACTCAGCATCAGCAAATTCTGTATTATCAGCTGAAAATATGGGAGACTGTGCTATATACACAGCCCCTCTACAGGCTTTGCAACACAGGGCAGATCTACTCCCATCCACTTATCTGCTTCTTCCACTGGGCAGAGGCTCATAGAAAGCTTTGCAAGACCCCTCCTCTGCTCATTTATTTTCCAGAGAAGTCAGGGGGAGAGTGCAGGATGGAAGAGTGAGATGAGCTCCATCCATCACCCAGACTTACAAGGAAAGTGATGTTCTGGTACACTAGCATTGGCTAACAATGCTGTGAGATGAAGCCAGTCAAGAAAAAAAGCTTTCAGATTAATTTTTGGGAGACAGATTACAGTTTCGAGACTAGTAATGGTTTATATAGGGACCTGGCATAGCTGTTAGTTCCAATATCTCTTATTTATACATGAAAAGTGTGATGCCAGGATTCTCTACTGCTTTGCTGTGTGTCTTGGGGACTCCATTGAGTGAGGATTTATCGATCCAGTGGGGGTCTACAAGATTATATAGAGGTGAAAATCTTTGTGAAAAATGCAGGAGGATTTATTTTTGAAGGAGAATAAGTTCGGGAAAAACACAAAGGGGAAGCAGGGAAGTATTTCTTAAAAGAGTACTACTCAGGAAGAAGTCAGATACATCAGTCCTATTATCTAGACCAATGCTTGGTTTTTATAAATTTCTACCACTGGAGTGGAAGAAAAACTGTTTCTTTAAGTTATTCAGTTGTGTTAGCATCATTCTTTTTGTTCCATGCTCATCGATGTTTACGTTGTTGTTGTTGTTATTATTATTATTATTATGTTATTGTGCTTTATGTTCAAAAAGGAGGTTTACTAGAATAGAAACTGTTTAGGGAGAAAGAAGTTCTGGTTGCCTGAGGACACATCCTGAAGGGTGCTGTGAAGTACAGCCACAGGTGGGTTCACACATGGCTGCAGCTGAATGTGAGGAATGGAATTTAGGGAAAAACATCCTTGGGATGTACTCACTACAGGAAAAGCTCTAACAGCATCCAGCAGGAGAAACTCCCCCTCTGCTTTGGGTTCCTGTAGATTTGTAACAACAAATGAAAAGGAGGGTTAGCCTGCCTTACAGAGCAGCTAGAAAAGAAAGGCAGGAAAGTAGTAGGTCCAAGAGCAAGAACAGTGCCTTTCAGTGGGTTGGGGCACTGCCCCTGCCCTCTGATTGCACTCTCTGTTGCAGCTGTCCGGCCTTTCTCCCCCGTGCATTTCAAGACTTCTGTATGTTGCTCAGACTTCTCTCCTGTATAATAGTCACTGTCTTTTTAAGAAATAGGAAACAGAATGAGGTCCATCACGTTTCGACATAACAAAGGGAATATCAGAGAGCGCATTAAAGGTAGAAATTGCTCAATAGCCTGCAGGCATCCAGCTCTTAATCCTGCCGACACTAAGATATGAGATGATAGGCCAAGTGACATAGGCACAATTAGCTCCCAAGACACGCGAATTATCGCACACGTGATCTGATCCCAGACTTCCTATTTTCGAAGCGCAAACTCAGAACAGATCCGTGCAGAGCGGGGCGGCAGGGTGGGAAGCGCCGAACGGGCGCTGGAGGGAGCTGCCGCCACGGGCACTACGCCGGCTCCGCCAGCCGCGAGTGCAGAGGGAGGGAGCGCTGCAGGGCTGCTGGATACGGCATCTCTCGCTGTCGCTTCAGCTCAAGAACGTTCTCTCTTTTTAAAGCGAGACATGTTAGTTTTCTACGCCGATAAGTAAGCCAAAATCTGTGAAGCTGAGCTGAACAGAAATCTTAATTCTAATCAGTGTTGAATACTTTTTCCCATTAAACATGGCATACTTCTCTTTGTGTTTGAATAGAAACTAAAATCCTGCATCTAATGTCTGCTTCTATCCCATTAAAAAATAATAATAATAAAAATAAAAATTCCAGGTGAGGCACAACAAAGGTACAGTGTATCTCTGAGCCTCAGCTGTTTTACTTTGCAGCACCTGGGGGAAGATCATGCCACACTGCATCTCTCAGGAGATTAAGTGAAGTTAGCTAAGACTGAATTTTTAACATTGAACACGGTGGTTAAAGTATATTCAGGACAAAAGCAATTCCCAACTAGTGCCATTTTTCTGGAAAGAAAAACTGGAAACCTTATTAAAATTGTATGCTTAGTAAGTTTGCTCTCTTCACTTGGTGTTTTTTTCTCTCATCATTTCTTCTGATGTTATCATTGGAGATATCCTCACTCTGAACATCACTCAAATATCCACAGTGTTTTTAAAAATAAAGACTAATTATTTTTTTCAACCCAAAGGTCCCATTCCCTGGCAAGGGATAATTTAAAATTCAGCTTACTCTGGTAGACAAAAACAAAAAAAGTTAATCAGTGACCTAAAAAATCAGCTGTTGCCTAGGCACCAGTGACCAGGAGCCTTTTACAGTTTGCTGGTACAAATGCTGTACAGCATCAGGCAGTAATGTCAAGGAACCTGAAATGAAAATGTAATGGGCTGAAAAGACAGAACTGCTTATTAGCTCTTCCTTCTCTGTACTGGGAATGCACAAGCAGGATGTAACCTATCTGATGATGTATCTTCAATCAAAGATTTGCCATTTACCAAAGAGGTAAAACTGAGTATCTGACAGTACAAAACAGTGGCTGGGTAACTTGCATGTAACTGTCTCAGATAAATTCACTGTTGAGTTCTCTACATTGCTTTCCTGTTTATAAACACTTTAAAAATGGGTATCCCTGAACACTGGAGGATTGGCAAAGAGTGGGAAAGACCTATAGATCAGTACATCTAATGTTAGTCACAGGGGGAACAATGCAGACATAGCTGGGGAGAGTTTGAGTATATACTGCACGTGTCCTCCTGGAAAAGAGGGAGCTCTTTTACCTTGCAGATCAAAGCGTGTGGCCCAGGGATGGAAAGCTAAACTATGACAAGCTCAAGTTTGACATAAATTGCTATTTCTAGCAGGAATATCAAACATAGTCGAACTAGCTTATCAGCAATGGTAGAAGGGTTTACAATCATTCAGATCCCATAAGTCAAAATTCTACCTTAGTCTAACTTGAAGGAAAATGGATGGCTGCCACCAGGGGATGTCATGCAAGAGTGGGGTCATTCCTCACATGTGCTGAGACCATGCAGTCTCAAAACAGGTATGGGGCAGATGTGACCTTCCATCTTGCCTTATCAGTGATGTGGGTAGATGGCATGGGAGGGCAAAGCAGCTCAGGAGTTCAGAAGTCACGAATTCCCTGTTTTTGATACGATTCACACAGCAACTGTAGTGAACCTTCCAACTGTGTTGGCAGAGTAACAGGTGGATTTTGATGGAATCCTGCCTGAGTTCTGCTAAAAGGTCACTGAAGAAGATGCTTTTTTTGTAAAACATTTCCATTTCAATGAATCAGGTCTTTCTGTTGAAAATGAAATGTTTTGCTGAAAACCTGTTGTGTTGGAAAACTCCCAACCATTTATGTCTCTCCTACTCCCATAGAGAAGAAATGGATTGTCTCCAGCTTTTGCTTCCCCTTTCAATGCATCAACCCTCCTATGCTTCCTCTTGTGCCCACTCAGGGTCCTTCTCATGAAGCATGCATCTGTTAAAGGGTCCAGATATGTTCGTACTAGGAAGTATAAGATCTTCAAAGTATGAGGAGGAAGAAAAAGTACTGCCAAATAAAAAGACACAGTACAGCTGCATGATGAGAGTGTATCACTAACCAAACATGAGTTCAGCCCATCTTTACGAAAGGACAAAGGCCATTTCAATTCCTTTTTTTGTCTCAGAGATCTTTGATATTCTTGCAAACACTACTAACTGCATTTGAGGGCCATCTTAAAAATAAAAATTAAAAAATTAAAAAAAACAAAACAAAACAAAACAAACCAGCAAAGCAACACCATAGTTGGCAAAAAAAAAAAAAAACAAACACCACTAACATTCCTGCATTAAACCAGAGCTGAATTTGGCTATGGTTGAATTTTGAATTCAGACTGTATAGGAAGACGTGACCAGGTGCACTCAATTATTTGTCATGAAAATGCTAGTCAGGAAATTAAACTTTGTGTGTACATGTGTGTGTGTATCATTCCCAAATGCCATTCGCTGTGAGTATATTACTTGTAAGCATTTACTAATCATTTGTGAACAAATGTTAGCAGTTGGTTTGTTTCCATCTGTCATTCCTGTCTCTGTCTGTGCCTGGCCACGTCATTGCACAGAGATGTGCAGTTGACTTTTCCCCCCTTCCTGACAACTCAAACTTTTTAGATAGGATAAATACGTTTAGGATAATTCTAAAAATTTGACAGAGCCATCTCCAACTTGAAGGGACTTACTACTAAGGTGATATTTTTCTCTCATCAAGAAAATATGTTCAGGGTCATGCACTGCTTGTATCCCTCACATAGTCATTCAGGGGAGTTATTGTAGCTTACATATGCTTCTCTGAGCCAGCAGTGGGGCATACCAGCATGGGGTCCAGCACAGGCTGCAAACTTATCCAGGAACCAGGGCAAATGTGTAGGCCCAGGCAGCATGTTCTTGGCATGAGGAACAGTTTGTGACTGAACCCTATCTTCCACCAAATGCTGCGAAGGAGATGGTACCATGTGATTTAAGATTTTTAAGCTGCTCATGTGAGATTCGAAAAAGCAAACGGTCTCTGGAAGCATAAAGGAGAGTGCTGAGGATGAAAAAGCCACCACTGAGCTAAGCCAAAACAACACTGACCTCAAAGAACTGGAAATAAGAAAGTTGATGCAAACAAATGGCTTGCAAACACTTTCACACTGAAGGTGCTGACTGGGCATGGACCTTTGTCTAGGCTTCAAGCCACTTGTCTAACAACTTTGCAAAGTCTTTTAAACAGGAGTTACATATCTCTGTTTAGTTTTGCAAAGTTTTGGATGTTGTATATCCCAATCTTGTCTGCTAGTAAACAAACTATCCTGACTGCTCCATTCAGTGTCTTCTGCATTGCCCACTACCCTTGTTTATCACTTTGGCTACAACTGATTGCATGTTATAGGCATTGCCTCATTACATGTGGCAGTGCTGCAGCCAGCTAGCATCCATCCATGCTTGCAAATTTAAAGCCAGCATAGACACATCTTTCCCATCCGTGGTTGCTTCCTGGACTGTGAATATATGAATTACATTGAAATACTTTCAATTACGAATGCTAGGCAACAGATGTGTGCTTCCTCTATTGGAAGTAGGAAAATGCACTTGCATTCAGTGTGTGGTCTTTTTACTCTCCTACAAAAATAAGAATAAACACTTTTAGCAGTATATTTTTGCCTATTTTCATAATTGTCACGAGTAAAAAATTTCCCCCAAGTTAGTTTAGTTCAATAGAATACGGCAGCTTAAAATAGCACAGGATAATTTTCAATATCTTGTGGACAGCAGAAATTGATATCTTGCTCTGGTGTTGCATTAGCTTTTTGTGAAATAATCCTGGTAAAGGGCTACTTCAGTATTTTTAAAGCTATTGAAAATCAGACTTCTGTAGCTTTATGGCAAAAAAAAAAAAAAAAAAGAAAAAGAAAAAGAAAAAAGCATTATTAATTCGTTTTCATACTTGCTTTCCTACATTTCCATTCCTTTCTGCTTCTTCCCCCTCTGCAGGCTCAAGGGAGCAGATCCTTCCATGTTTCCAGTTGGCATGGCTCCACAGAACAGCTGTGCCAATTACTTCCAGTTGAGAACTACCACTGGGTGTATAGCTGCTTGTGCTGAAGTTGTTGCAATTACTATCATTATGTTATTTCTTGGCAAGGAAAGGAGAAAGATAAGTGAGTGTCTGGGGTGCTTTGTTTAACTGCGGTGGGCCACTTATTCATGCCAACCACCGAGAGCTGCTATGAAGCAAGCACAGTGAGAAGTGAACTTCTTGGAAATTTCAAATTTAACATGGTAAGGAGACAAAGGGGCTTCTTAATGAAACCTAATATACTTTAGGTCTGCCAGTTCCTTCAGAAAGGGAAAGCATTTTTCAATGTGTTAGATTACTGCCACAGTAGCTATTATGTTCTTGCTTTTATGCAGCTTACAGAGATCTTTACCGCTGCTTCAACCTTCAGGAGGTACTCGTGTAATGCCAGCGCTGAGGAAAACCATTGCGTGGTTTACCTCCACCCAAGAAACCATCTTGATGACTTGCTCTTAACAGTACACAACTATTCACACACCTGTGATCACAGTGCTGCGAAGGGAAGTCTTTAGACAGAATAAAGAGTGGTCTGGAAGTTTCGGATGGCAGCTAGGGGTGTGAAGGACTTCAATGTTTTGTTGCTCGGTGTGCACAGCCATGAGAGCTCTCTCACATCAGGAAAGCCTTAGGGCCCCCTTCTGCCAAACCAACTGCCCCTAGTGCTCAGACAATCATTGCATGACGTCTGGTCAGGATGTTGCACAGCAACATATATAGTGAAGATCACTTTTTCCTTTTTTCCCTCTTTTGTTTTGTACAGCAAAACTTCAGCAGTTCCTGGCTTCAGCACAGGGGCACTGAACAGTTCGCCTCAACACTTGGGCTCAGACCAGGCCAAGGGGCAGCTATGACTAGCAGGGCCCTGTCCTGCTTTGGCTTTGCCAATGAAATACGGAGAGAACCCTTTCATACTTAATTTATGTGTTTTACTCATTAAGGAGTGCAATTTGAAACTGTGACAGCATTACCTGGTGGAAACACTGACTGCAAGTATAGCATGCACCACCACTCAAGCACCGAGGAGGAATGGGAGTGCCACACCGGTACCCATTAAGTCCCTTATCCGTAGTTTTGTTTGTTGCTCATATATTTGCCAGGCAGCACCTCCTGCCCCTCAACCCTGCCAGCAGAGCCCCTCGCAGCAAGGCTGCGCAATCCGCCGTAACAGCCCGTATTCCCGTACGGCCGGCGCCGCGCCTTTTCCTGCACTACGGCGTTTCCGTAGCCGTGTCCTCCGCTGCCCTCGCGCGGCGCCCCCGGTCGCCAAGCGCGTTTCTACGAGGCGCCTATAAACAACATGGCGGCAGTGGCGACGGCTCCTCCGGCTGCCCGCGGGCTGTAGGTGGCGCGGCGGTGTAATTTTACGGTGCTGGGGCAGCGTGTCCTGCCGCCTCCACGCCTCTCCGTCCCGCGCTGCCCCTCCTCGCCGGGCCGCGGTGAGGGCGGTAGGGCAGCGCTCCGCCCCGCCGTGCGGGGGTGTCCGGGCGTCCGGGAGCAGCTCCTTTGCTGCATTACGGCGGAACGGCGGCGCCGAGGGTGCCGGCGGGGCTCTTCGGCGGCGGGAGGGAGAGGCGAGGGCGCGGGGTCCGGGTGCCGGCAGGCGCTTGGGGGCTGCCGCGAGGGCAGCGGGGCCATGTCGCTGCAGAGCCCGCCCGCGGCCACGGCTGCCGCCGGCCTGCCTCCCGGCGCGGAGCTGGAGCAAGAACAGGGCAGCGCGGCTCCGCCGGCGGCCGAGGAGGACGGCGAAGATGAGGAAGAAGAGGAGGAAGAAGGGGAGAAGGAGCGAGACGAGTTGCCGGCCATCCCGGCGGCGTGCGGCGCGGCGGCCGAGGTAGGTCGGGGCCCGGCGGGGCGGGTCGGGGTCGCTCCGCGGGGCGCTGCGAGCGGCTTCTTCCGTGCTCTGCGCCGCTGGGCGGCTTTCAGTCAAGTTTCTTAAAAATAACGCTTGTGTCTGTCAGCATAACGAAGCTAGAAGGGCTCCATCTGCTTATAGTTCTGTAACGTTTTACAGCGGTCTGCTCCCGGGTTAGTCATGGCTGGGGCTCCGCAGCGCTGCTCGGGGAGGTTGGGGGTGGAAGGTGTCCGCTTTTCATGCGCTTACGGCGAGAGAACCTCCTGGAAAACGCCTCGGTATTTTTAACTTTTTGTTACGTTTTCCGTTTTCTACGTTGTGTCCAATGAATGACTTCACACAGGTAGGAAAAAAGCCGTGAGAGAGCTCTTTGCTGGGATAATTCCATTTCGGAAACCTTATTTGAGATCTTCCGTCTTTGAGCTATGAGTTACTTTCTGCTGGCTGCCCGGCGTTATGAAACATACGTTTTTCCTGGCATAAGTTGCTCGTTGTCTGTAGCTCCACGTGAAAGCTGCAAATTCAGTCCCACCCCAGAACGTCATCCATCCCACCGTAATACGGTTATGAGACTTAATTGAATGGTTCTGAGGAGTATCTGATTAACTCGAAATTATCTTTATATATAATTTGAGTCTAAGTGATTGAGTGTCTAGTGGTTATGACTGTCATGAAATAATTGTAATGTTAAACCAAGTGATTGTAGGCAAACTGCAAACTCCTTTGAGCAATTCTCAATTTATGTTTTGCCTACAATGTTCCAGCTTTGCAAATCTGTCAGAATTTGGGAGAATGTGTTTGTTGTTGTGATTCATATAGGGATCTGGGAGAAGTCTGTGATGAACAAGTACCCAGGAGTGATCTACACCTCTGAAAACATCAATTTCAGACTCTGAAGTGACTGGCAAATGCCAGTCCTGTGGAATAAAGATGCCAGCGATGCACTAAAATGTGTCAGGCTTATCTTAAGGAATGAGAAATATGTGCAGCTAGTCTGCCATGTAGGTTTTCTGCTGCCCTAAAGAATCAGGAAAGAAATCTTGTTTGCAGCTAGATGTCCTGTGTGCGTCTCTGTGCTGCTGCCTGCGGGCTGAGCTGATTGCTGCAGAGCTCAATCCAGCATGCACTGTCAGATGTACATGGGTTCTGAATTTACAGAGATTATAATGTGTACTACAGGGGGAGAATTTTGGGGGGGAGATGTAACGGGTCTTTCTATAGCCCTGGATTTCTCCGTGTGCGACAGAATGCAGTCTTTGATCCAAATGTACCAAATAGGGAATATGCTTTTGCAAGACCTTTATTGGCTGCAAAAAAGCAGATATTGGATGGTTGGTGTGCTTAGCCCTTTGACCAAGCTACGCATATAAATTCAGGATCTGGAGAGTATGTTGTGAAGATCATGTTTTAAACGTTCTGCTTGAACATCAAAAATGAGCACCACTTAATTAGATCATCTCCAGCACTTTTAAAGATAGACATTTTCTCACTTCCATCTTCTTCATTAAGCTGTAGAAAAGTTTGTAATTTGATATGGTGACAGAAGGGGGAAATTACTGTCTTAAAAAATACTTATAAATTCCCATGTTGTTATTTTTTTTCATTGAAATTTATCTCCTTTGGAAACAAAGGCCTGGTTAATCATAATGATACTCCAGATGATATATATTTTTCTCATTTTCTCTGCCAGTTATTTCTCGGTTGACAGCCATTGTATGATGACTTACCTAGTCTCTATGTGATGAGTGAGCCTCAGATGTCCTTGCTCAGAACACCTCCCCAAGTTATTTGTGTAACTGACATTTTCTTCGATGTGTTCGAGACCCACCATCGATTGTGCAACTGATATGCCATGACTAAAGCTTCCTAGAAGGCAGCATGAAGGCATGACACATCTTTTAAACAGTTTCTGGTCTCCACAGTAGTTGTGGAAAAGGTCAGAATTTAAGGAAGTCAACAGAAAACGGTAGTATCCTTTTTCTTAGATGAGCACATGTGTGAAAGATGTCCCATATGGAGCAAGTTGTCACATCTGACTGCAAGTTGTAATCAAGTGTTTGGGTGACTGCTGATATTGTCATTCATTTCCAGCTGAGGACCATGTGGAGTTATTGAAAGAGGATGACCTTTGAGGGTGTCTTTCTTTTGCTTTCTAAGGAATCTTGTGGAGATTAAAATACTCCATGAATAAATTAATGTGTTCCTGCAGCAGATCAAAGTTTTTCTTATGGATTGAACAGGGCATAAGGCTTGGATGTCAGTTTCTGAAAAGAAACGTGGAAATTTTAAAAGCTTGCCTTCTTGTAAGCAGAAGCAAGTAGAGGTTTCTGTAAGGCGTTCCTACGTTACACCTCTCAAGATATAAGAGGAAGGGAAAACTTCACTACTTGAGCAGGCTGTTGTGCTGGCAGCTGCTTTTGGGTAATCTAAGTGCCCTCCATATGTTCTTGCACAGGGAAGAAAACCTTTTGCTCTTCATTGGCCTTTGCCTGCCATGTGTGTAAAGCGAGTGAGCTAAGTTAGAGCTGAAGAACAAGGAGTTCAAGAAACTCTTCTAGATGCTCTTTGCTATCCGGAGGCACTCTGTGCCCGTTCTTCACAAACAGTTTGACTTGTTTTCACTGTCTGATTTAATTTTAACAATGAAAAACATAAATTTATAAGGTAAGAAGACTGGTATCTCTCTGGCCTCATGAAAGACTTGACACTTCTGAAAAATTCTACGAAGAATCCAACAGTGTTGTGAGTTATTAATATGCTCTTTTATAAGGGTTATAAATTTATATAAATATAAATTATTATTTATATAAACTATAAATTATATAAATATAATTTATGTAAATTTATATAAATATAATTATATAAATTATTATTTATAAGGAGGATTAAAGATCACTTTGATCAACTTACTTCCTCTGAGCATACTTGCTCCTTACGTGGGGGTTTGGTTTTCTGATGGCAGTATGTGCAGTGTCTTAGGCTCTAGAGGCTCATTGACCTCCTACAGAATTTTATAAGTATGGCACAGTGCTGCATGCTTGTCCTACATTACTCTCCCAGGAGATGTCAGTGATAGTCTTTAATGAGCATGTAGCTCCCCAGTATTCCTCCAGGGCTTTCCATAAAACTTTTATCCAAATAGTGTACCGTTGTTGCAACTGCACTTGGAGCAGGACAATGGAGCTGAATAGCACGAGATCTTTTTTTTCTGATTGCGTCTTGGGACGGTGGCATTAAGCAAATCCTTTTAACGTAACTTCTCAACTATGCTATTGCAATGGTGGGGCTGGAGTAAAACCTAGAGAGCTGAGGGAAAGTTACGTCAGTCAAAACGTCTGTCACAACAGCTTGCTTCATAAGAGCTCTGTTATTGTTATTTACTTATTCCTTACTAATAATATTTGGACTAATCCAAAATCCAGAATATTTTCCCCTCAGAGCATACATTTTGTGACCCAGCAGATTAACCTCAGAACTGAATTTGTTTTGAAAGTCCTTTCTCACGCAGTCACATCTTGCTGTGTTTATTCAGGGTTGAGGCTTTTCCAGCCACATCCCAAATAAGTTTTAAGAGCCATCTTAATGATATTTTAAAGTTTATAGAATAATAATTTAAAAACAGGTAATGTGAAAATACTGATAATTGCGTTTTATGTTTGTACATTTGCTGCATATCAATTTGGAGCCAGAAACTGAAAGTTTCTATTTTTTTAAGCCAGAAATCCTGCTGATTGCTCAGATTTGTAATTTGCTGAGTTATAAGCCATGGAAAAATAGTTCGTTTTACAGTTATTTAAAATTCCTGGCAGTGTACCAATGTGCACACACCACAGTGTGGCAGGTTTATGGGCTGCATTATTACCCTCCTGTTGGTGTTTCAGGATGTTGTGGTGGAAGTGAAGTACTTTCCTCAGAGCTCTGGCTGCATGTCTTAAGTCAAAATTCATTTCTTTAAAGAGGAAAGGGAAATGTATGGGTTTTTAAAATATATGTGAATTGTTCTGGAATTTCTGTTCTACTTTGTAGAATTGCAGTTTTGATCTGCATGAAAATATTTTTTGTCACTGAGAGAACAGATACCACATAATGATCAAATGAATCTTTACGTTTACCAATGCATGTTTAGGCTCTTTAAATGAGGCTGAAAATCACGATGTGCAAGAAGATTGTGTTTGTTTTTTTAAGTAGATCTACTTTACTGGACATCAGCTGATGACTTGGAGCTGAGATACAAATGAAAAGTTCTGCTGTGTTACTTGTTTTGGACAAGCCTTCTACCTTCCCCATGTGTTGCAAATTTTTTGAAGTAAATGACTATATCTAAATGTAAAGAAATCTGTCTAGTCATGTGGTGACTATTGGCGCTTGGTGTCCGACAGGTTGATTGGCACAATCTTTTAAAAGTCTGTTGTGTTACTTCATTTCTGTTCACTCTTAAAGCACAGCAGCACCCAGCATTTCTTAGCAAAAGCTTAAGCAGACTGTCTTGTGGCAGGAGGTGCAGATATTAAGCAGATTTTTTTAGCATTGTGTTAAGTAAATGTTGGATAGCATTTCTTACTGGCAACTGGTGCTGAGAACTTTGAATCAGGTGTTTTTATCAGATAGTCAGTAGTTAAATTTTATTAGTAGGGAGTCTGCATAGAATTTTTGTCTCCGTATCTCGAATCTGGGGAAGTTTGTCTAAACTGTATAAAGTTTCCTTTGAAAAAGGAATGTGTGACACTTGCATCTGTTCAAACTGAGCTGTCTGCAGTGAGAAAGAATTAGTTGGAAATGTTCTATCCCTTTATAGCATACTGTCATCTTAATTACAGGGATTGGAAAGAGGAGCAAAAAACCAGTTTTCTACTTTCAGCAATTTCATCACAACTATCAACCAAAAGAAAGAAGGCACCGGAAACAGAAATTCACCCACACAGCCTGTTATACCGAGCATCAAAAACGGTAAGAGAATAAAAGCCTTATGTTACTTAGTCATCAGTTTAAGAAGGTGCTGAGCATTCCACCAATATTTCTATTGCACTAGTGCCAAGAAACCCAGAAATCTAGGTTTCATTAGATTTTAGTGTGTTTTACATTGTTTAGTCAGTAAATCATTATGGTTGTCCATCCTCAGTTGAGACGAGTGGGAAAAGAACGACTAACAGACCTGGGGAATGAAATAATCATCTGAAATGTGAAAGCTACAGATTCAGAACTGCATTTCCAGATACTGTTGTGTAACTGCAGTCACATAGCACATTTTTCTAGAAATTGTCAAACTTCACAGAGATTTTTCTAACTGAATCTGCAGTATGGCAGTAATGAGACATGCACAACACTTTTGTGTTGGAAGAGACCTGCTGTTCTTCAGTGAAGATGAACGCCAGTGATAACGTGATATAAAACTTACAGGCAAAGAATGGTGTTTTCTGAAGAACTTCATAGGTGAGAAGGAATATTGCTGTGCTGTGATGAGGTAAAGATAATCAATGGAAAGATATTGTGTGGAGCTGTATCTTCAGTCTTCAGAATTAGAATCACAGAGCCTGATGACGTGACATTATAGTTGATATTTTTAATAGCAAATGTATTTAACTGTTGAAGTGTTTTTTGAGGGTAATAGGATATGGAGTTCCAGTAATTTCAGACTTTTGATAAAAGCATATATAAGCATTTGTCACATTTTGTTCTGTGTAGCTGACCTTGCCTGCGAGCAGGTTCCTTAGTATTCTACGATTCCCTATGTCTTTACAGCTCTTAGTGTATTTGAAGCTAGAAAGAAAGAGACAGTGCTAATTAAAAGATCTAAGTAGTATGAATTAGAAACAAAACAGTGGACATTGACTTAACTTGGAGAATTGGTTTCCTTAATAAAGCAATATGATGTCATTGCTGGCTGTTCTGCAAATGTAAAAGTCAGTGAAGGACTTTTTTTCAGTTACTTGTCATGCACTAAGAAGGTGCTTTCTACTTTATTTTTTAAAAAGGCAGAAAATAGGGGAGGAAATCACTGAAACAAAAAAAGCAATTACGTGTAAATGAGAGTTTGAATATGATTTTGTTCTGGTAATTTCAGGATCAGGGTAATCTGCCTGTATGAAAATAGATTCCTTTGTCTAACTGTCCAGGGTCCACTCAATATTATTTGAGGACATATGTTTGTATTCCATGGGGGAAAAAAAGTAACATTGAAACAACACAACCCTCGCAGTTTAGAGTGCTTCTATTGGTAACCTGGGATTTGTGAGTGATGCTTGGTTATGGATTTTTGTTTTAGTACATCTGCTCTCTCCCTCTGGATGTGTATGTGTGCACGTATTATTGTACTTCAAGCCTGAGTTAGAAAAATATTATTTCTCAGGGGGAAAAAAAAAGTGTTTAAAAATTGAAGTTGATAAACACAGTATGAAAGCTGGTCTTGTGTTTGTTATATAGCTGCCACAGAGATATTTTTTGTTATTTTTTTAAAATCTGTATATGAACTAGATTTTTTTAGTTTTCTGATGTTTCAATTGTGAATAAGTCTTGTTTGCCTTAACTACTTAGGAAATTCATAAATACTTGGAAAATCTGCTGGTAGCTGTGTTGGTCACTAAAAATATCTCTGGTTTAGATTCGTTTACCCTAGATTTGTGTAGTAGTCAATTCTCCTTTGTATCAACAAGATTTCCTTCACTGATTTTTGATAGTTTCCTAGGCAGTCATACACTGCTGAGTCTTTTTAGTAACATGACTGGGCAAGCAGCCAGAAATGATTACGAGTTCTTGTCTTGTAATAGGGAATTGTTGCTGTTTGTCAACTCAGTACATATAAGTTTGAAGTTTGTCTTCAATGGAATTAAATTGATGGATCTTAATGAATATTTTTGAATGTTAGGCAAGTAAATCTATTTACAAATGCACTGGAATTATGGTGAAACGCACTGAAGTTGACAGTATTTATTGAATGTATTATTAAAACACAGTTTTAGTATTTCTAACTTAAGCAGCGTATTTCAAAGCAAATTGCATCACTGTCAGAGTGGAGTTTACCAGGCTTAGCACCTGCAGCCTCAGTTACTGGAATGAGAAACAGCTTCCGTCAGCAATTGTCTCTTCTGCAGATGTAGGAAATATTTTCCTTGGTGTATTCAGCTGTTTGTAATTCAGTGTTTAGTCCATTCAAAAACTGACGAGACAGAATGAGTGTTAAATTAAAATGACTTGTTTTTCTTGGAATAGAAAAAATAATGCATAGTCTTAGTTTCTTGTAAGTCAGCCCATCTGTAATAGCTTAGCACTTAGTGGGATTGTTGGGCACCTTGGCTTGAATTAATTGAGTACGTGTCCACTGTTGTTGTATTACTACTCTTCTTTTAATAGTCTTAAATTTCAGCTGTGAGAATGACAGGGTTCAGCAGCTGTAATTAAAGCCATGCTTGGGAGTGAGAACAGCTCTGATCTGATGAATAACATTGATCTGATTTGAATGACATTGACAGTTTCCCTATCATTAGCATGAGGGAAAGGAATCTCATTTGTGCTTTGGGGATGTTACTAGCATATATTTCTCTGCTGTGATAAATGGGGTAGGCAGTAGAGTACTGATACTACTTTGGTGTTTTGTTTGCTCACGTAAGAAAACAAAAAAAAAAACAAAAAAAAAACCACCAAAAAAACCTGATCAATCTAGAAGGAGAAAAACAAGCAAACAAAACCAAACAGAAACTCTTGGAATTATAGAGAAAAGGCTTAGAGGGTTCTTGGACAATTCTTAGAGAATTTTGGTTCAATATATTTGACTTAATTCATATAAATACTTTTAAAATATGCAGTGTAAGTCACACTGGAAAAAAAGAAAAACAACATAGATAAGGATATTTGAGAAGGCATTGGCATTAAAATGGGGGTTTGTGTTGTACGTGATATCCCAATCTGTTTTTCATGTTTATGGTGGTTTGACCTTGGCTGACTGCCAGGTGCCTACCAAGTGCTGACTCTCCCTGCTCAAGCAAATGAGGAGGAAATAAGGTGAGAAACAAAGCTTGTGGGTCAAGGTAAGGACAGGGAGCTCATTTAAAATGGGATTGACCTGAGGAGAATTGGGTTTTTTGCTTATTAAAAATGGAGTAGGATCATGAGAGATGAAACCCAAACCACTTTTTTTCCACCTCTCCTTCTTCCCAGGCTCAATTTCAAACTCAAGTCTGTACCTCCTCCCACACAGCAGTGCAGAAGGATGGGGGATGGAGACTGTGATCAATTCATTACACTTTGTCTCTACTCCTTCTTTATGGCATTTCTCTGTTCCAGTAGGATAGAGCCATTCATAAGCTGCTGCACTGTGGCTATTTCTCATGGATTCTGCTGCTCTCCAAACACTGCTCCAGCACGGCTCTGTGCCTCAGGCTGAAGCTCTATGCTGGCCCTGCTCAGTGTTGGGACTCTGTGTGCTGCAGCCTCCTTCAGGCTGCATGTGGAGATCTGCTCTGCATGATGCCTCTTCTAGCATCTTCTGGGCAGCAGGGAACTTCTGTGCACGTGGAGTGCAGCCAGCTTTGGTTTGCCTGCCACAGAAGCTCAGCCAGCTTTGCCTTAGCCAACAGTGGGTCCATTTTGGAGCTGTCTGGACCTGGCCTTGTCAGGTGTGAGAGCAGCACAGGGTTCTTTTCACAGAAGCTGTTACTGCCGCTCCCATCCCAATCAAAACATTGCCACGTAAACCCCGTACAGAGTTTTCAGATAAAATTAAGTAAGGAATAGAAGAGGAAGACCTCATTAAAGTGCTGCTATATTAGTTTTAGTATTATTAACTTAGTATTAGACAACCAAATTTATCGAGTAGAAATGTTTAAATGTAGTACTGTTTCAGCAGTAATTCTCTGAAAGGTGCAGAAGACTTGCACAGTCCATTTAATTTACTGCCAACATTATTTTGAGAAGTTGTAGATGATTTACAGTCAGTTCTAGCTAAAATAATATATGACTATAGAAAACTTGTTGTTTTCTGTAAGAAAATGATCTGTTCAGTGTGAAGTTTCACATTTTTATAGATATTGGAAAATGCTACTGTTGCATTTTGTATGTTACTTTTGAGTCAAATACAATGGCAGTGCTGATGGTTTTTGGTCCATAGCTGTCAGTTGTGGGCTGCTCAGTTTGGCTTCCATGCAGTAAATATTCCAGGAATGCCCTGAATATGTATGATTCCACGACATCGTTTGATTTTCTGTTTTGTGTTTTAGCCTGCATACCTGGAGTTCATCATAGATTTATATGGATGTAATGTTCAGAATAGGCACGCTCGTTATCAGTCTGACTTCAGAAGGTACTTGGCTTAATGTTCAGAAGGTCAAGCATCTGTGTCTGCAAATGAAAATTCTGCAGCACTCATGTGAAAATGAAACTACATTTCCACTTGAGTTTTCTTGTATGATGTGCTGTTGTGTAGCACTAGATGTATTACTAGTCTGTCTTCTGAAAGTAAAATATTTTGCTATTTTCCCTTATAATGAGTTGGAACACCACTGACTGGTTGTTCAGGTTTTTGTTTTTGTTTTTTTATCAATGTGCTAGCAACTTAACTGTGAAAAATCCAGTGTGATTTTCTTTGTTTTTGTAATGGACAAATAATTTTTTGCCACGTGGTCCAACAGTTCATTCATGAGGTAGTGAAAACTCCCTTCTTTTTGAAGGCCCCAGGCAAGAGTCAGAGGGGGCTGATTTTTCTTCCTCGCTTGGCATTGGGAGCACTTTGTTCAAAAAGATATAGTTACAGGCTCAACATAGAGGGGTTTTTGTGTATGATTTTATTTCACTGCAATTAGTGAAAGTTTCCATCCTGTCTGGGATGAGCAGAAAAAGTACTTGGATGAGCTGGTCTTTAGTGAAATATAATCAACCAGTATGAGGTTTTGTTTTTCTTCTCTAGTTCCTCTACATTTGTGTTTTGCTAGCTAACTGTTATGTATGTAATTGTCTTGTATTTATTATTTTTTGCTTTTTTTTTTTTTTTTTTTTTTTTTTAATTAAGTGAGAGACCTACCACCTATTTGCCTCGATGTTAGGCAAAAACAGCGCATCTCTATAGATACACTGCCCCAAGAACTCAAAGCACCGGTCCCTCCTCAACCTGCCCTTCCCATCCGAACCAAGACTGTGAAAGACTTTCAGTAAGTTTCATTGATGTTCCTAAATGTAAACTTTACTGCTTTTGACTTTTGTTCTAATTCATGCACTTGGTTTTTTGTTCATCTTGAGGGAGTAATTCAGTAAGACTGTCTAATAGAAGTAGTTAGGTTAGCTGTAATGGTGTGATGAATAACTGTTGCTGTGAAAAGTGCCAAAAGAATTTCTCTAGCATAAGCTTGCTGTTCTGGTCAAGAATTGGCAAAGTCTGTACTTCAGAGTTGGAAATTCTGTTTCTAACATGGAGTAGGTGTTAGGCTTTAGAACAAATACGAACAGCCTATGGTAGGTTGGAAAATACCCTTCAGTGCTAAGTATTTTATTTTTTTTTTTTAACTGCCAGCTATGATGTGTCCTGAGCATTTTTTCAGTTTTCTGTAGAACAATGCACATATGACATCTAAATTTGTAACACTGTATTTGATTGAGGACTGGAGGGATAACTATGTGGACAACGCATTCTAACTTTAAAAAAAAAAAAAAAAAAAAAAAAAAAAAAAGCAGGTGACCTTTATTTATGCATTATGTTTAAAAGAACATTAATTTTCAGCATTAAGTTTATGGCAGAAACTTTTTATTCATATATCATTGCTTTTGTGCCCACTATTTTAAGCAGTTGTATATGTAGGCTATTTAAGCACTTCTCTATTGAAAGTACTATATTTTGTCTTCAATAGGGAGAGTTTTAAGAGTCTGTGAAGACAATACTTACGCTATTATCCTGTAACTGTGATTTAGCTAAAAGGAAATTAGAATGAGTTGAAATAGCATCCAGTTGCACTTCTGTTTGTTCAAGTTCAGTATAGACCCTTGGTCAAAACTGTATCTACGTTCGCTTTCTTCCAGCAATATCATGCTGTGCAGAAGAAGGTGCTTGGTTGGCTTAGTTGGACTTGTGGAAGTCCCCAGGGAAACCAGCAGAACTGTTTTTAACTAATACAACCTGACATCCTGATGTCAGATCTGCACCACTAATTTACCTGGTTTTGCTCAGTTTGTTTTGTATGTAAGGGAATAAAGAGTACATTTTTTTTCTAGCTAACATAGCAGTGTGCACCAAAATTATGAAATCAATGCTGTCACTTGCAGAAATGGCGTAACTTAATGAATAAAACAGTGGCACAAAGTTTTTGCACTAGGGGCTTCTGCCTGCTTTCGTGAACTTGTCTACATTGATCAGCAGAGTGTTTCTTTCTTGTTTATTTGTTGTTCAGCATTAGCACCTACCAAACAGCGTTGTGATACTGTAATATCCTTGAGTGTTTTACTGGTAGGATAATCTTAGCTACAAAATAGGGAAAAGTGTTCCTAAGGAGAAGCTTGATTCTTCTGTTTTTCTAACAGGTGGGGGAAAAAAAGAATCACAGTTGCTCTAGGAGGCATGTGAGCATATACATTTCATTGCTCTTTTCAATGTTTGAAATTTTGTGCATTCAGTGAAGAATAGGAATGCTGGTTTATTGGTCAGTGCACTTATTTGGTGGAAAATCCTTAGCTGGCATTCAGGTGTTCTGAAGAGCTGTGATTTTTTCCACATTCAGATTTTTATATCTATTGATTGTCGTCTTGTGATGCAATTATTAAGAGTTTCATTCTTTCAAGAAGAATTGTTTTAATGTCCCATTGATTTCTTCATATTTTTACTTCAGATTTGTACTTTAAAAGGACTTCAAGGGTAAATACAGATTTCGTTGTCAAAAAATGGGTAGAGTCCCCTACAAAGATTAATTTTTTTAAAAAATGGGAGATGATTCAGTACAGTGGTAATGAAATTGACTACTTTAAGAGCAGCATATGTACTTAATTCAAGTAAATCTCAGAAGTTTTATCATGTTAGTGTTTATTCAGCATGATTCTGTTCTGCTAATGTTTTGTCTTAATGTACTGAACTGTGACACTGTGAATTAACATTTTGAATAAGAGACATTGCTCAGATACATCAAACGCAAACTGTGCTTTTGTTCTCCTGCAATACCATGATTGTGCAATGACAAGGAAGATGTTGGGGAGGTACTGATATTATACTTATCTGCCTGTAAGTGTGCTGAGTGAGAAAACCATGGAGTTATAGTGCAGTCTGAAGTCTGAGGGACTGGGAAGATTCAACTCTTATATTACTAATATTTTAATGCATTCTTTCTAGGGATGATATGGAAAAGGCAAAATCATCAGGAGATTGGAAGGCCGTACATGAGTTTTATTCTACAACATTTGATTCTTTCCTGGAGATAAATGCTGCATTTAAGGTGGAAAACTCATAATATTATTCCGTAGTTACAGTGATTTGGATTTGCAAAGCAGTTAAACTTCAGTTAAAGGCTTGCAGCTGGTTATTCAAACCCACTAAGATAATCTTCTCATCATCTTAACCATCTTTAGTAGATGATCTGTTATGGCATTGATTTATTCATTCCAGTTTATGTAAGTATACTTCAAGCAAATGTGAAGCTTTAAAATTCCTGTGTTTAGTTTGTGTTCTGACACCGTGGCTGCATAAAGTGCTTCCTGCAGAAACTACATTTTAAAAAGATTCAACCTTATGCAGCTAATACAGAGGTCCAGGTAAAATCAAGAAATAAAGTTCTTCTCTGGCCCTCTTAAAAACAAAAACAAACAAAAACCTAGGTAAAATAACCCATGAACTCTTAGCTGCTTAATGAATATCGAATACTTACAACCTTGTTCTTGTCTCATGAGGGATCTGCGGCAAAGATGGGATAATGTTCTGTGCTTTCATTATTTGAGATCCTCCTAGATTTTAAAATAGAACAGCTGCCAGTGTGCAATATTAGTATGCTTTAGTTTCATCTTTCACATATTAACGAAAGTGACTTAGATTCTCATGTTTTGATAAGGAAAGCAAATAGTTGTGTGTATCTGTTTCATTTTAACTTACTGTTGGATATTTAATTTTTAAAGACATTCAAAATATTTCAAAACCAAAATGTTTCATGTATTATCTAACTTGCAGAAAGATGCCAATTCTCCATTTAATACAACTGAAGACTCTGGAATCAATGCAAAATTTGTGAATGTTGTCTATGATGCCTTATTAAATACTGTAAGTAGAAGAGAGTAGAAGTAGAGTTCGTGTTTGATAACATTGTAACAATCTCTTCAGCAAAGAGATTTTCAAAGAAGCAATTTATCTAAGAAAAATTTTTGATATAGGTACAATTTCTGAAGACTCTCTCAAAACATCCTTTAAATGATCCCTTGTGAATTGCCATAGAGTCATGAAAACCATTCACGTAAAAGATGAGGAAACTTTTGTTAGTAGTTATGCAGTTCATACTGTGGTTGATCTCAAAGACTGTTTGAAAGATAAGACGTGACTGATGGGAAATAAGGAAAATGTGAGGTCTGGGTTGCAAAAAGTAAATACTGTGCCTAATAAACTCAGAACAGGAATTATATTGAATTGATTTTTAAAGTTTTGAAAGCCTTGGGAGGGAAGGTACAAAGGAGCTCAGCACCATAGTCAAAGACTTTATATCTGGTTTGAATTACAAGAAAAACAAGCTTGCTTTTTTGTACAGTATCTTCTTATAGAGTATATACAATTTGATCAAGTGTGTTGTTTTTTTTTCCCCTGTTCCTTTTTCCACAGCCTCAAGATGTTCAGAAGTCAGTCCTAAAGGGAATAATTAATGGTCTGCTACAAGAATGGAAAGGGTAAATGTAATCAGTGTTTGCGTTAGTACTGTTTCAACACTTACAATTGGTATACTTCTTGTTTTTTACTTTATTGTTCTAGACAAAGAAGGAAATTGTTTTGAAATATCATACTTGACTCGTGAGAGTTTGTGTCCTTTTGGGAGGCAAATCTGCCAAAATATACCCAACCTCTGTAAGCTGATGCTGAACCTCTGAGAGGCAGACTTTGCCACATAAACCCCTACAAAATCTCAGCTGCTTTTTGCCAGGCCTGTCTTTCAGGCATCCTTGCTGTAAGATGAATTAAGTAGTTTATCTGGACTAAAACATGTTCACCCTGCCATCAGCTAAGAGGCTTTAACCTAGATAATGCCTTTACCTGAAGTTCATTTTGCGATATCATTTGTGTGGCTGCAGCACTGGAAGGGCAGTACAGAATGGAGAAAGAGCTAGCCAGGGAGCATGGAGAGGGCAAGATTTTAACAAGAAGTAATAGAAGTGGGAATGCCTAGTTTGATTCAAAAAGGATATAGGAGGAGACAGGTCTTTGTAGTGACTCATCAGTGACCCAGCCCTTAGTTATTCCTTTCTCTGCACTGCCTGCTGTTTTTGTGCTGTTGCTACATGTGTGTTTGTGGGTACATTAAGTCCTTGAGGCAGATAAACAAGAGGAAACGGAGAGGCTGCAGTGATAGAAATGTGTGGAGAATTCTAGCAAGAAATATCATAGATGGGGCAATCAGACTCTTCTGGAGCATTATCACTGATAATGAGTATGGAATACCCTTTTGGAACATCTGCTTTTCAATTTATTTTTCTTTCTTCTACTGTACTGTGAAAGACAGATGCTAAAACAGGTAGCTGCCTTTAAAGAGTAGTCAGTCTTCAAAAGACTGGGTCTTCAAGTGTCCTTTTCAATTCCTGAGAGCAGTGAAGCTCCTGAATATGGTATTCAACACATAGTGACAAAAAAAAGTTAAATCCTAGTGTGATTTCATGACTATTAGTCTGTATATATTTTATATCATGTCTATATCATATATATATATATATATATATATATATATATATATATATATATTCCATTTACTATTTCATTCATTCATAGACCACGGACAAAAGATGATCTTAGAGCATACTGTATACTTCTACAGGTAAGAAAAATGCAGTATTTTTATTTAGGTACATGTCTGCACAATTCCTAATCTATAAACCAGTATACTATGCAAACAAGATAGTATAACTGAAAAAATTCACATGTAATTTCCTGTTATTTATATAATATTATAAGAATATATTAACATTTGGAAGAAGCATAGGGTATGCATGACTTAATGACAGATAGCTAATGGGTAAAGGCCGTGTACGTTAGAAGTATGAACGAAGAAGCATTAGACATGTAATTGTTTCCTAGCACTATGTTGAAAGGGCTAATGTCTCTGTGAGTTCATATTTCCAATTTATTGTCAGATTTCCTTTGTTGAGGTGCTGCAATGCTGATCTTCCCAGGAAGTTTCAGTATGTGCAATTTTTGGTATTACTGTAACTTTCTCTAGTGTTGCAATTTATCCAGCAGTCTACTACTAGTCTACATCAGTCTGTTGACTGCATTGCTGATTTGTGTTAATCAGTGAAATTTCCTACTAAAATTGTTCTGCATTCATACCAAATTTCCCCTTCAAGATCTGCGTGTGTAGATAACACCACTTCACATGAGAGATCTGTCTGTTGCTACTTGAAAAAATCAGGTAGTTATATAATTTCTGGAGATGGTAGCTGTTGTCTTTGGGGCGGGTGTATTAGTTGTGAATTATGTGGAATAAATACTTCTGAAAAGTTGGAATTTGAACTCATATGTAAGAGGGAAAATAATTTTGGATTGTGTGGAAAGAAAGGCGAATCTTTATTACTGAAATTAAAAGCTCATTGTGCAGAGGAGTGTAATTGTGCTTAACAGTAAATGATAATCCAGAAATAATATGTTGAATATTGCCTCTGTTACCCTTGGACTTTCTTTCAGAACACACGCTCACAAAAAAAAAAGGACCACATACTTTTACAGTATAGAAGTTATGTTATGTATTTTTCACTTGAATAGAAGTTTTACCACTGTCACAGCATAATTGTCCTACATAACTGTATTGGCAAGAACAAGAAACAGTCCTAATGACTTCTTTCCTCTTATACAGTTTATTAACCTAACACATTTTTTTAATCTTTTTCAGAATCCTCAATTTAGTAACACTTCTACTTATGTCATCTATGCTCACTTGCTAAGACAGATAGCAGCCTTAACAGAAGCTGACCATCATTTCCTAGTGCACTGGTCTAAAAAGTAAAAAAAAAATTAAAAAGTTTAAAAAAATTTAAAATTCAATTTTTAGGATTACAATTGTTACTGTAATTCCGTTGATGTTGACTGTTTTATATTATATATAAATTAAAGTTAACTTAATTGACTACAGAGATTGTTGTTTTCAAAGTACATTTGGACATAGTCCACTAAGTGATACTGATTTATAGATGCAAACTAGGTATAAAAATGTATGAAAGTTATCATCTTTATGCAAAAGGCTTTGATTTCAGAATAACTTGTGTAAATTATTTTTATGTAACTTATGCAAAAAAAAGTTATGAATGTACATGTTCTAGATACTTGCTTAGATTGTATATTAATACAAACATCTTTGTGACTTCCTTTCTATAAAGTTTTCTCTTGTATTATTTCCAAAAGATACTGCAGCTTTCCTGTATTATGTGAAAACCACAAATTAAATCAAGTCCTTGCTCACAGTGTAATGCAGATGGTTACAAAGTACAGCTAAGGTATCAGATTTAAATGATAGCACCCAGCCATTGGCCATTTGGAGGTAACTGCCCAAAGAGGGGCTTTTAAGTTTGTATGTATGTTACCTTCCTTATGACTGTGCAAAAGTTTCAGTCTAGAGTTTAAAAATAATAATAATAATAACATTATTTACGTTTACCTTCTGGGGAATCTGCTAATTACAGATTATATTCTCTGCAAGGTTGAAAATGCGTATATTTCTCTCATTCCTCCTGAAATATGTCCAGATTTGCTTAAAGTTTTGGTGATTTATTATTTAATTGGATCAGTGTTTATGAGCCAGGTGAACCCTCTTGGTTAAGGTTGCAAAAGATATGTTGATATTCTTAGAAAAATCTATTAGAAATCTGAAACAATTGAAGAGAACAGCTTTTGTTTACAAAATGATTCTTTGATACATCTGCTTACATCTCTGCATATATGTGAAGTTTTTGCTGTATTCAGGAAGTTGTGTAGCATATAACTTTACATGTGCTATTGTCACAAGTGCATGATGTATTTTCCACTGTTGATTCAATAGAACTAAGCTTCTCAAAACCAAAAAGTAAGAGTGTTTTATTATCCAGAATGCGTTATGAAGGAATGATTTATTGTTCACTTCTGCTCAGCAAAAGAGGAGAATAAGTACTGATTCTTTTGTAAAGTTTTTTAAAATTACAGAAATTAAAAAGAAGTTTAAATGATGCACTGAAAGGTATTGCTGCATGCCAGTATTTCAAAATATGCTTCTGCAAACTTTCTATTTGGAATTTTATTTTGATATTTTGATTTTGTTCTTCAGAACATAACATTGAAATCTAATAATATAGGCTTCATTGTGGGCAGTGATCACATGAGAGTAATTGCAGCGTGTTTGTTCTAGGATCGCACAGAGAAGATTCAAGCAGGTAGTGGACAGGTTGCTGCAATTTATTTCTTTACGCCTGTTTCCTGCAAAACCTGAAGAGTTTCCACCAATGGTAAAATGTACCTGGTGGATTCCATCAGCAACCAAAGTCCTGGCTTTATTTAGTAGGTTTCTTCCTTAAATTGTGTATTTATGTGTATGTACGTGAATATATATGTGTATGTATATATGTGTATGTTTTTTGATGTAGTACTCCAGGTCAGATCTCACCAGAGAGGCTTGATCACCTCCCTCACCCTGATGGCCACACTTTTTTTTTTATGCAACCCGAGATACACTTGGCTTTCTGGGCTGTGAGGGCACGTTGCTGATTGATGTCCAGCTTTCCATCCACCAGTACCCCTAGGTCTTTGCTGTGCTTTCCTTACGTTCCTCTGCTTGTACTCTTAATGGAGGTTGCCACAACTGAGGTGGAAGACCTTGCGCTTGAATTTGTTGAACCTTGTGAAGTTCACCTGTGCCCTCTGCTCAGCCTGTCTAGGTCTTTCTGGACGGCATCCTGTCTCTTGAATGTGTCAGCTGCACCACTTGGCTTGGTCATCTGCAGACTTGCTAAGGGTGCATCCATTCCCACTACTTGTGTTGTTGATGAAGATGTTAAAGAGCACTAGTTTCAGTACTGACCCCTGAGGGGAACTGATTTCCTTCTGGACATTGAGCCATTGACCACTGCTCTCTGGCTATGATCTGTGTTTTATACCTCTCTTTTTCAAGAGGGAAGGTTGGATGTTGGTGGTGGCACAGTATGGACTACAATATAAAAGAGTGCCAAAATTTAAAGGGCAAAGGCATCTATTAGCAAGCCCTCATACTCACTTTTTTGTAAACGGTAATTGCTCTGGAATCATTTTCCTGTAATAACAACAGGAGATCATTCAAAGAAAAATCCACAGAGGTAAGCAGTGGAAAAATTTTCCCATAGATTTGTAAAAGAAGTGGTTTTGAATGTGCAATTGCTAGAATTTCTTCTGTAATGAGCTTAGCTTCCTGGATGTTTTTAACATCAAGGTGAGTTAAACAATGTTTATACCTCCTAAGTTCAAAATTACAGTCTGGAAAAAAATAATTTTATGTCCAGTTCATTATTGAACACAGCAAATGTGGCCACTGCAGATGCAAACTTTCTCTTTGTCCAACCCTCAGTAGTTCAGTGCTCAGAGCTTTTACTATGAAAATGGAAGGCCTGAGGTCAGTACCCTTTTCTTGAGGGGTAGAAAACCCTTATTTACTTGATGCTTTCTAGGAGAAAGGGAAAGCATAAGAAAATTGATTGGGACAAGAGTGTTTTCATATCCCTAGATTCTTAAAAACAAATAAATAAAAAAAAACACCCAACTTTTCTGTACAAGAATCCTGTACAGTCCTACCTATCCACAGGGGCAGGCAGCTTGAACACGCAAGCTCAACAGTATCCAAAATCAAGACTTTTGTGTTCTGTAGTCATATGTAAAAGAGTTGCTTATTGCTTTCTGTCCACATAAAACTGTGATAAAGATATTTAGTAATTCAAAATGCACTGCTTCCTGCCTGAATGATCAAAATTAAATTACTTAGAGAAAACTTATTAGTTACATGTTATGTGAATTTTACATAGTGAAGCTATTTAAGTGTGAATTAGTCTTTCTTCATTTATTGAGTACTAAATTTTTGTACTTGTGGTATAGTAGGCAAATGAGGAAAAACATCATTTGTTGTGCTTCTCCATTTCCATCCTTTTTGCAAACAGACATCAAATTCAAACAGATATTAAATAGAAAGCATGCAGATATTGTATCCATTAGTATGTTTGATATTAAGTGAAAATGTTTAAGAAATCTGTCATTTTTCGTTGATTTCAGCAGAATACATCATTCTTTATCTTAACTTCTTGCATGTCATTAGGTGGGGTGGATTCAAATGCCATAGAAAAGATGATCTTGAGGTTAGAAATAATATACAGTGTATTACATTTCTCTTATCATAATCAGACTGATCTCAGCAATTACTGCTTTTACAGCTATCAATATGTTGTCATGAAGTGTAATATCATATTTGTAGTGCTGTATTTAAGACTGAAACCAAGTTACTGGTAGCCCATTTGTCTTAGTTTCTTTTCTTTCAGTGTTGCTCTCAATGCTTAGAAAGCATGTGTGTACTCAACCCAAGGAGCACTTTGAAAGACTCTTGTATTTTCTTTGTAGATGCTGCAAATAGTCTGATCAGCCCTCCTATTATTTCATATACGGATTTCTATAATTCTACTCTTGATCATATTGATCTTATGGAAGAATATCATAACTGGCAATGTTATGGAAATTCTCACAGGTAAGGAAAACTTGGTTGTTTCTTTCCATGTATGTAGTATGTCAAAGCACCACATGTACACATGTACTTGTATACATGGCATACGTGCCATATGCGTGTACATATAGCCATATTAAATAATGCATTTTATTGGAAAGATGTAACTTCTACTTGCAGAAACTGAATGAATGTGAGGTTGACTGTAATAAATTTAATTCTACCTTTGCAGACTGGAGAAAAGATGTAAAATGTTCATAATAACGTGAGTTTATTGTTTATTAGCGTAGATTCTGCGGTGCCTGTTTATTAATTGCAGGATATCACAAACATATTTTAACTTCTGACACATTCATAGAAAGTGTTATATGCATACTTAACACTTAAGAATGGTAGATAAATATTCTGTGTGTATGTGTGCCTGACCATTTGTTCCAGTGATATCAGTTATGCTTATTTCTGTTACATGAAACTTCAGTCTATACCGGTTCAGGGCAGCCACAAGTATGATCTAGAAATGAGGAAATAGGCAGTAAATCTTTCTGCTAAGTTTTAAGATTTACTTGGAAAGGAAGGAAGAAATGGCTATGACAGCAGTAAATGCACAGCAGGCTTTGTGTAGTCTCAGTCAGAGTGCTGGAATCTGTATACTGCTGTATACTGCTGAGCTTCAGATTTATTTATTTATTTATTTTTACACGAGCACCGTCTGGCTGCTTTGGCATCCACATCCAAACTTACAAGAGAGCTGTGAGATTTCCACCTGCTTCTTTTCAGTTAGCTGAGATGCTGGAAAATCAGTATATATCAAAACAAATTTTTTACGATGCATAGTTTTTGAAGTAGTACCGACAAGCTGTATTATATTTAAAGCAAATTCTTGTACTGTGTTACAACTTCCAATTTTACATCTAAATCTATGTTGTTCTGTTTAAAAAAAATAAATCACAATCAAGACTGAATGCTTAGAATTAAGAAGGATGAGTATGAAGAAGTTCTGGTTTACCTTGCATATGAAATATTTTGGAATACGTAGTTCTTCCAACTATCTTGACACTTATTGATAAAACATTCTGTATTTGGATTTTCAGCAGACTGAGAATCTTTTTTTCATTTTGCTTTGTTTCCTAAAGACATCAGAATGCAGAGCTCCACACAGGCAGTGTTCCGTGCCCACACATTCTGAAGTCAAGGTGCACACAGTCTCAAGCTCCGAATATCTCAATGTGAGCTTGTTAGGCAATGTGTGAGCTAATCAGCAAAAGACTTAATAGAATAACAAGTGACCAAAAAGTCTTTTATCCTGATGATTTCAGAAAGCTTTAAAAATTCTTTGACTGCGGTGGAATATAGCTGTCGTGATCTTGAAGTCCTGAGCTATAAAGCCCTAAGTTAAATCAGAAGGACCTGAAGAAAGTCTGTGCATTTGGAAACCAGAGAGACAAATAAGCCAAGCCAGAAATACATCTCCTGTATTCCTATGACTGCTAACGCTGAGATAACGGTCCAGCTTGTATTTAATAAAATATTCTCACTTTTCTCAATTCATTGTAGCAATTAGAAATCAATATTTAAAGCAGAAGTTACTTCTTGACATTTGTAATGGAAGAAATTCAAATTCGTTAGATCTACTGATAAACAATTTTAGAATTTTATTCAGAATGTTTATCAAAAGTAGAATTCCTAGTAGCATTTCTAACTAAACAATGTGAGTTCTAATTTATTATCTATGCATGCAATTAAAAAAAAAAAAAAAAAAAAAGCCAACTATTTCTAAATTATTCTAAATTAGAAGTGATTGTTTCCCTCTGCTCAGCTTCCAGTATAGGAAGGACATGGAGTTCTTAGAATGGGTCCATAGGAGGGCCACTAAGATGATCAGAGGGCTGGAGCACTCTCCTATGAGGAAAGGATGAGAGAACTGGGCTTGTTTAGCTTGGAGAAGAGAAGGCTCTGGGGAGACCTCATTGTGGTTTCCCAGTACTTGAAGGGAGCAAATAAACAGGAAGGAAAATGATTGTTTATGAGGATGGATAGTGATAGGACAAGGGGGAACGGTCTTAAACTGAGACAGGAGAGGTTTAGGTTAGAAAGTTTTTCACATAGAGGGTGGTGACACTCTGGAACAGGGTACCTAAGGAAGTTGTGGATGCCTCATCCCTGGAGGCATTCGAGGCCAGGTTGGATGTGGTTTTGGACAGCCCGGTCTAGTGGTTGGCAGGGGGTTGAAACTCAATGGTCATTGTGGTCCTTTTCAACCCAGGCCATTCTATGAATCCACAATACTGAATGATAATGTAAAAATTCATTCATATTTTCTTAAAAAACAAATACTATGCTAGATGCTAAAAAGGGAATGTTTTATCTTTTTTTCTTATCATTCAGGTTTTCTTTCTGTCAACACCCATTTATTATCTCTATAGCAGCAAAAAAAGTTATTATTCAAAGAGATTCAGAACAACAAATGATAAGTATTGCACGGGTAAGTAATTTAGTGATAAATGGGTTTGTCTAATCAATTGGCATCTTATAAATTTTTCTTAGCTAAATATTCTATATAGCCTTTCATCACAATTTTTAATCTGGAAAAAAAAAAAGTGAGCCATTTTACAACTAATAGTCTACAAAGGTCCCTGCTAGATCATCTCAGCAATTTTCATTTTAATAGGCTCAGTTTTAAGATGCTTTTAAATACCAGTGTTGGGGGAAAGGGTTGCAGTTAAAAGTGTTGTTGGTTTTCTTTTGGTTCATTTTTCTTTTGGAGGAGCCAAAATACTGCTCTGAGTTTGATAAGAAACCATGATACTATCTGAATGATCTAGTTATGAAGAAAAATACCCTGAGAATTTTGGTCTGTTTCCTATTTTATTCTGTGAATATGTGTTGTTATGGAAGACCAAGACACAGCTGTATGTTTACAAGGTGCAGAGGTACTCCAACCTCATATATTGAAAGAGGCTTTGTCTGCTTGTCTAGGTGCTAACTTTCATCAGGTGCTAGCAGTTTCTGGTTTACTTGGTATGTGGCAGCACCATATCTCCCTTCTTGGCTTGCTGGATGTGTCTTGTGAATAGCTAAGTAACGTGCAAGCCATTCTCCAGATTCCTATGGGTGTTTTTAACTATTTAAGGAGTTTAAAAGTTTGCCATACAATTACCCCCTACTTATGTATCCCGGTAGTTTTACATTATGTGAATGTTGTTTGCACTAGAAAAGAGATTGCATCGCTTTCTATCTCCCAGAATGTATTGAAGCAGTTGTCATATTAAGATAATTTCTATAATGCAAGATGATAAGGACTTCTTACGCTTAACAAGAATGGCACTTTGTTTTTTAAATGAAGTTGTTACATGCATGTTTCTTTTTCATTCAAATAGCAAAGCCTTGTGGATAAAGTCTCTCGCAGGCAGAAACCTGACATGAATATGTTGTTCCTAAATGTGAAAGTGAGGAGGACACACCTCGTTAGTGATTCACTTGATGAGGTATCAAAAATGAAATTAAATTGGGTGTTGCTGCAAAATTGTTATTGCACTTAGAATTCAGTTTGGTAAGTCATGTTTAAATCTTCCTGTGCTAAGACAGGAAATACAGCTATGTAATTCAAAACAAAAGAAACTGAATTACCACATCACAGTAGGAGTGCTGCTAAAATAGATTTAAAAAATCAGAACATTATTTTCTTTCCTTAACCTGTTCTGTAACTAAGCTTATAATGAAAATATGTTTGAATACTACATGGCATGTGCAAGGTGTGCGTATGTTTGCAATTTTTGTCTTATGACTGCAGTGCATGAGTATCAAACTGTGAAGGGTCCAGATCCTTGATAGGAGCATAAATAGCAGACTGGTCATCTAGAGTTTGTGATGCAAATTACTAGTTTAAACAAAGCAGGAGTGATATAGAAAGAGAGGCATGTTCTCTATGGATAGAAATACTGGTAGTATGTTAAACCTCCTCTATATTTTTTCCCCTGCATATTTTATTATAGCTAACAAGGAAGAGGGCAGATTTGAAAAAGAAGTTGAAAGTCACGTTTGTAGGAGAAGCTGGTCTTGATATGGGTGGCCTGACAAAAGAATGGTTTCTTCTTCTCATTCGCCAGATTTTTCACGCAGACTATGGTGAGTTAAGTACATCTTGAAAATTTATTGATTTTAAATTACCAAAGCAGTGATGGATAGGAATTATTCATTATTCCAGTACTAAGCTGATCATTTACTAAATGATGTAAAAAAAAAAAAAAAAAAAAAAAAAAATGAAAGCAGGCAAGTTAAAATTTTATGTCATGAGTATGGGAAGAGCTTTTGAAATAGGAGATAGCAGAAGAGTGTGAGAAGTACTGAAAAGCTTGCAAGATCTTGGTTTTTGACAAGGAGGTTCAAGTATGGCTGAAAACATGAAATTTCTGTTTGCTCATAGAAATTAGAGGGTGAACAAAGCTCTAATCAATTCGGAGTTGCAGAATTGAGATTCAACTTTTTAAGACTTCAATCATGCTAAATATTATTTCAGTTATCAGAGGCTCATTGGTTTTGGTTTGTTAGTATCCCTAGGCTAGTGAGTGTACTGGGTACTGAGGAGAGTGAGTTCAAGAGTAGCAGTTAATATTCTCTTGAGGTTTTTTTTTCTCTTGGTGTATCTGTTGTGTTAGTGTTTCCAGCTGTAACCAGAAACAGTCTTGATTTGTGTCTGGTCAATGGGAGAAGACCATCCATTGTTTTACAGAGTAAGACAAGTATTTGCAGACCCAAGGAGGGGGAGGGGGGAAGGGAGGAGACTTTTGAGTAAATAGGAGGCCAAAAGATATGAATGAACGTTCTTAAAGCAGCAGTTTAAGGTACTTGTATATTGATGTAGGTGGAACTGGGTGTTTTTTTTCCCACACTAATTTTTTACAAATGAGTCAGCTTTCCTCAGCTCTGTGTGGATACATTACTAATGTTATAATGTGTTAAAGTGTTCCCAAGCTGACTTATATTTAGAAACATTGATTTCCAGGGACTTCAGCATGACACCTCTGATAGTCCTTTGTAGAATCTGAGAGCTTGTGTGTCTTTGTCTGGAAGTGTTTGTGTCCCTCAAATGCATGGTGCTTGATTGTTTATTGGCCTCCTCCTAGAGGTTCAGAAGTATCTGCTTAAGTCTGCTGGAATCATTATTTGTTTAAAGTTCTTACTCTAGTGAAAAGGGCTCTTTGTGGAGAAATAATAATTCTGTATGTTTGACAGTTCTTTGAATATCTTGTCAGTAGAACTTGGTAAGTGATGAGTTTGAAAACATTCAAGAGTTTTCATCAGCTTTGGCAGGCTTCCTCTTTTTAAAATGTAAATTCTTTCATTGATATGGCTATCAGCCAAGTGTGGGAAGAGTTCAGAAATGTTATCCCTTGGCAGGGGACTGTATAGTCTACTGTTGTTATTTTTTAAGTTATAAATGATGCTTGTCAGAAGCTGTTAGTGCACTCTTAACCTAGAGTGCACTGTCTTTTTTGTCTGAGAGCTGCTTCTTGCCTGGGTATCTTAAAGCTTTTATGTGGGTTCATCATGTAGGTTTTTGCTTTCTTTAAAACAGAACAACCTGTACTTAAAGCAAATATCAGTCAAGCTAGTTCACAGTTTTGATTTTGATGGGATCTAACTTGTAATTTAGACCTGTGGGTGGTGCTTTTAGGGTATTTGTGGTGTGGCTTTTTAAAATTAGTCTAGTATGCTTTTTGGATAGATAAGTACAAAGCATACTCTTTGCTCATATATTCATTCACAAGATAAAATTTTACAGCTTTCAATTCTAAGATGGCAAAGTTTGTGGTGTCTGTATCACGGGATTCATGCCAACACTTTTTATGATTGTCATCTGCTGTCGCAACAGGAAGGGGGGAGGAGATTGACTCGCATTGCAGCAGGATAAATGTTAGTTGGTCAGTTACATTTCTGACTGCACAGATTATGAGGCGTGTGAAGAAGGCTTTTTGAAGTGCAGCTCTCCTCTTCTGCAGGCATGTTCACATACCACAAGGACTCTCACTGCCATTGGTTCAGCAGCTTTAAGTGCGATAACTATTCTGAATTCCGACTAGTTGGAGCTGTATCCTTTTGTCCTCATGACAGTGCTAAAGAAGCAGTGATTTAATTACGGGAATACAGTAAGACATGAAGGACTGATCAGAACTCATTCTGACACATGTACAATTATGTTCCATTTTAAGTGCATGAAAAATGACATTTAAGCAAGTAGACTAAAGAAAAGGTAAGAAGAAAATGGTTGTTATGGGTACATGGTACATTTTACAGTTAGAAAATAGTGGAATTAAGACTACATATGCTACCTTATTGTGTATAAGTTGTCATTTTTTTATGTACTTCACTTCTGGCTTTCATTCAGTAACTATGATTGTCCCTGGGTTCGTTAATTTTTAAGTTCTTTAAGTTCCTGTTGGGACATATGTGACCTTCTGTTTGTTTTGTTTTGTTTTAAACTGGGTATTTTCCACGTGAGCATAAAATTGTTTTCAGATCTTCTGTTGTGCTAATTTATGGAGTCCTCAGACAAATGATTAACGCTTATATAGTCCTATAACTCCACTAAGATGATGCGGTGTCTTATGCCTCCATTTTACTAGTAGGAAGCTGAATCATGAACCAGATTCTTCTATTTTTTTATAATAATTTCAAGTTTTTACTATGATCTGTTAATTCAGGTAATTGTCATTTTTTGTTTATGCCTTGTTTTAAATATCATAGGGACATGGATGACATTTTCACAATTATTATGACTAGTCTTTGATGGCTGTATGCAATGACTTGCTGAGGATAGTTTTTGCTATGAAATAAAAATTAATGAAGTGCAGTGTGTAAAAAAAAAAATTAAGCTATTCAGTACTAATTAATATAAGTACAAAAGACCGTAATAGCAAACCTGATATTAACAAACACAAACCTAAGAGGAAGGATCTGCTTCTAGTATATGCAGATCTTTCTAAATGAGAGTGATAGCCTAACTCTCTTCCTGTCCCCACTTCCTAAATTCTGGAATTACCAGGTATGTGTGCATCCGCAACCTCTCTGGGCAGCCTGTTCCAGCACCTCAAAATTCTCTCTGTAAAGAATTTCCCCCTGACATCCAACCTAAATCTTCCCTCCCTCTACTTAAAACCATTTCCCCTCGTCCTACATTTATTAACCCTTTTAAAGAGGTGATTCCCCTCCTGTTTGTAGGCTCTCTTTCGGTATTGAATGGCTGCAATGAGGTCACCCTGCAGCCTTCTTTTCTCCAGGCTGAACAAGCCCAGCTTTCTCAGCCTGTCTTCATACCATTGTCTTACCAGGTATGCTTCAGTGTGCTAGCTGATGAGCTGTTGTGCCAATGCAGGTTTGCCATTATGCTTTTAAATGTATTTCAAATAAAAATTTCTATATTGATATCTCTCTGGATGTTTTTTGATTGAACACGTACATATCTATAGTACTCTTTTAAAAAGCAGAACAAAAAGCTTTTTCCTAACAGTATGCTGGAACAATTTCTTCAGGAAATGCTTATAGAGAATGTGATAAAGATTTTCAAGTGTTTTGGCAGTGTGCCTCGTTTGACCATTTTAACTGTTATTTAAACACAATTTTGTAATAGTGTTTAAAATAACAGCAGTCTAAAAAAAAATTTAGATAATTTCCATTCCTTCAGTTTCCTTGCCATGTTTTAGAGTATGCTCAGTAAAAATTGTAAATATCTAAGTTTTTTAAAATGTTAACCATGATAAATATGTGCGGATTTTGCCCTTAATATTTGACACATATAGCTTATGGGCCTTGCTGTCTATAATAGCATCACCTTGGATATTCGTTTCCCGCCTTGTTGTTACAAGAAATTGTTGAGTCCTCCTATTGTTCCCTGTGATCATAACACACTCGTGGGCATCTGTGACATCACATTAGATGACCTATTTCAGATAATGCCTGTAAGTATTAAGCCTTAGAGGATAAATTACCTGTTTAGAACCTGTTCTATTTTTAATAAATGCTTGAATTATAAACTGTTTCAGAATGACTCTTATTTTTCTCACCAACTGATATAATCACAGAATCACAGAATGGCCAGGGTTGGAAGGGACCTGAAGGATCATGAATCTCCAACCCCCCTGCTACATGCAGGGCCACCAGCCTCCACTTTTAATATTAGATCAGGCTGCCCGGAGCCCCATCCAGTCTGGCCTTGAACACCTCCAGAGACGGGGCATTCACAGCCTCTCTGGGCAGCCTATTCCAGCAACTCAACACACTCTCTGTAAAGAATTTCCCCCTGACATCCAACCTAAATCTTTCGTCCCTCAACTTAAGACCATTTCTCCTCGTCCTACATTTATTAACCCTTTCAAAGAGTTGATTCCCCTCCTGTTTGTAGGCTCTCTTTAGGTATTGAATGGCTGCAATGAGATCATCCCGCAGCCTTCTTTTCTCCAGGCTGAACAAGCCCAGCTCTCTCAGCCTGTCTTCATAGGGGAGGTGCTCCAGTCCCCTGATCATCTTCATGGCCCTCCTCTGGACCCTCTCCAACAGCTCCCTGTCTTTTTTGTACTGGGAGCTCCACACTTGGATGCAGTACTCCAGATGGGGCCTCACAAGAGCGGAGTAGAAGGGGACAATCACCTCCCTGTCCCTGCTGGCCACCCCTCTTTTGATAGAGCCCAGGATACCATTTGCCTTCTGAGCCACAAGGGCACACTGCTGGCTCATGTTAAGTTTTTCATCTGTCAAGACCCCCAGGTCCTTCTCCACAGGGCTGCTCTCAAGGACTGCTCCTTCCAGTCTGTATGAATGCCTGGGATTCTTCTGGCCCAAGTGCAAAACTCTGCACTTTGCAGTGTTGAACCACATCAGGTTCACCTGGGCCCACCTTTCTAGCCTCTCGAGGTCCCTCTGAGTGGCATCCCTTCCTTCAACCATGTCAACCACACCACTCAGCTTGGTGTTATCAGCAAACTTGCTGAGGGTGCAGCAAGTCTCTCTTTTTCTGTTGAAAATGTAACTTCTCCACGTTTTCTTACAGAGCAGAACTTATGTAGGTTTGCTTAAGTTAGAATAACAAAATTTGATGTGTCATTTTTGACACCTTTTCCATGATAAAAGGCAAATGTTAAGTTCATATGAAATTCAGTAACAAAAAAAAAAAAAAAAAAAAACTCTTCTAAGTACTCTGATTAAGCATTTTCGTTTTTGTTGATTTTCTACATTCTTATTTTGAATATACAGCTTTTTCCAAGGTAGTTTATAAAGAGTAATTTTGGCATGTGCCTGCAAGTATGTCAATTTTGCTCTGTGGGTTTGCTAAAGAGCTTGTACTTGTGTTGTAGGAATTAGCCCATGGACTGAGTGAACTTCTGTCCTATGAAGGCAATGTTGAAGAGGATTTTTACTCCACCTTTCAGGTCATTAAGTACTCAACTATAAGTGATTCTCAAACTAGTTCATTAATTTTACCAATGTTTCTGCAGTGGAGTGGTCTATTACTATATGGTTGTTGTTTTTTTTTTTAATACACCTACATGGGCATTAAAGTTTGCTTCAAGAACCAGTCTAGTGCTTGGAGCAAGTAGTGGCTGGCTTCATTATGGAGCTTGAAGCTGTTGTTCCTTGACAGTGTAAGTGGACCTGAGCACTGACTGCCGGGCACCTGTGCCCAACTACTGGTACCATTACAGCTCTTTGCTTGCTCTGACATTGACTTTGCAGTCAATGATCTGCTTTTGGAATTTGTATGCAAAACAATCCCTTTTCTGACTAACTCTGGTGGTAGACAGAGTTTACTCCTGTTAATTTATATGATTTTTCCAGGAAATCTCACAGCTTATACTTGCTTGTTCAAGTTATAATAGTTTTGCTAGACTTGTGTATCTAAGAAATGAGTGTATTTCTATTCAATCAAGAAAGGCTTTTTCAGTTATTCTTTGTTTTAGCATGCATGTTATTTAGCAAAATTTCATGCTGGTTTAGGAACTTGTGTTGGACTCATATTGACTTTTTTTTGCCTCAGCTTTCTATTTCATTATTATGAAAGTATGTGAGAACTCTTGTAAAGTGGCTGTTTTTGAGTTCCTAGAGAGCTACAGTGGAAGAAACACCTTCTTAATTATATTTGATATTCCTAAATTGTTCTTAGAAATGTATTCTTTTAATGGTTTTGAATCCACAGCTTGCAGTTCAGTAGGTCACTGTTTAGCAGGGACATTTTTTCTGCTTTGTAAATGGGATTTCTTAAGCACTTTGTTGAAAACTGTATTATTTAACTGAAAAAAAAAATTGACAGGATTAAAACGTTCTTAAGAGAGAGAAGAAAGACATAGAGTTATGAATACAAGCTTTGTAATTTACAAGTATTTGAATGCTTAAAGTACTGAACTTCAGTTTTCTCTTTCTCCAGGTTTTTCAGGAAGAATTTGGTGTTATAAAATCTTACAACCTAAAGCCAAATGGAGATAAAATTCCTGTCACAAATCAAAATAGGAAAGGTACTTCAATACATGTTAGCTGCACGCGTTTGACAGTATTAAGTTTATCAATTTTTCACTTATTATAAACATTCGTTTTGCTTAACAAAGTATGAAAAAAATTCCTGTAGTCTTTTGTGGTATGCCTAACAATTTAGTAGTATATAAAACAAAAGACATTCATTTTTAAAATTCAGTACAATTTTGAAGAGCACTGCAAATGGCTATTTAAATTATTACAATCTAACAAAGTACATTATTTTTTCTCTTTTTTAGAGTATGTGCAACTTTATGTTGATTTTCTTCTGAACAAATCAATCTACAAACAATTTGCAGCTTTCTATTATGGATTTCATAGCGTCTGTGCTTCATATGCATTACTGGTAAGAATGAAAGAAGATATCATTTCTGTTTCAAATATGTGATCATGACCTAAATTGTGTAACGTAGTAGCTCAGCTGGATGGCTTTAGGATTCGTAAAGAATCTTAGTCAGTGGGTATAGTTGAAAAGGAGAATTAAGTTGGCAATCAGCTGATAACTGCTTTTCATAGAATACTACAGATAAATAAAGCTCCATGTTATGTTGATCAGATTTACAGACAATTCAAAGGCTGCCGTGTGTGTCTACAGAACTTGTCTGCACTTACTACAGTTATGAGCAGTAGAGCAAGCATGTCTGTTTGTCCTGACTTCTCTGAAAATCACGTTATTATTTGCAGAAAGAACTTTCAATGAGATTGAGATTAAATATTCTTGTTTATTCAGTCGTATTTGGCTTTTGGAATTTTTTTTGTTTTTGTATTTTACGTTGTTCCTTCTGCAGTAAGGAGAAAGAAGAGGACTTACAATTTTCATGAGAATTTCCACATTCCTAGGAAGCTAAACAAGTATGGCAGACTTTCAGTAAAGTGAAATGTAACTTACTGCAGGGAAGTTTCAGGAGAGAATGATAATAATCCATTGAAGCGCAATGAATTATTTTCAGGCGTTTAAAAGATGATAAAGTAAGTGAATGAGAAGTAGGTTCTGCTGTGGTAAGATTAGTGATTGCAGACCACGATTTATGATTACGTGCTTTGCACAGCAGTAAGTACAACTAAGAGTAAGTTCTGTCAGCTGCTTCTAATTACATCAGGATATTCAATGCAAGTGTAATGGAGATTGTTTAAAAAAAAATAAAAATCAAGATTCTCTTTCTGAATTCCAGATGTAAAACTTTTATTTTCTTCATGATCTCATTGAAATCTAATCAGAAGACAAGTTATTACAATGAATGTAAGAATGAAAAGGAAGTGAAGAACAAAAGGAATATACTAAAATTTGTTATCCATTAATTTCGTTTTGTACTACATACCATAATAAAAGATTCCTCCAATTTATACTGAACCTTTTTTTTCTATAAAAATAATACGTATACATTTAACTTATAAATTGTATTGAATAATAATCTTTTAATTTTTCAATCAGGCAAGAAAGTTGATCTGATTCTAGTAGCATTATTTTTCATTTGTAATGGAAATAAAGTATTTCATACTTAAATTCTGGCAGCTGCTTCGTCCCGAAGAAGTTGAAATTCTTGTCTGTGGCAGTCCTGAGCTGGATATGTCTGCCTTACAGCGAAGTACCCAATATGAGGGCTACCAGAAAACTGATGTTACTATACGGTAAGCTTAATGGTTTTTTCTTTCTAAACTTTGAAATCAGCATAGCATGTAGGCTGTTGGAATAATCTTCTTGTGTGATCTGAGAGTGGATCAGAAAGTTGTTAGAACGGAACTTTTAAAATGATGTAATTAGTTGAAAACGAAGATATGAGGTTGTTTGTTTGTTTAAACTTAAAATCCCTGAAAATGAAACCTGAGTCTTTAATTTTATTATTCAGTCCTATAAAGAAATTTCTCATTCAATTTTATTATTCATCGATTCTACTTCATACTCAGCAGTTTTATTTAGTTCTTTAATGGAATAGATTTGGGCATCATTTGCCAATACATTACTATAAAATTAATGAAACTTTGTGCCTTTCAAGTCTTTGGGAAATTTTTTAACCTTGAATACTAGGGTAATATTAATATCCTATATATTACATTAAATAATTTCTAATAAGTGTCAATGCTTTTTGTTGTATTATATCCTAACATGTCTTTGTCAGGATGTTGCACCATAAACCATTTTCTTCTCCTGCCTCTGAGCACAGATACTTCTGGGATGTTGTACTTGGATTTTCTCTTGACCTTCAAAAAAAGTTACTGCATTTTGCTACAGGAAGTGATAGAGTACCTGTGGGAGGTATGGCTGATTTGAATTTCAAGATTTCAAAGAGTGAAACATCCACTAATTGGTAAGTAGTCTTCTGCTGTTGGTGGTTGTTTTTTTTGTTTTTTTTTTTTTTCAATTTTTTCTTTTTGAATTATATCCTGTGAGTCCTTATTGCTTTGAATGTCTTCTTAAAGAAGAGCAAACTAATGGACAATGTTCATTAATTTGTCTTCAAACTATTACTAAATTCATTTTTTAGAATTTAGAATTAGATTGCATAGATCTATTATGTTAGATTCAACTTTTTAGTCAGCGTTTACATTTGAGATCTGGAATTCAAAGAAACTGTTTAATTAGTCCTTAGTGACAACATTCAGATCTCAACTTTCAGAAGACACTTGCAATTTAGAATGCTGCTGTCTAATACCACAGCTTGTTTCTTTTTCCAGGGCTTCTCTCAGCTCCTCGGTGCTCTTCCCAGAGACATATGTCTGTGAGGATGCCTTTTACCTAACAAAACTTTCTGATTTCTGTCCTTAGAGTAACTGTGTTTCATCTGGCTCTATTTATACCAACTCTGTGTCCAAGCTTCCTCCCTCATGTTGTGAATTCTGATTATACTCAGATTTTGTATAGAGAAGAACGAATTTTCAAGTCATATGGCTACTTGGACTCTGAAAAACTTGGATAAATATGTTTACAATTTTATTTTTTTTTTTTAAAGAGGCAGGGAAAGAAAGTTGGGAAAGAAGCAGGCAAATTTCATCCAAATACTCGAGGTGCATACAAGTAGTGCAATTTGTGATGTTTCTTACTTAAATATTGTTTAAATAAAAATATGCTGGCAGATGACAGTGCCCTGCTTTTGTTGTGTTATTAAATAAGACACGGATTTTGTTTTTCTTTTAGGTTGCCTGTGGCCCATACCTGTTTCAACCAGCTTTGTCTCCCTCCTTACAAGAACAAGAAAGAGTTGAAGCAGAAGTTGATCATTGGAATTTCAAATGCAGAAGGTTTTGGCCTAGAATAAAACAAAATACTTCAAAAACAGCATTGTTATGTAGCACTCACTCTCCTCTAATTGTGCCTTTAAGCTTTTGTTGTCTTGGTACTGTGCAAGTCTTATCCAACATACGTATTTTTTAATTCAGTATTAAGTGTGTGGTTCTCTCCTTAAAGGCAATACATTCACTGCTTGCTTTGTCACAGAAAGTAATTTTCTTCATACTAAAAACTAACCTATTTCATAAAAGAAACTTGAAGAAAATTTCTAAGTTGTATGTTGTTTCAATTTTTTTTTCTTAATGGCACTTTAATTGTAATTACTTTATATCATGTGTATTCATCTGAGAAATAGTATAAGTCATAAGCTAGTCCCAGTGAGGATATGTTTTCCATTGACATAAATAGTAGAAAAGATATAACTTACAGCATGTAGCCATATTTTTTCAACAGCAAATAGGAATTTTAGTCTTTATAAACTGTATGCAGTTTTAATATTCTGGTTTCCCTCTCAGTTGAACAGGCTGTGTAAGAAGCATGTAAATAAGTGCCTGTGAACAGTTTTGATAGTCCCATTTACTGCTAAAAATATTTTTTATTAATAAGAGGTTTTAGATGTTCTATATTTGGCTTTTACAAATCAATTACATCGACTGTACAGAGAATGTTAAGAGGTACTTTATTCACCATGAGGGAATCAAGGCCAAGCTACAGGTACTGAGCAACTTCTCCATTTCATTCTTTAAAACTGATGGCAACTAATCAGATCTACTCTAGTGTCATAGTAAGCAAAGATATTTAAAGTAAATTCCACATACACTGAAAAATTTCAGGAAAATAATGAAATCTGCAACACACAGAAAACTGATACATAGTCTACTTGCCAATCACTTTGTCAGGAACTTCTGTGAAAGTGTTAAGTGAGCTAAGGCAAGAGTGCATGCAGTAACAGAAGAATGAGGAAGATCTCTTTAGCCTGAAGGCCAGCATTTAAAGACAATTTGTTGTGGTTTTCACTTCACAGCTACCTTAAAACAATTCTTGGTGCGAGTGTTCTGAATTAGCAAGTTAGGAGTTGGAGAAGATACTGGTTCCAAAATGCAGGTGTAATTGTAAGTCTAGGTTTTATTCATTAAATTGAGAGAATTTATCAGTATGCAGTATAGAAACCTTCATAATATGAATAGCTACTGTGTATTCTATGGATCTTTCTTTTATTTGATCAAGGCCCAGATCTTTCAAAATATTTAGGCATCCAATTTGCCAGTCTTCCCAGCTGACTTCTGCTGGAAGTTGGATGCTTAAATAGCTTGTAGTGTCTGTGCTCAATTATTTATTTGTAATAAGAGTACATTATTCTTCTACAATCAACAGTTTCACAAATTAATCTTCCTAATTTGTAGTTTCAGAGCTGTTGTGCAGTTTCTTCAGCAGCTAAGCGTGAATTTTATTTTATTCTCTTTCCTAGAGAAGTTATGGATGATTTTGCAGTTTTATTGAAGGAGAGATAAATAGTATTTTATGATATTTGGCACTGTTTATTGTGCTTTACTTAAAATTGATGTTAAAACTTTTATTGATTTCAGCCTGGGACAAAGCTAGGTTAGCACAGAGAATTTTAAAAGCAGCACTTCAAACTCATGCATTTTGCATTATTACTCTTAAATGGGGATTTAAAATAAATTTGAATTGACAGTATTTCACGTTAAGAAAAAAATGAAACATTCGCTGCTGCACTGAATGATCAGGACAGAAATTTAAATTGCTGGAAGCTGAACAAGAATATACAAACGCCCCCTCCCTTTCCCTTCTGTATAGAACTGGGCTTACAGAATGTTGGTTTGTGAATAAATATCTATACAGTTTATCTGAAAATGTGGCGAATTAGCCAAAATATTTTTTTATGGCTGAAGCCCACTTTTAATAACTATTTATCTATATTATTGTTAAATAAAAGCTTTATTTTATTTTCACTGAATTGCACTTTGCCTTGGGTTTAGTTTTATTTATTAATGCTTTTTTGATTTTACTGTGTAATATTACCTCAGAATTCTAAAAAAGCTATTGTATTTGCATTGGTTTTTAAATAAGATGGTCACTCAATAACATTTTATATATTTCCTGATGTTGATAAATTGTAAATTTTTGTATTTGTTAAATGAAAGCATTGCACTGTATTTATGAAACAAGCCTCTGATCATTTAACACTTTTCCTCAATGATTCTTTTTTTCGTTCTTTTGTTGTTTGCCTGTAATCCAGCAACTTTTTTTTTTTATTCTCCATCATTGTTTTGTAGCATACAAAAGAAATCTGGTTTGTATAAACTTGTTCATTCCTATCTATTTTTATGTATTAAAATTGTGCAGTCATTAAATCAAATATTTCAATTCCTGGTCTTAGTTTCATTTCAGATTTCTAGAATGTATCATAATCAGATTGAAAGCATGATGTACATCTGTGCTTTTTTCTTTTTGTCTTACTTCAGAAATGTTTAAATCAGGAAGGATGGGGAACAAGGACAGCGTGCTTTCCCATCACTGCAGGTCCCTATTGTAGGGCTGACATCTGACCAGATTTAAACTTGCTACTTGTCTCCTTTGAGTTACCTACAGATGGCAGCAAAGAGGAGGATCAAAATCACTTAATGAGATGTCAGACTTTCTTCTTAACTAAGATTAGACATTGTAGATAAGAAATATATTCTTAAGAAAATCACTTTTTAAATGTAACTTCATATACGTTTGTCATTGTCTTTTCAGATTAACAAAATCAGCAGGTGTAAATTAGTAAATGAAGATGGTAGAGAGAAAAGAAACTGCTTCTGTCCCAGCACTGGCTCTTGAAAATAAATTCTCCTTCCATGAAAACTCTCTGCTGTGTGTACTGGGATAAATAAGAGACTTTTACAAAGCCTCAACAGGAGCAGATAGCCTCAAGGCTGATATGTAGAAAGAGGTTAGAAAGCTTAGCTTGCTTTGTCTCATTCCAAATAGGTGTCAGATGGATGGTGCTACAGCTTAGAACCGTAATGGTATTTTTTTCTTCTGTAGTGGTGTGTGTTTGTTTTTTCCCTCTTTTTTGGCCAAAAATAATAAGGATCTTTCTCAGTAATTGTAATCAGTGGCGATACTGGCTGACTTGCTCCAGAAGCAAATCTTGTATTTCTTGTTGTTTTTCATAGATATATTTAATATTCTTTCAGAATCATCCCCTGAAAACACTGAAGGATCTCATGGCTCCCTTAAAGGTCACTTTCATGTCACAAGGAGCAAGACTGTAAGAGCATTTGTTTTTCCTGCTAAGGCACCCATATCCATTCCAAGATGCTTGATCAATAGGAAAAAAAATAATTTTCCATTCTAGTTTGATTTTACTTTTTTTTCCTTCAGAATCAGTGATGATGTATATGCTGAAATTCTTTCTACTTCTATAGTTTCATAGCGTTCAGAACAATAACAATGGGATTGCTTGGACTGCTGCAGATGCCTCACTTGTATGTGTTAATAATGTTTGAGTTCATATTCAGATGTGTTTTGTTGTTAAATTAATGAGGGAAAAATAGGCCCTTGGAGATGTGCATGTTTCAAGTTTTAATTAAATTCTGATTAGGATCTTTAAGCCCAAATGGCATTATTTGAAGCATCACAAGGGAACAGGAGCAGCAAAGGGTTATTATAGTGTGATTATTTTTTTTTTCCTGGAGTAGTTGCATTCATAACTGTACAATAAATATTTGGTTCAAAAGTAATTTGTTCTACAAACTAGACTTGAGGGCTGCTCTGAAAGTAATTCCTCCTAGATTATTATGGTGTCCCGTGATGTCAGAGGTGTATGTTGGTGAGATGAACCTCTCTGACACTGTTCCATTCCATGTTGTTGCCATGTGACAGATGACAGCAGAGAGGCAATCCAACACAATGGCAGATGATATGGAAGCGTATGTGAAACAAAGATGTGTTACTGAATTCCTCCATGCAGAAAAAATGGCCCTCATTGATGCTTGCTGGATATGGAGCCTAAACAGTGGATGTGAGTACAGTGAGGCAGTGGGTGATATGTTTCAGCAGTGGTGACAGAGACAGTGGGTCACCTCTGCTGGTGCAAATGTTCATGGGTGCAGCATGCAGCTCTGGCTCATCACTGGCAAAAATGCAGAACTAATGGTGGTGACTGTGTTGAAAAAGAGTCCTTTGTAGCTGAGAATTTGTTCTATCTAAATGGTGTTATTGTGGTCTTTGTATCTATCTACTGTAGCTTCTATGGAAAAAAATATGAGTCATTTTTGGAACAGCTTACATAGGAAAGAACTTTGAGATCAAGGAAGATGGAGAGATTGTGTGTCTGAAGAGATGATGGGGTGGTTGTCCAATAAATCTGGAAGGGTGGGAGAAATTCATGCGAAAAACAACTGATTATGGGATGTAAACACTACCTCTGCAAATTAGATCCTTACATAAGAAAGCAAGCACAGAGTCTCAGACTCCCCTAGGATTCTCACAAGAGGAAATAGAAATAGTTGGGTGAAGCCAGTTATCTTCCAATTTTAAATGAGCAGTGACCCTCTTTTCCTTCTAAATGATCTGTATTTCTATCAAGCCATCTTAAAACTAAGAGTACATTTCACCTTTTTGCTTTTTCAATATGCTGTTTAGCATGTTAAATTTCAGACAGGTTAGTTTATCTCTTAATGCTGTTGGGATTTTTCCTAGAAAGTCATTTCACACATTTTGAGGCTTGTTTCTTTGTAGCCATTTACTGGCTTTGAGAGAACTGCAGAGGAATTCTATGGTCAATAATATTCTACCTCTATTAAGAGTAGGCAAAAGCAAAAAAGTAGGCTGGCAAAAAAAAAAAAAAAAAAAAAAAAAAAAAAACTTTGAAATAAATATCAAAGTAAAAGCCAGAAGAGGGAGGGAGGGCTTTTCTGAGTGTGCAAATGCACAGTGCTTTACAGAACTGTCTGCTTACACTGACATCAGTGCAATGTTCTGCCTCACTGTTACCTCAGAACTCTAACTTGTGTGGTAATTGTTTTGCAGTGAAAGAAAAGCTTTCCCAAGCATTGGAAGCATTTGATATTCATGCAAACTGAAGCTTTTAAGGTAATAATGTTAGTTTGAGTGTGTCGCTATTGAAAAACCTAATTGCATTTTGGTTTGGGTGGTTTTGTTTCAGGACTCAGAATCTATTCAGTAGCGTATCTCTGTGTATTGATTTGAATGCATTAAACTGTTATCTCAAATCAAGCATTCTAGGAGGTGAAAATTCTGCTTAGAGTGGCGTGTGCTACTGGAGATTACTGTAGATCTGTGGAAAGGATTCCATGTTAATAATTACTTTGGTCCAGTAGTTGCCAGATAGGGGCTGCAGTCTCCCAGGGTATTATGATAAAGCTGTGTTTGAATTTCTGAGAGGCTGTTTGCTTTTGTTCTGTTGATCATCTCATAACCTGTGCTCACCTGATTTCCATTGGCAATGGCCTTCTTATACCTACAGAGTTTTAAAAGGTATTTCTTACTCTGAAATATTCAATATTAGTCAACATCTCAGGCACAGGACCAAAATCTGAATAAAATGGGTTTAGAAGACAAGGCTTTATTTTCCTGTACTGCTTTTAAAAGTCAAACATCATCCTGTGATCAAAGCTGTTAGACAGCATCAACTCAGCTTTAAGTGGTGTATCCTCTTCCTCATTCTGTGGATTTGGCATTGGCATTGGCAGTAACCAATTATGAAGGATGCCATAGGAGTAATGTTTTAAATTAACCTGATATTACTGGATTTTTCTGGGCTTTCTTGATTTTTCCTTCACCGTGCACTAGCTGTATTTGGGGGTTCATTTCATTTGTAGGAATACTTCGTATACACTGTGTTTATGAATCTGACTCTGTAATTGTTTGTGTCATTTTTCATACTGCACTTCTTTCAAAAGAAGAAATTGACTTAATGTTTTTCCCTTCCCCATCTCCGATGCACCAACTGGTGCATCAGATCTATTTCTTACAGTGCAAAGGTATTCTTAATTTACCTTTTCTCTCAATTTATTTATTGCTGACTTTATTAGCAGAGATTATTAATTATATGCCAGAAACACAGATTCTATACTTAATCATGTGCTCAGCAGAAATTTTCCTACTTGTAGGTGTACCATGAAGAAGAAATTACTGCTTTCATGCAGCAGAGCCAATCCCTGGCTAATCCCTCCTATCATCACTTAGAGCAACAACCCATGTTCTTTTCACACTGCTGCTGCGGTCGCTGTCTTCAGGATCTACCGTCTTTCATAATGCAACAAAGATGTAATTGTAGAATTATAAAGAAATTGAACCTTTCACTTTGAATTTCCCTACAGAATCAATCCCTTTAGGCTATTTGTGACATATTAAGATTTTCTCTCCTTTTTTTTTTTGTCCAGAACTCAGGTTTCACTTGGTACTTTTTATGACATAGGGTAATTTAACAGACTTTTTAGAGCAGAGTTTTCATTTGTGTACATGAGTTACGTGGCTGTTCTCCTGTCAGTCCTTATCCTCACTACCTACAATGTCAAGCCTCTATTTGCAGTATGTCTTCATAATTCAGAGTGATTCTCATATTAATGAGGAACACTCGGTCTTGTAAATGTCTTTGCCTTGTTTTAGAAGGTTGTTTTTAATTTATTATTTTTTGTTTTTATTAAAGAAGAATGGATCAGGGAATTTGAAGGAAGGTTAGGGCACTGTTCTTCACCTCTTGTTTCTGAGATCTGTTTAAGAAAAATTCACACGGGGGTAAATCTTTGAGTTCCAGACCAGTCATTAAGTCATTATTATTTAACCTCTCCTTACTTTCTTTGTGATTATTTTATTAATTGAATTACTTGCAGATGTTTGCTTGTTCTCCTGTTCATCTTCTCAAATCCCATGCTTACCTATCATCTTCTGGTAATGGGTTTCACGTGCTTTTGGATTTTCAGAATCCAGATTAAAATGGAAGAGTTGAACTCCATTATGAGAAAAGAAGCTTGGCTTGTTTAAACCACATGGAATCCCCCCCCCCCCCCCCCCCAATAACATTTGACAACATTTAGGAGGCTGAGGAGTTAACAGTATGCCTCGAGTCTGTCTAAATTGATATTTTTTTTAAAACTGAGGCTGATTTCAGTGTGGCTTGGTGTTTGTTCAGCCATGGCACAGCCTGCTGCCGTACCAGACACTACTAAGGCTGCCATGAGAGCTGGCAGTATGCTTTACTCAGCAGCACTATGCCAGGGCTGAATTGAGCTGGCTGCCAATCCCAAGAGGCTGCAGCTCTTCCCTTGTGCTTTCCAAGTGCTTCTTAGATTTTTGCTCTGGAATCACTGGCACTTACATCAGCCAGACGGTGAAGGTTATATACCAGCTGCAGTGCTCTGAATGTGGTGCCTCTGTATTGTGTTTGGTTTCCTGTCCTTGTTTAATAAGGTCTGCTAGAAATTGGTAAGTGGAGGTGAACAAAAAGCATAAAATGCCCATTTATTACCAAAGCAATGGTGGTAGTTGGTCAACTGTGAGTCATTTTTTCCCTCCTATTATCTTCCTTTTTTAGGTTTCACTTGCTGATGCTCTTTAGTGTATGAATATGTTGATACCCCACAAATGCTGCCTTAGAGCTTTTTGTCAATAGTAGCTAGCAGAGATTTTTTCCCATAGCTTATCAAACCTAAAAGTAGTGCTATAAAAGTACTGGAGAAGTATTACTTAGATCAGAGCTTCATTACAATTATTGAATATTACTTGAGCAAAGCATACAAATAAAGATATCTCGTATTATCATCTGCTGATACATGCTGGGCATTGTATAGAATGTCCATTACATCTAGTAACACTGAGGAACAGGCTTTCTTTTCTCCATCTACTGCCTTTTCGAATAGGTGGCTTGTGAAGAAAACAAAAATATATGTTGGCAACTTGAATGCAATGAAAAAAAGTTTATTTCATTTTGGTGTGGGTTGTTTTTTGTTGTTGTTTTTTTCTTTGTTTGTTTGTTTTTTTGTGGTGTGTGTGTGTATTGGGTTTATTCGGGCTGGTTGATTTATTTGTTGGCCATGTTCCCAAGCATGGAATGGCTTTGGCTGAAGCAAAGTAGAAAACAAGAACTAAAGGACAATGTTCTAGTTTGTAACCAGCACTTACCTTCAATATTAGATCTAGCCAGCAGCTTAATGCTTATTTCACTCACAACTTAGTTTTACAGCAAATTTTTATTTTTTTCTGCAAGATATATGAATGTACTTCAGAAAATACATTTGATAAAGAGATTATCCATAAATTTTATCTGTGTTTTGCATACTTACAGATATTCAAAACTTTGCCAGTTCTCCCTGATACCTTCAGAATCTACCGGAGATTGTCAAGACGTGTTACAAAGTTCCTGATAGAATGGTTAATTTCAGCTAATAATATCCTTCCACAGCATGATTTGCAAAGAGAGTAGTGCCATGCCTGTCCATTCAACACTCAAGTGGCTGTGGCATTTGCTAGTGAACTGCCATTCAGGTTTCCTGAGGGCAGAGCTTGAATTGCTCATGGACCATGAGCTCTTAAGTCTAGGTTTTGCATTGGGCAGAGGAAGCCTGGGCCTCGCACATTGGAGGTGAGAAAAGTAAAGCAGTCAAAGCCAGCTCTGATCCTGTTATGAATCCTCACTGTTATGAATGGTGTTTGAGGTTTAGCTCTTAATTTTGCTGTGGGTTAAAGGTATTCAAATGGAACACAAGCTTTCTTTCTGCTTCAGAGTGAGACAGAGCCTTCTCTCCCCTCACCTCAGGGAAATAAAGCAATATATGCTGCACTTTTAGCTGGATTTGATCTCTATCTTTGTTTTATAAAAATTGTCTAATTGGCTACACCAAAATACCCTGCTAAGGCGTCCTGCCTGAAGCCTTCTCCTTTGCTTGCAAGAGAGGTGTAACCTAAGCAGAGGGCAGGATGAGTCTGGAAATGGGAAATCATTAAGCAAATTGTGATAACTCTAATTACTAAAGTACCATTATTGTTCATGTCTTGGTGTGAAATCCTATTGAGCAATGTGAAAAAATAAGAAAAACAATAAGCCAGAAAGTTATTGCTGGCTGAAAATACACAGAATGCTGTAAAAATCATTGTGGTAAATTGTTCCAGATATTACTTAGCACCAATTTCTTTTTTATTACTGGACTCAGAAAATGACATGTGTTTTGTTGTACTGTCAATGCAATATTCTTCCAGCTGTGTTTAGCTGCTAACATAGCATTCTAAACCCCAGACAAGGGCTTGTCTGGACTCTGAACCATTAAAGAGACTATTTTCTACAGGGAAACTGTCTTCTCTCTGGGGAGGTAAGGGGCTGAACCGCAATCTGGACAGAACAAGATGAGAGCTTTCAATATCCCAGACACAACTGCCTTTCCCATCAGGTGTGGTTTCTTTCTTGATGCCCATTTTATTTGCAAATGATTTTTTGTGTGAGAACAAGAGACTTTATCACCAATAATTTACTGCTGCTTTTCAGTATTTCGATCAGCATCCCATCCATTGGGTAGCAATTTTGTGTGAAGAGGTGCAATTTAGGGCATTCAAAAATTTCTGCTTCTATAACATACGGAGAGATTTATAAATGTAACTTTTTTAGTGGGTGCTTGCAGAAGCTGCACAAACCAGTTGGTGCTTATGAATGTTTTTTGAGACGTTTCTTCTGAAAAACCCTGTTCTGGATTGCTTCTAATTACAGAGAGAAGCTTAATTTTCTGTGGTATGTATTTATTGCTTGTTAGGAGAAAAATCTTTGTCCTTCAGGTGCTAGAGGAGGGCATGCCTATGGAATTCTGGAGTTATTTTCATCACAAGAACAGAGAATTTTGCTTGAAATCATATACAATATAAAAGCCAAACTGAATTTCCTGACTCGTGGTTCACTGTTCTAATTATTAGCGGCTTTTCTCATGCATATAAATGAACTAGAGATGGCTTAGAAAAATACTGGGTTGGAAGGAAAGAAAAAACATTTGGAGTTTCTGTGAAATGTAGTATTTTTAACATGTTTCGTTAGCTGAAAGTAATCCATTTTGATTATAAAGCAGCTCTGCAGAGATAGATGTTGAGAACACTCTGTTGCCTGCATTTTGAAGCATAGAGTCCTTATTAAAGCCAAAGAGAAACTGCCATTCATTGCAGCAGCCTCTGGATGAGCGCCATATTTGCCAACTTGTAAAAATGCTGTCAATATGGAATTTAAGTTTTGACTGAAGTAATTTCATTTTGACAACTCGATTGGCAGTCTTTAATACAACTGTCTATGCACTTGCTAATTTACAAAATGTGTTCCCCAAACTCAACAATTTGATCATTTATTACTTATTTATGAAAATCCTAACTTTTTGTACACAACTGTAGTCTGAATAGTGAGAAGGTGTTTTCAAGGCTGTAATTCCCAGTATTTTTCCCTGTATCTAACTTGAATGTTTTGCAAACATTATACCCAAAACTGGGAGCATGCCAGAAACACAAAAAGCAATTTTGTCTGAATATTCCTAAATTGTTTTGTTAGTAAGTTACTTCTTAGAATACCCTTAAAGCACAAGAAGAGAGTTCAAATTGAGGAGCTGTTTGTTTTCTGATGCCAGAAGATAAACAGTGTTCTGTAGGTCTTTCCCCTTGCCTTTAAATATTATTTGTATTATGTTTGGTTTTTTGTCAAGGGACCTCTTGTTCCTTAATGAAATGATTTTGTAAACAGAAGTAAAATAGATTGAAATGCTCTTGTAACTCTCCAGTCTGAGGGGAGAGAGAATAGCTTCAGATACACAGTGGCTCTCAATTCAGCAAGGAGAAAAATCATCAAAACAGGAATAAAAAAAACTATGAGTAACTGTATGTCCATTTCCCCTGGTATTTTTACATGTACTTATTTAATCTGCGCTATCCATTAATAATTAATTGTCCCATTACATCGCTGCTATAGTTCTATGTTTGGGATCCGTTGTGCCTAATCACTTTCTGATTCTGCTTGTTCCTGGTGAGATTCTCCCTGAGCTGAGTTCGTCCATTTATAACACTTTCCATCACTGTCTTCTATGTAATTATTCTGACAATGAAGCTGCTGCAGATTGTAGAAGCCTACCCTGGAGACAAAAACTTGCATAGGAATACCATCTTCCAAAAATATTGACTGCCTCTGAATCTTTAAAGTTTTTTTTTGTTTTGTTTTGTTTGTTGTTGTTGTTTTAACGGACTTGATTAATGAAATAAGTCAGTGTCTCTGCAGTTTCTGCAGATACGTGTTTGCACTGGGATCTCAGTGTAACAGCTAATCATCTGTAGCTTCATCAAGATCATGTTTTGTGAATACTTCTAATATTTAAAAAAAAAAAAAAAAAAAAGACTTTTCCACTCTAGGGTTGTTGGTTGGTTTGGATTCTCTCCGTATTTGTTCCAGAATGGTTACTTTGTTGTCCACTGATCACTTTGTCACTCCCTCTGGCTCTATTTATTTATTTTACACAGGAGATAAGGTGTTTGCCAGTTGTCCTCTAGACTTATTGAAGAATGTTGATGCTGTCCAAGCCAAGAACTGGTGTTCTTCAGTTGACATGTAGTTCATTTGGGGAGCTTGCTCAGGTCACGTACTTTGTCAGCACCAATAAAGATGATTCACAGCACTTGCAGCTATTTAAACAAGCAGAGCCGTCCTCCCTCCCAAAGGTTCACACTAGGTAAGAATCTGTTCTATGCCTTTATCTTCACTTTAATGTCTCATGGCATAAGTCTTATCTTGTAAATTCCTTGAGCACTGTTGAATGTCTTCTATTATCTAAGACCAAATCACCACCTAATTATTTCACCTCTGAATTGCAATTCATGAATTTTTGGAGCCCTGTAGAAGTTTTTCTTAACTCTGAGATTGTGTGTGGACAGACATCAGACTGCTGATAAAATGTCCCCAGAGTGCACTTGCACCCCATACAGATGGATTTATGCCCTGTGCCTACCACAGGTGGCCAGGTCCATCACAGGGGCTTTCTCCCAGCAGATGGCTGTGCCTCCACTCCACCACCCCACAAATCACTCCTTTGGCAGCTCTGCCACAACCCTCAGCACCTTCCCTTCATGTTTTGACCAGGCCGGAGCTGGCTCATACTCTGGGTGGGATTGGCAACTGGAAGAAGAACCTCGTGCTGGGCATGTCAGCCTGCACTTGGGGCTGGATGACTCTAGAGCAGTGGGCCAGGGCTGCTTGGCAGTCACACAGTGTGCTGCAAGTCAAAGGGCTATTTTGGACTTCACTTGAATGTGTTTCCAGGGATAATATTCCCACTGTCATGGCTTATTGCAGAAGTTTATCTTAAAGGCTTGTGTGGCAGCCTACAGATATGGAAAATTAAGTGAAGCAAGCCAGTTTTTAGGTTCTTTTTTCTTAAAATATCTAGCTCTGTGAATTTAGACTTGTGTTAGGCCTGACTGACAGTGACAGCCCTGAGCATCCCATGTGAAAAGCACACTTCTCCAAAGCCGCTCAGCAGCATTCGCATCTTGTTCTTGCAGGCACTGGGCTTTGTAATCCCACGGAATCATGGAAGCTCAAAAAGACAACTAAGATCATCAGATCCAAGCATCAGGTATAGGCCGAAGAGGAAGAGAAATGCAGACAATGTGAAACAGCTCTCTGTTCCCAAGTCCTGCATCATTCCTGGTTCTGCAAGATGTGATGAAAGTACTCATCATAATAAAAAAGCCGCATCATCTATCAGATGCTGAGGGAAACAACAAATGAAAAAATTCACCAACTGGAAACAGCCCATCTGCCACATCAGCACCAACATGTGGTAAATGCCTGCTCATCCCTCATTTGCTGGTTTATGGATGACAAGTGATGTGTCAGCCCCTTGAGCTGAGGCAGCATTTCATGCAAACTGTAAGGTCTCAGGTATAGCATTAAGTGCGCAAGATTTCATCAGCAAGACCTGCCCTATTTCCCTAAGGCCACCCACTGCATCAGGCTTGCTAATCCAGCTGGTCTGACAGCTGTGTGCCTGATGCTGAATTTCTGTTTCCTTAGGCCTTTTCTAAGCTTCACAAATGTCCTATATAGCCCAGACAGGGATCTAATCTCTTTCCTAATTTTCAGGCTTTCTTCAGGATTAGTGTTAGAAAAATCACATTGTGGGGTAATGAAAATCCATCTTTCTGAGATCTGCTCCCATCTGCTCTGAGGGAAAATAAGTTCATGCAAGACTAAATTTGGAACTGACATATGTATGATAAGTCAGGATAAAATGATTTGCAAAATGATACCCCACTTCAGACTCAGGATTTGATACCTTTTGCTGTTCTGGGTGTGGAGTTCTCTTGGGCTGCTGTCAAGTCCTTTTTCCCAGCAACCACATGCTGGATGCAGGTATGTCAACTAATGCTGCTAAAGCATCTTATTTAAAACTGACCTAGCAGGCTATTAAGTCCCCTGGTATTTTGGCACCTACAGCTGGTTACTGATGTCTCTAATACTTCCAGTAGCAGCTGGCACCTACAGGAACAGAGACACAAATCTAGCTTGGAATTTAAGACCTTCCCCACTATGAGTAAAAAACATGTTTGTGGGAGATTTAACAGTATGACATTGTATATTCATGTCATATGTAGCTTGTTTGTATCCTGTAAATTAATTAATTTAAGGCATTATTAATAGACATACATGTAAAGACACAAAAATACCTTTGCCACCTTGCAATACTTCACTAAAAAGGATGAACTAAAAATATTCAATTATAAAGATAACAATCAATTCTGTTTCAGGTGTGCTCTCTCTCATTTTAGTATGAAACTCCTAATTTGCAGAAAGCAGCAATTTCCCTAGTAATCTTTATGTAGGACCCAAATGCTTTCTTAAGCTTTCTATAAATTCTATAGCAGGAACATATATGTTCAGGTGAAAATAAGAAATTAAATTCTTGGAAAAAAATCCGTAGACTTTTAGCTATAATTTCTTAGACATTAATTTCTATTGAATTCTGCAGCCATGCACAGACCTGAGGGCATGGGCAGCAGAATTCCTGAGAAGTGCCTTTGTGCTGGGCTACGAGGCTCCTCTCCACTGCTTCTGTGTTTGGCATCACCAGTCGATTCCCCGAGCTGCATCACTTGTGTGTGGCATTCCTTCTGTAATGCAACAAACTGATGTTTACAGCTCTGCTTTGAAAACTGATAGCTTTTCCTGAGAATAATGGTATGTTGTCTTTTTTCCCCTCAAATGATGCTGCCTGCAACAAGATCAGAAGTTATCGATCCTAGAGTAAATGAGGTCAGCTCTTCAGGACTTCAATTTCCCTATACAAGGCAGTGGGAGCTATGCAAGAGGTCTGAACACTGGAGGGCCCCAGCGAGAAGAGAGTTGCAGAGGTGCTCTGTTGCTTGTGGAGTGGTCAGGTAACCTCGCTGGAATTAACCTTCCTTAAAAACATTACTTCTGGCTGTAGATTACAATTGGTTTTCAGAAGCATATGTATCTGAAAGGAACGATTATAGTTTCAGCTAAACGAACTGAATTCTGGATTTAGAGTAAATACAGCTGAGCTTTCAGCTAGAGTGAGAGTTTTTTGGTGCCAGAAGAAAAACACTTGTTTTCCTTCAGCAAAACTGGCTGCACACACACAACTGCCAACTTCTGCTGGCTGAATTCACATGCTTCTTACAAATGCAGATAGAATTCAGTCAGTGATTACAATAGACTTTCTTTGTGTTTATATGACTGTTTCACATTTCTCTGCATCTAGCTCAACTTATTCCTAACAATCTCTTCACAGATTAAGAAACAAGTTTTGTGTCTCACAGGGACACACTTAAATAAAAATAGTGTGGTACTTTTAAATGCTTAAAGGGTACAAAACTCACAACTTTTTGTCTTCTGCTGAAACCTGACAGCATCAGCAAAGAATGATTCTGAAATAGGATTAAAGCAGCCTGAGAAATGTTGTTCTTAGTCATTGTTCCCTAAGGCTGATGCACACTCAGCTTTCAAAAAAACTTGTTCTTAAATGGGCAGCAGTTTCCTTTTACTTGGGATAAATCTTCATCTAAATCCACATCATATTTAAGCAGGAGGTGTTTATATTCCCAAAAAAAAAGGGTTTCTCCAGGTAATGCTCAGTTAGCACTGCATTAGCAGCACAGCTCAGGAAGCTGCTCCGTGTGCATCTCAGCTTTACTGACTTCTCTTTACCTAGGACCAAAGAATGTCCAAGATGGCGAGTGACTATTAGGCTGTACAATGACTTCTAATGACCTGCATTTCCCCTGTGGACAGTTACCACTGAACTTTACTTTTTTTCTCCAGGGCTGGGACTGTCAGAAGCTCAGTGCATATTTTGTCTCTGGCCAGTGCAACAGAGGGAAGGGGAAGAACAGTCATGGAGAAAAGGAAACAAAGCCAGGCAAGAAAGCATGAGGGAATATTAGCATAATGTGAGCAGTGCTAGTGGTTGTCACCAGCAGATTTTGCTGGCAGTAATTGGTTCAGTTACTTTCCCCTGACCATATCGCTGTAGTCCCTGCCCAGAATGAATCCAAGCCATGATAGACGAGAAAGATGTATGCATGTATCTCTCTGGCATTTGTTGGATTTTCTATTTTAAATGCTCTAAACACTACAGAGATTTCCAAAATTAGGATACAAGTGGTTAACTAGCACTGATAGCACTGATGATATGCTATTAATCTTCAAATCTCATGGACCTATCTTAGTTAATTTAGGAAAATTTTTGTTGTTATTTTCCTTTTTCAGGTATGTTTCAGATCATATTACGTAAGCTGAATTCCACTGAAAACCTGGACGCATTCCTGTAGCTCACAATCATTTTTTAAACTCAAGATAGATTAGTTGGGAAAAGAAGGAAAATGATTTACTGGCCAAAGAAAATAATTAACATTCTCTGGATTGAGAAAACTTCCTTTCATGGTAAGCTCTACCTTGCCCTGTTTTATTTTGGAGAGTACAACAAGCAAGTACATTGTGTGCATAGTAGGAAAGCGATGCCAATGTCTCTGTATTTTTTTTATGGTGGTTTTCTGCTGTAAACCAGATTTATCTCAGGAGATTATTTTATTTCTCCATAGGAAGCATATGTGGAGAGTTAGTAGCACGATGTCCTGAATCTGTAATAGCCAGCACTGTAATACTTGAAGTTTTCTAACCAGCTTCAAACTTCCTTATTCCTGTGTCAGATCTAAGTGTTGGTGTGGCAGGAGTGTTGCTGTCATTCCTTTTTACTCATTTGCCTTTTGTCTACCATTAATTTCTTATTGCAGTTTCTTATTACAAAATATTGCAAAAATCAACATGTTATCTTTTCAACATGATAAATTAATTCCAGAGCGGCATTATACCAGATAAGGATTTTGGCCTCTGAAATAAAATTACCTCATACAACCTTCTTGTTCTAGAATCATTTGAGTTAAAAGGGGCCCTTTAAAGATCATCTAGTCTAACTCCCCTGCAATGAACAGGGACACCTGCAGCTCAATCACGTTGCTCAGAGCCCTATCCAGCCTGACCTTGAATGTCGCGTTTTGACCCCTCTCTTCTCCAGGTGAACAGCCCCAGCTCTCTAAGCCTGTCCTCATAGGGAGGTATTCCATCTCTTGGATCATTTTTGTGGCCTTCCTCTGGATGTGCTCCAGAAGGTCCATGTCTCTCCTGTACTCACCCTGCTGGCTACACTTTTTTTGTTGCAGCCAAGGATACAGTTGGCTTTCTGGGCTGTGAGGGCACATTGCTGGCTCATGTCCAGCTCACTATCCGCCAGTACCCCAAGGACCTTTTCAACAGGATTGTGCTCTATCCTTATATCCTTCTGCTTGTACTGATAATGGAGATTGCAATGACCCAGGTGGAAGACCTCGCACTTAGATTTGTTGAACCATGTGAGGTTCACCTGGATCCACTGCTCAGCCTGTCTAGGTCTCTGAATGGCGTCCTGTCCCTTGGGTGTCAACTGTACCACACAGCTTGGTGTCATCTACAAACTTGCTGAAGGAGCACTCTATCCCACTGTCCGTGTTATTGATGAAGATGTTAAAGAGTACCAGTCTCAGTACCAATCCCTGAGCACTCATCACTGATCTCCATCTGGACATTGAGCCATTGACCACCACTCTCTGGGTGCAATCTTGCAACCAGTTTCTCATTCATTGAACAGTCCATCTACCAAATCCGTATCTTCCCAATTTGGAGAGAATGATATTATGGGGGTCTGTCAAAGGCCTTACTGAAGTCCAGATAGATAACAGCAGCCACTCTTTCCATGTCCACTGATGCAGTTTTACCATCAGGAAAAGAAACAAGGTTGATCAGACAGGACCTGCCCTTGGTTATCCCCTATCACCTCCCTTTCTTGTATGTGTCTTACCATAGCTTCCAGGAGGATCTGCTGCATGATCTTCCCAGCTCAGAGGTGAGGCTGACAGGCCAGTAGTTCCCTGAGTCATTCTTTTTAAAAATGGGTGTGACACTGTCTTTTTCCAGTCACTTGGGAGCTTTGCCTGACTGCCACAACTTTTCAGATATCTTTGAGTGGCTTGTCAACTACATCAGCCAATTGCCTCAGGACTCTGGGATGTATCTCACTGGGACCCGTAGACTTGTGGATGTTCACGTTTCTCAGGTGGTTGCAAACCTGATGTTTGCTTACAGCAGGAGAAGCGATGTTCCCCCAGTTCTCCCTGCATCCCCCCTTGGTGGGGCCATCTATTACTTAGCTCAGGAAGTTATCCTTGATACACTCTAGGAGCCTCCTGGATTGCCTACAGCTTACTTTACTGCTTTTCCAGCTGATGTCAAGGTGGTTGAATTCCCCCAGGCAGGATGAGAGCCTGGGATCATGATTTCTCCTGTAGCTGGAGGAAGAAGGCTTCATCAACAGGCTGTGCTTGATCAGGTTGTCTGTAGTAGACACCAGCCACAAGGATCTCCTTGTTGCTTTGGTTTCAAATCCTACAGGCAGACTCAGGTGGGCAATTACTCTTGGCTAGAACAGATGCATCTGTTCAGTGAACTGGAAGGAACAAACTCAAAGTCAGCACTGAGGTTGGCTGGCATCCTTCAGATCTCAGCAGTACAGAGGCAGGCTGCATTTGGGACAACCACATCAATCTCAGCTTCTGTGCTTTGAATTTGCAGTACTGTGGATCCTCTCTATGTATGAGCTTGTAACACAGCTGCCTATCTACTGTGTGATTCTGGTCTTTCTGTTCCCACAAAGTGCATCTGTTTGCTAACATAGTGGCTTTCTGGAAAACTCCAGCCACCTGACCTCATTGCTTTTAGCAAAAGAACGTTAATATATCAGCTGGGAGGACTATGTGCTTTCCTACAGTCGCTAAAAATGTTTTAAACAACATACACATATTTTTGGCAAGCAAAATCTTATTTTCTGTTTTGAGACTGGAAAACTAAGCAAATTCTCATGAAACGGAAAGGAGTATGCAGCTTTCTTTCAGATAACGAGTCCTAGGATATTTCCATCATTCTTAGTAGATATGGGGAGAGAATGAAAGCTACAGTGATTTTCTTTTTGACAATCTTCCTTTTGACCAAGTTTAATAATTGCTTAGAGGCACAACAGTGCACTTGCTTGGAGAGGCAGGAGAGCAAGGGAAGGTCTCTGATTCATGTTGCTGTTTTAGCTTATTAAACTGCAGAGTGTTTACACTGTTGCTTGTTAAATGTAGGAATAGCACACCTATCTCAGCTGATAGTGGCATCTGGGAAAATGTGTTGAAATACAAAATAAATGGATAAGCAGAGCAAAAGGATGGTTTTTTTATGCTGCTACAAATTTGTTTTGTATGTTTCTGGAAGACATTAGCTGCAGAATAAATTTTAAATTAAAGGGAAAAAAAAGTATGAAGCTGGGGGGTGGATACCACCTTTTGTGACAGCTTTTATATTGTTCGTAAGTGACACACGATTTTGGCAGGAGTGATGTTTCTCACAAAACCAGGAAAGTGATCTCTGCTTCTTACTACAGCAACACTGATGCTGCAGAGGCCACAACAAAGGCTTGTGGTTTTATTACCATTTCCTCACATGCCTACATTACTTGGTTAAGTATCACATTACAAAATCAAAGTTTACACATGCTACTGAACAGGGCAGATAGAATTGAAACAGTATGATTGCTGATATGGACCATTTTACTGCAAGCAGTCTTCTCAGCGTGCTGGAATTGTGCGTTGTGGCACCTCCAGACCAGGAGCAGAGGCTGAAATCACTGCAGCACTTCAGAGAGCCCCAAAACATTTCAGTGATGTGCAGCGACCCGTGCAAGTTCCCAAGCTGGAGGAAAGGGTTTGTTCTGGAAATGAAGTGAGCATTTGTATAACCTAAGAAGAAGCACGTTGTTGAACCTGCAAATCCTTATAATGCATTAAAAAAATTAATAGCACAGCTATCTGCTGTTGGCTGTCCTCTGAATTTAATGATAATTGGATTTAAATGTGGTAATACTTTGCTAATAGGATAGCAGGAGAAATGTGTGTCATGTACAGTGTATGCGGATCAGGACAGGCCTGATATTAGCACCAGCAATCAGTAACCTTTTACAGTTTTGGCACTGAAAAAAAAACTGCCAGGGGCTTCCATTTCCAGAAAGCCAGTCGGAGACAGTATCTTCCAAAAGCGAAGTACAAAACAGCAGTGATATATCCCAGAGTTACCCAAGGTGGTCAGGAATGATGAGGAAACATGCGGGACATGCATGCAGCATGAATTGCTCATTTCCTTAAGCAGAAGGAGCAGCCTTCACAATTTAGGAAGCCCTGCTACAGCCAAGGAGAAGTGGCTATCCTGGGCTTCGAGACAAATCCTTCCCTAATCTGTGTGCTGGGAGTGGATAGAAGCTAAACTGAGTGGATAGAAAAGATTTACCTGTTGTTGGCTTTCACCTTGCCAGCTGTAAAGAAAAGAGTGTACAGTGCACAGCCAGGCCTAAAGCAGATATCTGCAGCTCAGCATGGACTAACATTCTCTGCAGAGTCATATGTCTGCCTACATCTGGGCTATGGAGTGCTTTTAGTGTAAGATGCATATGTGAGCAACTGTACTATTTACTGAGGAGGGAAGGAGAAAAGGGGCCTCAGCTCCAGGAAGCACATCTGATCATTTCTTGCAAACAATCTTCACAGCAATAAGTTTATCTCAGGAGTGCTGGAGCAGTGATAATAATAAAAGACTGATTTTAGCATGAAGTACAAACTAAATGAGAAAAGATTTTGCTTTTGATAGCTCCCTCCCATCTTGCTGTTTCCAACTTCAGATAGTTGTTCATTAACATCACGTTAGAGTAAACATCTTTATTTAGTAAAACATAAAAAGGGATTAGGCAACCCCTTCTCTGTGTCAACACTCCAGACTTATCATTAGGGTAAACTGGCTGAAATTCTGTGATTTTTTTTAAAACAGGACAGAAACGTGTAGCAACTCGGATTCAAGAGGCGTATTTCATCATGCTCAAGGCAGACATTATCAAACAGGATCATTTGTCTTGGCAGTCCTTCAAGGGGTACTTTCTGCCGGTGCTCAAATCAGGTTACTTGCACAGAGAACTCCTACTTTATTTTGGAGTGGCTTCAGGGTTCGTAGTAACACAAGGAGAAAGGCAGCTATTACATTTTAACTAGCGTTTAAGTTTCTTTCTGCGATATTAAACTCACATAACCCATGATTGGTAAATACATGTATTTAGCCATCTGCATGGTAGTAAATTGATTGAGATTGATCAAGAAAGTCTCAGTACTTTGGGTTTTGAGTGCAGCTTTTTTATAGAATAGCTAACTAAATAAACTGGAATTATTTAATCCTTGGACTATAAGAAGTTTTGTGCCACTGCTCACTAAGGATTTTTCAGTTGAATTTTAGCAAATCTGCAAAAGTTGATTCAGCAGATCAACTTTTGAAATAAGTTTTTTCTTCTTTTAGTCCATAAATTAGCAATGCAGGGGTTGTTCCTATTGGCATCTTCCCCTTCTACCCCTCTTGGGGAGATGGATCTGCCCTGAAGGTCTGCAGTCTGTCTGGGTGCAGGTTTTTGGACAGGGTGATCAAGTGGAAGGGCAGTATTGAGTACAATACAGGTGTCACCTTCCATGTTCCTTGAAAGGAATATTATTATTTCCTTGAAAGGAAAATTATAAAATGCAATATATTAAAATATATTAAAATAAAAATATATTGTCATGAAAGACACTTCAACTCAGGTCTAAGATTCTGCTGATAGGAAAAAAAGGGTCAAAAGTTCTTGATGTGTTTAGCCAATTAATTTTCCTTCATTTTAGAATAATATGGCATATATTTCACAAAATCACAGTATGGTTTGAGTCGAAATGTACCTTTGAGATCCTTTAGTTCCAGTCCCTTTGCTATAGGCAGGGACACCTCCCTCTAGAGCAAGTTGCTTAGAGCCCCATCCAGCCTGGCCTTGAATGCTTCCAGGGAGGGGAAGAGGTGACTCTCCTAAAAGGTGACAGCTGAGGATCTTCTTTCCCTCACATCTCCAGCCTTTCTTCCTGAGCAGTAATTTTCTGAAGCATACCACTCTGTTGCTAGAGGAAGGTTAGTTATTCTAAATGTGTCTTCTTTGTGTCAGAAGGGATTTGGCCTGGCTGTGACTAGTGGCCCCTGCCTTTGATGTGCTATGTGACTGCCACTGCCCAGGTGCATCACAGGAGCTGCAGTGCCCTCATTCCTTAAAACTACCAGGGAGGAATGGATGGAATATTCAACTTTTCAAAAAAAAAAAAAAAAAGCAAAAAACTAGAACATGCGTATTCCTGAGCACCATCACGTGCCAGCATACTATAGCTGGGGAAAAAAAGGCCGCACAGACCTTAAACAGCCTATCTTTGTACAATCTACAAAACAAATATTTGAGCCGACACAGGTTTCTCAAGGGACTCTGTTCATATGTAGCATGTTACATGCTCTGACTGCTGTCCCAGTGACACAGTGAACAAGAAAAATATGTTGTTCAGATGTACATGCCCTTGTATTCTGGGCTGGCTCAACATTCTGAAGGTTTTGGTAACCTGTCCATGATAACTGGACATCCTCTGTAGTCAAAAGGGGTGGGAGATCATGCATACTCTCCATAAACTTACAAATGTTATTGAAGTTTGGCAACACTGTTATAGTTCACTTTATGAGATGAAATAAGTTCTTCATTCTTAAAAAGTTCTTAAAGCCACAGCCTAAATGTTGCATCAGCTGAGATCTTTTCCCTATGAAGAGCTATATTGCAGGGCACCCCAGGAAGAAATATGGGATGTACTGGCCTCTCCTGTGATGCATTTTCATTTTCAAAACTATTTTTATTTCTTAAAAAGCAAATTTGTGGAGTTATTATATCAGCTGGTCTTCTTACTGTGGGTTCTCCCACACGGTGACAATGCTATTTAAATATATATTTTTTCAATTTTCTGAGGCTAGAATGAAGTAATGAAAAGTGCAGCTAAAAGATGCACCAAGGTGCTTCAGGTCACCAGAAGATAACCCTTGTTCAGCGATACGAAATAGAAACCATTTGTTAAAAGAAAACTAACCTAAAAATATTGCAGCTGAGACTAGATGCTTTCCTGAATTAGTTCCTACTTCAATGACATGATGTTGTTTAGAATATCACCTAATTTCATTTTAAAATTGACGCTGATGGGGAGTTTGCTCTAGCAAATTGTCTCAGCAATTCAGACTGTCAAAGATCTTGCCACACAGATAAGCTTATGGTCCCCCTGTTCTCCCATGTGGCTACTGACAGGCTGCAGTCACTGTACCGTGGGATCACAGGCAGATGGGAGCAGTGGGACCTCACCCAAGTCCTGTGCTCAAAGCAGGGCCACTCCAAGAAGGTTGCCAAGGACTATGTCCAGTCTGGATTTGAATGTCTCCAAGGATGGAGACTCCAAAATTCTCAGGGCCAGTGTTTGATTACCATACGGTGAAAAACTTGCGTCTTGGATTGTTTTTTGTTTTTTTTTTTTAATTATTATTATTATTATTATTGTTTAAAGGGAATTTTATGTATTCTAGTTTTTGCCCTTTGCTTCTTGTCCTGTCAGTGTCTTGTCACCACAGAGAGAGTCTGGTTTATTTTCTTTTGCTCCCCCTGACCACCACCAGGTATCTTTAAACATTCATGTTCATTACTCCTAATGGTCTCATATTATTTATAGAACCCATTTTTTCCCTCCTAAGTGGCTACAGACTGTCTGCTTCCATTTTGGAAAAATTATTTCATTTGCAAATGTGCATTACATTAATCATTCAACTTGCCAGTTCATATAGGTTAATTTGTAACAGTAGATTGGACACTTTACAGTATATTGGTTCTCAGCCTTCACTGTAGATTTTCTTAGTAACTTTAGATAACTCGTGTATGTGGAAGGCTTTTGCTCTGAAGGCAGTATTTCCACATAGCATAACAAGGGAGAACAAAGGACATGGAAGAGGTAGACAGGAAGAGGTACTGTTTGGATATCCTAATTGGGTCAGATTTGGAAGTTCATAACAATTTGCAGTTGATTACTATTCTTATTTTTTACTTCTTTGTCTAACACTGAGGTAAGAGTAGATTTTACTTGCAAGATCTGGCAAAGGGTTGGTTACTGCTTATTAATAGAACTCCCTTATTCAAATGAGAGATTAAGTTAGAAATAAATTGACAGTCTACCCACAGTTGCACTTTGCAGTTCCTAATGTAGTACACGAACAGGAATAGTTTATTCTATAAACTTGTTCAGGTTCCATCACTCTGTAGACTTTGAATAATCAGGCCAGTGACTCAAGGCAATCCTACTAGAAGATTGAAGCTATAGTTGTGGCTCACAAAAGCCCACTAAAAGTCACGACCAAAGCATGAGTCACTGAAGTGTGAGCACCACACTCTTCATCCATGCACTGCACTTTTACCTGACTGTGATTTTCTATCACTGTCAACTTTAAAGGGCCTCGTGTCCCAGGAAAAGTTTAGGTATCTCTCATCTACACTGTGAGATGCTAATATGCAACCTTAGGTCATTGAACTCCACCTGAACCTTATTTATTTTTACTTCTGCAGAGATGACATGAATTATCCTTCTGACACTGGATCTGAGTAAGTAGATGCACTCCATGTGATCACATTGCTTCTATTGCAGGAGGCAGATGTAGACTTCAGCACTTCCTCTCAGTATATTTGTCTGTTCCTATATATATCACTGCATGGCATGGATAACATCCTTGCAAAGGCCATCGTGGTCATGTGAGGAAAGGATCATGTCACTTGAGAATAAGTGCTTAGAGGTGAATTACTTCCAGAAAGTAGAGAGTCCATGCAGATTCACAGTTGAGCAAAGCTTGCAAGTATTACCTGAAAAAATTGAATGAGTTGTATGTGGACTATTATACATAAATTGCAGTATATGGATCCCAAAAATATGGAATATTTTGATTCAGACATAAACAGAAGAGAGATTTTCAGATAGAAATCTCATTCAGACACAAATAATGGGCTGATACTGCTTCCAGCCATTCTGAGTGTCTGATTGAGTTTGATTACAGTTCTAGAGTCAAGGGTTGGCTTCCTTGGTGCTTCCTTTGTGCCATGGAGGATCCATTGGCAACTTGAAGCCTGCTCACTGGGGACTGGGGCTGGCTGTCTGATATTGCAGTTCTGTAGTTGGTGCCTTGTCGTGTGCTTTTATTCCCTAGTAGAATTTGATGGAAAGGAACAGGATAATTTTTTTTCCTGTCCAGAAAGCAGCAGTGTGTGGCTTGTTTCTGTGCTGGCAACTATATGTTGAGCAAATGAAGGAACTAAAACCCTCTTGGAAGTCAGTATAAAGGCCTCATACAACGTGCTGCAACAGTACTCAGCCAGCTGTCAGGGAAGCCCTTATCATCAGCTGTGATGTACTTCAATTAGAAGCCCATCTCAGCAAAAGAAGTGTTCTTCAGAATACAGGGCTGGTTCTCGCAACTTAAGGGGCAGCTCTTGTTGCTATGTTTTAACCAAGCATACAAGAAATAACATAAATTTTTCTTTGCAATAATTACTGAAAGGATGATAACTCAGAAGGTAATAAAAGTAGTGTGACAACAGCAAAGAACATTTCAGAGAGCTTTTATGGCTCTGGCCTGGGAGAAGGGCAGCAGACTCATGGTATATTCACTGTCACTGAACAAAATCCCCATGTTGTTAGGAGGTGCTCAGTATCTGCATCCTATCTCACTGATTTATTTCCTCAAAGCCTGCAGGAAACACCGAGATAGTCAATTCCTCTATGTAACATCTTTGGGTGACATTTGGTAGCAGGGATAAAATGAAAGAAGAGCAAAAAGAAAATGCACTACACCCAGAGACATTTGGGTAGTAGTGACTGAATATGACCAAGTACAAGGAAATAGCAAGAACTGATCTCTAGAACACAGAAGGGTCTTATTCAAGCCTGAATGATTTCTATGCCTTTCTTACCATATCCCTGAGTAGCCACTAGCTTTTCCTTTCATAATTGCTTTTGTGATGTCACAGGAGAGAGATTTCAATCCTGCTGTCAGTGCTGGCCATGGTCAGCCTCATGCAGTCAGCTCACTAACAGCTGCTTTTTAGTTGTGTTTTCTCTGTAGCTGCACAGTTTTCTGCTGATGTTCATAAGAGATTTGCTGATATTTGTCCCACCTTAAGTAAATAATCTGAACCACTCCATGTACAAAAAAAAATATCCAGAAATCTCCATGCCTTCTGGCAGCTTTGAGACTTGATTCATTTAGTTCTGCTGTGGGCTGCAGAAAAATAAATTGATCTCTGAAAGAAGGCAAAATTGAGTTTTATTTATTTGGTCAAGGTTCAACTTCACCTGCAGCACAATGCAGCCCTTCTCTCCAGAGCTGACTAATATCCACTTAATAACAAGCAGCCTCACAGAGAGCTGTGGAGCAGCACAGTGACACCAGCAATTCTTGGCAAGGTCAACTACTAAGCAAAGAGAGAGAAATATACGAAATGCAGCTTGTGGTGAAAGAAGCTGCAGGAAATCAAAGGGAAAAAAGCAGAAGTTTAATGTAGTCAGAAATACATGGAAACTGTATGAATATTATAAAAAGGAGAAAAATCTAAAAAGGGAGGCAAGAAGGGGAAAAGGCAGTCCAAATAACCAGCAAGTTAGCAAAGAGTGTGCCAAATTAGCTGTGTACACAAAGCCTCTGCCAGAGGTGGAAGACCAGAATGCAGTGTTCTTTCTGGTCAGATTCACTCTAGAATAGTATTGCAGCAGCTCACATGGATAAAGAAATTAACTGGACTAAAAAACTGGACTAGATCCAGTGGCTGCAAAGAGAATACTGCATGATGAGTAGGAATTCATTTTATTGCTGAGACTCAAGAGGCTCAGCAACATTCTCTGTGCGGTTAGTAACTGCCATCTGCAGAAAATGGCAAAAAGTGAATCTCAGGAACCTGAAGCACGTGGGATTCATTTGACTTTGAGAAAACAGTTGGTAAATGATAGCAGACTGGAATCTTGATGGCTGCAGGGTCTTTTATTTATAGTCCAATCACTTGATTTAGTGTTTGAACTGTAATTAAAGATGCACCTTTTACACAACTCCGGCAAAACACACAACTCATTTCTCAGTCATTTTGTTAAAGGCAATTAGGCAAACTGCTCATAGCTTTTCCAAACATCCTGGAACAAACTTTCTTTAGAAATAATGAGCAATACACAGAGAAGTGGACCTGCGAAAAATAGCCATGCATGTTGCTGGTAACATTTCAAGTAAGTTAGGATCTGCAGTCACCTTCTCACTACTAATATGATGAGAGTAAGAATTAAAATGCCAAAAGTAATTTACTTTTTTGGGGGAAAAAAAATCCACCAGGCAGAAAGACAAGAAAAGATTTGCCAGGCTAATTTTAGCAATCCTGGATTACTTATTAAGAGCTAGGCACTCTGGGCATGGCTGAGCAAGGCATTTTCTATGGCAGCTCTGTGAAACCCTCACCCTCTTCCATCCAGTTAATGGTCACGGCTACTTCTAGGCAAATTTCAACTTCCGGGCTGTAGAAACTACAGTGCTTACATTACCTGGAGGTGCCCTACCCATCATGGCTTAATATACATAATTTCAGATAATTAAAGCCTGCTTTATGAATGTATAGTTAATAAACTGAGAATAAAGAAGGGTGTGTTTCCCATATAGTGAAACTTATGTGTTTACAAACTGTGTTTACATGTAGGTGACCTTATTGAGCAGAAGGGACAGCTGACATTTCTGCATAATTTTACCACACAAGCACTGAACTGAGGAGTTTGCAAGTGCTGCACACATACGGCAGCAATTCCATATTTTTCTGTTTTGACATATTCATGTGTATATGTAATCATTTCCATAAGAGCATACAAGCTATTGCTGAGTATTTGGAGTGTATTCTTAATAAGGCATTTAAAAACAGACTAGAGAGAAAAACAAACTGCAGTACTTTCATATGTTCTGACGTGAGCATCTACTAAGTACAGATAATTTCAGGCAGGCTATTAATCCCTGCACCATGCAATCTCCTGTCACAAAATTCAGAAAGATCCAGAAACAACAATATTTTGAAGCAGAGGGAAATGCAAAATGAACTCAGTATTTCAAAATCCTCCAGAGAAAACCCATGCCCCTCTTTTCCCTGTTGCTGATCTGCTAGTGTTCCTTTTGCCTTACACATATTAAAACTTCAGAAGGAAGGTATGGTATATACTGCTGGAAGCAAAGAGCCTGTATCAAGGAGATGTTTGTTAAAATATATTCAGTAGATGTATGACATGGAAACTTTTTAATTCTAAGGAAAATGAAGTATCTGCTTTGTTTTATACCTGCAGTGTTGATGCAAGAAGCCTGGACTGGGAGAACAGAAGGTATTATCTCCTTTCCCAGCTCCAGATAATGCCCAAGCAAAAAATGCCAGCAAGTTCAGCTGCAGAAGCACTAGCACTGCCAATGGTAAGCAAGCCTAGTCATAAGTGATGTTATGATCTGTCTCAGGACAGCCTTGTTCTAAAAGTTACAGAATGATGAATTGTGAGATTTTAAATTAAAAACAAACAAACAAAAAAACACAGACAGTTTTAGAGCTGATCACTGAGCTTAAAGAGGGCTCTGTGCAGGAAAATTGTTCACACCTAAGTGTATTATTTAATTATTTGCCTGTATTTTCAGAGACATCTATGCCATAACAGATGCTCTTTAACTATAACACATCATGTGGAAGTTTATTGTTTCTCCAAAGGTTTGGAACACTTACCATATTCATTGTGATGTCTTCTCCTTGCAATTGAATGCAAATAGGCAAAGTTTAAGAAGCATATTCAGTATTAAATGAGAACATCTTGCCTTCTATTGATTAGCCAGAATTGTAGTACTGTTTACAATGGGTTTCAATTGGGTTGCATCTGTTTCTCTTAAAAAACAAACCTGAATATTTATCATTGAAGCTCTTGGGAGCTATATTAAATAATAGTGCAGTTTATATAAATCACTAATTCTAGAATTACAATAAGTATTTATACCAAATAGAACATAAAAAGTACCCTAGAGGCTAGGTTCACTTTATATAAACACATCTTAGAAAATATTAATTTGATAGACTGAGACAGCCCTAAGCAATAAATATATATTTGAGAGAACTGCTGTACACTCTCCAAACTCACCCCGTTTGTACAGCACGCATCATTTGTTCCTAACTAAACCTGCTTTAAGTTCCCCTAAGCACCAGTATTATTTATCTAACATTTCCTGTCCTGTAGCAGAAGATGGGAATCAAGTTGACCAAAAATCTTGTTAATGAGAAGTTACTTGCCATACCATGTTAAGATGGCAGAACATTTTATACACTTGCATTACTCTACTTTTTTTTTTTTTTCCCAAAAATAATTTCCTGATACTTGAAGCAATTTCATAGAGAATGACACAGCACAGTGTGAGGACTAGCAGCTGATGGTATTTGGGTATAGCAGCTGATGGTAAATGGTATTTGGGCTCTGAGTACCCAAATACCACTGCATCTAGTTTTATATATGTTTAAATACAACTGCATCTAGTTTTAGTGACACAGTCTGTGGGAAAGAGCAGCTCTTTTAGGACTTTCACTATTTTGTGATGAGGGCAGTGATTGATCTACACTAAGACTGGGGTTTTCTTCCTGATATTCTGACGTCCAAATTAAGCTGAACTGTCCTTGGTCATGTTCTGTGCCTCTATAACAGTTTAACAACAGTCTTAGCAAATTTACTTAGCCCAAATAAACCCAAATTCCTGAGAATGTGTTGGGTTTGCTGGTTTGCTGAATCTGTGTTTTTATTAAAATGTTTATTTTGGTACTTTTCCCATTGGCTAGACGGCTCTTAATACTTTTTCACTTCATTGCTCATTTGCTACTGCTATGCACATAAATCAATGATGGAATTGTATCCTTCCTACTGTGACTTTTTTTAAATATATCTGGTCTATACAGATAAATTCAAGCCAGTGGTGGAACCTGTTCACCCCTTCCCTCCGCCTACAATGGGACATGACAATAATGAATTCTTAAGGGAACTATCCAGATTAATGTTTCTCAAGAAATGAGTCAATATCAAAGCTATTCACTGAATGCTGCTGTCTCACAGGACACTTCTTGAGTTTCTCTCCAGAGAATGTTTCTAGTGGAGTAGCATGTAAGTGTTTTTATTAGTAGAATTCACAGAAATTCACTCCCTTAATAAAAGCAAAAAAGCAGAACGACGTAACAGTGCATCTGGGATTCAGTGAATGCAGAGATTGGAGTTTTGTGTAGTAGACATTAGGGATACTCAGGGCAATTTTTCAGAAGAGAGGCATAAAGGAGAACCAGAGCTCACACACTGTCTATGGTGGGTTCCAAAATTCTGCCTTCCCACAGAAATTTACTAATGACTTGTATGTGTTGCAGTCTTCTGCAAAAAAGCTTTGGCAAGCTTTTGGTCTGTGACTTTCACTGACAACTTATTCCTAGACTAAGTCTGCTTAATTTGACAGCCTTTTCATCTGAACTGTGCAATGCTAACTCATGATGATGAGATTGTTACGTAGGGTGGGTAGTCTATATGCAGCTAGGCTTGATGTGGTGAAGAAAGATGGCAAGCTAGCCCATTTAGAGCAGGTTCTGCCCTCTATGGTCTTCCAACTAGCACATCCCAAGATGCTTTGCAGGTAGCAATCAAGTCATCTGTAAACTGAAAAAACCCCATACCTTCTAGCACTAGAAATGGGATTGTGATGTTGAGCTCTGACATGGATAACATGGAGTCCTTCTCCTCATGGAAGTGAAGCTGAAGACAGAGTGTTTCTAATGCAGCTCCAGCACAGAAACCTCCCATTGAACACATCTCTTGGGCTGGAGGTAAGCAAGGTGTCTGACACCTCTGATAATTCATCTCAGCCCTTAAACTGTGGTGGTGGTTTTGGGTTTGGGTTGTGGAAAACTCTTTTCAGCAGTTCTGAGAGATTAGACGTGACTCCCAGATTCCAGAAGCACCCAGAGCACAAAGGGCAGGCTGGCAAAGCCTCAGGCCCATCATTTTTCCAAAATTTAAGGCTAGAAATACATTTGCCTTCTAACTCTGCAAATTGTATTTGCTCCTCATGCTCTTTGTATCTCTACTTTCAAACCCACAACCTGACCCGATGTATTTTAGGCACTTGTGATTTTTGTGCCATAAAGGGACCTGGCAAAAGGCCTGCACCCCACTTCCTTCTCTCTTTGTGAGCTCTGGGCAGCTTCACATAGCAATGGTGCCTCATAGAGCACTTCATGTGCTCTACTGTGTAGGCCTGAGTAAGATTGGGCTCCAGCTGAGCTCAGGAAAGGGCTAAAAGACAAGCTAGATGGTCAGAAACATCCCCAGAGTACTCTATACACCAACTGCCCTGTAATTTCAGAGCAGCCCACTCTGCTGCTCAAAGCAGCTCCTCACCTACCTGAGTTCTTATACTGGGGATAAAACTGGAAGGCACAAAGCTGATACAGTCTATATCTGTCTCTTTTCAGCCTCCCTTAAAATTCCTGGGAAGCTCTGTGGGGTACAGCCATCTGATAGAGATATTTCTTCCTCATTACGTCACGTTCTTGTAATTTTGATGCTTAATTATCCAGGATAAGGATGAGGTGGGGATAACGTAGAGAAAGTAAAAGAATCCCAATACAAAACACTTCTATTTGCCTACAAGAAGATCCTGAGTGTGTTCACGTTTGCTATCAGCTTCCTAAAAAAAAGAGGAAGAGCTTTAAATCAAGGTAAGTAGAGCTGTCTCAGGTGAGCATAAAGCATTTTCTATTCTATAATACAGGCATTGGATGAAAGCAACCCCAGAGCTGGGTGAGTGTATGTAACTGTCAGATGATGCCCCATTTTTACATTAAAAAGCAGACACCATTCATTGAAAATGAAGCTGGAACATTGCTTCATAAGGAAGTGTAGGGCGCCTGTGGGATCCTCCTGGAAACTTGATAGGTGTGTTCTTATGGTACTGCTCGGGGCAGCAAGTTTATGAATCAGTATTTTGCTACATCTGTATCACCAAAATCAGGATAATATATGGCTATGTTTTGCTTCTTATTAGGGAAGATACTTTTGTGGTATCTTGACTATATTTATAACAAGATATTTGACTTTCAAGCATTTCAGAGAGCAATTTTGGCATTTTCTCCATGGAAATCAATATCCATTGAGTACGTACAAGTTATCTATGAATCATCTTTATCTCTTTGTCAAGTATTATCAGAGGTGTACTCTAATCTTATTATGAATTCACCTTTCATTTGAAAATGAAGAGGTTCGACCACAGGTCAAATGACAGATCCATTGTTGAAATCTAGTGGGAGCTTCATTGCCCTGAGTTCCAGATCCAGAGAGGAGTTTTAGCATCAAAATCTCTCTGACCCTAACTTCATTTAGCTACTGCTTAGTCCTGCAGGCAGGCATAATATACAGCAGCTGCAGTTTCATTGTTAATATTTCTCAATTGTTTAGAATTATGGGACTATAAGTGTCCAGAAATACATCAGTTGTGAAAAATTCTAGCATCCACATACCTACTTCAAACTCAATTCTATTCCAGTTGAATGGAGGAATACAATAGCCTCGGACTGCTTCAGGAATTGCTTTTGCATCTTATCCAGTGACAATTTAAGATAAAATATATGTGTTCATAGGATGAGGCTAGTGAGGTGAAAACTTAAACAAAAGCATAGAAGCATTTGGCAGTGTTGCACTGAGTGATTTTTTTTAAAGTACAGTTAAGTAAAGTGCTAAGTAAATTACTGAGAGGAGCAAAGTTTGACACACTTCTACACTGGATAAATTGAATGGTTTCCATAACCATGTAGATTTTACAGAGACAGATTTGAAATGCCTTTAAAAAGCACAAACTGACTCTATTTTGAATTTAGGAAAAAATTGTATGACTGAGATGCAGAAACAAGCTTAGGAGGCATCAGATCTGCTGTCACATTCAACTTCCTCAGCACAGTCACTGCAGTCACTGTGCTCTATTCTTTCCCTGTTCAGCATTCAGGTGGTCTCTTCAGTTTACACTAAAAATCCAGCACTTCCTTTCTGACATGCCTTCACAAAATTGTCAGCATTAAAGAAAATATTTGCAGAATATATCATCTTTACACTAGGTGAACAAATAATAAATTGCAATTCTGAAAAATTAGAACATCCATAAAAAATACTGTCCTTATTAGCTCTGCAAGTGCTGTTCAGGGTGTTACATCAAACATATTTAGGAGATAAGGAAAGATTATCCACTTGGCCTTATAAAGCATTGAGAGGACAGCATGTCATTGCTGTAAAATGCTTGATAGGCAAAAGATGTTGAGCATCTCATTCTTAACAGACCACAAACTGGAATGGGTTTCCTGGTTTCATGCTGGCCCTTAACTGACTTGCCCATATAAAATATTGCACAACCAGTAGGCTTTGTTGTGGAAGGTGGGCCAAGGGAAGGCATGGGCACGGCAGGTCAGTGTGCCCACGTACAGCAGAATGGCCTCCCTGTGCCCACAGCAGTGTTCTACCCTCAGGCTCATAAATAGCTACCCACCTCCGTACCAGTTTAAAAAGAAATTAAAAGCAGTTAAATCTTGGAATAAATGTCTTTGACTTCAGTTTACATTGCTAATTACTGTAATTTATAACAAATATTAACTAAGCCAACCACACAATTAACTACGCTGGTTCCTTTTACCATATTATACAGTGCTGTTTTGCTATTGTTTTAATAGATGTGGCAGCTTAACCTCACAGTGGACTCGATATATACTTTCAGGCTGTTTTGTTCAGATGGCAGATTTTAACTGCAATTAGACTGACATGAGCATGGCACGACTGATACCTTCTTGGCCATCTGCCTCCATCTCCTTCACAGCAAGTAATAATCCAGAAATACATAAGAACTGGCAGTGATTAGAAATGCAGAACAACTGGAAAATAAGGTTTAATTGCTAGTGTTTCAGTGTGCCAAGATAATACCATGAGCACTGACTCATCAGAATAAACTGATTTCTGACTTCAGTGCTTTGTTTTTTGAGAACTGAGAGAAAAATGGTTGACAGGATAGGCAAATGTGAAATTGCTCACAGCATTTAGGCACCAACTCTGCCCTTTTTTAGTGCTTTGATTTGCAGTCTGCAAGTATAATGGCACAGCATATTTCAGGCTACTACAGAAAGCCTTTAGGGACAGTTCCATTACACGATAGCCTGTGATTGTGCAGAGTGAAGATGATGACTCAGGCGTGATGACTGCCAGTATGATATTGATAATGAAATGTTTTGCTGAATCACCTTCAACTCCATCCCCAGTGTCTTTCCAACAGATGGAAGTGTAATTACTGGTGACTCACAGCAGCACATACAGCCTATGCATTTCAGGCAGGATATAAGGTGAGAACAGCTCCATTGCAAGTTTAAAAATTCAGGAAGTGTGAGGGAAATACTGCACAGTGCTCAGAAATAGAAGAAAGCCTGATCTGGTCTTAAAAGAATGGAACTATTTGAGAGAAATGTACTACGTAGTTTGCTCTGACAATAATGCCTCCTATTAATTTCCACAGAAGCTACAACAGTTAACAGTTAACTCAGTTACAAAACACTTTTTCAAAATTGTAACTGTTAGCTATGCATTTTCACCAATGATGAACAAGAGCCTGCATGCTGCACCAGCAGAGATGACCCACTGTCTTCATCACCACTGCTGAAACACACCACCCACTGCCTCACTGCGCTCACATCCACTGTTTGGACTCCAGAAATATTCAACAAGCATGAATGAATGTCAATGGTTGCCCTTTTTGTTCTGGATGGAGGAATTCAATGACACTCCTTTGTTTCACACACACTTCCATGTCATCTGCTATTGTGTCAGACTCCTCATCTGCTGCCATCTGTCACATGGCAACATGTAATGGAATAACGTCAGGAAGGTTCACCTCTACTGTCATAACACCAACATCCACCTCTAACATCATGGGCCAACACAATAAAATAGGAAGCATTACTTTCAGAGCAGCCTCTGTATTTGGAGCATGTTCGAAGTAGGGTAGGCAATCCAGCTGGTTAGTGCAGGCATGAAAATCAAAAGTGGGTCCTCCTGCTCTAGAAGCAGTTTCTGTACTGAAAGTACATTTGCTAATTATGTTTGAAATACTCACCTGGCCTGCAAAAACATGAAGATGGGTGAAATGGTTTAGGTTGGCCAAACAGTTGTTTCAGACCAGCCAAACCTTCGCATCTCCACCTTCCACTCCATTTCTTGGTAGATTAAATTTAAATATCATTTGTAGCTCTGGCATTTGCTGAATGAAAAGAGTAAAAACTCTGTGAAAATTGGGAGGGATAAAAATACATATATTTCTCAGTTATGTTTTCAAATCAGTAAAATTAGCCGGAGGCTTTCAGCACTCATCTCCCTGTCACTGGTCCATCTGTCAAATGTAGGAGTAAAATAGCTGTTTAAGAGGAAGCAAATGCTGTCAGCACAACTATTTCAGTGTCTCCTTAGAGCAGAGGAACATTTCCTTCACTAGACTGGGCTGCAGCACAGCCCTTGCTGACCCAGCCATCCCCTAATTCTTGTCTGGTGTTTGGCAGCCAGCGTGGGAAGCAAGGAACTCATGACAAGCATTAAGGACCGGATGGTGGAAAACATCCAGGGACTCCAGTCCACATTCTTTTTCCCTTTTGTACTGCTTGCCACTTTGGGAGGCAGTCACACACATCCCCAATTTACTGCAGGATGGAAACACTTAATTTGAACCATTATGTGATGGGATCCACACTGTCCAGGGAAACCATGTGTTTATAGTGTTGAAAAGGAGTGCCCTTTAGAGAACAACAGCTTATGGAAGATGCTTGAACAGAATGGCTGGAATCCCTCCTGCAGGACTGGCAGTGGTTTAAGGGGAACCACCCTGCAGAGAGCTCTCCAGCAGCAGCATCAGACCAAGCCTCCTATGTAGACCCACAGGCAGACTAAAGCAACAAAAATGATGAGCTGCAAGAGGCTGTGATTTAAAAAAAAACAATTGAAAAGAATATGTTGCAAACAACTGCGCAGAGTTGTCTCTATAAAGGAGCACAAATACACAAAATGCTGCAGAGGATCCCTTGCTGTCTTGCCCAACTTGTGACTCAGAGGAGGAAAAGCAAGTAGCTCTGACAAAAACTGAAACCATCAATGAAAGTACAGCCACTGCTGTCTCAAAATTATTTTAAACCTGTGGCAATTGTCCTTGTGGTACCTAAACCATGGGTTATGTGCCTGTGAATGACACTACTCTAATTCCCAAGACAACAATATAAAAATAAAAGTAGAATATTAGGAATTTATTCTGGTTTTCAGTCTCGCAGGACAGGTGGTAACCCTGCTGTCTGAGCAGAGCTCCAAAAGTGGGACAGGAGAGCATTTCTGTAAGTAACAGCTTTTCCTGGAGGATTTAAAAAACCTTGGTAAAAAAGAAGAAATGGAAAAGGGTTAGAATGGTGTCTGGAAAGCATCCATTGGCCATTCAGAAAGTGACAGCAGGAGCTGTTAATGATGTTGCTTTAGGAGCAGAGAAAATTCACTTCCCATTCTTTCCACAGTTTTTAAGAAACTCAGCTTTGTGCATCAGAATGATCAAGTAAGTGAATACCTCTTACTTTAGTTTTTGGTGTTTTTTTTTTTTTTTTTTGTCAAACTGTTTTGACTGCTAAAAACTGCAGTTAACCATCAATCTGTAATCCAGTCTTTTTTCTGGCCAAAAGGGCTATAGATAAAAGTACTTTCCCCTTTTCTCCTGAAATGATCCAGCAGGCTTCCGTGCCAGATAAAACAAGGCAATGAGAATTTTTCATTCTAGTTAGTAGCCCTAGCTACAAATTGACCAAGTTAGGCTCTTTGGTCAAGCTGCATGTGGAACTTGGAACAGAGGCTTTTATTGCCATGCATGGTGCCCCATCACTCTCTCCTCCAACAGAGTGGGCTCTATAGGTAGCCAGAAACACCTCACACCTGCACTGATTCTTGCTTCCTCTAACAAGATCTGTGCTGCTCTCAGTGTTGCCCAGGAATTTCCTACAAGCTCTTGCCCGTTAACATCCAAACTACCATGAGTGGGAAGTGAATACTGCTCTGCCAGTCTCTGCAAATATAGGTGCAAATTAAGAATTTTTTATTTTTTTTTTAGAGGATGGGTAAACCTTCATCTACCTTGTTCATTTTCTACAAGCAAGGGCAGCAAGTGCTCCAAGAACATCTCTAAGACACCCATGGATCAAAATACCCAGCATTTTCTCTGCTGATTTCTCTACTGGTGCTATGGGCTTATGGTTTCAATGGTCCCAGTACAGCTAGGGTGCTAAGATAAGGGCCTATGAAACCTCCCTGCTATTTTACTCCACAGGGGAGAGGCTTGATTTGGAGGATGAGAAGCGCCATTCAGTTATTCAGCAAATAATTACCATGTGTGCCATACAATCAGCATTTGCTACTCCCATTTTCTCAGCTGCTGCTAATGCAGCACTCAGCACTAACCTATCCTTCCTAGGTTGACAGAAGGCCCACAGAAGACTAACTTCAGCAGTAACACATATCCCTTATGCATCATTTTCATCTACTAGCGGAAGTGGCTCTTGGCTCTTGTTCTAAAGGCCTATGGGGAGTCCTAACTTGTGTAATCTCAATTTCTGGGTCTCCTTTCAACCAGCAGATGGTTCCTCTGTGGTGGTATTACACATCTGCCCTGCTGTCCTTCCTGAGGAAAATTATGACAGACCTCTGAAAATGACACAGTCCAGCAATTTGGATGCTCACAGTCTTCCAGAAGACAACACCAGGTAAGAAAGACTATAGCCTGAAACTCAAGGGCTAGGGAAAATGGCTTGGAAGTTAGTGGTTCCTGACTTTCCTATTCAGAGCAAAACGTAAACGGTTTTACGGCTGTGGTAGCAGAGGTAGTAGCTAGAGATAGGGAGATTGTGTGCTGGTCTCGATTATCTATCTTTGAGGGCAAAGGAGGCTGGAATTCTTCCAAAGGAAGAATGAAGGTGGGTGGAATATTTGACAAGCTTTTGTCTCTCAAACCTTTGCTGTGCTAGATGGAGTGTTTGAAGGGTATTGATATTCAATATCTGATTGTCACCTGAACGCAGAATTTTTAGTTGTAACCACTGAACTCTGCAGTTCCTGCCTGTTCTTGTAGTGTGTGGCCTTAACATTTTATGGAATGGACCAATCGCTGGCTATGGCTGTGCAGAGTAGTGATGGGCTGAGCTACTTTCCTGAGGTCAGTGGTTCACTTCAGGGGTCAGAGCAAAGTCAAAGAGGTCTGTGTAATGTATCTTGACCTGAGCTGATCCAACTGTAATGAGGTATGTAATTAGTTGAGGAATAGAGCTGTTTGTTTGTTTGTTTGTTTGTTTTGGTTTTGTTGTTTTTTTAAATCTACATAATTTTTTTTTTTTTCCTAACTGTGAAACAGCTGGATGCCTTCAGAGCCTGTCTCCTTATATACTGAATTAGTTCCAGGCACATTGGCTTTCTCTTCTGAGGCCAAGGAAACTGCAGAGAGATTGACAATGGGAAGGCAGGAGACAAAAGGATCTTGCAAAGAAAAGCCTTTAAAACTAAAATTTAAAAATAAAAAGTCCTCACTCTTGAATTTTCCCTTATTCTAGCTGATGATGTTTGCTGTGCATTATGAATTCTTCCTCTCTTTTGAAAAGATTTTTTTCTCAAAGGAGGACCAGTAAGACATGTTATTTTAAAAAATGCAGCTGTTTGCTCTTGACATGGCTATTTCCCAGATTTGACCTCATGGTTAACTGTGGCTGTAACTGGGGAAAGAGGAGCTTGCCTATGGCAGGAGTTGTGCAGTGTGCAGCAGCAGGAGAGGGGAATTGCTGTGTCGGTCCTATTGCCACCAACTGAGAGTGTAGAAGTACCACTATCATGTTCCAGTGCAAGGTGCAAAATGCTTCAGGGCTGATGGCATCTGAAATGCTATGATGGCGAACTATGAAGAGAAAGCAAAAGCATTTCTCCAGGAACCCTTTTGAAGCAAATAATTTAGCTTCTCAAGGGGTTTTACTCTTCCTCATTTATTTCTATCATAATATAGTAAACTGTAGACCAACTTTTTCTGACTTCTGCTTTCTGGTTTTTGTTTAAGCACTGGTTACTTTCCCTTGAATCAGCTCTGGTTGCTAAATTCTTCTAACCAAAACCTTCCTGACAGTACTGTTAGAAAGCCCAGTCCTGAGCCTCATATGTTCCCCTAGATCAAAGTAAGCTGAGGATTTAATGCACAGCATGTTGCAAAGTTATCCAGAACTGAGTTGGACCCTAGTGCTGCATTCTTGCTTTGCCTCAGCATAATTAACCATGGTATTTTCTACCTTACTATTCAAAAGATGCACTCACTGAAATCAGCATTGGGCCATTTGCAGCAAACACTGCATAAACAGAAGTCAGTCTACCTATCTGGCATGAACTTTATCCCTAAAGCAGACAACTCCATTCTTGGCAAAATGTTCAGAAAACATGAAGGCTTACCATCTTGGTGACTGATCCAGAAGGGAGATGAGTAAAGGCTGGAGAGTTAGAAGTATGTAACACAAGGAGGAGGTGCACAAAAAGATGAATGTTCTTAATGGGGGTGATTACATCCTTAAATTAAATGCCCAGTGAACTGTATCATTGATTCAATCTGCCCAGATGTTGTAGGCTTCAGAGACGGTCTGTCAAGCACCTCAGAAGTGATGTATGTTCCCAAGCCTTACCGCACAGGATTTGTGAAGTCAGCTGAGCAATGAACAGACGGGTTCCGGGCAGCACAATGTTTTCACTGCTGAAATTGAGGACCATGCAGCCAGACTTTAATCAGAGCTGGCTGAAAAAGGTATTTCTGCCTTTAGGAAGTTCCAAAGGTCAGACGCTCCTATCCAAAAGTGCATTATAAGCTGAAATATTCATTTTTTCATGAAATGAAGCATTACAGATTCTAGAGAAGGGATGTAGAGAGAGGCGAAAAAGCTGTTACTCATTCTCAAGAACTTACAGGCTACCGCAAAAAGACAGCAATAGTTTCCTCTTCCTGTCCATGCAGAATACGGCTAATTGGGAGCTTAATTTTAGTTAGGCTATGGCCTCAGGAGCCTCTTTTAAGGTAAGAAGAGAAAAGAGTAATTGGAAAGATGTGAACCCTCCATCATTAGAGGGATGTAAGAGCAGATTAAGCAAATGCCAGTCAGTACAGCTGATTCTTGATATAGGAGGAGAAGGAAGAGATCTCAAGAGAAGATTGAGGGCAGCCTTACCTTATTTTGGCCTCACTGAAACCTTTTGCTCTTTATTATGTTTCATTTTAAAGCTTGTAACTGTCTGAAAGGGATAAAAGCTTATGCTTTGTATATATATAATTACCTTAAAATGTACCATATAGCCATTAATTTCCCAAACATACCATATAAATTATGGTAATTCATTTATGTATAATTAAAGAAGTTAATATTCATTAATTGCCTGTGTGAATTCTAATTATGTTCTCAGGAAATGCTGAAACACAGCAAAAGCACTGCCTGTTTACTGGGCAAATGTGATCTTGCAAGGCATTTTTGCACAGCTAAAGCTAAAACTTGTTAAAAATAAGCTGGTTTTTGGTATTTTAAGTGATTTACGTCTCAGTCAAGAGAAGAACAAGTAAGCATTTTGAGTCCTGATGGCTGGTCCCAGAACTTGGCTGGAGGACAAGAAGTGCTGCTTTTCCTCATTGCGAAAGCCTTTGGCTCTACCCAAGAAGCTTTGCTTTTGTTTTGCTTAAGTGAAGTCTCACATCGAGACAGAGGAGCCTTCAAGCCACTTGTTACAAACCTCTGTTCAGTTCACTTTTCTTCCTAGAGCAGGGTGGTGCAGCATGTGTCATGGCCCCAGAGCTCTAGCACAGAAAGACACTGAGTTATTTACGAAGTACAATTTTGCCTTAGTACAGTTTGAGGTTGGTAGGTGGACCAACCAGGCTTTGTAAAGTGGAAACCCTATGTTCACTACCTAGTTCAGAAACTTGCTATTAAAGCTATGTTGTATCTTGTCTTTTTGGAATTTCTTTTTCATAATTAAAACCACCTCTCTTGCTGACTTTGCATGCAACAGATTGAACTAGATTGCATCTTGTCACTGAATTTTCTTAATAAGTTGGGAAATCCCATGTATCTGGTGTACAACCAGTGCTGGCTAGGCTGTTCCTGCTCTGTGCTGGTCTAAGTTGGCACCTAGCAGAAGCAGGAATGCGTCAGACCCTTCTGTTCTCTGCAGACTTGGACACTGCATAGTTATTTAGTGTTTTCTCCACCCTAAATACTTGAAAGGGTGGGTCCACAGAACAGTGTCAATGGTGAAAGGCTGGCTCAAAGGGAGAAATTTTTCTTTGGTGAGTGTTTGGTACTACTGATGGCAGGTGAGCTGGCTCCTAAGCATAAGGAGAAACAAAACCTCCCTCTCCCCTGAATAGCAGCAATAGCTGCAAAGACAGCATAACAAGCTAAGTACCAGGTGAAAGTGAGCCAGAAGACATTAAGGACTATTGTCTAGGTGCACCCAGGCATGCATCACATATGCTACAGTTCAGCAGGAAACTCAGGCCACTGGACTGGCACAGAAGTACCCCTGTAACAGGAGAAGCACTAGAGAAATGTGTCAAAACCAAAACATGAGTGAGACAGACAGTTTTTCTGTTTGCTTGTTTTAAATGACAATAATGTAAGGCTAACACTCTTGATAACCTCTTATTCAGTGAAGAGTTTGGATTTCATCTTCAGGATGACATCAGATGTTGTGCTGAGATACCATACTATAGTCAACTTTACCAATAGCTGGTGGCACAGAGCAAACCTGCTATGCCTCATGCTCCTGTTGGAACTGTAGTTGTTTAAAGAAGGAATGGAATTAGCACACTGAGTTGACTCAATAAGAACCAGATGTATCAAAACACGATTTATTCTTAAAATAGCTAGTAGACACTTAACAGCATGGGTTACATTAAAAAAAAAAAGTGCAATCAGTGGAAGAGACTTACTTTATCTTAGCATTTATCTTCTCATTACACTGCAAGTAGCTTCAGACTGGGGCTATTTCACAAGTCACATGTATTTTGATGTTAACAACACTTCTTTACAGTTAAAAGGTGTGCCACTATTTACAACTGCTGAGTATATGCCAGACAATTTCCCACACAAATCTTGCATGAAACACAGACCATGTTTACAGTTTGATGGCTCAGGAAGCTAAATTACAAGCATGTGATATAAAATATACGCTTGTTTAAAAAGAAAAAAACTTCTAAAATGAGGTACAATAAAACTGAGCAGTTTTCTATTTATGTGCAAGCCTATATTCATTCTAGAAAAACTAGCAGCAATTCTGCTCTTTAAAAGAAATTAGCTTTCACCAACTGCAGCTAATTCACTGTCTTCAATATGAAGGACCTTTCCTATATTACACACTTTTCAAAAGTTATCTCTGACTCTGCAATAGGGAGCAGGATACTCAACCATTAGGTGCTGTAAGACTAGATCAGGAAATGAGTGAAATCACCTAATGCTGCCACAGGCTAAGACATTTACTAATCATTCAGTCTAAGTCTATACACTAACCTTGGCTTCAGCCTTTACTTTTGGCATGTATAGTGACTGTTTTTTTAAAGGCACATTTTTCTTTTAACATTAGAAGGTAACCATCAGCCTGTCAAGCGAGTAGAATGATGAAGGTAGAAATCAAGGTTCGATTTGATCTTAAATGCAAGATATCCATTATTCCCAAGGCCAGTGAGGTCAGAGATGTCTTCCCAAAGACACTTCCACCACTCACTTTGCATCATTATCTGTGTTTTCCTTTTTAATTTCATAAATTTTTCCTTTATTTAGAAAGCCAGCTTTGAAGACATCAACACATTGTCCATCTCCAAGTTAGGCAGCACATCTTACCTCTTCTCCTTCTCCCACTTTTCCATTATCCGCTCCAAGTTTCCTAATCTTTATTGAAGCCACAAATCCTAGCCATGCAGTCCTACCTGCCACTGCTACAAGCATGTAGGTCATTGCAAGCCTCAGTCCTGAGAGCACTGCCTCAGCTTTGCTGCGCTAACAGGCACAAAATGGACTGTGATGTTCTGCTTCTGTGACACCTCTGTGCACATGCATTCACACACATACAGCTGCTACAGCTTGCTAAGATACTGTCACCTTCCATAGCTCCTAACAGAGTCTCCTGCCTAATGACTCAGGAGAGATAACAGCAGAAAGCAAGTCGCATATACTTAAGATACAGGCATGCTATTTCTAGTCGGTGGTATATGCATGGGTTTTATCTTGTTTGCCTTTCTTTCCAAGGTTGAGTTTTGGCTAAGAACTTCAATAACATAATATGGCTTAACGAGTCCCACAAACTGCTGAATTTGGAATTGCAAAGGCAGCCACAGCTGCCGGTGGTTTTGTTATATAGTTATGTGAACCAGAAAGCTAACACTGATTTGTTGCTAAGTGTAAGAACACTTCCAAGATAGTGTCTGTCACCAATATGGTGATGAATTTTCAATCCCACCTGAGCTCTGCCACTGGGGAAAGAGGCCACTGGACAGCCTTGGACTGCCGAGATGATCGGGCTCTCTCTCCTGCCCTCTCCTTGGAGTTGGAACATCAAAACAGTCTTTTGTGGCAGATGGTATCCGAACACCATCAGATTTCCACTCTGCATGGAGAATCTTATAATTCTGCCCCTCATTATTGTCCCAGAAGGTACGGTCTCCACTTTGGTAGGAAATGCAGAACTCTATTTTCTCTTGAGAAGGAATGGCAGGAGGCACGTCAATAGTAAATGAGAAGGTATCGTTTTCAGAATCACCATAAATATTGTTCATGTATACACACGCCATGTCCGTGTAAGTCTTCCACGTATCAAAGGTGATTCGAACATGAACCTTCTTCTCAAAGCTCACATTTTTTACTTTCACAGTGCCTGACAGCACCTTCTCTTGTAGGCTGCAGTTCTCCAGACAGACCAAGTTCTTCTGCAGGCGGTTCCTGAAGTCCAGGTAGTCAGCAGAGGGACGTGGGAAATCCAGAATCAAGTTTTTCTCCTCATGAAGCTTCAGGTTAGAGGTTATGCTTTCAAGACCTATAAGATCAAACTGGAGGTCCCAGCTAGGGTGCTCCTGGACCTCTGAGAAGGTGTGTATTGCTGTCAGGGAGAGCCCCTTTGAATCTGCAAACACAACTCGCTTTTTGGCTCGGGCTGACGAGTGGTTCCAGTCACTGTTCTGTGCCTCAGAGTCACGTCTCACATGGAGACATGGTCTGAGAGGTTTGAATCTGTTCACAAAGTTATTTCTCTGGCAGCTCTCAAGGGGGCTGAGGAAGCTCTTCAGAGGTGGTGAATGGGCTAGGCAGATTCTCATGGCCACGTCCACAGGCATGATGGAGTTTGGCAAGGGTCTCGGATCTAAGATCTGAATCATTCTGAAATGAGCAGAAAGACAGCGTGTTATTGTTTGTTCCATCAGGGAAAAGCTTGTTGAGAATGCATTTTTGCTTCATCTGCTGTCTTAATTATTCATGACCTTCTCTTTGCACACCTTTAACTAATGCAGCCTAAATTAATATTGACAGTTCAAGATAGGAAACAGAGTGAATATATTGTCATTTCTTTACAATTCTGCAATTTTTCAATACAAATTGAATCTCATTTGCTTTTTCCAAACCTCTGAAACATGGATTTTAGTAACAGCTAATTAAACACATCTTCCTGAAAGCACATAAAAGAACATTCTAGTGTGTAGTCCATATAGATCAAGTTACAGTGAAAGTGCTCATTCACTTCAATTTCTTTCAGAGACTCTGAGCTGAGTCTTCAAATTCTAACAGACTGGATCAGCTGCTGCATTTGAGCAGACAGCACTACATTAATCAAGTTACCTATCCCATAAGATCAACAGCTAGGATGCTACATACCACATCACCCTAGAACTCTGAATAATCAGAAGTGAATTTGTTAGGCAATTTGGCTTTTAGTTAAATCAGATATGAGCTATTAACCGAGGTCTAGTTAAGAAAGCTGGTTTGCACTGTGAACACTGCTGAGTAAATGGGGGAAAGAATAAAGGAGCTGAAGGAGAACTTTTTCTTCATTTATGTTCTGACTACTGTATTAAAAACAGCCCTTATATCCCCCAAAGTCCATGCCTAACACCTGCTGCAAGCATTTGATAAGAACGCTACAGCTTTCTTTAAGATATATTCCTAAACCTGTCTCTCAGATGATGAAAACCACATTTATTTTACAAAATGCTCTCAAATATGATTTGAGTTTTGGATGGTCCTACATGGAGCCAGCAGTTGGACTCTGGGGTCCTTGCAGGTCACTTCCATCTTGGGATACTTTGTGATTCTGTGATGCTAAAACCAAGGTCAGTTAGCAGGAGTATTTGCAGAAGGGACTCCTACTGCAGTGCATCTCTTCTGGTAAGGACCCAATCCTTACTAGAAATATGGATTTCTGTTGAGTCATGGGAAACAAGAGCACTTGCTTTGTCACTTAAATAAATGGCATTCTCCTTCCCAGTGTTCTCACTGGTATTCCAGAGCACTGCCAAAAAAGCAGAATCTGCATTGACCTCTTCATTCTTCTCCTTGCTTTTTTTTTTTTCCCCGTCTTAAACCGTGGCAGCATTTACCATAATAGGTAGTGGAGTACCAGCATCAGATTTATCAAGTTTTGTTTGGCTTTTAGCAGAAACAGGATTGTATTCTCTCTAGTTTCCATGACCAGCTCCATAGGCTGCTGCTCCTAAGGTTATGCAATATTTAAAAAATAAAATAAAATAAAATAAAAAAAGCAGCATAATGGAACAGCTATGCTGCTAGGAGAGGCAAAAATCTGCCAGCAAAAGATGATGGGGTTCAGCAGCATTCAGAAGACAAGCGTTAAGTCCTTCTGCAAGCCTGATAGGAGCATAGTGCAAGCTTTGAGGTTTCATTCCCCAGAAGGATGAAAATCGATTTTATTCCCCCCTCCCCTTTACTTACTTCCTTCTGCGGGGCTCGAAGCGCACGCTAGAACTGTACCGAGGGAGAGCAGGCGCAACGGGGGGCAGCGGGGCCCCGGGCCGGCGGCGCTCACCTGCGGCAACGCACGGGCAGTGCGGTGCCGTTCCTCCGGAGCCTCCTCCCGCCGCTGCCTTTATGCGCCGGGCTCGGCCCGGCCCCGGGGCGCGGCGCGGCGGGGCTGTGCGTGCCAAGGCGGGGGGGGGGGGGCGGGGGGAAGCCGCAGTCGCTCCACGTAGCCGGGGCTGCGGGGCGGGCGGCGCCGAGTGCCGCCCCCTGGGGCTTTGGCGGTTGTTACTGTTTGCGGTGTGATGGTAGCCGCGAGGTATTGGGGTGCCGTTGCTTCCTGGTACATCGAGGGCTCTTCTCTCCCCACTCCCATCCCACAAAGTCGTTTCCAAAACTGCTGTGCTGGAAATAACTTCGATATTTTTGCCTCTAAGAGCCCGAGTCCTGCTGTGTTGGCTCTGTACAGTCGAGGGCGCTGGCTGCGTTGGAGGATGCGTGTCTCACAGCAGTGTTTGGAATGGGGAGCTCTTTGACCCACTCAGACTACCTGCACCTCTTGCATCCCTTGGAAAGGAGAGGGGGTGACGTAGCCTCAGCACAGCTTGGGGCGGCTGGAGCTTCATATGGCACTCACTGGTAGCAGGCCTTTCCCAGAACTAGGAAAGCAAATAGGTTTGCTGTATGGGACTTCCAAGTGAATATTGTTTAACGTGTCAATGTGGAGCTTCTTCCTGTTGCTGCTTTAGTAGGACACTAGCTAACAGAACAAGAGTAACACCAGCTTGAAACTGCAAACTGTCAGATTTGATGAAAAGGAGCTGGAAACCTATGTTGTCAGGGTCTGAAGTCTGTCATCCTGGGCTACACCTGTCTTTGTCTAAAGTGACAAAACCAGAGGTTTCATTTGCACGGTGCTATTGGCTGTTCACCTCCCTCACACAGCAGTGTGAGGTGCTGGAGGTCCTGCTGTACTTCCCGTTGTAGCTGTTAGCTATTTCAAGAGCAAAGGAACAGAAAGCAGTAGCACGTGGCCTCTGCAGTATGACCACAGCCACACCATCACTGCCTGCCCCCACGGCTGTGTGAGCCTGCTGTGGCTGCGTGGTTTCACTGTCACCTTCCTGCCTGCTCTCCCCCAGGGGCAGACCTGCACTCATGCTGTGCAATGAGATAATGAGTCTGTGAGCTATTTTGAGCTTTAATCAGTAGATGAGTCTGTGCACAATGAATAGCAGGAAGCACTATGCTCTACATGAAGCGAAGGGGGCTTACAGTAAAGAAGAATAGAAAATAACAAGATTTTTCTGGCTCATCCGAATTATTTTTCTTTACATGGTTTGTGAATGAAAGGCTCTACTGCTGTGTGTGAGGTTGTTAGGAGACAGCACATCAGCACAGGCCGAGGCATGGCAGGTGACAGTGATGCCTTCATTTTGGATTCAGGCTGCATGGAAGCAGAGAAACTAACAGCCTTGAAAGTGCTGGAGGGAGAAGTCTCTTCTAGTGACTGAAGCATGGCACACAGACCTGTACACTGCCTCTGTGTGTACAATGAGGGCATTCATAGGACAGAAAGGCTTCAGTTCCTTAGCAGGACTCTTGGTGACTGAAGTTCCTGCCCTTTGTGCCAGTATGTGACACTAGATGTCACCTAGATGGAGTCTGAGGCACTACCTGGCAGTGCAGGCAAGGACTGGGAAGGTTCTGGCCTGTTCCCTGGCGCCATCTATTCAGGATGACCTTCCCTGATCCTCTGCTCCCTATGTCACATCCCTCCTCTCCATTTCCTTATCTCCTGATGACTGCTGGCTTCCTCTCAATGGCAGATGATATTTCCTCATTGTTTGCTTAGGGAATGTGCCAGAAAACCTCTCTTCAAGCCTTACTGGTTGCAGAGTGTCTGGGTTTCTTTTTTTTGTCTTTTGTGCTACAAATGCTTCTGCCAGGGGTTGAAATTGAGGCCCACGACCCCCAAGGGCATAAATGGCTGGTACTTACTAAATGTTCTGTATTTACTCATTTTAAAGCATGAGTGAGCAACTCAAGAGAGGTGTACTGAGCCTGTGCTACTGAAGTTGTTGTCCCATAGAACCACTAGGCCATGTGGGACCACATCCACCTGCACAGCCCACAGGTGGGCTGTGCTTTCCATGGCACGCCACAGATAGGACCTGGGCAGCTGTTTTATTCCAGGCTGATTCATGCTTGAAGCCTGCACACCAGTGGTTGCACCAAGTACCCTTTTCTGCACGTTTCTACTGCTTGCTGTATTTTTTTGCCACTATAAAGTGTTTTGTTCCTGTTGGGTTTAAATAATCATTTTTTCCTGGCTTAGAAAACTTTATCAAAGATTATTTAAAGTGATATGCTTAGAAAAGAAAAGAAAACAAAACAAAACAAACAGCCAACCCAATAGTAGTGAGATGCAGAGCTTTTCATGGACATGCTGTTGCCCAAGTTAGTAAATATGGACTGCACACAGCAGCTCAGTGGCTACTCGGTGACCCGAAGCCCCGTTCATGGCCACAGTGTGCTGCTCCGGTTTCTGGCTGCGAGAGGGCTGTGCAGAGCCAGAACTGTTCTTTCCTCACCTGGAGAGATGTCCCTGCACTGAGGCACACTGCTGGGGTTACCTGAGGTAGTAGAACAGTTTGCACTTCAGTGATGGTCTTCTATCTGCACTTTTTATAGCGGACTCAGGTTTCTGGTTATTTTGGTTCAGCAGCTCTCCTGTCATCGGAAGCTTAAAAATGTAGGTTTCTCTGCCCGTCTCCCCTTTCAAACAGGGCTGCTAAAATAGGAGCATCTCCAGAGGAAAAAAATCATTGTCTCACTTCTGTTTGACAGTGCTTTGTGTCGTAGCCACTTTCCTGACACTTGTAGGAGCACACAGAAGAAAAGCACTGCTGGGAGAGGGAAGGGGGTCACGTAACAGGCGGCTGTACCTCACTGACTCTATAGCAAGTAAACCAAAACTGACCTCTCTTGTACTACTTCTGGCCCTTTTTCTGAAAATGCTGCATTTTAAGTGTAAAAGCCTAATTGCAATAAATGAACTGCTGTAAATTGTCATTGTAGTTTCAGGAAATGGTAAATGTATGCTTTTTCAAAATAGTTTGCAGTCAAAATTATTCCCACTATTCCTAGACTAGGTAGCACGTGGGCTGGCTCCCCGGTGGGCCCATGGAGGTTGCTGTGTGGCAGGCAGGCAGGTTCGAGGTGTTCTGCTCAAAGATCAACAGCATTAGCTCTCCTGTGAGTGCTTGTTTATGCAAACAGCACTGCAGGTCTGCTGTTTGTTCTTCATCTGCCTAAACCAGCCAGCTCCTTTTTCAGTGAGTGGCTTTTAGAGTAGGTAAAAAGTGATTTGGTTTCTGTCAACTATCCAACAAGCCTGGTCATTTGTTGGCTCTGTTCATTTCATGTCAGAGGAGAATGGAAAAGCTGCTTCTCTCAAACCATTTTTCAAAACCAAGTAATTAAGCAAGTTTCAGTGGTTTACTATTTGGTTTTACTACTTTAGGTTGCTATATTGTTATCTTCCTGCAGAGCTTCAGGAGGGAAGGAAGGAGATACATTGCAGTTGTGAGTATGGAAGAAGTTGGATGGGCTTTAGTGTATAATTGAAGCAAAGATAAGAAAGCATTTCCTGAGAGCATAGTTTGATCATAACTGCATTTGTAGAATAAACCCCAGAGAGGAAAAATTATACATCTCCATTTACTTGCATAACAAGATATCCCTTGAAAAATTGCTGCTGTTTGCAGGGTCAGAGGGTAATGCTAGCTCAGTGCAATAATACTATACAATTTAACAGGGACGTTCTTGATTTGATTTTAGGCTTGAGGCTAAAATCAATTGCTAATCCAAGGCACAATACCGTGGTTGCTAGAAAACAGAAAATATCCATCGGATTTTAGTTGGCACATACGTGGTTCCCGCAGCATTACTCAACACACATTAATAAAGAAGGGCTTTAATAAAGGAGTATCTGTGGTAGCATAGTCATGGCCCATCAGCTTGGGGGACACTGCAGTCACACAAAGCTTCCACTGGCCATTTATTAAATTGAGCTCTTATGTTCAATATCTACTCTCTGCTATCAAGAATAATCTTTGTAAATGGCTATTATATATGAAGTTGGGCAGCTGTTTTCTACAACCATGTTTGTGATGCAAATAATTACTCAGGTATGCAGCAAGGCTAGGGAAGTCCAAACTGAGTTGAGCTTGTGGACCTTTTGAAACATAAAATCAGTAATTTATCAGATGAAATACAGTTAAAAGCTTGGTTTAGCCTTAGCAGAATCTTATTTTCTTTACTTACTTCTGAAAGCCTTTCATTGAACTTTGAGAATGTTTTATGGTTACAAATGTGGACCAAGAAAACTATTCCTGGGAAACTCCACTGTTGTTTTAGGGATTTCTTTAGTGCTGGCACTGTCTGCAGAAGGAATAATTAAGGTTTTATCTTTCTGCAGTCTTTATTACCCCGTATCTCATGGCATGAATCACAGAAAGTCTAGAAAAAGTGCTGCACTGACCACAAATGGATCACTCTACAGAAGTGCATTGTTATCTGAAACAACTGTCATAGAAAGGCAAGGGAATATCATAAACTAATTAAAAGTTTGTTTAATGTGATTATGTTAAATTCAGGATATTTCCAGCAAGATTACCTTACATAGTATTTATAAATGTGTTGTCTTTTGAAAGTGTAATTGCCTTGTTTTCATGTTGTAAGGTGTATCTGAAAGGAAACTTTCATATATTGTATAGGTAGGTACAAATTAAAATACATATATGTCTGGCTTACAAGTTTTTGAGAACATAAAGATGGTCCTAGATGTCTGAAAGAAGTACAGTATTCCTTTATTAGTATTTCAATATTTTTTGAAACAAAATTTCTTTTAATTTGTAACCACACATCCAAAAAGATTACGTGATTCTGTTGTCAAACATTTCATACATATAAATCACATTGCTGTGTATAGGTAGTCAGAATTTATTCTTTTTTCAGTGAGCCAGGTGGAGAAAATAACTGTGCTGAATATCAATCTTTTGCCCAGCAAGTAAAGTTGTGCTTTGTGCAATTTGGTTTCTGTGTGACTCTGTGTGACCAAGCAAACACTGATTGAATAGACACTTTTTGGCAGTTACATGGGAAGACTTTTGTTCTTCAAAGTCTTTCAAGCAAATAGGTGGCCTCTTTATCCAGATGTGAAAAATCCCTTACAACCTTGCACGAGACACATGATTTTTCAGTATGATTTCCATTCTTGTAAGACTTATGTTAAACAATTTCATGAAAACCTCATCCTGAGTAAGCATTGCTGTATTTAATAGCAGTCCAGATGACATCTGCAATATGTTCATGTAGTGTTTAGAAGTCTTTGAATAATGCTCCTTTTCTTATTCTGCCACTGAAATTATCTCTTTCTATATTGTAGGTTCTCTTATAAGGTCCTTTTTGTCTTGTGTATCACAAGGGAAGAGCAGTGCATGAAAATTAATACAGTGAAATTCTGTGTTGAGTTTTTCTTGGATTTGCTCTGTTGGGGGAAAAATCTCCCCTATGGCACAGGACTGAGGGATGAATGAACCTTTTTTCTTTAAGGTTTAGTCTGACTTCTAATCACTTCAGCCTTAAAATAGGACTGTCCTAGGATCTGACCTAGTTATTTCAGCATTCTTTTTGGATGCATGATATAAACACACATATACAAATATTTGTTCAGTTTCACAGGGATCAAACTTCATGCAGAGATTAGTTTCATCTTTAGATTTACTGGAAAGAATGAAACCTCTCAAATCCAAAGACTGTAACAGCATCAGTCTTGTTTCATCCCACAACGGGTTGGGACACTGGGCCCCTGAGCGTAGAAAGATCTACAGCTTAAATAACATATTTGCAATAAATTAGTTGCCTTGGGTTATTCTTGGATACTGCTTCCCAGAACACAGTGAGTTTGCTGTCGAAATGTGCTTGCTCCACATATGCAATAATGCTTACAGTATATTTTGCAATCTTTAAAATGTATTTAATCAGTGAGAAAAATCTTGCATATTTCCCTGGAGAACTACAGTCATAGAATGACTGGGACAGGCAGGGATTTCTGGAGGTCATCTGTTCCAGTCTTGTCTTTAAAACAAGGCTGAGCTCAGGTTGCTTGTCCAACAGCTTCTCTATAGACAACTTCTGCCAGTGCTTAACCACTCTTGTAATATTTTTCCATTTATAACTGGAATGTCTTTGCTGCAACATCTGACTTGCCTTTTTTCATCTTCTGCTACACACTCCTGGGGAACAGTCAGGCTCCATTTTCTCCGTTGTCCCTCTTTCAGTAGGTGAAAACTATGCTCGGATCCATCATTACTCAGCCTTTTCCTCTGCAAAACAAGGAAACTGCTCCCACAGCAGTTTCCTACAGCAGGGCAGTCCTGCTGTCTGTAGCATGTTCCAGTCCCCTCACTCTCTTGGTGACCCTCCACTGGTTTCACCCCTCCTTGTTAATTCACGAGGCTTTTTTACTGAGGGAACCAAAATTGGACTCAGTACTGCAGAAGCAACTTCAGAAATACCCAGTGAAGGGGGGTAATCACTTCACTTAGCATTCATTTCAGGATTTTAAGTAAAATTAATGGTGTTCTCTCAGCAGAACAAAGGCAAAGCTTTGTTTGCTGTGGCAGACTCTAAATTTGAAATTTGGTACTTTAATATTTGTGTAATTTCTTCAGGGGCCTTTGGTTTGTTACACTTAGTAGCTTACAAGCTACGAAGATTTTCAGTACTACTTTACCTCACCTCACTTAAAAATTCTGGCTGACAACATTTCAGTTTTTCTCTCTGAAGCTCTTTCTGAACCTTGCTGCTCATATGCCAACAAACCTTTGCTTGAGATCACTTAAGGTTGCTCGAATGCTAGTCTAACACACACACATCCCTTCTGGAAAGTTCTTTTAGCAATTCTTTGTTAATGAGTTTTTTAAAAACTTCTTCTTTCTCTTTAGCAGGGAGTTCTACCAAGGATCCTTTCTTAGACAATGAGAGAGGATACAGAATAAAACACAGTATGGGTGGTATAGCACTCATGTTATTCTCCTGGACTATAGAAAACCCATTCTTAAATCTCTTAGCAGTTGCACATGTTCTTGTATAGGTGTGTTTCACTGTAGTAGACAAGAAGAGGTTATCCCTGAATGAACAATTGCCCAGCCACAGTGACCTGTTACAGGTGAGGAAGTTGTGATTATGTTCTTTAGGAACAAAGATGGGAAGTAAAATATTGAACAGTAAAGCTTAATAAGTCTGTTTCCATCCAATGCTAACTTTTAAAAACTCTCTGTTCCCAAGGGAAAGGGAACATCATGCCATTTGTAGTTTTTTTCTCATGGTAAGTATGAGAGAAAATAAATTCTATCTCTGTATAAGAGTGGTAGAGTAGAAATGCTATATTCATTTTATTACCATCATTATACACTGCATGTTTGATTTCTCCAGATAATAGCCCTACTTCATGCTGTTTGCATTTGAACATGAAGAAGGTATTTAAGGAGAAACTTCTAAGCTAGTCGTAGCATGCAATGTTGAGAGCAGGATAGGGTGTTGGTCAATGGAATGTCACTGTCTTAAGAAAGACACCTTATCATCTGGGGTGTTACCTCCAAAATCAGGTTGTGAACACCCTGCAGGTATACTAGAAAATGAAATAGCATGCCTGTCCCTTTTTATGCAACATATCGTAGGTATAGATAGAGGATGGAAGGTGATGATTCATTATCTGTTCATCCAGAAAAGTAGATGCTGATTCATATGATACATCCTAAAATTTCTCAATTCTGAACATATTCTTGACTACTGGAAAATCTCTTCAGAAAAAATAATGCTATGTACAGGAGTGCGCCTGTGCCTTCTGTTATTAATCTTGTTCTAAATCAAAAGGTCCAGATCAGCCTAAGACTCATTGATGCATAGAGTTTTTTCTAGTCTGCCTGGTTCTGGTCTCCTCTGTCAAATGTTTTACAGGTAATACAAAATTTACAGGTTATTAAAAAATTAGTTTTACTTTTTGTTTTTCTAAATGGCATGTAGAACTTTAAAAATACATAATACGTTATATCTTTGTCAACCATATTCCAGACTCTTGTATGTGCCTTGTTTGTTGCTGTTATTAGTACAGTCATACACAAAAATGAAGGCAAATTAGTCCCTCTTGAAGGTAAAAGTCATTCTGTCCAAAGCAGGGAACTTGCTGAACTCAGATTTTTTACATTTGTTCTGAAACCTGGAACTAGAGGAAGACTTACTAGCAAGAAGAAGGAAAGGAGAGTCACAGATATGCTACTGCATAAATGCCAGAGTGCTATAAAATTCTTTGAGCCACTGCTGTGTTGTACAATGTTTTAACTGTTGAGTCAGCATACTTTCAGCATGGTAAGAGTACCGAAACACATTGTGACTGCATTGCTGATACACGGCATCATACCTAAACCAGTTTTCTTCCTTTTAAAGTAGTGAGCAGATTAGTTCAGTTATGCTTCAAGACTTCATTCTTGCAGGTAATTGACTATTCATCCACCTTAAGTTTGTCTGTGGTAGGCTGGCTCAGATGGCAAGTTGACTGATGCCAAAAGCGTATGTAAGGATTTAGAGTGGGTAAGAGAGATACGGGCATATATTCTGAGAAATGCTCAGTGTGCTTTGTTTTTCATCTGAAAAATGGGGCATTTTTGAATAAGTATGTCTAGAATTGTCTATCAATAATCTAAGGCTATTTAATTTGTAATTTAAATGTAATATGTGCCAAGAAAGATGTATGCAAAAACCTTTTTATTTAGATATGCTATCAAAATATGAAGAAAAATTTTATGTCTTCAAAAATTGTGGTTTCACTACAGCACAATGTTTTGCAGGCACACTTGGGTTATACCCAACCATCACTGCTCTAGCAGAAATTCCCTGTTGGTTTTCATTTAAAAATGGAAGTCATTCTCCTTGAGCAGTGCTAATCTCAAGGATAAGGATCTTAATTCAGAGGTGATGCTAGCTACTCCCCTTTGTTCACACCAATCCCTTCAGCTTGTGCCTAAAGTAGCGTAATAGTCATGTTACAAGAGGGTGAGAGCTAAAATGGTCGTGACATTTTAAGAGGCACATTTTCATGCTGTTCCATGCGTCCTCCTTCTGCTCTTTTTTTTTTTTTGTCCCCAGTTAGAGGAGCTATGCCAGTCATATGTCTAGCTGCTGTGCTTGCCAGTACAATACCCCTCAAGGGGAAAACTTACAAACAGACACCCTGCCATCCTTAGCATGTGTTCAAGGGGAGAAGGGATCAAATCCATCCGTACTTCTCACCTGTTGTTAACTGGTCAGTGAGTCTTCCTACTTCGTTCTAGGTCATGTCGAAGACATGCTGAAAACGCAGGAGTTCAGATGAACTTCTTTGCCATGAAAACAAACAACTAAAAGTAGTCATGTTCTCAGCTGCAGCTGAGCAGCAGCTAAAAAGTTATCAGCCTGTCAGCACCAAAGCAGTGCCAAACTGCAACTGTGCAATTAGACTCAGCATATGCTAACATGTCAGATGCAAAAACAAAGTTTGCATGTCAGTGGGTCTGCTGAGAATGAGCTCCAATTCAGGAGCTCAAATGCACAGTTGTGAACATATCTTTAAAATGAAAGGACCTTGATCAAACTTAGGAGCAATTTAAAAACAAGAAGAAATTATCTTCATATTGACAAATGTGTGAAGTGGTAAAAGATAGCAAAACACATGAAAAAGGAAAAGAACATACAAATAATGCCAAGTGTAAGTCCCTGCAGGTCACTTTGGTCATTCAGCCTAGAGTGTCAGTACTCATTTCAAGTTGGTCTGAATTGTGGATTTGCAGACAAAGCACAGCCTGCCCAACCTAAGCTGCAAACATAAAAGGCAACTCCCCCATCTCTGTGTAATTTTTCCATTTAATCACTCGGCAGTTTAAAGTCTTCCAGTAGCTTAGGGAAAAATAGCCAGTGAGAAAGCAGCTTAAATATCTCTGAACTGAAAAGCAAGATGTGAAAAAGAACGCCAGATAAGATACCAGAAAGATACCAGAAAATTATGAAAGGTCTTTCCCTTCTGTGTGATCAAACCCAGGAAGATGTATTATTGTTTGTCTTTTTACAAACATACTTTCTCCTGTAAGAGAAGCAACACAGATTTCATTATCTAGCACAAAGTGCAGATAATTGTTGCATGCCTGTGAAATATTTCCCCATCCTGACAGTACTTTTTTTTTTTTTTAATTATTCATTGCTTTTGTTGTTGTTGGAGGGGAGAGTAGTTAACATTTATACTAATACTTTAGTATTTATTAATTTTATGTGTTCCAGTGTTTGGCATAAGATACAAAATAGTTGGCACAGAGCATTAAAAGATCATTTCTTAACACTATATTTCAGGTATATGTTATCAAAACAAGTACAGTTTTGGCCTGAAACTTCAAGGTCTTTCACAGCTTGTGGACACAGACTGCACATTGTGTCTGTGCTACTTGCTCTTCACTCAGCTTTCAACAGTGAATAGAAGGCAGTATTTCCAAATGGCACAGACCACTCCAAGAGGTATTGGACTGACTGGCATCAGTAATAAAAAGAAGGAGTTGAATTTTCCAGTATTCACAGTAACCATGTATCTTAGGTGCTTTACACAACTCTCAGTATAGGCACAGAGGTGCTATTTAAAGCTTTTACACATTGTGAGTTTGGAAGCTCTGTCTAGGGTGTATGAAGTCACCTAAGCCTTTGCATTTCTGCTGGGATCAGCTGGAGCAGAAGCACGAGTTTAAAAGAGGACACTGGCACTTAGCCTAAGAGAAAATAACTGGCAATAAATCCTTCCTCTAAAGTACTTGGATAATTTGTAGGTTAGAGATTAAAAAAAATCAGTAATTGAGGAGTTTCAAAATGCAAAAAGAATCTTGTGTGGTTTTGGTTATATTTTAAAGAAGAAATATATTTCTGAAGTAGTTCAGTAACTGAAGGATGTATCTGTCTATTTAGGCTCCTCTGTCCCCAAGTTTGAGCTTCAGTGGTGAGCACCTGGTGGGAAGGCAGGGCCAACCCTGAGGAGCTCAGGTGCATGCAGTGTACCTGTGTGACTGGAAAGAGTGGAGCCAGAATCCACCCCTTGCCAGACCTCACTTAAGGGCTGGCAATGGAGGTGACGGCATTTCATGCTGGAGTTCCCTGCTTGCCTAAGGCCTTCCAAAGATGAGCAGCTTTTATTTTTCCCTTAATTTCTGTATCTGCTGTATTTGGGCTTGTTCTCATTTCCTGTAGCCAAAGACTTCACCACCCTGCTATTAGCGTGGTGCCTTCCATCCCATTATATCCCATTACACATATACAAATCTCTACCTTGAATAACACGATGAGCTTGGCCTGTGTGGGAGCATGGTTTGGAGTTCCTGAATTTCTGATGCTCAGACCACCAATAACAGCATAGTTATGGCAGTCCATAACTACTCTGCAGCATATTTGCTTTCATTTAACTCTTCTTTCATTCATGAGTTAACTCTTCCATCAGTGTTAATTCTTGCACCATATCTAACCAGCCACCATAAAAAAAAGTCTGTACTAAATGTTACCTAGATGTTTGCTAAAGCAAGCAGACATCTTTCAGATCACTTAATCAGCTATGAAATGGGAAAGTGATATTTCTAATAAACTTCTTGGATCTTCTTCTAGTTGAAAATGCTTGAATGATAAAGCAAGTAATAAAGCATTTGTGTATTTTCCTGTGCACGCTGCTATAATTTCTACTGTGCTTTGCACCACTGAGTGCACAGCTGGCACTGGGGCTTTGCTAGATGTGTCCAACTATAGCAACCTATAAAAATGCCTTGTTTGCCAAAAGATCCCTAGCAACCTATATGTTTTCCATAGATTTATTTTTTTTTTCAAGGAATATTGAGGCCAATTTTTGTCATATGCTTATCTGCTGCATAGGATTTTTTTTACAAGTTAAGAGGGCCACAGCTAGGTCTGGTGTTGTTGTACTCACTGCAGGGACTATCTGATGTATACTGCAGTGTTTCCATGTGCAGACAGAATCAACAAAGAGAACATGAGCACTGCTGCATTGTTTGCCCAAGACAACAAAGATGGTCATTGGTAAAGGCATTTCTGATGAAAAATCCACAGCTATATTGCACTACTATATGTTGCACTACTATGTATTGCACTACTATGTGCTTATGGAGCATTTATTTTGTGTGTTTGCATTTCAGATGTCTGAAGGATTTTAGATCTTAATTGTGGCCACTACTTCCACAACCAGTGTAGTTTTCCAGCTGTTCACTTTCTAGTTTTGAAATTGCTTGGGTTATGAGGCAGGCATCATCTGTAACACTGCATGAGCGGAGAAATAAGGTGAAAGATGCTTTCAGCCGTCACCTTGAGATCTCATCTTGAAGGCCAAACAACCTGGCCAGGCAAGGCAAAAAAAACTAGAAGGAAAGGGAGAAGTTCACTTGTTCTCCTGGAAGGACTCCAAATATATTTAGTTTTATCCCTGAGATATATTTAGTTTTATCCCCAAGTTATGTTGAAATAACATCCTGTGTAACTTAACCCTAACAGCAATAGCTGACATTTAGGTAACTGTAAAATAAAAAGGGCCTATTTTGTATTTTTGTAGAAACACATTCAATCACCTCCAAAATCCAAAATAGATAACTTTGAAATATATTTCCTGAAATATATCTAAAACCAAACCTACATTTATGATTGTACTATACACTCAAAAGTGTTGTCATCTAAAGAGGAATTTATCAGGTGTTAGGCACTGGGTGTACTGGCCAAGTGCACAGTGGGTACATGCCATGTGAACTAATCAGAGTCTCAGGTGAAATACAAGCACTACAATTTACTATTTTTAGGCAGCTGGGATATTTCTCTGTGTGACCATGATGTTGAGGGCAACCGTAAGGCAACATCTCAACAATCGAGGTATGTTCAGTCTAAGTAAAAAGTCATCACCAGTAAAAACATATAAAGCCTTATAGCAGTTATTTATAATCTATGCAGAAGAAACTTCTCTGTCTCCATGAGGAATTACAGAAATAAGTGGATCACAGAAATAATCATAGAATAAACTATTTTAATAAAGCTCTCAAAATCTTCTCTTTCTGGATGGAATTCACAGAAATCAGAAAAGGTTTTATTTGTACTTCAGTGAATGACTTCCCTTAGTTTACATTAATCAACTACAATAGAAAGCAACAATACTCAATTTGCTAATATCTCCTTTGAATGCATAATATTGGCAATAGCAAAGCTTGTCAATATTTATCATCATCTCTTTCAATACTTAGAGCAATTTGAAAATTGAATTACATGTGGTTTTTGTGTGTATCACCGATTCCCAAGACCTTTGACTTCTAAATATGTTTTTTGCCAAGTTTTTAGTAGGCAACTGAAAAGGAAGTAGTCCTTGTCCACTTGACAGTTCTGTGAACCTGAATGTAAAATGTAATCCAAATGAAAAGAAAAAAACCAAGTTTAAACAGTTTGAACTTTGGTAATGTAGCATCATTTGAGGCTGACAGAGGACTTTTCCAACATAACATTAATAATCTGTCAATGAAAGCAAAACAGGAAAGATTACTTTTTCTGCAGCCTATGTAGCCACAATTTAAAAAAAAAAAATCTGCTATAGATAAGGAGTTAGTTTGTTATCATCTTTCAGTGCCCCTTTTTCTGCTTTTCATTGACTCTTTCTAGTGATATACTCTAGCATAAAATTCAGCATATCTTTTGTATTGCATCAAGGAAACTCTTGGAAGATATTTTTCTTGCACACACTTAGCCATGTTATGCCTGCAGAAACAAAGGCCTATGCTGCAAAGTCTCAAAATGAAGCCAAATTTGTGACTTCTATTTCAATTTGCAATTCAGTTTTCTTTCAAGAAGGATCAAGCATAGAATTAGTTTTGAACTTATTAACCACCCAGGGTTTCCTATGTTTCATCAGCTCCAGTTCTATGCTGATTAAATGCATAACCAACTCTTGCATTGCTTTTACTTGATCTGAGAGGTTTGATTATTATTTATTCACTTTGTCCTCAATTTACTCATGTGACCAACATACTAAATGGAAGTGAGAATTAGTCCCTTAAATACAGAGTGGCTACCTACTCTGCATTCAGGTAGGAACGTGATTATGTTTAGCTGGTTATCTTCAAATACAGATGTTAAACCTGGCTTACAGGTACGTAAGAATTGTTTTAATAGATCAGATTTTTTTCCTCCAAGAATATCCTTCTGGCCACAGTAAGTGATAACATGTTGGCAAGAATCCCAAAGGAGAAGCTTCTAGTTGTTATGTACTGGCCTAACTCCATGATAATTTAAGCTCAGGAGGACATATAAATAACTGTGTTCACTTCTCATTGTCTTCCTTTCTTAAATAGACTATTTCTTTTTATTGTTGGTTGTTTGTTTTTTTTCAATCAATAATTTAAGATAATTGGGGTTTGAATCCTATAAGCTTTTGAACCTACTTCCTAGTTTCTGCCACTCAGTTGGAATATGCATAACTGTATTCTTCACAGGAAGTCTCAGGATTTTAATTTTTTCATATCTGATTTTAATACTGCTGCCACCACTTCTTTATACATCTTCTACCATTTTTTCCTCTAAGATATTTATATGTATAATAGCAAATCCTTGCAATGTAGAATTTAAAAACTGAATTGAGTAAGGAAGCAATTCTATAAAGAAGCAATTCAGTTGAGTACGGTGTCTAAAACTCACCTCCTCTGGTCTGAGTTTTAGGTCATTGTACTCTACCTTTAAAATATTGATTTTCTTCTTGTTCTAGGAGGTTTAAAACACTGTTATTAAGCAAAGTTAACTGGGATATTCTGATTTTTGACCACTCCGTCTATTTTTATAAAGTCTTTATTCTCCCCTTTTCATTACTTGTCTTGCTCAGGTGGCCACATATTGCCATTAATATTAGATAACGTATTAATTGGTATCTTCAAATCACTTCACTTTGTGAAAGTCACATTTCTGATGCTTTTATCTTCTGTCACTTGTTTTGTGCACCTTTAATCAGATCTGACCAATGTTAAACAAAATTTCCTCTGAAACCTTTTTTTTTTCTGTATTTGAGACACTCAGTGAAGATTGACAGACTTTGTGTTCAGAAGAGTGACTCTTCTACAAACTTGTCGTGTTGATTTTATGTTGTCTTTTCTTTTGTGCAGTAGCAGCAGTTCAAAATGATGTCTCAAATTGCCTTCATCCATATGAACAGCTGATTCTTCAGTCCTTATCCAGTGAGGAAAGTTGTGTTTTCAGACAAAAAAAGATGATTCACAAGGAGATCACAGAGTTGTGGGGGTTGGAAGGGACCTCCGAAGATCATCAAGCTCAACTCCCCTGCAAAGCTGGCCCCCTACAGCAGGCTGCACAGGTAGGTGTCCAGGTGGATCTTGAATATCTCCAGAGAAGCAGAATCCACAACCCGCCTGGGCAGCTTGTTCCTGTGCTCCGTCACCCTCACTCTGAAGAAGTTATTTTGCATATTGATGTGGAACTTCTTATACTTCAGTCATGACTGTTTTCCCTTGTCCTGTCCCCAGAGACCATGAGAAAAGAGGTTGGCCATGTCTCCTTGATTCCCACACAGATATTTATGTGCATTAATAAGATCACCTCTCAGTCTTCTTTTCTCATGGCTGAACGGACCCAGGTCACCCAGCCTCTCCTCACAGGGGAATACTCCAGGCCCTTTATCGTCTTTGAGGCCCTTTGCTGTACTCTTTCCAGGAGACCCCTGTCTTTTTTGTACTGGGGAGCCCAGTCCAGGATACAGACTGGCCAGGGCAGAGTAGAAGGGGAGGATCACCTCCCTTGACCTGCTGGCACGTTCCTTTTAATGCACCCCAGGAATCCCATTGGCCTTCTAGGCCACTAGGGCACACTGCATGGCCAACCTGTTGTCAACAAGACCCCCAGGTTCTTCTCCACAGAGCTCCTCTCTAGCAGTTCATGCCTCAGCCTGTTCCCAGGTGCAAGACTCCACTCTTGCTTTTATTAAACCTCATTTGGTTTATTGTTGCCCAGCTCTCCAATCTGTGCAGGTCTCTCTGAATGGCAGCACAGCCTTCAGCTGTGTCAGCCACTCCTCCCAACTTTGTATCATAGGCATACTTGCTGAGGGTGGGCGCTATCCCCTCATCAAGGCTGTCGATGAAGACATTGAACAAGACTGGTCCCAGCACCAACCCTTGGGGAACACTACTACTCACAGGTCTCCAACCAGACTCTGCATCACCAATCACAACCTCTGAGCTCAGCCAGTCAGCCAATTCTCAACACATTTCACAGTCCACTCATCTATCCCACACTTTCTCAGCTTCAAGATCAGGGGAACATGTGAGATGGTATCAAAAACCTTGTTGAAGTCAAGGTAGATGACATCCACTGCTCTCCCCCCATCTACCTAGCTGGTGATGCCACCAGAGAAGGCTACGGGGTTTGTCAAACATGATTTTCCCTAGGTGAATCCATGCTGAAAATGAACTTCAGAAGTTCCTGATTAACTTCTTCTCTTCCAATTGCTTGGAGATGACATCTAGAACAAGCTGTTCCATCACCTTTCAAGGAACAGAGGTGAGACTGACTGGCCTTGAGTTTCCTGAATTCTCCTTCTTTCCCTTTTTGAAACTGGAGTGACACTAGTTATCCTCCAGTCTTCATGCACCTCTTCTGTTCTCCAAGACCTGACAAAGATGATAGTGATTCAACATTCACCTCTGCCAGCTCCCTCAGCATGTGTGGATGCATCCCATCAGGGCCCATTTGTGCACATTGACCCCACCTAAGCTCTCCTGAACCACCCCCTCTTCAACCAGAGGGAAGCTCTCAATTTCCCAGTCTTCCCTTCAGGCATCCTGAGGGTGAATCTTTGAAGTGAAGACCAAAGCAAAGGAGGCATTCAGCATCTACACCTTCTCAGCATCCCCCATTACCTGGCCACCTCCCTCGTTCAGCAGGGGACCCACATTATCACTAGTCTTCCTTTTACTATTAACATACATTTTAAAACCCCTTCTTATTATCCTTACTCCTCCCGCTTCAGCTCCAGGTGAGCTTTAGCCTTCCTCTTCACTTCCCTGCATGTCCTGACAACACTCCCTATGCTCCTCCCAATAGGGCAAGAACTTTTGCTGCATTTCATAAACCTTCTTTTTCCCACCTACTCCCAGATGGAGCTCATTACATTCTAGTTTGTCTCTCGCATAGAGGGGCAGCTCCTCCACCTTGCTTCCTCAGCCTGACTTTCCAAAAAAGAACATAATCCTCCATAGACAGCACTCCAGTCACATGAGCTTTCCCACCAGGTATCTGTGCTTGCAGTGAGAAGCTATCCTATTAATTTCCTGTGCTGCATGCAATGGTATGCAGGCACTTAAGGGAAGCAGCAGGTGTAAGTATCCCATTGTTTTGCCCTGCAACCATTTTGAAAATAAGATTTGTCCTATTTGTGCTCCAGACTTAAATTAATACTACATATAGTTTGAGTACCTATATGTAATTGTTATTTTACACACTGTCTTGAAAACGATTCTTATTTTTCATTGTAAATTATTTGTGGAGAGGACATGGTATGCATTTATGAAATTAATCTCCATAATTAACAAAGCCTTCTTCTATTGTCTACTAAATTTTCCTGAACTCTTCTTCACATGCTTGAGCAGAGGTTAAAAGAGTCAAGGTCAGCTGAGAATCTTCTGACAAAATATCTCTGCGCATGAAAAAGTATGTACATGTAGGATAGGAATTTCAACCAAAAGAGCAAAGTCAATTTATTTTATTTTATTTTATTTTATTTTATTTTTTACACACTGTAGTAAATTAGTTTTAGCACAGGGCAAGTCTTTGCACTGATGGGAACTATGTAAACATTCAGAGAGATTCATTATCATTGTTTTAAGCATTTCCATCCACTCATGAATCTTGTTACAGAAGCAAGAAAGAAAGAAAGAAGTAAAGGTACTGTTTTGTGCTGAGCTTACCTGACACTTCTGCTGTGACATGGTGCCTGTCATACTTTGAATATATTTTCCAGCTGTTTCAAATTTTTGTCTCTTTACACTTAGGAGAGGGGAAATCACACTATCAGACTTACCAGCTGTTCTTGGTGTTATCTGGACTGGTTTTAATGCCCAGGAGGGAATACTGTTCCTTCATGAATTATGAAACTCTCATACGTTCATGGTACTGTGGTGAGCTTGGGTGAAATCTGCCAGGTGGCTCTTCTGTTCTTGCCTTGGAAATGTGGTTATCTTTCAAAGAACCCATCACTGACTAAATGTATTTAGACTTCAGTAAATAAAACCACAGAGCCTTATTGTTGGGATCATCCTTACAAATGTTTCTTGGTCTCTCACAATCCATAAACTTATGTACTGTGAAATGTTTGCCTACGAATGATCTCAGTGCAGGTTTCCCTTTGTAACACTTTGAAGGTGGGTTCTCATTTCATCTCATGCACGTGAATATCTACCTGCATACAGGAGTGTGTGAATAGCAAAGCCCTAGGGAGAATTAAATGACATTTATCCTGTACTTCCAATTGATTTACTTCTGATGTGCCCATTAATTTATTGCAAGAGATTCCTATGAGACTTTTTGAAACTACATATGAATGTAAAGATTCCTTACAAATGTGAGACAATGTAACATTTACATTCAAACGGATGGCTGAGGATGAGGGGAAAAAAAAAAAAGTGGCAGCAAAGAGGGTTATATCTTGATTTTTCCATAGAGATGTTTTCAGGCACTGAGAACGTGCCTGTGCATTTGTGCAGTCAGAAAAGAAATAAGCAATATAAGCTTTTCCAGGATAAAAAAAAAAAAAAAAAAGATTTAATTGTAAATATTTGGCATTAGAACACCAATCCAGAACAAGAAGAAAGCCTAAGGCGCTCTGTAGGAGCTGGTTAGGGCAAGTGCCATGAAAAGCCTTCGATAAATGGCTTTATTGTATTGCCCTCTACCGAAACTACCGAAGATTGCAGACTGATACTTAACGCGAAGGAAAAAAAGCTCGGGCAGGAGAGCCGTGAGATGGGTACAAACACGTTGTTTCACACTGCTCAGCAGAGTCTCAGATTCGAATACTTCTGGATTTGGAATCCAAAGAGGGGCTCGGGTTTTGTTCTGTCTCACTGAAGGGATATTCATTTCTTTAGAGAAGAATCTGTGTAGGCAGGACAGAGATCCGAAGTTATAAACTTGCCAAGAAAATGGGTATTATATCCTTGAACTTATAGGAAAAGAAAAAAAGAAAGCTTTCTGAGTTACAGAGGCAGATGGGTTCAGAGCTGATGAGAGAACTGTTGCATGAAACTGTGAGGAAAAGATCTCTCTGGGTCCTGTGCCTCAGATTATTATTATTTTATTATTATTATTATGTTTGCATGCTGAAAGAAAGTTTTGCGTGAAGCTATGAAAGTATTTAATTACTGTATAGGTGAATTAGCCAATTTTACACACTGGAATAATCCCTTAAAAGAAAACCTTCTTTCCATACAAGGAATTTGAGAAGGTGAATTACTCGTGGCAGCAAGCTGAAGATCTGACTTGTTTTGTGTAAAAGATGAAAGATCAGGCCATGACTCTTGGCTCTCTAAGATGCACTGGCTGTAGTTTCATTCCACCAAGTTAATTCACGGGTTCTGTGCTCTTGTTCAGCGTTAGCAAGGTCACCCAAGCTTTTGAATGGAAAAGAAAAAAATGTATCAGAATGACAGTTTTAAAGAACCAAGATAATAGAGTTCTGTGTTTGTTGGATTTCTCACAAATAAGGCAGCAGAACATCTCTAAGTAAAAAGACACATTTAGGTGTTCCTTCTTCCAAAGGCTAACTCACAGCCCTACAGCACTGCCCACAGTTTGTTGTGACATCCTTGCTGGAACCGAGAATTTATGAGCGTCGTTTTGGTTGTCTTGTCTCAAAGTGTTGAACTCTGCTTTTCGTGACTTTGAATGAGCAGGGTAAAAGTTAGGAGGACTCACCTGTATTTTTAAGGAAGCCTTACTGATATTGTTTTTACCTTAGCATTTCATAAAGCACATTTTGATTGCTGAAATAGCTGTGGTACCACTGACAATAAAAGCATATTAGCATGCTGCATCTCCTTATGCAGCGTGTCAAAGTTGGAGATGTGTTGTGAAAGTCCTTCAAATACCTCTGTTGTGAGGATGATGTAAAAAGGCTCATTTACAGAATTTACTCTAGTGAATTGCTCATAGAAACAGAGAGGGTTCCTGCGAAACGGTGATTTGAGGCCAAAAAGTACTATCCTAAGTGTGCCTCATTACATAGCTGGAGGTTTTCATAGGTGTCTTGTATTTATTGTATAAGCATCTTGTATGTATTGTATCACCTCTTGGAGTGGGGAAATGGAGGGATCTGTTCTGTCTCGGTTTCTCGAGTAAGCAATGAGACTTCGCTGGAGGTAAACTGACGTCTGAAGGAATAGCGACCTCAGCAGACCGACAGGTGACGTTACTTCAATTTTAGGTCCTCTTCTTTTTGTGAAATAAAGGTAAAGGAAATTGTTTTATGTTAAACGTTCCATTTCACATTGAGTGAGACTGAGGGAAAAAAAAAGTAAGTATTTAGCAAATAAAGTCCACATACTTGATGATACACATGAAAAGTGTTTTCCTTCTGTCTTTTTTTGACACTGTTGCCATGAGAGTGAAACTCTGAAAATCTTGTTTTCTCTGAAGAAGGAATTTTCTGCTGAGGACTGACAAAGCAATAGAACAGTACTCAGCCCATCACTTTGTTTTTGTGATTACTCTTTATTGTGAAAAATGATCACAATGATACGTAGTGCAGTTCACCTCTCTTCTGCTTTGTCTTATAGTGATACGTACATATAGAACACATCTAAATTTGCCTTTAAAAATAAATAAATACATAACGAAAGCAATGGCTTAAAATGTCTTGAGTGAAACATTCCATAACATACCTATGCCTCTGGTGATTTCCAGCATCAAAGGTCACCCTTTCTTCTGATCGCTTAGCAGCCTTTACATTAATTTCCTGCTTTATGCATTGTAATAAATTTTTTGCTTATGTGGTTAGATACTAAGAATGAAGTTCACAACAGACTGGATTTTGTAAAATGGATGTTGTTTCTTTTTTTTTTTTTTTTTAAACAAAGTTGTTTTTCAGAACCATCCACTGCTTGTGTTTTTAGAAAAGTAGAAATTGCAAAATTTATCACGTGCCAAAGAAGAGCATTTGTTCAACTGTGCTCTTAAGTTGTGTAGTAATGAATAAACAGTAAAATACATGACTCTGATTAGGAATAAAACCAAAGCAACTGATCTTTGCAATGTTTTTTTGGACACTGAATGCTGCTAAGAAGAGAAAATGTGAAAAACAAAAGAATGATGATATAAGATGCTGAAGAGAATAGACATACAGTCTATGGTAATTAGTGTATATTTTAGACATGCTGCCAGGTGGATGAGACAAAGGTGTGTGTTTGTCAGTGTTATCGCTCTTGGGTTTTGATTACTCCAGCAATTTTAAGTGGCTGTATTAGTAGGGATGCAGAAATTTCACGATAGTTCGCACCATCTAATAGATGTTTTCTAGTCACAACTCAGAGGAAAACGTTGTCTTCCTCATATGCTTGACAATAACCTTTCTTCCTTGAAGTTCTGTGTACTCTGTCCCACAGTTCATGCTGTACCTGAGCTTAACTCCGAATTCCTTGAATTCAATAATAAACTTTTCATACAGTTGAAAGATATTTGACTGATAATCTGTTTCCAGGATCTTATCAGTTTATTGTTATTTTTTTGTGAGGGGAGTAAGTTACATTGTTACTTGTAATACGTGTGCAATTACTGTATGAATTGTGCAAATTTAAATAAAGATATTTTGGTAACGTTTTCTGCCAAGAAGCAGTTCCTGAATTTCACCTGGGTAAACAGGTACGAAATAAAGTTCAGCAATTTTTTCTCTCATGAAAACACTGTGAGTGTAGATTATACATGACTTCAGAGATGTTCAAAAAGCCAGTAGAATCTTGGTCCTCTAGTGTGAGGTTTGGACAGCAAACTTTAGACTTAGACTATAGATTATTGGAAATATTTCCTCACAAGAAACCGTTGCTGAAAAATGTTCTACTGAAACTATTTTGCTCCTTTCTCTTCTTCTTTATTTTCAGTTTGTAAAAAATGAATGTTTTCAGACAACTTTAACTGGTAACTTTTCCTTCATTTAATGCACAACTTTGCACCTAATGAAGAAAACGAGAGACCCTCAAAATCAACCTTCTTCAGGCAGTCATTCAGGTCTGTTTTGCTGGTATTCCAGACAAGAAACCTACGTGCTAGGGACATGGCTGACCTGAAGGAACACATTAGTGATGTTTTTGAGGGATCCTGAGTCTCCCCCAAGGGGAAACACTGCTTCATCTCAGCGTTTTCCAAACTGGTGACAGAACCATTTACTGTTCTTCCAATGAGATGCTGAAAAGGAGAGAGAAAAAAAAAAGAAAGCATAAAACACTAGTAGAACTGCTTTCTCTAATTCACTTCTACATTTGTGTTGTTTTTTCTTTTTTGGTTATAAAGTGATCTGTCATTAAAAAGCCTTTTCATCCACTCCACCCCCAACAAGAAAATGTTTCCTGAAGGCAGCAGAAGAAACTGCACCCAGCTGCCCTTTTGTTCACCATAATATCAGGGCTTCTGCTTGTTAAGCAGCCACCTATGTACTGATTGATGTAAAAGCCTGGAAGCACTTTGCGTTGGAGAGCTGCATGGGGACATATATCCTACAGCACCTGAGTGTTCAGATGACTTCTGCATTTCCCAGGCACAAAATCCAGAGCAATGAGCCAGCATCAAATAGATTTTTAGAGAGATTCCTGTTGGGAAATTTTCAAGTTTAGCATTGAAAGATGGCAAGTGCAGATGTACTTGAATACAAAACAGCCAGGTTGTCATGGTTATATGTTTTTTTGTTTTGTTTTTTGTTTTTGGGTTTCAGTATTTCACATCAAAACATCATGTAGTGTACGGGGCATTAAAGTGTCACTGCCCCAATCCCAGCTACCTATCCCTGTACATTACAGAAGTCATGGGATCTGGCCCTTCTGGGTGGGGGGGGGCGCTCTTGCTGCCTTGCAGTGGGTGCTGGAGGGTGCTTTCCTGGCCGTTCCAAGATTTTCAGGTTTGACTTGGTCCTGGGAACTCTCTCTCTCTCATCTTGTCTGATTTATTCATCTCAATTTCAATTGAATTGTATATATTGTGTTATCTTGTATTCCAATATTATAGTAAAATAAGTTTTCCTCCATAGATTGTTGCCGCTGCTCTTTTCCTCCCTTCCTTCCTTCCCATTTTTGTGGGACTGGGGTCGGGGGGGAGGGCAGAGGCCCTGTCACAGACATAGATTGATCTGGTCAACTCCGTGACACAGGTGGGTTTAGTAGACGTTGTGCTAGGTAACCTCTAAAGAAGAGGAAAATCCTAGTATTAACAGTAATTTTTGTTGAGTAAAATTAGACATTCTTAATAGTGAATGTTTTGATAAAGAATCATACATATTTTTTTATATTGTTGTTTACAATATTCTTCAACTGCAACCAACAAATAAATAAACAAAAAAAAAATCTCAGTCTTCCCCTTCTTTGTTGTTGTTTGTGGACCCACACTTTCTATTTTGGGTGATTTATGGCACCCAAGTTGAAATACTGTCTGCGTACTGCTAGGATGAGAAAGTGGATGCAAGCTGCTAGAAGGAGATGTCTTCTGGCTGATGTAAATCTGCTGATGTGAGCAACAGCGTGCCTTCTTCCAAGATTTTTCAAAGGGGAGCACAGCTCATTTCCAGCCATTCCTATTTTTCACACAGTACAAGTCCAGTTCTGAGCTCATGACCACTTGTTGAAAATGGTGCTCCATTTACATTTCATAGATCTTCACTCCATTTCTTCTCTCTAGGAGGCTTGTTGGGCTCACATCCTCCTCTTCCTGGCATTCTTCCTCCTAATATCTACAGTCTGTACCTGGAGTTCTCAGTTCTGGTCAGAATTTTTTGCAGAATTTCTCACTCAAAGCACTTGATTTTTCATCAGGCAGCCTCATGATTTTCCTTTGAAGGCTTTTGAGCTGTTATTTTAATGTAACCAGATTTATATTTTATTACACAACTTGGTTTGCTGGCAGATTTAGTCAAATGTTCTCAGCATACCTTGGATGAGTTGAACGGGACAAGAGTTTCACAGCCTTCTTTGTAGAGGATAAAGGGCAGAGGCTTGACTACGTTTTTATTCACAAGATTTCAGTTACAAGAAATGAGATTCTAATCCCACAGTGGGAGTGAGCAGGGGGAACCAACTTTCCTGTAGACTTTCTCACTGAAATATGTGACCGGCTGATAGCAAGAGCTTTTCCTTTTCTCTCCTTTTTTTTTTTTTCCATTTGTTTGTTTATTTTCTTTCTTTTAGCTAGTGATCATTTCCCAAGGCTTTTGAGATGTAAACATACTCTCTGTTACTTACTTTCTAAACTCATACTAAGCTGTCCTCTGAAGTATCGCATCGAAGTCACACTATTTTATTTTTTTTAGAAAATCCTGCAAATAATGCTTTTTTTCTACTCAGATCAGCAAGTATTTATTTATTTATTTATTTTGGCCACTGGACAAAACGGAGGTGTACTTCTCATTATCTGTCCCCACTAGAGTAAGAAATAGGTAGCAGTCCCTTAATTCTTCTAACTTAGTTTAGAATCCATTAATTAGTCAGTAGCTGTGACTAATTATTTACTTCCAATTAACCTGGAAATCATTTCAAAATGAAGCCAGAAAACATGACTACCATGGTAAAATGGTAAGTTTCTGTTATCAATTGGTGATGCAACCTTGTGACATTACATACCCTATCTAGGTGTACCTTGACAATAGAGAAGGTGATTTATTTCGTACTTTTGTTTTGTGCTGCTTTATTTATTTATTTTAGTACTTATATAGTACTAATTCCAACTGTGCTGTTGTATTTCAAGAGGAGTTTGTGGTCTGTATTTTATTACTTGTTAGAACACTAGCTAGAAAAAGTTAATGTACTGTATGTGAGTCTGGTGATTTGAACATTGACTGACTTGAACACTTTGCCCTGCTGGGGAGTGGAAAATTGCCAGAGATACCAGCGCATCGCTTGTACACTGAATACTTTTCCAAAGCTGAATAAAATTTCATCGAAAGAAAACCTGAAACAAATCAACATCAGGGCTCTGCTCTGAACTTAGGAATGGCTTACAATGTGGTATTTCTATGTGATGTTAAAAACAAATAAGCAAACAGCAATTGGCTTGGCCTCAACTGATCCATTTCTATCACAGAATGGATCAGACCCTAAAGATCACCAAGCTCGAACACCTCTGCCATGGCCTGGGCTGCCACCCATTCAATTGTGCTACCCAGAGCCCCATCCAGCCTGGCCTTGAACGCCTCCAAAGTTAATCACAACTTCACCAGGCATCCTGTGCCAGTGTTTCAATGCCAGTGTCTTAAGTAAAAAAATTCCTGCTCTCTAATACCTAACCTAAATCTCTTGTCTTTTAATTCAAAGGCATTCCACCTTGTCCTGTCCCTATCAGGTTATATGGAAATGCCAAATCACAGCTTGAACAGGTGATAGAGCACCTGGTGAGAAGCTGGGGCCAACCCAGAGAAGCTCAGGTGTATGCAATGCAGCTGAATGACTGGGAGGGGTGAAGCCAGGATCCATGCCTTCCTAGACCCCATCTAAGTGTTGGCAGTGGAGGTGTCTTGCTGGCAATTCCTACCTCCTGGAGGCCTTCTGAAGGTGAGCAGCTACTTTTCTTTGTTTCTGCATCCACAGCTGCTGCTGCTGTGTTTGGGTTTGTTCTCATTTGCTGCAGCTGAGGGCTTTGCCACCCTGCTGTTATTGCTGTGCTTTTCATCACATTACACAGACTGTGTAAAATGTCGGTCCCTCTCCTGTTCATAAGCTCCCTTCAAGTGCTAGAAGCCATAATGGGGTGTTCTCTTCTCTGAGATAGGCAAACCCAATTCCCTCAACTTTTCTTGATAGGAGGGCTACTGCAGCTCTTTGCTCATTTTTGTGGCCTTTCTCTGGACCCATTCCATGAACTCCACATTCTCTCTCATGCTGAGGGCCCCAAGCACAGTGCTCCAGATGGAGCCTCATGAAGGCAGAATAGAGGGGGACAATTGCCTCCCTTTTCCTGACATCCCTCCCTCTCTTGATGCAGCCCAGGATACCTTTGATTTTCTGGGCTGGAAGCACAAGCTGTTGGCTCACATTGAGCTTCTAGTCCACCAGAATCCTTGAGTTCTTCTCCACCTCAGTGAGTTCTTCTCCTGGTCTGTGCTTGTATCTAGCAAGGCCCTGAGCCTGCGGTGCGTGTTATCAGGCCCCATAGACTTGTATGCATTCAGCCTCATTGGGTGGTCTCAGACACATCCTTATCTTACAGTAGGAGGGATTTTGATCTCCCAGCCTGTGCCCGGAGGTTTAGGGACACAACAAATATGGAAAGCCTGACCACCAGCAAAGATTGAGTTGAAGGACATTGGGCACCTCAGCCTTCCCTATGTCTGTCATTGCCTTTTCTCATGAGAGTGAGTATGCTTTCCTTGCCCTTTTTCTTCTGAGCAATGTGCATGTAGAAATACCTTCCTGTCTTGTTTTTTGTTTTATTTTTTAATCTTCTGCTGAGTTCAGTTTCATCTGAACTGCTGGGGGCTGGAGAACTGTCATGCTCTCAGAAAGGTGTCCTTAAAGAGCTCCTTTCATGCTCCTTTCTAACTTGGCATTTGAGAATATATATATATTGTTGGAGAAGAATTTGGACACTGCTCCTGGAGATAGCACTTGCAGTTCAGGTGATCTCATGCAGAGGTAATAGTTGTAGGTCCCTTCCGACCCAGACTGCATTCCTATTCTGTGTAAAACAGATATTTTACTGTTTAAGCTTACCTCTCATCTCAGTAATATACATTTTAGACATCCCTCTGGAAAAGATCTATGCCCTGTTAAGTGCCTGCAGAGATGCTTGCACTAATTAGTCAAACTAATAACTCACTGAGATGCTGAAGTCAAGTCATGACAATAGCAGTTATCTTATTTAAGTAAATTAGCTCCATTTTTTTTTTTTTTATCCTGCATTAGCTGCTGTTGCACTTCAATCACAGAAGAACTGCTTTTAATTAGTTAATGATCCAAAAGTTATTAGTAACTTCAAATTCTCACATTAAGGTACAATATACTGCACACAAACATTTAATGCAGAGGCACCACCCCAGTGAAGTCCCTTGTCTTTTGTAAAAGAGCAAATGCAGAATACAACATATTGGCATTTCTTGCTGGAGTTCGGTCTCAGGTTGGGAGGAAGGCTCCCAGGAACTCACTGAGATTAAACACAAAGGGTTTCATCAGGACACGCTCCTGTGTAATCAAGCAAGAAACCAGATACAATTCTCAGCCAGCCTCATCTTAGAAAAGAAAGCCAGAAGTTTGTTTCAAGACAGTCAATGCCACTGCTCTCTCAGGATAGTACATCTATCTTCAAGCTCTGGAGAAGCTCTACCACATTCAAGAAAGGCTGCTGTGCAGAAATTCAGCTGCAACAATACAAATGCCAAAAACATACTGTGATTTCATGTGGTGAGTAAAGCAAGTCTGAGGTATCATACTGTTGAAGTAGATGATTTGCAAACATTTGTTGTTGACATAAGTTTGTTTGTTTGTTTGTTTTTTAAAGCAGAACACGCAATGCTAAATGGCCAGCTGCAGAAGGAGTCCTTTTTCTCCCCTTTCTCATCCCTCAAGATAATTCAGCTAATGGCGTCAGCCAGGGAATAAGTCCAAAGCACAGAAATAGCAGGTGCATCCTTTGTCTGCGGTAAGGATTTTTATTATTATTATTATTTATTTATTTATTTATTTATTTGCTTTACATTAGAGACAGACAGGTATCCACTTTACCACAAAAGCTTTAGCTTACTAGCTGTTCCATTTTCATGCAGATACTCTTAGGCATCCCAGATCCCACACACAGCACAAAGCCTTTCCACCTGCAGCAGAAACTGCCTTTTCAAAAAGCTGCCACAAGCTGATATTCTTCTATCAAGGGGACCTATCATCACCCACTTCTCACCCCAAGGGGCCAAACTCTGTTACCAGTATTTTGAGGGCATATAATTTGAAAGGAGAAGAACAGAGTTAGACCTATACAGTTTTGTTTCAGCAAGGTAAAGTAAAAGACAGCTCTCAACCAGGAGAACTAGTTTTTCCACTATTTAAAAAGTTACAAATTTGTAAGTTTCAAGTTGCCTGCCCCTCAGTGCAGCTCATTTTGAGGCATGCTCGTAAGTATCCACAGGAGATACTTTTTATTTAAACATAAAACCAGGTTGGCCTTGTTAGAGACCTCTCGCAAGAGGAGAGGTTATAAGCATTTTTCCTGTTTGTCTTTAGTTTTTCCATTAGTCTGATCACTTTTTTCCCCAAGAGTAGCTTGCAAAAGCCTCAGAGAGCAGCAGCTTCCATCCTTCTTGAGGGTCTGTCTACTTAGGCTGTTGATATTGTATACATCCTGTGTATGCTATAGCTGGTTTACTCCCACACACTACAGGTGAATACCACCTCCAGCCACTTACCAAACCCCCAGAGTGCATTCAATTAGCACAGAACAAGTAACCTATTAACTCACAAGAGTTGTTTCCAAGAGGGTTTACCTGAGCTTTGAAATAAACTCTCTCCTCCTCCTTTCAGCCCAGAAGCACTGCTGCAAAGCAGTCATCACCACATAAGAGCCACTCTGTGCTCAAGGGGAGCTCTCCCCCCTCCCTCCCCATTCAGGTGGAGTCTCCCTCAGCCACTCCTCTCTAGCCAAAAAATTTCTGAGACTGACCATCCCACCCTCCCACCCCCAAAAAATCATCTCTTTCAGGATGGTGCAAATCCCAGCAAACAGCCCCAAACTAGCAGCCAAAAGCACAAGCCCCCACAAAGTGGGGGCTTGTGCTTTTGGCTGCTAGTCATCAATAACCTCAAAGCCAACTCCACCTACCACACACCAACCAGACAGCTCCGAAACACAAAGACAACCAACCTGCCACACCAAGTGCTAACTACACATAAGACACTTCCAAAAACTAATACAAACCTCAAAGGCAACAAAACCAACCAGGCACATGCCAACATCTTATGCCTACCTGTTACCTCTGCTCCTTCACCAGATCAGGACCCCACACTCCAGCACAGAAGGGCTTCTCTCACTTCACTCCGTTCCTTTAGACCTGCAAGAAAAGCATACCACACTCAGTCCCAGCCATAAACTCTATCCCAGAGGCAGCACACAGGTAAGGGATGAACAGGTACAGCTCACCTTGCTCCACAGAGGCACCACTGGGCTCCTCATTCCAGCCCTTAACATGCAGGAAGAGTCATGAACCAGTTCCACCCTCCAGTGGGAGGGTTCACATCACTCACAGCCAGTCCTCACCCTGCAACAAGAACAATATCACAGAGCCATACAGAATGGAAACACCCCTCTAGAAATCATCTGGCCCACTTCCCTACCACACATCACCCAGGAAAGCATCCAGACTACTGGAATGAGCCCCAGCAAAGGGGGCTGAGCAGCCTATTCCATCCCTCCCACTTTGTTCATTCTCCTTTCTGTTTGCATAGACCTTCTGGTGTTCAAGACAATGAACACTTCCCCCCCAATGCTACCACCCTTCTCTCATCTACCTGGACAATCAATACAACATACAAAACTACCATTTGGCCCAGCACAATTTCCCCTCAGTGAATCCACCTTGTCTGCTCCTTGGAAATTTCTCTTCCAGTCACTTGGAGATGACACCTGGAACAAGTTGTTACATCACCTTTCCAGAAACAGAGATGAGGCCATGCTTCTCACCCTTTCTGAAGGCCTGCAGTGACGTCAGCTATCCTCCAGTCTTCAGGCACCTTTTCTGTAGGAAAGAGCAGAGGAAACATGATAGAGCACTATTTGGCAGTCACCTCTGCCAGCTCCCTCAGCACACTCAGGCATTTGCTGGCATCCATCTTGCCAAAACTACCTTTGACCAGCTCCTCCACAATCAAAAGGAAGTTATCTTTCCTCCAGAATCCAGGGCTCCTGAGAAGCAGTCTCACTGCAACAACTGAAGACAAAAAGGCATTCAGTGCAGAAACACATCCCCATTACCAGTGCCTCCACCTTGTAAAGCAGAGGCCCACACATTCTCTAGTCTCCTTTTCTCTGTTGAAAAACTTTTGTTAGCCTGGACCCCCCTCCTAAAGGGGGTACTGAGAGGACCTTCACCTTCCTCAGCCCTTCTTTCTCTCAGATGTGAAAAGAAGAGAGATCTGAATGTGTGGAGTGAGGTGAGAGATCCTGCTGAGGATACACGATATACCATAGCATTCTCCAGGAGAAGAAGCAGGTTGTGTCATATGTAGGTCTCCACTGAATTAACTCCACCCAAAACAATCTAAAACTGTCGAGTGAACAGAGCCAAAACCAACTTCAACAACACATACACATCTCCTTTTGGGGGCAGTGTTTGAGCAGAATAGATATTTTATATCCCAAGAGGATATAAAAGCACAAAATCATCAATTGTCAATACCAATGTTATGTGAAATCCACAAGTACTTTTTTTTCTTTTTTCTTTTTTTTAAGAAAAATGAGACTTGTTGGAACAAACATGCCAACCTTCAGTGCTCAGGTGGATTGCAAACCAAAGTAGAACAAGGGGCCAGCAAAAACATGGTGCTCCACATTCTCAATTTAATAAAGCACAGTGGAATGCCCTCAAATAGCATGAAATTCAAAAGCCTTTGGTCGGACTGAAACATTGTGGCAGGCAGATGTTTGTAAACGTGCTAAACTGTAAATCTTACTGTTGATAGAATTTGCTGTTAAACACTTACTGGATACAACGTGACAGCCAAGCTGGATGAAAAGGAGAATGTACGCGAACACCCAGAACTAGCAGACCCAGGGCAGTGTGTCTGGGCTTGAACTAGGCGCTGAGAGTAAGTTCAGACAACGTTTATACATGTTTTTAATACTGAAATTGATCTCCATTGGGACTTAGTTAAGGCAAGCTGTACAAAGTTAATCTCATTTCCTTTTATATTCCATTTCATATTTAATGTACGTTACAAGGGAGATACTGCTCTATGCTTCATTACTTTAATCACTGTTCTGTCCTATTGTAGTTCAACAATGCGTGCAAGTATTCTTGTTAGAGGCACGGTCCTGAGAAGACGGCTGGGGAGCTGAACAGCATTTCTATTTCAGCTGCTGAAGCGTCCAGTAACTTTGGATGTCACCCAAACCCTCAGATGGAATACTTCCAGGCATTTTCATGGGGATTGGTACATAGCAGTATGCCATAACTACTGTTGCCAATTTGGGGTGAGCACAGTAAAGTGCATTTAGAGAAGAATGTACTTGAATGTAGCATACATGAAAAGCTTATTTTAATATTTTAGACAGCTAGATGTAATGTTGGGGTCTTAGAGCATTTTTCTTTGGTGGTCCAGGTTTTTGAAAATCCTAGGAAAATATTTGGAAATGAATATTGTTTTCACATGCAATACAATTGCAAGAGGGGGATGTTTCACCCTTCTCAACAAAGTATCTGTGTTGATGAGAGTCTGTAAATGACTATAGAACTGACAAAGAAGTCCAGAAACATTTTCTTCGGTTCTGATTTTTATTTTTATTTGTTTTAACAGTGAGATTAAAAAAAAAAAAAAAAAAAAAAAAAAAAAAAACCCAAAAAAAAAAAAAAAACCACAAAAAAACATTGTCCATGTCCTTGCTCTGCGGGTTTGGGATGTATTGTTGGTTTTTTGTTTGTTTGTTTGTTTTTTCCTGGGAAGTAAAACAGGATAGGATATTGGTAATAAGGGCAAGTGGATTTATTACTGAGCAAGTTGTACGCTATTTGACAGAACATTCCTGAATTCCAGTGTTGATAGCAGTTGGTGCTGCCTTTTCTGAATCTTTTACTTAGTTTGGAGTTCTGGGAAGTGTTTGTGGGTTTAATCAATTTACACTTTTGATAAGTAAATGCATTCCATGAGTAATGGATTATTGCTAAGAAAAGATGAATGGAACAATGGATGTTCTATTTTACTATATATCCTGGGAAAAGTTATTCTTTTTTTTTCAGATTATAACCCTGCTTTTCTTAGTACAATATTATATACTACGACATACTGTCTTACAGTATCATGAGGAGAACCTCTGGGATGATGTAGTATTAGCCTGAAAAATCCCTTTACTGGATCACTAGTATTGTTGTTCTGATGTTATGTAGCCAGTTCAATGAGAACATGCAGGAACTGTATGCACATCGAAATCAATTTACATGATATTAATGTCTTTTTAATCTCAACTGTATGACACTGTATTTTTCAAAGTACTTCAAACTACAAACAAAAGTAAACTTCAAACTAGAAAATGAATGCCCTGAATTATGTCTTCCAACGCATAAACATTAATTTTCCCCACATTTCCAGAAACAACTTCAGCACAGCCTAAACCTACTGCCTATCGTGGCTCTTAAATAAAGTTGCATTTTATGAATAGACTGCTCAAACAAAGCACTTGAAAAATAGTAATATCCTATGTTAATTTTCCTACTGTGTTCTGATCTCCAGGATGGACGCCTGTGCTACGCACCATCTGTACCACAGCCACTTCCCTCAGGTCCTGGGAGCCTTGTTCCAGGCAGTCCCTTTGCCTGGCTGACATGAAGGGTCAATGGCCTTTTCCTCGCAGCTGATGAGAGCCATTTCTGCTGCAGGCTGTTTTGGCATCACCCATCTCTGGAAGCATCTTATGTGCCGTATCCATCATGTGTGGCCTTCATGGACCCCTTTTCTACCATTGTTACAATGAGAAAGAACGTAGCCAGTGACAGAATGAAACGAATTTAGCAAACACAAACTGCAGGGCACAGCCATTACGTGAGTGTTTCCAACCACGGTGTGTAAATGAGTTATAAAACAGTCTATAGCAGGTCTACAGAACAAAGATATCCTGAGTTGACAAATAAATTGTGTCTTTCCTACATCAGGTATCACTTTTTTTCACTCTTTTTCCTCCATAACAGTATCTCAGAGCTCAGAAGGGATTTTTGATATAGGGGCAGAGGTGGAAGGTGTCACACTGAAGAATTCCTTTAAAAATCTATTTTTTTTATAGATCTATTTTATTAGATCTATACATTATATACATTTTAGATCATTACATATTTACATATTAGATCTATACATTATATATACATTTATTAGATCTCATACATCTATTTTATTTTTTAATTACTTTTGTGGGCATCTACAGCTCAGAAAGGAACACCTGATGTGTAGACGACTGTTAAAAGAAACACTGAAATGGAAGAAATGAGCTCCCCACAGGCAGCTCTGCCAGGTGACCGTTTGTGGGGTGAGATCACCTGTGAGGCAGCTCTGCCCCGAGGGGCCGGGCAGCAACGCCCGAGAGAAGGGCCGTGACCTTTGGGTGACGCCGGCCCTGACCTTCAGGTGACCCCGACCCGGCCGCCCTCAGCTAGGAAGGGTGGGAACGCTCAGGTGAGCAGAGAAAGCGGCGGGAAATGACAAAGGCGGGAAACGACAGCAGCGTTCTAGGCTCCTATTGGCTGGCCGGCAGCCTGGACATCTATATAAGGTGCGCGGGCGGACAGGTGAGAGACGCAATCTCCACAGTGCGTGAGAAGGAGCGGGGGATTCATGAGAGAAAGGCAGAGCGTAGAAGCAGCGGCGACGAAGGCGGCAAGCGGTCTCCAGAGCTGAGGTACGAAGGGGCCGAGGTGCGGCGAATTTGGGCTGAGGCGGCGCGCCGGCGGGGGCTTCGTGAGGCGGCGCGCCGGCGGGGGCTTCATGAGGCGGCGCGCAGCCGGTGGTGGCGGCTCCTGACCCACACCACGCTTGGCAAACTGCTGTGTGGGATAAGATGCTACGAGACAACAAAAAGCAGCTATAATAAAGGAGATTTATTAGCTGTTGCAGTTTTCATTCATACAGGCTTACTTAATTACAAATCTTAAATGGGGCTGTGGGTATGGGCAAGGACATGAGATACTCAGTGTGGTTGGAAGGTGTGAAGTTCTGAAGTACAGGTCTGCTACCTAAGAAGCTAAAGGTGATAAACAAACTATAGGAGAAAAAGGTAGGATGCTCCAACAGAAATATAAATTTGAATGTCAGGTTGTTAATTCTCCTCTAAGGCAATAAAATTTAAAAACTAGCGGTCTCACTTGTATCATCATCAGGGAATGAGCAAATAAGCTAAAATTACAGAACACAGAACCTGACATGAACAAAAAGACGTGACGATCTCTGGTCAAAAAAAAAAACCCAAAACACATCACTGCTGCAAGGGGACCACTCAAATGAAAAAAGAGCTAAGATGGTACAATGATTACCTTCGTATGGAAAAATTACTGCAGAGAGAAGGAGAACCTTTGCAACGGAGCCAGTGGCTGGGGGTCCCCTGTAAGCAGGGAAGCTGACTCTTTGGCCACTGCTTTCTGCGTGCCCAGCCTCATTTGCCCAGTCTGCCCGCCTCTGTGATCTCCCGCGGCACCGGCTGGAAGTCCTCCGGGCGTCAGTGAGGTGAGGAAAAGCTGCTCAAAGTAGTTTTTGCTGGGATGAGCTTGGGGGCTGGCTGAGGGGAACGGGGGGGCAGGGGAGAGGGTTGCAAGGCCTTCCTTGGCTGGGTGGTCGCGTGCCGGGTTGTTTGGCGACGCTGCGTTTGCCTTTTCCTTCAGGTGGGAGGCTTGCCACTCCGCAGGTCTAACGGTGTCCCCACTGATGTTTCAGGAGCTGCTGCAGAAGAAAGAAGAAGCGGCGTGGGGACCTGGGAGGCAGGAGCGAGCAAGAAGAGGAAGCCGAAGCGTGCAGATGCGGGGGGGAAGGAGAGAGGCACCCTGGGCAAAGCACCTGTCCCGTTAGCGGGGGCGCAGTCCCATCTGAGTCGAGCGTTGCCGGCGCCTTTGGCGATCTGGCCGGCTTTGTGCTGGGCGACCTCCCTGTAAGCAGGGCTCGGGTCTTTGCTGTAGTTGGCCTTTTGCCTTGCTGCTCCTTTGGCTGCCTGGGGAGCGTGGCCCCCTGTAACGCAGGGCGAGAGCCACCTCTCCGCACCCGAGTGGGAAACGGAGCTCGCCGGACCCCGAGGCCACCCTGTAAGCAGGGTAGTGCCGTTTCCCTGCCCCTCTTCCTCCTCCGGCCCCTCGGCATCGTTGCCTGGTGGTGGCCTGTCAATGCGACGGCCCCGTACTCGGGGTGTGCGTCGAGGCCTCTGGCTTTACCTGCGAAGCCCCTTGGCGCGTTGAGGTCTGTGGCCTCCGTGCAGGCTAGGGACAGGTCACAGGCTCTTGTCTGTTGCCCGTGGTTGTGGGTTTATTCCCAGGGTTTGGCTGCGCTGCGTTGTCCTTCCCTTCTGGAAAGTCGTGCCTGTGTGCGTGTTCCCCTTCCTTTCCGTGTTTGTGTTTGTGGAGCGACTGAGCTTTCCCTTTAGGCCCCCACAAAGATGGCTGCAGCTTAGCTTTGGCTTCCCGGGGGGGAATGGAGGACTTTGGCGCATGCCGCAAAAGGGGTGTTCCCTCTTAGTCCCACGAGCGCAGCGAGTGTCCTGTCTTCCTCCTTTTTACTTAGTACAGATCAGAGCCACACGGTAGCCCTGTGGCCGAGGCCACCCTGTAGCCAGGGCTTGGGCCTGTCCTTGCTGGCGGCGTGACAGCCCCGTACTCGGGGTGCGTGTCCCGAGCCGCGGAGCCCTCTGTCCCTGAGCAGCCCGCCCGCCCTGTAATCAGGTGTGGGGAGGCTGCGGCGTTGCAGCCGGCTGCTTTAGCCATCCAGCTGGTGGGAATGACCCCTCCCTGTCCCGTCAGAGGGTGCAGGTTGAGGTGCTGCTTGTGTGTGGAGTGACCTCCCTGCTCGCTGGGTCGAGGTTGCTTCCTAGGCTCCCAAAAACAAGACGTTGGTGATGTTGTGCTGCTGCCGGGCGGGCCAGCCTGTAGCTCAGGCGTTGGCGGGAGCCTTGCGCTCCGCGGGGCTTCTTGGAGAGGGTGAGGTGTGGGGGTACCGTCCTGTAGGCAGGGCTGTGCGTGCCCCCTGTGTGTGCTTGGGGAGCTGCGTTCTGAGAGACCCCCCCCCGTACTCGGGCGGGAATGTGGCCCCGGCCTTTCAGAGGCACGGGGCCGCGAGATGTGGGGTTGGGCTTGCGCCCTCCCTGGAATCAGGGTTGGGATCCTGACAGCGGCCTTTGGCCGTGCCGCCCCGCTGCCTGGCTGCTGAGAGTTGTTCCTGCCGCTGGGGGGGAAACCGAGCTCTGTGGCTCCAGGGGTGTCGTCCGCCCGCCTGTAATCAGGGTCTGGGTGAGTGAGCGTTTGTGCTCTGCTGGCAGCCTGTGTGGGGTGACCGCCCCGCTAGCGGGGTGTGGGTCGAGGTGCCCCGGACTGGGAGAGAAGGAGCCTCCCTCGGGCGTAGGGATGGGGGCTGCCCTGTAAGTCAGGGAGCACCTGTGCCCCGCAGTCCCAGGCCCTTTGCAACGGAGCCAGTGGCTGGGGGTCCCCTGTAAGCAGGGAAGCTGACTCTTTGGCCACTGCTTTCTGCGTGCCCAGCCTCATTTGCCCAGTCTGCCCGCCTCTGTGATCTCCCGCGGCACCGGCTGGAAGTCCTCCGGGCGTCAGTGAGGTGAGGAAAAGCGGCTCAAAGTAGTTTTTGCTTGGACATGTTTTGGATGGGATGGTGTGGGGGGGGACTGCAAGGCCTTCTTTGGCTGGGTGGTTGTGTGTTGAGTTCCTTTGCTTCTCTGGTTATTCCATTTTCTTCAGTTGGAGGATTTTCTGCTTATCTTGTCTCATGCTTCTTGTTTCTGTTTCAGGTGCTGCTGCAGAAGAAGCGGCACATGGAGCTTGGAGGCAGGGGGCAGCGTGATGTGTAAACTACTGGCTGTTAATCTTACGAGTTATCTTTGGCCTTTGGTAGCCACTGTTCTTATGTGCGTGGAGGATTTGATTGCTCTGCTTTTGATAGTGTTGTTTCCTGAGTATTAGCTTGTTTTTCATGTTGGTCTTCTGTTGATATCTACTATTAGTCTCCTTATGTGTTTAATTTTGGTGTTAAATAAAGTCTTTTTTTCTTTAATCCTCTTTTTTCTTACTGGTTCAATTTTTTTTGCCAACTTCTCTCACAGAATCACAGAATGGCCTTTGTTGGAATCGACATCAGCTATCATGGTTCTCCTACCACACTGCCACAGGCAGGACCACCACCCTCCTTATTTGATAGTACACCTAGCCTTGATTGCCTGCTGGGTCAGAGCATCCACAACCTTTCTGGGCTACCTATTCCAGCACCTCACCCCTCTCCTAGTGAACAACTTCTCTCTGACATCCAACCTAAATCTTCTCTCTCTCAATTTGAAATCATTTCCCCTTGCCCTGCTGTTATCAATCGTTTGTGAGTGTTGGCTCCCCTCCTGTTTGTAGGCTCCCTTTAGGTACTGAAAGACTGCAAATAGGTCATCCTGCAGTCTTCCCTGCTTTTCTCCAGGCTGAACCAGCCCAGCTCACTCAGCTTGTCTTCATAGGGAAGGTACTCCAGCCCCCTGATTATCTTTGTGGCCTTTCTCTGGACCTTCTCCCACAGCTTTCTGTGTTTTCCTCCCTCATTATGGAAAATCATAGAAGCTGAGGTGAGGATATTGGTGGATTTTGGTGCCTAGGGCTGACCGATGTAGCACAGCTCTTCCCTTAATCTCGCCCATGTCTTGTGTCAAGCAGCCTCAAGTGCAAGTTTTCATTCAGGTAAGATGCCTCCCTTCCATGTTTGCTTGTGCTTAAGTCTTCTCCCATTGCATTTTTTTTCAGAGCCCGATCTAGCCAAATGCTAGACATTTATTTGCATTTATGGGACAAGCGGGTTGTGCTCAGGGGTGGTTTTATGTCCCTGGTTCCCCATGAACTGTCAGTGTTGTTCTCTGCTGGTGCTTCATTCCTTCTCTTTTTTCAAACTGGTTGTTACTGCATGTTCTGTGATAACTTGGTCTTGATTGATGGGGTAGGTGATTTTGCTTCTATGATGCTGTGGCTATTTTGGTGGGTAGCTTAGTCATTTGAGTCTTTTGGCTCTTTTCTCTGCTTCCTGGGTGGGGGGGAAGGAGGAGAGACCAGGACAGAGGATACAAGTAGAACTAGCTGCTGTCTAAGAAGGAGAGTGGGGTAAAAAGAGCGTTAAAACGATACCAGCAAATGGGAAAGGTAGAAGGATAAGTCACCACAAAGGGAGTAGCAAAAGGTGTGATATGTTCTGATAATCAGCTTAATGCTAAGAGTGCTACCTGAAGTTAAGTTCTGAATGTTTTCTGATTGCTGTTGTAAATCCAGTAAAACTTAAATAGGTGTAAGCACTCTGTGTACAAGCTTCAATAATATTTCTGTAGCAATGCACAGGGATAGAAATAACTTTTCCAGTATAGATTTTCCTGAACAAGTATCTATAGCGTCCCACCTCAAATATGTGGATCAGCCAGTACCTTGCAAAGACGTCTGTCTTTCACCTCCCTGCTTTGTTAGTTTATCTTTTCAAAGAGAACTGTGAAATCTTTCAGAACTTGCCATATGATATCCTTTTTTCAGGTAGAAAGAAGAAAACCACTTTTGCCTGTAGGTATACAGAGCATGCTGAAAAGATCGTATTTTCAGACTTCTTGCATCATTTAGAATTTTTCTGGATCAAAGGCCAAACTTTTTTGAATATGGGCTAGAAAATGGGAGCATTAAACTGAGTGTATAAATTTCTATAGTCTGACAGTCTCAGTGACACCTTCATAAACTAATTGCCTTAATTTGATGGCTTTTATAGAAAAAAAGAGTTTATAATTAATAGGTCTTGCAAAGTTGGAGATAATCCTACAGAGATGATTCTGTATTTTCTAGTAGACTAGATAGAAATTGTGTGCGAGAGAGATGTCTGTGTATACTACATATACCCCAGCTATGTATTTAGAGCCACATGATGCTAGACCCATCAGAGCCTGACTTGCACGGGGAAATCACCATACACATTGAAAAGAAAAAAAGGCATAAAAAAGCAGTGTACTACTGCCATTTCGCCCTCAAGGAATGGAAAAAATGATTGGATGATCTGCTTACTGCAAAGCTCTTCACGAAAAATGGAAAATGCATGCCACCAGTTTTCATAGGCTTTACCTAAAAGCCTCTGAAGAAAGACAGTATTCAAAAAGCATATTTAGATAAACCCAAGCATATTTCAAGAGAGAAGACTTACATCCCTGCCACTGCACAGAATGTTTCTGTGCCGCTCAACTTACCTACTGTATGAAGTCTCCAGCATCAGCCCTAGGATCCTGGAAGGCATCACTGGGGTGAGCCAGAAAAACCCCACAGAAAATAAAGTAGGTACCAATAAGTGTTTCTCTACACGGATTTTAAATTATTCACTCTTGAGACTTTTCTGTGTCTAGCTCAGTTGAGATGCATTCCAAGTGAAATAATAATAGCTTTTACTTGCATTTTAGCTGGATTATTAAGACTATATAGTAATAAGTTGTTAGATTCATATGTTCCCCTTTGACATGAACAAGTTTTTGAGTGGAAAAAGATATGCCATACCTGGGAAGTGCAACAAGCTTGAAATGTGTATCACAAATTATAATTGATTTTGCCTTGCATTAGTTTTGAGCTTTTACAGTACAAAATAACAACAGTATACAGAGTAAAATAATATGGTTTTCATTAAACCAAGTTATTCATGAAAAGTTGGGAAAAAAAGAAGCATAAAAGATCTAAGCAGACTACAAAACATTTGATCTTTAATAAAGAAAACTTGTTGTTTATCTTCTAATGAACAGCAGCATCCTCTACCACTGCAGCCTGTCAGCACCACACAGCTGTAAATCCATCTATCGGACCACTTAGTTACATATCTTTTCCTCTCCACAATACTCAGTTTCTGTGTTTCACTACCTCAAAAATATAAAACTTTATTTGATTTTGAATTTTTATGTAAAATATATTTCCATATGAAATATAATACTATCGTTTTTTCCAGAACAATATTTTATATTTTCCCCTTTACCCTTATCTGCTGGTAAAGCAAAGCTGGCACATACAACCCAGTAACTACAGAGAGTGACTGGCAAAACTCCTGCTTGCTTAGGACAAGCTGCCAAAGTGCTTCAGACATGGGGTGAGAAGGGAGAAAGATAGTTCCTTAGAAACAATGGCTGCACACACATTCACTGTTCTGCAACCTGTACTGTTTTCATTTTGTGACATGTTCTTATTTCTTAAATTTACTGGTCCCTTATTTTGGAAAGGTAGCTTCCACTGAGAAATTCTGTTCATAGTTTTAAAAGTTTATTAGTAGGCTACTTCTTTCTCAAAAAAAAAAAAAAAAAAAAAAAAAAAAAAAAAAAAAAAAAAGTGTGTTTTCTTTATTGGCATGTGTTATAATTTCCTAATGCACAGTGTTAATTATTGTTGACTGTCCCTACCCAGCCATCCCCTTATCTTTTCTGCCCTCTAGCGACCAACCAGGCTTCTAAGTAAATTAAGCGCTCTTCAAAAATCATGTCCCAGTTAGGGCAAGTCATGCCACTAAAAAAAATGTGCTGCATAGCTAGAGGCTACTACACAAATGACACACACAGAATCCATCATACCACCATGAGTCTCTTCAATGGCTGATAGCAGTGGCGTCAAGACTCCGCTCTTTCTCTATGAAACACCCTGCTGGGTGAGAGCTGGTAAATATATTTCAGCAGTGGTGTTCTAACTCTATTGAATTTTACTGTTTATCTCATGGAAGAGACAAACATTGAAATATGATTTAAATGTAGATTTATTTTACATGATGTGACCCTATAAAAGGCAATCGAGTCTGAAAAGCAAGTCTTTGACTCACTGAATGGCCGATCGAATCTTGCTCTTAGAGTACGTTTAAAAATAATTTTCCTTTTGGAGTGTCCTGCTGTGGTTTTACACTCCAGCTGTTGGGAAACTGTAGTGGAAAGGGATGTCAGTCTATAGGTAACTTAGTGTAATGGTATGAAGAGAAAGGGGAGTTTCTCTATTTAGATCTAAAATAGCAATACATTTTATACTCAGGGCTTTTTCTAACTCTCATTGTTTTTCAGTAGCATTTCAGAGTGGTTTTTGCCAACGAAGCATAAGTAGAGTTCATACCAAACTAGTAAAATGAGTTCTAGTTGTAAAGTTCTATCAAGGGCCTTGGTAACAGGATGCATTCACACGGACACAGGTATTTATTCTTCCACAGACACATAACCTCTTGGTCTGCTTTGAAGCAGAAGCACTGATACTAAGGAACATGATTTAGTGGGCAACATTGGTAGCAGGCAGATTGTTGGACTAGATGATCTTACAGGTCTTTTCCAACCTTAATGATCCTATGAATTTGAACTTAATGCATTTGCTACTTCTGCCGTAGGCCTGAAGAAGCATCTATGAACTCAAAAGCCTGTATACTTTTTCCAGCAATGTTTTCTCTCTGCAGATCTTATTTTCTTACACTTTGTACATCACACTATTATCATGGGTAAAATGAAAAGCGTTTCTCAGAAGTATGCCTTGTGATTTCTGGCCTGCTGACAGACTGCCTGCTTCTTCCAGGCAGGATGATGTGACAAATAAATACTTAAGATCTCTGAGAGGTACTCTGCCATGAGTCTCCCCAGCAGAAGACCGGTTCAGGGGGACCTGGCAGTGCCCATTCCCTGCCTGCACCACACTAGGGGCTGCCTGGGGTCCACTGGGTCTGACTCACACTACCTCTACAAACCCTGTGACCTGAAGAGGAAAGGCAATGTGATGCTTCAGGGAGTAACCACGATTCTGGCTCAGCATTTATGTGCTCTTTTGTTATTTATTCTGTATTTCCTCAGTATTTTTGGGCAACGTAAAGCATCCTGTCAGAGGAAGAGAGTTTTGCAGCTATTTTTTCATAAACCCCCACCCTGCCTGTACCCTCAGTATTTTCAGCCCTGTTTGCCTCGCTGGAGTTGAAGGATCCAAACCACAGTGCTGCAGAGGAGCTGCTGGGAAGCTCTGAGATGGCTGCAGGCCCACACACTGTATCTGTGACAGTTTGTGCCAGAGCATTATGACTGCATACAAAGCTGCAGATGAATTATGTGTGTGACAAGCTGAGGAGGAACAGTGTCCACAGCCTGATGTTTTCATACCTGCGGAGCACAGCCAGCAAGTGGAGGAGAGCCAATGGGACAACACAGGGCTGCTTGTCACGGTGTGTGCTTGCTGTCACTGCATCGTTTGGTCTCAGTTCTACTGTTGGCTGTGTGCCTATTTTTGGGCTAAGCTACACAGCCAGGAGCACTGGACTTTGACCTCTTCCTGCAGCACCGCTGTGGCCTGGGCAGCTGGTACTCTCCCTGCAAAAAAACATGGGCACAATTAGGGTTAGACATTAGCAGGGACAGGTAGTTTGGTCTTAAGTACCTTATTGCAGAGAGGGGTGGTGTTTAACAGAATGGAAGTGACTAAACGGCACAAATTAGCAGCTAGATCCCTTTCCTGGCTCTCAGGCCATTTAGTTTACTGCTGTAACAATAGCCTGCAAGTTCAACAAGTTTGAGGTACTTATCCTTCCTGCCTGTGGAACAGGAAGCTCCTGGCCCCTGTCAACTACCTTTTCCAAAGTGTTTTTGAAAGATTATAGCATGAGTGGAAAAACGCATTTCAAAATTACCTAATGAATCCCCTTCTAGTTAGTCCCAACTAAGCTCAGACTTCCCCATCAGGCTTGTTAGGCTTAAAAGAAAAAAAAAAAAAGATACTCTCCATTCCTCCTCAGATCCTTGAACTGGCAGTCATGGAATCGTAGTATCATATAATAGCTTGGGTTGGAAATTACCTCAGAGCTCTAACCCTGGTCAGGGCCCAGGGCCCCCACCCGGCCCAATCCTGATCATCTGCAGAGATGGGGCACGCACAGCTCTCTGGGCAGCTGTGCCAGGGCCTCACCTCCCTTTTGCCAGGATAGAGTAAACTGTTTAATTTATATCACTCCTATTTCATAAGTATGCAAACACTTATTTTTGAGTAATGTTTTTTGTTATGTAAATAAATACTTCAGGATTTATTTTGTAATTGCATCAGGAAGTTATTAGCACCATAATGCACTCAACATTTTTTTGAAAAAAAAAGTCCTTTATTAGCACATCCTAATCGACATTTCATTAAGTACCATGGGAACACTTCCACAGCTGTGGGACAAATCATCAGCTCTCGAGAAGATTTTCCCCTAGTAAGGATCAGGCAGCACGTATCTGTTGCCTGTTGTGATTCCTGCCAATCTGTGAAAAAACGTTGGAAAAACTGTTCTACCAGGAATGCAATGCCAGACTGTATTCACAGCGGTAAGAGCCTCTGCGAGGCAGAACAAGAGCCAGCACTACGGCCGGAAGACGGTCTTGCGGGGAAGCAGCACAAAAAGGGACGTCGCAAATCCACCGACTACCGGTACCCCCTGTCGTCAGCCCGCACAGCGGGCACAGACCCCCAAATCCGCGCCACCGCACCCGCGGCGGCCAGCCAGCACCACGTATGGCGCATGCGCGCCGCCTCCCGCCCGCCCCTTCCCGGCCGCAGCGAGGCCGCTGCCGGCTGCGGTTGCGCGGCCGTTCCGCTCGGATCCCTCCGCCGCGATGCGTCGGGCCCAGCGCCCTGCTCAGCGGCGCGCGTCCGGGGCCGCCGCCTTGCGGGGCCGCGGCCTGTGAGCGGAGCAGGGAAGGCCGCTCAGCCGCCTTCGGGGGGCCCGGCCCGGCATGGCGGCGCGGCGGTGCGCGGGCGGCGCGGCCGCTTTAGCCGAGGCGCCAGGTTGCGGCGCGGCGTTGGAGCCGGCCAGGGAGCTGTTCGAGGCCTGCAGGAACGGGGACGTGGAGCGGGTCAAGCGGCTGGTGCGGCCCGAGAACGTGAACGGCCGCGACACGGCGGGCAGGAAGTCCAGCCCGCTGCACTTCGCCGCAGGTACGGCCTGTGGCCGCGGCGCCGGGGAAGGGCCGAGGGTGGCCGGGCCGCGCGTCGCCGCCTCCCCGAGGCGCGGAGCCTGTTCGGGCGGGGCGGCCCGCGGCCCGGGTCTCTACCTCCGCGTCCGGCTGCTGGGCTCGGACGGGCCGGCGGCCTCCCGCGTTCCACGGGTAAACGGGACGGCCCGGCCGGCCGCGGGCCGCGGCACCTAGTGCCGCCTGTGCTGCGGCGTGTGGGCTCGGCAGCGCCGAGTGCTTCCGTAGTGCTCCCGGCCCCTCGGCAGGCCTGCTCCGCAGCCTTTCGCCGGCGGAGGGTGCCCGACAGAAAGCACGATTCCGAAGTTTTTTTGCATTCGTGTCGCTAACAAATAGACTTTGTTAATTTGGCACTTAGGCAAATAGCTGACATCACAGAACAACTGCTGTCTCTTCTGGCTGGCCGGAAGACTGTATACTACCTTTTCAGACAAAGGCACGATTGTGGCTGTTGTTTTCGTGGTGTTTCTCTGGTTGGATTGCAGCCTTAGTGGCAGGATTGTGGAGCAGGCGGGGTGCGAGGGCAGCTTTTAGCTAGGCATTGTGCATAACTAAGAAACACGTTTGTTTCCCTGGTGAATTATTTTGGAAAAGGTTTCTAATTAAGGTGTCATTTTCTTACATTCAGTAAATTTAATGGATTTGAGTTCCTGAGAGCTGCTTTTTTCAGACAGCTGTGATTCGCAGATTTGGGAATCTTGGTCAGCAGGGGAGCCCAGGGGACAACATAAAGCATCCTGTCAGAGGAAGAGAGTTTTGCAGCTATTTTTTCATAAACCCCAACCCTGCCTGTTCACTCATAAACTGTGAACTTCTAAACGAATGAGACTGCCTAACAGCATTTTGTAGAAGTGGGTTGTTAGGTTGGATTTTGGGGTTGGTTGCATGTTAGTTTTGGATGTTGTTATTTTGTTGCTTGTTTTTGTTTTGTGCCTGAGGTGTTCCCCATAGGCAGTGACCTAGTTTGCCTCTCTGAACAGCGCAGATCTGTCTTGGCTTTAAAAACCAGGTCTTCTAACTTACTGAAAGCTTTTTTCCATTAAATAGGCCTCTAATATAAGGCGAAAGTGTGTGTAAGTGCTTTTGTCCGTGCTTCTGTCCCCTTCAAGCTTGATAGAGAGAATTTAACTGCCTTTCTCATAGGGCTGTAGCATGTGCAAAAAGTTTCTAGCTAGGGCAGGATGTAAAATGCATGTGTAATGTCTTGATTAATGTGCTTCCGCTGCTTCGGATGGGCTGACAGCAAAAAGGGCTCTACCTGCAGTAGGCTGAACTTGGAAGTTGGTCATAAGCAACTCCTTGATTTGGGGGTTAAGAATGTTTTTGTTTGTTTTACTTTTTCCATGTTATTCACAGTTTGAGTAATACCAACTTCTTTTGTCTCTGTTGCCCGAAGGAATTACATTCCAGGATGCAAAAGCAAAAGTCTGTTGTATTCTTGCTTTGTTTAGCCTAGGTGCGTGTTGTTAGAAAAAAATGTTACAAAACTTCTCTGACTAGTTTCATTCACTTGCAAGGCATTGTTTTGTGGTTGAAACATGAAGATAGTTTTTGTGTTGCCTTTTTTCTCTTTCAGGGATACTCTGGGTTCTGAATTTGGTTCTTTTTTTTTTTTCTTTTCTTTAACTATCACTGTAATGGGGAAAAAAACACAAACACAAATGCTCTTTTTTTCCTGTGTGTCCTAAGTAGCTCTGCTGCTTTGCAGTAAGAAACAAGAGCCTGGCCGCCTCCTCTGCGTACATACGCACATAGGAAAGGCTTCTGCGTGTGGTAGGGATGTAGTAGGGATCCCTTGCGGTAGGGGTGCTCCCACAAGGCTGTGGAGAGTCCCTGTACCACACACACTTCATGGTGAAGCCAAGTTCCAGAAACTGGTCTGATGCAGACGATCCTCCATCTCCACTCCACCATAACTGTGGGTGGTTTGGGGGTGTTGCTATTCCCCCAGCAGGGGGATATTTCCCAGCTGGGATGGCTTTGCCCTGAGAGAAGCTGTGGGTATGAATTGTGTTTGATTGAACCTACGTACTGACTGGAGGGCTACAGAGTGAATTCTCTACGACTATAGTGAGGCTTGCCACACTTCATTATGGATTGATGCTCATGTTGGTTCTCTGTGTTCAGAGCTGTGTGCACACAGCAAAGCTTTGATGGACAGGCATGTCTTCTATGCAAGAGTGAGTGATGTTTATCCATCAGATGCATAACTGAGACAGAAAGTTGGATAAGAGGCTTTTCTAACCCAACTAGTAAAGTAGTTTCTGGAAAACATTTTATGGTACCAAAAGCGGGTGCCAAACAGTCTGTTGTCAAATAGCAGCAGTTGTGATATGTTTACAGGACTGAGGCACTTGTGAAAAGTCTCATCTGAGTAGATCCAGTAAGAATTAGGCAAATTGTGGTTATGCCTTCACCCTAGAAACATGATTTCTGGAAATTTTGAAGATGTAAGAAAAATTCAGTGGAAGAATGAGAAATATGCTGCATATGATTTAATATGTAGACAGTGTAGCTCTTCAAGTATATCTTCTACAGGAGCTGATTTTTGACATATAGTTCTATAGAGATTGCTTTCGTAAAGGTGCTAGCAAACTAAAGTTTGAATAAATGTGTTTGTCCAGGCGGGTATTGAGTATGTGCACCTCCTCTCTGGGCAGCCTGTGCTCTGTCACCCTCGCTGTAAGGAAGTTTTTCTCGTGTTCATGCAGAACTTTATGTGTTCCAATTTGTGCCTGTTGCCCCTTGTCACTGGGCATTGCTGGGAAGAGCCCAGCCCCCATCCATTCAACTCCTGCCCTTCAGATAATTGGAAGTTGATAAGATCTTCTCTGAGTCTTCTCTTGTCCAGGATGAAGAGCCTCAGGTCTCTCTGCTTTCCTCGTGGGGCTCCAGGCTTCTGTTTACTGTCTGTCTGGGAGAAGGAGTCACTGAAGTCAGGTTTAGTGAGGAATGCGGTATGAGAAACTTCAGCTGTGATGAAACTAAAACTGAAAAGTTCTGTTGGAAATAAAATGCTGGCGCATCTTGTGCGTCTGTGGTTCTCTCACTGGAACTCTGTGCAGTGGTCAGGAATAAATACCATTTTAGCTTCTGATTTCCTTGACTCCTGGCTGCCTGCTGAGGCTGGGCAGGTTGGGTTGTAACAAAGATTAAACCCACTGGCCCCGAGTGTGCTGCTGTTTGCAGTCACACAGTGATTTGTGCTGAGGGAAAAGCTCTCACGAGGAGCTTCATCCCACACAATTCTTGATTTCCCCTGGACAATGGTTTGCAACTCTGGTTTTTAAAGGAAGGAAGGCCACGTCATGTGCACAAGAGGTCATTACCCAGCAGGTGCTTGGCACACCAACATGTGGCTCTTACCTTTCCTAATAAGTTCGTGACTCACATGGGTCTTCGTGAAGCTTTGAGGGAATTTTGTATGCTGTGTCCCTTAGAGCATCTCTGTGTAGGCACAGGAGCAATGGTTCTGAGTCGTCGTGTCCTCTTAACAAAGGTCCTAGAGAAAGCATGGGCACAGTTGGTAGTAGTTTGAGATACTAGTGTATGTGCCATTACATAAATGTGCAAGATACAGCTGAAATTAAACAGTAGTAGCTATAGAATTGGCTTTAAAGAATCCATTGTTTTACTTATGATGCATTGCTAGCCACAGATGGGCCTAGTTTTTGTTGTCCACTAACATGAATGACATGAGTAAAATTGCCCCTGAAGGTATAATAGCATTTCTGTGCTTTAGATCAAGCTTTTGTAGTCACGTAATGTAGACTTTCTGGATATCCTTAAAGTATGGTTGTGCATGCTTATCATAAATGCTCTCAGATAAATGTTTTACATTCCTAAGGATTTTCTTGAGAGAATTTCAAAGATGAAAACAGTGTGTTCATTATGCTAATGAACCTTCAGAGAGCAGGTAGCCATACTGCTTGTTTTAACCTGTGAGTAACGCTGCATGTTTTTTCAAACAAGCCATGTGAAATAATTTTCAAACTGTGTTATATGGTTTGTTTATTTTTACTTTATATAACTTGTGCATGCACAAGCTCACCACTTCTGCTCCCTGAGCTCATCTATTGGTCCTTCTGCAGATGTGCTGTGGGATGGCAGAGTATCATACAGAGTAGTATTAGCTTTAATGGCCATATGAAGTGACTGAAAAAGAGGATTTGTTGTCAGTAGTCTGTCCTTTTGTTATGCTTTCAAGAAGCAGTTCACTCGTGGGAGCCCTACCAAGATATTCAATGTTTTAGTAATCTTGAATATTACTTTTTTACTGATTTTAATAAAATAATTCGGGGTGTTTTTGAAAATAACCTTCCTTTAGTAAGAAACACCTGCTGAGGTCTTTATTTAGAGTGATTGCTGTCATTTAAATACGTTGTTTCAGCATGGGTGAGAGGGACGGGGGTTTGTCTTTCCCTGCACCTTTCTTTCATCCCCAGCACATGAGACAAAGCTGTTTCTCTTCCAGGTTTTGGTCGGAAGGATGTTGTCGAATACTTACTGCAGAGTGGTGCCAATGTCCACGCACGAGATGATGGAGGCCTTATCCCACTTCACAATGCTTGCTCTTTTGGTCACGCCGAAGTTGTCAATCTCCTCCTGCGGCACGGTGCGGATCCTAATGCTCGGGACAATTGGAATTACACTCCCCTTCATGAAGCAGCCATTAAGGGCAAGACAGATGTCTGCATTGGTAATTTTCTTGCACTTCTACCGTGACTTGTTTTCTTTCACTGTAAAAAATGCAATGTATTGTATTGTAAAATGTAAAAGATAACCTTTTAAAGATTATTTTTACTTTATGAAGCCATGTCTGTAAGGCTTAAAAATCTCTGATAAACTTAAATTCCTGTCAGTTTTCAGAGAAACAAATTGACTATGATTTTTAGATCTGTCTTTGTTAATTGCCCAAGTATAATGATTGACATTGAGGGAAAAGCACCTCAGAGTGATCTGATAGATGTAGATACTCTTCTGCTTCTGCCCAGCCTCTTATTTTGCTTTCCGCTGTTACTCATAGTGCACTAAAAAGAAAACTTTTCAATAATGAGCTAGTTCTGTCTCCTTTCATAGCAGTCATGTTAAATAAGCTGAGGATATAAAGAAAATTTAAACAAGTTGAGCACGTGAATATAGTTGTATGTATTGACTACACAATTCTTAAGAGAGAGGAAGAGATAGAAGAAGAGGTTGAGAAATTAGTGTTTGGACTGTGTGACTTCCTCCGGTTTACTTTATTCAGGAGCACGTCTGAGAGCAGTATATGTAACATGGCCTGTTTGGCCCCAGTATCTGTGCAAGGTCTATGAAGATGCATGGCTTGGTACTGCTGTGTGCTATTTAGGGAGCAGACCCCTGTGGTTTTGAGGCAGTGTGCTCTGGACCTGTTGAGAAGGAGCTGCTGGTTTTAGGGCATATGTCAGTCTCAGGTTTTCACTGAAATTGCTTCCTGCTGGTGTGGTGGAACAGACTTTTTTTCCTCATGTGTTTCACTAGTTCACAGGTGCCATTAAGGAATTCTGACATCAAAAGGTTGAAAGGGAAGTTGGGAACAATGATGGCTTTTTGTTGTTGCTTGTTGCTTACATTGTCTCATAAGTCTTGTCTTGTCAAATTGTTTTCTCATGAAATACTCTTGCATTTTGAAGTATTGCTGCAGCATGGTGCTGAACCGACCATCCGGAACACAGATGGAAGAACAGCTTTGGATTTAGCAGACCCATCTGCAAAGGCAGTGCTGACTGGTACGTGATAATCTTTAGATTAACTAATAATACTCCAGTGATTGTAATACAGTATCTGTGTATTCTTTTTCCCTCAGTAACTTTAACTCATTTCTGTTTTAGAATTCTAGATAGAAATTCCTATATGGCCTTATCATGTTGTTAACAGGATGCATTTCAGATAAATACTTTGTTATAGCAGTTAGGAAATAGCATCACATTTTTAGTACTTAGCTCCCTGCAGCTTTGAAAGAGGACAAACTGTAAGCCTCAACTCATGAACTTAAATATATGGATATTTATTTAATAACTTTAGAAATTCTCTTCTATCTTCCAGGTGAATACAAGAAAGATGAGCTCTTAGAAAGTGCCAGGTATGTGTTTTTATGGACACGTCTGGAACTTGGTTACTTTTTTATAACTCTTTAAAGGTTTTCTGTGTAATGAATATATATTCATCCATGAGTTGACATTCCATCCAGGTAGTAAGCTTTGGCTGTTTCTATTAATAAAGCTACAAAAATGACTACACAAACACTTTTTTTTTGCTTTGCCTACTGAAACAAATAATAAACATAATTTTAGATTTGCAGAATGTTATAGCAAGAAAAAGTATGAAACCATAAGCTGCTAACAATTTTAATAAAATAACTCTGCCTATTTCATATGTTGTTCTACAGGAGTGGAAATGAAGAAAAGATGATGTCTCTCCTTACACCGTTGAATGTTAACTGTCATGCAAGTGATGGCAGAAAGGTATTTGTCTTTAAAAATGCAATTTAAACTCTGTATCATAAACTGTTTATCATTTAGCAGTCGTTGCTTGTACTGGCTGTCTTAGTTCCACCTTTTGTAAGCAACATTGTTTGTCCTGGCAAAGTTCTTAGAAATAAGGCAGTCTAAAACACAGAAACGAATTGCAGAACTCAAAAATCTGTCGAGGTCCTTTGTCCCAGAATGTATTAGAAATAAAGCAGATTCAGGATTTGTGTTAATTATGTCAGTAGAAGTAGACAATGAGAAATGAACACAGTTATTATGCATCTGATTCAAACTCTCTGGGCTTTTTTGATATTACAGGTGTTTTAAGGACTTCAGTAATTAGTACTGTTAATAAGTTTTGGAAAAAAAAAAAAAAGAGCAAATGCTGGTTTTGTGTTACTGATTACTGCTATGTTCTGTCATTTCAGTCTACTCCTCTACATTTAGCAGCTGGGTATAACCGTGTAAAAATAGTACAGCTGTTACTCCAACATGGGGCTGATGTGCACGCTAAGGATAAGGGGTAGGTTCATTTTTCCTTTGTTCAGAAGAAATAAAAAATGTTCAAATTTGAGGTGAGGTGTAGTAACAACATGTTAACTGTGAACATCATCTGAGCTGAGACTATGAATCTTTCTGTCGTGACAAAAATACTATGTGGACAGTCTTCAGTATTGTGAAGCAGAAGAATTTAAACAGAACGGACCGTAAAATATGTAGCCTTTCAGGTATTATTAACCATCTTATTTTTGCTTAAGAAAATACATCAGTAAATCACTGGGGAATCAGTAAATATCATAATGGCCTAGTCTTAATTTTATTCCTGCTTTTAAGTTTCTGGACTTCTTTATCAAGTGATGAAAAATTGAAGATCTGTTCTTCAGAGTTATCTGTGGACTACTACATTTTTAAGCATTTGGTTGTTATCTCAGAACACGTAGTAAAATACGGATGTGCTGAGTTTGTTTATGGTTGTATAAAGTATTTTTAAAATATGTTTTTCATTGTATGTATGCCTGTGTACGTTAAAGATTATGGAAAACAAACTCTTATCCATCCTTTTATCCTGTGATCCCTTCACTGCTATGTAGATAGCTGTCTGATCAGGCAACTTTGTCCATTCAGTGTTGAAATGCACTTTTGTCGTTTCTCCTTTACTAGCCCACAGCAGAAGAGCACACTTTGGCTAATTTCTCACTGGCTACTAAGACCATTCAGCTTGGTAGAACGTGAAACAGGGTTTAGAACTAGCTCTGCTGTTACTGTGGAATAATGTCTTAACAGTTACTTAAGCAGCACCAGTAAAACTCCTCTGGTATCCAAGTGAGAAAATTTTATAGCAGTGTTCTTGTGAAAAAGGAAGTAACAACTCTCACTCTAGACAGCTATTGCCTTTACTTCTTTCTCACTAAGGTTCCAAGTCTTAGAGGAGCCCTTCAATTGCATTAAGACAGCGCAATTCATTTCTCATCTTCTTGTTAACTTACGTGTTTTTTGTTCTGAAAAAGGCTGATCAGTTTATATGGGCTCTTCTCAAGCTTCTCATTTCCCCTCATTTTCGTTTGAACAACTCAGGTACCATTGTTGTTTTTTTTTAATGTTTAAGATGCAGCGTAGTATTATTAGCAATGCTTAGATTTTAGAATTTAAATAGGAGTACTAAGATAATTTCTCTCTTCTCTCCTGTAGAGATTTGGTGCCACTTCACAATGCCTGTTCCTATGGTCATTATGAAGTAACGGAACTTCTAGTAAAGGTTAGTCTTTGGAAAAAAAAAAAAAAAAAAAGTTTGGATAATATTAAGTAAGAACAGTTTAGACTAATAGACTGATTAAATTTGCAAATTTTTCATCTTTTTAAAAACTTAAAAGTTGATAGATTCTGCTTGCTGTATGTTAGTTATCATGTTACAGAAGTTACAGAATTTTCTGCTTGCAGGGAAGCTTTCCTCTTACAAATGTGCTTTCTGTTTTTAACTCATGTCTTAGAAGTTAAATGGTTTTATACCATCAAGTAAGTACTGCTGCTCTCAAGCTTTCCACCTTTACAAATAAAAAAAATAGCCAAACGAAAAGAGCAGTACTATGTATTTAAGAATAGAAAAGTGTAAGTTTCCTGAAGGAGTGAACTTTACAGCGTAAATTCTGGCCCAGAATCACAGCCCTCACACCAGAGAAAAAGAATGTAAACTGAATTGGCTTATCTGAATTGTGTTAATCTTGAAGATAAAGTCTGATACACATTAAACCAAGGGCTTCAAGATGTGCCCTGCAAGAGTCTGTGCCACAGAGGGACTTAGGAACTGTATCCATTCTCATCTGTCACAGTAAATCATGAATTAAAATAGCTGAGGGGTGCTGTCAGATGACTTGGGCTGCTTGGGTTCTCAGGGAGTAGCTGGTTTTCTACCTTGAGATCTCAGTCCCCACCAATCTCAGGTTTAGAAGAAAATAAGTTAAAAATGATTAAAAGAAGCATATTTTGTAGTAAGTATAAACAGACAAGTTTTTTGTTTGTTTGAACTTCACAGGCCAGTCGTAAAGTGAATCTTCTGGTACTAGACAAAAAATGTACCTAGCCACTCCTTGTCTCTTAACTGCCAAGCTGCAATTGTATTTCCTGTTGGTATCTGCTCCAGTAATTACTGAATTATTTTTTGTGAGCAATACAGTGTTAACAGCAGCAGTAGGTATGAGCATGTCCAATCAGACTTCCTTATGGTTAGAACTGAAGGTGTCTAGAGAAGAATTACATAGATGTTAAAGTCCAGGAGTCTTACTCGCAGAACTTTGTACTTAATGTTTTAAACCAAGATTGATTTTGCTTATTTCTTTCTGGACATCTTGGCTGTCATTATTTGGGGGCGTTTACAGAATGTGTGTTGTTCTGAGCTACTGTAACTGTTCACTGTAGAGTTTTTCTAGAGCAACAAGTAATAGGAGCTTGTCCAGACGTGATTTGATGTAGGTGATTTAGACTCTTAATTTGATTTGACCTGTAGATGAGCTGTTTGATTTTCAGAGAAGAATACCTGATGAGACTAGCTTGCCTTTAGCTTCTGTAAATGTAACTTAGAGACACCAGAGGATTAAAAACTGCAATATGTAGAAATATTGTGTTATATTGAATGTGAAAATCTGGAGAATGTCTTGGATACCACTTCCATACTAGCTTTGATTTTTTTATTTTAACAGTCTACTGCATTGATAAGATTTTTTTTCTAGAAATCTGGGTTTGATATTGATCTTTTTTACTGCTTTCCTTTTCAAGCACGGAGCATGTGTGAATGCAATGGATCTGTGGCAGTTCACTCCTCTGCATGAAGCAGCTTCTAAGAACAGGGTGGAAGTATGTTCTCTTCTGTTAAGTTATGGTGCTGATCCAACACTGTTGAACTGTCACAACAAAAGCACCATTGATTTGGCTCCAACGCCCCAATTAAAAGAACGATTAGCATGTGAGTATAAAATCAGTTCTGCAGTTTTAGACTGGACTGTATGCTTAGGTTCCTTGAGGTTTTCCTGTGACCCAGCGGAAGTTGAATGTGGAAAATGCTTACACTTTACTCTTAATTGTGCAATGTTTGGCATTTTATTTCACTACTTAAGATTTAAAATTGCTGGAATGTTTCTGAAAGTAGGTCAGTTGTATTTGTGGTCAGGATGTTTTTTATGGCCTTTCTTCCCTGAATACATTTTCCCTTGTGACCTTACCGGTACGCTTTTGTTTTCCCCATTTACTCCTGTCATTGCATCAAGACTGCTGAAATATTCTTTTTTATTCCATTGTACTTTGTTAGAAGAAAAGAAAAAAATAACTGCTTTGAACATTGACTGTGTTTGTTCTGAGTACACCACAATCACTTAAAAAAAAATTAAAAAAAAAAATAAAAAATTGATGAAAGGTGCTGATTTTGTTCAGCATACTTAACAGGTTGAGAAAAATGCTTTCAAATCCTGTCCCTCTGTGGTCAAACAGTGACTCTGAGTTATGTTGAAAATCTACACTAGACTTCATGGTGGCAACTAGAAATGGTTTTCCAAAGGGAAGTCAGAAGCAGAGATACTCTTGGACTTTGTACATATGCAAAGAGTGGAACCTAGAATGTGGTGGGTGGAGTAGATCTTGTTGAGTGTCTCTGGCTTTAGTTTAGAAACAAAGTGGGATTCTTGTGTTTTAACTTAACTAGTAAGTTCTATCAAGTGGTGTAAAAGCTTAAGTCTGAGCTGGAAATTTTTTGCACCAATCACTGTTGCAGGGGGAGAAGCCCCTTTCCTATCAGGAAATAAAATGGTTGTTTTGGTCTAACTCGAATCAATCTTCTTGATCCTTCTAGTGTTTAGGAATGTAATGTTCTGGAATGTATGTATTTTTCTTTAAAGATGAATTCAAAGGTCATTCACTGCTACAAGCTGCAAGAGAATCTGATGTTGCTCGTATAAAGAAACATCTTTCTTTGGAGACAGTTAACTTCAAGCATCCTCAAACACATGAGACAGCACTGGTAACATTTCAGAATTTCTTAATTGTCGTGCATGTATCGTGACTGACCTAAACGTAGTAGGCAATGCTTGAGGGCTCAGTTGCATTGTTAAACAGTGTACTTGTATAATTCAGACCAGTGTCTAGAATTTAAAAAAAAAAAAAAAAAAAAAAAAAAGTTGTTTAAGAGTAATGTTAAGACTAATACAAATTGCCTCTTTTACTTACGTTGTATAAATTCTCTTCTATAGACTGCTCTAATTTTTAGTATTAGCAAGTTAGATGTGTCAGCTTTGTAAAGCTTAAAATCTTTTGAGAGTTTGGAAAAGTATTAGAATGAATCTAAAGAGTTCATCTCTTAAGGAACTCCTTAAATTAGTAGGCTTCTTTGTATATTTCTTTTTATGCTGACTTTGCACACAACCAGATCTTAGTCAGTAATAAAACCTTGTGTTGGTAACTGGTTATTAATGGTTTTTAATGTTTGTTGGTTTTTTTTGTTTGTTTTTTTTCAGCACTGTGCTGCTGCATCTCCATATCCTAAGAGAAAACAAGTATGTGAATTGCTGCTGAGGAAAGGAGCTAACATTAATGAAAAGACAAAAGAGTGAGTGGTTACAAGTGAATCCTAAACTTTCGTTTAGAAGATTTTGCCAAATACCTTCTGAATCACATTTTTTTTTTTCTTTAAAGCTTCTTGACACCTCTGCATGTGGCATCAGAAAAAGCTCATAATGATGTTGTTGAAGTAGTTGTGAAACATGAAGCTAAGGTATGAATTAATATTTTTACTTTTCTTTTTGTTATTTAATTTCTGTTTGTCTTTTCTTGTCACGAGAATGGAGAGCAGAGTAGACACTTGACTGAATTTGTTTTGATAGTTATAGATTTATACCCGTAAGACACAGACTATCAATCCAGCAGTGCAGTTATGCACTTAGAGACATTGTCTTTGGTCCTATTTTATAAAATGTGCAGACATCGTTCTTTTCATGTTATTAAAAATTTATAAAGTATCTTATTACCTGCTGTATTATCAAGAAGGAGAAATTATACTCTGCTTTTTAAAAAAAAAATGGGAGATGCACGAACAAGAGGTTACTCAGAACTGCAAAACAGGTAGACTTTATCATGTGCAGTAAAAGCAAAATGTTACATCAGTACAGTGTTTTGACCCAAATTTCCACAAAAAGAGAATGTAGAAAGGAGATGCTCTGTAATTTGGGCTTGGGTTGTTCCAGACTGGTATTTTAAGTTCTTCTATATGGAAACTTGGATACAGCTTTTGGATGTGGCCTGCTGTAAAGTTTACAAAGTGATAATCAAAAGCAGTGGGACAGTAGGAAGTACAGATAAGCTTTGAGTACACAATTTTGAATGTTGGTTGCCTTGGTTGAAACACTATTATAAAGTCCTAAATCTGAAAGACTGCTCTAAGCCAATGCAGATAAAAGTGACTTTACACACTGGCACAAAAGATGCGTGCTGCACAATGAAAATTACAGTCTACATCTGTATGTGGTAAAACTGCCATCACTGTTCACACGTGTTTACACACATGTGATTATTCCCGTGATTCTAAAAGGAGTCTATTCTTCCTCTGTAAGTGCAGTTATAACTTTATGAACAGCTGTTGTTTGTGGCTGTGTCTTACCTTTTTGAAATGTCGTGACCTTTGATTAGAATAACATTCAGCATATTTTCAAAGTAGGGAGAATACTTGTGAAACAACACGCTTAAACAGTGTTTTGCTGTTACTATTTCCTTTAAGAATGTATTCTAAAGATTGTTTTATTTTTAGGTTAATGCATTGGATAACCTTGGCCAGACCTCTCTTCATAGAGCAGCACATTGTGGTCACCTCCAGACTTGTAGGTTGCTGTTGAGTTCTGGATGTGATCCTTCCATTGTATCTCTGCAGGGCTTTACAGCCTTACAAATGGGGAATGAAAGTGTGCAACAGCTACTGCAAGGTACAACTGATTTATTCAAGATGTGTTTAGGAAGTGATGTGATAACAAGTTACTTGCTATTTCGAGTTCTGTCAAGGAATAATAGTGAACAAACCAAAAAAGGTACTTTTTGTGGAAGGTAAAAGCTGGCTTGAGTTATTCAATTCTTATTCCATAACCACATGCGCATGGAGATGTCCTGCTTACAGGTATGATTAAATCTCTAGTGGTGTGCAGATTGTTGGAGCTGCTCAGAATGTTTAACGGTAAAGCCACCTGGAACCATTTTGTAGAAGTCCTGATATATGGAGGGGAGGGTACAGTCTTGTAAGTAGAAAATGGATTTAAAAAGAAAAAAAAAATGGTTGCTGTGCAGTTGCTAGCAGAGGCAACAGGCTGTGTGGATTTTAATGACTGAGGTTTAGATACTATATGTGTAAGTATCTTCAGATTAGTCTTATTCTGAAACTGAATATTTAATTGGTTTTGCAGCATTCTAAAATTGGTAGGAATCATGTTCCCGTAGGCAACTTTTTAAACACTTGTAGATAGGTACAGCTGTACATAATTAAAAAAAAATACAAAACCAATCTATAGTTGAATAGCTTTTTCCATTAAGTCCTTGACTTCCTTTAAGTTCTTGAGATACAGAAATTATTTCCTATCCTAAATTATTTCAAGTATGTACAGTTAATGTACAATCTCACTTGTTTTGCAGAAGGTATCCCTCTAGGTAATTCAGATGCAGATCGACAGTTGTTGGAGGCTGCAAAGGCTGGTGATGTGGATACTGTTAAAGTAAGTTTAGATCTGTCCCAAAAATAAGTGGGAATTGCATCCTGTCATTTCTTCCCCCCACCAAAAAAAAACAAAAACAAATGAATAGCTTTTCTTACTACTTTATGAAAGTTACAATTCATGGTAAAACCTTTCTGTTGTGCAAAAACTATGGATAACAAAATTTTGATGTTTTCCACCTCCTGAATTTACATTCAGTTCTTACTTTAAAAATGTATGTATGTCACAGATGTGAGATTGGGAAGAGAAGGTAATTATTTTTTCAGGGGATACAACCTATGAAAAGTAATATTTCTATTTAAAAAACAGTTTTTAAAATGAAAAAAGGTTTTTTCAGAAATGGGTGCGTATAACAGCATTTTATGACTCAAATTAGCATGTTTCTACACCATATACAGGGATTCATGTTTTGTCTGTTGGGTTTCACAGAAACTGTGTACAGTTCAGAGTGTGAACTGCAGAGATATTGAAGGGCGTCAGTCTACACCACTTCATTTTGCAGCTGGATACAACAGGGTGTCTGTTGTTGAATATCTCCTTCAGCATGGAGCTGATGTGCATGCAAAAGATAAGGGGTAAATAATCACACTTGTATATTTTCATGGCTATTGTTACTACTTACGTTTGTGAACTTCTGTCTTTTGATAGCTGATGTGCATCCCACCTTTCTTCAGTCAGTCTTTTATTTTCCTGGGGGCTTCTGTTGCAACAAAACTGTTAGAATATCCAGAAAAACATTTTGCACTTGAGACCGTTACTGTTATTCTGTTTTTACTTTCATTCACTGCTACTGGCATTTATACTACTTTGGTAGCAGATATATGCAATATATGCATATAAGCTACAATGGAAAATGTAAATTTTCTTAAGAGTTTTTATTATAATTGTTTAAGGTATGTTGTGCTTTAGGTTCATATCTGTGTGTGAAAAGAGATTCTGTTTTTTTTTTTTTAAGATAACCTTTTTATTATTTGTTTTCCAGAGGACTTGTTCCTTTACATAATGCTTGCTCATATGGTCACTATGAGGTTGCAGAGCTGCTTGTTAAACATGGTGCAGTTGTCAATGTAGCTGACTTGTGGAAGTTTACTCCCTTACATGAAGCTGCAGCAAAAGGAAAATACGAGATTTGCAAACTCCTATTGCAGGTACTACATATGCTTGAGAAAGGTTGCTTTCTTACGTTTCTTATTCGGCCTGAAATGTGCTTGTACTTCTTAGACAGATTGGTTTGTGGTTGCTAAATGAATGAGGTAAACATTTCCCATAGGAGGACAACTATTGGCAAGTGTATTTATTTTTTTCATAGTAAGTGGAAGGCTCTCTGCAAAGGAGTCAAGAATGTGTGAAAATATTTGCTTAGTAAGGTGAAAGATTCCTGAGATGCACAGTATTTATTCTGTGTATGTGCATGCTTAACACCTGTTTTTTGTGTGCACAGCATGGAGCTGACCCCACAAAGAAGAACAGGGATGGAAATACTCCTTTAGACCTCGTTAAAGATGGAGATACTGATATTCAAGACCTACTTAGAGGAGATGCAGCTCTGCTAGATGCTGCTAAGAAAGGTTGTTTGGCTCGGGTGAAAAAGCTCTGTTCACCTGACAATGTCAACTGTCGAGACACGCAAGGGCGGCATTCAACACCACTCCATTTAGCAGGTCAGTGTTCTGTTTAACTGGTTAGGGTTAGTAAGCTAAAGTCCTTAATTTAGTATTCTATGCATATTAGTCATCTGTTTCTCCACTCTTCTAGACTGTTTACCTTCAGTTTTCCTGTTCTGTTTAGCCCAAGAGGGTCTTTTATTGGGCATATATTGACAGAGGTTTTAAAATCAGTTAGCCTTAAGTGGGAAGCTGTCTTCTGTAACAACGCACTGCCTTCACTGGAAGGGACGTATTAACTTCCAAGTAATTTAAGAGAATTATCATTCTCTGCAGCTTGTTGAGGTAGTCTTTAAAGGTATGTTGTATTCATTCTGTCCTTTTGCACCCTTCCAGCTGGTTACAACAATTTGGAGGTTGCAGAGTACCTGCTACAGCATGGAGCAGATGTGAATGCCCAGGATAAAGGAGGTTTGATTCCTCTGCATAATGCTGCATCTTATGGGGTAAATATGTTGGACTTTGAGGATATTTTCTTACTAAAAAAATAAGCAGTGCATTTCAGTGACAGCATTGTGACCAATACTCTCCAAAAAGCTTTTGCTATTGAGTTATAACGTAATCTTATTTATAAAAAAGTAAATAAGTAATTCAGTCATAGCAAGCTTATTGTCGTATGCAAACAATTCTTTGAATTTGTAAAACAATGGTATGAATTGACAGAGTTGTTTTCTGAATGTGAACACATGCAAAGTCAACCACTCAAAAGGTGTTCCACAATTTATTTCTATACCTGTGCCAGTTTGATTCCACCAGCAAGTCTGGTGTTGAGATACTAGTTGTTTGTAGCTCAGGATCTTTGTGCTTGGATCAAGTCTTTAATTCTTCTGGATTTGAATTCTGTTGTAGTCCCTTTTTTGTTGTTGTTGTTGTTGTTGTTTTTTCCTCCCCCACAAGAGAATATTAGCCTTTTATCAGAATGTAGTAGGTCAGGAAGAAAACACCTCATCTTAAAACTTGTATAGTAATTGCAAAGTAAATGCATCATAAGGAAAATCAAAATGAGAATTGCAGAGAAATTATCAGCAGTAGTTGTGAGTTAACTTAATATTTGGTAGTACACTGGAATACACCCCTGATGGTTTTATTTTTCCAGCATGTGGATGTGGCAGCTTTGCTTATAAAGTATAACGCATGTGTGAATGCTACAGACAAATGGGCTTTCACACCTTTGCATGAAGCAGCCCAGAAAGGAAGGACTCAGCTTTGCGCCTTGTTGCTGGCACATGGGGCTGATCCTACACTGAAAAACCAGGAAGGACAAACACCTTTAGACCTGGTCACTGTAAGTGTTGGGGTTCTTGGGAAATCTGTTCTTACCTGGTTCTTGTGGCGGCTTACCTTAAATGACTCTCACTGTGGGTTTTCTTGTTCATATGTGTCTTTCAGGGAATGTTAGTAGAGCATTTTTAAACCTTTAAATATTTTCTTGCTTGAGGCTTACTTCAAAATGAGGCAGGGGAAAAAAGCAAGAAAAGAATTTGTGCTTATAAATTAATGCTCTTAATTTAATACTTAGATTTTTAACTAATAAAAAAATTGTAGTAATCAAATGTAAGCAAACTTTATAGCAACACGAATTTGGGAAACTATCTGACAGTTAGGGCTTTGATGGCTTGTCTCTCCCTCCAAGTTTTATAATACAATCCAAAGTTACCCACAGTAAATTTTACTTCATAAAATCTAAAATAAAAAAAAAAAAAAACATAGAAGTTTTTGGTAGTTTTTCCTACAAACAGTTTTATTTAACTGTCTTATAAGCTTTTGAGAAATATTGAAGTGAAAACTTTTTGTCTTATTACCACTTGTGTTTATAAACATCTTACAGAATTGTCTGTGCTATTAGCATAAAAGCTTTTTGTTGAATTGCCTTGTAAAATATATGTTTTCCAATATGTATTTGTTTGGTTTTTAGTATACTTAGGAATAAGTCTGGAATGATGATGATGCGTTTAGGATAAACAACTCTGTAAAAATGTTCCTCTGTTTTAATAAATTGTCTTCTGATGTTCAGGCAGATGATGTCAGCGCACTATTGACAGCAGCAATGCCTCCTTCTGCCTTACCATCTTGCTACAAACCTCAGGTTATAAGTGTATCTCAGACAGCAGGTTCTACAGCTGATCCCCTGTCATCTGTTCCATCCAGTCCATCCAGTCTGTCTGCTGCAAGTAGTCTTGACAATTTGTCTGGTAGTTTTTCTGAACTTCCATCGGTTGTTGGTACAAGCAGTGCAGAGGGAGCTGCTGTTCTGGAGAAAAAAGAAGGTGAGACTTTCTCAATTAGGAATGAGTAACAGTTTCTACTGTATTATGGAATGCTTCTGTGAAATTTCCCAAAAGATATAGGCAGTTTCTGAGATGTAGAACATACACAATATCCCTATTCATTACAATTCATTACACTGTCATTAGTGAAGAGCAGAAGTCTAAAAATCTTGCAGTACAAGATTTTAGTATTTTCTCCTTACAGAGTATCTTCAAAAGATTTTTTCTTTCTTCTATATAGACTCAGAAGGGTGAACTGTCTTAAAAGAGAAATCAGATGAAATTTGACTCCATTCCAAGCAGTGTTTTACAACTAATTTTATCCAGTTTCTGAAAGGTTAGACCAGATGTTCTGAACAGGTTACTTCTATAATGTGTTAGTTCTCAAAATATTTGCTGTTTGAACATCCATTTCTATTTGGTAGGTTGCTGCTTATCTCATGGAGGCAAAAAGACCACTTCTGTGTGTGTGCACATGTGCACAGATGATGGAGTCAGGGTTGACTGATTGTTGTCACTAGTTAGTGACACATTTATTTCCTATTTTCACAAGGCCAGGAATTTCTTTACTTCCCATAATTGTCACTGATAGTAAGATTGTATTTTGTTATGTAGTACATACATGAATATTTCTTCTGAGGTTTTTCTTCTATCCAGTCTCAGGTGTAGATTTCAGCATAAATCAGTTTGTGCGGAACCTTGGCCTTGAACATCTAATTGACATATTTGAGAGAGAACAGGTGAGTGAGTATGTACACTTATTTCCAGATACTCTGTTAGAAAGTAAGGCGATAAATATTGACTGGTTAGAGTAGTGTAGTTAGGTATATTTAAAATAAGTCAGTGTTTCCAACTTGGAATGGAATGAAGGAAAGGTTCATACTTGCGGAATTTTTTATATATGTTAATGTTGATGTGCATTTTATACATATACGTGTGTGTGTGAATATTTGTATGCATATAAGACCTATGAACAAGAGTGTACCAGTTTGAGAGTATAGCTCTGTTTCCTTTCAGTGGTATTCATGGTGAATAGTAGTACATACTGATTAGAAATTTGTGTTTATTTCTCAGTCAGAAACATGATCCTTGCTAATGATACCAGTTGCTTGGTTGTGTGTTTCATAGCATATTTATTTGCAGACAAAAGTTTGGAGAAAACAGTTGAATCAGAGCTAAGGGCAAGAATAGTGTCCTAAGTTGCATGTATTTTCTTACTCGCTTTTTGCCTCAGCAGTTGTGCTGTATGTTTCTGCTGTCATTGGCAGCTGTGTTGTTCTGTTTATGCTGTTGTACAAAAAATGATCTATCTCTCATTCTAGATAACACTTGATGTGTTGGTTGAAATGGGACACAAAGAGTTGAAGGAAATCGGAATTAATGCTTACGGCCATAGGCACAAAATCATTAAAGGAGTTGAAAGACTCATTTCTGGACAGCAAGGTATATACTTGTTTCAAGTTATTATATAATACTGCTTTTGTAGAATCCGTTTCAGTAATACCTCAGATTATCCCAGGCAGTGACATTGTTGTCTGTCAGTGCTTTTGTTAATTTTCTGTATCTTGCTCTTATACCTAAGTATGTTTGTGTTGCAAACACTTCAGGCTGATTATCTGGGACTCTGCAAAAGGACAGGTTCCATGTTTTTCCACTGCCTAATGTTGAAATGAACTCTCAAGCAGGCAGTGGCTTATGCGTAGTTGCCTTGTCATGTATGTTGGAAATAGCAGGCTAAGCACAGGCACATGGGTTGATGTGTCTGAAATGTTCATTCCTGTGGATGGAATGAATGATAAGTATCCTCAGATAAATAAAAATAATTTTAATCTCTATTCAAACACAACTGCTATGCTTTGATGGCGTTTATGGTGTTTTCATTGTAATGTACAGGGAGGGGTTATAAAAGGAAATACTGAAAAAGTTTGTTCGAAACCAGCAAAGCAGCTTGAAGGATGGCACTTTGACATCCTCAAAAAAATACGTTGCTGATGGAAGGCAGTGTAAATCATTGAAAATATTTGCTGCCTTATTTTTGGCAAAAGTCTTCATCCTATAAAATGTGTTCTCAGAAAATGGATCTCTTAAAACTGTGTTAATGGTGATCATGCCAAACTGGCAGTCTTAAAGCAGTTTCTGAAGCTGCTGCTATGTTTTGTTGTATTCACAGGACTTAACCCATACCTGACTCTAAACACCTCCAGTAGCGGAACTCTTCTCATAGATCTTTCCTCTGAAGATAAGGAGTTTCAGTCAGTAGAAGAGGAGGTATGCCTCTCTTTGTAACTTCTCAGTATTTTTTGTTAGTTCCACTACTGATATGGCCAGAGGGCATTGCTAGACAATTGAAGTATGATTAATACTTATACGTATAGTAAGAAACTTGCAATAAGGATACTTCAAGTTTCCATCTTAATTATACCACTATTCCAGTCCGTGCTCGTGAGATTGGTATTTTTTTCTTGGTAATGTTGTTACTGCTACTCATGTTTTTAACACTGTACAATATAGAAAAGCTCTTGCATGTAACACAAATTCTATACTACCAATTGCCTGCCTGTTAAGGCATGTGTTTAAGTCACTTCCTTGCAAAGTATGGTGATCGCACAAGACAGTTATGAAGAAACAGTAGTCCAAACAGAATAAAGGCAATCTTTCTCATTTGAAATCCTCAGATGCAGAGTACTGTCCGAGAGCACAGAGATGGAGGACATGCTGGGGGAGTCTTCAATAGATACAACATTTTAAAGGTGACTGTCACGTTTTCATGACTAAGTGATCTGGCCAAAATTATCCTTGACTTGTCCATAAAATGCTCTGCATTTATTTGTTGAATTCTGTAAGAGATGTGTCATTCTGAGACATGCACAGGGAAAAGATTATCCTCCAGGGAAATTCAAAGAGTAGGATGATATGGGAAAAACTACTTACAGGTCAATAAACATTAAATTAAAAAAAAAGAAAGATTTGTCATAAAAGGACCTCACAGAAAACTGCAGAATATCTGAAGAAAAATATAGAAGGTTTCATAGGAAACAAAGGCTTACTTCCATTAAGGAAGTGTGAGTGAAAAGCAGGAAACAAGAAATGAAAACAAAACTTTTGAGGCATGGAAGTGAAGGGACCTAGTATGGCTTGATTTAAATCCAAAGCAGCTTAAAGCAACAGGAAGTAGACAACCTTTGTTTAAATAATTCAGTAGAATTTCAGTTTGCATTTTCTCCTGGAGAAATGGTTGCTTTAGTTAAAATAATAAGTTGCTAATTTCTTAAATACAGATTTTATGCTAACCTAATATTACACTTCTGTAATAAAACAGATGCACTGTCTACACACACAAGGCTTTGTTATTGCTCACCCTACCTTTGCTTAGGGTACCTTAATTATTCTAGAAGTCTTCCACGAAGACTTTTCTTTATTTAGATGGCTTTATCTGTCTATTCTCAGAGGGATACTGCAGCATAATTGTGACTGGGCCTGCTAAATGCAAATTAAGAAGGTTTAAGATGTTTAAAAGTAATTGATTCTTAATTAAACTTATAGTATTTACTCAGTATTATACTGCAGTAATACTTGTGAGGGTAAATTAAAGAATTCTGTTGTTTTTTGTTGAGTTTTAAGGAAAGAAATATTCTTTAGGTATTCTTTAAGCATTTTAAAGTGTTGTGATACAACTAATGTATGTTAAAAATCTGTCATGTAAACACAGGTTTTCAATTTGGGGATTAAACTTATATTTTTACTGTTTCAGATTCAGAAAGTCTGCAACAAAAAGCTGTGGGAAAGATATACTCACCGGAGGAAAGAGGTCTCTGAAGAGAATCATAACCACGCTAATGAAAGGATGCTGTTTCATGGTGAGATGTTGGAATGTGTCTTAGATACTCACCTAACCGTCAGTGCTATTTAGTGGAGGGTTTCTGTTGGATATATGTATTACATTTTTTTTCAAACATTTTATTAAGACACAATGCACTGGATTCTTCTTCTGAAACTTCCTCAGCCATGTTTCTCCCACAGGAGACTATGAAGTTCTAAGTGAAAACACTTTAGCTGTAACGAATAGAGGCTAAGGGAATATGCCTCATCCTTCATTAAGTTACCAGAACAGTGTTATTGGTTGTTTGATGAAAGTGATGAAGGATCAAACTATTCTACTGTGAGCTGTGGGGGTTGTTTGTGTAACCAGTAATTAAATTCTTACAGCCTTTACTGGAATGATGAATAAATAAATAAAGGTTATACCAAAGCTAGTGGTAAGATGTCTTGCATGCAGTTATGCAGTTTGTCCTGATAGAGAAATTAAATACATCTACTGTGCTTTCCTACAGTGAAAAAAACTACTTAGTTCCCAACACAAGGTTACTCTTGGAAGTTGCAGTAACAGCAATTATTGCTTGCCCAGACTGACAGAGATCAAAATACTGTCTTTTGATTGTGGTCTGTACCTGCATAAGAGGAACCAGCCTCTTGATGGAATGATCTTTTTTTATAGAAAAGACTTGAGATTATTTTCACTGTAACTCCTTACATAACTGAAATGCCATGTTCTCTTAGAATAGCTTTTCTCTAAAAATTCCCTCATGTTCATACCGTGGTATGAAAGCTTACTAAAAGAATACATTCTTTTTCAGAATTAAAGAATATAATGCATCTCAAGATCCAGAGTCTAACTTTTTAATAGGTTATTTTTGAAATCTAAATGTTATGACCATTGGTTGCAAGTAAATAGGGAAAAAGAATGCTGGAGAGACAAACAGCTTTTGACAATTGCTGCACAGTTTTGTTTGGAGTCTATTTTTTAACTTCTTTTTTAAGTGCAACTTATTAAGAAGAAAATGGGATTTGTGTAGCAGCGCAGACCAGAATCTATGATACGAAGCCATGCTGAAGGGAATGCAGATTCACTGAGCTTTCTCTTGTAGCAAGTTATTTGAGATACTATCCTTTGCAAATACATGATAAGCTGACACCTTTCAGCACCTATCCCTTGCATAAGATCTTTAGCAAACTGGTCCTGTAAATTGGAGCTCGGAATTTCTGGAGATAGATTTCGCTGTGTGTGTGAGGAAATGGGATACTGAAAAGAAAAAAGTTGGGAGATGATAGTAAAGTTGTTACAAATTTCTATGTGGTGTACTTTAAATATTTTACTTCCCTTCTCTTAGGCTCCCCGTTTGTGAATGCAATCATTCACAAAGGCTTTGATGAAAGACATGCTTATATAGGTGGCATGTTTGGAGCTGGGATTTATTTTGCTGAAAATTCTTCCAAAAGCAATCAATATGTGTATGGGATTGGAGGTGGCACTGGATGTCCAATTCACAAAGACAGATCCTGTTATGTTTGCCATAGGTAAGTTATGATCTTTTACATAAAAGAATCCAATCTTGATTTGCTGGTCTACAACACGGTGTGCAAATTAGCAGATTCTGTGGGAAAAGATTTCCTTGGTAATGAGGCCTTTTTAGCACTGCTATACACTGAGCCTAGCAGAGATGATTAAACAACCTTGATATTTGTATTACAGAACCTTCAGCTATCTTCATTGTATATAACCAAGACTTTGCTCTTAAAAATCAGACTTAGAGAGCAAGGAGGGTCTGCTAGCTGCTTGTGTGAAAAATGTAGCACTATCAGTGTGCTGCCCATTTGATCATCTGTCACAGAGACAGGAAAAACTCAATGATGCTCAGGTGCTGTATTGAGGAACAATTTGGCGCTTTGGAAGAGATCATCTCATGTCACTGCTGCTTCAGATGATAAAATATAGGCATGGATTTATGCAATCTCTGATACTACCAGCATTCTTAAATCCCCTTAAATCCTTGAGTCTGTACCCATATTCACTTTATACTGTTACCATTTTCTGGTACTCTCAAATAAAAATAAGAATCTTCTTGAAGTCTAGAGAATGTCAGTTTAGTCAGGCTGTTAGATAGAAATCTAATGTTAGAGCATCAGGGAACTATGATGTTAGCATGAATAATTTGAGAGCGGGGACCCATAGAAAATTAAAATGGAAAAGGGGAGGGGAGGGAAAGCTCAGTGAAAAATCTTGAGTGCTTTGTTAAGCACACTGTGTTCAGTAAGTATTTGTTTGCTATTAACAGCCCTTTTCTCAGATGGAAGAACTTTTGCAAAGATGCCATAACTTTTGTCCTTCCAAACAAAATTTCAGAATTTTGCAAACTACGGAGAATACCTGAAGTGTTCATAAAGTGTGCAGCTCTCAAGCAACAGTTTAAAATTACAAAGGCAGTCTTTCTAGTGCTATACAAGCATTCTTTAGTCATGATCCTTTTTTCCCTTTCAACACAGGCAGTTGCTGTTTTGTCGTGTAACACTGGGCAAGTCTTTCCTGCAGTTCAGTGCTATGAAAATGGCCCATTCTCCCCCTGGACATCACTCAGTTACTGGGCGACCCAGTGTAAATGGACTGGCATTGGCAGAATATGTCATTTACAGAGGGGAGCAGGCAAGTTGCTTTTTTGGTTTGGATTTTCAGACTCTGTTTTTTTAAGGCAGTGTAGTATGTTGCCTTTTGTGGGGTCTTTTTTGTTTTTGTTGTGTTGTTTTCACTCTGTGTGGTAGAAATAGCTGTTGTCTTAAACTCTAGCTGTGGCTGAAAGTGAATTTTCTTTGTTGTCTGAATACTTGAGGCATTCTGCCATTTGGCATTTTGTCTTTTTCTTTGACAATAGACATATTTTTTTCTTTTACAAATGTTCTGAATGTATCCAGAAAATGTAAACTTAATAAAGAATGTGTGTTACTCTTTCAGGCTTATCCAGAATACTTGATTACTTACCAGATCATGAAACCTGAAGCCACCACTGAAGCTTAAGACAAATTACATTTGAGAAACCATCAGACTTGGATGTGAAGATACCAATGTCTGCCATCCTGTTAACTGCAATGAGTTGTTGGAAAAAAAAAAAAAAAAAAAAATCTTCCATCCACAGGTGGTGTGGTAGCAAATGTGAATAAAATCTGCCGTTTTTGACTTGATAAAGCTTTAATAATGTATAGTATGTTTTTCTAAAATTTCAGAATTGTCCTCTTTTTCAGCACTTTAACAGACACCATTCCAGGCGTAAACTGTGGTTTGCCTGTACTAAATTAAAACAAAAATTAACTTGAAACAATGGTTTTATACAATACTGCGTTGAAATATAACAGAAATTATAATGCTCTATACAGGAAATCATTTTACTAATATTGTGTTCTTTAAAACACTGCATTTACACTGAAAATGTTTCCGTTTGTAAAACTGTAAATAAGAGCTTTTGTACTAGCTTGGTATTTATTTACATTGCTTTGTAATATAAGTGTTCTAGAACTGCAACCTTGTACAAAATGGTTTTTTTTCCAAATGTTGGTTTGTTCATCTGTTTGCTTATGCACAATAGATTTGAAAAGCCAATTTTTTTTCAGGGTTTATAATTTGTTTGGGGGAGAGAAAACAAATTTTATGTGAAGAAGTTTAGAAATAGCCAACTTTAGATTGAATATTCAAATTTTTTTCTGTAGTTTTATTTATGAAATATACATTCCTGAGAACGATAGGCTATGAAAATATTCCAGCTGAATGCTAGGATGTTCTTCCACCTCTTTACTAGAGTCTCGTATTTTTATTTCTGTAAAATGTCTTCTGAAGTTTTTATTTAACTGTAGCGATAGTTGAGCTGTATCCTCACTTCAAGGCTAGTAGACCTTGCAAGTTAGTTTTAATAAATTATTTTCCTTGAATGTAGTTGGCAAATTAACCTCAAGGAGGTCTGTCTCGAGTTCCTCTTGCTTCCATTTAAGCCTGGAAGTTAAATGGTTCATTCCTAATGTGAGGGTGGCAGCTTGGCCTTCTCCATATGATTATTTTGCTAAATGCATCTCCTTGTTAGTGCCCTCAGGATGTGAGTATTGCAAGGTGGAAATGTTGAAACCATCACGTCGTCTCCTGTGTTTCTTCCATGTTCATGTTCAAGCTGCAGTTGAAGCACTTGTCTAGAAGCGTGCTTGCCTGCAGTGCTTCTGAGTGAGTGGAGCTGATGGAGGCACAGCTCAGGGCCCTTGTGCTCAGGCTGCTGGATGAGCAGCGCAGAAGTGGGACCTGCGGTTCTCCCGTGGTGACGGCTGCCCACGGTCCTCTGCTAAGGCACTGCTGTGGAAAAGGAACACCAAAGGTATCGCCCCGTGCCAGGTCACGTTCAGGGTTATTGAATGCGCTGATGGGTTCGGTCGGCCCTCTCATAGCTTTCATGTGTATTCTACTTCTTTTCCATCTGCAGTTTTTGCCTACGTATTTCAAAAATATGTAAATACCGATCAGAGTTCGTTTGTTTTTAACGTGGTTAGGAGTACGTTTGAGTTGTTTTATATTTCTGCACACAGCGTAGTGTCCCGGAAGACAGTTTGGTTGCTGGCCATGTTATCATACCATGGTTTTAAATGTAGTAACTGGTCAAGATAATGAAAACGTCTTGCTGATGTGGTGGTTATGTGATTATGCTCTATGTAAAAATGTATTGAATCTTACCCAGTTATGTGGGGAATCTGAGTAATAAGATTGCATAACTTATCTCTTGCAGAAAGTAACATTGGCTATGAATAAAAAAGGCTTTGATTTTTAGGTACTTTTCCCAGCATGTTGCCTGTTCCTTTGGTGTAGTAACGCTGGAATTGGTGTTCATGCAAAACCTGTTAAGTATGTTTAAAGCTTCTTTGTTATTACTACAATGCTTCATTCTCTATGAATGATCACCTAATGTCTTGTAAAATATTGTGGTATGATAGATTTAAGTGGTACCACAACACTGGTTTTGTCTGTTTGGGGATTTTTTGAGCTGTTTTGGTTGTTTTTTGGTTTTTTTTGCATGACATACCTTGCACTCTGAAGATGGAAGCTGTAATGATTTGATAATATTGACTATTGAGGTGAATCTTTAATCTCGTGTGCAATTAGTTCTGCTTTACTCATCCTAAAGTGTCTTTACATGTACTGTATAACATTCCATATTCATTTAACACTAAATAAACTTAATTCACCGGTTTTCTGGTAGCATGAGTAATTATAGATGTAGTGTGTCAACCCATCGTTTTGAATGTTAGCATGCAAGACAGTTTAACAAACTGCATTAGCAGAGGGGAAATTAATTGCATTAGAGAAGCGTGGACAAAAACCTGTAAATACTGTGGAAACTTGTAGTTTGGTGTATAACTAACTGCTTTAGCTGACAGTGCAGATGTTTTAGTGAGCTGAAGCTTCCATCTACATTTATTACACATTTAAAACTGCATTATCTGGTCCTAAGCTGGAAGAAAATGGCCTCGAATTGCTTCTATAAAATGAAGAGTAGCCTGAAAACTTGGACCTTTCAGGTTAGCGTATTGGTAGCAGTGTGATAAACAACTTACTGATAGCACTAAGTAAATAGTTCTCTTTCAGTAGGAGTGTTTGTGTGGTGGGTGATTTCCAAAACCAGACTTGAACAGAAGGTGTAGACAGAGGCGATCGCTAGATGGCAGGAGAGTAAATCTGTAGTAAGACAGAAGGTGATGAAATTCCTTAAGGTATCTTGGGAATAAAATTACAAAGAAAATCATTTCTGAAAACTTTGCCTATCTGGGTTGTTACCAGAAGCAAACAAAGTAAATTTAACTTTCCATTCTGCATTTTGTAAAGTAATTAGTGTAAAAACAACTGCTTCAACTAAAGAAATTGAAAACGTTAATTTTTTTCAAAACTATATTCATAGTAAGAGTTCAGTTCTCAGAAACAATTTGGGAAGACTCTTCTGCTGTATGTAACTGAAAACTAAGATTTATCCATGCAGTGTGTGTCCAGTGTTCAAGAGCTGTGTTGACACTGATTTTGAGTGGAGTAGATTGTATAAAAGGAGTTGCTCCTGTCTTTTCTACCCTGAACTTCCCCATTAAGCATCGTACTGTGTGTGCCTGTACATGTGTATTTTTGAGCATGCACACACATGCTTTTTCCCTTACCTCGTTCACTACAGAGGAACAATAACACTGGAGCTGCAGTGGCTGAGGATGGTGGCAGTGGGGGCAGTGCTGTAGCTGAAGGTGCACAAGGGGCACGTGCCTCTTGCTGCCCCGTAGGGGAACGGTGCTCTGGAGCAGCACAGGGAGGGGATTTTTACTCTGGCTGTGTGCCTCCCCAGGTGACCAGGAAAAGCTGCAGGCGGCCAGAACAGAGAGCAAGACAAAGAGAAAAAGCACGTAGATGACTGGTTTGGAGTTAATGTGTTCTGCTCTGAAAAGGGGAAGGTTGATAACAGAGAAGACAGGAGGGGAGAGAGACGCTGCCTTTGAAGAAAGAAATGCAAATTGTAAGGGTGCTATGAAGTTAAGGTTATTTCTGTCTCATTTTTGAGTCGAAATGGCAAATAAATGTTGATGCATAGACATTACAGGGATTTCAAAATAGCAGCTCTTGTTAAGAGCTCAAGTAGTTGTAAGGAGAAAATTGCAGCCAATTCAAAACCATCACTTTAGACCTGGGAAGTAACATATGCAAGCAAATTAAATAGGATTCAAAGCCTGAAAGCAAACATCCTGAGTAGTAGTTCTTAAAAGGATTGTTTGGTAAGCAGTATCAGAGACAACTGCCAGTCAAAACAGCGCAGCAGCTCACACCCTTACTCTGTATACCACTGGATGGAAGTAGTCTGGGAGGCATAGTGAAATCATGAAAACAATTTGCAAGAGATACAAGAGTCTCACATTATACGCATAGCAGCTTTTAATAGCCAAGAACCTGCTGCAAGCAAAGTGTTCTGCATTAGGTGTGCCCACTGCCTGCCTCCTGAGCCCTCCCTTCTCCCAGAACCACCAGCTTTTTGAAAAAGGACTTAACTTAGTGTATGACTTAAATGCTTTGTGTATCAAGTTTGGGTTATGTTTACTTTTGCAGGAAGAAGAAGAAGAAGTAATGATATAGTGTTGTGCAATTAATAGCTTAAATGTTGTTAATTGTGTAGTAGGGTGAATTATGTATTACAGATGCTTTATTGTAATATCAATAAATAACATATTTTCATTTTAAAACTATTTTTAAAATAATGTTTAAAATGTCTCCTTCACTGGACTGACTCTGCAGCGCAGGTTTGGGGGATTTGGTGGTTCATTGTCTGCCTGACTGGAACACTGCTACGACAGCAGGGTTGGACTTGCTGAGCAGATTCCTGGTTTTAGATTAACGAATGTTCTCATATAAGTAAGCAGGATAAAATCCCACGTGTTTGTCTCAGAATTTCAGTATTTTCAGAAAAAAGTAATCAGGACTGTATTTATTAATTTAGCAACAAAGATACTGTATAGCTGTGAACTGGAACAAACTCAGGCACAATGTACTTGTCCTTTTGTATCTAATTCTGAAGGTAAAACATAACCAGGAGTTCCCAAGCAAATTAATGGCATATGTCATATAGCTTGAAAAATTTATTCTGATTTCTTCTTTTTCATAGCGCTTATCTCTTTCAACGTAGTGGAATTCCTTTATCTATTTGTACTCAGTCTGGGTAGGTTCCCTCCAAGTGCACTTTTTAACAGTGCTACCTGAAGAGGAGTAACAAGCATTGCTCTGTTATCATTACTACATGGAGGTCAGACCAGGATTCAGAGCGTGGCCTTGCAGAGAAAAGGCTGTGCACACGGCTTGGCTGGAATGGCATGTCCCAAGCTCAGCCCCGGGGGCTCAGCAGGCTGTGTCTGATGGCATGTGGCAGGGATGTACGAGTCCTACATAAAGTGTAATTTCCATCACCTATAGATAGCAGTCAGCCTGAAATTGTATTGATGGAATTCCTGTCTTCCCAGTTGTTTCTCTGCAGCGTTCTCTGTAACTGAGCCTGGTTTATTTTTCCAGCTGAGCTGTATACCAAGGTGTTTCAGTCAGAGCTCAGAGAGCCATAAGATCCAGTGAGAAGCTGAAAGGCATTCCAGTTTGGATGGAAGGAAGTTTCTTACCTAGGAGTAACATGGATGGCTTTCATACAAACATAGCTGCTGTTGCTCTTTACTGTACACACCTGTGAAAGCAAAATAAATTGATCTGGGTTGATAATAAAGAACCTAAATTGCAATGGGCAATTTTCAACTTTGTATTTGAGTAGGATAAATGTGTGTATGTTTTTCTTTGATTTTGAGAACTGTACTTGCTTTGAAGTAGGATATTTTTATTCTTGATGTTAAAAGCATGAAAGTAAGATCATGCCAAAGTTGTTAGGTGTTTTAAGCAGCTTCAGAGTAAGAGGTATCTGCCTCCATGAAGGGAACTATCTCCACTTGTACTTATAGTTTAGAATTCAAGAAATTAAGTTGAGAAGCACATACCACTAATTGTTAAGAACAAGATAGAGTAATCTGCATATTAACGCTGTAAAACGAATGGGAAATCTATAGATCTGTATGTGGAAAGCAGCACAAGGGAGACCACCAGTTCTGACAATCAGTCATTCACATTTCCCACTGTTTTCCCCTATTGTAGCAAAATGTGAGAAGCTGCTCTCAAGGCCACACATACAATGCTCTCTATTGGTCTTTACTGAGGCATGATCAGCATCTATGCTGAAAGTGCCAGCATCAAAGAAGTGCTACTTGATGACATCTGGCAGCCTGGCTTTGCTACAGATAGATTTATGAGCTGTGAAAGATGGTCAAATTAACATCTTCTGCATTCTTGATAGGATTAGGGTTTCTGGGACATGCAGGCATTTGCATATCCCCTGACTTTCCACATTGGCATTGTGTTCGTGGCTCATTTTAATAGATTTCGGTGAGGGGCTTTCTCCCTTTTACATCCTGCTATTTTTCAGTTGCTGTTGGCAGTGACACAGATGTGTTGGTTTAAGAGACCTGGTAGAAATCATACCTCTTGGTCTGACTTCTTCCAGTTAAAATCTTAATCAAGAGCAGCAGCAGCAGTTGCAGTAAACTTAATTTCACTTGAGGAAAGATGTGCTTCACTGGGGATGAGCTTGCATGTGTGTGCACACGTATGCATCAACTTGAATGACCTTTTATCAGAGCAACACTGAAGTTGTTGCTAGGAGTTAAAGAGAGATCTGACCCAAGCTGAGCCCAGAAAATGCAATTCAGAGCATTTACAGAGATGAGGAGAACAGAACTGCTATCAGTTCTCTGTAACAAAGATTTCAAATGTTTGGTGATCTTTAGAACCAGAAGTCAAAAGCAGATGATTGTGCCTCTTTGCTGCAATGAGGGAGTGGGGATGCTCCAAAACTTGGTGCCTTGCTCCACAAAATGGTCAGCACTTCTGGGAGGGGCCCAGGAACAGCTGCCAAAAGCATCTGCCAGGTAACTGCAGGTATTAAAGAAAATAGTAGAAGGCTGTGTCCCCACATGAAGTTTAATGCGCAACCATTTCATCTTGCTGTTAAGCGCCAGTATATCTGTTTTGCCTTTTATGTAGCACCAGTATTTCATTTGGCAGTATGATGGTGAACTGAGCGTTTCTGCTGCCTGTCTATAATGACAGTTTTTGATACTTTTCACTACAGCCTACTGTGGGTTTTCTTGACAAAAGAACAGATTATGCAGACATTTGGAGTAGCAATCCCGCTTTGTTTTCCAATTCCAAATAGTCTTTTTTCTTTTTTTTCTGATCGTAAGCTGTCCCATCCAAGCCTGCCATCAGAGAACTCAGAGAGAATCTATTAGAACACCTTAAAGCTGCCTCAAAAAAAAAGCATTTTGTACCTGCTTTCTTCCCATGTTTTCTTCTTGGGTTGCAAATTTTTTATGGCATAAGGACTGTCTCTACTCAGATGTATGCAGGTAAGCCCTTCAGGTGCTCCTGTAATACAAGTGATAAGCAAATCTCTCCATTGTCAGACCTGCTGCTCCATCTTTTTGTCTTCCAGGGAGTTTATCTGATCACTGCTGAGTGACACAACCCAAGTCCTGTTTCTCTGATGACTGTGGCATCAGTCTTTCTGCAGCCACTAGGAAATGTGCGTGCGGAATATGGAAGCTACACTGGGTCACCTTGATTGTTCTGTCTGATTCTGTCTGGTGATGCTAAGGGACATGCTGCTGTTAGCTAATTTCAAATCACTCTTTCTTCAGACTAGGTTTACGGAAAGATAAATGAATGGATCTTTGTGAACTCCTAATCACCTTCAGTTGTAAGACTGAACAGCTTTTATGCTGTAAACTTACAGTTTTCAGAGTTTTCAGCAGTTCTGTTGCTGAAAGCCATGCTTGCCTGGCTTTGGACCCTCATTTCATCTCCTGTGTGATGATCTCCCTGCTGAAAGCTCACTCACCCTTTAAGTTGGGTTGGATCCCTCATCTTGTTTGTAATAGAGGTGCATAAACACTTGAGCTGACATTAAAAAAAAACAAACAAAACAAAACAAAACAAAACAAAACAAACAGGGAAGAGAAAAAAGACAGGAGAAGGACAAGGCTGGCTCTTTCAACTGTAAGGCCAGCTTCTGCTGGGGCTGATGGCATAAGCAATGCTCCTCAGCCTTGGCTTGCCAGTGAGAGATAGCTTGAGTTCATTGCATGAACATGTGGTGAAAGGGATTTCCAAGGTGCACAAAAAAAATGGTGCACAACATATCACCTTTCAAAGCTTACAAATAGTAATCGTATGTACTTAGCCCTTACCTGGATGCGTAACACTAAAAACAAATTAGCTATTCATCTTCAGGAAATAACCACTTTTTCTAGCACCATCTTCTGATCCCCCCACTCCAGCTTTTGCACTCACTTCCATCCCAATTTAAAGTTAGATGATGTCTGTTCTCCAGAGCTGGCTAGCATGGCTTGGCCATGTAGGGGCTTCATGTCCTGCTGGAAGCAGCGCCAGGCAATTTGGGCTACCTCTGCCAGCCTGGTGCTCTCAGAAAGAGTCAGCCCAAGGCCTCTTGGTGGCCCAGTGCTGTGTTGTCCCCACGTGTGTGTCCTGCACACAGCTGGCCTTCACTGTAGAACTGCCTTCATCTTCCAGAGAGATGGGAGACCCTGTCTCCCTTAGATCTACAATAACTTCTTAAATCAAAGCATTTTTTTGTTTGTTTGCTGGTGCTGTTCTGCTGTTCTGCTGCATGACTGAGGCACTGTCAAGTTGTTGGCTATGGGTTCATTGCAACAAACCGTCACATTACCTCTGCTGTTTACCATGGACTAATAAAGATTTCAAAAGCCCCCAGAAGCTATTAAGATGCCGTTGATATGCACATCTCTGGCTGGCTGTGTCGGCCGCGGGAGCGCGCTCATTGGCCCCTCGCTGGGTGGGATGACATCAGGCCCTGCTCTCAATAGGGCCTTCAGTTTGCCTCAATGTCTGCTGAGGGCTGCGAGAGAATAGAGCGGAGGGGAGAAAGCGTCCACGCTACATGGCCTTGAATCCAATAAAAACACAGGCAGCTTCAGCTGGGGATAATAGAACTTCAAAAAAAAAAGAGCGAGACCGTAGTCTTGGAGCTGCTATTAGCAGGGGATGAATCGCAAGGGACCATTTCATGCCAGGGTACTTTAGAGAGTAGAATCCCAAAGAGCCATTAGCTCTCAGTGAGAGTCGTGTTGAAGCCCTTTGCTGTCAGGACAGAAGCATGCATATAAATTTTATACCATTTGTCTTTGAGCAGAGACAAAAGATCAGCTCTAAACCCTCAACATCTTGTCTCAACTAACATGAAATAATACTCTCTTGTGTGGCTGTCTTGTTACCTTTTACCCATCAGAAGAAAACGTGATAAATTTATTCACAATATCCAAAGGTTTTGCTCTTAAAATTAAAAAAGGAGATGAAAATGCAAGGAGTTGAGTCTAGATTTATTCCTCTTAGTACAAATCATATTGCTGTTAAGGGTGGCGACTTTGGAATGAAACAGCACTTTGTTTAGTTGAAAAGAAATACAGCTTCAAAGTCAGCCACTGGGGTTTCATCCACAGCTTTTCACTAACTTAACTTAGAGGATGATGTCTCTTATATTCTCTAGTTCCAAATACAATCTTAAATATATACATATATATATTTCTGTCAGACTTTTTGTTCTTTCAGTTTAAATCATACAGAGGTTTTGGGACCTGAGACCTTCACTTAGTCGTGCAACAGAAGATGCTGAGTGCAGTAGGTTTGCTCAGACTAAACAGTGCCTCTGGTTACGATTTACAGAAAAAGATGCTTTAAAAATTTTTGCTTTGAATTCAGTTTGTTGTGTGTGCTGAAATAGATCAATTCTGTTTTAGGATTTTGAAGTCTTTTGTTAAAGAAAAAAAAATCTTTTCTATATATGTTCTGTGTTAAAGAGGTATTGTATTCCCCTTGATAGTTACCTTATCTTCAGTACTTTGTCACCATGTAATAAGAAATGATGCGTGGCACTGAGGGACAGGGTTAACGGGCATGGTGGTGATGGATTCATGGTTAGACTGGATGGTCTTTTCCAACCTACAGCGTAATTCTGAGTTTGCCATGATCCTTTCAGCAAACATTCTCTCATTTTATGACAGTTTAAATAGAGAATAGTGGAATATTAGAGTCTCAAATCAGTAAATTCCTTGCTATACAAGGAATAATTATTCCTGCATTTCCTCTGAGAGATGATCATAAAACTTCTTTTGTTGATCCAATAGCTCTGCAGTGGGTGTAAAACTGAAGTAACATCAGAATTATTCATTGTGGTTCATTTATGACAGAACACTTCTGAATGGCACAAGACAAAACTGAACAGATGAGCTCTACATACTCAACAGTTTTACACGTTTGTTCTATCACATTTCCTAGAACAAAGTATGAGACAGCTGCTCACACAGCAGTAGTGCTGGCTCCAGGTAGCAGAACCCTCTTCCCAACATGCACACTGGCAGAGAGCAGTCAGGAACACGAGCATCCAAGCAGAGTATGAGAGCCAGCAGCGAAGTCAGGGCTCTGGAACACGGAGATACATCACGTTGTTGCTGTCAAATAGGCATCTGTGTGTTCCTCTGGTGCTTCAAGACTACACGGGTGGGCCCACAGCACTTGTCACAGGGGGTATACGGCTCTGCAATGGGAAGGCTGGAGCCAGGAGTGGGATTGCAGCACGGCGGGCAGGCCAGGCCGCTATTCACCACAGGAATGCAGACTGGTCTGCTGCCTCTTGCTGTCCCTCTCATGCCCTCGTCCCCTCCAGGGACACATGGCAGCATTAACCTCTCGAATGCCTGAAATAAACTGGCAAAATATTTGCCTTTGCAGCAGCCAACACAGAGCATATGCATTTCCCAAAGTATGGCACATACGAAGCGAGGTTAAGCCCCAAAACTTGGAAGCGTTTCTAAAGCTGCAGATATTTTATGTGTGATTGTACTCAGATCCCACCCACTTAACGAAATGTTGTGAGGGCCGGGAGAGTTAATCTGAGCTTTGGAATACTGTATGGGTAAAAGCCTCTTTCATGTAACCACATTAATGTACTGAGCTTGGAATTCTTATAAATCCAAATTATTACAAAGGAAAGGGTTTGGTGTTTGGCAAAACCACAAAGCCTGCCATTCACTTGCATGGCTTTGCTTTGCTTTACAGTGGGCTTCAGAAAAGAGCTCAAGGCACAAGAGAGAGACTGGAATACATTGAAGTCATTTAAAGAGAAATTCCCAGAGATTTAAGGTTCTTTTATCCAACCCACTCTCACTTGCTTTTTTGTTCCTCTATCTTATTATTTGTTAATAGTTGTTTTTAAGTTGCACCACAAGTCCCCACAGACACACCATCCTTCTTTGGGATCCCCCCAGTGCAGATTGTGCTCAAACCCGGGTAGAAAACAACAATGTCAAATAACCACAGGTGTCACAGAAACCCAACACTACAGCCTCATCTCCTTTTCTAAAACCCGATTTTCCACAAACAACTAAAAGAGATTCTGCAGGTGGCTGAGGTTTTACCAGGCCTGGAGGAGGAAGGTGGACAGCCTTTTCAGTGGTGCCTTGTGGCCCTGGAGCAGTTCTGATATGCTGAGAATGCAGAAGGCAGTGCCTGACAAGTCAAATCTGTATTTAAAGTATGCCTATGACAGCTCAATAACAACAGCACCTTAAATTGCAACTTGTACTCTATATATTGCAGTATATTGGCACGCATTGGCTTGTTTTCAGTTTCCCTCTTAAAAAACAAGGATAGATAGATGTTCCTTCAAAGCAAGAGCTAGAGTTGTCCACATAGTGCAGAACCATCTTTTGCGGATATTGGACTGCTCTCCCACCTCGTTCCAGACTTAACCTGTAGGTGTCAAACTGACTTAGAGAAAAGGAAAAGCTTTAAGGCAACTCACAGCCATGGTGAGCCCTACAGCAGACATTGCTGTGGATATCACTGCTATGTAAAACACTGACAGATGCCTGTTCTTAGCTCTGCTCGGTTACTGAAGAAAGATTTATTTCATGTATTAACCTTGTGGCATCACTTTACAGGCAGGGATTGTTGCAAACAACAAGACAGCCTGCTGTGTTTTTAACCTCACAAATTAGAGTAACATGTTGTAATTCTACCTCCAAAATCAGAAAGTGGTGAAAGAGACTTTCAGTTTGCTATTAATCACGGATTTCTATTTGTAAAAACCACAGGTAAAGCCAGCTATGTTACAAACATGCCCAGATTCAGCATTATTGATATTTCTCCTAAGGAAAACTGATATTGTAATTCTGTTAGAAACTCCAGACACTGAGATACTTGTTTATTTGTATAACCTCACTGAACACATGTGAATTCAGACTAGTTGCCACCTTTACTGCGCAACCAAAGGAAAGAAAACAATTTTAATTGCTTACAATGTGGGGCAAAGATGATTTTTTTTAAATCCTGAAAACTTGAAAGAAGTTCCATCCTCTGGAATTCAAAATCCAGAAGCTAAAAAGCAAATTGATTTTTTATTTTTAAAGATAACTCATGCTTTTCCTTGAATGACAGCTTATTATCCTGGTAAGTTTAGCTGGAAGCAACCTTGTGAGAGTAACAGCACCTGCAGCTGCCTGTGGGGAGGTGCCCTCTTGTTAGTGGAGCCTGGGATCACCTGCCTGTGGGACAGCACAGCTTATAAGGCCTGTGGGGTAGAGCAGCTGGGCTGGGTTGTGGTATTGTGGTCAGGTTGCTTGTTGATGTAGGCCCTGGCCAGAAAGAACTGAAGAGGGAAGGATGAGATGGCAGGAGCCATCTAAATTAGGAATCAGGGAGGTGGTGAAGGATGGGCCTAGCTGCAGTGGGAGAGCAGAGGTAAGGCTGGCTGCAGCATGGGCCTGCGCAGGCTTGGGTGCCTGGGTTAGACTGGGGGGATGACAGGTTTGTGTTGCGGGGTTGGAAAGGAATGGATTCTGGTGGAGGTGAAGATATTAGCTATAAATTCTTCCTGTGCTTGGTTGGCTTAATGGCTACAGTCAGCTACCATCTAATCATAGGAGAAGGATGACAATACTATTGATTGAGGAGGCATGAATCTACACTGCTTAAAAACAGTTCTATGGATCTGACTGGTTTTTTATCCTTTGGGATCCACAATACCCAAGGTACAGAAATTTGGTATTTGTTGCTACTTAACTCTGGACATTGGTATTATTAACCATAGATTAAATGAACATGGTCTCCTGGATTGTTATATTTCGTTATTTTGTGATGTGCAGGAAAGGCTTTGTGCTCTTTCAGAGAGCAAGGAGGGTAATGCAGTGAAGCACTGAGCAAGGATCCTCTTCTTTCTCTTCTTCATGGGGCAAGACATTGTATTTGCTCAGAATTCCTAGTTGGTTTTGTAAATGAAGTGTGATGTGGATTAGCAGATCAGTTGCCATGGTGTTGCACCTTTGCGTCTGATAGTATGAAGCACAAGCTCTAAAGGCACTGCACGAAGCTGCTGTGCCAACGCCATGGAAGTAAAACAAAGCTGCATATTATTGCAAGAGAGCATGCAATGCTATGGCCACTAGCCTGCTACATGGCTGGCTGAGTATTATAAGGGAAAAGTGAGACAGATTATTTTTTTAAAAGTGCAAATTATGCATTGACAGTCAGCCTTTTGCATAGTGCTGCTGAGCAGTATCCAAGCTACTTGCTATGAAGAAAAATACCTTGGGACAAAGAGATGTATGCAACAGCCTCCCACAGCCCTCTTGTGGGAGCCGCTTGGCAGATCCTTATTGCCTTGTGGTGGTTTCCTCCCAGCTGCCCTCAAAACCAGAGCTTACAGGTGCTCCCACTTATGGCTGCACAGAAGCACCTAAATGTATCTCTGTGGACAGCCAAGGAAGGCTGGCTTGTTGAAATTCTGTTCTAACTCAGTGGCATTGTGTATGTGGACTGCTGTGCTTATCTGTGTGATGGGACCACATTTGAGATCCTAACAAACACGCTTAGCTGTAAGAATCAAGCCTCTGTGATGTTACTTCCCCTGTATGAAAAGGTAAAATTCTGTCTACTGTTGTAAATAATGCAGAGTGGCCATGTGTTGTAGAAATTGCTGTTCCTTTTCTTGTAGGATGAGAGCAGGATGTCTAAATGAAAAAGCAAGACTGAAGAAAACCTGAACTATCTCCATCAAAATGTACTGGAGTTCTGCTTCAGTAAGTGGATGAAGTGTTCAATATCTCAAACCCCTCCTCCACCTTTGTAAAGCAATTTGCTTCAAAGAAAAGATGCTTATGTGCTACAAGGACATTTCTGAAGGGAGACAACTAGAAAATCAGCCTAATTCCTTCTGTTTTGCTCTTACTTGTGCTGAGTGCAGGAAAACAGATAGTTAGGAAAATCTTGCAAGGTTTTTGCAGGACCTGGGGTGCTCTGGTGCCTTTGGCCCTCAGTGGGTGGTTTGAGCAGGCAGGGGCTGCACCTGTGTTCTAGGCAGCATCTGGATGGTGTGGCTGCAGCTGGTGGGAAGCATTTGTTATCTTATTGGCCATGAGTAGATAACATTTCCTAATTAAGTGGCAAGAATATATATATATATCATGAACACATCTGTACTTTTAGTTTTCAGCAATTTGAGGGGAAAAAAAAAAAGCCTTTTCAGTGCATGTCTCTTGATATTCTGTATAATCCAGATGCAATGTGAGAGAGTATTTTATTGTGAATGGGAATGCAGCTTTGGTGATAGCTCATTAGCTAGGTAAAACATCATTCACTTCCGAAGCATCGTTTGGAAGAAACTCTTCTGCTGTGAGTCTTTTCACAGCTGTTCTCTCAACTCTGCCTGCTTACATCTGACCTGATCTGCTCTGTGGGAACATGTCTGGGCAGCTTGTTCTGTGTGTGATAGATCTGTGGGAGCAAGGCAGCTTTACTAGGGCTACGCAGTAAAATCTTTGTGCTGTATTGTGGTACCCATGGCTTTTAGCTGGACAGTTTCACTGTGCCTTGAACCTGTTATATAAATTTGTGGTTATTTGTTTTCCGTATCATTTTCAGTGTGCTCCGTGCTGCACACCTCACCAGCTCTTGGCAGCCACTCGCCGCTGTGCTGCAGGCTCTGGGGAGAAAGGAGTTACGCGAGTTTCCAGAGTGTTATCAAAGTCGGCACTTTATTGGAGAAAGGTTTAAAAAAACTGACAAAGTGGAGGGGCGAGGGGCTACGAGGGCCGAGCGGCTCGGCTCAGCCCTGCCAGAAGCCGGCGAAGAAGGCGCACAGCGAGTGCCAGCGCTGAGCGCAGTAGGTCTCGGCCAGCTGCTCGGGGGAAGGCTCGGCGGAGGCCGCGATGGGGCCGGGCGGCACCAGGCGCAGCTGAGCCTCGGGCGGCGCTCGGCCCGGTCCGCAGAAGCGGGCGCTGAGCGGGCCGCCCTCCGCGCAGGGCCGGCGGCGACGGCGGAGCCGGGCGACGATCTGCCGCCAGAACTGCCGGCTGCGCGCGCCGTAGGCGGGGCAGCGCCAAGGCTCTCCGCGATACACGCAGCTCTGCTCCGCCCCGCGGCCCGACGGCGGCCGGCAGCTCAGCCGCAGCTCGCTGCTCCCCGCTGCCCGGCGCACCTCCCAGCCGCACCGGTGCTGCTCCGGCGTGGAGAAATGCCCCGACGGCGCCGCCTCCGGGCCCGGCCCGCCGCCCGCGGCCCCCAGCGCGGCCAGCGTCAGCAGGGCCAGAGGCAGCCTCATCTCTCAGCGCCGCGGGTGCCTCCTCCGGTGCCTCGGCGACGGCGCGGACCGGCAGAGGACCCGCCGCATGCCCCGCGCCCTGCGGGGACACGCGGCTGTCGGGGGGCGGCCGTCCCGCTGCTGGGGACCGCGGCCCCGCTCTCGGCTCGCCTCAGCCCTCTTCCCTCCCCTTCCCCCCCCCCCTTTCTCCGGCAGACCGGGAGCTCTCGGCATCGGGGCTGCCAAACGCAGCTGGAGACCGAGCCGCTCCCTCCCCTCATCCCGCCATGGCACCGCTGACCCCCAGCTCCCCGGGAACTCACGGTGCGCGGCGGGCAGCTACGGGTGCGGGGAAGACGAGGCGGCGGCTGGCGGCGGCGGGGAGGGTGCGGGCGTTATCAAGGGCCGGGGGCTGTCCCCCTGCCCCCGCTTCCCACTTTCCCCGACGCCCCTCCCCAGCCGCCGCCCCCGGGGATACGCGGGGCTGTCCGGGGCTCCCGGCAGTGCCCGCCCACTCCGCTCGGCGTTCTTGGAGCTCTGACGGCCTGGCCGGGGGGTCCCGTCCGGCGGCGGTGGTTCTGCAGGCACGAGTTATGGCTTCAGAAGTATCGAAGTGGGGAATTCTAGGACGGTTGTTTTCCTTAGCTTGGGAATTTTATGTACAGATGCGTGCGTTCCTGCGTATACCTACACCATCTCTCCCCGTCGATGGGGCGGTCCGTGAAGCGGTGCCGTTATCCCGAGGCAGAGCTGCCGGCGGAGCTCAGCCCGGCTGTGTCCCCGCGGCTGGGAATAGCCCGAGGGGGACACCTAGTGACACCTTGGTGTCTCACGTCTGTAGGAGAGACGTGCGAGGAAGCGGTGCCCTTGGAAGCCAGCTGCACCCAGGCACGTAGATATCGGCTTTCGCACATTGGTTATAGGGCCTCTGAGCCTGGCTCGCGGGCAGCTGCCCTGGTTGCTGAGAGCAGAGATCTGGCTTGGAGTGGCAGCACTGGCAAAAGCATGCTTTAGTTACCCTGGGTCTTCAGGGATACCAGGCATCCTCTGATCTTTCCTGATTGAGCTGTTCTGCTTTGAGCAAGTGCTGTCCAGCAGGATTCAATGGGGAAGACTGATACTGACTTGTTTGTCATTAAGTCCTTAAAAAGAAAAGAAAAGAAAAGAAAACAAAACAAAAAAAAGAAAAAGAGAAAGAAAAAAAAAAAACAAAAAACACTACATTTCTGCAGAGATTGAGCACAACTGCCCGAAGTGTGGGGTTTGGAGTTCTTTCTCCAGTTCAGGGGAAGATTAGGGAGTGGTTCCATTTCCCAGCTACAGCAAGAGCTGACATTGCTCTTCCTGTTTGATTGTTTTGGGAATAGGAAACAGCAGGGGAGAGAGGGTCTGGATAAGGAAATACGATGACAATAAACCATAGCAGAGACTTTGCAACCAGAAATTTCAAGTAGAGGCCAATAGCTCCTTTCCTGGAAATACGTATATACCTACCTCTGCAGGACATGACTTAGCTGCTGTTAGCTGAGCACAAGATGCTCTGCTTGGCATGTTGGGTTGAGCAAATCCCTTTCATAGGCACTGAGGACCTCCCATGGATTGCAGGCGGAATCTTGGCATCCAACCTAGGGATGTGGGTACCGTGAGGCACCATAATGCACTGCATTGTGACTATTTAAGATCCTCTGTGGCTCCAGGGAGCATAAGGCATATCATGTGCCTTAGCTTATTCGTCCACCAAACCGTGGTGCTGCATTCAGATTAAGGTCCAACCACCTGTAATTGCTATATTCTATTACACCGAGCTCCTTTTCCATTTTTCACATTCTTAATATCATTTATGCAACGTGAAATGAGGTTGTCCCACATTTGGGATCACTTTTAAAGCAGGTTATCTTAAGTATATCAGATTTGGAGGGAAATAACTGATTTAATGAGCACTTTATTGTTGCACTTTGCTTTGGACAGGTTTAAGTAACATACAAGTTATTACTGATCAGGAATTGAGGAAATAAAAGGAAACAACGAAAAACTGCTTAGACTTCCTATGTGGTAATTGTATCTTCCCTGATGTTTTTTTGCTGTGTTCTCCTGGTACGTATTTGCACACTTTCCTCCATTATTGAGACTCAACTTTTGTGGTAAAGCGGATGTTAGTTCTCAGTACTGATTACTTCTCTATTAATTCTCCTGCAAGTGCTGCAGTTTTCTCTTGGTTTTGATGAACGTGTGGGGGGAAAAAGAACACCTCTAATTTCTTACTGAAGTCTCTGTATCCCTTTGTTCTATTTGCAGTTAGTAATAATAATAATCTAGCCCATGTTTCTGCTGTGGTTTGGTTTTGAATTTCCTTTCCTCCCCCTCACCTGTACACCAGGACAGAAATACTTGCTTTATATCTATAGAGAACCTGAAACCTCTTGGAAGTTAATGGCCCTGTCAGACTGATGTAGGGAGAAACTGGAAGGATTTACAGTTGTGCTGGGTTAGATTGCAGTTTGGAGTCAGGCTCGAATCTGGATTAAGGCTGACATAAGCACTCCCAAAACAGTCTAAAGCATGGGAGTCAGGTCAGTGCAGAGAATCATAGGATACTGGTCTGTGCATCTCCAGGATAAGGAAAGCTGACTGAATAACAGCTCTGCAGAAACAAACCCATGTAAGGCTTCGGAGAATCACAAGCTGAAGCAGAGACTTTTGTGGTGTAACTGTGAAAGGCAGGTGGAATCAAGGGTATCACTCAAGATGCTTGAAGCTAGCCCTTGACTGGGATGTCGTATACAGTTTTAAGGACTGATCTTAAAGATCAACAGGACTGAGGGCAGAAGCACAGTGAGTATGCTACAGACCTAAAGAATATGACTTCAGGTGAATTATTTTAAGCTGTGGGTTTATTAACTTAAACAAGAAAAGAACTAAGAGGAAAAACATAGCAATAGAAGATGTTCAACCACTGCATGAAGCTGTCTCCTTATACATCTTTCCATTTCAGAAGCACAGTCCATAGCTTTAATCAGTTATTTTACTAGTGGGTTATTTTACCAGTGGGTGAATTATCCTGTTTTTTTTTTGTTGTTGTTGTTGTTAACTCTTTGGACAAAAAAGGATTCTTCCATGTATAGGCTATTTCACCCACATAGAAGATAGCATACAGGCAATCATGTTAGGGTTCTGACTTCAGACTGTGGATCTTTCAAAATTCAATTGAGTTCCAGTTAATGGGAAAAATGATGCTTATTCTTCTTACTGTACAAGAGTGCAGCAATAATTATTGCAAAAATAGACTTGCTTTGTGGGTGTTAAGTAGCCACAGCCTCTAGGCCTGTCATCCAAAGTTCCTTTTCAGAGAAGTAGGTGGTGTAAAGAATGATGATTCGTAGATCAGAATTTAAATACACTACATGAACATAGCTGTGTTTAACCTACTTGTCTGAGATGCCAGTCTTCAGATTTCTTGCTTTTGGCTCGAGAGAATAAAATCATGTGGTAATAAATGTTGTCTGCAGGGAGGCAAGTAATTGAGAATCTCACTCTGCTTTTGTTGAGAACAAGCCAAGCTCTGGATGGTATAAAAGACAAGAAGTGGTGGCTGAAGAGCCATGGGGAGACAGGTGTCTCAACTTTTCCTGGCAGAAAGGCAATTTAGGCCTACCCAGCATGGTGCCCAGCTCTCCAAGCTATAGGGTACTTCAGAGCAAAGTCACTAAGCGTGTTTCATTTTTCTTCCAACACAAGCTGGTGAATAAGCATGGTTACTGGGAGGTATCGTAAGATTATTTGAACATTAATGTATTATTATCAGATTTGACTTGCAGACAGTTGAAATCTGGATCCTGTTTCCAAGAGTACAGTGGGATTAAAATGAAACAAGAACTTTCTTGTTGAAATTTTGTTTTCTTCTTAAGTCTCTTCTAGAACCTACTGAAGTGCTTCTCCAAGATCAGAGTGAAGGCTTTGTCTGGGTTTACTGCCTGGTTGTGGGCCAATTCTTTTCTTCCATGCCAATAAGATTCCAATAAGTTCTACTCAGCCTGTCATTTAAGAAGACTGATTTTTGCAAAAATTACAGAAATGTTAAGAAAAATTTGTAGCACTGATCAGAGATTTGAAGACTTACAATTTCTTATGCTGTAGAATCTGTTTAAAATTTGCCTGTCAGTTACCAGGTCATGCTGCTGCTGCTGAATACCGTATTGGTGGCATTTCAGAATCACCCCAGACTACGATGCTGCCCCTAATTCATTGGCTGTAAAAAAAAATAAAATAATATATAGACCACCTTTTCCATTTCTCACTCCTGCAGGCTTTTTTTTTTTTTCCCACAAGCTGATCTGAGTCACACATCTGTTGATCTCCAGTGCTGTTTTTCACAGTGAAATTCAGGAGATCTTTGTGATTTGGATTGTTGGTAGTGATTCCACTGCTCTATAGGAATCATTTTGTTCTCTGCATCCTGTGTTTTCATTCCTTGCTTTGACTCACTTTTTATCCACTCAGGCTGTACTCTTGATAGGAGATAAATAAGTACCTGCTAATTTTTCTTTGTATTTTTTCTGATTTCAAATTCCACCCATTCAGAGTTTTCTTATCTGCCTTCCACCTTGAGGATGCTTCTCTTTCAGACATGTTAAGCTTGCCGTGCTTATTCTTCCCTTGTCATGGAAGGGAAAACTTAGGATTTTTCTTCATTTTCATTTTTCAGATGCATGTCAAGGATTTATTGTCACCTTTCAGGGAAAAAAGGTGACCTTGTTTCACTATTTCGAATCTTCATTCCATAATTAATGGACTGACCCAGGCACTGACAATGCCCCTTGTTTTGCTAGCTGTGCTGAAATACCTCTACCACTCCAGCTTTCTTATCAGCTGATCAAAATGTAAGCCTTGTGAAAGGCTGAGCTTCAGCTTTCCCTCTTTTGTTATTTAATCTGGTTCAAAATAAATCAACATCTGCCCTGACATAGTGAAGGAAATTGCAGAGAGAAAGGATTTCTATCACTGTTGAAGAGAATTTCACTGGAATACCAAAAAAGACCAATTCTTTCTTAGGACTTCTAGCTGGTTATTCTGAATCCATTTAAAGAGGCAGAAGATACATTCCTTATTGTTTTAGCAACAGGCAGACATACTTTAAGTCGAAAACCATGCAAGTGCTATAGGATAAAGGTTCATTCCCTTCTTCAAATTGGCTTTTACCCTTTTAGATGCATTAAAGGAAAAATATCTTCAGAATGCTTCTAGGAAAGTGAAGTTTTTTGTAACTCAAGAAACACATCTCAAGACTATTTCTTTGCTGGCTTTCACAGTGTTAGTGGAGATGACCAGTGTGCTGGGAAAGGAAGATTTTCATTTCATAATTTAAATGAGGAGAGTCAGCAAAGACTAAAAGAGAGAGAGAGAGCTAAATGATGCAAATCAGTTATTAGAAAGGTAATACAGAATATTTGTATCAAATGCTGTGTGAGAGCAGTTTTATTCAAGACACAGCAGGCACAGTGTGAGGATATCAGGCGGCTGTTAGCGTGAAGCCTGGTATGCAGCATGAGATCCCCATTCCTCTGTGGGAGGAAACACGTACACACCACCAAGAAATAGAAATAGTGTGGCCAGCAGGAGCAGGGAGGTGATCATCCCCCTGTACTCAGCACTGGTGATGCTGCACCTTGAGTACTGTGTTCAGTTTTGGGCCCCTCACTACAAGAAAGACATTGAGGCCCTGGGGCGTGTCCAGAGAAGGGCAACGAAACTGGCGAGGGGTCTGGAGCACAAGTCTTATGAGGAGCGGCTGAGGGAGCTGGAATTGTTCAGTCTGGAGAAGAGGAGGCTCAGGGGAGACCTCACTGCGCTCTACAACTTCCTGAAGGGAGGTTGTGGTGCAAAAGGGTCTGGCCTCTTCTCCCAGGCAAATAGTAGGACCCGAGGAAATGGCAAGAAGTTATACCAGAGGAGGTTTAGGTTGGATATTAGGAGAAACTTTTTCTCTCAAAGGGTGGTCAGGCACTGGAATGGCTGCCCAGGGAGGTGGTGGAGTCGCCGTCCCTGGCAGTGTTCAAGAGGCGCCTGGATGTGGAGCTACGAGAGATGGTTTAGTAGCTTGTGGCACTGATAGGAATGGGAGGGTGGTTGGACTGGATGATCTTGCAGGTCGTTTCCAACCTTGTGATTCTGTGATTCTATGATTGTAAGAAAGCTCAGGGGTGGGATTTCTTATTTTTCTTTGTGTGAAATGTGAGGAACATTCTGAAGATGTTAGTTTGGAGGGTTTCACAAAAAGAAAAAGTTGAAGCATGTCTCAAAAAAGAAATAAAAATGGTAATTATTTGACAAACAAGTAGTAAGTGGAAGACTGATCTCTTGAAAATAGATTAAATATCTTACGGTTTGAATAGACCACTTCAAATCCAAATATTGCAATGCAATTGTTTTAAAATGTTGGTTTCTAGAACAGAAGGTCTGATCTGTGATTTTTTCCAGTACCAATTCTAGAGAACCTAAATGGTCCATGTATTTTAAGCAGGCTGACCTGGTAGGTTTAACAAAATGTTTTGTTTTGTTAACAAATAGTCTATTTTTTTTTTTTTTTTAAGGGAAAAAATGCAACATGAGTAATGTTTTCTGTCATCCCTATGAAGTATCCTGCCTGAACTTTGAGAAAGTTCAGGTGTTCAATTTATTCAGAGCTTAATCCTTTTACCAAGCTGCTAATGGTCTGAGGCATGGAAAATTTGATTTTCCATGATGTGTGCTGGCATGAAGACTTACAAGGAAGAGTAAATGTCAAAAATTAATTGTGAAAGGTGTCATGTATCCAGTGATCTATATCCTGTCTCTCCCCCCCATCCTCCCAAAGAAAAAAAGCCACGCGACTGCACAGCACACCTTGACTGTAGGATAGTGTTTATTTTGATGCTTGCACAGAGGCTTTACCTGATCATCTTGAAGCAGTGGGAGAACACTGTTATATGTGATCTAAAGAGGAGGTTGGGCCTGCCCTACAAACTAATGATGTTTAATGAGCCAGAATACACAGGCTGTGCAAGCCTGTGCCAACTTTGACAACATACAGTTTGTGGCTCTTGTATTAAAAAGATTAAAATCAGCTTGGTGTTGTGTTTAAGTAGAGCTATGATATCTCTAAGAGTGATATGCCATGATGAGTTTTTCCTTTCTTACCACATACTATCCCTTGCTAAATTTGGGATCTTTTGCCACTGAAATCCTTTAATCTAAGTGAGAATATAACGTTAGTGAGGAAGAACATGTTTCATTGCATCCATGCTGCAGCTGAGCCTAAGAATGATGAAGCAGAGCACCATGCAGGTGTCTTACTCATGTGGAACAGACCCTGCCCACAAGTGCCATTGCACTGGAGAAGGAACATACTCTTGAAAATATTAGTAAATATTAGTAATTCTTTTTTCCTAACTGGAGCAGTAACTGAGCAGAAAGTCTCTATTGATCATTGCTATGAATGTGAAAGGCTTAATAGCAGGAGTGACTGTAGCAGAGGGCTGTCTGGGTTATGACAGCACAGCTGTTTTCTTTTTTTAAGCTCTTGAAGAGCTTTAGATACAGGTTGGCAGCACAGCAGGCAGATCTTACCAGTCTGGTGGGAACTCATGGCTTGGTAGCACTGGGTCCATACTGTGAAATATGCTTGCTTAAAGAGAGAATATTATGGTTATTAATTATCGTTATCAGTTGATTTATTAAAATTTATTGGGCTGACAGTGCTAATGTTCTGCTATAATCTTAAATCCTAAATGTAAGAGACAAAATGTCTAATCACTGGTTTGCTGCCTTGAAACTCGGCTCTGTTACATAATTTCTTCCCTCTATCAACAAATACCAAGAACATTTTCTGTGATGCTGCTTTTGGTGACCATATTACTTACCTGGTCATCCGTAAACACCTTATGCACTGTTATTTTATGCATACATTTATTTAAGTTACTTTGGAAAACTGATTGGACTGGATGATCTTATAGGTCATTTCCAACCTTGTGATTCTTGTGTTATAGTTCATTTTCTGTTTTTTCATATTTTTATTTCCTGAAATCTAGGTGGAACACTGGAAAGAGTTTTCAGATTGACCATCAAACAAAAGACAAACCAAGCTCTACATAGCTACTAAATATCATTACAACTTGTCACTTTTCAGTATGATTTCTGGTTAATTCAGCTTTATTAGCAGCAAAAATTGCAGCAAGTGTGCAAAACCAGATTGTATTATCCCATCTGCATCACTTTTTCCGCTCATGTAGTCAGAGTCTGGGGGGTTTCCCATGCTGAATCAGGTATCTTCACTTCATTCAGTAAGTCATAAAATAGAAGAGTTTGAGTTGGAAGGGAACCCTTGAAGGTCATCCAGCACAACTCCCCTGCAAAGACCAGGGACATCCACAGTTAGATGATGTTGCTCAGAGTTCCCTCCAGCCCGACCTTGGTTGTCTCCAGGGATGGGGTGCCCACCACCTCTCTGGGCAACCTGTGTGCCTCATCACTCATAGCGTAAGAAACTTCTTCCTTATGTCTGATCTAAGTCTCCCCTCTTGTAGTTTGAAGCCATTTTCCCTTGTCCTATCACAGCAGACCCTTCTAAATAGTCTCTCCCATCTTTCTTTTATTCCTTTCTTTCTTATCTATATATTTCTTAATGTTTTCAGAACTTTCACTATTAGGCAGTTATCCTATTGTATAGATAGCACAGAAAAATATGGACTGTGGGTATAGGCCAGGTGTTGTTCACTGGGTTTTCTAAAATGCCTTGAATGATTGGAGGCAAGGATGAATAAAGGACAAGAAGCCCAGACTTGAATTACTAGAAATCTGTTGAAGCCAAATATGCTAGGAGAAAATCTGTGCTCTTCGGTGTAAATTTAAAGCAGTGCTTAAAACAATAACTCTGAGGAGTAGGCAGTATGTGGTGGTATTGCCAGCCGCGTGTTCCTGTGTGCAGGGAAAGGGGGAGGATTCAGAAAAGTGACTTAGATTATAACAACGAGATAAATGAAGAGTTTGGTGGCGGTTGTCATGTAACTGTGGTGATGAAACCACAGGCACCACATGGGGCAATGGATGGATGGTGTTTCTCAGCCCCTTGGGAAAAAGCAGCTTATGGAGAGTGAAGGATTAATTTTTCAACATTGTTTTTACTGAGGAAAAAGTCAACTAATTGAAATTCATTCACTTCACGTGGTGTGTGGCATGTGTAGGTGCAGCATCTGAAATCCAACATGAGAGACATGATTTTGGCAACAACAAAGCAGCAGATGCTTGTGACAACTGAGTGGTGCAACAGATTTCTCTTTTGCTACCTAGGTCAGCTGTTTTTCACTGAAATTAAGGTTTAAATGCAATGTTAAGATATCATCTTAGTACCAGCAGGAGATATATAGATACAGATATAGATATATGTACACACACATGGTTGAGGTATGACCTTGGCTTCTTTTACATTGATATTTTCAACTCAGCAAAGCAAATGAGTGCATTTAGGAAGAAATAAAGGAAGGAGGAAGGAAAACTAATTTTGGAAAAGCATCATCTCCTCCAATACTTCGGAACCACTTTTTGCAGTATATAAAGGCTAACAGAACTGTCACAGGCTTCCATGAAGTGCCCACTATGAAAACATCCAAGTGGAAGAATTGAAAAGCTTATTTAAACATAAATCTGCACATCTGTACAACTGCACTGGTTTTTGCTGTGTGAAGTGGCCGCTTAGACTTGAGATTGTGAACCATGTTTATTTTTGTGACGGTTTCCTTTTGGTTTTCTTCTCTACTGCTTTGTTTATCATTTAGTGATGGAGCAGTGATTTGTGGGAAGAGCTGAAGCTGGAAACGTTTCTGCAGTAGCTGCATGTCTGTGTGCATTTGGGAGCAAGAAAGATGATGTGTGAAACAGGTATTTCTCTCTAGGTTAGAAGGATGGAAAGAGGGGTTGGGAGGAAATCTCAGGCTTTATGTGTTAGGATTTAGGTGACAGGGAGTTTACTTTGAGACTGGTTTTGTTTCTTAGTTCTTTTTTTTTGGTTGTTATTAAGGTTTGAATTGCAACAATGTCACAAGGCTTCATGTTTTCTCATGCAAAACAAGCAACACATGATTTTTCAGTACCTTCTAGTTCCTGAAACAGTTATGTACTGGGGCAATGCTGCAGATGTAACAGGCTTCTTAGAAAATGGCAATCGCAGAAAGTTTGTGTATAATGCAAACTAAAATGTAATGTAAATGACATGACAAGCAAACAAGTAAGCAGTAGGCAACACAAAAATGGAACCAGTGTCAAGTGTATGCATGTATTGTAGTTAACTTCTGAAAAATATTGCTTAGAAAACAAGATGAAACATTGTCTCGATGTGGTGTTCTAGTACATCTAGTACTAGATACTAGTACTGCCAGAAGGAAAAGAGAACGGGAATTATTTGCCTTAGCAGAGAAGGCAGCTGGTGTACATCATAAAGCCCTGCAAGATATATTGTGGTGGAGCTGGAAGATGTTTTGATTAGTATATTTAGACCTTGGTTAATAAGTGTTCAGATATGGTATCTGTCAGGTTGGACCATTTTGACACCAAGGATATTTGAAGGCTATTTTTTAGGTCATCTTGACATTAATGGTACAGTAAGTGGGAAGCTAGGCATGAAACTGAACTTCTTTCAGGCAGAGAAATACCTCACATATGGTCAGCACATAAAGGAGCATCTATTGATCTGAGTTATGAAATCTGTGCTTGAGGAATAGCCCTGTGTAAATATCCTAAAACAACACCTTCACTATTTGTTTGGTGTTTGGAAATAACCCAGAAGCAGATGAAGTGCTGCTGAAGTTCTACTTTGGAAAGTGCCTCTTCTAAGGGATTGTAATGGTGCAAATATGAAAGAATTTTGTCTCTTAAATCCTGCTGAAATGAACCTTTGGATTTTTCTTGTAATTCTAATACATCTCATCATACTTGAGCCTAATGGTATTAATTGAATCTTGCCTTGTGTAACTCAGCTGCTTGTTCAGTTGCAAGAAAAATATCAAACAGAAATCACAGTCAATCAATGAGAAAAGTTCTTAGCAACAGAAGTGTTGCTCATTTACTGCTCAGGGAGCTGTTTGGGCTAGTGAGGTGTGTGATAGCGAGGTTATCATTCAAGAACCTCCCCAGTTTAGGAAAATCCGAATACATACAATATCAATATTTATATATTATTATTAAATCATCAACGGATGCAGTGGAGGGCTCTGCAGTGTAATTTTCACGTGAAGCACCTTCAGTAATATACCACTTAAAATGAGTATAAACAATTTATACTATAGTATTTCTGAAGTTTGTTACAGGCTTGAGCATTACATTTTGTTTACTGCAACAGTTTGTACAGCTGTAAGATATCGTACTTTGTATCACCTGCACATCAATAAAGACCACTATAAGTTAGGTACTAACAAACTTTCTACAATTGTATGAAATTTTTCCAGAATCACTTAAGAGCAATTCTAAACTGTCCATTTAGTAAGCTTTGGAAGTAAAGGCCAAGCTGTTTTCTTCCTTAAGTCAATACCCATTAATTTCTAGGCACAATCTGACTTCTTAGTGAATCTTATTTAAAACATAACCAAAAGAAGTGATACAAAAAACCATTTCCATTCTTAGCACAAATATGACCAGCTACCAGGCATTGGTGCTGATTATTCTTAAGAGAACATTGCTCAAATAAGGCTTTCACCACCTAGTTTCTGCAACCCATTCTGTCATATATGTTTTCATCAGTTGAGTACAAAAGTCTTGCTAGGGCAGACCGCTCTCAAACAAGAGCAAACCTTTGGGTAGGTAGACTTTTCCTTTCCATTGGTTAGCAACTTTTATCATTAATAATGAGTCTGTGCACATACCTAAAAAATAAAAAAGAAATAGATGTTAAAGTCTCCCGTGAACAATAATTTCTTGCACCAGAGACAGGAGTGTGGCAGGCAGTAAGGGGCTGTTCATCAGGACTGTTTTATTGGTGTGCCAGGACATTCCATGGTGGCTCTGTTGTGCAACACTGTGGAGTGAAATGAGATGCCTTGCAGCTTTAGAATGTAGTCTTGTTCTTTTGGAGGAGATAAAAGATGATGCCACTCTTACAATATGACTTTCTGATTTGTGCAAGGAGGAAGAAATGTAGCAAGAAAAATCCTCAAATAAACTGATACCGATCCTTTAGCTTCTGAATCCACGTGCAGTTCATATATGATCACTGAGAAAATAACCAAAGAGAATCAAACCAACAAAAACAATGATCTATCTCTTTTAAGGAAATTACTGGGTTTGTTCAGGATTGCTCCCCAGGTGAGGCACTGAGTGTACTGAATGACAGCTGTTAAATTCTGGTTGAGTGGGTGATGTTAAAAGGTGAGTAATCGCTAGGAACAGCCTAGATCCACATCATTAAATGCTGATTCCAGATTTCAATACCTGGAACTGCTCAGGATACTTCATAACAGCAGATGGATTTTCAAGGGGTTGAGCAATCTTCCGACTCAACAGAAGATGATGTTTTAATTAAGCAATTTTTAAAGTATAAACACAGATTATTTTGTATAAATCCAGACACATGGCTTTGAAATAAACCTGGAACTAAAACCAAACAAAACTTTCAGACCTGTATGTACCTATATCATATGAAACCATGAGAGGGGAAAACAAACAAACAAAAAAAACCCCACTGTTTCTAGTAGCTACATCTAAGAGAGTAAGTTTTTAATGTAAATTTTGTTATTACACAATTCTCAGTATCACAAGTTAGTTTGACTGAAGAGCTGGGGCAACCAGATATGTGGGAAATATCTACCTGCTATAAAAGAGGATAAGAGGTGAAGGTGGCAGTGGGAAGAGGTCAATGTGTGATTGCTGTGTGCTTTTGGAATGGGGTTTATAAATGTGTCACTCCCCTGGGGTAAAAACAATGTTTCCCATCCCTCTGGTTTGGAATTTTTTGAGAGTATGGGCATGCTTCATGTGTAGGCAGTGAGCTGTCTCTGTGTGATGGCTGTGTGTGTGAAACATGCTATTACTTATCCCTCTGGAATGGGGTGACGGTGTCTCTCATGCCTGTCAAGCCCTGTAAAGGCATTAATAGTCTCCATGGGCAGCTCTGACCCATAGTCCAGTTGCAAATTGGCTGTCACACGACAACACTTGGAGCTGCTGCCTGGGATAGCCTGTGTTGGCGCACTCATGAGCCTCTTCTCCATGGGGAGCTCCTCTCTGTCTTCCTGCTGAGGACTCACTGCATGGGGCTCGGGTTGCACCCAGGCTGTGACAGTGGTGGGTGGCATGGTGGCAGTGGCTCCCTCCTTTTGGCAGGTGGTGTCCTGGTGGTAGGAGACCAGCTCATTACTGAGGTGGACTCTCTCTACTGCAGCCCTGGTGGTGCTGCAGCAGAGGGACTGGCAGCCCAGCAGGTTGCTGAAAGCCCGACGGAAGTCTGCATTGAAAGCATAGATGACTGGGTTCACTGAGGAGTTGGCCCAGCCAAACCATACAAAGACGTTGAGGGTGGTTTGGCTGACACACGGTGGCTGCCCTTTGCTGTCGCTCTCAGGCTGGCAGAAAGGTAGCATGCAGTTGAGCAGGAAGAAGGGCAGCCAGCAGCAAACAAAGACTCCCATTATGATGGAGAGGGTCTGCAGCACCTTGGTCTCCTTGCGCAGGGAGCTCCGCAGATTGGAGGCAGGCTCCTTGCTGTGGGCTGGGCACTGCCCTCCTGCTCGTTCCAGGGTGGAGATGCGGCGGATCTGGGCCTGGGCAATGCGATAGATCCTGGTGTAGGTGACGATCATGATGGCCACAGGGATGTAGAAGCTGATGAGGGAGGAGGTGATGGCGTAGGTGCCGTTCAAGCTGACATCGCAGAGGGAGCTGGAGTGCCTTCTGCCCTTGGTTTTGTGCCAGTGCAGCTGTACGGGGACGAAGGAGATGAGGATGGAGAGGGCCCAGGCCAGGGCGATCATGGCGCAGGCCAGACGCTGCGTCATCCGGCGCTCGTAGCGAAAGGGGCTGGCGATGGCCCAGTACCGGTCCAGGCTGATGATGCAGAGGTGGAGGATGGAGGCAGTGGAGCACATGATGTCAAAGGCCACCCAGGTGTCACAAAAGTGGCTGCCGAAGAGCCAGAAGCCACCGGCCACCTCAGTGACTGCCTTCCAAGGCATCACCAGGATGGCCACGCAGAGGTCAGAGACGGCCAACGACAGCACAAACCAGTTGGTGACTTTTGTGCGCAGGTGGCGGAAGCGCAGGACAGCCAGGCACACCAGAGCATTGCCCGCCAGCGTGCCCAGCACCAGGGCGCCCAGCAGGCAGCCCGTCAGTGCCTGCAGCGCTCTCGGGCCGCCCGCCGTGCTCGCCATGAGGGCCGCGCCTCGGGCTACTCACCGCACCCTGCCGTGCCCGGTGCTGCTCTCTGCCGGCGACTGCGGGGCGGAGGCACCGGCTCGCTGCTTAGCATCGTCCCAGAGTGCGGCTGCCGAGGAGGTCGGACGGATGGGCCCCCGACGGTTGCTCTGTGCTGCTGGGCAGAGCCGCGGCCGCCTACCAGCAGAGGGGCAGTGCTCGTCAGAGCCTTCACAGCGCACGGCGTGTTCCTGCGTGAGTGCCGAGTAGACTGCAATGAGATGCCTGGTTTCCTAAAGAGCAGGGTAATGCTTGGCATCTGCCTACACTGAGCGCTACTAAATCTGGGAGGATGCTGTGGAAGCTGCCTTCTCACTACAGTGTAGCAACTCTGTTTTGCTGTTTACTCTTGAGTCGAGAAACCCAGAGCGTGGAAGCCTCAGACCTCTCCAGCATGGGTTTTTTATTTTGGCAGAAGGCTGTCCGTGCATTTCCACAGAAATTAGCACCCAAAAACTGCCTGTGGAGATTTCAGCCTAAAGTGTCTTGTGATGCATTTCAGTATTTGCATTTGCTTTTACAATGGCATACGTGTTGTTATATAAATGTGTCTTGCATGCATTTACAGCCTGCTTTAGAGAAGGTGTCCTAATGCAGGGAGGGAATAATCTTTTCTTTTTGAAGAATGCGTATGATAATCCCATCACAAGAAAAGGATATGTATGTTGGAACATGAATAGCAAAGATCAACTCATGTCATTACTTAGCTTGTCAAACAGGCACCTCTTTCTAGAGGAGATTTTTGTTTTATTTTCTTATTTGCTTCCAACTAAAACTGCTTCATCCACCAGTGTCAGTGTAAATAATTGCCAAGCCAGGAACTGTCTGATTTCCTTTGTATGGTGAAGATATTCCTGGTAGTTAAAATAGAGACTGGAACATTTAACATGAATTTTGAATAGTAAGGCTGGCAGCTTACCCTGTAAAAATTAGCATGTTTGGGATAAGTAGGCTGCATTGTGTCAGCTCATAACAGATTGTTAACATTTGGTCGTGGCTTTTAAGATTCAAATTGCTTTGTGCCTTGGAGACCATATTCTTCATAGTGCAGCACTGTGTGCTGTTCTTGCTGCTTCTTTCAGTTCTCTGGGAACTGAAATACATTCCTCATTTGTCTGTAAGACAAACTCTTTATTTAACAATTTAGAATTTTCTCTGATAAAATACATGCTTTATTAAAATAATAGTTGCTGTCAAAATATCATAGGCTGTAAGATGCAAGCAGGCGGCACACTTTGGCTTATTTGGAGCCATCTGTATTTCCACATAAATGGATTTTGTCAGCATCTGCTAGCTGTAGGAAGTCTCTGGCTTTTATTCCAGCGCTAAAAACTAAATCTTTATTTGTAAGAACTATATACATTTGCTAATTTTATTAGATATATTTGCTCTTCTTTAACAATCTATGAAACGATCCTGAAGAATGGAATCTGTTAAGAATAATACACAAGACAGTAGATGAAATTAAGGCACAAATGTACCAAAAATGAAAGCAATGTTTTTGTATGTTCAGCAGTGCTGCTACATGGCTCTATAGCAGAAGGTAGGCAGCATTATGGAAAAACCTGTTTTCAGTGTCTCTGTATATCTCCAGTTTAGCATTCATTAAAAAGGAAAGTGAATGTGCTCATACTGTTTTGTGTGCATATGTTTTTATGCAAGTGCCCTACCTTGAGTTTTTGAGACTGCTGGCTGAAGACAAATCTAGCTGAGAAGCAGAGTTCTAAAAAATTAAGTTCCTAGAGATGTAATTGAAGTAGGAATTGAGGTAGAAGTGAGAGCCCCCACTGGTAGTCTCACTGATAAAAGTCTGTGTTGTGGATACAACTCTTATTAGGCACAACTGAGACCAGAAGAAGTGAGATGTTATTAATGCCCTGATTCTAGAGAAAATATTGACAATCACATTCATCTTCCTAGATACCAGGATGCAAGATGCAAATGCTTAAGAAACCATAAGTGAGTCAGAGGCAATGACAGGAATAGAAACACTGCCCCACTCGTCTTTCTATATTGGTCACGGCAGAATGAAGAGTAAGCTTATCGCAGAGGGAGGAAAGAGAGATGGGGAAAAACACAACACACTGTGAAAGCCAGTGTGTTGATAACGTTGCAGACTGTTTTTAGGACATGTGGATGTTCCATGCATTAAACTTATCCAGAATAAAATAGGAAGGGTCTGAGAACGATACTGTAGAAGATGCCGCTAGGCTGGGTGAAATAGTCTCTTGTGACTCCAGAATATTTGCAAGCTCATTCTTACTTGAAAAAGGAAACTTGCTCGGAGAATATGTGTAAAACATATTGCAATGTATATAAATGCATGTAATCTCTTCACACTGTACATTTTTTAAATGCCATCATTGTACTGGAAAACTGTCTGCTCAGTGGAACTTTTGTCAGAAACCCAAACCAGTTTCCTTCTCCCTCTCCTTCCCTTCTGCTTCTCTCACTTCTCTCTCATAAAGCTATCTCATCCAAGACTCAGTGTTCATATATTTATAGCACATATTATAGTTAAGCAGAGATCTGATTCAGAACTTAAAATTAAGCCTTTGATAGTGTACTGTTACCACTATTATTATTCAGAGCTCAAGCCTCTGTAGGTCCCTACTGCACTGGCTGATAAGGTAACTACAGGTCAAACTCCATGACCCTCCAGGCCAAGGATGTGCCTCCTGGGTGAGCATGCAGCCCTTGCATGCTGTGCCACTGTGCTCCTGCCTACTGGCATTGCTCCACAGTGAGGCCCAGCTGGAGGGCACGTTTTGCTGCAAGGTCCGAAAGGCAATGACTGCACGCTGCAGGCCACACTCATCCAACGCCAGTTGTTACTGCTTTGTCAAATGGATTTAATGTCATCAGAGTTGATCAGCTAGTTCTTTTACTTCTGATACTTTGTCACAGTGAGTATAACCAAGTGTATGAAGTAATATTGTTTAGTGGAATGTGATTACACTGTGTAAAGACCCATTGAGGATGTTGGTAAAATGAATCTCTGAAGAAGTGGTCCACCTTACAGTCTGAATGGCAGCATTTGAATTGCACTAAACTGGGTTTTGTGATTACCTTTGCCACTACTGCTTTTGAGTGACTTCAAATGCCTTGGAAAAAAATATCATGTAGAATTGAAGGCAAAAACAAAACATCTGAAACAGGGATGATTATCTCTCTCTCTACCTATTTATTTTGCACTGTATAGCTAAAGAATGTATCCAGCTTTGTGCAAGTGTATGCTTAAATACATGTGTACGTGTATTCTCATCTTGACTCTAGGTAATTTATTCCTGTTTCAGTGCGATGTGAATTTCATTAACCTGATCATATACTGAGACTGGTAATCTATTTGTACAGTGAAGCCAACATTTACTGTTGAAATTAAATAGCATTTTTATTACAGAGATATGGCTTACCTGCGTAATAGAATTGAAATTCACTGAATAATTCATTGTTTCAGAAGCTGTCTAGACAAGTTGAAGAAAGAATAATTAAGTCAGCAGCAAGGTATCAAAAGCATGCTGAGTCTGTTCATGCTCAATAGAAACAGTTTGAATTTGTGATGTCCGAAACAGAGTCCGTGATTGCTCTTCACATTTTAAGTTAATATGGCTCGTAAACTGATAAAAGTGTTTAATAATCAGCTCTTGAATTCAGACAAACAAGCAGGAGAATAATGATTACAGGCAAGTTGTTCTTCCACAACATTTGCTGGAGTCACAGTGCAGTGAGTACCGAGCAGTGAAGACACCACCTCTTGCGTGTTTGGACCACTGAGCAGTTAAGAAGGTATCCTTGAGAGATAAGGGAAAGTTTCTTAATATTTTTATTAATCTTTTTTGGAGGAATAATATTTAAAGAAGTTTCAGTGTTAAAGAAAAAGCACCATCGTTTCTTCTTTATTGCTATTTTCACAAAAGCAAGACAGCATTTTTTACCAGCTCAACAAAAACTGGTGTTTCTTTGCAGAAGCTTTGCTGATCAGGTTCTTTCATACCAGGCTAAGGTGTTTTAGTCTACTGCAGTTGACAAATTCTCTAGATGCAGAGTCTCTGTCTTCTCTGCATATGTAGTCTAAACAGAAAAGTTCTGTCTTCTAATGAGTGGATCACTGAGGTTTTGTTTACAGTGAGCTGTGGGTGTGCATTGCAGCACGTCCCACCATCTCCACCCAGATCAGGAGATTTACAGGAGCACAGTCTGGCTCCCTTTCTGCTCTTGCCCTGAGTTTCCTTCTCACAGATGCCCAGGTGCCCAGGAGATCAACCAGGTCAGCACACACAGGGATTTCTAATGGATGGGTCAGAACATTTCTACATAAACACAAGAATATCTGGAGTTAAATGCTCAGATGTTTTTGGAGTTTGCTCAGTGCAGAGATCACAGATGCTGTTTGGGGCATGGCGTGGGCTTCTAGCTGATACTAAGGCATTTGGTTGAGACACTAGTGAGCTGTCCTTTTCAATCTAGATGTTCTGTGTAAATCCCTCCCATTGGAAATGCCTGGAGATATCACTGTAGAGTAATAATTTAAATGTAGGTGCAGTATTTTTAGCTTCCAGGTCTGACACAAAACTTGCATGTTTTTGCAAAGTGTACATCCTTCTATCCAGAGGTTCACTTCTGTTTGAATGTCTCCGTTGTTTCCTTAGCACTGCTGTAATGGCTCTGCTTCCTTCACTGTTCCCTTATTTGAACAATTCTGTTAATGCTGTCATTTTATGAAATTCTACCTTTTTACATATAATTAATGTGGTTAGCACATGACTACGGTAAATAATAGATTCTGTTAATAACGAGAGTACAAAAGATGTTTAAGTGATTAAAATAATCAGTAGTTTTAAAAACCTTAAGACTATGAAAATCAAGTTGTGAGGAGGCTGAAGCAGTGTAGGAGATCCAATCAACTGTCACTTCAATTGCAGCTTCAATATGAACAAACATGAAAGAAAAGAAGTCATTCAAAGGGTTTACTTTTCATGTGAACATCCCATAACTGTGCATTTTACCACAGCTATCTTGCTTAAATTGCTTCTATTTAATCTTTTCTGTTAGCAATAAATATGCAAAAAGAATTATATTATTTCTTAAATTTAAAGCTGGCTTTATAAATGCAATGACAGTCAAGATGTTTTCCTTCAAAAATGATCATAAATCTTTATTGTGATTGAACAAATGAGTTCAGCATTGTGCCAAGAAACAAGTGAATACTTATTACTAAGTAGAAAAATCATGTTCATGTTCCAAAACAGATGAGGCTAAATGAATTTATTTCAGTCTGCTGAGTAAAGGCTCGGCTTAAAGGCAAAATCTGTCTTTGGTGGTAGCTTTGTTCTGATCAGCTTCAGTAATTCAGCCCATTCTTCAGCGAATTTCTGAAATGATATCGCATTGATAATGATATCACATAGTTTTCTTTTCTCAAGACATTTTTCCTTCCATCACTCTTCAGAACTGGCATAAGTGAGTCACTCCTTTTTCCCATCTGCTCTTCTTGGTAGCCCAGCTTTAATCAGCTCCCCAGCCCATCCCTCCCCAGCACAGCTGCAGTTATCTGCTCTCACCAACAAGCTCAGATCAGGAGCTGGTTGTCTTGCATTGCCCCTGGCCTGCTGGCTCTAGCTTTCTTGGGAGGGTTGGCAGTGACTGAGTGCTACTGTTTTCCTACTCAGCACCTTCAAAGACACTTTTAGACGGTGCAAACATTCCATATTAAATAAAGAAGATAACTCAGGCAGAAATGAATGGCCCAGTATGACATTTTGGTACAGTCTAAAAACCCAGAAGCTTTGATGCCCCAGCAGCTCTGGTGCAGGACTCCTAACTTTCTGATGTCTGGCAGGCAGGGAGCACTGCTGTAAGGCAGCTGCGAGTATGCCTGGAATAGCATTCAGTTGAGTTGGCTTCTGACACAGCCCATCATTTAGGAGGCAGAAAGATGATTTTAGTGCAATTTTTGCCCTCTCACATCTGAGCTCTGTTTTTAAGTTCCACTGCACAAAAGCCAGAACTTGAACAAAACAACACATCCAGCTACTTGAGTACTTTGTGACAAGAGCTGCCCTTTTACAAAGAGCCAGAGCAAAGCAAAGAGCTTTTTGATTTTGCTTTATAAACAGAAATGCAAAATACACTATACTACTACAGCAATCGCTACCTTCATTATTCTAACCAGTGTTTAGTCTAGATTACAGTAATCAAGATAACAACTGAAAAACTCTATAATAAAGTGTTGCTTGTTTCAATTGTTATGTCCATATTCTCTAGGACACAAACATTTCATTGACTGCCATTGTATTTATAAAGCCAGCTTAAAGTTGAAGAGATGCAATCTATCATATGATTCCAATAGAGGGCACACACAGCACTTTGCAGGATGAAAAATTTCTGATAACCGCTTGTACTAACTGATGTGGCAGAATTATTGCCAAATCATATTCAGATTCCTATAGAAATTAATAATTTATGTTCCACTTCAGACAAAAGGGTTGTTTAGGAATGTGTCTCCTTGGTTTATTTTACAAGATGCAAATTTCAATTTTTCAAAAAATCAGTGTTTTTCTTACTTTGTTTTGTCCAGGTCCCCATGATGTGTAAATAGTTTTTGGATGGAAGATGCATGTTATTTTCAGAGGCTAGACTGAAAATGGATTTCTGTCTATATAGGATAGTGCTCAACATTAAGAAGTGCAGTTTAATCTGTACTTAAAGTTATTTGACTTTTAAGAATTTCAGACAGACACAGCATTGATTTTTGCTTTGTTTTACACTTGCTCATTTTAGAGATCTAGTGACACAGTGCTTGCCAGCAGCCTGGAAGGCTTTCTAGCTCCCAGTAGATGTGACACACTGAATTTTAATTTTTCACAAGGACCATTTCAAGCTCTAGCTCTTAAATTTTGCTTGCAAAAGGATCTGTTTGGACAACATGGTCAGGTAACACAGAGATGAGGTGCAATTTTTTCTGTCCTGAAGGGATGAGCAATCTATTGCCAGCAGTAAAGCTTGGTGCTGGGATGAGCTGGGTTCATGTAGTAACAACAATTAGGTATGCAGTATGTAAGCAGGACAGAAGCAATGCCAGAAAATAGATAAAAGCTATTTTGAAGGTTTCACAGCCCTGCATTCATTCTTTTTTCCTTGAAGATCCCACATCCCTCCAACTTAGCCAACTTGTATTTGGAAAGACCTTGAGATTCTTCCTGAATACTCATTTGACAGCACAAACTTTCTATTATCTAAGCTGGGTTATTATTCCACACTGTCAGGCAGTGCTAAGCCGAACTTCCTGTAAGCTCGTGGCTGGACTGTTTGCAGCTTTTAAAGTGACTGGGCATTGTGCTTGAGGACACTTACATGTGAATGCTTACAGATGTGGGCGCAACAAATTGGGCCTCACAACCTGCTCTGGCTGTCTCAGAAATTGATTTGTATTCAAGTTTCTGTCCTTTATCTTCAGGACTTCTCTAGACTTCAAGCTTGTAAAGATCAGGTGAAGAGTTTGCAGTAAAGGTGATGTTTAATAACTTTGGGAACTCTCTACACTCAGATGAAGTTCATCCTGCAGAGGTCACTTGATGCACTGCCAGCCCCAGCAGTTCTAGCCACTGCTCTGCTGCTCTTCTCTAGCAAAAGTGGCACACATTTGTGTTCAGATACAAAACAACCAAAAATCCTTATCTGTAGTATGTGCTTCTTTCCTTTTGGCAGAACGTGGCAAACATCTGTTGCACTGACTACATCTTGGTGGTGTAACATGAGTTCTAGTTCTACTGGGGACCATGTCCCTTTCAGCCCTCCTTTGACTTTCCTTCTGTGCACACCCTTGTATGGAGAAGGTGGGGAGAATGATGTATGATTAGCTCTTGACATCAAGTTAGGATAAAATGAGTTATACCCTTGGAAATGAGAAGTAAGAAGTTCTCAGTTCTACAGTTTGGATGTAGCTGTTACCTACAGGCTGTACTTAGAGCTGTTACTTAATGCACTGCTGGATTGTGATACTGTAGTGAGAAACATAGCATAAAAACCTACGTTGATTAACTCAGCAACACAAGCTTTCAGTGTGATCTGGAAAATAGCTTCAGATATGCATAGGCTGCAACACTGGATAACTAGTAGGTGACATTTCTGCATAGTAAATATACGTCTCTCTTTTTTTTCCCCCTCATTTCTCATTACTATCAATCCATGGCTCCAAATGTTGTGTGTTGGTTATTATAGATAGACAAACATTTCTTAGTGAATATACTCAACGATTAGCATTAAGAAATAATACACGTTAAGAGTTTCTGTTCTTTTGCTTTGCCTGTGATTAACCCCAATTGTACCAGCTGTGTCTGGCTGCATTTCCTAAGGGCCTGTCTGCCATCTTTGCACAGCTTAAACACAGAGCAGAAAACTGAACCTTGCCCCTTCCAGCCACTCCCTGTTACTCTGTTTGCCCAAGGTAAGGGAAGGCTGTTCTTTTAAGGATAAACTTCTGTTTGATACTATTCAGAACCTGGTTAAGCATTCACAAACAGCACTTTGTAGATTTGTTTCTAGCTGTTTATTCATGTCTGCATCATCTGGCTTCATGTGCTGCAACACCAACAGAACTGCTATGGCTGTAAAGCAGCATGGCAAGAAAATTAAGGTATTTTCTAGCCATATCAGTTCTTCAGTCTGATTCATTGCATTGCTACAAAAACAGCTGAGATGGTGTAACAGCAGGCAGGATTAAGAAGGTGAATGCATGATCAGGAGTTGGGGCAAATGAAATTGGTGTACACACCAACACTGCCACTGAACAGTTGTTCACACTTTCTGCTGTCCACCCTTATACACCCTGTGACAATGTTTTCTACTTTCTGTGAAATGTTTGAAGGCTTCCATACTGGTTGAATCCCAAGAGAAGATAATAACATTAAATTAAACAATGTAATCTGCATGTAGTTCTAAGCTCAGTTCAGTTCTCACTGAGTTCACTGTTTCAAGCTCCATACCTTCTTAGTGGACTTCTGTTGCCACTAAATTTAGTGGATAGAATTTTGGGATGCTCAGGGCCTGATGCTCGGTCTCACCAAACATTTACAGCTATTCTTTGTATGTATATGTAACAACTGAACAACTGTAGGTTCAGAGCAGCATCAGATCAGATCAGCTAGATTATTCCTGAAGAGTTAATGTAAGCATTGCTTGTGAGAAAAGGCCTGCATTTGAAGAATGCAAAGACAGAATCCTCATAGCCCCCAAAATGTATTACAATACGAATTTCGAGGAAACCCAAACAAACAAGAAAAAAACCCAAGTCGACTTGGCAAAAAATAAAATCTGTTTTTTTTTTTTTTTTTTCTGCTTGTATTTTATCATCCATTTAAGTAATTTTATTAGTATTAGTGATTCAGCAAGTAAAAAGAGTATAAGGCTGTGACAGGAATTTGTGATAATGCTGTAATTACCATGTGGGCGGACTAACAGCTTTTTATCAACTACATACTAGCTTTAGAAAAGTAAATAAAAAACGTATACAACCCTCACTGCCTCTGACATTAAAAGCTGGCAGGAAAAGTACAAAGCAGAGCCCTTGCATCTGAACAAGCTGTCATAAAATTATTTTCTGTTGTAGCCTGAGGACCAAGATAACATTTGAAACATGGATATTGGGATGTCAGCAGTCTCTTGATGATGGTACTCAGTGGGTAACAGATTAAGTTTCTATGTAGGGATGTCATTTACACAGGGCAGTTTTGCAGGGGACAACATGGAGTTTACATGCATGGAGAGTTTTCCAGTGCCTGACAGTCGCTGGAAAGTCTTCAAGCCTGTAACAGAGCAATGGAAAATACAGTTTAACCCATTCCAGTGCTCAGAGAGGTCTTGACACTCTTTAAATCACAGAAAAGCATAAGCAAGGCACCACAGGATGAACTGTCCAAGTATATAATGCTTTTGAGTATAATTTAATTCTGGGACTGCAGCACAACTGAAGGAGAAGCCTTCTCTAAGGAGAAGGCTGCAGTGTGTGGGAGCCTGCCAAATAGCATATCTCTGAATGTCTTAATTAATTGCTAGCTAGAGTCTGTGATGAGATCTTTTCCAGAAGGCATTGTATTAAAAGTGCAAACTGTTATTAGAGTGAAGAGTAAGACTGTTCCTGCCAAGGCAACATTTCCAAAGGAATAGAGCCTCTGGAGTGAATTGCCAAACAGCACAACCGTACTGCAAACAGAAAACCATCTGAAGTTTGGGGAGCCCAGGGGTATGGTTCTTATATATTGATCTGAGGAAGCCATTCCATCTCTTACTTACAGAGGTAATGAAACAGCACAGGGAAACCAATAGATGTGTATCGGTTATGTGTGTAACTTCATTGGTTAACCAAAATCTGATGCCTAGCTACATTGTTCTTTTGAACATAATAATGCAGTGATGGACATTGGCTTAGTTTTGTACAGTTTGTTTCTCAATAAATATCCCAGTATTTTCTCAGTGTTGCCAGTAGCATTGTGTCTTTTTCTGCAAGGATCATACACCAAAGCATACAGAATTCATAAATGAATTTTTAGCACCACTCATAGTATACCTTGTTAAACACTTTTGCAGGATTGGATCATTTGCCTATGTTCTCAGCCTCTTGAAAACAGTTGCTTGGCTTATATTGTTGCAGTTTAAACTTGGGAGTAAAAAATTGTCTGTATAACTGTTATTCATAATAGAATGAAGCAATTGGAATGAACCGATCAAAATGGAAACCAGAATAAAAACTACTGACCTAGAATTGTGTTAATTACATCAGAGATATGTGACATTTCCTAAGTGTTCAGACCTTTGAAAGGGTAGAGTGATACACAGGGGCTGTTCCTAATGTGGGACTGTAGTAAAAGGTCAGCTGTCAAAAACAGACGAGGATGCAGACATGTCTAGTTGTGTGCTGCCTGTGTATTTACCAGTCCTGAAGGCATAAGGACTGGGTCACTGCAGCACACCATAAATCTTTGGAACAAGGGGCAGGGTTTTAGTTTGTGCAATCCTCTGAGTAAGGAGTATTGAGAAGTCTGGCTTGTTTCTTACGTGATACTTCAATTGCAAACTCTTTGGATCAAAGTCTACCTGCATTATTTATTTGTACAGTCTCACCCAGTGGAGACTTGCTTATATGGATCTTCCATGCGTGCTTTGCGATATAAAATAATTAAATCAGTGATGATTGCTTCTTTTCTCTTTCAGTGACTAAAAATGAAAACAAATGAGCCAAGTTCATTTGTTGCATAGCTCTTATCTCATATGCATTCTCCTGATACCTCACCACAAATGGTATTGCACTGAGAGCTAAGATAGAAGAAATGCTCTTTTCTTTTCGTGATCCAAAACACCTGGCGTAACTTTTCCATGGTTGAGATATTTTATAAATTGAGCTCCCGCAGAAGAGTTCTTAGCACAGGAAAAGCAATTCAGATTCACAATCATGTGGCATTATTTCTTTACAGACTTTTATTTGGTAAAGTTTCCTCCTTCATAGTGGTCACCTTAGAGAGCCAGAAGCACAGACAATCTTATTACAAGCAAATTGCCCTAATCAGTTTGAGAACAATATTCAGCTAAGCAGCTATTTCCTTTTCACTAACAAATTATGCTATTTCTTGTGGATACTGAGGGTTATAACTATAGAATAAACAATGTAATTTTTAATAGTATCTGGCAATAGCACAATTACATTATGGTGTGGTTGCAGTAGTATCTCATGTCAAGATTTCTTCAACATCAGTAAATACAGGAGGTTCACACTGACCCATCATCTTCAACCTACAGCCATAGAACGATCTCTTTCAGTTGTGAAGATTCACTTCTTTGGGGGTCTTGCCCTCAAATGAATCTGCGAAATTATCTAGATTTTTTATTTTCTGAGCCAGATGTTTTCACAGATCTGTAATGATTGTAACACAGGACTGCATTCTCACAAAGCCCAAAATATGTTCCTTCACTTCTAGTCCTTAATTGTAGCATTTTCTGCAATCCCGCTTTTAAAATTTCAGGCTTTGTAACCACCTGTCTCCTGTTTAGTACCCAGTTCTTGTGTGTTGCTGATGGACCCTCTACATACTCTGGATTGCCTGCTCACCCTGCTCTGCCAGGTCACAATGAGCTGGTTGCCCACAGATGCATGTGAGCTTCTGTGAATTACTGCCTTGACTTTCAGATATTTGACTGAAAGTTGTTTCATTAATAGTTGTGTGGGAACCATACAGTACACATCCTTGCTTATACCTTCTTTAATTCCTTAGTTGTAAAAAATAGAGAGGCAACACAACCCCACAATTTAATAGTAACTGTATTTTATACTTTATATAACATTTTCCTTCTTTAAGAAAGATAATGGGAATCATAATACATATTTTGCAAGCACAAAACTGAGGCACTAAAGATGAAGTGAGTTGTGTGTATTCACATAAAATCAGTGGAAGCTAAGAATATGGTTTTGTCTTCTGACTGCTAGGCTGTTGAAAAGTACACAAAAATCTGTCTGTCTAGCAAGTCCTTAGGTGGGACTCAGTGCAAATCAGTGAACGGAGTGTGTGAAACAATCTGCTGTCCTTTGGAATCTCTAACGTAATTACCAATAATCCCTGTTGCACTGACTGAAATAAGTTCATTCTAAGGCAATCGTGTGTGACAGTCTCAGTGCCAGTCTTCATTTTGCTTAGCATCTTGTACTGTTTTGCCAGTTCTGCATTAAAACCTTGGTTTTCATAGGCTAATATAGGATAATAGCAATCTGTTCAGGAGTGACACTGCTATGTAGCATCCTAGTTAAACAGCGAGCACCATTAAAAATATGCACAACACATTCTGGATCTCCAAGTGCTCATTTAAACCCTAGATTTACTCTAATCAAGGCAGCTTATTTGTCCTGGTACAGAACAAGCTCTTGGATAATTCATAGTTTATGGATTCACATTGCATCCAAATTTTTTTTACTTGTATGGCATACAGTGCTGCTGTGTCTTCAGTACAATTCACTTTATATCACATTGCCCAGAGTCATGATGAACATACAGATGTAAATGAAATTACAATAAGTTGGTCCCTTGTTACTGTGTATGTAGTCTCCAGTTTAAGATGGGTAGAACACTACTCAGACCCTTTTATTTGTTTATTTATTAACTTCTGAAGACACAGTAACTATCCTGTTCGTGGCTGGTGACTAAAGCACTCCTTGGGATATTGTACTTGCTGGATCAGCTTTAAATACTGTTGGTTCAATGTGTTGCAGGGTAGAACAGAAAACCTACCATCTTAGGTACGGCAAAAAGTTTTAGTTAACTAAAAAGCTTTATTAGTTAACCTTTGCTAATTTGTTTTGACTGAAGCAGTCTACAAAGTATTCCTACAAGCAATTCAGCTGGTATATCCAAAAGGTGGGTAATCCTAGCAACCCTTACTTCCAAGCAGCTGAGGCCAATGGTCGTTCATCTGGCACAGCTGTAGCTGAATGAAGCTGCATGCCCTCTATCAAGATAGGCAAGGCAAAACAAAAAAATCCAAACTGGGTTCATTTCTTCTCCAGCCTCTGAGATTGCAAATACCTGCTACCTACTCAAGTTAGAAGGCTTACTTGTGCTTTGTAAAACACCCATGATGCATGCCTGACCTCAGAAGTACAGTTGCAGGGCAACAAGAAAGGGGAAAAAAACAACTGATTTTTCTTTCTTTGCTAAAGCCAAGACCAAAAGACTTTGTATTGCAACACTGCAAGTCAAAATGCTGTGAATTGCATCAAGTTTTTATCGTGCTGAAGATTCTCAGTTAAAATTCTTCTTCCTAAAATGCCCACAGATAAGGGAAAAGCATTTAGAAGGGATGACTGCTTCTGCTCCATCTCCACGTCATGGTGAGGCCTCTCTCTGGGCATGTCCCCCTGTTGCCTTTAAAAGCCAGGACCCCTGCCTCACTGCAGGGCACATGAAGGTGGTACAGAATGGAGGACACCTTTGGCTATGGATTTCCTAAAGACATCTACCTTCCTTATTACCAACTGTGAGTATTTACTGCAGGAATTCAAAAGCAATTTGTGCCTTCTGCTTGCACAGGGAGAGTAGCAGCTCTTGTTATTGCTGTGGCTGTGGGGGCTTAAAGCCCACATACTTTCCTTTTTATGTGCTTTTGGCCCTCCTCTTCCATGAGAAAGGGGATACTGTAATAATTCATCTTTCCTCTGAGAGAAACAGTGGGAAGCACAGGCATGCTGCTGCCTTCATGCGTCCTCCATCCTCCTCCCAACCCGGAGAGCTAGGAACTCCAATCGCGGCTCTGGTGAGGATTCACCCTGCGGCCTCACGGTGCCCATCCTTTTCTCTCCCCACTTCCTCCTCTCCAAAAGCTCAAGGTCGTTCCAACCATCTCTTCAGGGAGGAAAAAAACAAAACAAAACAAAAAACCCACTGCAAAGCCGGGGCAGTCCCGGTGCACCCCGCTGCCTGAGGTAAGCGCTGCTGGCCGGTGCTGCCCTCAACCGAGAGCTGCCGCCGGTGCCCTCGCCGCCCTATCAGACCTCTCGGTATCCGCGCGCGGCTCCAGGCGCAGAGCAGGAAGGGCCGGGAGGGGAGGGGCCGCCGGCTGCCTCCGTGGCAGAGCTGCGCGGCACGGCAGGGAAATACGGTGATCACTGCCAGCGAGAAGGAGCCTTTCGCGGCAATACGGTAACGTGAGGGCGGGGCGGGTCCCGTCTCGTCGGCAGCTCTACGGTCCCGGATGCGGCCGCGCCTGGAGAGGGCGCTCTCCCTCTCTATGGTGTCTCTCCGAGGGGCGGGCCCCGCGCCTGCGCGAGGCGGGCTCGCTGCCCCCCCGCCGAGGCCGCGGTCCCGGGCGCAGAGAGGCGGCTGTCAGCGATCGCGGCGCCGCCGGTGCTGAGGAGCGCGCCTCGCCCCGCCCCCCTCGGCCTCCGCCGCGCCGCGGGGGGGCTGCGCCGCCGGCACCTGCGGGGCTCCGCGGCGGCAAATGGTGGGGCCGGACGATGGCGGAGCTCCGGGCGGCGCGGCCGTGCTTCCCGCGGGCCGGCAGGAGGCGGCGGCGGAGGAGGAGGCGGAGGAGGAGGACGGGGAGCGGGATGGGAGCCGGGGCCTGAGCCGCGGGAGCGGCGTGCCGGCGGCGGGGCGGGAGCGGCTGCTGCAGCGGTACCTGGCGGCGCTGGGCCCGGCGGCGGGCGGGCGGCGCTGCCCCGAGAAGGCCGCCAACGGGGCCGCCTGCGCCGTGGGCCCCCGCGGGAGGATGACCAACGGGGACGCCGGCTTCCTGCTGCCGGGCGGGCCGCCGCCTCGGGAGCAGGGCGAGGAAGAGGAAGCGAAGCTGCACAACGGGGGCTTCCTCCTCTGCCCGCCTGGCCCGGGGGGCGGCACCGCCGCGGGCGCGGCGTTGGAGGAGCCGCTGCGGAGCTGCTGCCTGCGGGGCGAGGCGGGAGGCAGCCCCCCCAGCGGCCCCGCCGCCCCCGCCTTCACGGACGTGAGCCTGAACTCTCGCAACACGTACGAAGTAAGCCGCCGCCGCAGTGCCCCGGAGCACCTGCCTCCCGCCCCGGAGCCGCCGCAGGAACCGGCCGAGAGGGCACGGCGGGCGGGCATCGCCGGTGCCGGGAGCAGCTTGGCCGAGTTCTTCACCAGGTACGGACGGGAGGGCCGCCCTGGGCCGCCTCCGGTCCTTGGGCCGCGGCTCTGCCCCGCGGGGACCGTGTGCGGGGCTCGGAGGTAAAAGTGCTGTCACCGCTACGGAGCCGGTGCGCTTACGTGTGAGCCCGCTGTGTGCACCGGAGCGCTGTGCTGTCTGGAGGAACCCGGGGTGCTGGTGATTAAACTGATGGTAAATAACGCGAAATTCTCCCTGTAGAAGCTCTTGGTCGTGCCGTGCAGGAGGTGCGTCCTGGCTGTAATAATTTACAGCATGCTCTGTTGGACTTGTCCTTAAAGATGGGAGTTAACATTTGCTGGTTTCTGTTCTTTTGCTCTCCAAACCCCGGGACTTCATTTGTTGTGTTATAGTTGCTCTGGTAGCACAGAGGGTTGTTAGAAGTCAGAATAAGATTAAATTTACTAACTGAAAAGGGTTGATGTGGAAAAGCAGTGATTAGGAAGGCATGATCCCAAACAGAAATGGGCCTCTTTTGCCTGCCATTGCAAAAGGGAGGAGGTGGGCTCAGGACTGAGCGTAGTGGTGTGAGCACGGCTGTTATGCCTCTGCTTTGTGCCAAGCACGGACTGTGAGTTGGTCCCCTGTTCCCACTGTTTCCTGTGGGTGTTTTTCCCCCCGTCCTCTTTTTTCCCTACTTTCTGTGCACTGCAGTACATTGCCTTCCCTTTGCTTCCTTGTTGCTTTTTGCTCGAGCTTTTGGAGAACTTTGGCTCCTAGAAAAGCCAGGACTTGGCGTGCCGTGGAAGTCGTTGTCAGCAGACAGGGACACTTTCAGTTTTCAGTATAATATCTGGAAAAACTTAATTGCATCTGTTGTGGCAGAAGCCAGAGTAGTGACACTGATGAAGGATGAGTTTGCAGGATACTGTTTCATAGTCTCTTGCTGGCCCGGCTGGCTGTGCCTGGTGAGCAGTGCTGGCCTCAGGGACTGCCAAGCTCTGTGTTTGTGTTGGTGAAAGTGTTGTACAGCACTGGGCAGCCACAATGAGATTCATTAATGAAGTCCAGTTCTAGTTTTTTTTTTTCTTACTAGTTGTTTTTTTTTTTTTAAAGCCCAAGCTTCTCATACTTGATGCTCTTGTGTGCAAAATAACATGAGTTTGTGTTCTTGATTGCTTAGAAAAGTAGTAATAAAGGAGGCAGTCAATTCTTCTGACCTACTTCTAATGTTTTAAAAGCCTGGACTTCTCACTTTCTTAAAGTGCTTGGGTTTGTTCAAAACCAATGGTTGCCATTGTGAGTGGGTTTTTCTCCAGTTCTTCACAAAGAGAACTTTGCCTTGACTCAGCAATAGGGACTGCATTTATTGGAAATCACTCTATGATTGAATGCCCACCTCTTGTAGACCTTCCCCCACAGGTGATTGCTGAATGTTTAAATCATCAGGGAGTGGTAAATGGTGTTGTTCTCCTGAACTTTAGATCGTGCTGTGTGGAAGCATCCTGTGAAGAGTCTTTGTTAAGAGCGCATCTCGCTAATGCTTTGTCAGGACACAAACATTTTTCTCAGCATTGGAGGAAATGTGTGGGCTGTGCTAAATGCAGGTGTGTCTTGTATAGGATGCTTCACGCTTGTAATGCTCTTTGTCTAGTTTACAAGCTGTCTGAAATTCAATAGCTCTTATGTTTTCCCAATAACTGTAATTATATGGCCCTTTCTTTTAAAAGGTGGACCTTTCTTGCTGCTATTTGGTTAAGAACTGTGTGAAAGTGAGGAGCAAATCTGTATGAAAGCTCTGTGTTGTAACTGCCTGACCAGATGAATTCCCTCGCCATGGCAGATCTGGGTTAGGAGGCCGCTCTCTCCAGCTGCTTATTTCAGTCTCCTTAGCTATCAGCCTGGCCTGCTCTGTAGCTTGCTGAAATGATCCACGTTCTGTCTTCGTGTCACTGAACTGGAGGAGAAGCTGCTGAGGGGAGGCAGGGGGAAGAGAGCAGCTGTGCAAAATGCTCCTTGTGTGGTTCTGCTGCAGGGAGAGTGCCTGTGCCCTCCAGGTGGAGGGAAACTTTCAGAAAAATTGTTACTGACAGGGCTTGCAGATATTTTTCAGTGAGCGTGGAGTGTAGTATTTCACCCTGGGTTCTTATCTTGTATGCATGCCAAATTGCTAATCCTATCAACTCAATGCTAACAGCTTTTTAATGGAAAATAACAGTTTTTGCTGCCTTTTTATTCTACTTCTCTGTTTCCCTCAGTGTATGAAGTGGGATGCCTCTCATGTGGGGTGTATGGAGCAGAGAGCAAAGCCCCTCATCTCCCCTGTGCTGCTGCCACAGTTGGGTGCCTTCTGGAGAGTCAGCTCTTGCTCTGTTGTACTCCTGCATAGGGTTCGTAGCACAGCTGTGTGTAGGCACTGTTCAGGGCTCTTTGGTCTTGCATAGCAGCTTACAAGTGCAGTGTTCTCTTCTTAGGTTATTCAGCTGATTTGTAGATGGTCCCAGTGGCTTACTGTTGACCACAGAATAATTCAGTGAGCAAGGGCATTAAATGGACGGTAGAATTAAGGCAGGGGTGATTACCATGGCTGCAGATCCTGCACCTCTTTTAAAGGTGATTTTACTTCATTTTTCACGCGTATCTTGTCAGGCATTTTCTCAACTCTTGCAGCTATTGTTCCTTCCTGAACTGCACTGATAAGTGTAGGTACCTGGTAGCTGACAGTTCCTGATTGCTTTCTGAGCCCTGGGTTCAAAGCTTAATGTTGACAACAGCAGTGGTACGTCCTTTGTTGTTGTAAAGCACCATTTTTCCAAATGCTTGTTTTCCAGAATTAATCTAACAAGCTTTTCTTTTTCTGATAAGATCACAAAGAACTCAAATTGTAATTACCACTGCTGGTAGGTCTTCAGAATTTGCTGTGAGCAACAGTGCAGTAGGGTTGCAAAAGCATGTATGGTGTTGGCATACATGTGCTTATAGAAACTGCCTTAGCCTCATCCTTCCTCACTCAGAACTGCTGCACTTACTGCCCAGCAGTCTTGAGAAATCTTCACTCTTGAAGGTGGTAAAAAGCTGAATGGAGTTGATGTTTGTAGGAACAAAGAACTGAGAAACTGCTCAAGCCCACATTTTGTAAATGCAGTTCTGTGATTCATTCAGTAGGTAGTTCTTCACAAGCTGCTAATCTTCTTGCTTGGGAAAATGACCTTGACAGAGACTGTAGAGTCTGCAAAACAGTTCTCTGAGCAGTGCTGCTCGTGTACTGCAGACTGTAGGTTACTTTCCATTTGTTATGGAGTAGCACTTCAAGCTCTTTGAGCTGTCTTACACACCTCATGTACGGTTGCATCTTGTGAATATAGAATTGATAGTTCTGTGTGTATGCAGAGCTTTTCTGGTTCATAAATGGCTAAGAATTTCCAGGGAAGGAACTGCCCATCTGTTTTGGGGGTTTGGGTCCAAAAAGAATTGAGTGTGAACTGTCCTTGCTGCCACAGATCTTCCCACCCTTCTGTACCTGCCAAGGTCAGAAAGCTGATCAATGGGATTTTGCAGGATTTAATCTATATTCATGTATTTCCTTTACCTTCTTGTTGACGTCCTGAAAGACTTGTGTTTTCTTTTTTTGTCCAGACCTGGGGGATAGAGGTGAGAGAGAAAGGGAATGGGGATTGCAGAGCTTCTAATAGGTCAAGGAAATAAGGTGACATTGGTTTCGGAAAGAGGAATGACAAAGAAGGGTTCAGGTACTGAAACAAAGCTTGCCCTCAGAAATTGTGCGGGCACTTCTCACCTTTCTGTTTTTGTCAGACCAAGTTTTTTGTTTGTTGTAGATGTTACTGTTTTGTTACTGAAGTGATCAGCAGATGCTTACAGTTGTTGAGAATTACAGCTGCCTGGAGTAAGTGGAAAAGAGCACCTGAACCCAAAACTTCAAATAATTGATTCAGCCACTGTTCTTTTTCCCTGAGTTAGAGACACATTCAGTTTCTTAGAAATAAGAAAAAGCATTCATATGATCAAAATGTAAGCTTTTCCATAGGTTCTTCCCACACGGTTCACTAAGAACAATTTATTTGTGAAGTTGCGTTGACATGGTGGCCAGTTTCTGGCTTTCAGTCATATGAATGACAGATATTGGCAACTTAAGGAAGTGCAGTCTCCAAAGTAAGACAAACAGTAGTAAATGCTTCAGCTTCAAACTCTGCTAATAACTGCACACATAGAAAACTTTACCAGAATTGTATGATTTTCTTACTGCACGTATAAAGGCTCTCCACAAGTGTTCTGCTGTAGCAAAGTTATTGAAGTGGCAGCAGCTTTGTTCTTATGAGTGAACTCATTCTGAGCAGCTTAAGAAAACTAGCAAGCTCTCAAGGTCTGGTAGCTGAAAATAGCTGTTAGACAAAGTTTCACTCCTAGCCCTTGTGTTGTATAGTTTTTAAAGGATGTTTTGTCTCTTGCTATTTGCTCTTCAGCTGGGAAGAGTTTTTTCTTTTTTGGGTGATAGGCAGTGCTTTAAGCTTTCTTCGGGTCTTGATGGCTCTGTGCTTCTCAGCCTCTTTATTATTGCTTCCTAAGGAAGTGAGACTGCTTCATACTGCTTCATACTGCTTCATGCTGCATCCTGATAGCCAGGTTTGTCCCAATTCTCTGAGACATAGTGGGCTCTTATATGAAGATACTACGGGTTTTTGAGTGAAGGCTGGGTGGAAGGAGAAAGCCTGCTGCTGGTTGGCACTGTGTTGGCGGCAGCTGTGCAGAGCGCAGTGCTTCTGGCCCCACACTGGGATGGCAGTGTCAATGTTGGGTGCGTGCTCTGTGGGTGGACTTCTGACTTCAGCGAGGGGAAAACTCATACCTGAATTTTTCAGGTATGAGTATTTTTTTCATACTGAGAATAACACCTGTAGCCTGTGGGAGGAAGCTCTTGGCAGTTTTTTCAGACAGGCTTGCTGCTGCGGCCCCCTCTGTCACCAGGGTCTGGTTTGTACTGAGTAAGACGTGGCAGGAGAAGGGTGACCAGCATACTGAGCTGCTGATTCTACTTTTCTGCTTTTTGCAGCATGGGAGACTCAGCTGTGGCCGGGTCATCCCCACCAATGCTCGGTTTTCTCTCCTAATTCAGTTCCTAGTGCAGCCATCAGTGTAGGATCTTGTCTGTGCTGCTGCTGGGCATTAATGAGGATGTTTGTATGCTGGATGCCAGAATTCCTTACCAGGTAAACAAGCCATCAGCTACCAGAGGTATTTGGGCAGTTTGTAGCTGTGAAAGGGAAGTGGAGCAGATTGCAGAGCTTGTTGCTCCTCCTGTTCTGTAGGCAGCTGAGGGGTGGCCTGCAGAGTATCTTTCTCAGGCTCAATCAGGCTGCCAGGAGCAGTAAGCACCATGAGCTCAGGGGCAGTCCCTGAATAATACTGCCCTGTGCTGAACTTGGATCACAGATCTGTAGGCTGTGTCAGAGGTGAAGACATCTCACCTTTGTCATGAAAATGTATCTTGGAATGAAGTGTTTGGACTTTCAGTATAGTGCCTGTGTTGATGATAAAGCTGCTGACTTCACCTTAATGAAAATGAGTCACAATGAGAATGGTTTTAGATAGTTTTGCCTTATTAGGTTGGGGATAATTGGAGATGTCTCGGTGAATAGATGTAAGAACTTCTGTTGTCAGATAAAAAAGGGAATGCCTCATATCTACTGCTGGTATCTATCTTCACATCCTATGTGAGCTGCTGCAGCTTGTCAAGCTAGGAACTGACATATGTTTGGCTTTATGGGATGAGTGGTATGGGATGGCTTGACTTGTAAGGTATAGAGTGTGGGAATGGACACAGCAAAGGTTATTGATGCAAGGAAGAAAAGAGGCTTCCCCTTAGTGGAGCTGAAGCAGCTGTTGGGTGGGTGGGAAAAGGGCTCTTCTGATACGGTTTTGTTCAAGGTATACTTACATATACATATATATATGTGTATATATATATACATATGTATATATATATACACATATATATATGTATATATATATATATAGCTGCTATATATATGTATATATATATGTATGTATATATATATATAGCTGCTATACAGCTGGCTAACCAGCTGTGGCTTGGCAGGAGTATGTTTTCTTGGTTGTTCAAGAAGTAGCTACAGGTGCTCGACTGGGTAGTAGAAGTTCTCCGTGTGTCACACCTCTGTGATGTAGGATTTTGAGTTAGACTGCATGGGCAAGTGGCAGTCACTGTTACAAAAGATTAACTATAGCATTTGTTAGGTATAATGCCTGAAGAGCTGCTGAGCTGCCCAATTAAATATGAAGGTGATAGAGGAGCTTGGCACACAGCTCTGTTTTGCTAGCTCACTCAAATTATTGTGAGCCTGCACTCATTGTCGTTCTTTACTCTTTTGGTATTTGGGCATCCTGAAATTCACCTTCTGCTACCTGTGTTTCTGACTACTTGAGCCAGTTTATAAAGCTAACCTGTGCAACACCTCTTTGTTAGAAGCATCATTCAGACTTTTAAAACACTGTTTGCCAGTGAATGTTCTGGACAGGGTGTTCTGCAGTATTGCTAAACGCTGCCTACTCATAAAACTTCCAAAATGTTCTTGTGTCTGTAATAAAACCTTTCGCTACCAGAGTCTGTAAATCCACTTTGGTACTGGTATCAGCCAGGAGGAACCTGAATGGTACAGCTGATCAAATTTAGGTTCTTCAGTGCAGCTCCATGGTGATTTGTTTGTCTGGGTGTCCTCAGCAAGTGGACAAAAATCTCTTCCTTCCTTACTCGATTGTTCACAGCTAGCAGTTTATGAGATTTCAGGTATATCTAATTGAGGCTGAGACTTTAGATACCATTTCTGATGGTGTTGTTGATTCATGTTTCATTAAGAAACCAGAAACCACAACACTGTGAGCTCGGTCCTACAAGAACTTAATGCCTTAATGTCTATAAAAAGCCTGGGATATACCTCTTCTAACTCTTCAGTCACACAGCCATCTGGATAAGCACTACCAAGTGCACCTAAGTCACTTCCCAAACAACTTTTTTCTGCCAGTTTAGATGTCACAGACCTATTTTGTACACCTACAAAGCTTATTTAAAAATGAACTGTAAATGAAGTAAGAACAGACTGTGTGCACAAGCAGAACTGTGTTTTTGTGGAGATGCAAAATCAGTTTCATCATCCTATGTACTCAGTATTTCAGTGAGTTTGACTTTTTACTTCAGATTGCTTTTATTCATCTGGGAATTTTATTGGAGTTGGTAGATTTTAACGTACTCATGTTATTGCAGGCTAGTTTGGCTTTCCAGTGTTTTTTTTAACTCTTTTTTTTGTCATTTTAGTTAAAATAAAAAACAAACAAACAAAACCCAAAAGAAGATTCAAAACCAAGCAAACAAAAAATGAAACCGAAGCCAAAGTGAAAATCCAGAACACAACACCACCCTCTGAGCTGTTTGTACTCCTGCAGGGTGCTCGTTTGCAGCATTATTTCCATGTTGGATTCCCCTCCTGAGCCTTCATGATTCTGTAACAAAATGTTATGTGGGAGGGAGAGAGGAAGCTCACGATGATGGATGTGGTGCTGTTTCTTTCCCGTTGGTGTCTCGCTTCATTGGATTTAATGTGAGAAAGTTGTCTTATACTGTGTCTAATATCAGGTACTAGGATGTTCATTAAAAAGGAAAATAGAACCAGCTCTCACTTCCTTTGTTGGTTCTTGTCGCTTTCAAATCTTGTTTTCTCAGTGTTTCCCTAGGTGGAGTTGTGATGATTTGATTCTCTGATATGCAAAAAGAAGTAGAATGGTTCCTTGGCTCTACTCTGATGGAGGAGGCAAAGCCCTGCTGGGACCCCCATGTGCCTTAGCTGACTGCTCTGCCTCAAGAACATCTAGTTATAGCTGTGTTGCTAGACTTGCTGGCTAAACAGCTGGGCTGGTTTTCTGGGTAGTGACGTTAGAAGAACAGTGCGGAGTAAGTCCAACTTGCTAGGACTGTATTTTAACTTCCTACCTTGCAACTTAGCTGCATTTCACTGTTTTCTTTTTTGTTGTGGCTCCAGCACAGTTGCCACTTCCTGCTTCTCTATACCCACACTGTCCAGCAGCCTCTCTATTCTTCTAGCCCTCAGACTAACCGCACGTAGCACATGGGCTGCAGGTTGTGGTTTTATGGTGGGAGTGGAAGGCTGAATTAGAAACCTCATCTTGGTTTAAAGCTAGAGGGCTGGAGGCAGTTAAAGGCTGTGAGTACTGTTTCTTAGTGCTACTGTTAAGATTGCTGGATTCAAATGGGAGGTGAATAAAGTTGATTGCTATCAGTAATACAGCGCTGTACCTCTACACCAGCAGAGCTGTTTTCATGATGAGTCTTCAGCCAGGCTCCTCTGAGTCTCAAAGCTGAGGCTGAAAACCCAAGGGTGTGCGCTTAGAGTGGACTGAAAAGCAGCTGCTGGTTTTGTTGGGTGCCCAAAGCTGTGAAACACTCATAGCCTGTTGTTACCTGCATGGCACAGAGCTGTGGGAAGGGAAGACAAACATGTCTGGTTCCACTGTAACAGTAGCAAGGTGCTATTCAAGCAGAGTTTAGACTTCACCAATTTATCTTAGCAGCAAAAGTAATTTGGAAGGGAAAGGCAGGATGGAAGCAAGCAATTTGTATGCTGCAGGTACCAGGAGGGCATGAGCCTCCTTGGGTAAGGAGAGAGCAATGCACCTGTGTGTGTCACTGCAGCTGCTGTAGCTGTGTGACTGTGGGAAACGGTAGTGTAACCCAAACCCTGTTAAGCATAGGTGTTTTGCTATGTGGTATCGATGATATTTTACTCTGTGGCTAGAGGTGGTTTTGTTCTTCTGGTACTTCAGCAGGTGTATGGTTTGAGAGCACTTCTATGCAATAGAGTATATACAGTATACAACTAGAAGGGAGAAAACATTGCACGACTGTCCCTGGGCTTCTGTGAAGTGGAACTTCATTCAGTGAGTCAGTGTGATGTCTCTGTTCCTCAACAAGCATCATTGCTCAGTTTCGCAATGTAGGTTTGTCAAGAAGTTTTGAAATTCTCAGGTGGATTTTGAGGTTCCTTATCAAAATGCTGTTTTCTGGGACTTTTCCTAGGATCTGCAGATCTCATTAATATTCTAAGCAGCAAATGCAGTGCACTTCCTGCAGCTCAGTGAATGCAATCTGTAAGCATTCACAGATGCTGTTCATTAAACAGCATTTTTGTGAGGCTTCCCTGTTGTCACCAGCACATGAGAAGATGTGATGCTGTTAGCTGCCAAAATAATGTATTAAGAGTGTGCTTCCATCCTGGGTTAAGCAAAGCTTATTTGTAAACCGCCCATTAATTACTCTTGGATTAGAATTCCTGTGTGAGGTTGATTCTGGCGAATGATGCAAAGCTTGATCAGCTTTTTTACCTTCAGAAGGCTCAGACTTTTATGGAATTCTAAATCAAATAGTATATTTTTTTCTTTTGTGCCTTCATGGAAAAGCAAAAACAGGCCTTTCGTTAGTTCAGTACACCACAGAAGACGTGGAACTGTATTCTGGAAAGCTTTTTGTAGTGTTGGGTTGTGCTTTTCTTTTTTAGTGAAGTTTCTTAAGAGCCACAAACATGCTTTTTTTAAAATGTGGAGATATTAAAGCCTTCTGTATGTTTACATGCCATACTTTTAAATCTACCAGCTTCCTGGTTAATCATAAACCAGCTCTGATATGGTGACAGATTGCCATCAGGGTTAAATCTTCCAGTTGCCCCTGGGTGGGCATCAGTGAGGTGGTGCAGGCAGCATCCCATAGTGTGTGCAGCACCTGCATAGTTGCAGTGAGTGCAAGGAGGCAGCAAAAGGGAAAGAAGCAAGTGGTGTAACTTAGAGAAAGCGTATCAGGAAGGGTCTTGGACTTAGAACAGAAGACAGGAAAAAAATGGTTCCTACTGTGACCACGTGATGGGTGGCTTTCTACAAAGTAATTCAGCAGCAGGGTCATCTGTCTGCTTGAGTGTAACTGCATTAACCACTGGCAAAGGGTGTCTGCTAAACTGGAGCTGTGTGTGTTTTCCCTGGTTTTCTGGTCCATGTTACGAAAGTTCAAGAAATTTCACAAAGTTTGTGGAAAATGTTAGTGAATATAGTAGTTCCTCATTTCTTTTTTAAATTTGTGTTGCAGTGTGTTGCACAGGGACTTCCAGAGTTTTGCTCTTCAGTTTTCAAATAGCCTGTTGTCAAAAACCATGTGAAAGTGTAGAAGCTGCTGCATGCTCCGAACTTACAGTTGAGGAAGTGTTTGGTATTGCTGAAACAGCTTTGGTGTTGCATAGAGTATCTTAGGATTCCAGGGTTAAATTGAATGTTAAGTAATTCTGTATTAGTATCCAAGTGACTGCAATGAAAGCTACTTCTCTTTAAAGTAATTAACTTGAAGTGAAAGCGAAGGTAGCACATTATGTTTGCTGAGCAGTGAATCACTGTAGTGGTGAATTCAGTTTAAACTTGAAGTGAATAAAAATATTTGTGCACACAGTAAACAAAAATAAAACCTTCCTTTTTTTTTTTTTTTTTTCTCCCCCCCCAGAAACTTTTTCACTAAAAGGACAAAGGAACTCAAACCTGCTGTCCAAAGTGCTCCTGGCTGGAAGTTGTTTGGAAAAGTGCCCCCCAGGGAAAACCTTCCAAAAGATTCCAAAATAATTCAGCAGGTGAGTGGACATTGCATGACTCTAGGCAGAAAGCTTGGAAGAATTAATGCATATTGCATTATTGCAGCTCTGTTGCCGTTGTTTCCACATTCCTGCTACATGGCCATAGGGTGCTCTGTGGGATCTGTGTCTAAAGGATGCTATCTACAGAGAAGGAGGAGTTGGAATTTTATGACTGTTATGTTCCTCAGCACACCTCAGTGCTTATAAAGCATTGATACGTGTTCGAAAGTGTAAATTCTGTAAACACTAACACTGTTTTATGGCTGTTTAAATCAAAACATCAACACTCTTACTAATTATCCATAAAATGTTGCCTCATTTAACATGGTACAATTTTGTAATGATTAAATGATTGCAAAATACTGTAGTCTTCCTTTAAGGTTCAATCTTGAGTTAATTTGCCTGTTTTGTTCAATAGGATCCTAATTAGGCTTCTAAATTGTTTTCAAGCTAGCTAATTAACTGTTTCAAGCTTGATAATAATTTAGCAGAATTTATCCTATAAAAGCATTCTTGAATAGTGTTACAAAACAAATCTTTTTGGATCTAGCTCATCTTTCTGTAGTCCTTGCTTCTTGCCTGTAAACTTGTTATGTCAGTAACTGGTGAAAAATGGCGTGGAATTCGTGTCATCTTTCACTTAGTTTTTTTAAATCTCACTTGAGCTTTTTTTTTTTAAATTAAAAATAATTGCAGCAGTGCAAGTTGAACTTGTTTGGGATTTACAAGGGTACTAGAGAAAAATAATTCCAATTTCTGTCCCTTGATGCCAAGTTTTGTTACTGTGTCGATTCTGCATTTTCACTCCAGTGACTGAAATAATAATAAAAACAGCTCAGTCTTTAAAGATGAGGAATTGGTAATGTATCAGTAAAGTTAACATACAGTGCCAAAGCTGAGAGGTTTTTTCACTTAAGAAATATGAATGTCTCTTGTGTTAATGAAAACAGTAACTGAATCTCTTGAGCTGCTTTTTTCTTTGTCTCCTCTCTTAAATTCCATATGAGCTGATGTGTTTGGCAGGTGCAAATAGCTGTGAATGAAGCAGTGTTCAGCCATCTTCTAGAAAGAGCTTCATGGTGAAAGAGGGCCTTTTGGGAGCAGCTAAAGTGAAAAATAAGAGGTTCTTTTTGAAGGAGTTCAGTGTAATGAGAGTTGTCGCACAATGAAATGTAGGAAAATAAGGAAATGATGAGATTGCTGCAAGTACCATATACTCTGAATTAAACTAGATGCTTTTTCACCACTTTCAAATATACTTTTCTCATGGAAATGTTTTATTTTTTGGCAGGAGAAGGCAGGTGTGTTTAGTTTGTATGCACATGAATGCTCTTGGCCTTGTGCTATGAAAATACCATGCTGAAAATCCAGATGTTTCGTCCATCTTGTGAAATGAACATATGCACAATGCTTACCAATCATCTGCTTCCTATTTTCTAGCAATGAAGATGTTTGTTTGACAAATGAGTTAAAGTCTGCACAAATGTTATTCTTATCCTGTTGTCTCTTAGTGACTGTTTTTCTTTTAAACTGTTATTTTAAAATGAGTTTTTTAACTCCTCCAAAGTGTCAGAAAAGCAGAAATATTTAAACAGTGCATTGCCTTTAGGCATGATTGAGTTTGTCTTGAAGACTATTCATATGGCTTATGTTAGAGTGGTTGCCAAATTAAGATTGGATTTGTATAATGTGGAGTGTTGTGTCAATAATGGGTAATATTATTAGGTTCTAAATCAGGTAAAGCGTGTATGGTCTTTAGATAAAGCGTCGTGATCTGGAATCCACACTTATGAAAGTAAGGATCGTAACTAGTGGCATATTAACTACAGAGTTAGATCTACAGTATCTGAGAACTTGATTGTTAAAGTGAGAGAGAACCCTAATGTATCCATATTTAACATAAAGTGTCTTACATACATGTGTAAGAGTTACACTATAGTTCCTTGTGCTATGTCTTTGAAGAAATGACAAAAATTTTTATCAAAAGGATTCAAATTTGTTAATCTGGCCATAGCCTAGAATGAATATAGGCACACATTGTTATTGACAGTGAGTGGAAAACAGCATCTGCTCCTCAAGTGTCTGACTGAGGTCCCCAAACTCAGTTCTTCACTATTGAGGATGCATCCAAAAGGGAAGCAGGCAAGAATGCAGTTACAAGGCCTGTAAAAGCTAATACAAGCTTCATTTGTCCTGTTAACCACTATCCTGCTACCTGATTGGAGATGAGCCTTGGTCTTAAATTTCCATGTTTCTGTCCTGGCTGGTGAAAGCTTCCCTTGCTACTTGTTTTGGTGAGGATGGCAGTAAATTCATAATTGCATCTAAATTAATAAGTCTGTCAATAGGAGTTGCTATATATGCCCTTGCAGAAAAGTCCAGTGGTGATTACAGTGTCTTGAATAACTTCCTCCGAAAGTCTGGAAACTTAATTTGGGATACTCTTTCAGGCATTTTTCAGACGACAATGTTGCCAGCTCTGCCTTCAGAGACTGTCTGATGAGCGCGACTGTAAATTTCACTGTAGTTTCATACCATATGGGGAAGATAATTGCTCTACCCAAAGCACGCTGCTGAGCCTGCATGTTTGTGGAGGTGGCAGAGCCCCTCGCAGCTGCGCTGCCATCAGCATGCTCAGGGTGCAGTGCTCAAACTCCAAGTGGGCCAGAGGCTGAAAGGTCTTGGCAGCTGCCCCTGCCGGCGCTCAGCTGCTGGCATGCACTGCTCCCCTTGGACTTGGAGCTGCCCAGGCAGGATGTGATTAAGGCCAACTCTTTTACTGGACATCTCCCTCCTCTGGGCTTCCTTCCTTTGCTGTTTTTTATAAAAAGGGAAAATAGCAACTCTTTAGGATTGCAAATGTCACGTGCATTTGATAGTTTTAGGAAGTGTGCCTTTTTCATGAACTGCAGCTAATAAAACTGGCTGTTACGAGATGTATGTGGTCATTAATGATCAGTTGGGTACATTCTTTTCAGTCTGTAAAGAAATCTGCTTTCAATTAGACCTCCGAAGTATTTTAACACAGAAGCATTTGAAACCAGAACTGATTTGCAGGATGATGTGTACTGACTGAAGGGCAAGTTCTGTTTAAAAAAGCAAACTGAATTTAATTTTCTGTCCTTATGGTTAAAGAAAAGTCTGTGTTAGTGATCAAAATGATTCTCAATATCAAACCATTTCATTTAGCTCTTTTGTTAAAGCACTCTTGAATATTTTTTTATTAATTTGTTTACAGTTGCGAAACTTTAATGCCCAGTATGCCCAAAGTAAGGAAAACTCAAAATGTGTGAATATGCACTGCGCACAGAAATGGATTTGGTATATGCTTCACTTCATCAAGACTTTTAATGGAGTACAGCCAGTAACAGCCTTATATGAAGGGGGGCTTCTGTTCATGTTGACACATGAAAACTTGCAGTAATTTATTGATTGCTTCTTTGAAAGTAAAGTAAAATAATCTTTTCCAAAAGCTGTCACCTTGTATACAAAATGGCAAGTTATTAACTGTAGGCCATCAATTAAATGCTAACTGTGATTTAGATGTTGTCTAGTGTAGTATCTATCCTACAGCTAACCTTTGAAAATAGTGGGTTTGGCTTGCTCTGAAATCTTTAAAACAAACAAACAAAAGCTCACAAACAGAAACACCACCTGTATTTGAGGACCGATAAACTTGTGCATATTTTTCCAATGTTGTTATATCCCATCTGAAATCTAACAGTGAAATCATTCACTGAATCAGCACAACTCCCATGGTCTCCCAGGGCCAAGGATTGTCTGAGGCTGCTCTTCAGAGGAACAGATGTGTTTTCAATCAGCCTTCAGACAGCTCGGGCCTTCTGACTTGCAGTAGTAATGCTTCAAGCCAGTCACTGTGGTTTCAATTTAAGCTGTGCATTAAAAAGTGCATGACATGTTTGTCAGCAAATCTAAGGATGGTGTATCTGAAAGAAGTACATAGATACAAGGCTGAAAGGTTTTCCGTGAGTGATTTTTATCTAGATAGAGGTCATGCTGGCTCTTCTTGCACATGCTGCTGGAAAGGCAGAAGGAGAAAGGTAGGAGTTCTGCCTGTTCAAATACAGTCAGAAATACACTGGTAACAAATTTCCCTGAGACAGGGATGGACAATGTTGTTTAGTCTTGCAAGGATCACATAGCACCTAAGTAGCATTTAGTTTGCTAGTAGGGGTGAAAAGAGTGTGACGTTCTTATTTGCAGATGTGGCAGTTAGGTTCTCAAGAAACGTCTGTCATCTTTCCAGAGTGTATGTGCAGTGAGAAATGCTGTACTACAGGTAAAACATTTGTGTTTAGAAGTGTTTCAAAGACCTTCCCCCGTAATTTAGGCTTCAGTAATGATTATCTTGTCAACAAAGTGGTAATGAAGCTTGTAGGATCTCAAATGCTCCTCTGTTTGCAGAAAGTATATAAAATACAGTCCAGTTGCAAAGACTTACCCATCTGCTTTGACAAGGAAAATTTGTTGAGGAGAACTTCTGAATCTGCTTTTTGACAGGATGATTCCTTTTCTACTGGGTCTTTGAATTTCTTTAGCAAAAGGGTGACAAGAGAATCGTGTTTTCTTTTAAGAATTAAGGTTTTGCAGGGTAAGCAGACAGCTTGGTAAGCTTGATACGCTGTGGTAGCAAAGTCATTGTTCAGGTTGGCTATATCAAATTCCAAGAGCACAGAAATTAGCAAAAAGATGCTTTTGACATGGTAAAGATGTACACATTAAAAAAAAAATGGTATATGTTTTAGCTTTCTGAGGCTGGCATAGTATTTCCATACTGAAAAGGAGAAAGTGTGGCAGCATAGATGGAAGCCTTCAGATTTCTTTTCTCCTATGGTATGCGTGGTGCAGAAAGAGGTCAGTAACAACACTGAACTTGTGATGAAGAGCTTAATTCCTCGCACTCTTTCTGGTACTGTAACAAGATGCTTCTGAACAATGGCTTTATCTGTTTAGGCGCTTCTTTTTAAGCTTGAACTTTTCCATTAGATCTCTGGGTTCAATCTAGAATGGAAGCCTGCGGAGCTTTGGTTGTGTAGGTATAGGGTCTGCTGTATCTGGACATGCTTTTGCCTGATGACCTTGTTCAAATACAGTATGAAGGGTTACACATTGTTATTTATAATCTTAAATCTGTCCCTTATATCCCAAGTGACTATTTAGAGCCTTACAACCATGTCCAGGTTCTCAGCAGCTTGTTGGTGAAGTTGAAGCGTGGTGCACTTCTAAGCTCTCAATGTAGAAATACTGTCAGACCGTGGTGTTGGAAGGTGAGGATTAAAGGCATTCAGTTGGGTGCAAAATGCAGTGTAAGATGAATGGGAGGAAAAATGAATCATGAAGATGCAGCTTCAGAGCTAACAGTTTCTGGAATGTCAGATTCTAGACCATGATTTGTTCTTTCCTTTCTCACAGTGTACTTGCTGAGGGTAGTGCTGAACTAAGTGTAGTGATTACAGGTGGTGTGGTCTAGGGGAGGGATGTTGCATCAACACCTTTTGTTATTCACTTGAAAAAAGTGCTATGGAAAAAGATCTTTTGAGAAAATGTGCTGTTGGAATAAACTACATGACATCACTTGAAATGAAGAATAACCTAATGGGAGCTTATACACGTCTTGGTCAAGTGTGTAGTCTTTGTGTTTTTTTGTGTTTTGAGGGCTGGAGGAGGAGGAGCGGCTGCATCTATTTTTTTAAAGATAAGCACTTGATGTATGAATTTAAACTTCAGCTTGCATGTTGCTGTATTATAATGGTCTTTTCCTTCATTTATTCACTAAGGCTTTGCTTCTGTTTTTCTCATTAGGATGACAGTTCTGGCAGTCTTGCGTCAATATCTGCTCTCAGTCTGTTAAACACAGGGGTATGGAATTTAATATGTTTTTTTTTTCTAGTTGTATTCAATGCCATGCATGGGACTATGTAGCACTCATTAAAAATAGAACAAACATCGCATTTTCACAGTAGCATGAATATTTTATGGCACTAACCATCAACTCATTAGATACCATTAGTAAAAAAAACCAAACAAACAAACTTTCACACATAAATCTCACTAACAACTTCAAGTGATAGAGTATTGTTTATTAACATACTGCATGTTCTTGAATAGCAGAAGGTAGAGTAAATTACTGTCAAGTTCTAGCATTACCTTTGCTTGTTGTGCATCCTACTTAATGGTAACAGTTGTTAAAATGACTTAAATCTTTATTTTTGAACACTGTATAAATTTGACAAATTGATATCCTCTAGAGTTTTTCCCATCTCTAAGTCACATGAGCAGTAGCACTTCAGAATTCCAGATGCTTTTAATCATACTTTCCAGTATAAAACTGGAACTGTAGAAAGGTGCAGCTGTTGAAACTTTTGTTATGTGGTGTTATATCTTCCATTTGCTGTCACTAGTTTTGCTTCTGAAATTGGTCCAATGCATCTGCCTCTTTGAAAAATCTTCAGTAATCCCACGGCTGATGTTAAACAGGAATAGCACAACTTTGCTGCTTTTCATTCTGTGGATCTGTTACTGTATGTGAAATAGAGCAGTAATGTGACTGCTCGCTGATATATGATGCCTGTGGTTCATGTTACATGGTTCAGGTTCTCTCATCTCTTCTTTATTGGGCACAGAAGCCCATACCTTCGTGTGTTTTTGTAAGCAAATAGAGATGAAACTTGATGCAACTTATGAAAAATCCATTTGAGGAAAAATAAGTTAAAGATGAGAAATGGATGATGTTATTTGGAAGGTTGATCTAGAAACTTTTCAGCATCAGTTTGGTTGTTCTCTCCTATTATGTGAGACATGGTATTCTTCCCTGTCTGTAATCTGAAAGTAAGAAACAAATGTTCTGTTTGTCTGAAAGCATCTGCTTTCTTAGTTCTGAAAAAAATACCTAGAGCATGACTTGAGAATCTTTCAGTGGTATCTGTTCTTGCTATAAACACCATCTTGTTTTTAAGCATCTTACAGCCAATTCAGGTTCAGTAATTCTAACATACAACTTGGAGATTGGTGTGCAAGAGGTGGTCCTTATGCATTAAGCAGAATTTCTGCTTAAATAACTTAGTTACCAGTTTTACCAAAATGGCATAGGGTGCCTTTCTAAGAGACTCAATTTTGAAAGGGAATTTAAAAAGCTGCAAATTGGAATATCTTTATCATAAGCACAGAGGCAGATCTATTAGCAAAAAACTTCCTGCCCCATTTACCTATTACCTGTCTTTAGGTTAATAGGCTTATCTGTATTTCAGTAGGAATAAATACTGGAAATTCTAGTCTGTCTGCATATCAGAGTGCTCTTACTAAGTTGTCATAATGTTTTTCAGGAAAAACATGCTTTTAATTTGTTTGCAGCTTTATGAACGACAGTAGATGAGAAGATGCAGTTCTGGTATTAATAAGGAGACAATTAAAAATGGGTGATATCTAGATTAGATATTAGGAGGGAATTTTTTACTCAGAGGATAGTTGGACACTCTCTGTGGCCCGGAGAGCTGCGGACACCCCATTCCTGGAGGTGCTTAAGGCTGTGCTGGATGGGGCCTGGGATCTTACCTGGTGGAGGGCACCCAGCCCATGGCAGTGGGGTAGGACTGCATTGGCTTTGAGGTCTCTTCCAACCCAACCATCCTGTGATTCTGTGAACTATTTTTGCTTGCTATTAAAGCTGATATTTATTTTTTATCTATTTTGAGATAGGCTGCAATAAAGAATTTTTAGGAACAAAATTACTTGTGATACATGTAATCCTTCCAAAATGGTTATTTTTTATCCTGTGAGCATGTCTTGCAACTCTTGAATCTTAGCTGTCAGTTGTTCTATCCTGTGGGCGCTATGTCCTGCATCTTATGTTCTTGCCTTGTCAGGTGTTCTAAATTGTATTTTTTCCTTTGAAGTAAAATTCTGTGTCAGCTCTAGCTTTATATTCAGTGCTGAGAATTTCAGATCCTTTATCAAATGCTTATTGGAATCTCTTAAGTCTAGTAATACAAGGAGAAACCCATTCCAAAAAAAGGAAAGAATATTTTAGTTGCTCAAGTTAATGAATTTCATGCATGTCTGAAGATTCTTGGATCTAATCTTTCATAGTAGATATGTTTCTTGAGCAAGAAGCATCTTTCCATGTGGAGCTTCTGATATTTGGAGAATGTTTTGTCTAGGGAAATGTACAACCTTGACAGTTTGAGCTTGAAGTTATTTTGGTGGCTGTTTTCTATTAATGCTTAGAATTTCCATGCTACAAAAAAAACGAATGTTTATAAAGCATCTTTAGTTCCAGTAGCACAGTTGGATAATGACTTCTGCCTTTTGTGGAAATCACTGAAGATTTTTATGCCTTTTCTCGCCTGTTTCTTACCTGTTACTTTTGATAAGTGTGTCAGTACCTAGCATATATGACAGCCAGATATGCTAGTATCATTCAGATGTCTAGCTTGTAATTAGATGGTGAGAATGACTTCGTTTCTTATGGCTTTCTGGTGCTCTTAATTTAACTTATATTCCTTCATACCTAATTCTCATACAAAAAAGAAAAAGTTGATTCCAGCTCAGCTTCTTCATCTCTGACTGCTCAGTGAACTTAATTTTGTTGCTCCTGTGACAAAGTACTGGAAAGTGTAAAATTCAGTCAAGAATTTGAGAGGTGGGAAAGCTATTGCCCTTCAGCGGTTTGGGATTAGTTCTTCAGCACTGCAGGCTGGGTGCTGACCGTGGGCTGCTATCCTCCCAATTAAGAATATGCTAGAATAGCCTGAGGTATACAAGGTGGAAGGAGTTCCTGTAATGTCATATGGTTTGAGGTGGAATTAAATAATTTTAGGCTCTTAAAATATGCATGTTCATTCAACAGTGAATTTTGAACTTGTTAATTTTTCTCATGCTTGAGTTACAAGAGAATTAATACCAGTTATTTAAATCCAATTGCTGAAGATATTTGTTTGAATGTGCTAACTGATATCAGATGCATATTGTTTTCAATCAAAGTTGTCTTAGGAATTACACTTCAGGAGAGGATTTTGTTGTAGGAAATCTGTATGACCTATTGCACATGGCTGTACCACTGAGAGCAATCTGGGCTTCCTCTGCTCTCTGAAGCCTTCTGGGTGGACCTATCAAATACTGGGCTGGGAAGCTCCTTGGGAATACTGGGTGCTGCCCCTCTCCTGAGCATGTGTGTGGCTTCCATTCTTGGGGCTGCTCAGAACATGGCTAACAAACGCCTTGCACAGCCTTGCTTTGAGTGGGGAGCTGGGCTGGGTCCTTTCCATCCTCACTGATTCTGTGGTGACTTTCTCTTGTGGGGAGCTTAGGCCCAATGTGGAAGAACAGAAATTTTATCTGAGATTGTTAAAATAGGTTGAGTAAGAAGGCTGATGGACAGAAAACTTCAAGCCACCTTAAAAAGAATTAACTTTGTCTTCTCAGGAAATGTGAAGCTGTGTTATCATTTTTTATAAGAGGTATTTTCCTATTTGTCTTAATGGACTTCAACTGTGTAAAGAGCTTTAAGATATTTAAAATTGTCAGCTATGTTTGTTTAATGCTGTCAATGAACACTGGACACGTAAAGTCCTCTGCTTGTTCCTGGAAGAATAAATATGTATGAAAAAACGATGCAATAGGTGAGAGGAACAGTTTTTATAGAAGAATGTTTGGTTGGGAAGGTATATGACCGAACTAGTAATCTGTTTGTATTTTTGGTGACTTAACTTGAAAGTACTTTACCAAAATGACTTGAATTTGTTTTCTTTAAAAGATATTATAATATCCTGTTTGAATTCCAGCACACAGAAGATGTGTAGTGAACCTATCTGTCTAACCTTCATGCCTAAGAATATGAATCCACAGGCTACCTTTGCTTGGGAAGAAACTAAAAGTCTTCTCACAGACAAACTTTTATATTCACTTAACTATAAGAATGGTAACTATAAGAATTGGCAGTATTTTTGTTTATTTACAAGGGCTATTAAAGAGGGAATACACAATTTTTGAGACTTTCATTTGGCTCTGCTAAGCCTTTTTCCTAAGGACTACCTCATTTGTATTTCCCTGAGATTCTCTGTGGAAAAAGGAATAGGTTTTTTTTTTTTTCTTCCTTAATCTTCTGTGTATTAAAGACTCTTAAATTTTTTTCAAGTAGACTGCATGTTTTTACTTCTGAGGAAAGAAATGATGTGAAACAGACTATAATTCTAAATATTGTTGTACTGTCACTGAGTACAGAATAGATGGTTCTAGGTGACGGATTCAGTGGTCTTGGTAAAGACTTCATAAACAAGAAGGGTACCACATCATAAGGAGAGCTAGAAACAAGAGGAAATAAATGGTAACATACATTGTTGGTTAGTGTTTTTTTTACTCAGCTTTGCAGATTGTTTGAATGTACTTGCTCACTAACTATTACAGGAAGATTATGCAGGTTTTCTAATTATAACTCACCCCTAGGTGTTCTGTAGTAACATTGACCTAGGATAGATTAAACATTAAGTTGATAGAAGAAACTGGCTTCTCAGTCACTTTTGTTTAGCAGTTCTGGAAAGCTGCATTGTCTTGCTATACATAATTTCAATTTCTAATGTTAGCTCCTTGCTTTCTTAAGTGATTTGATGTTATATATATAAATATTACTAGTAAGTGTTATTGTCACTAGGTTAGAAGGGAGTCTGAAAAGTTGAAATTACATTTTTATCAATAATATTGTTTAGGAATATGAAGCACGGACAGGAAGAATGTATAAGCCTCCACCTCCATCAGCAAGACGTAAAAACATTGAGTTTGAGCCACTTTCAACTACAGCTTTGATTCTGGAGGATCGACCAGCGTATGTATAACTCTGCTGTGGATCTGATGTTGACTGAATTTGTTAGATGTGAAGCTTATCTATGAGCATAATTCTTACACAAAAGCATGTGTATTATTCCATCCAACATAACAAACTAACAAATATCTCCAGAAGAACCTGCAAGCATATGAGAGTATATGCGAAATTTTCTTAACAAAATGGTGGTCACTGATAAGTTATCTGCTGTGTGCTGGGACAGTTTTGTAGGCACCCTTTATCAGGAAAATTACTGAAGACTTACAGATTTCTTCCCTGCCATCTTAGTGTGCACTCCCTTCTCCTTCGCTCTTTCTGGACAATTACTTTCCTAGATCAGTAGGGAAGACTTAATAGTGGCAGTTAGCACTTCAGCAAATTTGGAGGTGGCTTACCAGAAAAAGAAGTATTGGGTAAGTAATAACAGGGGTAGAAAGAATTGCTTTTGAAACACAAAAAAAATAAAAAATTAGTATTAAGCATTTCTAACATGAAGGTACTTGGCCAGTATAGTTAACTGCTTTGTTGGTACCAAGATAAGGAGTTCCTTAAAACTGTTCCTTGCTGTAGTTATGTTCTCTGGGCTACTTAAAAATACAGTTGAATGCAACAAAATGGCAACTGTTGCTACGACAAAAACTGCATTAATTACAAATGAGAACAGTAATGAAAAAAGAGTAATACACTGTTCAATCTGTTCAGCTATATTGCCTTCAGCAGTCTGAAAGAAAGAGGAAGACAAGGTGACTAGGAACACATGCTGTGAGGGAAGCAAATAAATCAAAGCTTTCAGATTACACCTTGAGAAAACTTGTGATGGCATTTGTTTGCTTCAGTTAATTTCAGTTAAGGAATGGCAATTGGAAATGGTTTCGTGGAGATTCTTTCAAGTGGTGCACAAGCTTCTTCAATGCTAAGACAGAAATATCTTGACAAATATCTTGAACAGGGGTGCAGATTTGTATAAAATTTTGTAAATGCATTATTTCCTTTGTCTCTGTGGTAGAGACAAAGACAGTAACAGTATGTGTCTAAGAAAAATAGGAGTGCTATTCCAAGTGTATAGCATGTTGTCATGTCATTCTTGAAAATAAATTCTGCTCTCAGTTAATTCTGACATTTTAAGAAAATAATCAGTTCTACTTGTAAAAAAAAATATATATATATAGAGAGAGAGAGAGAATCTTTTTTTCTGGCAATCAAGATCACTGTGCAACTGGGGAAAAAAAAATTGAAGCAGTCTAATTGATAGTTGTGTAGCATGCATCCTTAATTTTAGCTCTGATGTGATTGGGCTCTGTCCTTTCTTTTGTAATTCCAACTTTCCTTTACCTGTTATTAAACAAAATCTGGTTATGTTTAATTATTAAAATTATGGATTTTAATTATGTTTAATTATTATTAAATTATTATCATATTATTATATAAATTATTACTTATTCATTATTAAAATTCACACATGCAAAAATTGATCAGAATAAATAATTGCATGAAGAACATCAGTATTTCTATATAGCTTCATGGAAACTTCATTTGGACATTGCTTCAAATGTTCAACAAATGCAGTAACTTCAGAGACTGGTGACAGACAAGTAAGAACAAACTCTTCTAGCGGTAGATTATTTTTCTATTATCAGTTGAAAGGAAAAAGAGCTAGAAATATGGAGATCTTGGCTGTACCGCAGTGTGGCTTAAGTGTGCTTTTGTGTCCTGGCTGTGCCCTGGAGGAAGCTGTAGGACAGCAAATCAACAGAAGTAGTAAAAGCCTGGTGGTTCTGAATAAACAGTAATCTTATGCTGTGGTTACTGAAGCACTGATGGTGTGACAACTCCAAAGCTCACTTTATAGAGAAACCAAATTAAATAGGTGTTTTGAAATGGTTCAGTATGTTCTTTGTGCATACTGAATTCAGGAATAACTTGTTTTCAGAAATCTTCCTGCCAAATCAGTGGAAGAGGCTTTACGTCACCGGCAAGAATATGATGAAATGGTGGCAGAGGCAAAAAAGCGAGGTATGTTAACTGCTAATCATCACTATAGTTCTATTTAACTGTAGAGCAAAAATATCTTCTGGCTAGTAGATACAGTAAAGAACAACCTTGTTTAATATTCAGGATTATTTTCTGATACACTAGTGCATATAACTTAAAAGCCCAGCACAATTCTCAATTTTTTTTCCTGTTCCAGCACAGTGAATGTAAGCAGGTTCAAAAATCAATTTAACTTTTTCGTTTTTAAGTGGAAACTTGATAATTTTTTTTTTAATACTTGCATAATGTAATTGTTGAAAAACTTTCTGTATGCTTGGATTCCTTTTTCAAGCAGTGTTGCTGCAGTTCTTGCTGAGAACTAAATTAGAATAAAGCTGACTGCTTAAAGATTATTTTTTTCACAGATATTTGATATCAACTTCAATGTGAAGACAGATGACAACCTTGTTTTTCAAATCAGCTGTATCTGTGAATCTTCCTACTTTCATTAGATCTGCTTTTTAAATGAAACACATTTGTTTCATTTGGGAATGTGGCAATGCATGAATAGTTTGTTGAAAGGACTTCTGTATTCTCATGCCTGTGTTCAGGGAATAAGCTATTTTAAGAATTCATGCTGCATATTTTACTTGGGCTGTTGTCAGTCGGATATAAGCTCCTGAATTCATTGAGCCTCTATGGATCTGTAACAACTTGCTCTGAAAGATGTAATGAGAAATCCAAGGCATATGACAATGTAAATACACTGCAAGAGAAGAGTGAAATCTGGTAAAGTATGAGCTTTGAAAGCCCAGTGATGTGTAATGTTTTAGTATGTGTGCCCTAGTATTCATTAAATTAACAGCTGTTACACACAAAGCTTCATTAAAAGCTTAATGAAGCTGTTCAGCCTCATAAGTTTACCAGGAATGGCAAACTTTCCTTTTTGATTTGTGTAATGTATGCAGAAATAGAAAATGTCATTTCACAATGATTTTTTTTTTTAGTGATGGCAAAGCTCAGTTCTTTCTAGCCTTTTTAATGTGAAGAAATCTTCAAATGATCTAACAAAAGACTCCTGTTTAATGGTTTTGAAGAATGGTTTAACTCAGCACTTGGACAGTTGAAGAAAAATGTAAACTGGGCAAATCTGGCATAGAAATAGCTCCAGGAGATATGAAACTTTGCATTGCTTTTTTATTGTTATTTTGCAGAGTAGAATATGTATTAACTGTTTTGTTTGCATCTTGCATTGTTTTCATAATGTCTGTTTTTTATAGAATTACTTTGATGCTTGCCTACAATCATCAGCAAGAATATTGGTTAGCTCATGTGCAACTGCAATTTACCCTTGATCTGTCATCCACAGTCCACATATTTAGACAGCAGCTGAATTACTTACCTAATCACTTATAACAGAATTTTTAATATGTTTTCTTTAACAGAAATTAAAGAAGCACATAAAAGGAAGAAAATAATGAGAGAGCGTTTTAAGCAAGAAGACAATATTGCTAGTGCTATGGTGATTTGGATCAATGAAATACTACCTAACTGGGAAGGCATGTAAGTGCAATTTTGTTTTATAAATCCAGCAAGCGTAGCTTCTCTCTCCTCTGGAAACAGAGGACCCACATACCTTGTTTTTCTTTCCATTTGTTTTGTGAAGTCAGTTTTTGTTGCTGTTGTTATAGTACAAGATCATTACAGAGCAATGTGAAATGTGCTTTTGGGAGCTCAGTGTTGTGAGGTTTTGGTTTGTTTGTTTTTTTTCGTCGCACTTCAACATAAGCAGTGATCACTGAATTTTGATTTGGGAAGTAGCATGCTATTTTTCTTTGAAGTTGCTCAGTAATTTCAGAAAACAAGATGTGTAAAATGCCTGCTTTTCTTCCCTGCCTCCCTGTTTTAGGCGTGCTACCCGGAGAGTTCGAGAGCTGTGGTGGCAGGGATTACCACCAAGTGTTCGTGGGAAGGTGTGGAGTCTAGCAGTGGGAAATGAGTTAAATATCACTCCTGGTATGCCTTAATGTATTGTATTTTAGTGCAAAATACAGTTGGTAATTTTCAATTGAAATTTAGGATTTCTTTGCATAGAGCTAGGTGTATATTTTACAATTAGACAATCATAACCTGGTAAGTTATGGAAATGGAATTAAAAACTTTTAAAAATATTTTTGTCGTTTAAAAGAATTGAGGGAGAATTGTTTAGTTCATAACTAATGTTTTTGATGAACTGGAAGTGTTCCAAGCCATTCACAGAGTAAAAATCTGGATGGTTTGAAACGTGATTTTCTTCCTGTAATTTGAATATTCACCACAGAAAGAGGCATAAATTTTATGTGGTGGTATTCCAATGGCTAGCTGTACCCATTCAGTAGGAATCTACCTCTCGCTCTCCCCACCCCTCAATGGTAAGAAACAAGCAAGAAAAACAAAGCCAAGTATACATAGCATGGAGACTTTTCTTATCTCGTTGATTTGTTTTTACTTGCAGAACTCTATGAAATCTTCTTATCTAGAGCTAAAGAACGATGGAAAAGCTTCAGTGAAACAAATTCTGAGAATGATGTAGAAGGTAAGACCTTCAGAACGCTAAATAGATTTTTTTATTTTCACAAACACACAGTTTCACTAGTTTGTATGCAATTGCAGCATTAAGAACACTTGCTAAAATATGAATCAAATCTGAGTCATTTCCTACTTGTTTTTGTGTCACGTTGCATTCGTAAAAAATTTAGATGAAATACAAAAAGAAGAGAACTCAAGGCCCAGTCAAAACTATTTTGGAAGTTCTGGAGTAAATGCTGCCACCTTTGCTGTGATGTAAAGAATGCCAGCCCTGGGATACAGAAAATTTGAGTCGTATGAAAGCTAATGAGGGCTCAGAAGGAATGTAACTTCTGCAGCTCCTAACCAGTCAATTTTTGAAAACTTTAGTGAAATCTCCATGCATTTGGTTACCCTTAGCTTTATATATAAAACAGAGTTTTTCCTTAGATCCTGAAAGACTTTATATGCATATGGCAGTTTTAGTCTGAAGCCTGTAGAAATATTTTATAACTTTCAATGACTTCTGGTTTTCCTTGCAGATGTTAGTGCATCTGTTGCTGATCGTGAGGCCAGCCTGGAGCTAATTAAGTTGGATATATCACGCACATTTCCATCCCTGTATATTTTCCAGAAGGTGAGAGTTCTGTAACTTCAGCTATACCTTTAAACATCTGAGTAATTAAACAAGAAGAGTAACCTAGCTAGCAAGTATGGAAAAGTTTTCAGAAGTTCTTGGTGTAAAACTACAAAAGTAAAATTACTTGGTCCTTTTCTACATACAACAGCAAAGAGTCATGCCTTCTCTGATTAGATTAAATTAGGATGCTTACTGTGTTAAAGTGGTTTGTAAGTGCTTGTAAGTGAAGACTAATAAGGCTTTTTCTCCTGGAAAAATTGCATGCAGTTACTGTTGAGTGAAATTACTTGTATGCCAATCTATGAATATTCTCATGGCTTCTACAGAAATCCAGATGCATTTTAGTGCACATTTTCAGGTTTTATAATTTTTATACAGAGATGTGCATGCAAGAATGTATGAAATAATTTTTGCATTTTTGTATTATGATAATTTGTGTTACCAAGAATTAACATGTCCAGTATCTCAGAAGGAAAAGCCAACCCTGCTTGTCCTCATTTTCTGTTACGTACATATTGAATTATCAGTTTGCTGCTTTTCCCTTAGCATCTCAAAACCATACAAGGAAATGTGTAGAACACTGATGGTGTTCTACATGTGAACAAAGCAATAAATCACAGACTTGCTTGTACCTTTCCATACTGTATATACCTACATATATTTATAAACTGGCTTTGAAAAGCTCTTTTTCCCTTTTCTCTTCTTGAATTAGGGTGGTCCCTATCATGATCTCCTGCATAGTGTTTTAGGAGCATATACATGTTACAGACCAGATGTGGGATATGTAAGTATTCTGAAATGTTTATAGCTCAGCAGATGTGCTTAAAATATTTGCCTGTTAGATAAGTAGATCCTCTAAACTTTATGCTACTAGAACCTCAAAACAATTTAAACCTTGGCACTTACTCATTTGATTGTAGTTATGGTAATTCTAAGGGTTAATGAAATAGCTAAAAATGTATTGATATTACAGATGAGAATACTGTTTGGTTCATGCAAGGAACTGTTTTTAAACTGATGTTTTCACAAGGCATTCCAACTTTGACAGAGTATCTACAAAAAAACCTGCAAGCAGCCTTCCAGGAAGAGCTCAGCCTCTTCTATCCCAGTGTTGTTCCCACTGCTGCCATTTTCATAGCAATGCCCTATGATTTAGTAGGTCACATCTTTAAAATCCAGCAACTCCATATTGGTTTTTCTGCCAAAGGCTAATTGCTCCATTGGAGTTTAGTGAGGATAAGATTGTTTGCAGGAAGAACTTAAATATTTAAAAAATAATGATAATAAAATAATAAATCATATCAGCCTACGAAGGCAGCTAAATAACAAATGCTATTCTTGCTTTTAGCCCTGGAGGGATCCTAGGAATGCTTTTCACAAGTTGTAATTGCTTTTGAGCTAAAGAACTTGAGACTGATCTATGCAACAGCATGTTATTTAGCCCAGGGTGTGTTTTCCTCTCTGTCAGATATGCTTACTACTCTGCATCAGTATCTAGCTGGCTTTTCATGTTTAAATTTTTTAAATTCTGTCATCTGTGAAATCATTTTTGGAGACCATAATCTTTAATTGAGATTACAGACTGCAGATTCTGAGACCGCTTGTTCCAGGGTGGAGTTTTAAAGGGCAAAGAAATAATTTTTCATGGATGGGTCTTTGCTTTCTCCCCAGGAAAAGATAATACAACTGCAGCTAGTGTGAATGTTTATGATCACACCTTTTTAATGCTAATGTGGCAGTAAGTTTAGTCTTATTTCTGTGCCCATCCATATCACAAAAAATGGAAAGTTGCTGGATTGTTTCTGATGCATAGCAGTACTTCCCTAGATGGTTAAAATATTAAGTGCATTTTTAGAATGAGGAGCAGGCAGCATAAATGCCTAGAAACAGCAGAATTATCATAATTGCAGCTGAAATTGGTAAAATTATTTTTAGTATAATAAATATTCAGATTATCACTTAACAACTACATGAATGATAGTCTCCACTTACTGCAGGCTGAAGTGGTTTTTTTTTTTCTTGTTGTTTTTTGTTTTTAAATAATCACAAAAATGTAAAAACTTACAGCTGACCACTTGAAAGTAGTTTTATGTATGTGAACAAATACTGTTTGGCAACTGGGAAGATACGTATTGACTGTTCTAAAACAGAATTTTGTCTCAAATCCAAGTTATCTGCCTGGGTCTAAACTGTCCCATATGTGAGATTTTTCCTCATGTCTGCTTTTCTCACAGCTTAACAATGAATTTAAAGCCAAGTTGTGTCTTGTTTCCAGCCTGTGTGGTTTTCATTTTCTTGCATTCCAGGTTCTGGGAGGTTTCATGATTACAAGTCAGGGAACTTCTGTCATGCATCTGAAGAAACATTCATGTTGAAATCTAATTAGCTGCATGTATAGAAATTATTTATCCTTGTTGCTTTTGCTCATCTGGAAATTATGTTTAATGGTGTTTGATGTACTGCAGGCTGTAAAATATTTGCATAAGATGTACTGAGCTTACTCACCTATGTTTGCTCGATGCTTTTCCCACTTGAAGGTACAAGGGATGTCCTTCATTGCTGCTGTGCTCATTCTCAATCTGGAAGAGGCAGATGCTTTCATTGCCTTTGCTAACCTTCTAAACAAGCCATGCCAGCTGGCCTTTTTCCGTGTGGATCACAGCATGGTATGCACATAGTTTTCTGGTTTTGAACCTTAGCATACTTTTGACTTGAAGCATATTTGACTTGTTGATGACTTCTTGTTGTCCTCTTGAATAAAGGAGAACTCTAACCTGTGGTTACAAAATTGAGAATACCAGATACTGATCCATACAACACGTTCTCCTGTTTTGACTTTTCCTCTAGAAACACTTGTTTTCCCTATCCCAGGAAGTCACATTGTGCTATATTGAGATCCTCAAGCCTTGGTGGGATTTATTTTATGACCCTTTCTTTTAATGACTGTTTATGAAGTGCTTTACTGTTTTTGCAGATGCTGAAGTACTTTGCAGCCTTTGAAGTATTCTTTGAAGAAAATCTTCCCAAATTGTTTCTTCATTTCAAATCATACAGTCTCACTCCAGACATATATTTGATAGACTGGTGAGTTCAGAGAACAGAGCAAACCTAATGTTAAAGTGCTGGAACACTTTATATTTTGCTAGTTTGGGCTTTTACTCACCTGTCAGATCTGAGTCAGTAATGCATAACATGAGTAGGGGAGAGGAGGCTACTATGTTGTATTTGTTTATGACTGACTGTAAATGACAAAAAATGATAAAATGAACAAAATCAGCTGCTGAAGAAAGTAAGAGGAGTATATTCTTCAAAGTAAAGGGTGGATGAAATACAGCATGTAGTACAGGAAAGGGTAAACTTGGAAATATAGCAAGCATTTTGAAGTAATGAATATTTGAAAGTACCAAACTATTTTGTATGTAATAGAAGCCAGTAGTGCAGGCATCTTTCAAGTGTGTGTAGTGCTGCCAAATATTGAATGTCTCTTCCAAAGAGCCTGTAAAGTGTCTATTCATATATCTTTATTATATGGGTTATAATTTCCTAATAGTGTTAATTGAATTAGATGGAATTAAATAATACAGAAATGACACGTAATCCAAATACTTGGGAATGAAGAACTTCTGCTGTCATCTGTTGTAGGATGTGGCTTTGCAGTAAGTGGGAAGTCTTAGCAGGAGCTCAGATTATACAGTAGCAGCACTGAGACAGAAGTGTGCAGCCCAGAGTTTATACAGATGTATTATGCAAGTAGTGCTGCTGTATTAAGTCCTAGAATACTCTGCTTCAGATTATTTGTGAGAAATAAAGACTTATTCCTGCATGTGTTTCAAAGATGGCCTTGAGATATTAAGAGCCCCTCTCATGAAGGGAAAGTAGAAGTGATAGCTATTGGTAGGGAGTATTCCATGGTTCCTGAAGCACTTTCCCCTATAAATAATGGCAAAATGGAATACTGTGCTTTATATCAAGGGGACCAAGACAAACTTGAGCGATGTTTTACAGCAGACTGAATTCTCTGCCTGTATATTATGAATGCTTTCTTGAAACAGATTTCTTAATATCAACCACAATTGGACTTTGTCTTTTAATAGCAAAACACCAAGTAGATTTTTCTGATCTTTAACATAATTATAAATTCTAAATATAGTTACTGGATTTTCAGTGCAATATATTTGTAGCAGTGGGATGTAGCGTTCTACTTGAGGTATTTACAGCTTTAGATTTATTTCAAAATCAAACGATAAACAGAGCTGCTAGACTGCATTGTTTAAATAATGGGAAGGATTATGTTCTACGCTTTTGAGCGTTGTGGCTTAAGTTCATATTTGTATACAACACCCTTTTGAGTCTAAAGATGTTTGTAACTTCTCCTTCCTAAAGGAGGTTGTTTTCAAATAGAGGATTTCTTGTAGCATGGAAAGAGATCAGTTTCGGGATGGCAATTCTGAATTGAGAACATGGTAACTTTTGTGTTTGTGAAATACAGACAAGCAGGAATGCTTGAAGTAAGTGCTCTCTTAGCTAATTTAGCTGAGATTTAAAGGAGGTTGTACTTTCATGTTTCCAAGTAGCTTAAGTTATAACTGTGCCTTTTTTCTCACTTGCAGGATTTTTACGCTCTACAGCAAGTCATTGCCACTTGATCTGGCCTGTCGTGTCTGGGATGTTTTCTGTAGAGATGGGGAAGAATTTTTGTTTAGGACGGGGTTAGGAATCCTTCGGTTATATGAAGATATTCTCCTACAGATGGACTTTATTCATATAGCACAGTTTCTAACAAAACTTCCAGAAGATATTACATCAGAAAAACTTTTTAGTTGTATTGCAGCTATTCAGATGCAGAATAGTAACAAAAAATGGGCACAGGTGAGTTTGATGTACATGTGGGCATGAGTGTGTTTTTATATGAACATACATGAGGCACTTCTTTTAGAGGCTGTGCTACTTGCCTGACTTCTAAGTGATAGGTAACGCTACTCATGTGACATTTAGTTTTTAGACTTGTCTCTGATGGGAGATGCATCTTGGTTGTGTATTCAAAGAGAATCTCAATTTTTGTCATTGAGATGGCTACTTTTTTCCCTCTTCTTGGAAAACAAATTCAGCACTGAATATTAATTTGGGGAGCAATAAAATAGTAGTTAAAGAATCCATAGCTTTTAGTACAAAATGCTATGCCATAGGAAGATGAACATGTAAACCAAATTCTATTTGAAATTGACTCAATATAGTCTTAGTCTAAAGTGAATTGTAATAAGACCCAATTGAACAAAAACAAAAGAAAAAATCTCTACAAACAGCTTTGTAGTGGGGCCTTAAAAGTAACTCTCCACCTTCCGTTACCTGTATGGGGATTCCTCCTAGTTCCTGTACGACAAATAATTGGAATTGCTGCTGCTGAAGCCTACAGCTAAGTACAAGGGTGAAGTAGTTGGGTTTGGCAGAAAAGCTGGCTTGTGTTCTTGGCTCAACTCCTAATGTCAGCTGAGATGCAAGGAATAGCTGGAAAGTAAAAGAGGACTTGGGAATTGTTTACCTCGTTGTATCTTCCCATGTCCATGAGATCGGTTTTTTCCTGATTTTCCTAAGATGTTGGAAAAAACTCTTTAGACTTTGTAAGTATTTAGACTTTGTAAGTACTTAGTATTTAGGGTAATTAACTCTTTCCTTTGTAGTGTCTCATATTAGAAAGTTATTTCCATGCTAATATTGTTGTGGTTAATTTTTTTGTAGAACTAACTTTTCTATATTTATTAAATGTGTTTCCAGGTGTTTGCCTCGCTTATGAAGGACAGCAAAGAAGGGGACAAGAACCACAGCCCAGCACTGAAAAGCTAATCATTGTAACGTTGAGGTCAATTGAAAATGTGGAAAACCACTTGATGACGAAGGACTTCTCACATCACTTCTATGTGGAAAATCACTGTAGAAAGTGTGAAAAGTGAGAGAAAAATGATACAGCTCTCAGTGGAGTAATGAACTGATGAAATCTTCGCCCTTTTGTCAGTATTAGCTTTTTTGATGGGAAGATTTGTTTTCACATAGAATACTAAAACCTATGAAACTGAGAAGTAGGGGAGTTCATATTTAATACTTTAAAAGAATCAGCTCAATGCAATAAACATTTCTAGTAACTTCTGTTGGTACTTTAAAAAAAAAATTTTTGAGGCATAACTTTTTTTTACAAATACCACAAAGGCACTTTTTTGGGGGGACGAGGGAAATGCTGAATCTGAAAGGCTCCAAAACTGCTATCCAAACCAAATGCTTTGGTACAAATATTACCTCCAAAACGAACCGTTTAAAAGTATTAAGGACCAAATAAGGTTGTTTGGTATGTTTATGTGCAAGATGGTTACGATTTTGAGAAGGGGTATTGTCTTACTCACTTGTTTTTTTTTTTGTTTTTTTTTTTTTTTTTAAGTTGCAGCTTCATTCTTCAGTCTGGGCAAATGTAATTAACTCAGGAACTGTAGAAGTATTGTGCCCAAGCCTGTTAGAGCAAAAATCACGCAAACTTTAAACAGTGGTAAGACCAGGGCTATTATTTTCAGATGTACGGCTTTCAAAATGAGTGGTGTTAAGCATTTGTTTTGGTGTACTGGTTGTGCAGCTTCTTAAAAATGGGGTGGGTATTCTGTGAAAGGGTTTTGCCACCAGCAGTTTTATTTTGTTGAGCCATTGTTAGCTAAGATACACTAGTATGTAATGGTAAACACTACAAGCTGATGAACTATCTGCAGAATTTGTGTTGGTTTTTAACACTTGAGAGTCATGGAGACACTTCAGAATAATGCAGAGTATTTCTTGAAACTCTCTTATTAGCGTGCAATACTGAAAGCTGAAAGGCATATGGTTTAGAGATTCTTAATTCTTTAACATCGCTTAGCTGTGAGAAATGAGGTCATGCTGTACGTGTCACAGTGGCTGTTTTCAATGCTTTCTACTCTTGAAGATACTGTACACACAACAACTTCATGTTTGTGGGGGTTAGAAATATAAAATGGATAGCACTGCAGGTGAGGAGCACTTGCACTCTTTGGTCCATTTTTTGCTAATATTTACTGTAAATAAATTCCTTACATGTGGGTTTTTGTAACTGGTCCCTCTGTGGAAATCAAGTCCAAATTACCATGATTATGTATTTTTAAGTGCGGGAGGCTCTTGGTTGTCTGGTGTTTAAAGCGGAGTCTGCATAATTGGGGTGAAGATTTAGTGTGGTGTAATTACATTGCTATCTGGTTTAAAACTACGTATATACTATTCATAACATTACAGTTTGAAATCTAAATGTCAGATTTTTTCTTAACTTATGTATTCACTACTTTAATCGGATCCAATTTGTCTTATATTTTTGCGTTATCTTGTACAGTTTTCTTACTTTTCAAGTATAAATCTGTATATAACTGTAAATAGAAGGGACGAAGCCTTCCTTTAAGACCACTAGTAACAATTCCTGTGTAAATAAAACTTACAGCAGAAATGCAGCCTAGTGTGTCTGGAGTGTATTTTTGTTGCAAAGCAAACCGCCCCCCTCCCTTACTGCGCGGTAAGGCTGCAGCACGGCAGCCCTAATCGCTACGCGTCTGCTCATTGGGCCTTTCTTCAGATTGTCCCAGCGGGGCCGCGCCGCTAGGGGGCGCTGTGGGTGCGAGCGGTAGGAGCCGGCCCCGTTCCGGCACAGCGCTTCCGCCGCCGGAGCAGCGCTCGTGGGCCGCCGCCATGAAGCCGGTAGGGCGCTGCGGGGCGGAGGCGCGGGGTTGGGGCTGTCTTCTCGCGCGGGCCCGGCCCGCCGCCGAGCCGTGGGGGTTCGTAGCGTGCTGTAGGAAGCGGCGGAGCGTTGTAGGGCTGCGGCACGGCAGCGCGACTGGAGCAGGAGGCGCGGCAGCTCGTTCAGCTCCGGCTGCCCTGTGAGAGCCACGCGCTGCTCTGAGGTGACTTTCTGCCTTCCTTCCCATCCCGACCCCCCGGCGCTGTGGCCTTTTTGGTGTTGGGCCCGCGCCGATGGGTGCGCGTGATTTCCCGTGGCACCTGTCGGCCTGCACAGCTGCCGTGCCCAGCTTCGTGCTGCTCGGGCACGCGCGCCCGGCCCGTAGCCTCGGAGCGGAACCTCCGTGTGCAGCTGTGCCTGGGGCAGAGCGTGCAGATGGAGGCGGGCCGAGGGAGTGTGCTCGGGCGGGCTGCGTGCCGTGCCGGGCTATGAGGGTGCTTTCTGCGGCTGAAAACTGGTCGGTGTAGGGTTTGGTAATTGTCGGTTTCTGTAAAGCGTTCTTCACGTCTCGTATCGATTTAATGCTTTAGAGTGAGATTGGAGCACGCTGATGCTTTGGTTGGCTTGGAGAAGAAGGGCTCTGGGGAGACCTCGATGCGTCCTTCCTGTACTTGAAGGGAAAGTATAGACAGGAGGGGGTGCGACTTTGTATGTGGCCTGTAGTCCCCAGGGGGGTGGCCTTGGACTAAAAGAGGGAGGTGTTAGGGGAAAATTCTGTACTCAGAGGGAGCTGAGGCTCTGGCACTGCTGCCCAGAGCTATGGGTGCCCCATCCTTGGAGACTCTCGGGGCTGGGTTGGATAGGGCTCTGGACCCTCATGTGGTGGGGGCGCCAGCTCCTGGGAGAGGGTTGGAGCACTATTGAGGTCTCTTTGATCCCAAGCCGCTTTATGGTTCTTCTGATACATTCAGATAAACAAGATTAACCCAAGTGTTAGGTCCTGCACTTTAGTCACAACAACCCCAGGCAACCCTACATGGTTGGGGAGGAGTGGCTAGAAAGCTGTCTGACGGAAAGGGACCTTGATATACTGATGGACAGCCAGCTGCATATGAGCCAGCAGTGTGCCCAGGTGGGCAGGACGGCCAATTGCATCCTGGCTTGTATCAAGAATGGTGTGGTGAGCAGTACTAGGAAAGTAATCCTGCCTCTGAGCTCAGCACTGGTAAGGCCTCATCTCAAGTACTGTGTTCAGTTTTGGGCGTCTCAATACAGAAAAGATGTGGAGGTGCTGGAGCAGATCTAAAGAAGGTCAACAAGACTTGTGAAGGGCTTGAAGAGTATGCCCTATGAGGGGAGACAGAAGGAACTGGGGCTATTCAATCTGGAGAAAAAGAGGCTGAGGGGAGACCTTCAAATACCTGGAAGGTCATTGCAGCAAGGGCAGGGTTGGTCTCTTCTCACTGGTGACAGGTGTCAGGACGAGGGAAAATGATGTCGAGTTGCACTAGGTTAAGCTTAGGTTGGATATCAGGAAACGCTTCTTTACAGGAAGGGTTGTTAAGCACTGGAAGAGGCTCTCCAGGGAGGTGGTTGAGTCACCATCCCTGGATGTGTTTAAAAACCATTTGGGTGCAGTGCTCAGGGACATGATTTAGCGGAGGGTTGTTAGAGTTAGGGTAATATGGTTAGATTGTGGTTGGACTTGATGATCTTTAAGGTCTTTTCCAACCTGAGCAATTCTATAATTCTGTGATTCTAAGTTGCTCAGAGCTGATAGAAGTACAGACTGAATGAGATGGCAGCCAACAAAAATAAGTTTAATGAAGGGTTTGAACGTGTCAGTTACGTGGAATTTTCAATTTGTTCCCCAGAGAAAAAACACAAAGCGCGTCCCAAGCTTTCGCAAGTTACTGAGAACTAGTAAAATAAAACTTGACAACAAATTAAAGAATAAACAGTACAAACAGCAGAGTGCTGCTAAGAAGTATCGGAAAGAACAAAAGAAGCTAAGGCAGGCTGTCAGAGATGCTGTCTGTAAAAAACCTTTTCCACTGGAGGATTACAAGAAGAAACATGTTGGTAAGTGCTTGCTCAATGCTGTTTTTTCATAGAAAAGATACGACTGTTACTAATGTTCTGCTGTTCTACATTATAAAATATTGTTTCAAGAAAACAACATTTCATTTACTGTGCACAGATAAGCACTTTTTTTTTTTGTAAAAGAAAGAAAGGGAAGTTATGAAAAATGGAAAATGCAACCATTCTGGCTACAGGGTCTGACAGATGGAGGTGGTAGAGATGTGCTTGCTCTAATTGTTATAGACTGTCATAATAAAGGGGTCATTTTCTGGGTTAATGTAAACGTGTGCTTGAAGGTTGATGAGAACAAAGTTGAAGTAAGGTGTCTCAGGTGTAGGCAGCATTAGGTTTATAAGTGTGAGTGTATGTACAGCATCTTAATTTGTGCACGTTATCTCTGAAATAGCTGAAAAACGGGAGGAAGAAGAGGAAGATGAAGCGCTTCCACTGGACATGATGGATGAAGATGACTTGAAGTTAATGGAAGATTTGGCTCGGAAAGCATCATTTTTAACCAGAGATATTTCTTCTAAGTGAGTTTTGTGATGTCTATTTTTTGTAGTATTTAAGTTTTGTTTGGCTTACGTGCAATGTAATACATTTGTCACAAGGTCCTTTTCAGTCTGGTGTTTCTTTGCAGTTCCAGTTTTGTGTTTCCTTAGTCTGTTGGTACATTCAGTATTAATGTAGCAATGTATGTCAGATCATTCATGGGCTCTGCTGCCCTTCATGATACTTGTAGTACATGTAGTACATGTAGATACATGTAGATACATGTAGTGGTAAAAGGAGAGAGCAGTCTGGTCTAGGTGAGAGAGAGGCTGTGCTGAGATCCCAGTAGTTTCTGTTTTTCATCTCTCTATATTTTATGTATCTTTTTCAAATTTGTTAAGATTTGAGGACAGAAATTATGCTTCCAAAGGATGTTTACCTTACAAACTTCATGTGATTTGTTCATTGTTGTCTTACTTTGAAGGGCCCCTGAGGATGTTACTGCTTCATGAATGGCAGCAGCTAGCACTGTGGTTTCCAGATGGCCCTATTGACTCAGACTTGTGAATAACAGCTGTATTTTCTTCATGCTGAGCAGCCAGTTACAGCTGTTGAGGTCCGGTGCATGTTGAGTAGGATTTGAGCACATAGGAAAGGTTTGATCTACACAGGGACACTGAGGCAGTCTGGTGCTGATCTTGCAGTGTTTCTAAGGTGGCTGTGTGATATGTAATATGACTCTACCAGTGGTCTTCCTTGCTGAAGCCTACCAGTCTCTGAACACATGGCTTTCGGAGTCCATTACAGATCTGTAGTTGAAGTTCTGTCACTTACAAAACCAAAAGCAGTGTTTCTAGTAAAAAAAGACTGTGCTGCTCCCTTCAAAAGGTGATTCATCATCCCTGGCTTTTAGTTTATGAATAAGATGAAGAGATAACATACCTTGTAGTTATGCCTGTACTACAGGAGAGTACAACTTTTAACTGTTTTTTGGTAAATGTTGCATGCATATGTTTAGATTCATATAAATATTTCAGTATTCACCAAACAAAGTGTCTGACCTGCCAGGCTAAGTAAGTCTTATCTTGTCTTTGCTCATATCACATTTTAATTTCCTCTAAAAAAGAGATGGGAAGTGCTACGTTGTCATGAATTCAAAAATCCCATATAGATCTGCATTAACATTGTCTCAGTGAGTGGTGACTGGTGCTATCACAGTGAATGCACTTCAGCATTCCACTGCATATGATCAGTTGTCATTTGTTTTTCTAAGTGTGAACACCTAATCCAGCTAGTATACTGTCATACATGGTTCATGTCTAATTAGATGGTTAATTGATTTTGTTTGCCTTGTGTTTTATCAGTGAACCTGTTCACATCAAGAAACGAAAACGTGAGAGCGTGATTGCAAAATATGAGAAGATACCAAGACATGTAAACACTGAACCAGAGAAAGAGCTCATCCATCTACTCCCTATCAAAGACAAAGGTGGCATTATTCCCCAAACCATGGAAAAGCCAGGTAAGGCACAGATTTTTCAATCAGAATAGCATCCAACATGTATATAACTTGTTCTTTCAGAATTTCTCAGTGTTTCTTACAGGCTTGACTCTGGGCTGTTTTTGCAGTTCCTGATGTTGCTGAGGATGAAGAAGAAGATACGGAAGAAATGGAGGTAGCAGAAGGTAATAAAGCATCATGTTTATTTATTTCTCTTTTTCCAAATCGCTGATGGATTTGAGGAATCCATTGCTGTTCTGTAAGGATGTTTGTCATTTATTTTTTTTTAGGGTGTGTGTTATCATTTTACCCAAAAAGCATAACAGTGAGTTAGAGTTTACTTTCTTCTGTATTAGGATTCTAGGACCTTTGGGAATAGATTTCCACAGCTGGCTTCAAAATCGTTCCTTCTTGAAGACATAGAAAATGCAAATATATCAACTGTATTTTTGAAAGAAAAAGTGATTGGTGAAAAACTTGCTGCAAATTGTAGGGCTCCTCAATTTCTTGGCACAGCTGGGGTCATATGTTGACTTTATATGTTATCACTGTGCTTGGGGAAAAGTATTTGAAGATTCAAAAAGATTTTAGTTCACTTACTTTTGCAAACATAAGATTCTAAAGCAGAGCAGGAATCAAACTCTGAGTTAATACGAGGTCTAGCAGGTTCGTTCATAAAGCTGCTTTTACTGTGGAACTGTATGTTGTATTGTTGAGTGGGATTACCAGTCATTTGAATGCAGTATCTAGAACTGTGGTTTACAGTATGGTATTTGTTAGTGGCTTCTCCAGTGACTCTTCTCTTTAACTCCTATGCTCTGTGCTAGACTTCAATGAAGAACCGCCACCTGTTCTCACTCCTGAGGAAATGGCTGCTCAAAGGAAAATAAAGCTGCAAGAAAGGAAGATGCACATCGCTGCCTTAGCATCTGCCATTCTCTCTGACCCAGAAAACAACGTAGGTAGCATTTATTTAACATGCATGTGTGTGTGCCTGTGTTGTGCAGCAAGTCAGTAAATAAAGATCTGAAGTGACCAAGTAATAGCAAAAGCAAAAGAATACATCAGTAAAACAAGGGCAAGTACAGTATTGCATCACTCTCTGAGGATTGCAAGCGGTGAAACTGCTGCTATAGATTGATACAAAGGATTTGAATCATGTAAGGGTCCAGGTGACTGTGTTGGCTCTGTTCAGGAGTAACTTGGTCCTCTGAATAACTTCAGGAATAATATTGTATCTGGTATTTCTTACCCAAACTACCTTGTTCCTTAATCATAACCTCTATTTCAGCTCTGCTTTCAGGGTTGTGTATAGAAGTTCTCAGTGCTTCAGTATATGCTGGTAGTTTGTTATAATTCTAGGTAATTTTAGAATGGCATCTTAGTTTTAACATTCCCAAGATAAAATTTTGATGGGTTATCGAGCATTTTTTGGTTCTTTATACAATGCTAAGTAAAGCAAGTTAATTGCTTTTTTTTCCCCCCTCAGTGTCTAGAAATGGGGAGGATGTCTTGTGACAGACTTGCAGAATTGTATGTTGTGCTTGGAAATTGGTTTGAGGGTGATGTTCAGCTGACCTCATCAGTTTCTTTTCTTAATCAGATTAAAAAGTTGAAGGAGTTGCGTGCCATGCTGATGGAACAGGACCCTAATGTTGCTGTGATTGTTCGGAAGTTGGTCATGGTTTCTCTGATGGAAGTATTCAAAGATATTGCTCCTTCTTACAAAATTCGGCCTCTGACTGAAGCAGAAAAGGCAACCAAGGTGAAATATCACATTTCTCTATAGTTTTCTGAGTCAGACAGATTTGTTAGATCATGCCAAATACTGTTGCTTTAACATGAATTTCTGGTTTAGAACAAAGAACAGCAAATACACAAGCACTTAAGGATGTTGTGAAACTGTGACAATTTGGGAGCAGAAGTGTTTGATTTGAACCTTAATTCTTGCATAATTCTTTCAGTAAGCAGGTGACTGATGGTTATGGTGGAAAGTAATAGTATACTAAATAATATACCAAACCTGAGTGGGTGACTTTCATCATAAACCCTGGAATAAGACAGTGGTTTTTGTCACACTGAGGGAAATTGAAAGAAAGCAAATTAAATACCACTGTCACCTCACTGGCACAAATTACTGTGAAGTGCTAAATGTTCAGAACAGTTTCTTTTTGTTTTACTGTATCACTGAGGTGTTCAGGGGCAACCTGATCTGATGCCTGACTTAGTGGTTGGCAACCAGCCCACGTCAGGGGGGTTGGAACTAGGGGATCCCTTCCAACCCAGACTGTTCCGTGATTCTGGATGTTGTTTGTAAGCAGTTTTGTAGGTGCTTTTAATAGAGCCATGGCTCTAAAATAACAGCTGGATCCAAAATTACACTTTAGTCCCCAGAAATGAAATAGGCCTAGTTAGGAGGAGTGCTTAGACCACAAGAGCATGTCTAGTAATAAGCAGAAATATTGTATTGTTAATACATTTCTAGTAATGCCTGTCTAAAAGGAAAAACCTTGTTAGGTATCTCATACATGTTTTAATTTTGGGGTATTTTTTGTACTACTGCCTAATTTTGGTCTCCAAATAATATTTTACTTGTGTAATGTACACAGGTTAAAAAAGAAACCCAGAAACTGAGAGAATTTGAAGAAGGCCTTGTGAGCCAGTATAAATTTTACTTGGAAAATCTGGAACAAACAATTAAAGGTACTGTGAACACTTTTTTATAGTAAATGCACAATTGTTTTCAGGATCACAGTTTACCTCTGCTGATTGAGTGCTAACCATTGCCATCTTTTATGTAATTAGTATTTCATATAATTGCAGAAGAACTTATGCAACAACTAAAATTGTAACTGTGTAGAAGCTCCTGTGCATTTTGGAAGTAATTACTAACAATGTTATTTTGTGCAGATTGGAAACAGAGGAAGTTGAAGAAAAGCAATGTCGTCTCATTAAAGGCGTATAAAGGCCTAGCAGAGATTGCAGTGAAGTGTCTGTGTGAGCTGCTTGTGGCCCTACCCCACTTCAACTTCCACAATAACATCATTGTTCTCATTGTTCCTCTCATGAATGATACGTCAAAAAAGGTAAGTGATTTTCTTATTCAGAAGAGTTCTTGTTTTGCATGAAAAATAATTTATTTCTGAGCTTTATTCCAGTATCCACATCTTGTGACCTTATCTTTTCCCTATTTTACAAGCTGTAAAACTGCTTTCTGATTAGTAAATACTATCAGTAATGTCAATTAGCTGTTCTCATGGAAAAACTTGTTTGAATTCACCTTTCAGATCTCTGAACTATGCTGTGAAGCAGTTAAGAAGCTCTTTAAGCAAGACAAGTTGGGCTTTGCTTCACTTGGTGTAGTTAAGGTTGTTTCTGGCCTTGTAAAGGGTAGAAATTACAATGTCCGACCTGAGGTAAGAGTCTTTCTGTTATACTTCACAATTTTCATTTTTTGAAAGTTTAAAAAAAATCTAAAGGTTGAAGTTAGTGCAGCTGCTGGCTGTAGACAAGCAGAATTTCATCACTGTCGGATCACATGGGAAGATTAGAGGTGGGCTGGGCCAGAAAGTTAGAAAGAGAAATAAAGGCAGGGGAAAGAAACTGGGAGCAGAAGAGCAGATCTCAGTAGAGACGTGGGTTATGTCAGGCAGGAAGACTTGAAATGAGAGAGGCAAATGGAGAGATGGATAAAAATTTGGTTTTATCCATTGCTGAGGAAGAAACTGTGAGCAGAGATGAATGATACAGATGAGAAGGAACATAAGGAGAGTAAACATAAGAATCTGTGAGCAGCAAAGCTCACCAACTAGTATGGAATTCAGGATTTCTTAACCCTTCCTTTCCTCTTCTGTTGACCACCTCTCATTTTATTTATTTATTTTCCCATAGGTATTAAAAGTTTTTCTTCACTTAAGAATTAAGGAGGTGGAATTAAAAAAAGATTCTGAAGACATTGCACCGAAGAAGAAGTTCATGACTTTCAAAGAGAAAAGAAAGCATCTTTCAAGAATGCAAAGAAAGGTAATGATTTGTGCCTTTTGGGTGTTGATAACATATTCAATTGTTTCTATTAAGAAGGAATACACCTATGCTGGTTGCCCTGTAGCATCACAGGATGGCTTAAGCAACTCACCAATCATGAATTGTTCCTTTGGAAGGTTTGTTCACTGGGTATCTTTGGGATCTGGGTGTCCAGGCTGGTTGGAAACGTTTACTCTGCTGGAAGGTTTGTTTACTTAAAATCAATTGTATGTTTTCAGTGGAAGAAAGCAGAAGAGAAGCTAGAAAGAGAACTCCTGGAAGCAGAAGCTTCAGAAAGTAAAGAAAAAAAACTGAAGCTGGTAAGTAATTTAGAAATGATTTTCCCATTTTTGCAAAGTAGCAACTCCTAATCATTTTGTAACCAAGAGTGTCCCTGCTAACTCAAACTGTCAACATTTCATACTGCTAGATACTGTCAGCAGCAGACAGACATCTTGCCTGTGCCAGAGGTCTTAGTTTTATAAAGAAGAGCCTTCTCAGCGTACCCAAGCAAGCCAGCTTAGCTATTGTTATTTCCTTCTGTTGTGTGTGCAGAAAGGTATTTGAACGCATTGATGAATGTCCTCCTGGTGCCCTGTTTCTTTTGCAGGCAGCACTAGGTAATGGCTTTTCCAAATTTCAGAGTGGCTTTTAAGCAAGAGAGTGTGTGGCTAGCTTGAACTGAGGGGAAGAGAGGTTGTTCAGCAAGTGTAAAGGAACAGAATAAGGGGGCAGGAGAGCAGGACTTGAGCTTTTTCAGCATAAGAAGAGCAGAAATGGCAGTGCCAGGACTGATTTGGACAATAAGCTTGGACAGAGAGGTGTGACTACTGTGCTAATAGAGAGGCTTTTTCTTCTGCCTTAATCTCTTTGGAGGGAGGCAAGGAAAATGTTGTGCTCCACTCTTTCCTGAAGATCCTGCCATATCTTTTACCTCACCAGTAAGTAGATTTTGCTGCCCAGTTCCAGTGTGGTGTCACTGATGTTGTCACTTTAAAAATGCATTAATATAATTTAATGCTATGGTACAACATAGTAATATTACTGTACTAGTACTAGGCACATTTTTAATGGAGTTCTAAGTGAACAAGAAATGTCTGCTTTCCATGCTTACATATTTTACTTTGTTTTCTTCTTATCAGCACACAGAGACCTTGAATATTGTATTCTTAACATACTTCAGAATCTTGAAGAGAGCTCAGAAGTCTCCACTTTTGCCAGCTGTGCTGGAAGGTCTTGCAAAGTAAGAACATGATTTACCTTCTTTTGTGTGTATCAGAACAGACATAAATTGCTGAAAGGCTGTGTGACTCCTGTAGGCAAGGAGAAGAGACTGACAAATATGTTCAAATTCTTTTATTCCTGTGCTGAGGTACTTGGCTACTTCTACAAACATTTTAATGTAATGTGAAATTGCCACAGCAGCATCAGTATGATGCATACCCATCAGGTGTGATGTGATTGTGTTATTTTGTCTGATTGCTTCCTGAAGGACCTGAGCACTGTCTCTAGTGCTATAGGGAAGCTGAGAACTATCAGCGGGGGGCTGAATTCTCCACATGTGGGAAGATAAGAGATGCTGAGCATTTGATTTAGCACAGCTTTAAGGTCTGTGTTTCACGAGTCAGAATGCTTTCAGCTAAATTTGCAGGGGATGTTTAAAGCTTCTCTCTTTGATTCAAGGTTTGCCCACCTCATAAACGTGGAATTCTTTGATGACTTGTTGATTGTTCTCCATTCTCTCATCGCTTCTGAAGTAAGTAGGGCTTAGTTGTAGAATTTTCTTAAGATTGATTTCTGAGTACTCAATCAGTTTTCTATTTATAGGACTTAAGCTATCGGGAGAGTCTTCACTGCATTCTCAGTGCTTTTCAAATACTCTCTGGACAAGGTGAGAAATCTTTAAAAAAAAAAAAAACCCAACAACAATCACCTGAAGTGTAGTATAATTTTATTAACATAATCTCAAATAAATATATTTACTCCTTTATAGGTGATGTTCTTAATATTGATCCAATGAAATTTTACACACATCTTTACAAGACGCTGTTCAGCCTACATGCAGGTAAGTCTAGGTTCTTATTTTCAGTGTCTCATTAGATAATGTTTACTCTGCTTGTTTGGTATCACAGCCTTAATACAGTGTTAGCAACCTAGTTATTTTTAACAATGTTTAAAGTAGAGTTAAAACACATACTTGTAATTTTTAGAATTTTTGATGGAATGTTTTCTTATAGAAGAAACAGAAGCTATAGTATGTTTTTTCTGTTCAGAGTTGGACTGTCTTTAACAAAAAGGGCTGACTGGTTACATCTGGGGCACGTTGGTGCTGTGTTTGAACCTTTTGGGCTTTTGTGTTATTTCTCAGGTTCCAGCGCACAGTCAGTAGCAGAATATTTAGTTTTATGTTCCTGGTCATGATTACTTACTCTTTGTATGAAACTTTGCTTTTAAGGCGGTACCAACGATGACATAGGAATTGTGCTCCAGTGCCTGGATGTCATGCTTGCCAAGCGGAGAAAGCAAGTTTCCCAGCAGCGAGCTCTTGCTTTCATGAAGAGGCTTTCCACACTTGCTCTTCATGTCCTTCCACACTCCAGCATTGGGATTTTGGCAACAAACAGAATATTAATGCAAGTAAGTTTTACTTGTGGGATTTTTTAGCTTACAGGTTAAAGGTTGTTGAGTTTTTTGACAGATTGATTTTATGCAAAATATTTTGAAGTATTTTAAGCAAAAATGATGAACACAGAGTAAATATCCTTAAATGCATCTGACGTGCAATATCATGAATGGATTCCTGGACTTAAGTTAACTGTGCTGTAATTGGATGTATAGTATAAGCAGCTCAGCCTTCTTTGTGTTGTAGACATTCCCAAAGATGGATCTCTTACTGGACAACGAATCTCAAGGCAGTGGAGTTTATCTTCCAGAACTAGATGAACCAGAGCACTGCAATGCCCAGAACACAGCTCTATGGGAGCTGCACTTGCTGCAGGTTAGTAGTAGCTGAACAATTTAGGAAGATGAGCAGTAAGTAACTACTAACAAAAGCAGAGTGGACTTCTTCAGGCTTATCAGTCAAATGTGACCCACGTGAACTGAGCCTATTCCCTATGCAGAGGGAACAACAGCACAGTGGTGTAGGAAGGAACAAGCTCTGAAGAGGGTGACACACCACTTACAATAGTTCTACGCTGAGTCTTACTGCAGGCTGCCTAATAAAACTCCTTTTGAAGCTCTTTTAATCTGTTAAGATCCCGGATGGTCTAGCCCTTCTGCAGGGAGCAACTTATACCTCAGTCTGTTATTCCAGGCAGTGTTAATGGTTTGGGGCTTGCAGAGGGTTTCCTCTGCCCTTTTTCTTGTCTTCTGGGAGAAGGAGTTAGGTTAACTGCAAAGAATTTTGCTCTCAGCATAACAGCTCCAAGTGAATAAATGTATGACTAGGTGCTCTCATTCACTTAACCTTGGAAACTGATTTTGGCAATGCTCACTTTTTCTGTCTAAATCAGAAGCAGATCCTTACATCTTATTGGAGCCAAAATAAATGGTAGAATCTATGGGTAAATACATTACCGTTATCTCCCACTCATTTGCTGTTTTTCTTTCTTTCTTTCAGAGACACTATCATCCAACAGTGCAGAAATTTGCAGCTCACCTTGCTGTTGGAGCTCCAGCTGAAGGATCAGGAGCTCTTTCACTTGATTTGAGCAGAAGGTGAGCCATTTACAAGGGATTTATTTTTAACAGTAGCATACTAGCAAAACAGCAGCTGTTTGTACTGTATTAAAGGAAAAATAATTATCCATAACATTAAAAGGTTCATTTATTCAGAACTCAATTTCTCTGTTCTTTTGCTGATACAGAAATTTTGCTGCTTGTTTTCTGACTCTGGATTATGATCATTGAACTGTAGCTCTCCACTGGAAGCTGGAAACCAAGGTGCAGAATATATCAAAATACAAGAACAGGCATCCTGATTTACACTAAGGATGTGTCTAATTCACTAACCTGTCTTCAGCAGTGGCTGGAAATAAGTGCACCAGGAAGAGCACAAAAAGGGGCAAGCTTATAAGGCCTGAGCTACCACCTACCCTCTGACTTGTTCTTTTATTCTGACTTTTCTGAAGTGTTCCAAGTCTCTTGAAACAAAGTATAAATTTTGAAAACGCTGTATGGCTTGATACAGGTTCTGCAAGTCTACAGCTTATTAGTTAGAAGCTACCTTTTGTTTTGAACCTGCTACCAGCATGCATCATTTAATGGTCCTTGGTTCTTGCTTTGGGAGATGAAGTGAACAGTCTGTTCCAACAGGCACTTTCTGTGTTTCTGTGTGACTTTGTAGATGTCCTTAATTTTGTCCCTCTGCCTGCTATCTCTTCTCTTGGCTGATGGGACCTGGCCCAGACAGGAGCCATTGCATGTGTTTCGTCATGTTTTGTTTCCTGCTCTTGAACTTATTTAAAGTATTTTGAGATGAGGAAGTGGAGAAGATGCAGTATTTGAGATGTGGATGATCAGTGAATTACACACTGATGTAACAGTGCTTTCTATTATTTTTCTATCTCTTTTCAATTCTACAGAGCATTGAGGTCACAGTCCCGTGACAGTACCCCTAGTAAGGAGATCTTGTTATTTAGGGATAGTGCTCAGAACATGTTTGTTTTTTGTGTGAAGCTTAGATTATTTTTCTCTAGTTCTTTTTTTCCATGCTGAATTTCATTTGCTTTTTTACTGGCTGTGTCCTACAGTCGGCCTGCAGTTCTCAGCAACAGTTCACTTGTAGCACAGATGATTTGGTATTCACCATCTTCTCCACATTGAGTGGGTTGAAATCCATGGAGCCTGGCGCAGACCTTTTGGAAGCTCATACTTTCTTTCAGACATTGCAAAAACTGATCACACACACCTGTCTACTGTTTGCTGTGTTTTAACCATTCTTTTTCATGTGATGGTCTTACCCATTCTCCAGTGGCTTCTTAGGTTTTTTTTTTCAGTAACACCATGCAGTAAGGAACTTTGGAATCCTGCTGGAATTTAGCTAGATTGCATTGGCTAGATAACTTCATCTACTTACTTTAGACCTTTTTTTTTAACGCCGGAGTTACAATGCAGGTCAGGCAGTGACTGCTTGGAACAACAGAGCAGGTCCACAGAGCAGGATTTTTGTCTCTCATTTCTTCTCCAGCTGAGTATTTAGACACGTATCACTGGCTTTTACTAGCCCTATTTCACAGGTACAGTCTTCTCTAGTTGATGTTCATTACTCTGAAGCGTTCACTTAAGACGTTGGTGGGTATGAATGGTGTTAGGGGACAAGCTGCTCTTGCTTTGGCAGTATATTGTGTTGAAGGGTATCTAATGACTTCTTCCTTTCACTGCAAAAACTGTGGTTTTGCTATAGGCCTGCTACAGAACTTTTTGAGGCGTACAACATGAAAGGAATGACCTTCAACCCTCCCGTTCCATCAGTAACACCCAGACGAAAGGTAATCCTTTTTTGACCATGGGCTGTACCAATTTAAGCTTTATTTGCTATGTGCAGATATTAGCACACTCAGTTTGGCTTTCTGCTTTGTGTACTTTCTCAGTTAAATATTTTTTAACTGGCTTAAGGTAGCACTGACTTTCAACAGAAGGAAGAAATGCTGTATGAATATTTCCTCTCCCATAGCGTCAGTTAACATAGCAAGATGGATGTGGTATTTGTTTTACTTAACTTTTGCTCTTTGCAGTTGTTCAGTGCAGATTTCTTATCCGTTTCTGGAATTATAAACTAACATTTGTTTAAAAAGCAGTAATAAAAAGCCATCTGTCTTTCCCAGTGTTGGTAGTTGGCAGGACAGGCTAATTCCCAGAGCCTTTGGTTCAGTATGTAGGACACTGATCCCCATAAGTGACAGTTTATGGCTTTGAAGTGTAAATTTGAACAAAGAGCTTTTTGTATGAAGAGGAGAAAGAGGTGAACACTTACTAGCTCTTGAGCACTAGGTATGTTCCAGATGCCAACCTCCATTAATTGTTCAGTGAGCGCTGCATCCTTTAAATAGTGGTAAATAATTATCTTTCTTCCTAATGAAAACTATACTAACCTTGGCAGCACCTTCACTTTTTAACTCAGTAATGTCTGTTAAAGCCCCAAGCATTTTTTTCTTCTATTTTTGAGAAGCAACTTCTGAAAAGCTTAGCTAGTACTTAGCTGGTAAGCTTCTACTTAGCTAGTCTGTCCTTAGATAATAACTGCCTGATGTTTCTGTCCTTCTGGGACATTAGCAGACAGAGCGAAGCTGGGAACAGCAGATAAGAGAGAGATTGGATAGCGTTTAGAATCATAGAATCATAGAATCACCAAGGTTGGAAAAGTCCTAAAAGATCATCCAGTCCAACCGTTCACCTGTTACCAATAGCTCCTACTAAACCATGTCCCTCAACACAACATCCAGTCTTTCCTGGAACACCCCCAGGGTCGGTGACTCCACGACCTCCCTGGGCAGCCCATTCCAGTGCCTGACCACCCTTTCTGAAAAGTAATACTTCCTAATGTCCAGCTTGAATCTCCCCTGCCATAGCTTGAAACCATTCCCTCTGGTCCTAGAGGTCCCTTGAATAAGGGAATGTGTAAAGGAGGCAGAAACAAAGGAGGAAGGAAATAGGAGAACAAGCTGTCTTTGGTGGTTATAATGGCAATACTTGGGAAATTAGCTTCAGTGTTGCTTACTCTATGGCTGTTTGACTCATTTAACAATCTTTGGCAACACCTAAGTTTGCGTCCTGCAAGTGTGTGTGTTATGCTGCTATGGTCTGTCAGCACCTCTAGGTATGCATGTTCCTTCAGAACTGGAAGCTGTGGCTATGTAGAGTTGGTATTCTTCTGAAGAATAGTTAAAAGCAAAAAAAATCATCGCCAAAAGTATGATCATCTAAGGCATGCTGGACATGTGACTTCCAAGTGAAACTTACTGGCTCTTGGATCTCGGTGAGCTGACAGTTCTGTAGGTCAGGTTGAGGAAATGGCCAGGGGCATGGGAGAGAAACAGGACTGCTAATTAAAGATACTGGACTTGTTTATTAATATAACTAATATTCTGTTATTTTCAGGACACATTCTCACACGTGGATTCACTTCTAAGTCAGGAGCTAACTGAACAGCTTCAACAACACACGAGCAAGACTGTTAGTCACAAAACCTTGGATTTTGCTAAACACTTAAAAGAGTCATCCTTGTCCTAATTGAATTTATCAATCGTATTCAGATGGCTTCTTAATTATGGACAAAGATTGATTGGAAGAAGTTTTCGCTCATCATTAAAGGAATGCGAGTAGGCTTTTGTTTGAACATAGAAGCACTCAGTAAACAGAACAGAAGCTTTTCACACAGGTACAAGGCCATCTAGCCAGTGTTCCCAGGGCTTGGGGTTTGCAATGTAGTGTCACATCAGTAATGTAAAAAGATACAAACCAAGGTCATTTTAAAATTGCCTGAAACAGTGCATTATAGTATTTTTGTTTACATAACTTCTAATTTTTGTAATAGAATATACACATATGCGTTTCTGAGGAAACACTGGGTTATGTTGATATATGAATAAATATTTTGGAAATATGTATTACTTTTCATGTTTTTGAATTCTTCTTCTGATGTCTCCAAACTCTTTATCATATTTTGAGATGATTTTTGCTTTTGCTGTGCATTTGTTCTCTTAGAATAAGAGCAGGGTATTTATTAGCAAATTAAGATTACTGAGTTCAATTTCTGAACTATCCTCATAGTTGACAGCTCTACAGTGTCTTCAATAAACCATCACTGTGAAGAATACAGGACAAATTTCAGGTAAGAATTTTAAATCTTGATTTTTCTCCCCATTCCCCAAATATCAGCTACTGCCTGGTTGTTTCAGAATTCATTTTCAGCTGCATATTGGCTTTACAAACAATAGGTAAAATATATTGGAGAACTTAAGGATGATTATTGCTTTATTCAGAACTCTGTTCCATAGGGCAGCGTGGTGGGCTGATGAGGCTGGCAGCCAATATATTTTGTGATATTTAGTATGTGATATGATAAGTTTTGCAAAGCTTTTGGTCAAGTCACCAACTTCCTTACAATAATTATAAAAAGTTTCTTTTTCTGTGGGGCATTTTGTTCTTTATCTTATGGTTCCTACATCCTTCTATAATAATTTATTTTAATATGTGCTTTAATGTTGATTAGACTGTTGGACCAAGTTCTATGTGGTTGAATGTAAATTCACAGTTTTGCAATGGGTATCTATCTACTAATGGATTAGAAAATATATATTCCTGTATTGGGAATACAAAACTGTCTACATAATACTGCTGGTAATATGTGTGTTTCTGGCTGCTCAGGTTGACATTCCCACAGCTTTTCAGGACTTGTTAAGTGATTGCAAATGTGCACGTGATTTAAATTCCAAAGAATTCTAAGAGTGCCATCAGCCTTTGTCAGTTCAGGAAGGCAAAAGGAAAGAGTCAACATCTTAAACCATTTATTTTTTACAACATATACAAATACAAGTTTATTCTTCAAGTCAGCGAGGAGGAAATAGCCTAGGTGGAAAGTTGCTTTTAGAATTGTTCATTTTACATAGTTTCCAAACAATCTAATGACTGGCACGTGGTGACTCCGCACTGTCAGAATGCCATGACATGCGTTAGGCAGAGGAAGGTGAGTGTGCAGCTAACAAGTAAGTCTTTCTGAAATACTCTATGCAAGTATTGGAGCAAAATCTATTCATTGTTATTTGTTTTCGTGTTTAATTTGCTAACCCTGTCAAATGCCTATCACTATTGCAGTTACAAAATATTTATTACATAGTGAAAAAACTCCACCATTGTTACACTTAGTGGGATACCCCAAAAGTAAACTGAGTTTTGTAGTGGTCTACTAAGAGCCAGCGATTAAAGAACAAACATTAGTGAAGCTTAGCAGCATTCAGAGAGCAAGAGCAGAAGGGAGAGTTCTGTTTCAGAAGCTGCAGACTCAGCCTTTCACTGAACTGGAAAGCTACCAGCAAGTTATTTATTTAGAGACAAATATTTCCTGCATATTTCAGGAACACATTCCTATAGATTACTAGTTGAAGTCTTTAATTAATTCCTAGAAGCATATGATTTCTGGAAGCAGACCACTTTGAAAACATGGCTATTGAGTTCCTTCATCTAGTAAAACTCTTTAGTATCAATAAAAATAGGTGGTTAGGATTTAAAAATTGTAACTATACTATATAAAAATTGTACAGTATTTTGCTGCTTCATTTAAGTTGGATGAATAAGATATAAACAGGAAACTCTTCAGCCCATAGGAATTCCCCCCCAGTGTGCCCCAGCTCCTGAAAACTGAGCAGTAGTGGAACAAGCCCGGAATCCCTGGCAGCCTGAGTGTTGTCCCATATACTCACAGCACTGCAAACAGCAAATGCTTTGTGAGGAAAATCATAAAGAAAGATTCACAAAAAGATATTGGTATAAAAGTACAGTGGTTTAAAAAAAAAAATTGAATAAAATACTCCCATATGGCCAAGAGGCAACTGAGCGCAAGGGTTTTACCTGTAAACTCATCAGAATGGGGCCTGCTACCACTCAGTACTTTTTTCTGGAAGGTGTTGCTTATTTACATTCCTTTCTTTCAGACTTTATCCTGGAAGCTGTTTCCTGTAAATAGTTTGTAATGTGAAAATGAATGTATTTTCCTAATTGAAGTCCGTCCCCAGCCAAAAGCACAGATAGGGACAAAGGTGTTTTATCAGAGGAATGTGTGGGCAAGTATTCCTGCAGAAAGAAAATCTTGATAAGTGAAATAAATTTTCCTGGTAGAATTGAAACTTTTTTTTTCACATGAAATGCATTTATCTGAGATTTCTTAAAACTTAACAAAACCCCAAACCTCTTTAATGCTTTAAGGGGTGACAGATTTTCATTAGTGGGATATTTGGAATGAACACAAGTGGAAGGGAAATCTCTTGCTTTCCATCTGAACCAAAAGGGAACTGCATTTCACTTGCAAAAAAAAAACCCCTCACTCTGACACTTGGCACCAGCCAGAACCTTTCTGTAACTTGAGGTTGTGATATTTGTGCATTAATGAAAGTACTGGAACATTATAATTAGCCTGACAAAATTCTAGATAAATATTTCCCTGTTCTGTTTTACTGTGACGAACAGCAGAGAAAGCAGTTTTAGACCTTGACCGGTGAGGAAGATACTTAAATTAATCAACTTTTCCAACAACTGGACAGTTATTGTATTAGCAGAAAAAGTACTTAACTGCTATTCCTAAGTTCCACTAGACTTTGTGCCAGTGGTGGAGCTGCATTACACCTTGTGACACTGCTGCTGTTGCCCCTGAATTTCACAAGATTTCTTTTTTAAATTTAAATTTATGTGAAAGAAAACTATTACTGGCTGATGAAATGCATGTAAGGGTTTTGTATGTTGGAGCAAGCGTGAATTCTATTTTCAGTACTGCTGAATATTTTTTTTTAAAGAAGTCAAATAGTTAAGGATAAACTCTATAGGATAATAATTCTTATTTCTAAAAATACCCAAAGCACTTGAAGAAAAAAAATTAGTGATATGAAACTGCCACTGTGCTAAAATAACAGAAAAGGCTAGCATTTAAGAACCTGCTGCATTAGTCGAATTGTGCAGTGGGTTGATGCATTTCCCAATAATTCCGAAGTATTCCATATCAAATTAATTATGCTTAGAAAACAGTTTTTCTGTCTTAGTACTAAAGATAAGCACTGGGAGCGAGGGATATGTGATATTTTTCCTGATAGTTGGAAATGGCCTCAAGGGGGCACGTTTTGCCTTGTTAGCATCTGGCAGACAGGAATTCTCAGTAGTGCATTGTAAAAGAAACTGGTGGGAAAATGTAGCTTCTACCTGCTTATTTATATATCAGAGCATGAGTTGGCTTTCTTTTGGTTTATTCTGTAATTACTGGGAGAGGAAGGACGTCTACCATCTGCAGATAGGGAACCTTCCTTTCCTTTCATCCTTACGCTACCAAAAGTGCACATCCTTGTTGTAGCTGCAGTGCTATTCTATTCTTTGCCTGATGCAGACTCTCTTAGGAGCAGCAGCAGATGTCTTTAAGTGCTAAAGTCAGCATTCTGTGACCGCAAGAATCAATCCCTATAGCATGGATTCTCACTGGAGTCAGACAGCTAACAATGTGTGGTTCAGGGAGTGCTCCAGGGAGCGCAAATGTGTGCAGGGCCAAACACTTAATCACCAAAGGTATACTTTGTATGGGAAATGGAAGGGATGGGTGGTTTCAGCAATTGTTTTATCTGTTCCCTCGTAAGTTGGTATATATAGATTAATTAACTAACTAAAAAAATTAATAACCTCCATGGAGTAAAAAAAGAGGCAACCATAATATCTTAAATATCAAAAGATGAATTCAGCAAATATCAGACTTTGACAGTGTTTCTATGTAAACGAAGTGTCAAGCGTGGTAGTGTAAGAGTGTTTATGCTCTCTGGGTTTAAATAGTAAGTAAAAAAAAAACTACTGTAGGCATTTTCATACAATGCTGAAGTGTTAATTATGTTTTTCAGTACTCTGAGTTTGGTCAGTTTTGGGTATCAGACTTCTTGTGCTGAAAAGAAACAAGCAGGAAAGTTCAAACATTTTTTTCCTCTAAATCCAGAGGGAGGTGAAAATTGTATAGTTTCTAAAAAGTAATATATGATAAATATATTACACAATGACACATACTTTGGGACATGATAATAAATATTCTCTCTTTAAACGCAAGCCTGGAAAACTAGACTTTATAAGATGATAATGTTGTTCTTTGTCAAAGTATCACTACCAGTTAGGTGTATTTAACTACTGTACAATATTTTGTTAAAGCAGATAAACCATAAATAACTTGAGCAATTTGTGTATATTCACCAAAGTTAAACTGATAAGCCAAGGAAGTTACAGTATATTTAAATCTCTTTACAGTCACTAAACACAGTGTTCAACAGGAATCTTTATGTAAAAGTGCATTATTTTAATATAATACACATAAAAGAACACTCTGGTTCTCTGCCTTTGGTTTCCCTTAAGGCAATTAGCTAAAATCTTTTGTTTAAAAAGGAGACAGGGTGGTAACATGTTTGTTTACAACATACAGTCCAAGAAAAATTCTTCATCTGCCTGTCAAGACTTTGCACAAGTGAAGATAGCGGGGAGCTGACAGGCAGCTCTCCAATCTGCCATCCCATGTAGCGTTCCCAGATTCTGAATGTTAATCCAGCAGCACTGCCTGGTTAAGCATTAAAAGCACAGACCAAACAATTGCCGACCAGTTCAGACCTCAGCAGATTCCTTCAAGGGCACTGGAGAAGGGTTCAGTGTTGTAAATTCCAGTTTGCAGAATAAATGAAAGAACAAATGCTGGAGAGGAGGGAATGTGACTGGGATTTTTCCACAATCTACTTTGTTGCGCTTGAATTCTGTTGGTGATTTAGTGTTGCCTTTGTCGCCTAGAAAGAAGACATCCCATGTGTTTGTTCAGATCTCAAATATTTTGCAAATGATGATATTGTTTGAATTCTGCTTGTTAGTACAGTGCTTTAGCAATGATGTGATATTACGTGTCAAATAATGCTTTAATAGTGTAGTAAGCGAAAAGGAATTGCAATCTCCTTAAATTCACTGTATGTGAAATGGGATTACCAATGCTGAAAAGATTTATTCTTCGTTTACAGTGAGCTTTCTCAGATGACAGCTCAGTGCTGTAGTAGCACTATGCAAATGTCTGCGTAGTGTAAATGAGTGGGCAGTTAGATGGACTGTCCTTTATATAAACGGTACGCTGGTGCGTTTCAGTTGTTACTTTAAATCAAGCAAGGAGAAATTGAAGAGCTACAGAAAAGACAGTAAAAATGTTTAAACATTTCTGGCAAAAATTTCGCAGAGAGTGACAGTGCCTCTATAAAGTTGTTTTTGCTAAAAAGGAGATCATCAATCCCAATGATTTTATTACGTGCATGCATTGTAACGTCTAGTAACGAAAGCTCTACTGGGTGCCTTGTTTACTCAGGCCCACAGCAGAAGGCTATAACAGGACAGTGACAGTGGAGCAATTACTCAACTAGCATGCATACTATAAAATCTACCAGTATGCAGCATTCTGCTTTTGTTTCATAAATGGGTAAAAGAAGGTGAGTGAAACTCTACACCATTCTGATTCATTGCAGTAATGCCCTAATAAATAACTGGAGATCTCACTGATCTTTCTGCAGCTATGCACAACTATGTTTAAGGCTTTTATGGATCTGTCAGTCCCTTACTATGGCTTACCAACACCAGAGGTGAAAAGATACTGTGTAACTTATGTACTAAATTGACTCTAATGCTGAGCCATGGTACCTCATACCTGCACAGACTGTACTGGAAGCACTGGTGGTGACTATTCCATAACGTCACTAAAAGTCAAGCTGCACATGGGCCTGTCATCCTTATTTTGTGGGCTGTCAGGCAGGACTTGCAGGGGTGGTGAAATGAAGCCCCGGTACTGCTTACTTGACTTGGTCAGCTTTTTGAGCTCACTGGTAAAGGAAATGCCTTTTCTTTTGTCATCTCGTGCTGCCTGTAAAACAGAACAGATCACAGAAATGGTTTAACAGGTTGTTTAGCTGTAGAATACAGAATTTAATATGAAAACATCCAACATTTTTCTAAACATGTGTCCCCTTTAAAATTTAGTGAAGCTATGCTTTCATAATAACTGCATTCTTATGGTTGTTCAGACTAGACTGGCTGAAAAGTACATATTTTCAAAGATTATGTATAGCATATTTGGGATAAACTTTTATAAAATTGATGCTTTTGACACAGTTACTTTAAGGCGGCAACAGCCATGGATTGTTGGCATCTGCTGGAAAGGAGAATGCTGTTCCTTCTCCCAGCAGAACAGTACTTCAGTCCTTCCATTTTCCCAAGCCTGCGGCAAAGCAACAGAAATATTTTTTGACTGGACAGGAATAAAGGAGACTTTTTATTCCAGTAGCGTTCAAGTGCTGTTCCTTGGAACAGCCCCGTCTGTCTTAGTGCTATGGGGAGCAGGGCATGTGCAGCCAGATTTCAGAAATGAGAAAGCTGTAGCAAAAGGTAAAGGCTGTCAGGGGACTTGCAAGCTGTGAGAATCACGTTGCAGAATGTAACTGATGTCATTTTGCAAAGGATGGGGGAGTTGAGAACAGGAGTCACTTTTTTTGCTGTAGCCTCTTCACCTGGACCTACAGGACCTACAGGCAGCTTGGCCCTGAAAGCGTAGCTCTGCTTTATAAAAAAAAAAACATACTATATTCAGGCTAAAAAAAAGAAGTTTGCATTTTTAAATGCAGCATCTCTTACCTTGGCTTTTTTGCAGCCAGATGTCTTGTAGCAGTGCAGTTAGTTTGAAAAAACAAGCAACACAAAAACCCCTTCAAACCTACAGACTACAGAGCTGACAGGGTCTGGAAACAAGGTGTCAAGAAACAAAATCATTCAAAGTCTCACTCGACCATTCAGTATGTTTCCAGTCAGCTCATCATGCACCATCTACAAAACCAACAGCAAAGTGTTCCCTCCTTTACCTGAACCTGTTCTTTGAGTTTAAGAATAAATTTTCCAGCTCCCTTCCACTTGCTTTGGGCCTGAAACACACACTCTTGATCGGAGAGAATCCTCTGAGATGGTTTAGATGTTGAGGACTTCTTGTTTGTTGGCTCTTTTGTCACCTCTTCGAGGAGGACATAGTCGCTTGGATTTGGATTGCTCAGAATGCTGTAGGAATACTTGGCTTTGCAAAGAGTCTGTTTAAGAGCAAAAAAAGAAGGCCAGAAAGAAGGCATTACTTCAGATTCAGGTTACCAGGCAGATCCCTCAGCTGAGCACACAGCTCACCTACCCTGTGTAAAAGCAGCCTCCACCCCACACCTTACAGACCCACATGTGGAAGCATGCACGGCTCACCTGCTGTATGACATCCTGCGCGGTGCTGAAGCGCGGTGCCTTGATGACAGTGCGTGGCTGCTCGGGGGAGACATCGTGTACCTGAACGAAGAAACTGTCATCCTCCGAGGTGATGGCTGCATCTTCCTTTGCTTCTTGAAAGACGTTTCTCTCATTTAAATTCTGAAAAAAAAGAGGGCCAAATTCAGCTACTGCAGAGCGTAACTCAAAGCGGTGGTCAGAGAAAGTTTTCATCACTTGAAAATCAGGCACTCTTGTGGTCCTATTTCATTAAACGCAACTGCTACATATAGTTTTGACAAGCCAATATCGCTTAGAACGTATACACCCGTGTTTCTAAAATCAGTGCATCTTTAATATCTCTCCATTTACAGCTCATGCTGTGCTCCACAGAACATTGCATGGCAAACCCAAACCCACAGCATTACTTCCATCCATACTAAGTCAGATTTTCAACTATGTTTTCTGAAGGAATGCAGCTCATCAGTGACATGTTTGCAGTTGCACGTGCTCACAAAGTGCTGCAGTCAGCTGAATGAAGAAGGCTGCTAATTGCACAAACTTCTACTTATTGTCTTGGCTCCAAATATTAGAAACAAACTGAAACAAAATACTAACTTGTGTAATATAAAACACTGCCATCCATGCCCATTGTTTAAACTAAGGAAATCACTACATCTTCCTGCTTTAAATTCAAAGACATGAAGTATCTCATTATTTTAGGCTACCATTGAAAATTTCATCATCCTTCAAGGTTTTTAAAGTTCTTGAGAAGTAAAATCCTTTCTAGTTTTCAGAACAACAACAAAAAAAGCTGCTGATACATAAACTGATTGGTAATTGTAGCCTGGAGTTCTGTTATCTACCATCCTTTGGTATTAACTGTCTTTCTTTATATTCATTTCCTATTCATGTCAAAATCTCAACGTACATTAAATTAGAACCATAATCAGTGAAAACAGTAGAGGAGTTCTGAGTCACAGAGCTGCTATTAGGGCTGCATAGGTGTACATACTGACAGGTGCATGAAGTCTCATTTTCAGTGACACTGCTTGCCAAGTAGTGAAACAAATACTGCATCCTTTTGTTTCCTGCTCCTAGGCTATTTTTGGTTACCTTTGTAAATAACAGTTTATCTAAAACAGACTTACTTCCTCTCGGGTTTTAAAGATGATTCTTCCAACATATCCTTCTTCTGGGAACCAACTGTTCAAGAGCTGCACAAGCCCTTCTTCAGGACCAATTACTCTCTGGAATGGTGGTTTTCTGCATTCACTCTTTTCTTTAGATAAAAAACTTTTCTCTTCCATCAGAAAATAGTCTGAAGCACAGGACTCGGTGCCTTTTGTGGTCTCCAAGATCTGAGACACACCGCAATAAACGCACAGCAGTTAGAGTGCTAAATATAAACACTGCATAATTAGTAGCTATAAATGAGTATGAATGAAGAAACTTTAAGAATCAGTAACTATTCTGATAGTGTGGGCATGATTTCCAATTTATTCTTCCTTATGCAGTTATTTCATGCCAGGGTAATGCACTGTTCTCTTAGGCCTGCCAGGTAGCTCAGCTATTCCAGGCAAGGCCATCCTGTTTTGGCTTATCTCTGTCCTGTTAGGCAGGCCAGACAACAAATGCAGCATCCCAGGACAGCAGGGTCCTTTCCCACTGCTGGGATAACAGCCCTGCTTACTGCTTTTTCTCCTCACAAACATAGCCTTTTTACTCTCTATTCCTGTGCTGCTCAGATCCAAGGAGTTGTGCAGCAAAGTTTGTCTTGTTCTAAAGACAGCCCTCTGGCTGTCGGTCACACAGACTGTTCTTCTCAGATGCCCAAATATTACAGTACTAATAGGGAGTATGTTCTAAGTTTAAAAACCCTTTCCGAGAAGAAGCCAAGATTTGGAGAAAAAAAAATAATCACAGGTATTTCTGTATTTCCAATGCAATTAATTCCACAACAATATATTTGTAAAGCAACTCCTTGCTGTATTGCTTCCGCATGCAAAAAATTAATGGAGACAAACACCTGGAATGAAGTCAGTGTGGGTTGATGCAGCAGAGACTACAGAGCAGCGGGCACTCACCTGATGGAGAAGCTGTGCAGCCGTGGTCCCTCCACTGATGTTAAAAACAGTGAAGGGCTCCGGGCCTGGAATTCCATGGATTGTCACTTTGTAAGGCACAGAGGCTTTCCTTTCACCTGAACTAAACAACTGTTCAGAGAATAGGTTACTGAATGCTTTAGGTTGCATTAAAATGTAGACAAGTTGTAAAGAACTCAACCAAGCAAAGCTATCCAGCTAAGGCATGGCTTTTACATTACAGAACAAAGAATTTAAAATAAATAAATAAATAAAGCTTTATCCTCCCACAGTTCCAGTGGGATAACCCTACTTACTTCCACTGTCACCCAGAAGAATTATCCACTGGGGCACTTCTAAAAAAATGTGCAGGTTTAGGTCAAATATCTTTGAGCGTCTGTTCATAGAAGTCTCAAGACCGTAGCAGACATTAAGATAAAAATACATAGCATTCACAAAAAATAATTAACTTACTATAGATGCAGGCACAGTATTTCCAGAGGGACTTTCTTCCATCCTCCGACTGTTTATGAACAAACTAGAGATTTCCAGTGCCTCATTGTGCAGGTTATGGAGCTGGACATGTCTATAGCCTAAAGAGAAAACAGCTTTTCCTAAGTACTTTACCACACTGTAGGACAAAAGTCTCACAAACTGAAAACTCAGATTTGCTGCATTTTTATCTAATTGCTTTATCTACAGAATTTACAGCACTGGAAAAATACTGCATTGATACTCTTGTCTGCAAAACAGTGTAATCCAAATGCTGTGAAGTTTGAATGACAAATATAGCTGTCTACCCTTACACTGCTGTAATGTTCAATCTATTCATAAATGAAAAAGCTAATAAATATTAGCATATAAATGAAGCAAAGACAGTCTCACAGGGAAATGTGTATATATTTGTGGCCACATATCCTCCTATGCTAAGACTGTCCTGTTGTATTACAGAGGCATGAAGTAAACTCAGAACTATGTCTACCATCCTGCTGAAGAGCTGTTGGCATCATGGAAACTCCCTGCCCAGGTGTCACAGAATTACTAGTGCTGCTTAGATTTTCACTCGCCTTTGTTCACCTTTATTTCATATCTTCTATGGACAGTGCGGAGGATTCACCTCTGCCTCAGTGATCACTAGTTAGAGCAGTTTCTTTGGCAGAGGGCAAACAATGGAGAGAAACCATTCTGGTCTTCCTAAGGGAGCAGCAAGTCCTGAGCTGAGTCAAGCCCCTGGGGCAGCTGCCAGCTCCACGGGAGCATCAGACCAGCATCCCACTGCTGGGGTAAAGCATGCTGCCTGGTATTTGTTCCCTGTCTCCTCCCGAAGAACGCAACCAGCTGATTAAAAATATCCCTCCAGCAGGATTCAGTCCAGGAATCCGATGAACGATTTTGGCATAAGATGTTACTACAGACCATTTTACCTCTTTTCAGAGCTTTCAGTGGAATGATTCTCTGAGCCGTTATAGCTGAACTGTTATTTTCAACAACTGCAAACCGAAGAAAGACCAAATCTTCAAAATGAACCCGGAAAAGAAACTGCTCGTTCCACATTGGGTTGAGCGTGTTGCGATGAATGGGTTTGGTCCGGAAATGGCAGCTGTCCAGGGGCATCCCGAGCACATCGATTTCGATGCAGGGACTTCCTGTACTGTTGCTGGGGCACACGTTCTGCCCAGACACGATCTGAAGCCGAGGAGTACAGATGTGTGAATTAGCAGTTATTCTTATCTGCCACAATTCTGAGCTAAACATTGTTTTCCATCACAGCCCCAAGTGTGGTTTCCTAACCGGTGGATTTAATTTCAGTGCCCCCCTACTTTTTTCATTTCCAGGGCTCTAACTTCAGCACTGCTTAAACCCCACATGCCATTGCTACAATATCTTTCCTCTGAAAAAAATATACTGCATATCATGAGTGCAACCACTTGAGGCATTTGAAAGTTAATCCAGAAGGAATGTCCCAGTAACACAGTCAAAAGGGATCAAATTTTCTTCTCAGTTACTCTGCGGTGATGGCACTGACCTCTGCCTTGCTTTGATGCACACAACAGAAGCATTAGGTCTGCATTCACCCTGGCTGAGAGTCCTTTGGTTCTTATGAACCTGAGTTTTATGCAACATTTCCTGAAGGGAATACCATTTTTTGCCACCAATCCAAGAATAATACATCTGATTATATGACTTATTTGAAAATAACTGTTCAAATATTCAGTACGGTTTTTCATAATGACTTTTTGTGTAGCCTCTCACATGTTCACAGACCTGAAACATCCTGGCCCTATATGTAAGTACACACAGTTGTGCAATGGCAGAAAAGATGTTTTCAAGACTGGATTTTGACAAAGGTTGTGAAGAAAACAGAGAAAGCAACTAAGGTTACAAAGCAGTCAATGAAATGAAGATGACCGTTTGATTCTTCTCTTTCCGATTTCTTTTAGTTAATTATCCTTCAGAAATAGATACAATAATTAAATGTTCACACAAAAGCCTGACTAATGCTGGCTTAAGAGTGCAGTCAAACATTGCCTATTTGTCTATCCAGCTGCATAAAATTCTCTTCTAATGTACTTACTGTTAAAGAATATATAGCTGGTTCCTTATTATCAAGATCTCTTTCTAATGGACAAAACTGCTGGTACATTGAGCAATTCTTATCCCATAGAACAGGAGGTTTCAGAACATATCCACAGCCACCATTCGCCTCAAACATTGCTGCATTGAGTTGCAGGGGAAGATCTGTGAAAGTAAGGCAGCCAGCACTGAGACAAAGCTGTGGTACAGTAGAAAAAAGAACTGCAAGACAATGACATGCTTTAAGTATCTGGTTTTGAATTTTAGTTCTGTACAATCAATTCAGGATTGGTTTTCAGAGAAAGCCGTAGTTTATGTACCCAATTTATCCAATACTCAATTATACAAAACTATTAGTTCATTCTCTTCTTTCTTTTTCTAATGTCTTCATCCAACTGTAGGACCTGCATATGTATTCTGTGAGAAGTGTCCAGATAACTGCCATGAACTGTAGAATGAAAAAGCATCAGCTGTTTAGCTGATGACCCCTCCTTTGAAAAGGTGAGGGAATACAATATAGTAGAGAAAAAAAAAGTTTGAGCAATAATTAACTAGCAACCAGCACTTCTACTAGAAACAGTTCAGTACATTCTTATACTTGAAATTACAGAAGATAACAGACGCCTGAAGTTGTTGCTGGGCCAGGCGCTTCTGTGGCATTGGAAGACAGATCTGCCTGCATCGGCATAGAAGCTCCTAAACCCAAGGATTGCTGCTCTTAAAGATTAGATTGCCACTGTCAATCAGGTCAAATGCTATTTCATAGTTTAAGGACTTAATTCATGTGTAAAATGCATAAAAATTAGAATCACAGAATCATAGAATTGCGTATTCCTGACTCATACCGTCTGTCTGGTAGTTAAGAGCCACGAGTTGCACGCCATGGAGCCAGAAGATGAGTGGATGGGGATTGGAGGAGTCGATGCGCGTGGCAGCAGGGTACGTCCGCAGGAGCTGGCAGGTGGTGTGCTGGATCAGCTTCTGGGAGTACCGCCGGCACAGCCGCTTGGCAGCGTTCTCGTTCAGGGAGGAGATGTGGTAGCACTTGGGCGTCCTTATAATAGCACTGAGAGAAGCTGGAGAGTTGTAAGGAGAGGAAGGGTCTTCCCACGTCTGCCGCATCACATCAAAAGGACCTGGAAAGCAAACAGTACCCTCAAGTCATGGCTGCAGATCCAGAGACTCCAAGAATCCGGTGTTTTCTAGTGAATCATGTGTCTGTACCATGGTTAGAAAAAAGATGATCCTGGAAAATTATACCATTCAGTATAAACATCAAATTCCTTATAGAGTAAGAAAGCTTCATGAGAAGAAACATAACGTTTAAGTGCTGGAATGACACTATGATTTAGTACTTAGGGTACTAAAATCCAAACTCATGGCTGTAGTGTTGGTATCTATAGATTTGCATCACAAACTCTCACATGCTCACCCAGCTGTAGGGCCTTCTGGGATACACTGTGCCATTCTTCTCATTCATACATTTTACATTAGGAAGAGAGGCAAGATTGAAAGCTATCTGCTTAGTCTCTGAACAGGCAGTCTACAGAGTGCCATAAGAGTTACGGGACAAATGCAGCAAAATACTTAAGAATTGGACACTGGAGTTCTTCATTTTTTGATCACTAGCTTCTGGGAGGGAACTAACTGTGTTTGCTCAGCCAGGCATTTGCGCTGGAAGAATAGCAAGAGTCAGAAAATGAGTGTAAGAAAGGGTACAACTTTCTGTCAACAGCACTGTACTGAAAGGCAGGGATCTGGAATCATCCCTGCTCCAGGGCTTTTTCTGTACTTTCCTGTGTATTTCTTTACATCTGCTCACATGCAAGAGTACAATTCCCAACTTCACAAATTGAAGCTCCTGTGGAGTCAAAGTATTTTCAAGGTGTAACTCAGGAGTTTGTGCCATCACACATTAGGATTTGGCTGTATTTTGACAATGAAGTCTTACTACAGACACTAAAACTCCTTTTCAGGATCCAGCATAATAGTTCTGCCTTCTATTTGAACTTAAAAATATATTAATTTGTATCTTCTAGAATATAAACTTTAAGACATTTCACTTTAAAAGTGTGTTGATTTTGAATTGCTTATAAATTAGGGTCTTTATTTTTCTGTTCTCACATTCCACTACTATGCACTCAACACTTTTTGTAACAGTGTTACTGTCATAGCTGCTGCAATAACAAAAAACCACTCCAAAGTTCAGTATCTCACACATTGTTAAGTATTTGATCTTTAACAACTTGGTCTGGTACAGCCATTTCACGTGACTGCTGAAAGATGCTAACTTTACCTTTTCCAGATGCTTTGGCAAGAGCAGCTGACTCCCCAGGGCTCAGTCTACCAGGATTGTTGCCAAAAATGGACTTCCTGCTTTTTCTTTCTTTTCCTCTGCTAGAGCCAGATGGGTTTAGAGTTGATAAGCCTGTTCCCATAAATGTAACATAAATGAGCCAAAAAACATGACCAAGAGGGCATGACATTTTCCATCATATTTCACATAATTTTTGAGCCACGAATACTCCTGTAATATAGTACACAGGGCAAGCTGTGTGTTTTTCTCCATCATTTAATTTTAACGTCCTTAGATATATATATGTACCTTTACATACTATATAAGCATATAGTATATATGTTTATATACATAATGTTTATAGAACATATATGAAGCAATACAGATGTACAGACATATCTCAGGGATACAACTTTTCCTCGTTTTACTTTTTGACTTGAGGAAAGTACTGACTCTGTCCCAAATTACAAAGTAATCCTAATTAATACTAAAAAATTCTGCAATAATGATTTCAATATATTCATCCCAACAGAAATTAAAAAATATATATCCTTTCTACAGAAGCAAAAAAGCCATACAGTATTGAACATTATAGGATTTGTCTAGGATATGGTACCTATACAATTAAATAAATACACAATATTATTTAAAGATACAATGTAATGGAAAAGCTCTAAGTGCTGTTGTTTGAACAGTTTAACTTCAAGGTGTTTTTGGAGTTATCTTCTGTTTAGAATTTGTATTTCTGTGACGAGAAATGTGGTAGGTGTGTGAAATCCATTAGGCATTTTACGGCCAATACGTACTAGAAGTGGAGCTGGAAAGCTCTATTATAGCTATTATTCAAGTATATGCATTCAAGCAAAATAATCATTAAAATCATAATTGAAAACCCAGTGAAGTAAACAGACTGCACTCCCCTTGAGATCATTTTCTTTCTGCTGACTTCGAGAGAGCTCATGGCAGACCATAATTAAAATCTAAATCTAAATGTATGATGCTCATTCTGACACACACACAAACACACAACAAGGAGCTGAGGGATGCTTAGAGATCCATGCTGTACTTGTGATATAAAATATAACAAAACAAGTACACTATTATTTGCCTAATGGTGACTCAGAAAACAACCTTCATGTTCTCCCATCAATTCACACCTGCCTAAAGACTGGCTATATACCAATGTTTCATCTACAAATATAAATCACAAAGAGAATGCATTGGTCTTGGTTCTGCTGAAGTCAAGTCCAGAGCTGTAAATTTTCAGGTCTCAATCTTTACAGCATGTCTACATGTAGTTTGTAAAATTATGCTGATAGTTTCAATGTAACTGCCTTGGGTTAGTAAAATTTAGTACATGCATAAATGTTTTCAGTGCTGGAGACTTACTGTCTCTTTGGGCCAAAGCATACACATAAACAATAGAAGATGGTAGAAGCTGAGATCAAGGAATATGAAGTGACTAAAAAGAACAAGGAGTTATGCACTATGTGCTTCCAGAATGATTTAATCCGAGTTTTCAATGGATCAAATGGATTTGGCAAGCAAGATCCAGGTTTCAAAATCCTGTTGTGGAGACAGTCACTGAGGAAACAGACTAACCTCATAAATCACCAGAGACCGCAATGCAAAACATCAAGGTTAGCTGAACCATATGTGATGGCCACAGGGTAGACTGCAGCCGGGAGTTTTCTTTTTAGTCTTTCCCATGGGCATGCTTTGCAAGTGATAGACCTTCTCCCAGAGGCGAGCTCCATATTTCATTCCAATTTAAACTGAGCTCCAAAATACAGCATCACCTATACATAGAATCATAAATTCACAGAATAATGGAGGTTGGAAAGGACCAGAAAGTCATCTCGTCCAACTCTGTGGTCTAAGCAGGACCAGCTTACAGCCCACCATTCTACCAGAAGGAATCACAGAATCACAGAATTGTAGGGGTTGGAAGGGACCTCCAGAGATCATCGAGTCCAACCCCCTGCCAAAGCAGGTTCCCTACAGCAGGTCGCACAGGTAGGCATCCAGGCAGGTCTTGAACATCTCCAGAGAAGGAGACTCCACCACCTCCCTGGGCAGCCTGTTCCAGTGCTCCGTCACCCTCACTGTAAAGAAGTTCTTGCACATGTTTGTGCAGAACTTCCTATGCTGCAGTTTCCAGCCGTTTCCCCTTGTCCTGTCTCCACTCACCACTGAAAACAGTCTGGCCTCGCCATTCTGCCCCCCATACCTTAGATATTTACAGACCTGGATCAGGTCCCCTCTCAGTCTCCTTTTCTCAGGGCTGAACATACCCAGTTCCCTCAGCCTTTCCTCATAGGAGAGATGCTCCAGGCCCTTCACCATCTTCGTGGCCCTCCGCTGGACTCTTTCCAAGAGATCCTTGTCTTTTTTGTACTGGGGAGCCCAGAACTGGACACAGTACTCATCTGGAGTACTGTGTCCAGTTCTGGGCTCCCCAGTACAAAAAAGGACAGCACAAATCTTTCATATCTCCTCTCAACCACTGCACCATATCCTTTAGGTTAGATAATTTAGTGCCAGGCTCTCATTAGACATTAGCTTATTGCTTTACCACTTTGAGAGTTTGAATCCTGAAGGCAGCAAACTCCCATCTTTCTTATTCTAAACATGCTGGAATAACAGGTCAAACTGCAACTGTTAACTGCCTCACCATGTACTTCTTTCTGATCAGCGGCAGGTTTGCAGACCCTGAAAATAATTAACAGTACTTCTTTTGGGTACTAATTTTTTATTTTTTTTTTTAAATTAATCTTAATTTCTATTAAACTTACTTATACCATACTGGTAGATAGCCTGGTACAGTGGAGCTGGTAACTGAATTTTACGATGTTTTGCTTAAGTGCCTTCTTGCTCAATGCACTTGGTTGTGCTGATCCTGTTTTTATGCACTTAACTTTCCTTACTCATTGTATGAGGATCCTCAGCACCAAGCCAACAGGTCAAGTGCGAGTGAGTTATAGTAGCATTCTGCTCAGTATGCTTCACTGCCTTTGGTGACCTAAAAGAACAAACCTTCATTCTCGTAGATGATGCTACAGTGATATCCAACAGACTGAAACTGAAGTGAAATAAGGACCATAAGGGTCAAATACCACTGGCACAACAAGAACAGTGGTGGGTACCTCCTTACCAGAGGTTTAATGAAAAATAAACGTATTTTCTCTCTACAAGATGAATTCTGTTTCAATCAAGAAGCTGGCTGAAAGTCTGTGTTACTCAGTAGGCAAGGCTAAATGAAGAGAATGGTCCTTGTCTTGTTGTCTTGTTTTATAGTCACAATCAATGAGCGACCTTCAGAGACACAATTGTGAACACAGAATAGAAGTACATGGTGGCAGAAAAAATGAAGTATTCACATTATTATCAGCCACTGACTATTCCCTTACTATCTCCAAAAGTCTCACATTTTCTGAGTTGGGGAAGAAAATTAGTCAACAGAACTACATAATCATGGATCTACCAGTCTTGCTGTCAGTAACGGACAATATGGAGATAGAACAGCAGAACAGTGACATGTACCACATCTGTGACCTCCAGATGAGCAGTCAGCAGTACAGTGGTCACGATGTCTACATGTGTTGCAGAGAAGGCAGTATTTGTCTCAAAGGAGGAAAAAATACATGAGTTTGTTGGAAAACTAACTTATATAGCTTCATATGTTCATCTGTGAATGGAACTTATTTTTCCTGATTATTCCATTCACGTGCCTTTAAAACAAGAAGAGGAAATCTCATAGGGAAAGCATTTCTTTTCTAACTGAAAAAACCTAAAACATTATAAAGATATCACAGATCACCATAACTTCTTTGAGTGTCAGAATGTTTGGAACAACTTAAATTACCTCTGCTTAATCTTAAATATCATTCTTTAAAAGAAAATATTTTATTTGAAAGGTTGGAGATTTCTGTAATGAGTATCAAATTTGAATTTTTAGGAGTTATTATTGTTACAAGTAACACCTACAATTCTTGCACTTATAAAAGATAATAATGGAATGCCTCTCCATTTTTCAGCATGTTTATCTTGCCTATTTGACACTATTTTATGTTTGGCTAGCTTCCCTAATCTGATTATAGTTCTATTTACATAAGGTCATGATTTGGCAGAATTGCTAACTTTTCCACACAGAACCATTCCATTAAAAAGTAGATATTTCATTCAAAACATTAAACATATCAGTAAACAATAAAATCTCGATTTAAAAGAATTTATGTACAAAAAAGTATGAGCCAAAATATACCAAACTTCATGTTTTATAGAATCTATGATTCAACAAACCAGTAACTATCAGTGGTCTACTCTCCAGTTCCTCTCTTTTCTCTTGCTATACAAATAAAACCTTATTTTCTTAACCCTTTCCATAAGGAATGTGTGAGTGAACGTGCATTCAGCTATCCTCACCCACCCCATGAAAGGGCCATTTTGTTCTTCTTCTTCCTGAATTACCAGCCCAGATGCTGGAAAAAGTAAGTGATTTCAGAACCTTTGAGCTTTCAGCATTACCCCCACAAATGGCTCCCCTCCTCTGCACTTAGGAAAGAAATGAAAATGGAGGCTGCAGGTAAAAATGAAACACTGTAAAATGGGATCACTTTAAGAAATGTGACAAGGTCTTCCTGGAAAGTTTCAGAAATATTTTCCTTCCGAGTTTTGTGTTTTTTTAACATGGAAATTCAGAGTTGTTATGACAAAGCTTTGTTTCACCCCTCCTGAAATAAAGAAGCAGTTGCCTAAGTTGTGAAGACCGGGAGATTTCAATTTTGTAAGCAATATGCTTTCCCATGATGGATTTATGTATAAAACTTTGATTAAATAGACTAACAAATCATCAAGAAAAAGGTCCTCAGCTTCTTAAATGTGAAGATGCTTGTACTGACCAATTCAAAACATCAACACAGTATTTCAAAGAAACAGAAAGTTTAAGGTAATAAAACAGAAGTCTACGTACCCGGGAACTTCACAGCTTGACAGTAAATGACAAGATCTGATAGCTCTGGGGCTATCTGTCGGCTTTCCTTCTTGTTTTGTGGAAGATAGAATTCTTCTCCCAGTTCCATGTCGTAAACCTAAGTGACAATTCCAATAACATAAATAACAAAATTACTGAATATGAAAGTACTCTAGTATATCTTACTTATGTCCTTAAAATAATTAATCTCATTCTTTCAATGTGGGTTGCTGTCTTTGCCTAACAGATCTCTGGCTTATGCGCCAATATCTGTCACTGAAAGAGGGAGAGTGTGCAAAGACATCCGTTAGAGTCGGTTCTACAAATTTTTACAAAAACACTTGTGTTCAGGAGAAACTACACATCAGTGCAGTGCTTTCGGTGTCTGATGACTTAATGAAAACAAATGTAGTTATTCGACATCATAAAACAATAAATTAAGTTATTTCGATAAAAAAGATGTTGAAGACTGAGATGAAATTGCCTATTGGTATTGGGCACTCCAGTAACCCTACAGATTTAGCTGTGATTACACCTTTCACAGACAGCACCAACAGTTATAATTTTCAGCCAACCTGCGCATCCAATAACCTCTAAAGACTTTACTTGACCAGCATACAGAATATTCTATTTAATTCATACATCTTCTCTGGTGTGTTTCCACGCTTTCTATCTGTTTCCATTAAATACATTTACCATCTGATGTCTCAGTTACCTAAGCAGTGCAAATCCTTTTGAAGCTGGTTATGTATCAAAGTGTGGCTGAGAAGAAAGGGGAAAAAGCAGAACTACCTTTCCTTTATTACTGTAAGTAGCACAGTCAGCCTTCTTTATTCTTTTGGCAGTCTCTTCATTATATTCAAACTGCAGTTTATCACTTGATAATTTATTCTCAGGTCGGTCGTCAAGAATGTTATCTAAAAATCAATGGGATTTTAATAAACATAGAGCCAAAAAAATTTCAACTGGAAATTTAATGTGAACTAACAGTGGTTGTGGATAATGCCATGAATTTTATCTGAATAACCAGATGCCAGAATGATGCATTTACTGGTCAAAGCATTCTCTTTTATTTTAGTAGTAGCTTTCTACTTGAAAATTTTAATGCTGAGCTTTGGTTAATATATTGCACTTCTTTAAAGCCCATCCTTTTGTGCTCAGAAAATGCTCAAAACAAAATCATTTCATGGATTTATATTAATTCTTCAAGCTTGCCATGTGACAACAAGGAATACCCCTGAGTAAGAAAGAATTGCTCATGTCCAAACACAATTAGCCACACCAAACATGTATCTTTGTACAGAGAGTTTTGCCTTTTCTCTCCTTGCATTCACTGTACACAAATATTTTTTACAGCGATAAAATTCCTCTTCAAAGCTGTGTATTTCTCAGAGAATATTACAATTACACTTCCTAATTGGTCTTTCTGGATCAAAATATTGAAACTGTCACAAAAGGAATGGTTTTATTTATTCCTGATACCCCTGATGCTTTCACCATACTCTTTCTTTGCATAACCAGTGTCGCACATGCAGTCCTCTAACATTTCCTGACAGTTAACAATGTCATATAAAAGAATCTGATTGTAGTTTTACTACGAGGTAAAAACCATATATTTACATGGTTGTTTTTAACAGGCTGGTGATGCAGTGCTGATTTCATGCAGTTAAAATGCTCAACCAAACGGCCTTTACCTTCCTGGCTGTTAGGAGCAGGAGAAGCATTAAGGACATCTGCTACAGGGAAACGGAGTCAGAAGGGGAATAAGAGTAAAGGAAATTAAGATTTACAGCCAGAGAAATGAAAATTAAGTGTCAGTTGTAAAACTATTAGCCTGACACAAACCTAATGTATCAGTGAGGAAAATCAAAACAAAAATTTCTAGAAGGTTTATGGACTGTTACCTAGATTAGTTTTGCCAAAATAACCGCATACGTAAAAATCCCAAAGAATAGTTGTAATAAGGCAGTAAACATGTCTCAGTATTCATGTATTGTGAGCTGTGACTAACTCTCGTTACCTTCAGATTTCTCAAATCTTCTCTTAACTAACACTGCTAACCCATCACTTACTGCAGTCAGCTAACAATATTTTCCTGACAAACTTGCTAACAGCAATCTCAGTTTTTCACAGCAATTTTATCTATGCTTTCCCCACCCTGCTCCATACAAGGAGAATACTGATGATAGCCAGCTAGACCAACTTTCTAGCAAAACACAACTGAAGGCAGCACCAGAACTAGCCTCATAGCCTCTGAAGAAGATAAGGCTCCTCAGAGACCTGATAGTGGTCTTTCAGTGTCTAAAGGGGGACTGTAAGAAAGGACAGACTCTTTATGAGGATCTGTTGTGATAGGACAAGGGGAAGTGCTTTCAAAATAAAAGAGGGGAGATTTAGATTGGACATAAGGAAGAAGTTCTCTGCAATAAGGGTGGTGAGGCACAGGAACAGATTGCCCAGAGAGGTGGTAGATGTCCCATCCTTGGGGACACTCAGGATCCGCCTGGACAGGGCTCTGAGCACCTGATCAAGCTGTGGATGTCCCTGTTTATTCTAAAGGAGTTGGACCAGATGGCCTTTAAAGGGTCCCTTCCAACTCAAACAATTCTATGATTCTATGATTCATAAATGTTCTATTAGCATGAACAATACTGCTGCCCTGCAAGCAGTAACACTCAGATCCAGCATCTATTTATTTATTTATTTATTTATTTTTCCTTTTTAAAAAATTCAGCACAGAAGGAAGTAATGCAAATAAGAGACCAACCAGAAGAAGGTCCTGTATTGCAGAGTGTGTGCTTAAGCCTCACACCTTCCCTGAACATGACACCTAGAACTTAAGCAGGTACACATTAGGCTTAAGGATTCAGTAAGTGAAATCCTTAAGTGATTTTACAATTCAGCCAGGAGAATGTGCTCAGCTGTTTCAGACCAATAGCCCATCTAGCACAGTATTCTGTTTCTGGCAGTAGCAGCAGAATATACTGTATTATGTATGAAGAGAGCACTAGGCATGGTCCATTTCCCTTGAACCATCCTAACATCCACAACTGCTAAATGTTGGGCCACATGTTTCTAGCTACAACTTTTGATTAAAACCCTGTCCATGGTTTGTTCAATCCTTTTTCGGATCTGCTGATATTGTTTGTCTCCACAATTTCCTGTGGCAGCAAATTCCCACTGTTTACTACCAGCTGCATAAGAATACTTTCTTTTACCTGTTTTAGACTGATTTACTTGTTCTATTGAGAGCCTCTTAAACCTTGCAACAGTCCTGTGCTTCCTTTTATTCTTCAATTAATCATTTAGTAAATATTCTTCAAATCAGCCCTAAGCCCTCTTCTCCACCAACTGAAAAATTTCAGCTTTTTCACATTCCCACAGAGCCACTGCCCATTCCACTTAGTTTGTTGGTTCCCCTAATCTCTAATTTATTCCTTCAGGAATAAGAACTCAAGCTGTGGAACAAAGAGGTTTTATAAAACAGCAAAAAGATGCTTTGTTTTCAGTTCCTGATAATCATCTTTTTGGATCTACACTATTTTATAGGCTTTTTTGGCTGTCACCATACACCTACCTGAGAATTTCAGAAAACCTATAACAACTTTTAACATCTCCCAAACGGTTGCAGAGAGTGTAGAGCTTTGAGTCACATAAGCAAGTTTTACTTTTTTCCCGTGTATTTATTACCGTGCATTTATCTACACTGAAGTACATGTGTAAATTTTTGTACCTTAATCAGCTTTATGACCCATTTCTGGAGATATCTAACAAAGCTGGAGCACTTAACTAGAGCTTGATATGACTTCCAGCTATTGCTATTGTCTCATCTTTCAAATGCACTATGATCTACATCAATATATTCTTGGCAAATTATCAAAATAACAAAAAATAATGAATATGAAATTAAAAAAATTGAACTAAAATAGATATTTCAGGGGTATCTGGAATTAGAAAGAAACAATATGGGGTTTTGGAGAATCTGCATCTTAGATGAAGATTCCTTAAGATGCCATTTTAGATTAAGACAGGCAGATGAAGGATTTAGTCTGTTATGAACTTTGAGCTTTCAGGTGTCTCAGCTCCTTAGGAAAGACAATATTGTTGAATGTAAATAGAGTAAACTGTGAAGGTAATCATTTTTTTCATAATTAATGATAAATATAAAAATAACCCATAACGACTAAAATTTAGAATATGTTGCACAGTTAAAACATCAAATGTTTGGATTTAACACTTGTGCCCTCTACACCACACTAAAGTGCCGATGAGGACATTTAGTATATCTTCCTCCAACAAGGTGAGATCAACTTATCTTTATCATTCCTGAACCAGAATAATATTTACACATCTTATTGCTACAGTTCCCTAACAGCAGCACTGTAAGAAAGAAATAGATATTCTTACCATCAGAGAGAGATTCATAGTCATAGTCATACTCATCCTCTTCATCTTCTTCCTCTTCATTGGCAGGTGTAGGGTTGCTAGCACCATTGCTAGCCTGTGCTTGCATATGCGCCAGCTGGTGAGCCTATCACAATAGAACCACTTATTAAATTACTAGAAGGTACTTTTAGTAATAGTTTTCTTCACTGATTGCATCTTACATAAAAGTACACAACGTAAATGAATTACTTCTAGCTGTAGTTAAGTCCCACTGCTTGCTATTCAGGAAGGACTATACCTTCTGTTTCAATATATCCACTGGTGTTTGATGGGCTTTGAGCTTCTTATTTTTAAGCAGGATTTTTCTTTTCAGTTGGTCAGGTGAAGGAAGCATGGGGTCGTCAGAAAAGTCACTCTCAAATAAAAACTTGGTCACCAGCTTATCTCCAAATACATTCTGAAATATTGAGAATGAGGTATATTATGGAAGAATCCCAAGACAAGTCCTTGGATTAATTTACTGCAATTTATGGCCCACCTTGAAAATTTCAGCCATCTTGCGCTGCTGAGGTAAGGAACAGTGGTTTTCTATGGATATGATAATTGGCATGTCAGAGGTGATAAATGCATTGCGATCAATGGCTTCAACTACCTCCTATGAGAAAGAAGAGTCATTGAAAGAACATGATTATTTTGCAGCATTCAGTTAGCTTATTTCAGTTGATAGGCATCTGTTTTCCCTAAGAAGAAAGAATCCATACTTTGTTTCCATAACAAGCCCCTACAGATCAGCCTAGCATCTCTTTATAAAAGAACTGATAACAGTTACTTAGATTTACACTGACACATTAAAAAAAGCCACTCAAAAATTACCATACATCTGCTACAAATACAAATGCAAAAAGCATAATTTTTACAATTAGGGAGTTCATATCTGAAGTAGTACATCGTATTCTATTAAGATTTAGTCTATTCAGACTTGCATTTTCCTAGTAGACTATTTTTTTTTTTTTTTTGCCTTGTCGGAGAAATAGTACAGATTTGTTTGTTTCTAGATATAATTACTAGCATACCTTAAAAGAGATCTTAGTAGTGAGAGTGTGCCCATGGTAAATGATAGGCATCCCATCATCACCATCCCAGCAGTCTAATTCAACACTTCTACAGCCTTGTAAGAGAACCTGCAATGCAATTGAACAGAGTGAGCACATACAAGCCACAGCCTGATATTATCAAAGCAGAAGACACTGCAGAGGTAAATGAAAGCACAGTGGTTCAGAAAAGGAGCTGGAATGAGCAGCCTCTGTAAATACAGGCCCAGAAGCTGCAGTCCCCAGCTAACTGCATTCCCTAGTGGGAAAATTAAGAAAGCGTGTATGTTTTCAGGAGTACTATAAAGCTTGGAAATTCATGGTACTTTACAGAATACGTGGAATCTGCTTGCAGAAAATGGTTCTTAATGTATACCTCAGTGTCCTGAGGGAGAAAAACATTCCTGCATTTCCACCTGCAAAAGCAGTTGGAAAGTAACATGGCAATATATTCTAGATTGTTAACGTGACAGCTTATGGGCACAGCATTGCTGCTTTTGCTTTGGGATATTTTGTTGGTTTTTTTTTTTTTTTTTTTTTGGATAGGTTTTTAAATAGAAGATAGTCTGAAAATATTATCTACTGAAGAACTTACAGAAGGATAATCAGAATGCAAATGTGCCTGACCATCGTGGTTAGTGATAATAACTAGTTTACTTCTTTGTTTGAAGAAGCTGTGCTTTCTAGAAAACTACCAAAGAAAGCAAAGAAGCAGGACAGTGGGAAAGATAAGCTGAATTATGCACTGTTGGTCCCGTGCTTTTTATTGCTGTTGTTTATTTAGAACTGCCTATCACTGAAAAGTTATCTCTATTCCTGTTAAATATTTTACTGAAAATGAAGATCTCTAAATCAAAATCATTTCCAGCAAATGCACTCATGAACAAAGAAGAAGAACAACTTCTCCAATTCAGAAAAATTACTTCTGCTATTAAGAATGTTTTGGGCAGCTGTGTGTGTGGCTGGTATCACCACTCATGTGAGAGCCAGGCATGCTGAGCCAGGACAAGCTGCCCTGTCCTCTGGGATAACTGTCTGGGGACAGGCAGAGGCTTTCCTGTATCATGCTTAATTTAGAGCCAGCTGAGCTCTATCTCACTGCCAATATATTCCCAACAAAATACTCACACCACTCTGTGCAGTGAAATTATGGGAACCTCCTTTGCAATCATATTTTTCAACATCATTATTCAGGTTTTCCTAATACAGCTACAGCCCTCTATCTAAATCCCCAAGTAAAGTGGCACATGGGACACCAGATGAACCCTTTCAATAGTAAGTGACTAATATCTAGAGTAACAAAAGCACTACTTGCAGGAAATGCAGTGCCTTCTCTAGTATTTGATAAATACACAGACACACCAATAAATTGGTATGCACACAAACACACACAGAATTAAACGCCCTAGGAAGAAATTACTTTTTTCCTGTTCATCAGGCAGAAAAGTGTAAATAGCTCTAGAATATTCCTAGAAGCAATGTCTTCAGATGTTATAGTTCCATTTGAAATTAGTCTTTGCAGTGCAATGTACAATATTTCAATAGTGTTTCTGACATCTGAATGAACTAAAATATTAGATCAGTCTTTCCTGTGGGAAAGTCTAATTTTAGTAGGTTGGGTCAGACCGACTGGTGTCTAGATGCTATGAATCTCAAACTAAGCCCTTTTTTTTTTTTTTTTTTTGCCTTAGAAAAGGCATTTGAACACAACTGTGCTTATGGGCAGCTTTCCCACACATCATGTTTTCCAACATCTTACAAGCAGGGTCTTAGAACATTTGGAGTTACAAAGCAAAAATGTCATGTTCCTGCACTTGACAGTTAAACAAACACGTTAATACTGAAAACTACGCAATGATCTAACCCCATTTACCTGGCTATAGAGCTCCACTGAGGATTCCCCTTTAAGCTGATGGCCAGTAAGATAGGTATTGTGGGAAGATTCAATATAGTAATATGACAGTGGAAACTGCAAGTCCTCAGCATTCTCTTGTGACTCATCATTTTTGGAGGCAAAGTTGTCTTTATCCATCAAAAACCTCAAAGTGAGAAGATGTCAGGAAGTTACAAGCTGTGCTGAGTATTTTGTGAACGTCATGCACACATTAATACACTGGTGTCATATATATAAATTAACAATTACCTTGCAAATCCTTCGAAAGATAGTAGCCCCTGCTGGCACATATTGACACTGGGTTCAAACTTCTATAGGAAGGAAGAAATTTAAGACACATATAACAGTGATTTTTAGAAATACTGCTTTTTTGTATTTTCACAGTGTAGTTTGCACACTTAATTAACTATATCTAAACCCAGCATTTTTGTTTCTAAAGGAGTTATGTGTCTGGAATACTCATGCTTGCTTTAAAAATCAGTAAACAAGCAAATTAAGCTTTTAATTGCAGAATAATAGAATCATTCAGGTTGGAAGGGATATTGGAAGGTCACCTTGATCCAATCTCCCATTCAAAGCAGTCAGTACTTTAGCTGAAATTAGAAAGCATCTATAATAATGTATCCTCTTCCTACTGTGTTCAAACACAACACCATGTCAAATTGGACGCTTCTGCTGTTCTACCTGAATGTTTCCTTAGAACTTCTGTCTTTTGGGCTTTGCAAATCTGTTATATATTAATAGTTCAAATACTCAACTTCTAACCTTATTGAACTCCTAAGTGGGTGCTTGGTTTCGGATTGTATTAATTACACATGTGGAGGAAATCCAAATATTTTAATGTAATTTTCCTGTTCTCCATATAATGATCACTTTAGCCACTGTATAGAAGGGAGTAAGATGTCTATATTTTCTTCTGCTCTGAGAGGGTGGATTCCTGTTTTGTTTTGCCTTCTTTTTAACAGTAAAACAAAAACATGTGGAAACAATGTTTGTTTTTTTTTTTAAGTTCCAAGTTAGTATTTACAAAAGTGGTCTCAGACAAGAAGAAAAGAATGCACAACCAAGAACACTTTTCTCAAGTGTTATGCCCCTTCCCAGGTAAAGTGTACACAGCAAAAAAAACCCCACTCCTGTTTATTTGCATCATTTCTTTTCTTTTTATGGGTGTGCATACATGGATACCGGCATAACTTTATAGCCTTCAATAAAGATAATATTAAACTTTAGAGCTGTCAAATGGAAGCAAGAACAACAAAGTAAAATACCCCATGTCTTTAAACAATACTGTTGGGAACATTTACAGGGAAAACAGAAGTAACAAGATTCCTAGTAAAAGGGATTGCAACATGTTTGTGTTACAGACCTGGATAATGCTGAGGATTTCATCATAGGTGCAGTGCTCTCCTTGGCAGTTCACAAGGAAGTCGTTCAGCTGCTGGATGCCCACACCAAATACCCCCAGTGACGTGCTTTCCACTCCAGTACCATTAGTTACAATGCTGGCAGCAGCAATAGCATCAGATATTTGCCTCTGGTTATCTGACAACTGCTGCCTACTCTTAATGAACAAACCAAGGTCTGAAACATTCCTAGTCAACAAATCTATTAAAAATAAACAAACAAACAATAAACAAAATAAATATCAAATACATCATTATGTGTATTGGATACATCGTATAGAATAGAATTTAACATATTTCATTGCAAAGATACTTGAATATCTCATAGAACATTTTATCCATAACATTGTAAACATAAACAGAACCATCTTGTTTCTATCCACTCATAGGAGAATAAGTGTTAACTGTGTATGTAAAACAGTGGGAGAGAACTATTGTAAGCAATTAATTATTATACACAAAATCCTGGAATGTCTAACATGGATCCAACAGTCTCTCCCACTGTCACCCAGGCCCCTCCTGCACCCTCTCATGACCATGTACAGCCTTGAAGCCTTTCTTTTGCTCCGTGCAATCCCACAGCTTGCCCACAGACTTTATATCTTTGCATGCTAGTGGTGCTGTACCCTCCCCACAGGCTGCTTGGCAGAAACACTGCTTTCTTTAAATGTGAACAAAACTCCAAACTTAGATTATGGCAATTGGGGAATGTAAAGAGGGGCAAAGGTTTCCTTTCCCCTTGTCCCAAATGAAACAGATGTACTAGGAAATCAGATAGATAAAAACAAACAAAAAAACCAAACCAAACCAAAACAACAACAACAAAAACAGATGAAACACAGGGCACAGCCTTTTTCTTTCTGATTCCTATGTTTGCTCACTGTATTACCCCTATGGCAGATTCCAGAGCTCCTGCAACCAGATACTTCCTGCGTCGGGCCCAGCCTCTTAGCAAAAAGCTTTTTGCCTCTGCTATGCCAGTTAGTTACAAATCTATCTGGTTAACTTAAAACAGGAGTACTTTTCTTACTTTCTGAACAAAGAACCTGCCTTACTTCTGGCTAAACAGCTGTTACTGGAGGTACAGCAGCTATCCTGTGCTTAACTTACAATCGATCACTCTCTATGAGACTGACTGAGAGATGTTATCTTGAGGCCATTAACTGAAGCTGTTCAGTAGTCTACCAGTTGTGTTTTCTTTAACAAACCTAAATCGGGTTGGAATCCAATGCTGTTTTCATCAATCTTCAAATTAGTATAAAGTGGAGTAGGCTCTAGACCGGATCGATTGCAAGGCACAGCATAGACATCGAAAAGATCTTTAAGGTCTTTGCGGCTACGGACACTGTAAAAGACATGAGAAGTCTAATTTTAGCTATTTCATAAACTTGGATGAAAGAGATCAATACAGAATACCAATATGTTTTACCTGAAAGATTTGAAGAGCTCCACAAATTCCACAAAAGTCATGTTACTGTCAGAAACCATGAAGTTCTGGAATCCCTTCATTCCTCCTTTAACACGGCCGTGCCAGCTACTGCTGCTCCACGTGCTAAATCAAAAAGAGACTGCTGTAATTTGGTTATATTACACATACTGAAACATATTACACATATGAAACAAATTACTGCATTAACAGCAAATAAAGCTGAATGTTATAAGATTAATAATGACAATTATACTTTTTTGTTTTATAATGGCTATTTGTTTCTCACAAAACAACTGCAAACTTTACCAGAATGATTAAAGTATATTTAAAACACTTCCAAGTGAAGAAGGGTCTGCTGGAAATGGCAAAAATGAATGCATTCTCATTTTTTTGTTTGAAGAAAACAGTGTCAGCATTCTCATACCACAAGCTTTAAAAAACATGTCCTGCTGCTTATGAGGTGCACTGAAGATTTGCTAAGGAAAAGATAAGAAGGACATAGAATTCCTTATAGCAATCAAAATAAAACACTAATATTACGAGTGGATACACAATAAAAACAATATTTTCCTCACACACCTGGGGTTTCCTCCTGTCTAGAATTAAAATTAAAGGTCGAGATCTAAAGAAGTATAGCCCTTCCCCTGGTACACAAGCCTCCTCCTTTCCCAGCCTCGTGGGCTTCTCTCATACTTTCCAAAAACAGTTGAGATGATCCTCAGATACTTCAAAGACAGGTCAAGCTACAGCCCTCTTCTTTTAGGCTTGAGCAGTAGCCCCTGGAGGCCATTTCCTTTTAATTATTTCATCCTTTCAGCTTCTTGGACTGAAGGAAAGAAAGCAAACTGATATTTCTTGAGCACAAAGGGGGAAAATAATCACAGAAACAAACTGGCTGTTTGCTGTTCATTATTTTAGTTGACTTCAGTGATACCAAGCCAATTTCCTTATACCTGCAGTTGTTAAACTAAGTTGTGCAAGTGAATAATAAGTTTTTGAACCAGAACAACAAATTTCCAAAAGCTGTATCATAAAGTCTTTGGGCTATTACAAGACTCACACTAGTAACTGTAGCTTTTCCCCAGTTTGAACTACTCCTTCAGCAGTATAGTCAAATCCTTAGTGAATTTCAAGTACTAATTTGTAAGGGTATCAGCCAAATGGCTGAGTTTCGGAGCTGCCTCCTGTGTCTAAACCTCAGTGACCACACCTGCACAATTGGGATCTACCAGCATCCTGCAAAAGGAGGCACTGACACAGTCAGAACTGTCTAGTTTGCAGCAGAGCTCCAGAAATTGCAGTATTTGTTTAAAAATACAAGACTAGGTGACCACATGTCAGCTTTTATTGCTCCATAATGTACAAATCTACAAATCCATTAATCTAGGAATCCTGACATCAGATTCGGTACAAACAGTTCCAACAGCTGTGATGGAAAAACAGGACCAGCTTGTTGTCCAGTGTCCCTAAAGACATTTTGCAGTCCCTGGAAATTAGTGCTACAAGAAGACTTCACATAAATACACTACATATTAGATTCCTCAGTTCACTCCTGGCCTGGGATGGATGCATGCAATTGAAAACACCATGTGATTTTAAGTATTAAAAAAATACCATCTACTTTGGTTGATAATGTTCAATTTGTTTGACATCACTATGGCAAGTACTGACATACTGCATATAACTTTGGGGCTAAAATAATTCCTAACATTTTTATCAGACAAGAAAAATAAACCATGATGAGGAAAGACTCTTGACTCCTGCAGACTGGAAAGGCAGAATACTGAAGGGAAAATCAGCAGCATATAAGAAAGCTCACCATTTCTCCAGAATGTATCTCTAGAGATTATCTTCCACAGTAATTCCACATAAGATAATTTAAGGGAAAAAAAAAAAAAAAAAAAAAGCCAACCAAACAAGACAAGCCCATTACCACCAATTATCAAAACTGTGTAATTAGGGGTAGTCTAGTTTATATCTGTATACAGCTAAGGAGAGCAAACTTTACCTTCCCTTCACAAATAAGTCTTCATTTCTTATTTTTCATATTCTGCTATAAGATTCCCAGTGGTTTTTGCTCCCTTTCCCTTGTTTCCTCCTTAGGGGCAGCACTACACTTTCAAAGAGCTTTAGAATTTGCTGCATGTACATCCACTTCAAATGAATGACAGAAGACAGCTGCAGGCTCCCTGTGTGTGCAAATTATCTGCACATCTAGAATCTGTGAGGATTTATTTTCAATGTAAGCTGTTAGTAAGGAGGTAAGAAATATCAAGACTGTGAACTACACCTGTAAAAATACAGTTCTTAATTCTCTACCTGCAGGTACAATTATTAAAATGTACAAAAATAGCCATCTCTTTCTCATATTAAATTGCAATCAATAGTCTTTTTTTTTCTATTGGATTTTACTCAGAGCTTCACATGTAGCAGAGGCACGGACCTAAGTGATGGTTAGGCTATTGGGAAGGCTATTTTTAATGTACATACCACACAGACAGAAAAAGAGAGCAAAAATAGGAAATCTTCCATGCTCTTCCCTTTGTAGCTCTGTACTCTACATTTAATCATCTGTTATCAGCTAAGACTTCTGTACTACAAAGGCTTCTGTGGAGCCTGGCAGAACCCTCTTCAGAATCACTTCCTACAAGTTCTAGTGTGGAAGGTCCTATCACACTGGGGAGAGCTCTACCAGGAGATACTCTGGAGTCTCCAAACAAGTGCCAGGGAAAACTCGTCATAGCTCAGGGAGGCCTAGAGTGCTAAGTTATGCAGAAACCCAGAACTGAGAGGATTTAAAGCAACATTAGCTGTCCTTCCCCTGGGAATGTGAGCTTTCAGCTGAGCCTTTTAATCGCATTTACAGAACAACAACTCTTTTGGTATGAAGAGCATAAAGCAGATTTGCAAAACAGAGGAGCATTCATCAGAGGTAGTAATGCAGTATTTCTTCAGTTTAATATAAAAGAGAATTGCTCCAATCCTTAAAAAACAAACAAATGCAAAAACAACAACAACCAAAAGTCCTATAAATGTCCCACAGAAATAAATCCAAGCCTGGAATGTTCATCTCATAGTTGTGTTTGACAGTGAAGAACAAGAAGTGAAGAACACAGGGAAGTCTCAGAAAGTAATATTACATGGAGCAACAACCAGACAGATGCCCACAGGAGGCTCTACTACTCACCTCCATCCCTAAACCTAACCATTGAAATGTAAAAGAATCCTATGAAATAAACAAAACAAACCGTTACACAAGGCATATCTCCACAAAATAATATTCTGCCAGCAGCAGTAATCTCTTCCAGTGTTTACCACTGCTTTCCTGGAAATCCCAAAATTCATACCTGCATCCATAATACATCATTATGTTAAAAGATACTGGAAGGTCTCTGTTGTCACTGTATTCTTGTATATCACCAAGTACCATCCACAACTTTAGTACATTATCCTTGTTATATTATTACTACTATTACTACTATCATTATTATTATTTATAGAATAAATATGTTACTGAACTATGTCATTGCACACCACAGAATGACCTTTAATGCTGTGTAAGCAATAGAAAAATGATGAATGTTAAAGGAGAAGACAGAGGGCTGTAAGGAATGAAGATTTCAAAACTGTTCCTCCAATGGTCTGAGAAACTACTGCAGTCCTCACCCAGAACATCAGCAAAGTTAATACTCCCTCAGGTAGAAATGACTTGCTGGGGTTCTTTATACAGAAGATATCTGTAACCATGTTTTGGAGACAATCTGGAGAAAGAATTAAACTTGCTGAGTTTTGGAATGCATTCCAATTTTCTTCTGTAACTGACTTACTAACTGAAGTGTCCTGGCTGGCAGACTGTCTACATTGCTGCCCAAAGATTAATGGTATTTCAGCTTAAATGCCTTATGTTGTGCTACAGTGTTGTCTATCATTCAGATGTCTATCAAAAGACTAATTGCCTTTCTGGCACTGATTTTGTCAGACTTCATCAGCTTGGCAAGAAAAATGATCTAAACAATAGTAATTTTTTTCTTTTTAAATCAAAGCACTGATTTCATCCTTACCTCGACTGACTCTTGCTTGAAGACATTACAGGAGAGGACACTGGTCTGGCTGGTGAGGACGTGGAAGCTCCTAAATGAGGAGGTCCAGATGCTGTCAAAGAGTGAGCTCTTCTTGATGACAGGGTGTTAGATGGAGAAGCATTAATAATAATATTTTGATCTACAAAGGAAACAAAAGTTTGCAGTACTATTACAGCCTCTGTCCCAATAAAAATGGTTTCATCCAAGAGCCCAATACCATAATTCATTAACGCTCAGTAAAACACTACAGGGATTGTAGATTTGTTCCAAGACAGTCAAAAAGATACATTCTGAGCAAGGTTCATACATGCTTTAGTCTGACTAGAAAGGCAGTGCTATCGAACATAAGGAAAGAAGAAGCAGGAATCAAAAAAGAAAGTAGTTTTAAAACTTGACAGCATTTGGAGTTTCATCTATAAAAATAATTTTCCTACCATGAACATATACATATTCAACACTGTAAAGCACATCTGTATCATAACTTTTTTGCAAAATCCTGAGAGACTCTTAAATACTGAAGCAATGTATCTACCTGATTCTTCTTGTTCATCAATATCTTGAGGATCTGAACCACTTCTGTTTCGATATTCCTTGCAGCTTTTTGCCTTCCGAGTTGCCATTTCATCATCAGTAGCCTCTCCACTTTCACCCTAGAAATGAAGTGAGCATTGTAATAAACATTCCAAAACCACTGCTTTTTCATTCTTTATCAGTGCAATCTGTAACAAAATCATGAGATAAATCAGCTATTCCTTATGAAATAACTTTTGTATGGCCAGCAACTGTGCTGTCCGTGAAACTTTCCAAGTAGAAAAGGGACAGCTTTAACGTGATGGATACATAATGAGTGGGGGAACATCAGAAATTACTTCAGTTTGACATCACACAGAGGATGACAAAGATTGCACCTCTCTATATTGGTGAAGCTGGTTCTACACTATTCCACTGTGACACAGGAGATTTAGAGAGGATGGATCTTGTCATCTGGATCTCCCCCACCTGCCCAGTAACCATGTAGTCAGCATTGAGCTGCTAGTCCCTGAGTTCTCCCTTTCCTAGCTATTGCTGAAATCCTTGCCCGAAGAAAAAGAAAGGGCATTGTTTCTGTGAGCCATGTAAGATTATCTTACCCCATGTTAATGTGAAGCAGAAGATTTGTGGTGATATTTTTAGCAACATGAAAACAAAAAGGAGCAAAGAAACTGACTACGGCCTCCAGACATCACCCTGATGGTTACTTTCGTTCTCAAGAATATTTTATCCCTAAATTGAAGTAGCACCTAAAGTTCTTAATGACATTATGTCCTTGTCTGCTAGCGCTCACGTGTCCTTAGAAATGAAATTTAAACATCAGGAAAAAAACCCACCAAATTAACAGAAAACAACAAACCAAAACATACCAAACCAGCAATAAGCTGTTTTAAAGTTCTCAACTAACTTTCTCCTGGTTCAGAGTACAGCTAGCTACACAGAAAATGTAGGAAGGAAACAAGTCAGCCAGATAAGTAACAAAATACATGAATACCCTCATGAGTACTTTCTTCTTCTTCTTAGCTGCATTTATTCCCAGAGTGTTGTTTCTCTGCACACTAGGTTTCTCAGTGCTTTTGGTCAGAGTTCCTGTGCTTGTGTTCCTTGTGCTCCATCGTCTGCCTCCAAACAGTTCGACAGCCTGAGCCAAGGTTGGGCCTTCAAACCTTCCATCCTCCTACAAAAATTCTCAGCATTAACAAAATCAGGAGAATAACTGCCGAAGAACAGACACATTTTCTTAAGTTATAATAAAGATATCTCTCGGGAACCAATGAAAAGCAAAATATTAAGAGCACACGATTTTTAGTTACTGCATGAATGCAATAGGGCTATTTTCTTCACCATCTCATATTTTTGGCCCTAAATCTCAGCACTCATTTTTGGGGAACCATTTTCATGTACAGTCATTGCTTTCTCTTTAAGAAAACATTTATTCCCAAACTGCAAATATATGAAGAACTTAACAATAAAAAAGGTTAAACTTAAAAAGTATCTAAAATATGCACCACTTGATGAGACATTATGTGGAGAACCAGATCATTTTCACTCAAACCATGTTACTAAGTTGGAGGTCTGGTGTTCACATTTAACTTCAGTTTACTTATAATAGAAACTAATCACTCAACAATACATTGATGACATTGAACTTTCATCATAGAAAATCACAGCATCTTTTACCTGGTAGAGGCTGACATACTGTTTCCGTAGCCACTGTAATCTCTGATCAGGAAATCTCCTCATTTTTCTTACAGCTTTAGTCAATTCCAGCAGTCCATCATAGAGCATTCTGGCAGTATATTTTGGAGCAACAAAGTGCAGCAACTTATTATCAGTAGTCTGAAGTCCGTAAAGTAGTGTTATACCATTTTCTTCAAGGGACATATTACAAAGTTTATTTTGAACACACACAGTGTGCATATCAATGCCAGAATGTCCCATATACACAGCCTTGGCTGAAAACAAATCCAGAAAACCTTCCATCAGTCCATTTATTCCGGTATTGCCAAGGAACTGGTATTTGCCCAGCTCAGCAGCATTACCCTGGACACTCAGTTTTGCTTTTGCATTTGCTGGGCAAACTGTTGTGGGTTTCGTCCAAGTCAAAGTACTATTGTCAGGCTGAAGCTGAAGAAAGCAACGTGCTGAAAGATGTGTCTCCTGGTCATAATGGATGACAGTTGCACCTTGCAGCATGAACTGGTGGACATCAGCTCTGATGGACAATACGTACCAGGGAATGAGTTCTATGCCATGGCAGAAAGCCTTTTGTTGCTCTTCTGCTGAACTTGTGTCCCAGTCCTTCAACTGCTCAAATATATCACTTTCAGAATCTGAAAGATCTCCAATTATAAATCTGTATGCGAACAAAGATGAGGAATTTAGTTTAGTTCTGTTTAATACACCCATTTTCTACCTAGTGAAACACATGATTTATGTGCTGCCTTATGATACTACCTTTTTTTTTTTCTGCTGCAGTTTAAATTAACAATACAGGAACTTACAGTAGTTTTTGCAGTATTATAATTTAAGTTATGGCAATTTGGAATTTATAGATGTTACTACAATTAATTAAAACTCTGATAGCAATATAATTATGTTCTCTTTGAATTTTCCAAGGATTATATTCATTATCATAGAATCAATTGTAGAATGGCTTGGGCTGGAAGGGACCTTATAAACAACTTCACTTTGTATCTTGAAGTTAAGTGATTCCAGTTTCTAAGCCCATAGCACAATGGAAATACCGATTATTGTATGAGGAAGCTGGTAACAATATCTAGGGGACTGAAGACAGGACTTTCAAACCTTCTTCTGCTATTCTTTTTGTGTACAGACTTGTTTGTGGTTAACACTTGTAAAATAGGGCTTAAAATACATCAATTTCTCAAAAAAATGCAGCAAGAATGTTATCGACTACTTCCTGCCAGCTCAGCGCAGAACACAATTCACACTAAGACTTCTTGCAAGTCAGGCACCCATCTCACTGAGTTAAACCCCACATGGAACCTTCAGGTCTTCCTCAAAATTTCCTCTTCCTGGAGTAGTAATTCATTTAATTTTTCCCTTATTCCAGACATCAATTCTAATGGTGATGGTGAAGAGATAGACAAACGATGGCAGAATAATTTCATCAGCCTTAATTGCAACTGAAGTTTCTTAAGAAATCTGCTGTAAAATAAAGGTCATGCCATATATCTGAGCTGCTATAAACTGATGTTAAAATTGCTGAGTCTTGCCACACTGCATACATTATTTAGCTGGATTACTCATCGTTCAGCTTTTTAAATTAAAACAACCACTAAAATATTTATCTTCCTCGTGCCTTCAAAATAACCAAACAAGTCTCTAGAAAGACCCCAGAAAATATATTCTGAGAGTAGATATGCAAGGCTGGAGAAGAGGAGACAGAAATAGCAGAGTTTTGTTCATGCCTTATTTCATGTGTGACAGCACAGCCATGCTGTAGATTAAAACGCACAAACAGCAACCAGGTAAGCCAAGCACATGCACAAGGCATATCCAGAAACAGCCTCTGGCATTAGCTGGCAAAAGCAATATAGCCATTAACTATTGGGAACAAACTTACAGAACTTGGTTTGAACCAGAAGCTTTCTTTACACGTACTGCACTAAGATGCAAGAAAATGACAAGAAAGGATACAGGAAATGTTAAAACAGATTGCAGTTTTAAAGGAGGAAATTGTAAGGGAAAGGGGAAAAAAAAAAGTGAGGTTTTTCAGTTTTATTCATTCTGAAGGTATTTACTGTAATTAAGAAAGCTTGAAGGGTAGAGGAGATCAGTTCAACAACATTAAGACAAAGTTTAGAGAATAGGTCGTTTGATTAACATTTCTATAAAGATTGGATTTCCACATTTATATTTTTCCTACCAGCTGTTATTTCTTTGAGAACTGTCAAAGATGACGGACAGAATTTTAATTGTGGCATTTACTTGGCATGGTCAGCACCCTAGGGTGACTGGACACATTGCTGACTAGAGCGACACTCAGTCTATTTGGGAAAATAACAGCTTCACTCAGTGCCCCCTGATTTTATAAGATGCCCCTCATTTTCTGCAAATCAAACCAACATATCCAGCTCTGGGATACAGCAGGCATGTGTTTCACAATATTAATTCAAATCAACAAAATGCAAACTAATTACAAAATTTTAATTACATAATACTGCATAACAGATATGGCTTAGGTCTCAAAAGAAAGGCTTTTAGCTGTTTACAGCATTAAAAATGAATCAAATATTTCAGCCTCCATACAACAGGGACAACAGCACAGAGCCCTTCTGCCTTTCTGCAGCAGTTCTTTCCTGTGTCCCAGCCAGCTCTCAATGGCCAGCAAAACATAGCTGGATAATGAGGAACTGAGGTAAATTAACACTTCCACGTGTACTTTTTTACAAGTCATTAGAATGTTAAAATTAGCATTTTACAGCACCAGAAGCACAGACAGCAATGATCAGACACCTGAATCAGGAAACAATTTTATTTACTTCTTTACTGTTTTGTTCATTTCAGTGTTGGACTCAACTTCTTTGCATTTAATTTCTACTTTAATTAGAATAGAACTTAGCAGTTCCATTTAAACATAAAGCATAAATAACTAATTAAAAAAACTGATTTCATAAAGACGTAACAAAAAAAACTCATTTTTCCCCATATTGTTCTTCTACATTTAAATTCTGCTTTGTGTATTCAAGTGAAAGGTTGATTTCATTAGCTCATTCTTTCTTCGAATGGAGACCTGCAAGTTGAATTCAAACTGTATTAATTAAGAAAAATAATTCCTGAAGGAAAATGTTTAAAGTGAAATAAGAGATAACAAATGTACAGAGAAGTGGGACTGCCTTTCCTGGCATAATCTACTGCGCCACTGCCCAGAAGGAAGTAAAGCCAGATGTGAATAATTCCATTAGAAACCATTCTTGCAGGAAATAATTATTATTTATTTGAAATGAGATTTACAATTGCATGTTAATGAAATAAATGCATTTAAACAGGAAGAAGGTAGCTCCTTCTCAGGCAGTCACTTATTAGATTCTGTGTGTAATAGCTGAAATAAGTTGGATACTTCAGAACATACTGATATCTCTGATAGACATTATCAATATAATAATTCAAGTGGGGACATAAGTATGTTTTTTATATAATCCGGGTTGTGTCATTTATATGATGGGATAAGGGATAATGGTTTCAACAAAAAGAGAGGAGATTTATATTGGATATAAGGAAGAAGTTTTCTACAGTAAGCATGGTCAGGCACTGGCACAGACTGCACAGAGAGGCAGTAGAGACATCCAAGGTCAGGTTGGATGGGGCTCTGAGCACCTGATGGAACTGTAGATGTCCCTGTTCATTGCAGGTGAGTTGGACTCACAGCACAGTTCTTTTCTTGCTTGTCTAACAGTTACCTCATTTGAAGCTGACGCATCAGGATCTATGTGGGCTACAATTTCACTAAAGCAACGCTCAAGATCAAGTCATGTCTTAAACTTCCCATTTAGTATATTTTTTGCTGCTGAAAAGTAAAGACTATACTGCGTGTTCAGTCAAAATTGGGAAGTTTTTGAACACTGTGCTCTTGGAGCACAATCAAGAAAACATGTAGGCAAAATAGCAGGACTAAATCAAACTGAAAATTCACAATGCAAAATGATTACAAATGTCTTCTGGACATAATTTAAAAGCCTCAAGTGAACATGTCCTTAAAAGAAGTGGTCTTATGAACAATAATAAATAACCTCTATTTTGAAAAGGGCACAACGCTGCCCTGGTGTGCAGAATATAATGTTCTGAGCTCTGATAACAGATATGTCCTGGTGCTATTCCGGGCACCACAGATCAAAATTGTAATCATAACCGTGGATTTTTAAAGCTCTGTGTGTAAGATGAAAAGGATTTACCCTTATCATGAGAGGAAGTAATTACATCATGAGTGAAAATATAACTATACGGAGAGATCTCATGCATTTGAACATCAAATACTTAGCATAATTCCTGGAGGAATAAGTTTTGAATTGGAAGACAGTAAATAAAAGAGAAGAGGTTAAAAGTTGCCTCTGATCCTGTAAGTGAGGTTTGGTAAAAGGAAACAAAAAACTAAAACTAAAACTGTGAAATATACAGATGAAGATAGAAAACAAAACATGAGACCTACTGGTAACGGTTTCTGTCCTTCAAGGAGTTTTTTCTCGAATTGCTTTCTTCACTGAGATTATCTTCCCCCTCCTCAGATTCCAAACTGCGATTACAGCTCCGAATAGTTTGAAATATACTGTTTGCTGTGGATTCTTTTTCTGGATTATTTAAGCCATCTTGGCCTACCCGTTGCAAGAAATTATCTTGTCCACTGTAATCTGAAACAAACTAAAGACATCTAATAGGTTAATATTGTAACAGGAGTAATGGAACACTGTGTCATTTATGTCTTGTTGGAGAAATTCTTAGAAGAATTAAGAATATTTAGTACATATGTTTGCCATTAGCTTACCTAAACAGACAAAAACACTGCATAAACCAAGTAGCACAAATTTCAATAGTCCTATAGACTTTTTAAAAGTCCCAGTTTTCATGGAACAGGGACATATTTTCAAAACAAAGTGAAAAAAAAGGAATTGTTTTATTTCGTAAAGGAAAAGGTTGGTCCATTGATCTTCTGAGTTCTTCCTTTAAGGAACTGAAAACCTTTCAGTTCCCAAAAAGCTATGCAGAAGATCAGAAAATTTAGGAGAAGACAGCTGCATGTTTAAGTATTTACATACTTCCTTTACCGAAGTAAACGTTTTTTTTGCTTTGGTATAGACAATAACTGCTCAGTACTCCTATGCTGAACTATTTATTAACAGCAAAATCTATGTTACTACAGTTACTGTAGGAATTAAATTGAGGTTCATGTAACTGAACTATGGATAACAGTCTGGTTTATAGAACTCTAATTAGATGAAACTTTCACATAAAACAACAGATGATAAAATAATGCACTGGATGGCTAAGAACACAGCCTCTTAGAACAGCAATCCTATTTACCTCTAACGTCTCATCCTGGGAATTATACTGTGGGCAGAGTCTGATGAGGCTTGATGCTCCATCCAAAATTTCACAAAGCTCTTTTAAAAATACACCACAGAAAGGAACTACTTTACAGCCTGGAATATTGAGTGCCCGGTTGACCACTTTCCTGTACTCGGATGAGGACTCATGTTGTGCCATAGCATCTTTCAGACTCCGCATGGTTTCAATGTCAGACTGGTCCATAAATTGCCACATTTTTAAAACTTTTCTTGACCTAGTGAAAAAAAAGACAACAATTATTAAAAATAAATAAATAAACCAATTTGCAGAGAATTCCAACACCTCCAGCATGTATGGAATAGAAATTATGGGAATATGAAAATTACTATTATTATTATTTCTCAGAAATTAATGAATCACATTCAGGTCATTATTCTTAACAAAAACTCTGGCTCGCGGACTGTTTCATCTCTTTGAATTACCAAACCAGAAAAGTAACAAGGACAAACAAGCAGTATGATTTACACAAGGCTGCAGTAATTTTTAGGAACTTAATAAAAGCTCAGGTACCCATGAAATGCAAGCAGGATTCCCCACATTTTCATTTTGTCATTGCCTTAAAGTCAAAAAGGTATAAGAAAAAATAAGAAAAACGGTATGAAGATAAACCAGATGGTTTACTACAAATTCATTCATCAGTAAATAACCCATATAGTTAGCAAATGAAAAGAAACAACAATGAAACAAAAAATTTGAAATATTTTACATTGATTTATTCCCATTACACTCTAACTCTGTCATGGAAATAAATCAAGGCTGTCTTCCAGCTCTCAAGCACCAGTGCCACTCTGCAGACCAAGCTTTGAATTCAAACAGAAATGACTCCTGGTGAGAAGGACAGCTGGCATTGCTAAGCCCACTCACCCTTCTGAGCTGCACATCTGGGCAAAGGTATGGCCTTTCTATGCCCCCTGCCTTCAGACACACCAAAAGGGTTGTAGAACTGCTAGCAGCTCAACATCCTCATCCCCACTTTCCGTCCCTGTCTTGGGTGCACTGCTAATTGGGCACCAGCCTTGCCTTTACTTGTTGCCTTCCCTTCTGCTGTGCAGATGCATTACAGATAAAACTAAGGCCTTAATTTGTTTGCATTTTCCCTCACAACTTTCATTGCTAGGGGACTTATATGGATGCATTCTGCTGAAAAAAACTCCCTTTGTCCACAAGCATTTAATATGTATTTTATATATCAAAAATGTAAGTAATTAGCTCAGTAAGAATCCTCACTAAACCACAAAGAGCAACAAAACAACACACGAAAGCTTTGCTACACCAACACAAAATACAGGTAGGGTCAGGGCTAACTGATAGGAAATCTGATCTTAACTCTTCCTCGTCCAGTCTGATTTGCTGCTCTCTGAAGTGCAAATCTGGGTCAAGGTAGCACCTCACCACCGCACCTGTTATTCTGCAGAAATGACTGCAACCCCACACTCTGTTTTCCTTCTGGATACACTACAGGACTGGCTACATAGGATAATTACAGCACAAGATTCCAGCATTAGCCAGGATAAATAAACTTGAAGGGTTTAACAAGACAGTTTTAGCTGTTTGTTGTTTGTGTGTGTATTTTGTTGGTTTTCTTTTAAAGTTTTGGTCTGACTCTATTAGAAAACTACCATGATTATATTTCACTTGTCTTCTGGATACTCCAAATCCCAAGTTACATTTTAGATTTTAGACAAAGCATAGCTAATTTGCCATCTTTCTTTACATTTTAAAAACTGCTTAAAAATGTATGCTTTCTAATGTAGAAAATGAAAATGAAGAAAAATGAAAATGAAGAAAAATGAAAATGACAATGAAGAAAATGGTTTTTAGCATGTTCAATTTTTTCAAAAAAGGATTTTTAGCAAGTAAGAGGGCAAGATGATGTGATTTAGCCACAGATTTCTGTTTATGCCTTTGTCCAAAGACATCTGCTTGACGGAAGCTGCAGTGTCATCTATCACTGAGAAGTCATTTACAAAGAGTTGCCCATACCTTAGTCCTGCCAAAAATTCCATTACAGCATTGTAGTTGCCCATATTCCAGCAGCATTTTGCCACATGTACTAAATATGAGAAGACTTCTCGTTTCTCCTCCATTGAACCTGCAGTCAGGATCAGCCAGGTAACCCACGAGCTCACCTTGTGAAATAAGACATACAGTACAGTCAGTCAAAGCAATGTCACTTGGAGCATCTGTGCATTTACTTGTTTTCCTTCTGCAAGGAGGGTATCAGTGAAAATGCTATGCACGTACCTGTGGCCCAATCCCATGCATTACATCCATTGCAAACACACACACAGATATGCTCACATTCCAGCAGTTAAATCTTAACTACCATAATACTTAATAAATACTACATAATACTTAAATAAAAAACTGTTGCATGGCAGTGTAAGGTATTACAGATATGCATCCAGGCCACAGAAGAAAATGGGCAGCTTAAGTTATTGACAATTTCTAATGCTGTCAGAGAGATCTGCAGTGCAAATCCTCATTAGCACAGCTTACAAATCTCAGTCTCACGCTGAGATAGGTATAGGAGATATATAGGTATAGAATAGGTACAGGTATAGCATAGGTATAGGAGATAGGCAAGGTATCCCCTTGTTCTTACAGCAAGGACAGTGAATTTTGATAAATTGTCATTATTGTTTTCATGCATTGGCAAGATTATAAATGCAGTAAAATTATAAAAAAAACACCCTTTCCAAGTGTGACCACAATACCAGTCTCTGCTCAGTGATTATTTCATGCCAGAATCAGCAATTAATTTGGTACAAAATTCTATTTGTATTAAAAAAACGTCAAGCCTTCCTTTTACCAGTGAGCATTTTCCTTCTAGCTTATGTTCCCATAATAGCTATAAAAGGTAGCTATATTTCAGGTAGAAATTGAATTCAAATGAACTGCCCCTTTTCACAGTATAATTCCCCAGGGCTTCATCTTTGTCATTATGTAAACACTTAGAAAGCAATAAACATGATTTGTTCACCGACACTGAGTTTCATTCTTTAGTCTCAAAGGATTCAGAGTGTTTACAGGCAACACTGGTGTGAGGAGAAGCTTATAACAACCAGAAAATTTTAGTCTTCATGAGGCATAGATCATTTTATTTTAAAAAATCAAGCAAAAGAAATAAAAAGAAAACTCTTCAGTACAAATTAAAAAAACCCTAACAATATAAAGCTCCTCCAGTTATACAATGGTCTCAGCCTCTAACTCCTCAGGAAGAACAGACAAAGAATATGAGAAATGAGAAAGTTGCTTGTTCATCTTCCTGACACCCTAACCAACAGAGAACAACAAATGAGAACAGTGCAAATAAGAAAACAAGCCACAGCTCCAATACATGCAAAGCACAGAGGCAGAAAAAGGAATCAAAATTTTAAGACTGAATTCCTGAAGAAATGAGGTTATAAAGTCATTCTGTCTCTCCTCCCTTGAGGACATCTCAGGAGTGTGCAGCACAGGGTTGTGATGGGATGAAAGGATCAGGGAACAACGGAGTCGTCCTGCAAGTTTTCTATGTGACCTAACCCTCACCAAACAACGTGGTTATGGAAGGTAAGAGCTAGAAGAAACTTGCTCCTTGCTTAGCAATAATCAAAAGAAAAATGGTTAGCTTCAGTTTCCGTATGTTTTTAGAACTCGCATACAATAGCAAAGGCTTAGGAGCAGATACCCAGTAGATAGCTTTCAGAACAGGCAGAACAAGCAGGAGAGATCCATGTTGTAAATGCAGATCTCTCTGACAGACCTTCCCCAACTGCAGCCTTTATACAGGCTGCCACTGCAGAGGCCGCAACACAAAGAAACAACACAGCTGCGCACTCAAATTTCACTGATGTATCTGAAGCGCTCAGCTGGTGATTCCTAAACTGTAAAACTAAATCAGCTAAGAAGTGTATTCCTGAGGAGCATAAAGGTATAGAAGAAATACAGAAAATGAACTTTATGAACTTTATGACATGGGGCTCGGATGAGGGCATGCACAGAATGAAATGCAATTAAGTAAATACAAAAAAATACATAAATCAGAAATTATGAAACAAAACAGTTAAATATGTGATTCAAGGTTGGCATAGACTTGTGTGTGTATGCTGGAATAAAATTAAATATTAGTTTTGGATATTATTCTCATTTTCCAGAAATGGCTCTGTTAGAGAATACAAATGCTAAACATGCAAAAACATACAAAAAGATTAATAACATTTGTTTGGTATGAAATACTAAATGTGGTAATGACAGATTGATTAATACGTGTTTAAATATTTTAAAGAATAATATAATTTTAAGCAGATCTGTTTTTATCTAAGGTAGGCAACACATGCAATAGTAAGGAGAGAACAGTATCAAAGGTGATAAAGAATGTCTAAAAATGCATTTGAACGTAGACTCCCTAACAAGAAATCTTGAAACTAGGACAGTTACTTGCTGAAAATGTATTTAATAAAGAGTTTAGGACTGCTATAAACAGTTATGATGAACTTTTACAAACACTGTAAAAGCAAACACAAATGATGAAGGTTAGCACAAACAAGCCTTTGTGGCAAAATAAGGGTGCAAAAGGCAGTAAGTAGTCTCCCTTGAAGTTTATGTTCACCGCTTCTGCAGGACAAGAATAGATTCACAGGAAGAGCAGAAAACAGAAAGTATTTCACTAAAGAAGATGGAAAAATAAAGTGTCTGAATGTCTACACAACAAAACAGGATGGGCAAAGGAAGATATAAAGACCTGGGCAGAAACAAGTTGCAGAACAAAGCACCTAAAGATAGAATCCACTGCTGCCAAACAGAGAACATGCCTGCTTCAGAAACTTCACTATGTGCATATTTGCTGGAGATTAGAAAAAGAGTGACAAGCAGACTGTGAGGCGTCAGTCAGACACAGATAACAGAAACTTTCATTCATGCTCTTTTACATATTGACGACCTCAGGAGTATAACAGAGCTGTCCCTCTCCATATGCTACAGGCTGCTTCTCTTTTCCATATGGCTTTTATATCATATTTAGTAAACAGTCAGGTGCACGCAGTGATTTTTCTGCTGATTCTGAATAGCTGCAACTCTTCATAAAGTTTTCCTACGAACAACTCAGACTGTTACTTGATTAATCTGAATACACCATATAGCTCCTAGAAACAGGGATTATGGGAATAGTATTCCAAAATTAAATTCTTGAAAGGTTTCATCACTTTGAGATTAGAACAGAGACTGCTAAAAGGCAATAGCACTGTCACAGAGGAGGCAGCAGAGGGGAGGAGCTGTGAACAAAGGCCATCTCATTTCATTCACTGAGGTTTTTGCTGAGCACCGTGCACTCCCTTTTTTTTTCAGTGAGAATTGCTGGAAAACAGAGACAAATCATTGAGGGGCGTTAGGGGACATCTTCCCCAAATTAAATCTGGTCCAGGAGCCCAATTAGGAAGCAAACTTTTAATTAATTTGCAGAACAGTCATTCATCCTTTCAAACAGTCAGAGGAGACTTTTGTCATAAAAATGTTGCGGTTGCAAGATGTGGATGAATCATTAGCTTTGAAGGAGTACAGAACTGAAGCTGACCTACAGCTGCCTGAGGTCTCTTCCCAGCTGTGAACTCCCTGAAGATTTTGTTCTGCCCAGGCAGATTGAACTGATGGATCAAAAAACGTTATCCTGAACATCATTATCTATTTTAAATAAGTGCATACTGAAATAATTTGGGTGTGGCATTAATTTTCAACTGCTATTCGTAGTGGGCATAGCTAAAATGAACCATGCACAACCAACACTGAAATGGAGGAAAACTGAAAGGACTGCAATGTTTAGGAAATATCATGTACAACAAATTACAGGAAACCTAAGTATATTTAAGTATACATACATTGAACACTAAAATATACAGAGATTTAACAGTACTCCGTAAACATACTTTGGAATGTATTGACTTGCTGATAATTACATGAGCAGTCCAGAGTCCATGCTCACAAGTACACCTCCACAGGAACCACTGATAACAACCGTATAGCTGCCCACAGCTCCCAGCAATGCATATAATACATTTCTGCTGCCTGGGATGCATAATGCCTCCTCTGCACAGATGGTATTCAAGAACTGAGCTCTTAAAAATCTTCATTCAAATGAGAGTTCAAAAGCATGATTCCTCAGATACTGTCCAGATATGTGAGCCAGAGGTGCCTCACAGAACAAGAGAGCATATGGAAACCACGTAGAAGCTGCCATGAAAATCTTCCTTTTCCACTAAACGTGTGTAGCTACCCAAGGAGGAAAGCACCAGCAGCCCGCGGCCTTGTTAGCAGGCTGTGCCTGCTGCCCAAGGGCTCTACAGCTCAGCAATGCCCAAACAAAGCAGCCCTGGGACCTGAGGCAGCATGCACTGTCTGTTCAGTAGCAGCTTCGCAAGAAGGATCAAAGATCAAAGCACACGGCAAGTACTCCTCAGAATTAGCAGTAACAGCTTCTGGACCGAGTTTTTGTATTCAATATCCAATTAACATTAGATCACAACATACTTCTTAAAGATGATTTCCTGAATTTATTTTTTTCACATTCTACTTACATATTTCTGTTTCTGTAACTCCCTTTAGAACACAAATCATCACAACAAACCTATAATTAGACGAGTCTAAAAAGTATGAGAAAATGTATCCTGGCTTCATTTATATAATCCAATTTATATAATGTATAATACATCACAAATTGAAACAAAATCCATTCAGGTTGATAATAACACCCATCTTCTCATTCAGGTGGATATGAATCAGTGCTTTTCAGGGTTACTGCACACCAATATTTAGGTGTAAAAAAAGAAATCGTATCCAATAGATACCTAGTGCAAATTTAAATATTTTCTAGTCATCTGTTACAGACAAGCACTCAAACATCACGCTATGTTAGAGTTTGTAATAAAACCCCAGTTGGAAATTTTCGGAGGCACAAATCTGAGTCTGAGCACAAACAGGATCTACATCATCCAGACAGTGCAAACTGAAGGTGATCAATCATCTCAGGCACAATAATACGTAATGACAAATACAGTTGTAGTTTTGTTGTGTTTTGTTTTTTTTTTTAAATTACTTTTTTTTTTATCAGCTCTTGCTATTTTAAATACAATAAAGTCTACTGAATAGACTCTTTTTGGGTTTTTGGACTTGTCCTACTATGATCAAATTTTCAAATAATTTTGAGTAAAAAATTAATAATGCATTTTGGAAAAGCATACTAATAATTAATGTTAATCTTCAAATATACCATGACTATTTTAAAGCCCATGTCTGATTCGTTCAGTGCTTTGGGCTACTTGGAAATTTTCACAATGGTAACAATAACAGAACTTCACTGAGGACAGAGAAACCTCTGTCATTCAGGACACCACATTCAAAGCAGGGTCCAGAAATTTCTGTTCTAATTTTCAGAATTCTCTTTTCCCTTGTATTTTTTTTAAGAAGACAACAAAATTGTCAGGGAAGCTCCTGAAGCTCAATTGTGAGAATTAATATGCAGAATTTATTTTTTAACCTTACAGTATTTTAATATTTAAAAATAAAACACATCCTCCCAAAGCCTTTCAACAGGGGAAATATATTACATACATTCAAAAAATAGCATAACCCAGTATATTTGATAATCCAATCACTGATCTATCACTGACTTAAAATCATGTCTATACACAGGCCAAAATCTTCCATTTTGACAGTGGCAGGATATGGCTTATCATTGATGTTCAGTTGCTTTTACAAACACAATAAGAAGAACTTGGTGATCAGACACAGAAGAGACATATATGATGGACTCAATATTTGTTGGCAAGTGATCTTAATGCCCTGTGAACCACCACTTGCTCTAGGAGAACCCTGCTTCATGCAGCACAGAGGATGGAATAGTCCTTACTGCATGTTGAATTAATATCTGTATCCCAAAATCTGAAATGGATTTACTTCACTTCTTTTCTTCTTTTAGTCTTTTAATACTGAATATCAACATAACTCATCTGTACATGAGTGTATATATCTATATATATATATAGATACACACCCACATATAAATATACAAAAGTCTGTACTGCTATTCATACACCTGCTAGAGAATCTATTACATAAATTTTGGAATGGGAACTAATTTATTTCTTATCTTTCTTTTGATTAACTTTTATATAAATATAAATGAGGGAGGGAACACTGCATGGAAGAAACAATGTCTTTTACATTTTAGCAACTTCTTAATACTCCAAAAATGCAGCTTTCAGAGGCACAACTAGCAAGTAGAGCTGCCTGCCTGAGGTTTAATCCATGCCACCACTACCAAGACAAAAAGATTACAGCGCAGACCTTCTCTAACACCAAAGATATGAAAATTAACCAGGACCTCCTTTGTAACTTATTCAACTACTCTGGAGCAAGAAAGGTAGTAATTTTAATATTAACAGAATGAGGATATTCATGAGAAATTTGTTTCTTTGAAGTCCTTGAGTACAAAGCAAGAAGTTGATTTTACAGCTATCCACAGGAAAAGCATTGTGATCAGTTATTTCATTTAACCAAAATATTGCATTTTCAGTGATTTCGAGAAATTTGGAAACTTAAGTAAAATCTGAAGAACATGAAAAAAAACATATAATAAATAAATGCATAAAATCCTGCTAAACATCTGATGAAGAGTTATGGCAAGAGGGAAAAGCATACCTTATCTTGTTTAAAAGCATAACCCTTACTATATGATTGTAAAGTGATTTCTCTCTGTTTAAAAGAAAAAATCCTCCACCTTTCACAACACCACAAGGTTATTCTATGAAGTAAAACTCTTTCTGGGGAAAGTAATTTTTAAAAATCTATGGAGAAGCTTCATGCTTGTGAGGCTTTTAAAATCACAATTGCTATGCAGTTAGCACTGATTAACTGGCAGCCACGAGTTCCATCAGTTCCTTTGTCTGAGTCTACTCACACATCCATGAGTGTATACTGATGAACATAAGGATCACATCATAGAACACAGCACTGTTTTATTTTAAACAGGTTTTGGTAAAGGTTCTTTATTAAATTTTTGGGCTCCGGTATAATATGCAACATAATTCTCTGATGCACTTATAAAATCTGAGTACTTAATATCACATATCCTACAAACACATGGTTCACTTTAGATGCTGGAGTGAAATTATGTAACTTTACAAAGAACATTTACCATTTTAAATCTGATTGAACAGTACTCCAAACAAGGACTGGAAACAGTTTGATATTTGTACAAACATAATCTTTTTAAAAGCATTATGCAAACCCATTTAGGAATTGCAAAGCAATGCTGAACTAAGAGACACAGCATAATATTTATTTGCATTCCATAATTTCAGTAAAATGATATGTCTCTGCTTTCCTAGTAAGGGTTTAAAATCGTCTTTTATATGACAATGAAGAAAACTTACAAATTTAACCCCCTAAAAATGAGACTATCATTATCACTCATTTTGTCTAATAGCCAGATGTTTTATTATCTTGACTCAACACAGGAGTGTCTTAGTAAGTCTGAGACCACCTCAGTAGCAGTGTTGCACTAGAGTCATTGATATGTTTTTTTACCTTTTTAGTTATGCTTTTTGGCAACATAATCTTCCCAAAAAATACTTCATGTATTGAGTGAGCTGCATCTCAGCACAGAATATTAAATGCTTCGTTCTAATTTTCTAATGCTTTCTATTACATGAAGCTGAGGCCAAAAAAGTTCAAATTACATGCAAGCATACATGCTTACAGTGTGTAAATTGAAGTTGTGTTTCTCTGGTTGCTTTGCTGGAGGGAGGCTGAAGAGTGGCTGGGAGTAAAAACCATGAATGTGCACCAGACCAGGAGGGCAAGGATATAAAATAAAACAACCAACGGGTGCCCAGGAGGAGTGTGGGATATGTTCAAGGTAAATCCCAAATAAGGATCTAAGGACCACTAGGCACATGGGATGAAAAATACACAGCAGTGCACAGGAATCCAAAGAACTAAATGCAGAAAGAAAAGACAGGCAACAAGACAGAAAATAAAGTATCCTGTTACAATTATCTGGGTCTTAAAACCCATTTAGCTGCCATTCTCCTCATCTCTCTCTAGCTAACAGCACTCTACTAACTGCAGAATGTCCTTAATAGTTTCATCCCACAGCTTTTATATATCCATGGAAATTAAACTTCTGGTAGTCATTTAAAAAAATCTGAAAATTGATAAGCAGTACTTAACTGAAGAGGTGTCTCCTTTGAGCTCATGTTATAACATCTTTAAAAACCTTTAATCCTTGAAAGCTCTCTTACATATCTGAAGATGAGCAACTGATGCACTCAGATCCACATTCTTCTCTCCCAGAGAACTTTTCAGCCATCTTCATGCTCTTTAGGGCACCCTCCCCCCCCCTCCTCTCCTTGCAGTCTGGCATATACTCTTCAGTTGTCTCTAATTCTTTTAAAAATATGCCTCGGTCTACTGAAATGGCACACTTTGTAACACAATAGATGGGTAAAAGAGAGCATGGTTCTCTACTGGAGTAAAAAAGTATATTACTATTATTGTTATGTGTACAGTATTGGAGAGTCTAACAGCCTCAACATACAGCAGCTTTGTAAAGCTACCCATTACTGCTAATTTTAGTGCCCAATTTTCCTACCAAACATTAAGTAAAAAACAAAGTCACTTTCCATATTTCCAGTTTCTCTTTTAAGTGCATTTTGAAATTACGGATTTTTTGTTATGTTTGCTACGCTGTACAGAAAGACTACAATAGCTGAGATTACAACGATTAAAATCTCTCACCCCAGAAAACCAGAATGACCACTGGAAGCACAACAAAAGCTGAAGAACCTATCTCAAGTGCAGAAGAATATCAGTTAAACGTTTTCCTAATAGGTTTTAACTTGTCTTTGGGCTTTGTGTATTTGTTAAGTGTAATCTGAACTTCAGAATTAAGGAATGACTGAAGAAAGTCATCTTTTTAATCCTAGTGTTACAATAAAATATTTCCAATAAGCAAATATTTTGTTTTGTCCACATTTAGATACCCATGAATTTGTGCTGCCTTAGAATAGCTGTATATGTAGGTCAACTCAACATAATTTTCTTTCTTCTCTTTTCTTTTTTTTCCTAAATTGAACAAAATTCCTTGCCTGGTTTTCAGTGTTTGATGCCACATTATTGCATTACCCCACCAAAGCAACTGATTGGATCTGTTCTGCACATGTGAATTAGCACCTTGTTAATTGCAGAACACATGGGTGCTTTTTTTTTCCTACGTAGAGGAACCTATTTGCTCTTCATTAACTGAAATATGTGCATGGCAAATGTATTATGAACATGGCCTCATTTCCTTTGGATCCTCTCTCATCCTCATTAAACAGAGCATATTATTACATAGTCATCTAGATTCATTTTGCAGCGCAGCATGTAATGATAGTGATTCTGTAATACTTTTCATCTGCATCTCTTTTCCTTCTGTGGTTACACTTTGTTTTTAACTTTTCCCTTTCCAAATATTGCATAGTTCACCACATGTTGAAAAGTCCTCTAATTCTTTCTAATCATTTTTAATTTATCTTTTCCAACCATATCTTAAACAGTAGCGATCAGTCCTTCTATAGCAGCAGAAGTCATTTATACTTCAGTGACAATCTCTAAGATGACTTATCATCTACCGCTTCTAGGGAAGTCTGTACATACATGTATATAAACAATGGAAATTTTTAGCATCAGAAATAGATGTCATATTAACTTCAACACTTCTGAAGCTTCATCAGAGACAGTAAGTCCTGAAAACAAACTGCAACTTTAGCTGATTATAAGATTTTTTTTGCTTGTGAATATTTTATTATCCTGTGAAATAACAAACTTGAGAGCTGGAATTAGCTCAAATTTTAAGAATATAGATAAAATGTAATCAGAAAATATATCTGTCATTGAAAGTGATTGTATTTTGTGTTGATTGCACACAGCACCCACAAGTGACCTTTTTCCCAACATATTTTTGAAACAAGTCACTGAGAGTTCAAGCTACTTGTCATGGCAGCCACCTCAATTAACACATATGAAAATAACTGTTACTTGGAAACCCAGGACAAGATAAAACAAGAGGAAATACATAATGTCTGAATGTCCTCCAGTAACTATGTCAAGACTAAGGCACCATGCTCTCTTAAGGGCAGTTTCTGTTTTCCAGCCTCAACAGTACAGTATTTGCCAGCCACAGTGTTTGTGCTACTATTCATGGAGTGTTTGACAGCAGCTTTAATCTGTGCTATCCATCTTCAGTGTCTCTACGCTACTTACTACTACAAGCTTTTTTCCTATCAGTCTTGATAGTGAAACATTAGTGGACAAGAGGTCCAACAACTGTCTACCCTTTCTAGAGAAAAAAAGACCACACCTTTGGAAATTGTTTCTGATGGATCATCAGTACTAATATGATAGGTGAATCACTTCCAATACTTTAAGTCAAAACATCTTATCCAGCAAATAAAGCAAAAGAAAAGGTTTGTAACAGTCTTCCTCTAATGTTAGACAGTGTATCCACTCTTACACTATTACACTATTCCACAAATGAGTGTGGAATTGGAAAAATAACAGCAGTTCTTTAGTATGCATTTATCTTCAAGTGCCAATTTTACCTTCTTGCAGAAGGCAACTGACTTCTGATTTTGTTCTGCAATTCTCATAGATCATTTCCATGCCAGACATTTAAGGCTGACCACCCACCATAAACACCTTCTCCTGCATCTTTTTCCCATTCCTTTTAGATACTATTGAAATCTAAATACTGTCATTTATGTCCAAAAAACTCCAAGAAATTTATTGAAATACCATCCAGATGAGAACCAGGAAGAACAAAAGCATACAGTAGTTGACAGCCTGACCTCTCATTGCTAACTAAAAGTTAAAGGTTGTTAATGAGGGCATTATCCAAATGCCTCTGAACACTGGCAACCAGGGGATACCAAGCAGCTCTCTAGAAAGCTTGTACCAGTGTTTGACTGGTACATGGTAAAGAGACTTTTCCTAGTGTTGCATCTGAGCCTCCCCTGACACAGCTTTGTGCCATATCCTCATATTCTGTCACTGGCTACTGGAATTTAAGCAATAAACAATGCTGGTAAAATCGACCTTAGCAAGATACCAACCAAAACTCATTTTTTAAATGGTATTTTAATTATTTAGAATATTCATTACTTTTAATTATTGATTTGTTATATAATAGTGCTCTAGTGCTCAGTGAAAGCTTCCACAGAAATGCCAGTTTTGTTCTATTAAACAATAACAAAATTCATCCATATCACAAAACAGCAACTGAGTGTCATTCTAAAAGTGTTACAAGCACATTCCCATAATGTATATCAGGAATATGACTAAAAAGCATATTGCTACCTGAAAAATTCTCTGAAAGATATAATTGCTCATTGAAAAGAACAATGGCATTAGATGATTTTTTCCCATTGTGTGTCAGAAGCCTGTCATCTCAAAATTCATTCTGGCTCCCACATTATAAATACACTTCAGTATTTCTATAGGCAATGCCAAAATAATCAGCAGGCACTCACTGACTTTTGCCAACAAAAGCATGACTCTTCGCACAAGAATTTTCTTGCCATTTATAAACAAAGGCATTTTGGAAGTCCATGCCTGTGATTGGCTGTGGCAACTGATACACTCCACCATAAGACAAAACAGATAGAAAATACTGATTTATTAGAAACAGTAAATATTTTACAATAACTCTATTTAAACATATAACATCTATGTTTAAAGAGGTTATTCCAGTCTATTCTTAAAATAATTTAATGCGCTAAATATTACGTGTTTTATGCATCATAAACTCAGGAATTCAATCAAATGCTGTGAAAAACCATCCTGCAAAATCAACAGATGAGTAATGCTAAGCCACAAAAATTGCAAACTCACAACCCTCTTACATTAAAAAATACTGAACATCTTACTAAGAGACAACTTTGAAGTTAAACTTCATTTTGATATGGAATAATCTCAGTCATTTCTGACAAAACTTCTTAACTTAAATGTATTTGATCTCCAATCTTGTTGACTGTTTCAGCATCGGAACACACAAAGGTTAATCTCCCATGTGCAGCAAGCTGCAAAATGCCCCAACCAACTCTTCTGGCAGCGTGTCTCACCAAGCACACGGGAAATTGACAACTTCACTGTTCTTCTGCTGCCCTTACTATGATGATCATGGTAAGAGAAATATCACAGCGAGGAGGGCCTAGCAGAAGCTGGATTTCTTCTCCAGCTATGCACCAGATATGGTATTTTCTAAATACAGCAATCATAGCTAATGTAAATAATTTTTAGGCTTTGTCTGAAGACCAAATATTACAGTTGCAATTTTTATTTATGTTCCTATAATGGAATTAGATGACACAAGACAACATACTTACAATATTTTAGTTCCTGTATCTAGGGAACAAGCAGGAACACTTCAAAATGCTAAATATTCAGTTTGTGATCCTTTGATGTTCCCCAAACGTGAAGTTCTTACCTCCTCTTCTCTATCTACTTAATTTTGTGCTCTCTTCTTGATACTGCACAATTTTTATCTCTTATTTAAGAAGAAGAATGCCCTGGATAAGAAACTAAAAAAGTAGAAGTCAAAGCCATCTTCATTTTACTCCATTTCTATGAATTTAAAAGGTTAATATTGCATGTGGTTCACACAACAAAAAGAAGGAAATTACTCCATTTTTCTGCAACTGAAAACTCTGAGAACTGAGGTTTTATTCAGATTTTTCTCTGGGTTAGGTCAGGTTTGGGTTGTTTTCTGTGTTTTTTGGTTTTTTTTTTGTGGTTTATGAGTTCGTTTTTGTTTTCTTAGGGTGCTTGGGTTGTTTTTATTTCCTTATTTCAAATTTCTATTGAGTTTTTCAAGAGATCACCTTACTAAAATAAGGAAAAAGAAAGAAAAGTTCTAGAAAACAGTTCAGGATTTGATTCATGCAACTGTGTCATGCCAAAGAACAACACTGATATACTGTTCTTCAAAACACACATAGCAATACCATAAATAAGAAAACACTGCAGGTTGGTGTAGTTACATTATACGGAACACAGAAATTTGTAGTTTATAATACTTCTGTCCTGGCTCCTAAGATCGTGCTTAGTCTACAAAAACCCAAAACAAATAAATAAAACTGCTCCTGAGTAAAATAATAAACTGACTGAAAAATAACCCCACTTTGTCAGAATAAAGAAATATATGCCTGCAATTGTTTTCTTCCCATTTCCTTTGCCACATGCAACACAAGTTTAGATTGAAGTTTTCGAGACTCACTGAGCAAATTGGTCACATAACTCCTCACTGGAAATTAGTTGGCTAAACTCACTGTTAATTCACATGTTAAAAAACTGTCCTTACAGCTGAACTCTTCTCTGAGGGACAAAAAACAAAACAAAACAAACCAACACACAAAAGCAATGACTAACTCACATACCAGGTAACAAAACTTACAAAAAAGTAATTTAAAGGTTTTGTCTTACCTCATTAAATCTTGTCACAAGATCTTCTACAGCATTATGTTCACCATTTGGGGAAGAAAGAATAGTAGCAGATATGGAAGCTTTAATACAAGGAAGCTTGCTTTGACACTCAGCGTTACCCAAATCCCTGGTTAAGAAGCAGAGGTAGTCAATGGGTAAGACCTTCCGGTAGAGCTCCTGCTCCTGTTCAGTGAGAATGCTGGCAACCTCCTCTGGGAACTGAATGAGGTGCTGCAGATCAATGAGCTCCTTGCTGATACCAGCCACGTTGGAGGGAAGGACACTGGAGCCAGCCATAGATGTACACGCTTGACGTTCTGAAACAAAACAAATAAAAAATTTATTGGGTTTCTCCTTTAACTCTTGGATCGGGCTGTGTGAAAGTGAGACAACTTGTTCCCGTTGCTCTTTTAAACCATTCATTCATTTACTCAGCATTATAGTACTTTGAAATTATATTTAAACGACCTAATACATTCCTTCCTTATACATGTCTAAAACTGCAGTGGGTAATGCGATCTTCAAAGACTGTCAAGCTACCTGCCAAAATGTGCTCGCTTCTTGACTTATCCAAACACCTGCTGCAACTACCTGCAAGTCATGCCAAAAGGATCATTTTGACTCTACTTCACCTCCATGTCAGAGTCTGTAGTACAGACTGAGGCAGTGGGAGTCTCTTGGCTCAAGAAATAATGTACAATGATATAGCAAAACCTTTGCAGTTAGCGCATTTCTTCATATTCTTCTTGCTGTAAGATACAACTCATCTGAACTCACTGCCCTGTTAAAAAAAAAAGTCCAAAGTTACAAAATATTTTTCATTCTTCTGGAAAAATGCATATATTTGGGAGTATTCATGTTTTATCCATTATTACAGAAGATTCATGGTAGTTTTATAATGTCCTAACAGCAACATCCCCAGAAAAATAAAACTTTTCCTAAGATGGAAGAAGCCAGACTTTGTAAAACCATGTGGGAAGCCTGAAATATCAACACAATGATTCCAAAATAGTGAGTATGAGTCTTCTGACATGATAAGTTTAGAATGGGCACTCTGAACAATAATTTTTCAAAAATTACTTAAATATATAAACAGTCATATTAGTATATTTCTTTCCAGGAAGAAAGAGTTTATTTTCCAGTGTTGCTTATACCTTTAGAGGTTTTTTGCTCACATAAATGGATTATACACTCCAGATCTACTTTGTAACTTGACTTTTTTCATATCAACGCATTCTCATTTCACACGGTGCACATCTTCCTTCTGTTCTCTAAATCAAAATGTTCGTACTGACTGATTACAATTCATTCCCTTGTAGCAAACAAAATATGCTACATGGTTTTTCCCTGGCTTTATTCTTTTTTCAGAAAATGTGATCAAAAAAGACAGAAAAATGCCTTTTCTTCATATAGTTCACGAAAGGTTGGAAGATAAATTACACCAGACCTAAATAAAGTTGGTGGGCTAACAGAACCTGTTGGGAAATTTTCAAGTACTTAAACACTTTGGAAAGAGCCAAGGAGTAATTATTTCTGAGCATAGACTGGCAAGGAAAAAAGTAATGGACTTAATTTGCTGTAAGAAATATTCCAGTTAGACAGTATAGAACAGATGCAACTCCAAGGACAGTACAGATATGAAGAAATCTGTCACTGAAACTCCTGCAAGAAAGATCAGAGAAAGAGACAGTTAAGAACACCATGTTGACATGTTGATCCTATTTTGGGCAGCAGTTGAATCGCTGTGAGTTTCTAGGTTTTCTTTCAGTGTTGGCTTTGGTTCTACATGGGGCTCCAGTTCTGCTCCAGTTTTGTTTTCCATTTCATTATATGCAGATCAGTTCTGCCTTCTTTAGTAAGAAAAAAGCTCTTGAAAGCTCATTTGGGCTGTTTTTAACTTTATAACAGAATTTAAGCATGTGTAAAAATAAAAACAATGCTCATTCGATATCATAGAAGTTGCACATTTGCATATATGAACTGAACTATCACCATCATAAGCAGAAAAAAAGAAAGAAGAGGATAAGGAACTCAACAGAAAATCTCTTCCCATCCATTTGCCCCCAGAAGACTCCTTCCCAACTCACGCACCTCCCAGGCAGGATGAGCATCCAGGCAGAGAAGCAGAGAAGTGCTGTTGTGTCCGCCTCTCCTGTGCCTCATGCTACAGCCAAGATGTACAGGCTGAGCCTGTGCTAACATTCTACTTCATATTAGCTACATACTTTTGAAGGGAATCTTGCAAATAGCCCCACTTGTAGTGCTGCATCTTGCAGTCTTAAGAGCACAGAAGCTGGATCCTTGTCAGATGAAACAACAGCCTGATGGGTGAACAATCTGCCCCCAGGGGGCAGTTAATGTATCCCCACCGCCAACAAGTCCTCACCATCAGTGGCACCAGGTTCTGGACAGGACTGAGCTCAGTTTGGGTAGAACTGGGCTTGGCTGCAGGAGATCAGAAAGCACACGAGACAAGATTTGTACGGCTAATCTAACGTCACAGAAATAGATGCTTTGCTGATTCAACATTATCTGGCAACTGCAGTTACAGACACTTAATTATTATCTATCAATATTATAGCAAAGGAAAGCATAACACCAGACTTGACTACCAGTCAAGTAGCTACTCAGGGAGGAGGAAGAACATACGGTTGAAGATGAGCTATTCCCCAGTGCACTGCTTGCTGATGAGATTTTGGATGCTTGTAAGGAATCCTCAAAAATTTACCTTCTCCATTACAATACCAACAACAAAAAGTTTCCAGATTCACACTTGCAACAGGGCTACACTGCATATTGTCCCAGAACTGCCATGCCTAGGCATAACCCTCCTCAGTGCTGCTTCTTACTGTTTCACACATCTAAGAACGAGGCCCTAAACAGTGAAAGGACCGGGTGCAAGAGGACTTATCCACAGTGCACTTCTAGACTCCCTGAAACTGCTGGAAATGTATCATCCAAATTTCATTTTACTCACTGCCCATTGATCAAGACCAGCAGAAAGTTAATGCATTTTCAATGCATTTTCAATGAAACTGAGGGACAGCACCATGCTCTGTTGCAACATCTTTGAAAGACAGCTTCATTTTAACAGGAAAAAGAAGCTCTCAGAAGGAAAATCTTATCATGGAAGCTAAGATGACTGGTCACAGGCTAAATAAGATCAACCCCATTACTGCTGCACTTGGAGGGAAATACAAACTAAACTCTTCCTGTTCCAAAAACTGACTTACAGACTAGTATTTTTAAGTCTTTGTTAAAATGAAAGAACTAGAAAAGCGTTCTGTCTTAAAAGCCCAAGAAATAAGCCACTGCAGCAGAGCACTGCTGATATCCAAGGAGAGGAGCACAGCCAAGCAGAACTGTAAAGGCTCATACCTCACGGCTCAAGTGTGGATATAAATACTGAACAAGTGGAAATATAACTTATTCCTGGAATATTTTTACACCTATAAATATATCCATAATTCGCATCCTTGCATACAATGACTGTTGATATACGTCACCCCTCCAGAATCTGATCTTTCATCTTTCCCTCTTCTAGCCTCCTGCGTTCTGTCACAGAAAATCCAGGATCCCCACTCAGCTGCACCACGCTCCCACCCATGATTTACACCCTGCACAAAAGTCTCCTCCTATGCTCTCTTTCCATACTAATCTAGCCCTTTTTTTTCTGGACTCTTTTTTTGTTTCTTTTTCCTGTCTATAACTTTCATAATTTTTCATGATCTGCATTGCTCTGTTTGCTGGTTTCTGCTGTGAAACTTCCTATCACTCCCATCTACAAGTCCTCCAGCTTTCTGTTGTCTCTCTCAGGAAACAGATGCTATCTTTCTGCGCTTCATAGTCTTGGGATTAATTTGCAGAATGAAACTGCTTTCGGGCAAAAATCACAGACTTCCTGCTTAGAGTTAAGGCAGGGGATAATTCTCAATAAAATTAGCAAATCAGCTGCCTCTGCAGCAAGTTGCAATATTCTCTGCGTGGTGCCATGTCAACTTATAGCTAAAACTGCAGAAGAAAATGGGAAAGACCTTCACTATTCATTTGCAAGTTGTCTAACACTGGAGTTGACAGATTCGTTTATCCTTTTGATAAACAATCTAAGCAGATAATCTTTTAAAGAGGAAGCATTGCTTCTATTAATCAAAACAAGATAACCTCTGCCAAGCATTTAAAGAGGACTCACAGGTTGACTTCATTTCTGATATGCATGGGAACAAAACGCCTCATCTTCTCTAATAAAAGAATGAGAGAAAAATACAGAATGACTGCTCTGGAGAATTATTCAGCCCCAGCACATCAAAAAATCTTGAAAAAATGCTATCTGAAGAAATCGTTCTTCTGCTTTTTTTTCAAAAAAGAAATTTACAAGGTTTTACTAAGGAGCTCTTGCACCAACAAATAAGCGCTCAACTTTTATTAGTATAAAACTTAGAATTTTCACAATTCTTTTCAATTTGCAACCTTTAATTTGTCTATGCTGAATAAACAAAGCCCAAGTATTTAAGTAAGTAAATCCCCTGTGCATGTGTGTTTGTGTGTACATGAAAGTTCCAAGACAGTCTTGAAAACCTGGATTTTTGCTGATCTTTTTTTTTATTAAACTGTATTATGCTTGTGTTCGATATATGAGCATGAGACTGATTTGTGATTTTTTGAAAATGAAAAACAAGGAGCTCACTTTAAAGAAAAATGAAAAGATACTTTCATCAATAAAAACATTAAAAATTCTGCTGGAGGGCCAGTGTTTATTACTGTAATCTTTCATATTTTTTCCACGTTTCTATGTTCTACTAAACAGTCCTTGTGCAACATGCATAACTTCCTAGCAACAAAAGCAAAACAATCTGCTTATTTACCATATTACTTGTAAAGCTAAAATTAAAAGGTGCTTATTTCTTAGATTTTATTCCATCATTCATACAAATTATTCGCTGATACACAACGTGTTATAAATGTTGAGCTGCTGCCATCAGTTTTCTCTAAGCAGAAATTCAGTACTGGCTTTCAGCGAATAAACGGAATTCATAGAAAGACAGAAGGAAAACAAATACTGCCCTGAATGTAACCACACAAATGTCAGATGTGCTAATCCTGCCCAAAATTGCAGTTGCCAACCATTCAATTTGTACTTTGATAAAATCACGTCACTTTCCATGTGAATTCTGACCAAGTAAGGACAGTGGCACAGAATTACTTTCATCCAAACTCAAACACATTAACTCTTAAACTGGTATGAGTAGGAATCTGCTATGCATCGTTACAGAGAGAATTCACCCAGAAAAAGCCACTTGCTTCTTGAGATAAGTACAGTTTAGCAAGAGGAAACTTGCCAATGAAATGAAAGCTGACTCTCAGAGAAGTCTGGTGATTTGACAAATGAGGTAATAGGATTTATTAGTTTTATTTCTAGGCTGCTTTTCCTTCCATACTTATCTTGAGAAGAAAAACAAAAAGTATTCTCTATTAGGTATTCTCTATTACTCAAAATCAGTGGTTTGAAAATGATAAAAGCGAAAATTAGAAACATTAAACAAATGTTCTCTATCTAGAAGGCTTCTGGGAGAAGTTCCTGTGAAAATCAAGTGTTCTAAAGCAGAAAACAGGTTTCAATAACCACAACAATAAAAGTAATTATCAAGGATATTATGACATCTTAATATTCAGTTGACAACAGACTGATAATAAACACTGAGTCCATGAAATTATACTGCTGTGACTGAAATTATACAAAATTCTTAGGGGATTATTTTTTTCAGCCATATTAAAAGGTAATGCGTACTATAAGTATCTACATCAGTAAAAAAAAAATATTCCCACTGTATCACTATCATGCAATAACTGGATTAATATAAGTGTTTTTAGAAAACAGTGCTACAGACATCATCCCAACTGTTCCTTTGCAGTGTGCATTACATTTACAATGAAAACATGAAGAAGAGACAAAGGTGAACAACTGTCAATAGATAATAGATAATACAGAAGAATTCTGTTCAAAAAGAGCAAAAATACAATAAAAGCTTTTCTAGAACAGAAAACACTTAGATATGGAGTGCATGGCAGTTTAATTGAACACAAGCTTTAGATACAGATCATTATAACTGCGTCCTATAGGCTTCACCCTATCCCAGTACTGCAAGAACCCAAACAGAGAGTTTATTCATTTCCTGTTCATCTGCTGTATAATTAAAAACATTTCTCTATCTTTTAATGAACATGAATTCACTGCCATCAATTTGGAATGCAAATAACTCACTCCAGTATTGAAGGCCTGATATTAAATTCAGTAGGAAGGTTGCCATAAAACATTATCAAGGGCAAATTCAATTTCACTGCAGAAATAACTGCAATCAGTGGATCCTATTTATTCTGCAAATTTACTTATCAGGTAATTTACTAGCCAGGTAATCAAAAAATCAAAGACCTACACTTTCTCTCTCAGTATCCCTAAACCAAGCAATGTGAGTTACCTCTTAAAACTGTGTGCACTGTAAATTAATAGCAGGGAAACAGTGGAACCATAAGGCATTCATGCTAAATAAAACTGGAGCTTAGTATGACCTGAGCATCAGTGAGCAGAAGATAATATTCTGAGAAAAGGGAGATTCCCAGACAGTGATTTGAAGAAGATGAGATCAATTTACCCAGGGTCTGTAAGGAAAATAATCTGTTTTCAAAAAAGTAACATCACAGACACGCTCTGGATGCACTTTTTCAAGTTTGAAACAGAAACAGCAAACTTCACAGCTCGTTCGTGAATGGATGCTCTGAGTTTAATTTGACTGTGATAATAACAAGACAATTGCAGAAGGGGCTCTCCAGTGCTGCAGCCATGAGTTATCACAGCAGGCCAGATTAAAAGAACACTGGTTTCTAAAGAATAGTGGGGAAAAGGCGGACATCACCTGGAGAAGTCAGAATTTTGCTGGAAATAGATCTCTAAGAAACTGTAATGCCTAAATAAATATGTAGCTCACTCCAAAAGTAATGCCTCCTATTTATTTCTATGGAAACTACAACAGATACAAAGAGCACAAAAACACTGTAGAGCAAATTCTCAGCTAATTTTCACTAGCAAATTCTCACACTATTTTTCAACAGTCACCACCACTACCTATGCATCTTCACCAGCAATGAACCACAGCCTGCACACCTGCAGTGGTGACCCACTGTTGCCACAGCTGAAATGCACTACTCACTCTCACTGTGTGCTCACATCTACTGTTTGACCTCCATAAACATGCAACAAGCATTCATGAATGTCAGTGGGTGCCATTTTTCCACATGGAAGAATTCAATGACACATCTTTGCTTCATATACACTTCCATGACAGACACCATTATGTCAGACTGCCCCTCTGCTGCCATCTGTCACACACCAACAATATGTAATGGAATACTGGTGGGATGATTCAACCTCTACTGCCATACCACCACCATCCACATCTGTTATTAAGGGCCAACATAATAAACTAGGAGGCATTATTTTCAAAGCAGCCTTTGTATTTCTATTCAGGCTGAGATTTTATCATTGAACAGAGTCATGAAACCCCTGAAGAGAACTTGACAAAAGGCAGCATCACAATGACGTATAAGTGAATTAAACTACAATTGCATTCCACTAAATCCTGATCTCATGAGCTGTGCAGCACAATGGCTTTTGCCAGAGACAAATATATGCAGTGCTTGTAACCCTGGCAGCAAATTACAAATGACTGCTTATTCCTAAAATCAGTTCTTGCTTTAGGAAACAGCGAAGGATTCTGTTTTGAAAAGCAGGCTCATCTGTGTTTTCTTACAGCATCAGTCAAATAAAACCCCAGAAAAAAAGAGAAGTTGTGAATAGTTGGAGATGCAATCTTCCTTCATCCTTTCTGACTGAAAATGAATTTCACTAAACAAATGGCATATGCAACAGGACTGTTGAGATATGTTTAGACCTGGGAAATAATAACTGTTTTTGTTTTGTTTTTACCACAAAGGATATGCATACACTGCCATAGGGCAAAATTCACACACAGAGAAACATTAATTCAAATTCTGAAATTGTTTAAAGAAAACTAATATGAAGATTTAATTTATATATTAAAATTGAATTAACAGGTACAAGTTCCTTCTGACAAGTATGAACTGAAAAGCCATTTAAGCACTGCTTGTGCTTAATCAATTTAGATGACCCTGTGTGTAAACTAAATATACACACACTGACATACTATACAGAAGGAATTTAAAGTGAATTATCACCATGACTTCAGCTGAGACTGCTATGCCTGTCTCCAGCATCCATGGTGTACAGCTATGAAGTGCCTTGTGCAATTACATCTACACTGCTGCTTATATAATGGCAGTGCAGCCCAGAGATTTACTACTCTGCTAGCCTGATTCATTCACAGAAATATCGTGCAGTAAAGATGAATTTGGCTGTTTATCTCTGAGTTACAAATACTGTCAGTCAATACGATTAACCAAGCATTTCCAGCTCCACACGCTCTTTGGCTGGTACTGGTTACAGCTGATAGAAACAATTACAGACCTGTCCGTAAGAAATGTATGAGTTGGTTTTGCTTCTGACTGTATTCTCACTGGAAGAAAAAAAAAGATAGCAGATAGTGGCTTTTTAACAGTAATTTTCACTATGTCAAAACAGCAGCAGATCTCAGAAAAGCTCATGCTTTGTGCTGATTTCCTAATTGCTTTGCAGTTCATGACAGCTAGCAAAGTGCTGGGGACTGTGTCCTCCTGCAGATACGCAGGGACAACTAGCAGTGCCTCCAGAATATCTGCAGAAGAATCGGTGTGATACTATGGGTTAGACCAGACAGCAAACATTTCTAGTGTGTCTGAAATAACAAGCTCTGAAGATAGTGACTGAACAGATAACCACCAAAGCAAATGGCTGCTTTAGTTACAAAGAGCACTTCGTCTTATGCAAGATTTGGCTGGCACAAATGCTTATTCACAGACCTTAGGGAGGGATGAACCAACAGCATGTGTATTGCCAAAAGTCTGAAGAGATCCACCACTTACATTTATACAGAAAGCAGCCTTATTGCTTCCAGTATACATGCTTGGCAATGGGCCACCTGAGCCCTGCTATTTTTGTGGACGTTCACCTCCTACTGTAGCTCATGAAACCTCATACATCTGATTTCAGAGCACCTGCCAAAAGAACGTTAATTACAAATTTGGTGGATCAATAGTGAGTGTGCAATCAACTGGTTGAAAATTAGGTCCCCAAAGCTATTTGACACCAATATGGCATTTGCCTTGCTGCACCTCACAGTGCAACAGTAGATTTAAAAGTAACTTCTAGCCACCTTAGCAAGTGACATCACTACAGTGCAAAGATGACAGATTCCACTATTACTAAATCAGTGTTTTCAGAGATGATTTAAGGACCAGGCAATGGATAAGACGATTCAGTTCCCTCACCAGATTAAGGGTAGAATTTTCACTAAATTTCAGGCCAATAAAATTTTTCAAGCTAGTTCTGAAATTACATCTGTTTATGCAAAGATTACATCCAGACAGCATACCATACCTCCCAAATGATGCTGAGGCAATCTTTTGGTTGTCACTTTCTATCTGACCTACTCGGGAGAACCATCTCTCCTTCTAAGTATTCTTCCAGTCCTAACCTCAATTCCTCTGTCTTCCATTTTAAAATCTCACTGTGGCTTAGATTATTACTACACAAAATGGTGGTTGGATTGAAGCAGTGGTGACCAGAAGCAATGGTGATTCAGTTGAACTCTTCCTATGGAGAGATACAGAAATGCTAATCTTCTGGTAACCTGTGACAAGAATCCACTGTCAATGATTATGTGTCACACCGTTCAACATTGCTGCCTTAAATTATAGCAGCTACTTACAGTACAGTGATAGCAGCTACTTTGAAGAATTTCTTCAGCAAACTCAGATGCTCCATGAGCAGATTATGACTGCTCTGAGCAGAAGGAAATTCCTGCCAGTATGCTGCCAGGCTTGGTGTTGAACTGTTTCAGATTTTTCCTTATTTTCCTGCAATGAAATCTCATCAAATGAATCCTCTCCTCTGCCACTCTCCTGGAGATGTTTTCAGCAATATACTGCTTTCACATACACTTCATTAATCTTTCTTCTAAAGGCTGGCACATTAGTAGCCTATCAGAACCTTGAGCTTCTAGCAATATGGCAACATATTAACTAGAAGAACAACTCTGTATGCAGCATCTGTATTCAAAAAGGGGGTTGGACTCGATGATCTCTGGAGGTCCCTTCCAACCCCTACAATTCTGTGATTCAATTCTGTGAAAATACTGGATAGAAAAAGTGTACTGCATGGAATGTTAAGTTCAAAAGCTAAATAAACACATATATAAATTACTAGATAAATTACAGCACCTAAAAAGAACAGTTGAAAGGGAAGACTTATGAGTTGACTTTGGAGGAAAATGAGTGTTTTAGAAAAAGAAGTGCATGATTCCCATTGCAAAAAGAGCAAGTTTCTGCCTGAGTTAAAGCAGAACCCAAGCTATAACAACATCCACAAAAACTGATACAAAATAACTTCCAAAATCATAGCACAGTTTCTGTGCACTGACAGGACAAAATAAAACACATGTATCTCTGCGTTAACTTTCCAAAAGAGAAATATCTAATGGCTACACAGAGCACAAGAACTTCAGATCAGGTTCCAATATTTGAATATTTTTGACAAGATGGATGAATTTTTTTATTATTATTATTTTTTTTTCACATGGATACAGTGGGGAATAAAAAATTTTTAGGTACCCATTTCAGCTGAAACTTATGATCTTAACTTTCATATTTACCTCTTTCAAACTATGAAGCCAAATGAAGAATAGCTGTAGTAAGTCACAGCACTTACAATGCAAATAACTCTAAAACCACAACAACAGACATCTTAAATATTTCAAAATCTCAGCTTAGAAACCTTCCTTTCTAGCCTGGAGGTGCTGGATTTCCACGCTGGCAACCTCTGCATGTAGTTAATAGTCTACTGCAACTTGCTCCTCAGCTGCAGAACTTCTAACAGCCATCAAAAACACAACCCCAAAATGCATTCTTGCCTTTAAGATCCTCAGAAATACATTTCACAACAAACATCATCTTTCCTACTTTGGTCTTACCTTGAAGGCCAGGCTACATGCATCTACAGTCTCTTCAAAGACACTGGGGAAAGACAAGTATATTTTCCTATCTTGTCCAGCTACTTAAATAGCACAGAGAATAGGAAAACTTAAGTTCAAGGAACTATTTCAATGAAAATTGTTTCACTCTGGAAAACAATCATTAAATATAGTCCTTTGAGGTAAAAATGATACAAAAGGTCTCTACAGCTTCAGCGTCACACACAGTGAAGCAAATAGCAAAGCTGCCTATGACATCAGCAGTAAAAGATGAAGACCAGATGCCAAACTGAGAAATTGATTTTAATGACAATGTTGTCAAGGAATTTGGTGAGAATTAAGTGTGATTTGATAAACGGGTGGTCTTAATGATTAATATATTTTTCCTTTTCAATCTTCGTATAAATACTATCTGATGTGTGACAGATCCTACCACAGTTTCCACACAAACCAAAAGAGGCAAATCAGCTGCATAAGGTATTTCTGCTGTTATTCTTAGTGATTATTGGAATAAAATGAATTCAAGTCATGTCCAGTAAAAACAAGACTTGATTAAATGTTCCCAATTTAAGCCCTGGAATTTAGCAGTGAAAGAATTTTAAAGGAACGTAATACACTTGAAAAATGTTTGATCAATTCAAAATTTTCATCACTCTGCCTGCTCTCAGCATTTACCCAAACAGATTCTGATAATAACATTAGTTTGAGATCTGTCCTCTATGTAATTATTTCACAGAGAAAGGAGAGAGAATAGAACTCCTAACAGAAAACACTGCTGATACTCAGTTGTCCTCAAAGTATCTTTGTGTGATTTGCTAAGAAAATGCACACATCCTTTATATATTGCATTTTATCTGACACAAATTCCACTTATGATCCCTATATCTGTAGAAGAAATGTTCCATCACATATCTTTGCCAATTAACTTTGGGAAGAACTCTGTATCTCATTTTTCTGTAGGCTCTGAACACACCATGATGTGAATATTTTGCAAATGAGAGAATCATTACATCCAACCAACACCTTCACATTTTGAATGAAAGTAAAATTCAGGAAATCTGAGTTTAAAATAACAGTAATAATTACTTACATACAATAACCCCTAAGACATTAGACATGCCTAATACAGAAGGTAGCAGGATGTATCAAGGTATCAGTCAATAAAATGAAATAGAACATTACTGTGGTAATAATTTTCTATTACTTAAGCCAGCAGTGGATAGCAGGAAAAACCCACTGAAACAGTATGGTCTTTCAAAGTGCTGTTATAACGAAGCATTTTTTATAACAGAACTTAGAAAGATTCTTAAAAAAAGGATTGATAAGAATAGTGAATTCTGTACTGCTATAAAGAAATATTTATTACAGTGCAGTAATTCCACCCCTGGGTTCAACTCACTGTATAAAGGAAAATCTGAAAGGAATCTCATACGTGACTGAACGCATGAACCAAGTACACATTTAAACAAAATACCAAAACATAGAGAAAAATGATGAACTAGAAATAAATGAATTGGTTTCACAACAGAATGAATGGCCATTTAGCACATAACACTTCATTATTAAAGAAATGGCATATGGTATTTCAAGAAATTCTAAGAGTATTCACTGGGATTGGTCAAAAAGAGAGGAAGGTGTTTCAGAAGTGAAAAGAAATACACCATAGCAAACAGGAAAACCCTGAGAAACTTTCCACTTCCGTGGTGACCCAATCAATACATAGCTGCATTTCTTTCTTCTACTGGGAGTTAAGTGTGATCTATCTTCAAAGCTAGTATTAAAACAGGCACATCCACTAACTAATGCAAAAGCAATTTTGGATTATACAGGCACAGTCTCATTGAGTTAAGCATGCATACTTTAAAGAAATATACTTAGAGACAGAATAAAAGGCATTTTGGCTTAAAAATTATTTTAACAACTAATAAATGTCTTCGATGTTTAGAGGTATAATGGAAATAATAGAAGAGGATATAAAAAGAAGACAAACAACCAGAAACAGGTTTTACTTTTTCTCTGAGATATATGATATAATGGGCTAAGTTCTACAAGTACTTTTCTGATCAAAATTGGGTTACTTTAGAAATGCTTTAAAATGAATTTTTAAAAATAGAAAAAAATTGTATAATGTGTTTATGTGTTTACACAAATGAAAGAATCTATTAGATATTTTCTTCCTTTCAGAATGCAGTTTTCAAATTTTGAAAGGTAACCGTAGGAAGCACATTTCAATGCAAACATTTAATTAACTCAATTACCAGAAAACTTTCAAATGAGTTTTAACAGCAGGCATTCTTAGCAAGTTTGGTTTGCTGTATAAGCAAGATGCTGGGAAGCTAACAATAGTAAGTGCATTAATTTATGAAAGATTAGCATCATTTCACAACTTCCCATCACAGTAAGTCATGTATGTGCTGTTATATCATGTCTGTCTGTCTTCTAAGAAAGTACTGCAGCCAACAAGCTATTCTTAGCAAGCTTTCTAGAATCACCGGGACTTGTCCTGGGAGCCCACTTTAAAGGATGCTGGGAGACATTTTAAAATGAAAGAGAGAAATTAAAATCTGCAAAACCTGTGTTCAGGACCCTCCCACTGAACAGAGAGCCCATGAAATGCAAGGACACTTTGTTTCTGTGGCCATATCCATGACCTCATCACTCCGATATGAACCACAACAGCAGTGCAGTCCAGACATGGACTCACAAATTTTACTACAGGCAACAGAGAATTTAGTGTTAACTGTAAAATTATATATAAGAAGCAGCATAGCTGGGTTGACAGTAACTTCTGACATGAGCTCGGAAAGTAGACACTACACAGACATCACCAACCATAAGTCTGACAGATATTTGCCATAAAACAAATGACAAGGAGAAGTTGTAACAATCAAATCATGATTTAAAGTAATTTAATCTAGCCTAGACTGACTTTTGTCAAGGATGGTTAGATGCAATGAAATCAATCTGATATGACACAGAGGGAGGAATAATTCTTAAAATTTTATTAACTCAAACATAAAAATGTACTGCATGAAATCCTGACTCCGCTGATCTCACTGGCAATTTTGCTACCAACTGACAGGGCCAAGATAGCACCTCATCAATGTTTTCCTCATGCTTTAAACCCCTACTGCTAATACTCTAATTCTAATCACTTACATGTGTGCTAGCAATAGATTCTTATGTTCAACATACACACCTATGACAAAAAGACTATTCATAACACCAAAAACTATTCTTGACTGTACAGCCAATAAGTGTAGAAATGAGAACATAACATACATTAAGAAAATGTATCATTATTTGTGAATATATAACTAGTCAAGATGATTTTTCTATTTGTGAAATTGCTTGCATTCTGTATAAAATTAGAGCCCTCAGCATATATTTAAAATACTTTTTCAGGAGAATTAATTAGTATTCCAAACAAGTAAATAAAAAATATCTTCCCAAATAAAAAAAAATAAATTCCCAGATATTCTAGTTATTTTATTTCAGAATAGCATTTGTTTGAACATGTACGTATCTTAAGCTCTTTAAAAAATCTTTCTGTACTTCTTGATAAGCTACTAAAATGTCTTCCTTGTCAATATTCTCAGAAAAAAAAAGAAAAAAAAAAAAAAAAAAGCACTGATCATGTATGTGCAGGTAGCCTACATAAATACACACATAAACTTCTACTGTCAAAAGCAAAATTCACCTACTACACATATATCATCAAATACTAGAGCAACTTTGAACTTCCATGGAATACAGTGGTGTGACCTAAAATTAAACTTGTCAGAAAATACTGAATCTTTTACAACTCCTATATGAAAAGATAAATCTCAGTAACTGAAAAGTATGGCAGTATTAACAAACCACAGCATTTAAATATTACCTATAAAGGCACTGGAAAGTAAATACATCAGCAACACGGTAAACATACCTAAACTGTTAATGAACTTAGAACATCTCATTGAATGAAATATTCAAATTCATGTGGATTAGAGCAATCAACAAAATATGCACAAGATTCTCAGCTGCTCCAAAAATACTTCAGTAGATGCATTCATTCATATTAATGCACTCATAACAGAGACTGGCACATGAACCATGAGTTAAGTCTTTTGGATATTGCCTCTCTACATTCGGATCCAGTAAATTTAATTAAATTGTTCAACTGAATTACTTATAGAGCTACATAACAGTACATAAATTTGATCTGCAAATTTATTAGGAGAATCAGTAACAACACATCTGAATCATTGACTCCTAGAGTCATAGAATATCTGGCGTGGGCCCAGATCTGAGTAAATGTGACAGATTTCCTCAAAAGCTGACTATTACTTCTAAAGTATGTATCTATCCCAATGGAAATGCCAGTGTGCTTAACAAACTGTGAAGTGCAGGAAAGAATCTATAGTCCTGAGACAGCAAAAATACAGTGTAACTCAACAAAAAGTACACAGTACAATCACAAGAACTGCTGAAATGTCAGAGCTGAGATTTTGTTTCTTTCCTCAACTACAGTGAATGAGCTTGCCTGATTTGGCCAAACGTGTTTGATGACTCAGAAGTTTAAGACATGGAAAGATTAGTGACATACAGCAAACTGCAGAGAACTGAGCCAGCACACTTTCGGAAGCTGAGAGTGAAAACAATAGACTACACAAAGCATTAAGCAAACCTTGACTTCATAACGCAGATTTCAACATATATGGCTTTCCTCAGTATCACCTATTTCTTCCTACCTTACATATGAAAGATTCAAATACTACTTATCCAAGAAACCTTTTTTATGGATTTAGTAATGATTCAGCCAGGCTACAAGCAATGATTTTGTACTTTTGTTTGTTTGGATCATGTTGCTTGGGAATTTGTAAAAGCTGAATTAGAAGGGATATGGTTATATAAAATTAACTTCAAGCAAATGGAGCATAATTACATAGATTATACTGTTGCCACCAGTAAAAATGAAATTATTTATTCTTTTTTATTTTTTCCCCATGGGATTTTCCACCTACTACACCAAATCTCTGCTAAACAGTCATAAGATTTACTTCAGCTTTACTTCATGAATTGTGTCCTTGTCACTAGCTTTTAGCATATTGTACTGGAAAAGGTGTTTGCCAGCCTTGCCTAACATGAAAACTTTGTCAACTACATTGTTCACAAAATGCCTCAGTCTTGCTTTGAGCAGAGGGTTTGACTAACTACAACACTAAGACACAAAAACCAAAATCCCTCATTTTCTTTCTTTTTTCAGATGGCAAAAAAGGAGATGGCAAAGAGAGCTCCTTCTCTGCAAACCACTGATGACACCAATAACACAGCATCATCTCTTCTGTTTTCTAAAGATGTGAACAAGCCACAGAGCATGCACACAAGAACTATAAAATTTTTCTAGGGCTGAGCTGTTTATGAGTAGAAGGGAAAGATTTAGATCAGAAGTGCAAAGCTTTAGTGCACTAAATGAGAACTGAGAGGTTCTTTGACTATTCTATAAATATAAGCATTTCCAGCAGGGAAAACATACCAGATTTTAAAGACTTTAATTCAACAGCAAAAAGCATAACAAGAATAAACAGTTTGTACTTGATGACAGACAAGCTCAAATGAGAAACAAGTCACATCCCTATGACTATGAGCATCAATGACCATTGGAAAAAGCTATGCATGTGGATGGTTTGTTCTAAGTGTTCCTCCAAAGGCTTTGCATGAACACTACTGTCTACCAACTGCTGAGATTAAAACAAAGGTTACTGGGTTAAAACATATGACATTTTATAGAGGTTGTTTGACCATAGCTAGAGGTATCTCTATAGCCTTTAGAATTTATGAATTGCCTTTTTTTCCCTATCATATTCTTATAGCCCTTCTATTTTACAGTCTGCTCTGCCATCATTATATTCAATGACCAATTTATTTTTTTTTTTTCTCTCCACAAGCTTTTTCTTTCATGTAAGATCTTTCTGAAATGAGCCCCTCTGTATTCAGTCCATGCACCTCTGTTTTCACAACTTTTGTCACATCTGTCTTGGTGGTTTTGCCAGCCAACACTACCTAAACCCATTTTCTTTAAGTGCCATCTATGTGGAGAAGCTGTTAAATTTGATGGAACTCCCTTCTCCACCAAATCTCCTTTCTACCATGACACTTGTTATCTGCATGTGAGATTCTTCTTTTTTTCTTCTTTTTTTGCCTCATTCCCAGTAGACAAAAAGGACAGTCTGTTTACTTTCTCCTTACAGTAGCAGGAGATTATCATGCAGCTCCAGTACTTCCTCTATAGAGCAAATACATTTTGTTTTCAGTCTTTCTCCACTGACAACATTTTCTGTAACTTTGCTCTTTTTTCAGCTCTGGGTTGAATTCCTTTCAGTTGTTTCATTTCCTAGGGAATTGTGGAACCATAGAAAGGTTTGGTTTGGAAGGGATTTTAAAGACAGTTTCAATCTCTGCCATCGATAGGGACACCTCTCACTAGCTCAGGCTGCCCAGAGCCCCATCTTGCCTGATCTTGAGTGACTCCAGGGATGGGGCATCCACACCTTCTTAGGGCCATGTTCTTTGAAAAAAGTGCTCAAAGCCGGTCATCAACTGTGAGAACACCACTGCAGGTTTTTCTTCTACTTCTTATTTTGTGCCCCCCAGCAAAAAAAAGCAAACACATTACCAAAATACACCATAAGTAAACAACAGAAAGTGTGTGAGGCACTGTAATCAACAAGTGGGTTTTTTTGCCAATTTCACTAGTCCTTTCACTCTGACAAAGACTGAGGTTATTTTTTGAATAGAAGAAGCAGAAGCTTCTTACATTCATGACTCTAATACTTATTTTTGTCAGTGAGAAACAATATAATATTGATCATATTTTACTATCAATTAAGTGGCTGCAATTTCCATTTCTTCATTCAGAAGTAATATAACAAGAGCAATTTTGTTCTCATTAAAATAAATGTGAATTTCCAAGCTATGCAAATATTGATTTAGGTTTTTTTAGAAATTGAATTTAAAGGCATAATTTTGTATTAATGAATTTGTGACGGTTTTTAGTGAGTCTTAAATTTACAACTCATTTACCTATGAAGTAAAAGAGTACTATGTGTTTTAAAATGATCTTTTCTACATCATGGAACTAACAGTACAGGATATTACAACAATTTGAAACTTAGATGAAAATGTTATTTTTAGTGTTCAGTTTCTCTCTTAAAATATTATTAAATTTAAATAGTAACAAAGTTATTTCACAGTGCTTTAATGTATGACACCACAAGTAAATTCATAAAATATTAATTGCATCGTCCTCAATTAAGTATGTGCCTACTCTGACACAAAACCATAGGTAATTATTATGAAATAATAAGTTAAATAACCAGAAACTGAAGCAAAATCATTATTTTCTGACCATTCTAAACATTTCTTGATCACTTAGACTTCACATTAGTTACTATGCTGGTTTCTTACTTGGAACCGTTCATGCTATAATGGCCTATAGGCCACTGGATGATGAAGCATGTGAAAATAAAGTTGTGTGTTTGCCATGTGATGCCCTCCTGAGATTAGCAAAATTTTCAATGCAGTTCCTGTGGCTACAGTTCCATAGCTAGAGATAGAATGAAATCATATTAATACCTACAAATACAGAACCAAAGTGCAGTTGCATAAAGCCCACGTAGATGATGTCTTTAGACACAGTTATTTTCAGGATCAGAGTCCAAAGACAATGTCACCTGTTTGAATTCCTCAACTTTTGAAAACCCAGTAAAAGAGTGTTTATTCTTAAAAATCTCACAAGAATTTACAGAGAAGACCATACATATTTATAACAGTTCAATAACTACTCCACTGTTGCAAATAAATCTTCACGTTAAAGAAATTTTTGATCAATTTCTTTGCAGAGCTCTGCAACTTAATTTTGAAGAAGTAAATACAAGCGCACAACTTCAGATGAAATCCTTCCTAAATCGAACAGTAACACAGTAAAAGGCACTCAAAACTTCAATTTTTTTTTCAGACTAAGACTTCTTTTTTTCCCCAGTGAACAACAGTTTCAGGAAAGACCCCTTCTCCATTAAGTCAAAAGGCATGTACCTCTGCTTTATTCCAATACAGCAGAGAAAAGGGAGATTGAAAGGGTGATTGAGGACGGCAGGGGAACCTAATGTAACAGCATCAGATTTATTCCTCTTCTAGAAGATCTGAACACTCCATTTCATAAAGAAGCCTGCAAGAGTGCATAAAACCTGTTGTACTCACTCCATTGCAATTTAAAATAAAGATATTTAATTGCTGTACAATTGTGTAAAGCCCTTAAAAGAATTCATAATAAATATTTAAAGATTGTTATAGCTTCATATTGTATTTCCAATTCTTTTATTCCTGTTTTGCTATTTTGTAAGCAAAATATTTTCAATTCATTATTGATAAATATCACTGGTAATTTATACTTCTTTCAGAATTATTAAAATATCCATTAATACATTTTTATACACAACAACTATTTCTAAAGAACATACTTACATATTAGAAAATGTTGTCAATATGAAGTCCCTTAAACAAAACCCAAACAATCTATGCACTTGCAAAAAACTCTTATCTTGGCTTATTTTCTAGAAAATGCATGCATTTTTCTACTCCAAATCAAAACCAAAACATTACAAATCAGCCAAAAAAGGCTCCGAGAGTTTTTTTTTTTTCCCTTGCACTTTCTAAATCACTGAAATTAAAATGAAGGTGTTGACAACCAATACAATCTTTCTATTGCAACGAGATACCACCTCTGTGGATGGTGAATGTTTGTCATAGCTGTTATCTCACAGTCAGTTTAGGGAAACATGAGGGTTAGCACATAAGACATTCCTTATACAGAGTAAAATGCTATTGTCATTCAATCAAGTTATACATGACAGCTTCATATATGTGAATATAGGTTTCTTTATGGCCAGTCAGTAGCAAAAGGCTTTTTATATGCTGCTATGCCTTCATGTCATTCAGAAAGGAGACAATCTGCCTCAAGAATCCACTAAACACAGACTGGTTACTGGTATGTATACACTCAGTATATGTACAAAATGAAGAAAAAAGAGCAAGAGTTGCAAAAGGAAAAGAAAAATCAAGAGTGGATTTACATGCAAAAATATGTTACTAACCTGTAAAACTTGAGTCATTCGTGAAACATAAAAAAAAATTTCCTGTTTCTAGTGCTCTTAAAAATCTGATTATATCTGACATTCATATTTATTCCAGCACTTTTTGCAAGAGTCACTCACTTTTATAGAACACAAAACAAAGGAATGTCACATGACATAACTTGATATTGAAATAGTTGCAATGTGAACCAAATAAACGCGAAGTAAACTTAAACTACATACAAACACTGATATTACATTCTCAAGCAAGCTGAAATATAAAATACACATTAAAACTGAGAGGCATTTTTATTTCATTTGTTTATTTTAAATCCCTACTTCATTTTCCATGTAGCAATAGTTCTAAGTGTCCTTACAGCACTGTTATTAAACATAGACATTATAGATCCAACATGAGATTAGAAAATGTCCACCTAGTTCACTTCTGACTCTAGAAATAAAACTATCTTTTTTTTTAACTACCTAAATATAATCAGAGCCTTGTATTACAGGCCAGAGAAATGTAAATCTTACCAGCAAAAGCGTCCTCCATTGAATCTCAGATTCCTCCTAAAATGCCAGCAGAGCAGGTACTTCCAACATCGTCCAAAGCCTGCGCGCTGCACTTGTCCAAACTAACAGTCAGGCAACAGCTGCTCAGTTTAAAGCTACAAACTGTGGCAAAATGCATAACTGACGTGCCTTGTGTAAGCCATGAAGAAGACATGCATTTGGCTCGCTCGCTGAAAGGTCAGGTTACCCACCTCCCCAGATAAAAGCTGTAATACTGGGACTCGAATGGAAGGAAGTTTACAAATTAAGGAGTAGCGTGCATCCTGCTAAGACTAAAAGCATTTGATTTTGACAGTGGAGTTATAAACAAAAGCCATTTTAATTCTGCTGGATTTTTGTCCTTAAATATATTAAGAAATAAGAGCCTACACCCAAACTTTTGCACAAGTTATATTTATATCAGTGTTGTTTAAACAGGCCAAAAGTAATAAACTGAGTTAGTTTTGTTTTAGGAAACTTCAGCCGAAGCATTACAAGAACAGCGGCACGGATTTCTTTATTAGCGAATGCCCTGCCTTCACAGCTCTGCTGTGCTCCGAGCTGCAGCCTCCAATAAAACCAGCAGCGCTGGCTGCAGCCAGACAAAGGGCTATAACTTAGGCAAGGATCCAGAGAAGTTTCTTTGAGAGGCAAAGAAGAAGAAAACCTTTCTGAGGCTTCCAGAAGAGCAATTAACTGTAAAGAAATTACAGATTGTGGGACTTCGACAACAGACTTGGAGGCTGTCCTTATGCTGGCAAGCTACATGGGCACCCATACTATGCCCTGATCCAAGCAGCCATCCATGTCTCACTCCTACATTTTTATGGCTTTTCTTCATTCTGACCTTAGCCTTGTCTACACACAGTTTACATCACTTTCACAAGCAGCAGGACTACATCAGTGAAAAATTAGTTATAAAATTTGCTAGAGTTGAAAAACAATACACTGCCACTAGAAACTTCTCTCCATTTCCCCAGGAAGTTGGAGGGAGTGATCTGTGCAGACCTGGAATGCAAGTATTACACTTAGAGTCACTTTGTTTATACAATTAATATACGTCTTGTCTGAAAAACCTTTACAGGAGGAACTATCAGGGAACACAGCCAGTGTACCACTGTTTTCTCACTGACAACACCAGCTTGCTCTTTCTTAATTAGAAGAACAGCAATTTAGGATTATTTCCAACTTCTGGTTGAAAACCATTGCACTTAGATTTCTGAAGAATTCATATTAAATAAGATAGTGTAAGGACTATTATGGGCATACAGTACAGGAATTAAAAATTGATTTCATTTGTAAATATCAATTTTATTAATGCCATTTCCCTATAAAATTAACCATCCAATTAAATATTTCTCATTGCAATAGGGTCAATAATACAGATTTTCCCACTAACTATAACAGTGACTATCCGTAAATCTAAAGAAAAGAATCAGAATAATTTTGGTTCTAAGAAGAAAACTACACAATGTATCTCGAAATTATTAAAATAAATAAAGAAATAAATCTGGTTATAAATAAAAAAACATTATCCTACAATTGTTGATTCTCTTCTGATTTGTTTCCTAGAAACAAAACTTCAATGGAATCTTTACAGATGACTCTTAAGTCATCTTGAGGTTTGAGGTCCTTGGGGTTTTCTTTGCTTCTGATTGACATGCTAACATAAACAAACCAAAAAGTTCCAGTCTACACTTCAAAAGTTCCCATGGAAATTACTTTTACAAGGCCCATTCAAACGAATGTTCAGACTTTTAAAATAATAAACAATAATAAGTAGTTTAGGGATTAACTATCTGCACTTAGAATCCCATTGAATTATTCCTTTTTTCTGAATAATAATTACTCTTCATTTAAAAAATGTGATTTTAAAATTATAATCACTACCCTACCTATCAATCTTCTCCCATCACTTGTCCATCATCACAGATACATTAGTACGTACTGCATCTCCTTCCTCACAGCACAGCTCTCACAACAGGGGCAGACCCATGCTATACATTTAAATTCTTTTCTGCTGGGAACAGCAGCTATAGCCTATCAAACAGAAGTACTGCTGGAACCAGAGATTCACCCACATAATTTAAAAGACTGTGCATCAAACTGCCAAATAATATGAATGGAACAAAAAGCTATACAAGAAATATCCTAAATTCAGTTGTTTGCAAACTGTTTAACTCTATGCATTAGTTAGGATATCTAGACTTATATAAACTTGCACTTCCAGCACAACGTGTACATTACCTGTTCTGTCCAAAGGAACCATTGTACATATGAAAATAATTTTGGTTTGTTTTTTTTTTTTACTCAGGCTAATTACATTAGTTAACTTCTTCAATGTACATATTGCCTAGCTCAATTACATATCTTTCCATCTTGCAGCAATATATATTACAATGCCCAGAAAGACAGACATAAGTGTGAGAAGAGCAGTGCTGGCAGATTTTAATTCTTTGTGCCTAGTGTCCCCTCCACTACCGAAACCTTGCCATGTAAACCCAAAAGAGTCTCCTTTCTTAAGATCAGTATAGCCTGCCTGTATATAAACAAATCAGTTTTCTACTGCTCTTGGTCAAAAATTGTTGTCTATTCAAGTCCTTGGTGACCTTGCTCTGGAATCTCAAAAAGAGCAGTAAGGGATATATACAAAGTTATTCTCTAATGGAGGGAAAGGGGAAAGAAGGGTACAGGTTTCATTTCTACGGTGACTGCATACAGGTATCGGATATAAAGCAAGAGCATTTTCACAGATGCTAGTTCCTTCTTTATGATTAAAAAAGGAATAAAAAACCCACAACGCCTTTTCCACTTCATCTTTTAAAAAAAAAGTCAACAACATGTGAACTGCAACAGTAACTATGTCCTTTAAACCCATTCCAGTGAAAATTCTGGCTCAAACAACTACAAATAAACTTTTATAACAATTAATTTGCATGAAACTGAACAGGCTGAGAAGCAGGATTTCCTTTCTAGGGAAAGAAATCAGGTTCCAATCCAAATTGTATTGAAAGACATTCCCAAAATTTCTTACTAACCAGAAATTTTGAATTACATACAGACACTAAAACAGTGCAGCTGGAATGTCTTCAGTAGTTGCAAGTGAAAATTATGCTCTCTATTGTAACAAGGACACTGACAAGGATGTGAACTTCACTGACCAGCTGTGGGAACTGCAGGCCTTGGTGGTTCCCGACAGCCCACACTCAGAATGCCCCTGGGCCAGCAGGACCTGAGCTGCAGCCCCTCAGCAGGGAGCCAGCTGAGAGCAGCACTTCCAGCCCTGCTGCTCTGCTACAAAGCAGCCCTACACCCCTTCTTAAAGACTCTCATTCCCAGATTCACGTGACTGGGAGTTCTGGTTTGGAGGTCTGCGTGTGGAACTCATGAGTCCACCCACTCTTCAACCCTTGGGCATTAGCATTCTACTGCTTTCAGACTGAACTAATGTTACAGATCTGTGAGGTAATCTCTAAATGTTTTATGTCTTTTGTACCAGAAAGACTTCCTTCTCCCCTGTATTGGTGTACTGGTGATCAGAACAAGGTAGAATTATTCTAACTGTACAGCGAAAGGAAAGATTTTAAAGGACCTTCAATGAGATTTCCCACTCATCTTTATTACATTTAATTTTAAAAGCAAAAAAAATTTTAGAAAGCCAATAATCTGAAGCATTTTTTTTTTTAACTTGAAAAATGAATAGCTTAAAACAAATCTTGTTTCAAATACATTACTAAAACACATTTTTCCTCAAAATCATTTGTCACTAGTAATTTTTGGGTAAGACATATGCAACTCTTCTAGTCCTAAGTACCTTAAAAAGTAAGATTAAAATTACCTAGGAATAATATGTTTAAATGAAACGCAAGAGAATATATACAGGCATTAAAAGCTAAAATATTAATCACGGCATATTTTTAACACAAAAGAATTTTGCTTATGTTACAAGTAGACATTTTGCTGAAGTCCTATAAATCCATTGAACTTAAGTACATTATACACATACAAATACCTAGGCCAATTCAGAGATTTCAAATCCAGGAAATAATTTGACAAGATGAAGTACTTGACAATAATAGTGCAAGGTGAGTTTGCCTCTGTCCTTTTCTTCCAGGATTTTTTTGAAATGAAAACAGTTTCCAGGAAAAAGAGCCCAGAAGAAAAGAGGGGTGATGAAGTCTGACCCTAGAACTGCCACTTTCTATCAGTTCAGAGTGTCTGATATGTAGGCTTTTACTTCAATATGCAAGAGTATTTGTCAAGTCTTCAGTAGCACTTTTACGTACCTAGTTTTTCCCAAGGTAAAATAGCTATCAAACTGGACTCACCACAAAAACATCTTAATTACTTCATAATAATTAATCACTTCATTCAGCATTTAATTGCAACAACTTTAAATATTGCAGTGTTTATAGAACAAAGCAAGAGAAACATGGACCTGTGAGAACACATCCAGAGGAGGGCTTCAAAAATGATTCAAGAGATGAAACACCTCCCCAACAAGGACAGCCTGAGAGAGCTTGGACTGTTCACTGGAGGGCTCAAGAAGAGTCACTCAAGGTCAGGCTGGACAGGGCTCTGAGCAATGTGATTGAGCTGTGGGTGTCCCTGTTCATTGCAGGGGAGTTAGACAAGATGACCTTCAAGGGTCTGTTCCAGCTCAAATAATTCTAGTATTCTATGATTCTAAGTTCGAATTCAAATTTCTGAGTGGCAGAAAAGTGCTAGATAGTCCAACAAGTTGTATTTATGCCAATGTAACATCGCAAATTACTTTTGGAGATACTGAAATGATGCATAGAATCCTTTGCTTTTGTAACACATTATATTCCCACTTAGGACAGTGCAATTGGTGTTTAAATTTTCACTTGCTAATTGTCTCTTTTACTTAGTTCAAATCATTAATATGGTTCCTTACCTCTCGACAGAGAGGCATAGTGCCACGATGCTCAAGCTACCTCTATCTCATCTACTGCCAATACCAGAAAAGTTAATGTTTTGGAAGACTATTAGCTGCAGCTGCTTATAGTGTTCTCAGATAAATTACTGTAGGGTATTTCCCTGCATCATGAGAGCACTTTGGTTTGGGTCACAGTGAGTCAGCAAGAGGTCAAGTGTCTCTATGCTGCTCTGTGCTGTACAAACTAGACATGTCTGTAATTTGTCTCTCTGAAAGAAACAAATCAGTGATCTGCTGCACTTCTATCTGGGACCTCATACTTGGAGCTTCAATTGTACCAAAGCATCTTCCTAAATTTTAAATTCTTTCTCAAGTACAAGTTTAAAGGAAGAACTGTAAGACTTACGCTCTCACACAACACTTGAAAATCTGTCCTTTCTTGTCATAGCTTGTGAAACACAGTTACGAGAAACATCTGCTATTTCTGATCAAAACAATAAAAAAAAGATGAGGGCAGTCTTCCCTCCTTTCCTCAACAGGCTAGCTGACAAGAAGTACAAGCTAGAAGGATACAAAGCTTATTTTCTGCTGCTGTTAGTAATTCAGGGCAGCGCACTACACTGAAACACTCACAACCTCTGACTGCCAAAGCAGATACTTATTTTCACCTCCCTGGCCTCTCTGCAACATGAGTAACTTAGATGTACTGCCAGCTCGTCTAAGAAAGCAAGGTGACAAATGTGCAAGTTTGAACCATTTCTGGAGAGCAGTGAACCACCAGTTGAAGGACATTTCTTCACTACTTAACAACATGAAAGCCAATACAATTATTTGCTTTTTAAGCACAACGTGAATTGGTCAGATGACATGCTGCATCTTACAGTAAATCCCATAATGCATTTGGCAACAGATCTGTCATCAACTGAAACTTTTTACCCAGAAGCTAATCTCATCTAAACCTGAGGTTAAATCCAGTAGTAAGAGAGGGTGTTGGATAGATTAAAATAATGCTTTTAAGAATCTGCATGAACATCAACACAAGCATACACCAATAACACACTGCAGAGATCCCCAAACCAGTACAAAGTCTCTTGGTTCACAATGCACATATGCAGGTACTACCTCAAACTCTAAAAACTATTGTCTCAGGCCTAGGGTAACAGTCATTAGTTGGGCTTACCAGGCACAAGGAAAATGAAAAACCCTATCAGAATAGGACATTGCACTATACATACCTCTGTTTCTCAGAATATATTTAAAGCCTACTCACGTGGCTCCACATACTGCTGAAATTCACTCAGGTGACATCTGTACCTGTCCTACCACTATAGGCATTCCCTCTCATTTGATTTATCTGAAGAGAGACTATTTAAAACTACAAAGGGTCACACGCTGGGATGCAAGTTTTATAACCTGATCTGAATACATATTATATCACTATCTGCCTATGAAAATGATGACAGTGTCTGTATTAAGGAACTATACTTAGAATCCTCTAGTGATTTTGTCATTTTCTAGTAAAACTCTGGGGCATACATCCACATGCTTCAATTCTACAGTTATACAACTGAGATATTACTCCTTTTGTTACAAGGTAGCATGATGATAAATCTCCAAATGCATACAGTAGTCTTGGAAATATACTAGGCTGTAATTACAAATTAATTTAAAAGCATGCATTTTTTCTAGTTTAACTTCATAAACTGACTGCACTAAATGACAGAATGATAATCTTACTTGATACTAAGACCATCAGCATGCAACGTTAATATGCAGCAGCCATCATCAATAGGTATTATCCACATAGAAAATACCCCCATTATTCAGAATGATCAGATTCTAAAAAGATGAGGAATCCAGGAGAAGATCAACAGTAAATTTGTAATCAAATGTATATACTTACCAGACAGTTCTGTGCTGGCAACTGGCTGCATAATGACAACAAAATGAACTGAGCGTAGTATTTCTGAAGTCCTAAACCAAACCATATCATGAACAGGAGCTCCTCTTAACTAAGAAATATCATAGAAAGGAGAACCCTAACAATAGTGGCTTCAGCATTATCTTTGGATATTTGGATATTACAAGAATGTTACAAAAAGAAAAATGTTGAAAACATGTCTGTTCTGTAATACTCTTTTCTGTTTTGGAGGCATTTTTACTTTATTAAACCAATACTGCTAGTTATTATGACAGAATGAATTGCAAATATAGACCTTTGAGAACATGGGAGTTTTTTTATGATATATAAAGCATGGAATATTATACAATACTTTGCAATACTCCCTGCACTTAAAACGGTCAAGGTTCAAATGTTAAATCTTTACTACCTTTAAGCATTGTTCTTCCAGCTGATCCTCCGAAGATATTTAGAAGACCACTTCTTGCTCCTAATGATGTAGTTGCTTCTAGTAAAGCACCAGTTATGTAGTTAGAGAGCGCAGTCCTCTGTAAAGTGGCACGATACTGAGAGCAAGCACCTGTTGCACATGGTTTTACACATAAACCATCACCTTTGCATTTACAGGTTGTATGTAAGGCTGGGAGTTTTCTCAAAAGATGAGGAAAGTATTCAAAGATGTCTTCTGTTCCTTCTTCCCTCACAGTATTGAGGATCTGTGAGAAATAAAAAAGGTTGAAGTTAGTCCATTTGCTTAGGATAATAAAAATATTTAAAAAAAAAATCCAAACTAGCTTGAGTTGATATAAAGATCAACAGCCTCTACAAGAGGGTGCTATGTTAAATGCTACATTTATGTATTAAACCTAAAGTACCTAAGAAACTCGAACTGACTTACAGAGATTTTGAATTGGTTTTCTACACAGACTATTTAAATAAGATGGTACTGTGGCTTTAAATCTACAGTTAACAGCATTCTACTGAAAGCTGTTTTTAAGGATCATGAACAGACAAAAAGAGCAGTACATCTGGTCAATATTTAAAATAAAGAGTATACACAAAAGTATTTATAAGGCTATTAAATATCCTGTATTTTCAGTAAAGCCTTACAGATATCAGTAGCAGAAAAACAGATCCACTCAGGGGTTGCACTTTTTCTTGCCGAGTAGGGCGGGTTTTTGTAAACAGAAATGGTTTTAATCACTGTGAGCAATCATTCAGAATGTTCTGGTGTCATGTTCATTGCATTACTTCCAGCCTACGCGCAGGTCCTCTATCTAATATTGGTTTAGTACTCTTTTTCCAATATTTGTGCTAACACACTAATGAACTTCAGTCTGTGGCTTAGCAACTAAGTAATGTTTGCTTATTTAAGAGTCTAATGATCAAAGCAAGAATCTGGAAGAAATCTTCTCATTTAGTATACAAGGAGAGACTTGATTCTTTGCATTCTTGTATGTTGACTTATTAATAAATAATTAATTAATTTAAACATTAATACATTTGTTTCAATTTCTGTGATTTATAATTCCATAGTGAAAACTACTGAACTAAAAAATTAACATAGGAAAGAGTCATTATATCTCTTACTTTGACAGACGCCAAGACAATTTTCAGGGTTTTTTTCCCAAGACACTCAGTGTATATGCATATAACTGCCATCCTACATTATGTCAGTGTTATTAAATAAGTTGTTTTTGTCTAAGATAGCTACTTTCATAGCCAATTTGTTATTACCGTAGGAAATCAAAATTTATGCTTTTCTTGTCTTTACTCCTTAGATGTGCAAAGGAAGTAAGTTGATGGTACAATGACTTCTTGTGATTCATGGCCTCTTTTTGCTACTCTTCCCCCCATATAAAAAAAATCCAGATAACCACTAGCAAGGCAGGAAGCACATCCAGTTCTACACTGCAAGCATACACATACTTGGTTAAATGCTGAGACACTGTTTGCACAACCTGGCCATTCTGTATGTCAGCAGCACCCATGATCCCAGGGAGACAGACCCAAGCCCAGCCCAGAAAAAGGGGAGGTGAGCAGTCCCCAGCACACAGATCTGTGCAAATGCATTTTCTTCATACACTTGCGTGTCCCAGCCATTAGGTGGGGGGGTCAACTGCCCACCTTCCACAAGGACCCTCTACAAAACACTATTAAATTCACAAGTTGGGAAGTTTTTGGTTTTTTTATGTCATAAACAAGAAACCAAATAAAAGTCATAGAGTACTCGTCTCATCTTGGCTTTAATTTTTTTTATTAGCAACTTCTTAGGGACAATGGTAACTTTTGTTCAAAATGTAGTAATTTATTAACTACTGATGTAAATCAATGATTTCAAAAAGAGAACAGATATTTATTAACAAAATTTAAATATATATATTTTTTGCATGGTGCCTATGACTTATATAACTCAATTCCACTGGAAATATAGCATGTTTTGGGAATTTTTTTACTCTCAGAAAGGACATCACCTGCTTCCACTTTTATTCAGAAAGAAAACCCACTCTTATTGCCCTGGTAAATGGTGAGTGTCTGCAGGGAGCTGTGGCATGGCCATCTATTATAGCCATTGACACCACCTGACACAGCTTTCCACAAGGTGTGCTGCTGGACTTGCCTTGTACACAGATCATGAGTATGTCACACATAGTAGACGAAATCAGTCTTTTTAGCTTGTTTTAAAAAAATATTTAGTTAATGAAAATAATTTAACTTTTCAAAACCACAGTTACCTTCCAAAATATTTTTAAAATTGGGTCCTGCAACTTATAAAGGCATGTTTTGTTGCCTACACAACTGAAATTTCTTTCAGCTGCCAAAGCAAAGAAACCATTTGTTGACAGAAATAGGCGACAGTGCTTTGCTGGAGAGATTACACATAGAATAATGGTGTTAATCTCTATTGTATAAAAGTAGACTTCAGGGCACTAGCTGTCTCCAAAGACTCTGCGCTTCATGTAACATTTTCAAATAGTGTCTGTTTTGACGGGTCAAAGCTCTGCATGCAAAACTTCTACAAACAGACAAGCTTACAAAACTTACCTGCCATCAAATGAACAAAAACCATCAGAATAGGAACATATTCGGTGGCATTTGGAAAAAGCCCTCACAAATATGCTGCAACTTTTGGTTAGCCCAGAAGTGGTCAGGCAGTTGGACTGGATGATCCCTGCAGGTCCCTTCCGACAGAACTACTCTACTCATACTATATGTATTTATCCTCAGATAACTGATAGAGAAAATCATCTTTCAGTGAGATTGCACCAGGCAATGGGGAAGCGTAATTTTGCCCAGGAGACAAAGTTGATTTTAAATCAGGGCTTAGGGCTCACCCTGCCAGATACAGTTATATTGACTTGTATCACTTATTTTCTCTACTGAAGAATGATTACCTTAATTAACAATGAACACGAATCAAAATGAGGAAAATGCAGTGTTAGACTGACAGTCACTCCTCAAAAACAACCTCCTGTAATTGGGGCATCGCTCCTGGTTCACTTGTGCCTTCTGTATTGAATTAAAGATTTCAAAGCCATCTGCATCTGAGGCCGCCATACCTCATGTACTGTATGTCAAGCTGTAATTCACAAGCAACTGAAGATAGAGTCTAGTATTAAACTGTATTATTAAACATCCTTCAAGTTTCTTGTATTTAAAAAACATAATTTTAGTGCAGAGAACTGACTTAATTACAGGAAAGAGTTTAAGTATGAACTTTCTTCTCTGTACCTCTTTAATGACCACATACATAAATAACAGCATTAGTATGTAACCTAGGCATCTCAAGATTTACTTCATAAAATAAAAGTAATACATGCTAACACTTTTTCTTTTCCCTTGCTACTACACAGTACTTCTAAATGGATGTGCTACAACAGATAATATTACTGTAGAAGTATTCCAATGAAAGTATATTGTGGCTTTGATAAATATTTACTTTCTTCTATCCATAAAGCTTAAAAAGAGATTTCAGTGATAAGTAAAAAGCACACAAAAATTACTTGCCACATGAAAATTTCCACAAGAATACAGAAGAAAAAAAAAGCCCTCCAACTCAAAAAGGGAAACTAGCTTTAAAATAAGAATTAAATTCAGACAGAGCTCCATCTCTGTGGCTTACAAACAAGGCCATATTTGGAAAATAAATGGAAACATAAGATCTGAACTTTCAGATGTTAATAATGTAGCTAATAAATCATCAGAACTTTAAGAAAACTCAGTTTTGCTTGTAGTAATTTAAAATGGTATCTACAAGTTAACTTATTGATAACCTTAAGGCAATAAGATTTCTTTACAGTGAGAGCAGACATATTTTGTTAAGATATTTTTCAAAAATAACCATAAGAACAAGGAACTTAATGCTGGCCTTAACATTGTTTTTTCTCTTATATTCTTTTCTTGTGAATAATCATCATTGCAATTGCTAATTGTTACCTCCTTTTCTCCTCATGTTGCTGTAGGTTTACTACATAAAAGTAGCAGAAACCTAGATACCACAAACATTCTTAGCCTTAGTTTAATACAGATACTCCCCCATGCATACTGCTGTACTGGAAATATTGAATGTACAAGCTCACAAAAATAATTGCTGTGATTTATTTTTTAAAGTTATATGTATCTTTTCCTGTTTATTTTAATGTTTTTGCTGTTTTTCTTTTTGCATTTGTTTCTGCCTCAGGTTCTTAGCCTAGAACCTAAGGTGCATGTAATCAGTTTGATAAACATCTAGCAGCTGCTCATATGAACTCCAGAAACTGGAATTAACATTTCCATGTATTAGAAAGCAGGCTCAGTTTATCTAACTTTATCATAGCAATAAATAATATGTTTGTCCAAAAAGCTCAGCATAAAGAACAGCCATGGAAAATTATGCTTATTGCTATGATGCTACAAAAAAAATAATACAAAATTAGTCCTCTAAGGAGGGGCTTAACAGCTCATTGCATTGTTTCTGATATGTACCTGTGCAAAGTGTTTCTAAAAAACATTCACCAATAAATCTGGAATGTCCAAAATGAAGCACTGAAATGGAAGAGGTATGTACATGCTTGGATAGAACTAGGCTCCCAAGACCCGACTTCTTGGCCGCATGCTGAAGACTTACACTTAAAGTACTTTACCTACAGAATGGATGGAAGGGCTGCCTACAGCCCTTGTGCAGCATTGCTGCAACACAATTCCTTCTTTTACTACATATTTGTAAGGACATTTTAAACACCTGCAAACCAGAATGGTACACTACCATTCTCAGGACACCACAGCTGAAAGATTATTTAAATGTCTCCTCCAAAAATATGAAAGTCTTACAGAGCAGGAGAGCCTAAACAGAACTAGTAACATAAGAACAGCTGCTCTTTTAAAATTCTTTCTGTTCCTAGAAAAAAAAATAAAAAATCATCAAAATGAATGAATTCTGACAGGGATTTTTGATTTTGTAATTGCAGGGTTTTCAGAAAAAAATTATTCCACATCCAAGGACAATCCTACAAGCTTTTATATGTATTTATTCTACAACAGCAGGACTCTATACAGATAGCAATCTGCTGTGAAAAAAAAACCATTGGGTCAGAAAGAAAAGAACATAAAGTGAAACTGGGTGGAGGGAAGAGTGGCTGAAAGAAATAAATATGATTACTAGAATGAGAATTTCTTCAGGATATCAAAAAGAAAGAGGCATTAATGCACTTGGTCGATACTTCAGTTTTATAGCTTCCAAAATTGCATGCCAAAATTACATTCTGCTACATTTATTTACTGAAGTTCAGAAAGGGCAATGCTGATGGTCTGATCATTTTCTGAAGAATCTTAGATTTTCCAACACTTACCTCATTCAGGTTATGACTATATCCGCACTGATTAGCCCACAGTGTCTCAAGATCACTGCTCTTTCTCACTGTCATCACCTTTTGAAATATGCTTTTATTTTAATTGGGAAATTTCCTAATGAAATTTCCATTAATAAATTACTTTTTCTGACATTCTTACCTGTGAAAGCACTCACCCCATTAACCTCAATATACCATTCAACATTATTCTGTCTAAAAAAGAGTGAGGCCATAGCCTAAGGAACATTTCTTTCATCTACAAAAGCCATTTTGAACAAAATTATTTTAATATGCATCCCACGATCTACCTTACTTTCAGATCATTGCTCACTTGGTTACTCTCCATACAGTACAGTGCTAAGTCATTAATGACTTGATTTTCACAGGTGATTGAACCGACAGCTGTCAGAGCTGAAGAAACACTGATGAAAGAAAGGTCTGCCACTGATTTGGGATTTAAAGTCAGGTCGTGCCAACTCATACAGACTTCTAAGCCAATACAGAATCATTGCTGACATTGGTTTTCCTCAAAGTCATGCTTTCAAAAATGTTCTCTGCTATGCATAACTAGAAATGAATCACACCATTTTATGCAATCAGTTCTCTACATTTCATTTACAATTATCTTGTTTGTGTAAAATTCAGGTACAAAGACACAAGACTGGCACTCTGTAGGCCAGCTCTGGAAAAGCGCTGCAGCTCTCTGATCTAAGCTAACTCAAGACTAATTACTCCTTTCTCAGCATTGTGTTCACAAGGGATCCTGTTGTTTCTGGGCAGGCCTACCTATTTGCTAATGCTTATTGCTTCCAGTAAGATAGAATCTAGTTACTATGCTTCCTTCATCAATTTCCTCTCTGTGCTCTCCTAATGCTCAGACATTTCTGCAGATAAATTTTTACAGTAAGATTTGGTTAAGAAGACAGCAAAAAGATCAGATTAGATGTGGACAGATATTTGCAATGATAAGGGCAATAAATAAACAAACAAACAAATAAATAAATAAAATTTAAAAGTTACAGGACAAAATGTTTTATATTTTCCATTCTTACTGTTAAAGTCACCAAATAAAATTGCAAAATGTGTTTTATTTAATTTATAAAAAAATGTCGATCAAAGACATCTAAAAGCAAACATTCCACATGCAAATGCAAATTAATGAACATCTATGAACACCTATAATATACTTCATTATAAATTTCCTCTGCAAAAGGTCCAATCTTTGGCAAGACTGCATAGAGAGGCAAATATTTTTTTCAGTGAACAAAATGATGAGTTTATACTTTGGACAATTTTATACCATGTGCCTGTTCAGGCACAGTTTGTGCTACTACACATAATAGAGAGACGGTCAAAGGATTCCAGCTACAAAGTTATTTAAATGTAAAGAATGTAACAGCAGGAGACACTGAGTTAAATGTGTATCACTGCCAATATTCCGCATTGGCAAATATCAGAAGTTTGAGCATCCTCACCTACTTTCATGGGACAAAAACAATGAGGGTGCTACAGCTTTAGTAAGTGTGCTTTTCTGACTTACAGGAAGAAGGAAATCTGTTATTAGTAGATCATGTTACTGTGTTTGACAAAGATGCTGATATTTAATTGTTGTGAACAATGAAAAGAAGACAGTACTACTCATTGATCTCATTCATATCAGCCACCATAGGACGCTTTCAGAAACACTTTGGAGAAATTGAATTAATTTGAGCTGTTTTTTTAATTAAGTATTTTTCAGAGTGAAAATTAAACATTCAGACTGCTTACGCAGTACCTTCTTGCTGGCACTCGGCTACTATGGCTTGTAACCAAATAAGTACTCATCAGAAGAGCTGATCAAATTTTTGGGTACACATCTCACATAGCTCTGGCACTGTACAAGACAGACAAGGCAAAAGATAAAAATTATGATCAACTAAATTCCACTTTAAGCTCACTATTCAAGATGATTTGGATGATGACAAAAAAAAAATCATCCAGAAGCTTCAGTAAATTATACAGCCTATCACTGTTGGATGAGATTCACTAACTATCCCAAGCTGCTTTGATTTCCTGTTTGTTACGACACACTGTTGCGGGATTTCTTCCTGGGTGTACTGTGGCAAATGCAGAAAAGCCCTGTGGAAGCAATTACAGTTGTGCGAGTTGGGATCAAGCTCAACAATTCCCACAAATGTTATCCCAGAATTTCACAGTCCATCCTTTTCTGGCTAGCAGGCAGCATTCTTAAACTATTAACAACCATCTCAGATTTGTTTTTTAAATGATTTTTAAGAGCTTTACATATCATGACACTTCTTCATACTCAACGGTTTTGGAAAAGCATTTGAATTTCGCCCTTCAAGGAAATACACGTGCTTGTGCATTGACTGTTCAGAACACCAGGAGTTAACAGTATTCTCTACATTTTAATTTTCTCATATCTTGCTATCTCCATGCTTTTTCACATGGTGCCTAAACAGAGTATCCTGACTGCTGCGATGCTAATTTTTGTAATGGAAAAATTCCTTAAAATATCTCTGGACTGCTGAAATGCTGTATTTCGTATTTGAAAAAATGCCTAGAATACAGCGCAATGATACAATTTGAAAAGTACCTCATAACATACTGGGAATACTGTTGTCTCATCCAGAAGGGGGAAAAAAAGACAAAAAAGACAACCTCACTGAAAATGTCTTATACACACGGCAGTCAGTAAGACAACTATATTGCCCGGCGTTTGATAAATGCATTGCTCTACATAGGGTGGCTCAGGCACGTTCAGAGTGCTCATATGTGTTTTTCAAATTTGTCTGGGAGACTAAAAAGAAGGAAACCAGGAGCAGCTCTGAGAACAGTAGAAAGAGTGGGATAGATCTACTGAGCCAAAAGGGAAATGCCCTCCCCAGGCAGAGCATGTATGGCTCACAGAGCAGGTGAGGGCAGCGCAGTGTCTGTAGCAGTCTCTTCATTGCACTGAAGGGAAGAACCAATATATCACAGGAGAGGAATAATGGCCTTCAGACAGATCTCCATCACAGAAATCAATGCTCACTCCAGCATACTCACAGCAGGTTCTAATTCATTCATGGCAAAGGACAGAATCCTGTTTTTCCAACAGTGACAAGTTTTATAGAGGAAGAGATGCCTCTCTAATTCTTTTCTGTACGAGCTTCCAGTTCTCACAATTTAGATGAAACACTGCAGTGGCCCATTCCCTTCATACACCAGTCCAGCAACTGTCATGTACACACCCTTGTTGCAATGTCTGTCCTCTGAGGCTTTTCAAACTTAGTCACTGAAGAGAGAAGTAGAAGTTACGGACTTACAAGTGAGAGCACAGGACACAGTACTATGCCACTGGGCAATAACGCTCACTTACTCAGCAGCAATTTTGCTGTGTATTAAATTTTACACAGTGAGCTGCAACCAGGCAGTGCAGCACAGAAGAGCAGATGACACACATGGAAAGAGATGAGTTCATCCTAGTAACACAGGGAGCAGTGCTGATGGCAGCTGGAAGGTTTCCAACAATGAACAAGCACAGATGTGCTCAAATATTAAATATTCATTAACTGATGTTCTGTGAACTTTCTGCAGCTTCAATTGCCATTACTGAATATGCATTGCCTCACCAGCCAATATTTCTTATGAATTGCATCCTGTCAAGAATGAGATCATTTCAAGGAGCAGAAATGACTTTAACAAAAGTGTCTTGTAGGGGCAAACCTTGAACACGGCATTTATTAGAAACTATATCAGCCATCCCCTTTCAGTTCTGGTATGTCATCATTGCCATAGCAGTGAAATATTTTCATTCTTGATCACAAAAAAATGGTGCTGTTTTAACCCAAGTATATTTGAGAATTGTTTTTACTCAAATCAATACATCCAGGACCAAATTTCTAATTAGTTGTCATTTTTGCTTTAGATAAACCTTGGCTGCTGTTAACAACACTGAAATTCATTAAGACAACACTATTAATTGTTTAAAAAGTCATTACCAAAGGAAGGATGGTCTCAGGATGATCTCAAGAGTAAAGGCATAGACATTAAAGATAAATTTATCTTCTCATGGGCAGCTGTTATCTCACAGAGAGATTAAACTCTGATGATCTTCAAGAAACAATAATGACTTCAGTACTTTTCAGTATTTTTCCCTGTGGTATATTAGTATGGAACAAGTACAGACAAAGATCCTAAAAATTAACCTCTCAGATCTGGATGAAAACGGAAACTGTGATACAGTAGAGGCACAAATCTACCCCCGCATCTCCACTCCCAGAAAGTCCCACTCCTGAATCCTCAGACCTATGCAGAAGGAGAAAACAGTGTTTGTTACTTCGCATGGCAGGTACTACTCATCAGAACAGTCAGCTTCAGACGTAAAGCAGAGGCTGACAAAACACACATCAATTAACTGACATTCAAAAGATTGCTCATAAGCACTTCAAAGCGCAATGTGATTAAGGAGAAACTGAAAGGATGACACCAAACAAACCACAGCCTCGCAGTTCAGCAACATGAAACAACATCTTTATTAGTAAGAGAGCCTTCTCCAACCTTAACCACAAAAGGCTAGAAGTATCAGTTTCCATCATCCATCTCTATTTACATTTCTGTTGACACAAGTATACACAAAAATATATCTTTCTTGACAGCTATTATTTAATTGCTAAATTCTATCGTTAGCTTCTTCAGCCTGAATTGTAATTTTTCTATTCTTCTACTTCTCAAATTAGTTTTCTGAGTTAAACTTATTAGCTTTTCCATCCTTTAATTCTTCTTGCAGCCAGTGTTCTCTTTTTCTTCTTTAAATGAGTGCTTATTTACTTCCTCCATGTTTATATCAACAAAGTACAGAGTATACAAACAACCTGCTGCCTTAGTACCTAAATAAACTAAACATACCGTGCTTAAACACCATTGGTATTTCAACTTTATTTTAAAAGTAACTACGAAGGTAATACACCCCCTTTTTTTTTTTTTTACTGGAAAGTTTTACCAGTCTGATGTGGCTCATGTATTTGAGCACCTGACCATGTGAACTAGAATTTCTTTCCAAACTGTCTACTGAGATTTTAATACAAAAGCATGAATGCTGGACACACTTTCGGCTCCAAAACAATACTACCCTTCTTATATCGTAATAATGACTTTTGATATCATTACTGATTAAAACCAAATATATTCTGCCCAAGTAGAATTACTTGGATTTTCTATGAAGAGCATTTAAAAGAAGAAAAAGATGCAAAGGTTAACTTTTCAGTAGATAATTTTACAGTAGCTAAGTACATTATCTAAAATAGTAACTAGGATTAAAACTTGTCAGAAAGACAGTTGGCATCACTCATAGTAAAATCACTTAAATGCTTGAATACTCAATGTGCCATGATTTAATAATTTCAGCTCAAGAAAGACACTTTTATTGTTAATTCCACCTCTCATTGTACATCTTTGGAACACCAATCTATAATGGGATGTGCCTGTAAAAATGGGATCTCTGAGTTTCTCAAATGCAGAAGAAAATCAAGAAGAAACACTAACAGAAACCACTGAAGATGCATTTAATAAATCCTCAACAGCTTACTTTTTTAAAAGCAGGTGTAAATTACTGAAATAATTAAATTATTTAAACCAGAAAAGCATCATTTGCATCCTCTTCATTCCCCACACACTGACGGTGTGATAGGCACATTGAAGACAGATGAATGCTGAACATTCTGCACAAAGGAACCCACCCTTTGGCTCACAAAGGGAGCTGAGCACCCATTTCCCACTTCTGTTTTTCAGTAACTTTCTGTATGTGTGATAGCGAGTCTAAATTCCCTTTGAAATAAAGTGAAATAAACAACAAAATCACACATCAGACACAGGAAGAAATCCACACAAATAAGTGTTTGCACCTTACTAGAAGTAATCTTCCCATTTCAGTACGGACTTCCACAGAACTCATGCACTTAAAAATAACTGCACTCACACACACGTGAACTGTTTAAACTACTCCAGAAGATGAGCTTGGTTGCATGTTTGCAAACCACAAAGCAGCACTATGTGTGAGGGCTAAGCCACAGTAAAGAGAAAAATTACAGATCTATCAGAAATACCATCTTAAAGCAAAGAAAGAAATAGAAAACCTAAAAATGATGGATATGGAAGACAGCTTTCCTATATGAAGGCTTACCTGTTTGCCAACGATAGCTAGATCTATTTCTGCAAAAAATTCAGCTTTAACTGTGATTTTTAAGTAATATGTATACTCATGTAATTGACTCAGAAAGCAGTGTATGACATTTTTGTGTCTGATACGAAAAATCATATTCAATGGTGGGGGTTAAAGTTCACAGCATCAGTTTATTCCATTTTTGTATAGTGTATAATGCTGCATCCAAAAGACAAAAAAGAATTGCTTAAAATTTCTTAAAAAGGTCTCAAACTCAAAGTAAATGTGAGCAATGTCTAATATCAATTTTATTAGATGCATATATGAGTCAGTAGAAAGCAACCGCACTCAAGATCCTTGAGGAGTTCCTCAGTTCCTCAGTGTACTGAGACACAGCGTTTAAAAACTCTGTTACATCAAAAATTATGAAGTTACTAGAAAGATATAGACACATACATCAATTTCTTTCCCTTACAGATTAATAAATAATAATTAAATGACTAAAACGTGAAGGTAAATTACACGTGTTGAAACCATTTTCAAGTTCATATGATCACAACTGCTATTTGTATCAAAGAAACACTGATGCTGGGATTTTATTGTAATGTACAATGTGCATATTGGAAGGCTGATCTTCCCAAATCTAGCAGCAACAGTATACAACTTAGATCCATAATCCACCAGAAATGTAAGCCTTACATAAATGAGAAGAACAACAGAACTTTACTGTATCTTTAAATATTTCCATTTAAACCCAGTTACAATTGATACTGATGTAAAAGGTCCACAGGCATATTGCTACAGCTGTAAAATGTACATATCTGTAACCATGGCATACAGCTCATAGAAGAGCAACTTAAAGCATTTTCCTTAGCACAGGAAATCCAGTTCTCATTTTCTAATTTTGTAGACACTGAATCCATGCCTATTTGTTTGCTTGTACTTCAGCTGTTGGGTTCATAGGGTCACATGAATAATTATAAGATTATTTTGGATAGTACTTAGGGGCCAGGAAATTCTCAGAGTTTTCATGACTGAATTGTTTAATAGACTTTTAGGTCAGGTTACGGAACATGATTTCATGAAACAAAATAACTTTGTTCTATAAAGAGGCATTTTCCACTTTAAGTTTGTTTTTTAAAAAAATAAAAATAAAAAAATACCTAGAAATAGAAAAGGCATCATTCCTTGCCTGAAGTTAGAACAGAGTATTGATAATTACAACTTAATTTTTGAATAACAATTTATCTTAATTTGCTCATTAAAAGTGAGTGTTCATTCATTACTGCTCACAATGAGTATTTAATAAAAATCCTAAAAGAAAGGGTGGAGATGGTTTGGGTTTTTTTGTTTGTTTTTCTCTTCTGTTTTTTTTTTTTTCTTCTTCTTTTTTGACAGGGGGGCTGGTCTCAATGATCTCTAGAGGTCCCTTCCAACCCCTACAATTCTGTGATTCTGTGAAATGTTTTTAACTGAAAATAAGCAATTGCAGCAATCCTGCGCAGTATAATGAAGCAACTGTACTGATTTTGATATGTTGAAGACTGCACCTTCTATATTATCCACCTTTCCCTAATCATTAGCTGCTTAGGAAAACTGTGAGGTACAGATATAAAACATCCCAACTATTAGAGAGCTTAAGTTGTGAAAGAGGACAGTTGTAAACAGATAATATGTAACACTGTGACCAACATAATTTCCTCTTTCCCCGTGGTCAGCAGGCCAATTGCATCTAGATGATCTGTGAAGTCTCTTCTAACCCAAGCCATTCTAGGATTCTATGAATAAACTATGTAAGCACCTTGCAGAACATAGTATATTCAATTTTCATGTCATATTTCCAACTTTACATATGACCCAAATTTTATCATGAATACCTAATATGCCGTAATTACCATACTCATTACATTAAGACATATATACCAGAATAAAACTATATCAAATAATTGTTGCCAGAAGAGATTTGAGTTTCATCCAAATCAGCTAAAAAGATGAAATGATGCTAACATTTGAATTAGGTTAAAACTCATGAGTTTCTTTCTCCGTCTCCAAATAGAGTTTTGAAAGCCAATTTCGAGATCTAAACAAGGAGTGATCACTCATTAATTGTATTTCCGATTCAATTCTATTTCCACAACATCTACAAAATAGATAATCTGATGTTCTGCCATTTTCAAAAGTTCTAATTCCTTCATCAGAGTTAAAGATGTTTCTAAAGTAAATATGTTTGCTTCATCAGAGAGACGATGAGAGTGAGTGAGCAACCAAAGGAGAGTGGGAACAACAGTGTGAGAATGGGAACAACAGAGCATTAGTTCAGCATTTAAATTATAGTTCCTAGTTATTAATAAGTAAATGTGAGTGCAAGACTAGAGCATATATTCTCCTTTCTTTTCCCACTGGAATGGAATGTCACTTGAGGCTTGATTTTCAGAATTTAAGGCATCTGGCTTACAACCAGAAGAACAAAAATATTTTAAATTAACTTTCCTTATTCTCTGGGGATTGTTACAGACCCAGGGACTATGGTTTAGTCATCTATGAGATTTATTTTGCTTTAGCTTCAACCAAACTTTGTATATACAACAGCTTCCTTACCAGAATTCATAGTCATCCTGCTCTGTGCAATTATTTTTATAAATTGCAGTTGTATTACACTCAATTACATTGCATAAGCTCATCCTCTCAAAATGAAGAATAAAACTTAGATTCCTATTGTAACAATTTCTCTCATACCACCACAGCAGTTTTGAAATTACTTTGACATTTACCTTTAATTACACATGCCCAATTTATGATTTTTAAAACCTTTTAAAATGTTCATCTTAGCAAGAACTAGTGCTTCTTGAATAGCTGCCGGAGAGCTGAGTACAGATTTGTTTTTAATTAACAGCACCAGGGTTTCACATACATAATGAAGTACGAGCATACTTGAGAGAGGGGAATTTGTAGTGCTGTTTCAGTGAACATCAACCAAAAATTCTTGTTTGCTCTGCAGTTTTAAAAAATTATCATTGAAGGACAGAAAAGCCTTGAGAGCACTCAATGTTTCCATGAAACTCCAGTGGTAGGCCTGCCATTTTTCTGAAGTCTCAAATACTCTAAACTTCACAGATATGCTGTTAAGGTCTTTAGATGGCATTTCTGTCACAGGAGCACTATTCTGAGAATAAGCAGAAACCCTTTCTTGTTCAAACAGTAAGAACTTGAGTTGGCATCAAAACTGAAAAAAAAAACAAACTGATTTATAGAGAGGATGTGAACCCAATTGATCATTACTGTAGTACAGAATAAACAAAAATCATTTCTAGACCCCTATTTTCTCAGTAGGGGTCACAAATCACAATCTATTCTCATGGAAGGTAAAGTTCTACATGCTTTTAATAACAGAGATCTCATCAACCCCAAAATATTTTATCTATGTAAACTATCTAAACCTATTGTAACACTAGAATAGGAAAAAAGCAATACTGTGCCTAATGTGCTGTACTTTTTTTTTCCCACTGAATATAGAAGTAATGACAGAGAAATATTTCTAAAATGCATTATAAAATTGTATCTTTATATTCCAAGTGTTACTTTATGAACTGTACTAACACATTCTTCTCCAAAAAAAAACTGTCAGTGAAAGGTAATTGTCAAAGACCATCTAAAAACAGAAAGTGAAGCAGTGATGGAAATTCAGTTCCTTTTCAGTGTTTAAGACAAGACACTGGTTTAGTAGTACTGAAATAGCAGATATCAAACTGGCAACTTCTAAGATTCACAATCTCTCTCAAAACTAATACAGAAGCAAGAAGCAGTAAAGATGGAAGCAAATCCTATTCCATTAATGAAGTTCAGATGGTTTTCATAACTCTATACCCTCAGTTTGTACTTGCCAAACTTGTCCGAGTGCAATTTAACTTTTTAATGTGTTTGTTGTTGCAGTTCATCTCCTGCCAACCTCTGCACTTACTTTCTTTGAGGAGCATTACTCCTGTGCATCTGCTAATACATCAGAAAAGTCCATACTCACACAAGTGCTACTTAGCATTATGGTCACCATCAGCACTCTGTATCTTTTTATCCCACAGCTCACTTACATACACACTTCATTATTTTTTGTTAGTCTTCCTATGCATTCACACAGCTCCTTGTCAAACAAGTCCCACAGCCAAATGCAGACAGATATTAACACAGCATACATGACTTTTTATAATAATCGTAACATTCAGCTTTCAGTTACCTACTTTACATCACTTCACAGAAGAAAAACATAAATAGTTTGGACAATTTATTGAAGAACTCCAAGCTTTGCAATAATATTCTTATCTACTTTATTTAAACATAGCAAAGGTACAATATTGAACTACAAAAGTATTAGAGAGGCAAAACTCCCCCTGCTTTATGAGTGAAAGCAAGGTGTCACAAAGATACAGTTTGCATTCACTGAGCATTAAGAATAACCATCACAACTTACTCCCACTAATCATCACACATACAAAAAAGAACAGTATTGTATTATTTCAGAAGTAGATACTTGTGTTCCTCACTGTGTAACCCACAGCAAATGGCTTGGGTCAAGTCAGAAGCACTGTTCATAGCTTAAATTCCTGAAATACAGTACTTTACTAGAAGACTAGGCTGGTACACTTAAGCACTACACAATTTCCAAGTTTTTTCAACTATTTAAAGTCAACATGTCTGGGAAAGGGAATGATTTTCTCATCATCATCACCACTATGTAGTGAACTGCCTGTAACTCTGGTTTCACATGTATATGATGGGAGAGTAAAATAGTATTCATAACAGCATGCATAGTAACCAGATGCCATCCTGAATGTATTTTTACAGAAAACTTCTCTATTGATCACACTGAGAGAAGTGCTACGTACAGAATTTACTTACATTTATATTTCTACTGAACAGTTAAAAAATTGGAATATATTCAGTTTATGATTTCAACATACATTACTAGCAAATGGCAAGCATCTTCTGTATATCCTTACTGTATTTGAAATACTTATCAATTTGCAGTAACAATAAGGCACTCTTTAGGGGCTTTAATGCTGTCAACATTCAGTGTCTAGACTATGAGCATGTTGTTTACCAGAACAAAAAGTTAAAAAAAGTCTGCAAGAATACAATGTTATTTCTAGAGTTAGATCCCAATACTAAGCAAACAAGTAGCTAAAAGTTTGTGCAAGTTTCATAACTTTAAATACTAAAACGTCTTCAGTGCATTTACAATCATTTAACCACAACAAGTTAGTACACATTCACATGCAGTGTCTCTAATTTAAACAGAAGTGAAATAACACAGACTTTTTATAAATTAATAATTGTTTACATTTGCAGAGTAAGTACTGACTGAAAAAGTAGCATGTTCCAACAAAAAAATATCCTGCTTAATGCACCAAAAATATATCTTCTCCAGCTCTACTTTCTCCTTTCTGAAGGAGGACAGCCTTCCTGTTATTCCTGCAGTAAGAAAAACTTCTACTATTTTATATAACATGAGCCATACCTTTTTCCCTTGTGTTTCACCACGTCCATATCGTATCAACTGGTAGTAAAAATGACAAAACTGTATAAAAATTAAAACATGCAGACACGGGCAGAAACTGCAAGTTAGCCTTCAGTAATACAAGATGACAGTCTGTTCTCGTCCACAGAGACTAAGAGCCTGGAGAGAAAAGACGTGATTGCCAAATCTTAATCCTTTTGCTGCTTTTCACATGGTGCTGCCTCACCTCTGCAGCTCCTCCAAGTCTGCTTTTTCAACAGGCAGTGGAAATGTGTTCATTGTAAAAACTCCATAAGCATTTTAGTTTAGCCACAGACACAGATGATAAAATCTAAATACTTAATATTTAATTGTGTTGACATGCTGGACTTTGTGTTTATGTTGTTTCAAGTGAAATGATGCAATACTAAATTTTAAGAAAATGCTGCTTTAGATTCTTAATATCATATAAACTTATACAAAGAATATTCTACAATGCAATTTATAAAAATTGTTTATAAATACCCTAAAATAATGTCACCGGCATGATGTAAACTCATTGTAAATAAAATTAAAATAATTCTTACCATATTAGATTCCTCATTTCTAAACTACTAATATGATTATATTATTGCAGAAAAATATACAGATTAATAGGTATAAACTTTGAGCCAAATTACATAAGCACAAAGAGATGATTTCTAATTACTGTCCTCTTGAAGCAGTTCCAAAACAAACTGCTGAGGTTGCTGCACAGTGATCAGCTGGGAAGTTGCAGATGTCCTCTCCCATTCACTCACCCTATTTTTTCACAAGGGGGCACAACTTAGAATTCAAAGATCTGATTCACTCGTATATGGGTCACTCCGAAAGTAATGCCTCCTATTTATTTCCACGGAGACTACAACAGCTATGAAAAACACAATAACACTATTTGATCGAGCAAATTCACAGCTTCAAAATACATTATTTTTCAGTATAGTCACTACCATTTGTTATGCATTTTCACCAGTGATTAAGCAGAGCTGCATGTCATGCTCATTAATTATCTGCACCAGTGGACGTTACCCACTGTTGCTGTTGCCACTGTGGAAATGCACCATCCAGCACCTCTCTGTGCTCACTTCACTGTTTGAACTTCATAATGTTCTGCAAGCTTCAATGAATCTCAGTGGGTGCCACTTTTTCACCTGGAGGAATTCAAAGACACATCTTTGCTTCATATGCATTTCCATGTCAGATGCCATTGTGTCAGACTGCCCTTCTGCTGCCATCTGTCACACAGCAACAACATGGAACAGATTATTGGTGGGAAGGTTTGATCTCTATTGCCATACCACTGACATCTGCCCATTATGGAACAACATAATAAAAGAGAAGGTATGACTTTTGGAGTAGCCTTCATAATTCCTGGAAACTTATAAATTTTATGGATTACTGCATGCTACTCAAAGAGTGTTTAATGGTCAGAGAAGGACAAACTGGACAAAAGAGAATTTTTCCCAGCAAAGAAAATTAAATAATTTTCATTTAGACTGAAGTACAGATGAAGGAGCCAACATGGAAGCACTATAGCACACTGTGTATTTTGTGGCTATGTAGCCATCTACTCCTCACAAAGACTCTTCAAATACGCTTTTTGAACAAATCTGAATCTGGTGACCTGAGTAACTTTACCTCAGAAGTGGACCTTGTTACTGTTTAGCTCAAATACTTGTCTTGAATAACTTCATTTGCAAACAAACACTGATTGAAAAGTAATGATAGGTGAAAATAACATGCTGTGCATGTTATATCACAAAAAAGTGTGATAAAAGTGATGAAGGTAGAAGTAGGAAAGCTATGAAGCAGGAGAAACAGCAAGAAATGTGGTAGTTGTGGATCTTTGAAACGTTTTTGAAGCAATGCCACAACTCTGACCCTTGCCATGTTATGGAAAAAATAATGCAGAAGAAAAACAATGAAAAGGTAATGGTTGCATGCTAGAGTGTCTGGAGATTAAATAACATGAAAAATATCCAGCTATCAGTAAAAGGAGATAGCCTCCTTACTCTTACAATAATTAAGAGACAGCTGCAAACAAGGAAGTGTAAAGACCATTGTTCCTGGCTTTTTCTACCCACTGAAAACAGATGCGATTATTTCTGAAAATATTTAACTATAATAAATATTTTAATATTATTAAAATTACTTAACAGATGTATTGTTATTTAATACACCTAATCATCATGCAGGAAGCGTAAAGACAGTGAGGATATCAGAGCTCTGTAAAAACAGTTTAAAATACTCACAAAAAAGTATTTAAAATACTCACAAAACCTTCACAAAACTATTCCTAAGACATTGCAGCCATTCCAAATACTGTTGGTTCTGGCACTGGAACTGATACTACAATACAGCTTTCTCATTGTTCTAAAACAAAAGCAATGCTAATTTCACATGCACGTTTCTGTTGAACAAGACCTATTATCCATATTTTTGCAGACTCCTTGCTTTCACTAAAGGAGAAATACATCTTAATATGCCAATGCACAACTACGAGATATACTAAAATCTGACTCTTCTTGTCAGGATTTCTGTCTAGAAGACAATCCATTTCTATAGTATCAATACTTGCTAAAGTCCTTCCATAAATTCCCAAGCACAAAAAAACAGGGTGAATGTTTTTTTCCACATACACCAGTAGTAATTATTTTATTTGGAAATATTAATAGATCAATCACATTCGAACTGAAGGGCAACAGAAGAAGTAAGGTCTAGGGAGAGCCAAGGTGGGTAATTGTTGAGATGGCTTTAGTCTGTTCCTTCTTTGCCCACTTCATGCCCAGCAATAACTCCTTCTAGGTAGAAGTGTAAGCACAGTGTAAGCACACGGGCTTTACTTCTGATTTCCAGCCACTGATAATACTCTGCTGAAATGCAAGTCAAAATCTAGAAACTTCAACAGAGGCATATCTTACCAATATTTAAAGATATTTCTCCCACTGAAAACATGTTGGCTACACTCATAACCAGACAGGTTTGCAGTGTAGATAAGCTCCTCACAGAAATGTCTTATGATGATACATGCTTCATAACTATGAATAACAAAAAACTAGCAATTCCCCATTAGCTGGTCTGCCAAAAGTCTTCTTGGAAACAAAGAGAAACAGCCACAGATAACTTTCTACCTGATAAAATCTAGAAGCTGAAAATCTTACATAACAAGCATGTTCCTTCATTTCATGGAAAAACCCTTTCTTCTCAACAGGTGGCTCTACTTTTACACAAAAAACATCAATTAAAAGATGCTCGTCTTTACTGTGATCATCCTAATTTCAGCAAAAGCTTCTACTTCCCCTGTAAAGTAGGGGTACAGTAATTTCCTTCAATTAATCAAACAGGTGAGTGTAATAAAATTCATATAAGTAGTTTAAATTGTTTTTCTAACAATTTACTGTAACTGCGATAGAATTTAATCAAAGATACACATGAAGTTTGTTGGCAAAATGTATTGACACTTACTTTGAGTGTTAACATTTTCAAGTGTAAGGATGTTTTCAAGGACACAGAAATTTTTTAGTAAACTGCTTTTTTAAAAAAAAAAAAGTGATAAGAAATGCTATTAAAGTTTATTTAAAAGCTACGTATTTAGCTAAGCAGCTCTAGAGTCTGTAGCTTTACCTCTTTTTCTGTACTGCTAATGCTCCCCCCCCTTCTTTCATAACTATTACTTTTCAATAGCAGCAAAAGATTTATTTCAAAATTTAGAGCACAGCACCAGAACAAAAGATGTAATTTGAACTGAAAATTCTGAACTTTTGGAATCCATAATAAAATCTTTACTCTAAGTGCCTATGACCACTTCATTACCCAATAGCGTCAGTCCTGATACCATCTAGTACATAAACTATTTGCACTTTAAAGTTTCTTTAATGTGCAGCTTCATCCACTATGCAATGAAATACTTCAAGAAGGCCACTCTGTTTTTGGCAGTCCCAACAAAACAAAAATCTAACAGATTTGTTCAAATACAATTTAAGTGCACTTCTGGCAGATAAATAATGAAATTCTTTTCTCTTTGGAGTCTTAGGGCTTGTGCAGAAGAACAAAAGAGTATCTGAATTCCATGTATAGTTTGGTAATGTTATCAGCTGAACTGAAGATCATTGTGTCCCTGCAGTCCTGAACTTATTCTACCCTGCATAAACACAGCATCTTACACACACACACAAACAAAAAAAAAAACAACAAAAAAAAAAAAAATGAAAGGCTGGGACACAGTAAATGAGTACTCTCATTAAATTTTCAGGCCTGATCCATCGAACCTCCAAGTGTCACATGTAGGGCAGGAGATAAATGATAACATGCCTAAGCCCATCTGGAGTTAGGCACTGGGAAAACAGTCTTGTTCTCGTTGTCTTACTGTAGGGTTAGCAAGAAAACCAATTGATTTTCCAGACAAATTCATTTTTCTTGTGTTTTTTTTTTTTTTTTTCTTCAGTCCCACAACATATGGACCTAATGGCATGAGAAGACTTACAATAGATTCCACTTGTCTATGGAATTCAGCAGATGAATAGATGACTCCCCCTCCAACCCACATCAACAGCTTTTTGTTATTTGTTGTTCTTCCAGTCCCAGGAAGAAAAGTTATGTTTTCTCAATACAGTCAAAGAATTTTAGGTAAACAAAACACTGCAAAATATCTGAGGAACGACAGTTGAGAGTTTATTTTGCTAGCATAAGGCAGAAATGGTGCAACCTGTTTTATCAGATGACATTCTCTCCAGCTGCAGAACTCATGACAAAAAGTTGAAGGTACATTATTACTCAGCTTCTCCTTCGAAAGACAAAAAACAATTCCGCAGAAGACAAATTATACTACCTCTTAATTAAGAGCCTGCCAATTCTTATACAGCTTTAATTTCACAGTGAACTTCTTTAACACTGTAAAGAACAGAGAATTTTTGATAAAAGATAAAGATAAGTATCTTTAAATAAGTATATCATTAGCTTTCTACTTCTCTTTATGAATGAAGCTGGAGAGCACAAATCTGCAAGGAATGGTATTACAGCACACAGAAGAAGACTGTGAAGAAAAGAAAAAAACAATAAAGGTAACATCCAACAAATCCATCCTTTTTCATCTATTAGCCAAGCCAAAGCAGAAAAAAGCAGATGCAGAACACTGCTGTTAAAAGTTCTACATACCTTTTATGAAATTTGCCTTACATATGATTGTTCCAAATGGTTTTAGCTCTTTAGATATTTTGGAACATGTTTCTGTACCAAGATATGCATTTGCAACGTGCTAAGCACTTTAGTTCTTTCAGTGAGAAAGAACTGTGCTGTTTTCATCCCAACCATTCTGTATGATTTGATACAAACCATCCCTGGAAAGCTGCTCCTCGATGAAAGGATAAAATACTCCCATGAAAAATTATTTCCTCTGTGAACACAAATGGGAACTCTCCAGCTCATAAAATTACTGGTGAAAAGGAAGGAAGACTAAAATTCAGGAGATCATTTTAGAAGGATTCATAAAAATAGGCTCAAGTCTAGCCTGCACTTTTTATACCTGACAAAGACCACTGAAAATGCTGTTAGTACAGGCCTTAACATTTTCCTTTTTGTATATTGCCCAGTTTCTAAAGTTTCACATGTATTGAGTAAATTTTTCTCTTACCTTCCAAAAATTCACAGAGGATAAACTATAACCTAAATTCAGTACCTAATACAATTACAAAGTTACAAACAGAACAGGTGGAGAAAATAAGAATGCAAATAACATCTTCAAAATAAGAACTACTTCAATGGAATTCTGAGGAAAAGCTTTCTCTGAGCTTCTGTATCTCTCTCCACACTGAGCAACTCTCAACTGCCACAAGTGCAAGGCCAGATGAAACAGCCTCCACTGCATGACCTTCCCTGACCTTCCTCTTTCAATGAACTGGGTAAAGATAAACTGGTGAGTACACCAGTCATCCTTCAAAACATTTTTGTGTATGCACTCATTTCTCAAGGCAGACACAAATACATGGCAATCTTGTTATCAGTAATTCTAAATAAAAAACATGAAGGATCACAACTACCAAAAATTTTCACACTCAAAGTATTTGGGAAACTTTTACACCTTTTTCCTGTCTGATTTTTTGTTCTTCTGAGCACCACTGAGATTTATGAAGAAATTATAAAGACAACTTTCTTCACAAAAAGACCAAAAGCAAACCTAATTCTAAAAAATAAAAAATGATCAGAATGATTTTCTAAAATATCATCTACGAAGTTCACATTCCTAAGTTTCTTGACTTTTTTTTCTCCATCAGTTTTTCAACCAGTTTGGGCAGAGTTGGTAGTTTGAAGATTTCAGTTTTAACTTTCAACAAAAAAAAAAAAAAGAAAGAAAGAAAGAAAGAAAGAAAACATAACAAAAAACTTGACTGGAATAAACTGCCAGACAGGACAGTGTGGGATGTTTCACTCAGGCAATGCAAAAATATTAGATTAAGATCATAAAATGAGCTGTCAACCATACAAGGCTACAACATTTTTAAACCATCCAAGAGGACTCTCGTACACATAAGTAGCTAGACTCAAAGGTAGCTTTGCTTCTCTTAAACATAAATGCTAATTTTATATCAATCTAATTTGTATTCTTCTGACCTAACCGGTTTTTAGACAGCTGCTGCTATTTGAGAACAGCTAAACCAGAATTATTCAATGACTGCTCGCAGTGAGATTAAGATTTTCATCTGATTCCACCTACTGGTAGGAATACAGCTTTCTACAACCATGATGATGGTACAAATAAGCAAAAAGTCCTTTGTGCACAATCTTACATAATTAGTAGAAAGTAAAATGAGAGATCAGGTATTTCCAACATGGAATTTCATATTTTACTTAAAAATATGCTAGTTAAGACATTTATAATATGTCAATATATTTTTTTCATTTTGTTTTGTTTTTTAAATACAATGCAGTACTTTACTTAGCAGGCAAAGATGTAGAACATTTTTTCCTTTCAGTTTCATAAGTTTTCAATTTTTATTTATCTTCACCATACTTCCCCATTTTAGAAGAAAACTGCTTCTATTTTTTTTTTTTTTTTTTAATATGAAGAAAATAATCACCTGAGAATTTCCAGGCGCCAGTATATCAATGCATAACTTAACGTTAAGCTTCTGTGCACTGGCACCTTGAAGAAATTATTCAATTCTTAATAAAAACAATGAAAAGAAATCAGCAGACTATGTAACAGTATTCCCTCTCATCTTTTAAAATACATTCTCACAGGCTGCATCAAGGCTTGACAGAGGTTTTTTTAAAGTTTCTAAATGAAAACTGAATTTTTGAAACACTAAACATCAAAGATTGAGAAAAAAAATCCATTTCAAAATTTGCTCTTACACAACTTATTTTACTTTGTGTGCACTGCTCTTTACATGAAACGAGTTTTACAAAAGCAACAATTTCATAAATACAGTTTTTTAAAGGTTTTTCAAATACACGCTAACAGTATATATTAGGCAACAAAACAAAGCAAACTGAATAAATCTTTTATATTCATATAATTTGATTAGAATAAATCTTTTTGTTTATATTCACATAAACATAACTGCCATGACATAAGACTCTATCCAAAAGAGAAATGATGTGTGTCCAAGCCATATAAGCATAAAAAGCCTTAGATGTTGGCTTCACAATGGCCAAATTCACCTCAGGGAAAGATTATTTTGTCTGGTTTGCAGAAGAAATGCAACAAAATACCAAATTCCTCATTTTAAACCACTTTGTGCAGACTCTCAATGAATTTTATTGTCATTATTCTTCTAAATAATTGGACCTGGACTCACTGACCTACACTTTACAATACAGCCTATAAAAAGATATAGGGCAAAGACCTACCTCCCTAACTGTACCTCTTCAACTGGAAAACAGCGATAAATAATTGCATAAAATTTGTTTGGCCCAGTAGGATTTGTGGCACAAAATGAAATAATCTGATTCCAATGTAGCATACACGCATGTCTGAAAAAATGTCTTATTCACGGCCACGTGAATAAGTATGAATCTGGAGCCACATCAACAGTTCTCCACTTAACATGTGCTTCCCAACAAGCAAAACAGTTAGAAGCAGGGTGAAGTTTGTGTATGCTGTTTCTCCACAAAGTACTGGACACAGACTGTGCCAAAGACTGCTTTGGCAGTTTCAGAAATAAGCTGTAGCAGTAAGGTGCAAACAAACAGTACCTGCAATTTCTCCAAATAACATGAACACTTGTTCTTCTGGACTTTTAAACATTATTTAACTTTGAATGTTAAAAAATAAACTAGTTACAAGAAGAGTAACACAGCCATGAAGTTTGGAGTCACATGTAAGAAATCTGTTGAGTCTACTGGATGTAAATTTATTGTCAAGAAGTATCTCTTTAAATACTTCTGAAGAAGTTACTTCCCATCTTAAAACAAGCCACGGACATTTCCATGTGCTATTAAATCTCCGTCTTGTTTGTGCACCATGACAGAATTAATAAACCCCCATGGCCAGGAACGTGGTGCAGCACAGCACAGACACCTGAACTGGCTCTGTGAAATCAGAAGCGCACAGATCCACCAGCACTACCTGGTTTTTCTGTCATGCCACAATTCAGCTCTCTCCCTGCCATTACATTAGCTAATGGAAGCATCACAGTACACAGTATGGTGAACACAATTCCATGTCACACATCTACTGATTACAATGTACTTGAGTTTAGATTATTTTCAGATTATAAGCATAAACTTGCTTTATTTGATCCAATCTTTAGTAAATCACAGTATGAAAGAGTATGAATTATTTTTTCTATTTTTTTCTGATGTGCTAAGGATAAGCTTAGAAAAAAAAAAAAAGAAAAAAAAAGTGAATACACTAGGTTTGATCACTCTAAAGAGAAGAAAAAAAAGAGGCAGTATATCTGTCTTCCTGTGCTTACCAGTGCATTAGATTCCTCTATTTCTGCTAAAATAGAGAAAAATAAAATTTTCCCCCAATATACATTCTCTAACAGAATAAATATACATTGACTGCTCCTCTGCTTGTTACCTCACACTGCATCTACTCTGTAAACAACCCTAAAACATAAATCCTAAAGTTACGTGTCAGTTTGTGTGAAAAAAACAGTATTTGAACGCTGGCTACAGTCTTCTCTGCATCTGCCTAATCCAGAGTTTTCAAACACACCCACTAGCAAATCTAACTTTTTTAAAAACACAGCTGTCTGTATAAAACTATGCTTCAAGAAAACATGCACTAACTGCTGCAGAAAAAAAAATTCACCTGCAGGGAATGGAATCTGAAGGCCACTGTAGGATATGACCTGCCCACTCTTGCCTGCCATGCTGGTGCAGACACAGAACAACATACAGCCTTTTTCAAAGACCAGATCAGACAGATCATCATTTGTAGCAAGGTAAGAACTTCAGTAAAGAGAAGATCTTTGGCTGGTACACATTTTTAAACCATTAGAATTAATGTTTAAATTGAGTAAAAATTGTTATTTTCTACTTTGGTTGGAGTAAGACATGATACACTAATCATACACCACTGTGAATTTCATTTGTGTTTGAAAAAAAACACAGGAATTTCATTTTCACATTTTTACCTTTACTTCTGATTACAGGAATACCCAACAATGCCACCTACAAAGTAATAACACAGCATAATAGAGAAATTTATTAACACCGCTAATAGAAGCTGCTTTTTAAATCTACCAAGATTTCAAATAAAACTGTACAAATAATTTTATCCACCAGATGGCATATGCCTCACACTTTTCTTCTAACAAAGTTGTATCAGTGATGTGCGAAGAACAGAATTTTCCAATTTTTTCTTATGTCCAAACTTAAGTAACAGAAATTATAAAGTCTTTCAAAAAATAAAAAGACGTGCTGTAGCCTAGTAATTATTAATTAATGAGTTCTCACACAAATGACACACAGTCATGAGCTACCTTGAAACTGCAGTCTCTTCCTGCTAAGCAAGTAGATGCTAATAGAGTTCTACCATGAAAGTTTTACCTGCAAAGCCCTTCAGAGATGTAGTTCAAGGTAAAGATGGTAGAAGAATCTTTTTACTACTATTGTTTACCCAAGTTCTCAAGTGAAATTAGACATATTGCAAAAGAACCACCATAATACAAAGAATTGATCATTGTTATTTACAATTTGGATATTTGCATCTAAGTGCGGATGCACAAAAATTTGCATGTAAACCAGATCTATTTGGAGAACAGTGATGACAATGATATTGGAATCTAATAGATACAAATATTCTCAACATTTTTGGACAGTGTTTCATTGGAATTCAGACAGATTTGCTCAAACTGGTCTCTTATAAGTGAACTTCTCAATCCTTAAGACTTCTAAATGTTGCAGGTCTGATTATGAGAAGTATCAGGCAACCAGCATCTCTAAAATAAGGGTAGTGTTATCCAGTATACTAATCATGAATCTTTTGTGTCTAAATGCCTGTACTTAAAAATTTTTTGTGACTTTTTTGAATAGTATTTTAAAGTACTGTACTGAAAATTACTACATAAATAAAGCTTTTCCATCATCCGTCTCCTGTTTGGGAGGATCACTTCTGATAAAGAGTAGTTCTGATCTCGTTGCTTTCATTGACAGATGTTGCTCAGATCATAAACAACTCTACATCGAATGAGGCTAAGACAAAGACCTGATGTTAGACATCATGTCAACAGCTGGCAGGACAGTAGCAACCTGCACTGCTGAACCTCTGAACCAATGACCTGCAAAATCTCGTGGCCTCAGAGCCAGCTGATACAAGCCAAGTCCAACCACCAAATTTGCCTTCAGCAGGAGGCAACAATTGCTTTTATGCCCTTTAGTTATACCTAGGTGTTATGGAAGATTAACAGCTAGATGAGATGTTAAGAAGCTTATTAATGAGAATAACCTCTTTTTACAAGAGATAGGAGAAAAATGGTAAAACAGGCAATATTTTTCTATAAACAGGTTATTTGTAGTAGAGACAAACTGATTTCAGTGACTTATTGGCTTGCTTAACATTAGAAAAGTATAAAGAAAAGTAAGACTGCTGAATGCTCAGTGGCAACAACACTCAGCCACATTATTGAAACAGTGCAGTTTCAAATTTCCCTTTGATAACTTGTCAGTGCTTACTGCATTTTTAATTTTACAGGCCTTCCTTCTTGGAGGGGAGGGGAACTGAATGAGGCAGAATGAAGCAACTATGAAGAAGATTGACAAAAAAAAAAAAAACAGCTTTCAATGTTACTCACTAATTAATCTAGTCTTCACAAGTCTCTAAGACTCTTGTCTTAACATCCTGGCCTGATAAACATCTAGAAATCCGAATTTGTTTTCCTATCCCACAGGCATACTGTGCCATCCAGCTCCTTTTCACTCAGCAGCTGTGGCTGCACGGTGACCAGTTTTACTGGAGATGGACTGTGGGCTCAAGGACTTGCAGGCTACTCAGTGTCAAGACACCAGCATGCCCAACAAGAAGGCCATAGGGACAAAGGCAGGAAAGGTGAAAGGCAGAAGGTGAAAACTATCTAGACTTCAGGTTGCATGGCAGAGAAGGCATGGGCACAGAGGCATGACCTAGACTGCAAGATGATGATACAATGCTTAGTAGAGGTTTATTCAAAAATTTAGACTTACTAGCAACTATCCTTCTGTTTTTCAAAGAAGATATCAACTCACAATGTTGCCTTAGGTTTGAGTCAACATAATATTTATCAATAGAACATAAAGAAATTAATCCCATCTCATTCAAAAGCTACAAAATCTGAATCAGCTCAACCATAGATCCAGTCATGGGTTTCTAAACTGTGATGTGTATACTTTAATTGTTACCTAGGCACCCAAACAACTTTTCCTGCATATGCATGTTAAATGTTCTTCTTGCCATGACACATGCAATATATGAGCAAAATCAGCTTAGGAGCTTTGCCCCTCATGTGAGAGAGATGAAAGCCTTTAAGTCTAAAAGTTATGGAAACTTGAGATACCCATGTTGAATTTTTTTTATAATCCTCCTCTTAAGGACTTTCAAGAAAATTTGATAATCTAAGCTTTCCAAAATTCTAATTTGCAAAGATACTTCATTTGTTTCCCAGAATTTTAAACCATTTTTTTCACAGACTATGATTTGAAATTCATTTGCTCAGCTTTCAGATTTGAATTTTTTAAGCCAACAACTAGTTTTAAGAAATATGTTATTTTTATCCGATACTTCCCATAGTAAATCATATTCCAAGGGGGGAGGGGGAAAACAAAACATCACCATAAAACATAATCTAATGAAAAATCCAAGAAGCCAGGAAAATAGCCCAACTGCCTCACATGCTTGCCCTTGTCACACCAACCCCTGATAGAGTACTTCTGACCATAATGGTTTAGAAAGCAAATGATGACTGATAATGTCTCTCCAAATTCCTTCAATTTTGCTAACACTTCCACTTGGAAGCACAATCTTTGTACATAACAATTGTGATAGTAATAGCATTGGTCAACATATTTCTTATTTCCAAAGAAAAACAGCAAAACATTCAATTTTTATTAGGACTGGAAATAGGATTTTGTTGTTGGCTTTTTCCTACCATTTTTTCTAAATTTCCGAAACTCAAAGGACCTTTTGTCAACTCTCTCTTTTATTTTTCTTCCAACTTTTTCATAGAACACTGGCTCCTTTTCATTACATTCTTTCAGTTAACTACCTTTTATATCTCATTAGTAAATTCTGCCCAGTACTGTTAAATCAGCTTCCACTTCTTTTACTTAATGAAAAAGGTTTTTTTCTTTTTTTGTTCTCTTGGATCCACTGAGTCACAGCCACATGGGTATTTTCTGTGATTCTGCTTTCATCTTGGCTATTGTGTTTCTTGGCAAATTGGAGAAATTAAAATTAGGAAGAATGAGAGGAATCTGATCATTAACACTTAACGTAAAGATTAATGAGTAAATACCTATTTTTTCCCTGATGAGTACAACAGAAAAAAAGAAGTTACAAATGTACTATTCTCTACAGTATTATGATGAAATAGACATTTAACTTCAGCCAAAAATACCAGCTCTTTTGGAAAGTCAGTTCCAGCCTAGAAGTGTAATACTACAACCATGTGCATATCAGTTGTCTAATGTGAAGTCTAAATGTCGTTTAGTTCACTGAAAGTTTCAATGAAAAAATCCCCAAAAGATCACAGAAAGAAAAGAACCACTCCCCATTTTCCTTTCAAGATCTAGTGAGAATCTCTTTGGAAACCTTCCTGGTAAGAAAGACTAAAATGAAAGAGCAAGTCTTAGAGTCATCCACTAAAAAGGAAAGGAGGGGCCTGAAAAGACCACGGGGAAAGACAGAAATAGGGGAGCAAATAGGGGACAGACAAAAAATAGTCATGGGTTACAGAGCCTTCTTCAGGGGAGTGAGTGGTTCTGGAGCTTGGACCTTCACCTCAGACAAGGCTCTTTCTCTACCATTAGTTGATAAGGTCAGTGATCTAACAGGTAAAAGAAAATTAAAGTCCTCATCAAGGGAGTGAGTATCACTGGCCATGGAAATTGACATACTATTGACTGCCTCTGACAGCGTGCATTTCTGTGACATCTGAGGGTGCAGACTAAATATCATCTGGTCACTTAGGTTACAGGAAGGATTAAAACACAGCAAGAAGAAGGCAATCTTTTCATTACTATCTACATGTAGTAACCAGAAAGGTGTTTATGACTCATTTTAATATTTTTAGAAAGATGTCTTAATACAGGACAAGAGATATGCTATCTGAACATGTAGTAACTTCACCAGGAACAAAAATAATAATGCACAAGCCATTGGTAACAGAAAGGTAATATCTCAACTTTTGCTCAATCTCCCCTGGTAAAGCTGCCCTGCTTTGTTCTGCAAAAACATGTGTATGAACTCAGTTCTAGAATTCAATTAAAATTACAAAAATGAACATGCTCTCTACCCAATCAGCCTGAAAACTAGGGGGAGGTGAGGGAGAACAACTATGATTCAATGGTAACATCATCGTGTAGATCATAGATCAGATAAATCAAAATATTCCCATATGGACAAAAAACTTGGAACTGCTTGAAAAAACTCAGTCTCACACACCCAAATTCCCCACGTAAAGTTTCACCCTGCTGTTTCTGATGATGGATTGATTTTCCTGTATCAGGAATTCCTTGTGCATCAAAAAGTTTGTAATCTGTGAAAGAACTTCTAGGAAAAGCAAACAAAACTCCATCTTCTGAATTTCACCTTAACTTTACTTGTAATTGTGTCCAACATATTTGTTTCATTCTCCTGTCATTTTAATAGGGAATTTTAATTCTGAAACAAACCACTGATGCATTTATCTTCTCAGCAGCTGAACCACTGAGAGGAAAAACAGGAAACAGCTGGTCAAGGCTAAAGTGCAATGAGAAATGGGTTCAAAACTAAAAAATGTGTCAAAAATGATCATAATTTACAAAGGCTTGATTTGGAAACATTGCAAATCCATGGCAAAGAAACAATGAGCAAGCTAAACAAAATATGAAATGATTCACAAATGCCTGTTAATGATGAAAGCCTGAAGAATTTTTTCTGCTCAAAAAACGCATTTGAGTTGTTACAAAAGTCAAGTCCATTTCCCACTCACTATTAAAAAAAAAAAAAAAAAAGAGAGGAGAAAAAAGAAAAAAAACTTGATAACTAAGAAAAAACGCCTATTTCCATCTATACTGCTAGAGAGCAAGAAAATCAATACACTGCCGCTTTAAATATGAACCATCCTATACTTCCCACCTGTTGGTAACCTCTGCACATCTTCCAAGTATTTCAACTTTGGTGCCAAAGAGTACAAAGCCTCCTTTCACAATCATGGCGAAACACAAGAAGTCACTGGATTTTAAGTTCCAAAAGGATATGTAAGTTAGCCAGAATACAAGTAAATTTCCAAATATATGAATGTTTATGAAGCACTCTTTTTCCCCTTTAAGAACACATACATTTAAAAAACACAAGTCACCCAGTGCAATCTTAAGGCTGTAAACAATAGAACAGAAATCTAATGTTATGGTTCCCATGGCAACTGCAAGGTGCCTATATAAAATAAAATATCTTACATACACACAGGGTCAGAACTACAACTGCACCAACTTTGTAGCATCATGCTCTAAGTCTGCAAATTTACTCAAGATAAATTCCTAATGGTTTTCTCTCAGGGGTCCTTTTCTTGATCTAGCTCATAGTAACGCCTAGAACAATTCTCCACAGTTTGAATACTTTCTTATGTTTCTGCTGAAAGATAAACTATTCAGAATTATCACTCAGGCATAGAGAAGAATCTAAGTGTTGATTGGCCACATACTGAAGAAAAAAAAAAAAAAAAAGGCAGTGACATTGGCCTTATTTGCTTTCAAATTAACAAACATTAACAGTTGGAAATAGTGGGAAAAGCAGTTCTTAGGTTGGTTTTTAACTATTGGAAACTTAAGGTTCATCTCTTCTGCAGACTACAGTGCAGCACAGAGCTAACTAAGGTTATTAAGGTAAAAGAAAATTTAGCCACAGTAAGTGTTTGGGAGCAATTTGTCTTCTCCAACTCCTGAGTGCAGTAACTACCTGCCTCTAAGTCTACAGAACAGATGAGATCATTGTTTGTTTGTAAGGCAGCCAGGACATCAAACTCGAGCCCAGAACGAGGGCTTCCAAGTAGTCTGCACAGTAAAAATGCATGCAACGGATGCTTACCATAGGGGTTTCATATGCACATTTACACAGATATTTTTGTTTTCATTTGTAGGTATAAAACAACTACTTAATATTAACTTGGTGAACAGCTTGTTTTTAAAATGTTTGATGTAAAATTATGGATCTCTTGAAGCCAGCAGCTCAGCTCCATCTTGCACATGCTTCTTTTTCTCCCTCCAGTCACACTACTTCAATAATATATTTTAAACAGATTTCAATATGATGTTGTAACATGAAACTAGTGCAGTTAATAATACAGCCTTTGTTTTGCTCAGGTTTTACTAATGAAGGCCAGTGTCTGCTGATTGCTTGAAAACAATTTTCACTGTCAAGAGAATAATATCAAAATAATCAGGGGGTCTACAAGAATTAACTTAAAATATGACAAAAACATATGCTATTATGCTTTTATTATAGAATTGAAATCTAAATTTTTGCAATAGTCAACTGACCTTACAGTTACTGGAAAAGCTAACTTTAGAAAAAAGAAAAGACTTTTATTGTCACAGAAGTGAAATTATTCAGAGTCCTGTAACAAGTGATTTTAACATAAAACCAAGGTTGTTTTTTGTTGTTGGTTTAGTTGGTTTTTTTTTTTGCTACTATTGCACGATACTCCATACTGCAATGGCAAACTTTTGTGTAGGTATATCCTTATTTATAACGCTTAGGAAATCCTAGCTTCAAAATAGCAAGAGTTATAAATCCAGAGATGAAAAGACTCTTCTGAATTTCAAACAAATGAGAAGGCAAGAATATGATCTGTAAGGAAGAATGAGTGCAAGCCAAGCCAACATACTTTCCTCTCTCATACTCAACCAGGGGATTGATGAGTGCATCTAAAAAAACGAGGCTTCAATCTCACTTAAAAAATGACTGTATCCAGGTAGTTTCAAAGTTTAAAAATGGATACTGCCAAACAATTTGCAGCTCTGTCTGATACATATGTTTTGCAGGGAAGGAACAGCTTTTAATTGTATAATTTTCTAGTCAAATTACTAGAAGAAAACCTAAAATGTGGTTTCAAATGTGAGAGTTATTTGTTTCCAGCAATGCCCCACTTCCGACATTCCGAATGAAAGCTGTGTGCTGTCTCACTGCCCTGAGTCACCCCAGCCCAACTGCTGCACTGATGTAATTGGCTCTGGTTGGTGTGGGAGCACCCTCAGAGCCTTCTTGTCCCTTAACAGTCCAGTTCATATTCAGTTGGATAGTAACTGACAGCTGGATTATGTTCAATTCTTTTTAAGTTGTCACCAGCCCATACTTTCAGCTAAAATTCTTTGCAATCAGGGGCTCACAACTGTATGATATCAAATCACTAAGAGGTTGAATAGCCTTATATCTCATGAAGGACGCCTTAAGTATTGTGGCAAGTATCATTTTACATATTTTTATTGACATTTCACATGAATAAGGTACACATCTTCCAATTATTGTCAAAGAAAGCTTATCCTATTTTATAAAACTTTTCAAAATGTCCCAAAAAGACTGTGAAAAAGCAAAATAAACTGAAAAATACACAAAATCTCCTAGGTCCAGATTTTAGTTATTCACATGCCAACAGAGAGACCTTCATATGGCATAGTTTTTATTCAAGCATACCAGAGTAGTAAGCAACCCAAACTTTTCAACAGTTCATGTAAGTAATGAAGATAAGTTAGTTTCACCTGAGAAAGAATTCAGAAGCACATCCAACTTTAACACTGTAACACTCCAAAATGAACACTTTAATATGCAGCACAGAGATTTTCTAAAACAGATCTTCATGCTTCTTTACAGTTAATGAACAGTCACTAGAAGGAAAGTCAGAAAATGTGGAAAAACTGAAGGCATAGTATATTGCTCTTGCCAAGACTCCCACACTATTGGCTCTGACTACCTAAGTATGCTCACAGCTAAAACTTATTGTTCATCATTTGGCCCCAGACTGTTAAAGCCATAAGTCAGCTACAAAATAACACAATGTATTATGAGATTTATCTCTAACTCTATCACACATTATAGTAATGAAGTACAGGTAAGAAAAAAACCTCAACAGACAGAGGCTAAATTTTCTATTTTTAAAGCTACCCTGAACTGAAGTAATGCAACCCAAAGCAAACATAAGCATAGAACTTAATTTAACAAAGTTCAATTTATTTATACAGCACTTAGTGAAGGGAAAACATAATTTCATTCCTATTTGGCTTCTCTTTTGCTTCTTTTTCTTTTTTCTTTTTTTTTTTTTTTTCCCCAAACAGTCAATTTTGCTAACAAACTTTTTTCTTTAAACAAAATACTAACTTCTATTCAGAAACAAAGAAATAAAAACTTAGACAGGAAACAGCTCATCCACATGTGCTAACTAGTTTAGCATATTCATATAAATCATTAAACTAAAAGCATGACAACATTAATAACAGGCAAAATCCTTAGACACTGACAGAAAAAAATCACTGTCAAAGTGGAAGCGAATCTCTGCCATTTGCAGTTATTTGCTTTATGTCATTTATTTCTTGTAAATGTTAGACTACGTATTTTGTTTGCAATGGGGAAAAAAATTTGAAACTCAAATCTGTCAAATCCACAGTAATTGTGGAGTATCAGTTTCCTAAAACTATAACATAAAAAGTGTTACATTTTTGGTATGCATTCAAACTCAGAGAAGGGAGGGAAAAACAGTCAATTTAAAGAATTCCATCTTTCCCATGTGGAGCAAGGAGGAAAGAACTATGAGGAAACAACATAATTCTATCAAAATAATGATATCACAGTAAACCAAGATCTGAAATTTCTACAGGAACAACTAAAAGAAATGAAAAATCACAAGAATTGAATGTTTTTTGGCTGCTTTGTGGTTTGGAAAGCTCAGAGTCTGGTAGAATAATTTCGCCCACACAACTCCTATCACCAGCTAATTTCTTGTGGCCACACACCAGCTAGCGTCTGTTCTAGGACATTATACCAGCCATCTCAGTGAACCACAGCACATTTCTGAAGACATTTATACTTCTTTGTATTACCATTAATACAGAGGGTAAGGCAGATGCTTCCAAGTTATTGTTTCACTTACAAGTTTGCAGTAGGCGACTGCGAGGCACTCCATCGGGATGTGACGTGGCAGGATCTCCCCTTAGCAAACATCTTCTAATTATATAAATTATGGTTTGAATACAATGGAAACATACATGTATCTTTCAGGATACTACTGGGTTAAAAAAAGAGTTGAACTATACTGACAATTAAAGGTTACTAGTAAATCCTATACTGGATAAAAGCAGCCATATATATATTTATTCTTATGAACATACAGGATTACAAACCCTTCCTTTGATCACAAAGACATAAGTTCATGTTAGCATTTCATGTAAAGTGATCCGGTATTTAGTTAGTGCAGTTGGTTGTCAAAACAGATGTTACTTCCACAACTGACAGCAATATACCCATCTGGCACCATCTATCTGGAAATTCATTTCATAAACGCCCGTAAAAGAAGGCTGAAAATTCTAAAATCAAAATCAAATTGATGTACGTAACTTGTATTTTCAGAAATGCCACAAAGGTATTCAACAAAGATACACCCACTGGAGTGGGCTGATAGCTCTCTGGAAGGGGGGAAAAAAAAAACAACAAACAAAAAACAAACAAACAAACAAACCTTAATGGGATGAGAATCCCATTACATTATATTAACTTTCTTAACTTATTTAGAATTTGCAATTAATGTTAGGTTTAAAACTTCAGAGAAATGCCATACGTTGAACAGAAAAATATTTGTGTCTGACTCTGTGTATTTCAAAATATTATCCAAGATTAGTATTTTAAATATCACATTAATTCACATGACAATAAAAACTTTGTATCTACAGAACCTTTTCTCCCTCCTTAACTGTTTTGCTAAGAGATGTCACCAACTCTAGATCAACTTTATGGAAAAGTAGAATTCTTATTATAAGAATCCTTAAATAGTCATACGTAATCAAAAATCCTTACAGTGCATTGATCTGAATCAAAAACCCCATGCACACACACACACACACACACACACACACACACACACACAAAACCAACCAACCAACCAAACAAACAAAAAACAAAAACCAGATGCTGAGTTATTATAGCAGATGATTAAATTAAGTATGAAATCTTAGATAAATCTAGTCTAAATTCATGTTTCTATGTGAAAGCAAACATGCAGGCAATTTAAGTTTTAAATGTTGCTATGCTGGTATTCAGCAGGACAATAGAGCCTAGCCGTTATAATGTATCACTGTGATAACTTTTATCTGACTAAAGTTCAGCCGGCCAGCAGAACTCTTGCTTCATGAAGCCGGAATTGTTGGCATCAGGAATGTAACCACGCAGCAAAGATGGTCCTGGCCCTGCAAAATTAGCCTGGCTACAGAATTCAGCTATTAAAATTGCAACTACATTGTTACAGCTGCCGCCTGGAGATCCTGAGGTTGCCTACCTGGTTAGAGGGAGTCACCCAAGGGGATTCCAGAGCTTAACAGCTTGGTCAGTGGCAGGCCGGCCACTTCAGTCATAGGACTTTACCACTCCAGCAGTGCATCAGGAAAAAAGGAGGGGACTTCAGCACTATGAACTAAACATCTCACAGACACAGGTGATTCAATGTTTCTAGAAACTCTGGCTTTTAAGCTTATACACTGCTAGTATGACGCAGCTGAGCTAAAGAAGCAGCTGCATTGCAGGAGGCCAAGCAAAGCTAATGCAAATGCTTACACTCTGTTTTCTTCCATAGCAAATTCTTCATATTTGGGACACTTCTACAATAGACTACCGTAAGGAGCCTGCACATCTTCACTGCTCCATCACTGAAAAGTAAATGTCCTTCAGATACAACAACTTTTCTTGTCTATTTGATCATAGTAAGCCTTGATTATATAAATATTTATATATATTGCAACCATATATAGTTGCAAAAACTACATGCAAAATTTTAAAAATAATTTGACAACAAATCTTCTCTCTACATACAGTGCATAAACTAAGTTCATAGGAGTACAAATTTGCATTTTAAATATCTATATACAATAATTATGTGCTATATTAAAAATATACGTGTTTTTTATATAATCCAAAGCCTCAGACCCACCTCCCTATGTAAGAAAGTAAAAATAAATAGCAATAAAACAGCTTAATGTCTTTCCTTGATTAGCACTAGAATTTTTATGTAAGGGATATGCACAAATGAGAGCCACATTTTCCTACTTAAAACATAAAGGTCTCTATTGTTCCATGCTATGCCAGCACTGCTATGAAAACTTAATTTCTCTGACTTTTTCCCCTCGAGAACAGAAGCACTGTTCACTTAGCTGTTCCAAACAGAATGCATGCTCAAAGGGTGAGATAAGAGGAAAGGAAGAACAGATTACTATATTCATTTACTACTTATTGGTATGAAAGCTTCCTACAAATGATCATAATTCACTGAATTATTTTAACCCACCATGTATGTACAACAGGTCTGTGTATTTGTCACATCCACTGAGTTAATTTCCCTGTTTGTGTAAAAATATCTGTAAGGCTAATATAAGCCATAAACACAGAAATATTATTGCAGAAATAACACAACAGTAAAATCACAGGAAACAGACCAAATACTCTATCCATATTATACATTAAGAGATCAAATGCAGAGGTTAATAAGAAAAAAAAAATATTTATAGTCACCACCTGGGGAATTTTTTTTTTTTTTTTTTCTTCAAGAAAACACTCTCCACATTGTAGTTATACAGATTGTTTTGCTGTGCCTGTTAGTCCTCTATTATAGCAGAATGCTTCCCACTTAAGTAATTATTCAGCAAGAACATCATGTTTATTTCCAGGCTGGCAAAGGAACTCCTACAGAAATTGCCTAATTAATGGCCTCACACCCTAAAACAATTCAGTATGATGTGGCAATGGTGTGAAGTGGTGAAACACTGATGCACATTAAAAGCCCAAATCACATCAGAAATACCTCATGAGGAACCCTAAACACATCCTCACCTTTCCATACTTAGATGAACAGAAGTAACCCCAGACCTCATCCACAAAACTTCTCCCTTTTCCCTCCAAAAAAAGCTTACAAATGAAATACAAATGCACTGTGTGAATATCTTGTAAGATAAATATGTGGCTCATATTAATTCCTTCATGGGAGTGTGACCACGCACCACGCAGTGAACATGCTGTGACAGCAAGTTTGTGCTTTCACAGATTAGGACATTAAATGCCACAATAATAAGCAGCACCATAAACTTCCACCACCTGGCGCAAAACAAATCATACAGATCTGTTCGTGCAGCTTTTCAATTGCCTATTTAAATGGAAAAATATTTTTTGAAAGATACTAGGAGGGCAAAACTGTCATGGAGCTCCAGAGCCATCAAGTCTGTTCAATTGTAGCACTGACAAAATGTCATGTAATCCATTCAACCAATTTAACAAATTCCACCATCATTCCACCATTCCACCATAATTCATTTTTCCACTGTTTCTGTCCTACTGAAGGCTATTCCAGAATCTCATCACTAACTGCTAGAAGCTTCTTCCATTTCTCAACCTAAGTGCTTTGAGGACCAATTCATAAGCATAGCTGATTATCTCACCTTTACCATGGTTATCTTCCTCTCCCCAGATGTTATTCATACATCTCAACAAAGAATCACATCCTCTATTTTGCTAAGCTAAGGATCTTCTCATCTTACTCCTCCTGAAGCAGTTTCTCTTGCTGTGATCATCCTGCTCACTTTTCCTTCTCAGTAGTCACATTTCAGATTAATCCTTCAGTACCAACAGCCAAAATCCCCTTTATAAAATCCATTGACCATTACTTTATTTCTACCACAACAGAAAATCTTTCACTCTTTAATTCAAAATAACATATCCTGGATGTGCTATATTATTTCCACAATAACATTTGAGGCATTTATGATTTCAATTCTAAACTTAGAAAATTTTGTATTATTTCTTAAGGAAATAAAAATTAGACCTACAACAGTGCATTATTACATATTATTTAACCACTGTATATATATATATATGTATATTTTTTTTTCAGGCAGAAGGATTGTAAATATCTGTAATTTTGAGGAAATACTTCATTTTTCAGAGTAACTATTTTTCATTATGATCTAACACTATGCACTTACCGTTAGATACAATTTATTCCAGGGAATGGTTATAGTGTTAACATCAATAATGAGAAACAAACCTATCAAATTTTTAATAAACATATATATGCCATATATATTCAATTTCTGTATATAACTTATACAGAATGTATGTATGTATACAGAATGTATGTATGTATTAATGTGTATGTGTTTGTACATACAGACATGTATAAATATAAAATTATATGACATTTAGATTGTATATAGAAAGTATGCAATATGCAGATATATAAGTAATATGTATTATACAGAAATTCAGAATTTATATTTGTGTATCTATATAAAATGTGCATATGTATACATTTATAACTATACATATAGATATGCACAAGTATATCTTTAATATAAATCTAAAACTATGCATTTTCTCTCAAACCAATCTTAAACCCAAATGAGTTTCTAAGGATAAGACATCTTCTGAAAAATAGCGTTCAACATAAGGTTCAGCATGGCCAAGTGAAATATCCTATTGTTACTATGTTTACTAATTGAAGGCATTTTGTTGAATGAAATGTCATCATGTTAGCAAGACTCTTATAAGTGAAAACAAAGAAATTATGAAAAGCTTACCTCATACCATAAAGAAGTCTCAAGAAAGGAATTAAATTCCCACTTTATTAAGCTCTGAATTATAGTTAGCTGTTCTGTTGTAATCCTAGAACGCTTCAAGCCACTGTTGTTTTTCTTCTGCTCAACATAATTCCAAGCAACAGTTCCAATGTGCCCTGAAGGTAAAGTTCTAACAATTGCTCTCGTTCCAGTATAAACTGATTTTTTAACCTCCTTATCATTTTTACAAAAACGTCTTATTAATAATGTGGAACGTTCCTTTTTGTTTCTAAAAAAATCCTCCTCCATCTCTTCTTCACAGTTATCATTGCAGTCTTCAAAATGGCTCAGAAAGGGCTTTGAGGGCATCCTTCCAGTAAAGTTGTTTCCAAAGAAGCTGTGACCCGAGCACACTTTAACCTTTCGTGGTGCTCTCTCCAGACAGAAGTACTTATCCCTTAAAGCGTCGTCATACAAGTGTTGCCCATTTTCATTCTCACAATTATTTGTCAACTCCACTAATGTGCAAGTGCATGCCGGGGAAGCAGTAGTGCTACTATTGCCAACACTTACTGGCTGTAAGCAGTCATTCAATATGAAGCCATTGTGCAATTTGCACAAAGCCTTTGATATATTCCTTTCACTAGCACAATGAAAGTGAAAAAAGGCTACTTCATCAGTATCATTGCCATCACTCTTATTTACTGCTGTCTGGCTTCTTAGTGAAGGTCCATTCATTTTCAACTGAATTTCAGCAAGCATAGCTCTTTCCAGTGAAACAGGAATTCCAGTTTCTAGGCACGCCTCTCCCCCTGCTAAAGGGCCACAAGATTTATACAACTGACCGTATTGGATATTGCTCTTGTAGTTCTTCTGCACAATGTTACAGTTAATGTTAAGAAATTGCACTGAATCAGAGATGGCGTTATTCCTCTTCCAGAAGTTTTCATTAATATTGTCATCGGTCATTTGTTTATTTGTCAAAGTGAATATTTTGGGCACTGAGCCCTGAAGACTTTCTTCTTCCAGCCTGTGTAAATACGAGACAGCGCGTGTGGTTTGCCTTCCTGGACTGGCAGTATGTCTTTTTATAACACTGGTGTCCAAAGCATTTTCAGTATTTTCATCTTCAGCAGACTGAGCAGGTATCACTTTACCCTGCACGACAGAGACCAGAACAGAAGCTGTCGTCTCTTCAGAGGTCATCTTGACAGTCTTTAGCTGCTGAATGTGTGGTGGGAAGGGAGTGTCTACAAATCCTCACTCCATTATTTCTGCATAATAAAAGAGTGCTAAATAACCAAGAAACACATGATAAAACACATCCTGACTACTTGCTCCTTTTGAACCAGGGAAAAAAAGAAACAACTTTGTTGTTGTTATTTTACTGTTGGACTACAGGGCTCTCTTGGTTGTATGTTATTGGCAAGAAATGCAAACATTTTCAAACCAGCTTCTTAATGTAGTACAGCTTTTCAACTTGTCTCTTCCTACAATTAATTCTTCTATATGTAGCACATACATTGTTGCCTTAGGTTGTAGAAGACCAAACACGTAATCCATGCCAAAAGATATACCCACTCAATAGTACATCCAAAAAGTTGAGGTTTTCTGTAAAGAAAAGAAAAAAATATACATATTTTAAATAGAATCTATGGCATAAAGTCCATCATCACAGTTATGACAAAAAGAAATTGTTTTGGTGTAATGCAGCTCTTGTTCACAGTAACCTTTACAGTATTACTGCGCAACCATGAACAAAACACAGTTTTTTGCCATAAGTTTATCACTGATAAAGTCAAGCAGGAAGGCAAAGTAAGTTAAAATACTAAACCATTTATAAAAAAAAAATCAGGAAGGCTTAAAAATCAAAGCAATTTGACGTGTAAAAACTATTTTATTACTATTCCTATATTACTCTCCTCAATTTACTATGATTAACATTTTATTTTAATCTTAGAATATCAGCTTTCATCCTTACTGGTTGCTGCTCTTCATCCAAAATTAGTTCGCCACAAATCAAAAGATAAAATACACTCTTTAGTTAACAGGATATCTGATATGCCATTTTCTCATGAAATGAAATGCTAAAGTACAACTAAATGCAAGAGTTTTCCTGCAATTGATCTCATGAGAAAGCAAAAACAAATTTAATGAAAAGTTACATTCAGCTACAAATATGATGACATAAGGTTTGCCAGCATTCTTTCATTCAGAAAGTAATTATAGTTAATGCATACCAAAAAAAAACAAAAAAAAAACAAAAAAAAAAACAACCACAATGCAATTTAATCCTTAAAACAAGGTTTCAATTTTATTGATGTAATAATGGAAGAGATATGAGGGAGAGCTGCAAAGGAAAGTGACACTGACAGAACAAAGAGCCACAAGTTTCACATTCTCCACACATTACAACACTCGTGTGCATGCCAGAGCAGCACAAGGATGGAGACCCCAGTCCTGGACAAAAGGAAGTTTTATCATCAGAAATAAAATAAAAGCTGGAGTTCACTGAAGAGTTGTAGAGAAGGAAATAGCAGTAGTTAGATAGAATTAAACTAGGATCATACAGTTCACAAAACATCCCATAAAATAAGATTCTGTGACAGTACAAATGTAGAGAAGATGCATTAAGAAAGCAACACCTAAGCAATTCCTGAAGCCTGTATCCCACAATGGACTCTGTAAAATAAAGTCGTATCCTGAATTTCATTTTAGTTCACTTTAAATATTTGATAGTGTGGGTTTTTTGTTTGTTTGTTTGTTGGGCTTAAGCATAAATTTTTGTTTGAATTATTTTTAAGAAAAACACGCACAGACACACACAAAAACAACTAAGAATCTTAGCAATAATTTTATCCTAACATTTCCTATCCTTCTTCCCTGCCATTGGTCAAATCCCTAGATAACAACTTCCATCACTTTTTAGGACCACACACTTGAAGAAAACTGAGAGCAACTAATCTAGAAATACTCTGATTTTATTTCTTCAAGCCTAAATCTACATACAGCAATGCTTATCAAAGGGGGGGGGAGGGGAGGGAGCTAATAGGCAGCTGCTTCTTCTTGATCTTTGTTTTACTCATGATTTTTTGTTGCTATACAAAATAACAATACTTCATAACAGATACAAAACATGCATATTTTAGTCTTCAGTATCCTTTGAAAGATTTCTTTCATCTATCTAAACATCTCAGTCTATTGATTCATCCTTCCTGTCTGCAGCAGAAAAATTCCATGCAATCCTATGAATATACAAGTAACTGAAATATATTCACAAAAATACTCTCTGTAATACTGCTAAGCCAGAAATAAATACTAATGGAATAGGTTATTACTCCAAAGAATATACCATTCATTGCACTAGTTGATCAATTAAATCCTTACTAAACAATGTCACTCTAAGAGGACAAAAAAACCACTTAATTACACAACTTTGACAGCTTGTGTAAGTGAATTCAAGATCATAAAAACAACCATGTATATTGAAATTCTTTCATCATTCTTTAATGGAGAAACTTTAAAATCATAATATTAGTAATAAAAAAAAAAAAAATCACATTGCTGATTTGCTTCTGCAAACACAAAACTCCAGAAATCAGAGGTCCATTTATATCTCAGAGACTGCCCACAAAGCTCATTCAGTGGCCCAGACTGTTCTTCCAGGGTTTTCCCAAAAGCTTCCTTCAACTTCCTTGTCCCATCTCTCTTGACATCGATTTCCACATACACAGCCTCCAAACTGCTTCTATCAGATCTCTTTTTCCTCTAGAAAATTTCATCCCAAATCCTCCCCATCGCAGACTTTTTTGCTCACTCTTCTCCTCAGCTCCAGAGTCTACGTGCCTGCCTGTCCCCCAGCATCACTCTTCTATATGTGTCTGTCTAAAATCTACTTCCTCAGGACTAATGTCTGCTTAAGAGTATCTATGTCTACATCCAGCTGTTCCCATCCTCTCATGGCCACTGTAATGTGATAGGGAACTGATCCACCTCAAGAATTCTTTGCTCAAGTATCTTTACAGCTAGATCACTTTCCCAATCCAGTCTCTGTATGGTTGTGGGAACACCTGTGCTACAACAGCAAACAGACAGCACTGGGAAGAGAGGAAAAGGCCACTTCAATTGGTTTACACATTTCTGCAATCTGCAAAAGTAGTTTGATGTTTCAGCTATGTCCATCCAGCATCTGGCCATCACCAAAACTGTCAAATTCCCTCCTGTCTGCACTCCAGGCCTTCAACTCCCCATTACCTCCCCTCATACATCTCGACACCACAGCTCCACTCAGTTAAGTTGATTCAGCCACAAGATTTGTCAGGAAACTTCCCTTTTCACCCAAACAAATTGATTTGCCTTGTGGTCAAACGATCACTCAAACATACAGGAATAAAATATCAGAACTGCTTAGCAGGGACCACATATCTCAACAGCTGATTGAGTTTAGATCATGCTTGCTATGATGTCTAAAACCACCCTGAGCATAAAACCACAGAGTAAGAGAAAAGCTATCTAATGCATGGGTATGTTAAAATCTCATAAAGCAGCAAGTAAAAAGCATAATGCCTCTGATCTGTAGACAACTGCAAAACTATCTCAAACTGAGCTCTGTTTAACAGATGACAAGGGTTTCATATATCCTCCATTACTCTCCTCTCAATTTCTGCTTTTCACTGTAATCAACAGAATTCACTTTAGCATGCCCAGCAAATTCCTTAAAACATTGGAATTCATTAGACAGGTTACAAAGCATGCTAATAGTGCTATAAATGTTACCAAGTGCAGAACTGACAAGCTCAACCAATAAAACAGTACTTTGCAACTTACTGCAAAATTGCAGAATTTTCATTCCCTATGCCTTCCTCTACCTGCATATGGGTGGCTAAAGCCTATATCCTTGTATAGAAACCTCAAATATATAAGTGCATTTGCATATAAAATTATTCAAAACCACATTTTCCTGTTGCACATTCAGCTCAAAGCACACTGAATTCACAGCTAAATCTGCATATAAAAGCACATGAACTAGATGATTAAACCTGCGTTCTATCCAACACATGCTAATATTTCCTAAAGCCAGTAGATTAGCTGATGAAATCTATTAATAATCACACTGGTTTATTTTACAAGGCTCAAGTTATGTCAGAAACGTAATGCGCTCCTTCTACTCAGAAAAGGAAAGTAAAAATATAAGAAACTAGTTCCAGCATTAGTGAATCATCTTGGATTCATAGGTCAGCCAACAAAGACATAGGAATAATGAAAATAAACAATGTGGCGACCTTTCAGCACACATTCACAAAATATATTAAGCCTGAAAACACAAAACCAATTTGCCTAATTTTTTTTCCACTGCTGCATACAGTTTAAGACTAAAAGTTCAAGCCAGTTGTAATTAGCATTAAAAATAATTTAAAATAATATTTAATAGTTCCTCATTCCCCAGCTATTTGGGATTAAAGATCACAACAGACTAGGTAAAACATACTGCCAGAATAATCAGAGACTATAAAACTGGTATCAGTTTAACCTTTAATTCCTTATTCAAACTAATTTCCTATTGAAATCAATAGAAATTCTTATTTAGATAAAATAATAGAGTATGCCAAGATTTACTGTGCTATTTAGCCTAAGTAAAGGTATCTAGAGGATCAGAACAGTCACACAGTGTGGTACACCAAAGAGCTTTTAGATGCTAGGCTGTCAGGGAAAAGATGATTAGCTCAACAGTTGAAGATGCGGCACTGTGGGAAGAAGCAGAAACTCTGTCAGTGGCAAAGCAGGGCTACGGGCCTCATAGTAAAGATGAGGATTATTCAGAGAAGTTGCATGCTGCCAGAGATGCCAAACTCAATTCAGTATTTTTGATGCTGTGGGAGATTTAGGGAGAAGTGGGTAAATGCTTGGTAGGAGCCAAGAGTCTAGAGAAAAAGGGGGACTGACAGACATATGTGAGAGAGAACAAGGCGCATGCCAATGGTTTCCATGGGCAAAGTGCTACTAGAGCGGGATGAAAGGTAATTCAAGACAGGGCAAATGCAAGCTGCCTGAAAATCTCTGCTTCTTCAAAGGCTGTGCTGAGATGCTATTCCAGCAACTTTCATCCTACGTGTTTTGTGTATATGGTGACCATTCATCCTAAATTGAGTTTCAGCAAATTAATAAATATGGCCGCAATGCACATGGTGTAAGTAACCAGCAAGTACGAGATTCCTGGGAAACAGTAAACTAGTGGAATATTTTGGCACGGGTTAAGTGGATACAAAATCGTAAATCATTATCTCATGCCACGCAGAAAACTGTGTTTAAACAATGTAATCTCAGTTTAAGCCCTTAAGGAAACAACTGATTCCTGAGAAAGGTTGTTTGTATACTATGACTGCACATTAGCAATAAAAATGAGTTTATTCAGGTCTTTTTTAAGAAATAAATAAACTATGGGTTTTTTCCCAGACAAAGTTCTTGAAAGGAGTAAGAAAACCACATTTATTGACTCCTCTTTGATTTACCCTTTTAACCTGTATCACATACATTACTAGTTTTTAGCTTAGTGTCTTATCTCAGAAAAAAGCAGAACAGACTAGCGTAAGAACAGGACAACAATGTGTCACCATCAGTTTTCTAAATCTCTCCTCTGCCCAAGGAACCACAGGGAACCAGTAATGAAGAAATAGTCAGGCCCTTAAAAATCATTCAAGATGTGCAGAAATCCATTTCAAACAGTTGGAGGCAAGTTATAACAACATTTTACTTGGAACAAAGCGTCGTGCAGAATCTCAGATTTACCACCAGTGTCTGTGCTTCAACAACAGCAAAAAAAATCTCAAAGAACAACAGTATTTATACACCCATGTCAAGTTAGAGAGGCTTTTTTCCTAATTTCTAGAATACTTATCTAAACATGATCTAGTATTAGATGTCTCAAGCTACACAAATGGTTGCCAGATGGTGAACCCTCAACTGCCTCATCATTCATCACTGCATTAGGCAGAATCTGAAGCTCCTGCCAGATACCAGTTCCAAGCTGCATTTCTTTACAGAACCTCAGTTTCTGTACAAGGAGAAGCACTGAGAGAACCTGCCATTGAGTTCATCTTGCTGTCAGTGTCAGTTCTTTGTAGATCTGAAATTATGCATTTAAGTAAACTTTGTTCAGTGGTTACTTGAAATTCATGCTAAATGACCTAATTCTTGAAAGCAGTAATTTCATCATCAACTCTCTGATGAGTCCTCGCATCTGAAATGCATGACTCCAACCATTAAAAGTTAGATTATCCCTCTCCATATTTAACCAAGTATTCCTGGAACACACTTTCCATAATTCTGAAAATGGTCTTGAGCAGATGAAAAGGATTTCAGAGCACTAAGTCCCCCATCAGGAAAAGGGAGAGGGGTAGAATCTAAAACAAAAATCTTCAAAGAGCACAGAACAACTGACAATTGAATGCATATAGAAGATAACAAATAATGCTTATGCAGAAAGAAAAACAGGAAATAGTAATAACAATAAGAAATTTTAAAAATCAGGTAAAAGAAAAAAGGACCAGTGCATCAGAATTTCAAGATGTAGGAAATCAAAAGCAATCATGCCAAGTATGCAGAAAAGGACAAGATTAAAAACGAGATCTGAGGTGTAAGATAATCAACTGGCAGACTCCAACCAGATTAGTTGGTTCCTCATTCCCCACCACCTTAAACAAAGCATTTTCCCTATCTCCTGAATGTGAACTCCTTCAGAGAAGGGAATAAACAGATCTAGAGGAGTGAGCCGATGAAAAAGGAGTCTTCCTCCATAACCACAACCATCTGGTCCCTCTCACATCATCATATGAGTTGACAGAAACAGTTCAAGCACAAACAAAGGAGAACAAGGAGAATCCAGGACCAATGCAGGAATGTATATGCAGCATCTCACATTGAGACAGTTTTAACTGGTCATCAAAATACATCCTAAAAATAAATCTACCAGAACACAGGCATGTAAGCATAAAAATCAGAGTGGTAAAAATCAACATAAGTTACTACTAACAAATAGGATAAAATACAACAAAGAAGAGACCATAAGGAAAGATCCATTACTTAAAAGGCAGGAAAAGAAATTTATGAGACAAAGAAGACAAATCTTTTATGCCTGTATTCTTTCCTTCAAATAATAAGTGTATTTTAGATCACATTTAATTGATCCTTACACAGTTTTAAACAAAGGCCAAAAGCTCACAACACATTTCAGGTGGCATCTGCTGGATCTGATTCCAGTCAGCACTTCTATCACGAACTTTCAAGTCAGATTATGGTAAATTCAATAAGCTTTGATGGTACAGAACTGGGAGATGTTAAGAGTCTGACACCTAATTATGCCTCAGCACAGGGAGATTTCCTGACATCCCTTCAAGCCTCAGCTCTTCAAGGTTTACATGATCTAATATGGACAAGTTTAGTAGGGAAGTTCTATTTAACCACTTCATCATTCAATCAGTGTACATCTGCTAATTTTTTTATTATTATTTTATTTTTTAAGCATACAGGTTCTTTGGAAAATATGCATCACAACACACAACTAGTTCAAAATGATGAGATATTTCAGAGGCCTTTTCATCCAAAACCAGCAAGATTCAGAACTTCTTCTGCCTTTAATATTTTCAAAAAATTGACAAAGAACATATCGTTGACTGTCCCTACTTCTTTCTTACCTGACTCTCAAGATTCTCTATGGAGGTGTCTTTTTAGTGTGAAAACACTAGAAACCCCAACACTCCCTCTCACTGTCTGAATAAACTACCTTTTCCTAGTTTCTATTTAACTTTGCTTTAGCCCTGAACTAAACTATTGTGAAGCAAGATGTGCCCCAGCCACAACATAAAAAGAAAAGGACAAGTAACACCTTTGTCTCTTTCTGCCTCAAGCAGGTCTCCGCAGAATTAGCTCTGTCTTTAAAAAGGGGATTAATAGAATCTAGTAACAATGCATCCTTAATGACAAAAGATCAAAACTACCTCATTCACTCAGGCCCACCCAGGGTCTTGCACAGATCTTCACTGAACAGCAAACAGCATTCCCACTGCACTGATGTGTGCGAACTTCAGAACCAACAATCATTCTTTCAAATCCTTTGAAACGTCTACAGCTTCAAGTAAGGAAATAATGCAGCTATCATCCCATTTCAAGGCTTTGTCTACCTTTGAGGATTTTATGTTTCTGGATTCAATGCCACCATTCATAGTCTTTGTTCTACGCTTCAACAAGTTCCCAAGTTCTCCAGGTACACCTCTTCATTCATCTTGTTTCACAGTCAATTTATGCAGTTTCTCCTCAGTAAATGAAGCACAGTCAGTTCGTTCACTAATATAAAATATTTTAGAAAAATAACAGAAGAATCTTCTACTGATTGGATTAAGAAGAAGTCCAGCAAGCAGAAAGAAGGAAGAGGATGTAGAGGAGTTTTGTGCACAACCTCAAACACAAATCACCTTAAAAATACTGCAAATGGTGTTTCCCTTAAAATACAAATGACAACAATGATTTTCATCAAAACACAAACAGTAAGTATGGGAAGATTGATTGCATGTATTTCCTCTCAGTTGCCTGTCATTTCTGTGGCCTCAAAGTGTGAATACAAAACAGAACACTTGCATTCAAGCATAATTGTTCTGAAATCTGGTTATCAGATTAAAAATCTGCAACTTTGAAATGTTAACTATTTACAACAATAAGTACCACTTGTAAACACAGTATACTCCCTCCATTTGTGATGTTTTCATGGATATCACCTTAACCAAAGGACAGCGTTTGTCAAAGACAGTTTTTTCAAGCCTTTAGAAGTTAGTGCCACCAGCTCAGCCCTACCTCAGGCTGAGTGTTTCAGACTCATGGGCAGGGCATTACAGCATTACATTACAGAATGCCAGCCAAATTCAAAGCTCTGTATGGAGCAACACCTATTAGTCCAACCAAAGCTTCTCCCTGCACAGGCACCCAAGGGAAAGAAATGTGCACATGGGTTTCTACAGCAGCACATTTCTTTACCCAGATACTGCAAGAACAAGCATTAATCCTGAGGATCTTCTGAGCAGCTTGCAACCAAGCAATACGTCAAGCTCAAGGTAAGAATGGTAGAAACTATATCAGCACTATTATTTTTCATCCTCCCCTGTCCTGAAGGGGTATCAGAGAGGTTAGTATCACAAGACAGAAAACCCTGCCCTTCCAGCAGGAAACTCCAGTTCTGGCAATCCTCTTTCAGAATTAGAATCAGTTAGATTCAATGATCCTCAATGGGTCTGTTCCAACTCAGGGCATTGTGTGATTCCATAACCTTGTCCCAGAACAATAAAATGCCACTGGTATGTAGCTTTCCCAACAGGTAGCACTTCTGTCCAATGGGAAGCCATGCTTTTAAGGGACATGAAGAGGCAGTGACTTATATTTTAGTAAAATATAACAGTGTGTTACCATGAAAACTATGATCTTACTAAAGATTTAAAATTATTCCAAACCAGGTCATATAACAAGAAACAAAAATACCTCAGGTTCCTAGCTTCGATTCTTATTCCTCATTGCATTTTCTCATGCCAAAACCCAGGCCTTCTCACTGTCCTCTCTATCACTGTCCTGCATATACACCACTAGTCATAATTCTAGCCACGTGATGAGAACAGAACAAATCTGCAATAAAAATATTTCTACTAAAGGTCTGATAGCATGCTAGAGATGCATTAAATCACTACAGTTTATCTTCTGTAAACCCCACTAACAATTTTATTCACATTGTGTTAAGCTACAGTACTCCTATTAAAACTTTTACTTGAGTAATAATATATTACTGCTGAGCTTTCCTAACTATAATAAAAGTAAGTCCATTAAAACCCAGTATGTTTCAAATAAAATTAAAAATAATCAGTAAGTGAAAAAAGTATTCAGTTGTCTACCTACACATTTATACTTCTGTATGGCAATTAGGAAGTTTCTTTATAAATACACTGTTATCCCTTCCAAGATAAATGGAACAATACATGAAGAAAATTCTATGTTCACAGCAACTTCCACACTCTTTCCTTAAGTTCTGCTTGCATTTCTTTAACAGCTTAACCTATGTAAAGGAAAGAGTTTTGAAGACCAGGGTAGAATGTTACCATATATCACTATTATGCATTTATTGAAGATCTTCAAAATAACTGCAGTGAATGATTGCATCCCTTCTAAACAAATGCAGGTATATTGCTTTTCTTCGTTATCTTTCCAAGTCTCTATGGAAGTAGGTTGTTAAGTATTTCCATCTGCTTGTGAGACTCCTACTTATTTCCAGTGACTTATAACTGCACACCTGGGCTTCATTCTTTCTTTTGGGAGAAAAAGACAACCTTAAGCAAATGTTCAACTTAAGTGCAGCCATCATAAAATGACTCACTCCTGGGCAGTACAGTCAAGCTTCTTGCTTCATGAATAGTAAGAATTTGGAATTCTAAACATGAAAATCCTCTCCCTTGATAAGATGGGACTTTATCCCAGACCCTTAGTCTACTTCAGTCTTCATAATATAGTTAGCTGGGGTAAGAATGGATTCCACAAGCTAATTCTATACTTATCTCACACAAACAATCACTTGTTCTAAGTTTGTTACATTTCTTAAAAGTTCATGTACTTTCAGCTGAATAAATGGAAGGAAAACTTTAAGCAGTGAAGTTCCCAGTAATGAACGTATTTCAGGGGATGCTTGATGTTCCTGTAGAACATGCAGTAGCTAGAAACAACAGAACACAGTATCACTTACTTCAGATACTTCTAAAAGGAGCAAATTCTGGCTTTCTGCAGATTTCTCTAAGTTGAATAATTAAGCTACCTAAAGAGATGCCTGCTATAACTAAAGTGTTTCTTACAATTGGGGTATTACTAAGGATTTTCTCCTACCCAGATCCTCTGCTATGTTACAATGGCCTACTCGCATCAGAGCAACTTCTTCACAACCAGAATGATTTACAGAACTTCTGTACCTGAACATCAATATGAAATCTGTTATCTAGCATCCTTGAGAACTGCACTTTTGTAATGAAAATGATTGCTACAGGCTAAGTTCAAAAGTTGGCAGGAAAGACATAATGACACACTGTGTGACTTTGTAAAGTCGTTTCCATAAGAAACCAGGCTAAAAATGCAGTCATAACTTGGAAAAGGACACTTCCTTCTCTGGAACACCCTTTTTTAATTTGACATAAGCAGCCGTTTGTGCCAGAGACTCTGCCCATATCCAAACAACACTGCTTATTAAAATCTGGAAATGCTACTAGGGAATGCTGTTCTTTTCCCTCAACTAGATATAGTAGGTATGTTTTAATTACCTGGGCATATGGACATAAGATATTATGTTAAATGACTATTACATATACAGGCTACAATTTAGCTAAGATTAGCTTATATCTATTTGATTGCACACCCTTGCTGCTAACATATTACTTAATATACTTAGCCCAAAAGGATCTTAGAATGCCTATTCATATGCCTGATGTGTATCTCGATTCAGAAAAAAAAAAAAAAAAAAAAAGAGAATGCCACAGTTAAATAAGCCAGTGAAGCAAATCACAAAAAGTACTATAAAAGATAACAAACCAGTGCACGCATGCTGAAATGCTCAAGGTTATTTCTGCTGTAACAGTTAATAGAGATAAAAAGTACTTTTTTGGTATATTATTTCAATATTATAATGACAAAACAATGCTGAAACTAACACAAAAATAGACTATGCTAACCTGGGCAGGCTCATCACAGGTATCTTTAAGAAAGCGTCAGTGCCCTGAGTGCACCAAGCCCTTAGGTGCTGCAAGCAGCTGCACCCACAACCCCCACAGCATTCCCACCAGCCATTTCAGCTAAGGCTCATCCCCCAAATCGAGCTGAGCGTCCCAAGCCAACGTGGCTCTGTTCTGCACTACTTCTGACATTCTGACCAAGCTCATCAGACTGACATCAGACCAACTACCAGCTTGTGCTGCCCTCCAGATCTGTTGATTGACCCACATGTCCTCCCGTGGCTCTCCCCTGCAGCTCTGGGCAGGAGGTCTTGGACCTCACTGCAAGCTAGAATCATGTTCTCATGGCAAATGATAAGAAGCATTTGAGGAAATCTGTGATGTAGTGTCACAGTTCACTGAACATAACATCTGTACGTCACCTACAGTGAGAAGGTCACAAATGGTGACGAGGAGGTTGTTTTGAAATGCGCAACCAAACACTATCAGGCTGATATCTGGGTGACAAACTGGAAGATAAAGAGTAGCATAAGCCTTGTAATCTGGCTTCTCTGGTGCAAGATGGCCATAGTGGCTTCAAGTAAGGAAAAAATTCCATGCGCTGGAAACCTAAGTCAACCTGCAGAACTGATGACTGGAATGATCAGTGACCTTGGCAAGCAGCTGAAGGGGTTGTGAAGCAATATTGGAATGAAAAGAGATCCCTGCGGAGAGGCAAGGCAGCAAGCAAAACTAATGGTCTGTGTAATCTTACAATCTACACTGTTTTCAAAAAAATGAGCAAGAAAAAACTGTCCATGCTAATAACAGTGTTTTGCCTACAACACAAACATATAATGTTTCAAAACAGTGTAAAAACAATCATCTCAGAACACTTTTTAATGCAACATGTATCAGCTCCATGCCACAACCTATCAAATTCATTGAAGATAAGTAGAGAAATTGTTTTAGGATGATAACTCAACGACGCTACATTCTGCAGCACTAATTTTACCAGTCCTTCCAACTACCCACTGGACCTTGGACCTTGAGAAGTCAACAAGGAAGAAGCAGATCATACACGAGGAAAGTAGTACTGCCCAGAAATCTAGAACAGAGTTCATGCATAACTGTAAATGACTTAAGAAAAAACAAACAAACAAAAAAAAACACATAAAAGCAGCACAGGTAAATGAAAGCAGACTAACCTGTCCCCTGAGAGTTCAATTCTTAATTTGTTCTTTAAGGCATGCTACTGCTTATCACATCAAAACAGTCACCTGCTCGCTCAGACCTTTTCTGTTGTGATCTTTTCCAGATCAGTGCATCCTGTAAGTTCTAAGAAGGGTGGGGAGGAAGAGAAACTGCACTTCTTTTTGCACTTCAATATATACTGAAGTGCAGTCATGTTAAGAATACATAAGAAGCGCCTGTTTGCTCTCATGCACAGTTCAAACAGCAGTTACCTTTTCAACAGAATAAGTAAGTTTTCATTTTTCTTTGTGCTTCTGCAGCCACAAACCAACTTTTAGAAGTCTGAGATCAATTAACTATGACACATTTATTCCTAAATATGCAAAGTTCCAGAATCCTTGTTAACAATGAACTCACCTGGCTTTTGTAGAGCAAATGCATCTACCCAAGGCCTGCAACGCAGTGAAAAAGAGACACCTCTACTACTCTTTGGGAAGCAGTAAAAGGGTGCAGCTCTACACCAAGGAACCTGCTTTAGTGGGGAAGGTTTGGACTAGGCGATCTTCAATCCCCTCCAATCCCTACAGTCCTGTGATTCCACGATTATCACGATTCAGAATGTGAGAGCTCAGACCAAATTTATAGAATTGAAAATGAGAATGAAGAGTAAATTTAGCAGCTGTGTCTTTTTAAACTGTATCCTGAACTCTCCCAGAGTGGCAATCTAACAACAGAAAAAAAAAGCAGTGCAGAGCCTTTATAATCCTGATACTCTGAGTGCAGCATTATTTTGTGTCAGATATGAATCTCCACATCACTGCTTTATTTACATCCTGTTATCTAATTAACATATATGTACAGAACATATTTAGCAATACAATTTCAGAAATTATCACTGTACAATTCAAGATTCTGATTTTGAATGTCTTGGATAAAAGTTGGATAATCATGAATTTTTAAATGTACCAGTATATATTAAATAAGTCTAAACTTATTGATAATTTCTCTTTATATCTGTACTTCATCTTATAGTATCTTATATTGTCAGACACCACTTAATGCACCATCAGATTATCTTGATATGAAAAGCTTTAAAGCTCTGCATGTGAGAAAACTCACATCTGACTCCAGCACACAACATTACTACAAAATGACAGCATCTTTCAATTATACATTTATTTGCACATCAAATAATTTTAAAAACAAAGCAAGATTTAGCAGAAAGGGTAACATAGTCAAATAACATGCAAAAAAACAGCAACAAAAAAACAAACAAACCAACAAAAAAAAACCACCAAACCCACCATAATATTAGTGCAGAGACAGCATTTTATATTGATATGCTGAGACTAACTAGAAAGAAAAAAATACTGTCACACCAATATCATGGGAAAAAGAACAGATTGAGCTATATAAGTTCACTGCAAATGACAGCTGTTTTCCTGGGGGCTTTGGGCCACATCTACCAAGCAAGAGACTGACAAATTCTACCAAGATTAGGTCAGAGACTCAATGTGTGCAAAACCCATATGAAGAAAGATCAGAGCTTCCCTTTTTCATTGATGAAGGAAGGGCCCCAGCTTTTTAGCTTTTCTGGCAAGTAGAGGGAACACAGCCAACTTTATTTGCATTTGCTGGCCAAGAGCTGAGACGGTTTCTGTCTCAATTCAAACTTGAAAACCTTTACTGGGATGCATATGATTGCTAATGGAATAGAGCTTTACTGTAAGCATGATGAGTAACATGGGAACATGGGACTATCAGATAGAGGCTATCAGGCTTTTGACCCAATTAAATCAATAATTTAAATGCCCCTGAAATGTTTAAAAGAATGTTGGTAAATGTAAATTAAAATTGTTTTTATTCTTTTTTCTTAATGGCTTCCTGCTCTTCTCAGTAGTGTCCTTAAAGCTTGAGAAAACTGAAAAGCTGACAGAAGACCAAGCATTATGAAACAAAGGAAAAGTAATCAGAGCACCACATCAAGTCAGGGGAAGGCACATGAGTTTAAAGTAAAGAATGAGTCACATACAAATTAGAAACTTTATTGATCATCATAATTCAAATGCTGCTATACCAAATAGTATTTGCTTGCTTACCTTCCTCAAGGCATTTTTACAGCTCTCCCACTAGCTCGTAAACCAAAACCAGGCAGCTTTCTACAAAGCATTCAACTGAGATGCAGGTCAGGGCTACACAGTAGCTGTTACACAGGACAGTACTGTGCTGCACCTTGGTAACCACTGTACATTATCTTTTGGCCTCAGAATTTTTAGCCTTAAGAACAAATTTTACGTACTTATCCAACTTGAGGCAGCTGCCCACTAAGGATAAACATTATCAACTTGCACAAAATAAACAGTATGAGGAACAAAAGTAGCATAGGGGACACAAACATGGAGGCAGCTTTTGCCAAATTAGAATGACATTTCCAAGTTCTAAGAGAACACACAAACACTGCCCTTCTGGTGGGTGGCCACGAAGACTCCCAGAAAAGCCACTACTGCCTTTCCTATGCCTCTCAGATAACAAAACTCAAAATGTATGTAACAAACTGGATCCTACAAAAGAATGCAGGCAGGCAGGCAGAGTAGCCTATACAACCATTTGAAAGATGTTACTGCATATTTTAACGCTGACCTGTTTGATGGCCTGCTGTCCAGGAAATTGTTTATTTCTGCAAACCACTACTGAACCTGGCTTGCAAATCCAGAATCACAGCTCAAATTGTATGGAGAATTAATTTCTAACCAGACTTCACAGTATTGTTAATTCCTACAGTCACGTACTCAGCCTTGGAAAACACACTGCTTTTTCTAGAAGTCCCTTGTACTGCTATATTACTACTCATAATCTTTAAAATCTTTAAAAATAAAAATTTTATAAATTTTATAAATTTAGCCATGAAAGCAACAAGAAAATCGGAATAATAGTAAGGTTTCACATTTATTATTTTTAATCCAAACTAACTGCAGAGTGGCAAGGAGGAAAACGAGGATTTGGAAGTCAGTGCATTTAAGAGTTGGTGCTGCCAACACAGTTTTCATAATGAAACCAGTTTGCTGGCACATCAGTTGTTGGCACAATGGAATGGACTTGATTGGAGTGACTAAAAAAAATGACAATGAAAATTCAATTGTAGCCTTTATTCACTGACTAGCTTCACAGATTATCTACTATTTTTATAATTCTACCAAAGAAATCTATAACTTCACCATTTCCTGATCCTAGAAAAGTGGAATGGTCCACATATGTCCTAAATTGTTGCTGATTTTCAAGATATTCCTATTGCCTAATAGAAATTAATCTTAAAATAAAAAGATCTCATAACTTCCTCAGTTTCCTCATTTAATTATACACCTCCTATTACACAGAATATCATACAATTTTAAGATATAAGGGACTTGCAGAATTTGATGCACAAGCATAATGTGGCCAAGAGCAGGTCGAGAGAGGTGATCCTCCCCCTCTACTCTGCCCTGGTAAGGCCTCATCTGGAGTACTGCGTCCAGTTCTGGGCTCCCCAGTACAAAAAAGACAAGGATCTCTTGGAAAGAGTCCAGTGGAGGGCCACAAAGATGGTGAAGGGCCTGGAGCATCTCCCCTATGAAGAAAGGCTGAGGGAACTGGGTCTGTTCAGTCTCGAGAAAAGACGACTGAGAGTGGACCTGATCCAGGTCTATAAATATCTAAGGTGTGGGGGGCAGAATGGCGAGGCCAGACTGTTCTCAGTGGTGAGTGGAGACAGGACAAGGGGAAACGGCTGGAAACTGCAGCATAGGAAGTTCCACACAAACATGCGCAAGAACTTCTTTACAGTGAGGTGACGGAGCACTGGAACAGGCTGCCTAGGGAGGTGGTGGAGTCTCCTTCTCTGGAGATGTTCAAGACCTGCCTGGACACCTACCTGTGCGACCTGCTGTAGGGAACCTGCTTTGGCAGGGGGGTTGAACACGATGATCTCTGGAGGTCCCTTCCAACCCCTACAATTCTGTGATTCTGTGATAATTATGACAAGCAGAACACTTTCACCTCAAAAGCTGAGATCTGAGTTACACACAAATTGAGGTATAAGTAAAAAATTTGCTATAGCTCAGAATTTGTTGGAACAAAAATTTCAGCAGACCACTGGACAAATAATATATTTAATAACTTAGAAGACCCGTATGAACTTCTTACCTCTGGCCCTAACCTATTATAAGAAGAATGTTCCGTCTCCATCACAAATCCTACAGTAATGTTTCCATTACTGTATATACAGGCAGTATCAAGTTTTAACTGTGCAACTAGATTGGTAGCTGACAATATTTGCTCAGCACTAACAGAAAGAAACAATATCAACTTGATACTGTTGCTGCATAGCAAAATTAGCCACTAAATCTCGAGTTTTAATGAATGCAACATTCTGATACAGGGTTATGTGGACATACTCAACTTACATTTGGTTTCAGGAAAGCTAGATAAGAACAGAACCAATCGAGCAGTACACTACAGAGTTCAACTGTGTTGAACAAACAAGTTGCAACTCTACATCATCGTCTATAAATGTTTTCTGGGTAAGTATCAAGAAGGAAATTTGTCTTAATTAAAATGGACCCTTCTCCTTCAACTTCCTGTGTCTTAAAATAAATAAATAAAATGAAATAAAAATCAATGAACATTTTTGTTTCAAGCTGCGAGTCAGTTCAAATCCTGCAGCGGAATCTTGAAACACTATCTCTGAAATATGTTTTAACAGGGGGACGAAAAGGCAACCAGATAGCAAAAACTACTTTTATACTCATTGTATTTCTGCCAACATGGAATAAGCAATGCAGTAAAAACAGCAACATCTAATGTTGGATGCTGGCATGGATTTGTGCTAAACTAATACATTTTCCAACAGAGGCAGGAAGAATCTAACCAGAAATACCTTGACAGACATAGCACAGACTCAAGGTTTACCCGTGCTTAGAAGAATTGCAAAAATCATAATGTTGACTTAGTATAAAATTAGAAAACTTTTTGACTCAAATCATTCTTTGACTCTATGATTCCTTGAACCTATGATTCTATGACATTTCAAACATGAGGTAATACTATGCATTCAGCTGGCAGTTTTAAAACTGATTAATTAATTGAATTGTAACATCTTTATGCTAACTTTTCTATAACTTTATCTGTAACAGAGGCATATCCTATAAACCATTCGCCTGAAACATAGGAAGGTTTGCAGGTTTCTAGGATATGATACAGAAAAGCCCATACTTTCAAAATTATGGGAGGGAAAGCACTGTTAGGTATGAGTCAAGTGTACAGACAGAGCAGTTTTAATGCCTAGAAAAGAAAAAGCTGTCCGATTTTCCTGTCTCAATAAGTTACGATAATCCTGCTTTTCCAAAAATGCTGCAGCCTCTGTACAATGGGGGGAAGGCAAGGCAGAGCTGCTGGGCTGGATGCCGGCTCGCTGACAGACCTGTGGGGAGAACGGGAGCAGGGCTGCTAAGTGAGACGCTTGTTGGGTGTGTGGTCAGCCGTGTCAGATCAGATCAGATGTTATTGGTACACAGCTCCTGCAGCTGTGTGGGTATGCCCACTGAGGCATGGGTCACAGAAACACACCCTGAAAACAGAGGTATTCATCACTTCATGCACTTGAACTAACACTGCAGGAACTGACAGCGTGTAACCACTGAATTTCTCTTGTGGAAAGCAATCTGTGACTCATCAAAGCCTGAGGTACAACTGGCAATGTACTCATACCACGCTGCTGTTATGTCAAATCAGAAGTACCAAGAATAAAAGAATCAGTGGGTGTCACTCTACACTAGTATCAGCCACACCTGGTAGCATCTAACTCTGCATAAAAGGACACATGATTTGGCACCACGGAGACAAAGGTGAAATTGGAAAGCATGCAGAACAGAAGTGAAATCCGAAACCGGAGGGATTACTGGTGAGCAGGGAGCACCCAGCAGCACTTTTTAGAAGGGCCCTCCATATCTCACAAGAACAGATCATTTTGAAAACAAACAAAAGGAAAACAAAATCAAATACACAGTTTTGGAACTCAACCACTAAATCTACACATCACACACCGGTAGACATCAGGACCATTCAAAACATTAGTATGTTTAATTTGGACAACAACTGCAGAATTGTTACACAACAACCAACGACAACACAGCAATAGCTACTCGCCAAATTCACCCTATGAAAATGAAGTAAATAAAGAAAAAGCCCTACAATTTGTCTTATATATTTAAATTACTCAGGCTACAAATGCTGGGAATGTCTCTAAGCAGGACAGCCTGGAGTTTTTAGTTAATGACATGTGTTGATGTCATTTTTTTAATATGTTCCCCTGTACTTCTGTGTCTACTGAGAGAACACCACCACCAAAGAGAGCCTTCTTGTTTATTTTTTGCTGAGTTAAAGTACAGAATAAGAACAGATGTATATTCAAATCAGTTATAGCAGCAACATCTTGAGTGGCTGTTCAGGTTAAAATATTTCCACTACAAACAGTTGTACATTTGATTTTACAGCTTCCTCTTCCAAAATTCATTTCTAAGAAGTAAAAAGAAAGGGTGCAATTGGAACAAAGCAAAGGTAATTATGTAAGGTTCTCTGCCTCTTGTATGCCCACTTTGTTCTCTGGGGAAAACATGCAAACAACAGACCATTCACAAAAGTATCAGCTGCAGTGAAAAATTTCAAGGGCTCTGAAGGAGCCTCACTAAGAAGTATTTTCCATCCAAAAAATGCAAAGTACCACAACAGGAAAGAGTTCAAGAAGCATTATCTGCCTGGCACTCTTAACATCTCTGCCACTCCAGATGTTTACAGAAAAGCAGCCCACAGCACAGCTCATGAGTGGCCACGAGTTACAGAAGGGAACAGGGAGACATTTTTGGCCCACCAGCCTGCTGCAATAATGCGGACACACTCAGGGTGAGAAGGGACCTGCACTACACATGAGGAACACTGCAGTATAGTTTCCCACAGCTTTCAGAAGGAAGAACATCGATTTTCACAGAAGATCGAACAAACTTGAAAATCATCAGAAGTGTGAAATTTAGTTACTAAAAGTTTGTAAAGACACCATCCAGTTCTCAGAAATCTCTGCCCACTGACAAAATGCATTATAAATACATTATAAATAACAACTATAATATACATTTATGGATGAATTGAAGATCTAACTGGTTAGAAATACATTTTTTACAAGAGTGAATGCTACATGAAATGAGAACAAAAACAGAACATCATCTCCACAAGGCAATTCAGCCAGGATATTAAAACACGGGGTTTTCTTTTTCCCCTCCAATTTGGTAAGTAGCAGTAATCCAAAACAACCACAGCAACCCTGAGGGAACTTAAAAGGAGGCATTCACAACAAGGAAGTTCTGCAAGAGGAAACCTACAGGTTGTTCTTTAACATGATTTGGTGGTATTGGACAAAGCAGCAGTTCCTCAGCTGCATGACTCCTGTTAATCTTGCCGCATTCCAAAGGGAAACCCAGCTCAATTAACACTGCTGAAAGATACCCACACTGCTACAAAAAAAAAAAAAAAAAAAAAAAAAAAAAAAAAAAAAAAAAAAAAAAAAAAAAGTCACCTACTCCAAGCAACAGAGCTTTGTATTTGGAATAAAGGAATGCATTATAAAAATGCTAGAAAGAAGATGCAGTGTAACGAAAACTCCAAATGCCAGAGATCACTGTGGCAGCATTCTTGCCGTATGCTGTGGCACAGATGCAGAAAAATACTGGGGGAGGAGAGGTCTCACATCAGAGCATTGTCTGAAACTACAGACAGCAAGGTCCCACTACACAAGGCAAGGTCAATGCAACTGGAGAGTCATCTGTTTAATAAAACATACTATTATTAGATTACAGTTATGCAGCACTTGTGCATACTAATAGAGTAAAAGCATTAGCCCAAAAATAAATGTTTTGAAATGGTAGCTTTGCCTTTACACTCACTAATTTTCCACTTCCCTGACCCATTAAAAAAAAAATTAGAAATTGAATATGAACAATTGAAAATGAAACATTCTGGTATTCTCAGTTTCTTTAGTTACTCAAAAAGTGGTACAGCAATTTAAAAAAATCTAATGATACATTCAGTTTTTTTGAGATGCGCTGTTCCATTTAAAATGTTGTATCACATTATTAAGTATTAATTACTGATAGCAGCGTAAAATAGAAAGTATCCCAGAGTTGATAACATATTTAACCTATGGAGTTATGCTTCAGACTACTGTAGGTGGAATACAACAGTCTGCACACTGCCCTGCAGAGCACACCTCCCTGCACAAGACGCAAGCCTGCCGTGCCACCCTGCTCCAAAGTTCTACTGAGCTCCATGAGATTTCAAGCTGTCACAGAGGCCAGCGTTACCTGGGGCTCTGTCTCCAACAGCCTGTAAATCTGAGAGCTGTGGGGGAACCTAAATGAAGGGTACTCCTGGAGAACAGAGCATAGCATTGAGCTCAGTGCTTCCAGTGTACCCATTTTCAACAACCAATGGCAAGCAGATACAGCACTGGAACGTGTGGATTATTCATGAATGACCAAGCAGTTAAGAAGAGAGCATTGTGGATGGCCTAGTTTAAAAACAGTGACATTCATTATGTTTCGTACAAAGACATCAGCACAACAGAGCATACAAGACCACTGAGGGAAAGGTGTTCATCCCAAGTGATGTATCTACAAATTAATTCCCATGTTTCAAGTACGATAAAAATTCCTTAACTCAAGAAAAAAGCTGGGGGGCTGGGGGAGGGGGGATGTATATTGTAGAGCTCCCAACACCACTGTCACCACTTCACACTCAACTCTTAAATCTCAGTTCACTAGATGGAAGTTTTGCTCAAAAATGAGAGAGTGAAATATGACCAATCTCTGGCAGAACCTCCACTGTGGAAACCCCACCCACGAGCAGACACATGCATAGGTCTGCCAAGACAAACAGAGCAGAATGCAGAGTAAGCAGCACTGCTCTCCTGCAGCATGCACTCAGCCTTGCAGGTCCCCCAGCACACGTGTGGCAGCTCTCTGCTAAAGGCGATTAAAAGCAGCTTGAGAAGAGACCAAATTAACCTAAGGGAAAGCATGGATTTCATGCTGGCATGCTAATAACCTTCTTTACCAAAGCCACAATGAAAAGTGTTATTTAAAAATTAATCAGACTGCATACTAAAGGTACGGGCACCATTCGATAGGTTGTGCTGGAATAAGACCATGAGTGGCTGCACAGCCAGCAGGTGTGGCAGCATGTCTGTGCTAGAGCCATGGGATTCCCTCCAATGTGAGTCACTCAAATTTTCAAATAGTATACAAAACAAAAAGTGAATTACTGTTAATATTATTATTGTTGTCATTTATAAAGTTTAGGGCTTACAATCATAAACCAGTATCCACGTTGCAGTTGGTGCCGTGCCATACAACAGAGAACTGAACAACAGTCCTTGTTCCAACCTATTGTCTGTAAGACTATCTTCTTTTCAACCAACAAAGAACAACTTCTGTAAATTTGCAGGTAAATCCAGCTGAATAAAACAAATCACCATTAACAATCTTCAGTGAAAAATCCCTATGCAAATCGTGGACATAGATTCATTACTCTTTGCCTCCTTCATAACTCAGCTCTTTCTTTAACTAATTTTTATTTCAAATCCAAGAACCACTGCTAAATTACAGCTGCTCTTCTCCAAAAGAGCTGCTATTTCAGGCTAGACATTCCCAGCCATTGTATCACTACCACTGTCCCTCATGAACACATTGCTTCAATTCTAGATTTTGGTGATGGTTTTAGTCACTGGATCCCAACATTGTTATTCCTCTTAAAGACAGCAGTCCTTTAACACAAGAAATACTTTCTTCTATAGAGACTTACAAGCTGTAGTCAAATAATTTCATAGCATTACTTTGCATTATCTTAATATAGAGAATTATCCACTCTTTTATGACCTTGTTCTATGACTTCCAATAGGTAGTTTTCAGAAACTTCTTATTCTGTAGCGTATTCTGTTCATGTTTCTTGAACTTAAAAGTTTGACTTCACTTTCTTTTTTCTTTAGTAGATGGTCAGAACCCTGGTGTGAATAACACACTTGTTATTATATCAGTTACTATATATCACATTGAATCAACGTCAATGGAATGGACAGGAACTGCACCCTCCAGTCTGAGGCCACAAGGAGTCTTAAGAACCAACTTTGTAGCATGTGTGAAAACACAAAGGAGATCATTACAACACACCAGATCAATGCCTCCGAATGGGAGAACATGAATAAACTTTCTACATGGCTAAGAACGACTTCAGTAGATCTTCACTACTTTGTACGCAGACTGGATGTGGCCCTTTATGACTTGGAAATTTCTCGCTGCATCATTTTACTGGCCATTCAAAACACAAGCATTTCCTAACACATGGAACATCACATCTGTTTCTCGTATCACCTTGGTTGATTGCTCCCAGATCTGCTCAGGTGTTGTCCCAATCACACACCACTTGTTTGCCTCTGACTTTCACAGGATGAGGTAGTAGGGATCATGATGGTTATCTGTGTGTGGAAGCAGGACTTAAGCCACACGTTGGGTCTGCTCTGCAGTTATGGCTACACGGCTCTTCCACCACAGCTGGTGGCTTCTCTAAGCCCCTTTCAAACACAGGACTACATAAAATAGACGGGATTCAAATATTTAGCAAACTTTTGTCACAACAAACACAAAAGCAGGCTTAGTTCTGCTCTTCACACGAGTGCCTCACCAAGTAAACAGCAAACATTCGACTGTTCCTAGAAGCACAGAGAAGTTTTTACTCATTTCTGTACCGTTCTTGCCAGCTCTTGTACCGCCTCCGTGAGCTCAGCTCCACACCACCTGTGTGCTGTGCTGTGCTGATGGCATCTCAGCAGCGCGCCGCCAATCAGATACGTAGCACACGCGGCTCCTCGAACCCGGTGCAGACACCGCGCTCTCCCGCAGCGCCCCGGGCAGCCCCGCCGCCGGAGGAACCCCGCCGCGCACAGCCCGGTCCCGGCTAGCAGTCACAATGGGCAAACTCCCCCCTAAGAATTAAAAAGGAAAGCGAGGGAGTGACCATAACGATTACAAGCTGCGGGATGAGGGCAGCCTGGCTGCTGCTGTCTCAAGCCCACCCGGCGGAGGAGGGGATCCCAAAGCGGCGCGATAGCGGGGCCGGGAACATGGCCGAAAGCGGAGCGGCAGCCTCGAGGGCAGCGCGGGGCGGGCAGGGCACGCACCTCTCAGCACAGCCCCGGCAAAATCCTCTTCCTCCCGGGACCGCCGGGGACTCCAGCAGGGCTCTGCGGCGCGGCTCTCTGCCGGACGGGGCCGCCCCCGCCACTGCCCAGGGCGGCGGAGCGAGCCAAGCGCCTACCGCGGCGGGACGGGGGCGGGGGCTGCGGGCGCGGACCGCCCCACCGGGTCGGCGGAGGAGGGACGGAGGGAAGAGGAAGGCGCTCGGGGCAGCGCAGGCGGCTGACTCGGCCGCCTGAGAGATCCACGGCGGGGGGGGGGGGGGGGTGTTCGGCGGGGACCTCCTCGCGGCGCGCTGAGCCTGGCGATGCCCCTCGCTTCCCGCCGCGACGGAGAGCGAGCGGCGTCCACGCATCGGCTCCTCCCGCCTGGGACAGTCTCGCGCCTCCTGCGGACACCGCGCAGCAGGGGCACCGCGCAGAGCGCATCCTTGCGGCCGGGACGTCGCCCCCGCGCCCCGCCGGTCACGGTCCTACCTCTCGTCTCGGCGCCCGCCGCTCGCGGGCCGCTGAGTAACGGCTCCGGCCGTGCGCCCGCGAGGGGCGGGAGCGGCGCAGCGCCATCGCCTCTCGGCCCTGGGGCGGGGGCAGCGTGCATCACCGCATCGGAATGCGGCGCGCGCCCCTCGCCCCCCGCAGCCCCCGCCCGGCGGCGGCAGTAGCGCTCGCGGCGCTCTGTTGCTTTTTGCTTTTCCCCCTCTCCAGCACAATGCCGCTGCCCGGTGAGCGGCGCGAACGGAGCGAACAAGGACTGCATTCGGGGCCGCAGCCCCCGTTCCGTGCCGTGCGGGTGAGAGGCGGGGGCTGCACGGCCTCCATTCGCACCGAGGAGCAACTCGGTGCGGTGAGCTCCGGTCTGCAAGCGTGGTTTGTTCGTGAAGCGTGCGTTGTGAAAAGTCGCATCAAGTTTGGTTCTGGAGGAAGCGTTCTCACTTTTTTTTTTTTAAGAGGCAAAAGTTGTTCACAGATAACGAAGTTTTACTTTGGCCGCTTTTACACCGCGGGCACCGATCCCCGTAGCCAAGCTGTGTGCGTGCCGTGTCCCGGCACGGCGCCGGGACACCCCGCACCCTGCCAGCAGCCACACGCTGCTCCCTAAGGGAAGAGCAAACCCGAAGGCCAAAGCCAAAGTGCCGCTGTGTGCTGTGTGCTGTGTGCTGTGTGCTGCACGTTACCTCAGAAGTGTCATTGCCCTGAGAGGATAATACAATACTTAAATAAATGTGTCTAAAAGTCAATCAAATGATGCACTGGAAGCCTGCAGAAGTTACATGCTTTCAAAACGTTGCATTGTTTTTCCTAACCAGGTATGCCAGGCACAGCATCGCTTGTATTTGCACAGGTCTGTCAGCTTGTATTTGCTGCCTGGCTGTAGGTGTGCTATTCAGTTTCATTTCCTCATCATCCTGTGGGCACTGGAGATTATAAAAAGGAGATAAAAGACTGAGACAAAGCACTGTGGTGCTTTTAGCAGCACAGTATCCAAATCAGGCATTGCACGGGAGGTGAGAGACAGCTAATCTGAGCTGTTAATTAATGGCCTGATAGTGATTGTACAGGAGGGGAAGGCATAAAACTAAAAGAGGGGAGATTTAGGTTAGGTGTTAGGAGGAAATTCTGTACTCAGAAGGAGCTGAGGCCCTGGCACTGCTGCCCAGAGCTGTGGGTGTCCCATCCCTGGAGGCACTTAGGGCTGGGTTGGATCCCTGGACCCTCATCGGGTGGGGGGCACGAGCCCATGGGAGAGGGTTGGATCTGGATGTGCTTGCAGGTCCCTTTCATACCAAGCCATTCTATGATTAACTTAATGTTAATTGGCCTCTACTGAAGCACAGCACATGTTGGCTGAAACCTGGCTATTGACAAAATCCACAGCCTTCCCCTCACCACCAGTGCAGCTTGGATTGCATTGGCTGCGCACAGTACTACCAAAAGAGATGCTGTAACAGGAAGCTGCAAAAGGCTTGGATGGATGATGCTTTCCACTTTGTGTTCTGTATGATCTGTATATTTTTCATATATTCTTTTAGTATATGAATATTGACCCAAAGTAAGGTCAGTTACTGATACTTTATGTATTCTCAGTGTTGGAGGCACAGTTGCCCTTTAGAACTGATCATGCAATGTATTTTCAGCACTACAGCAGTGGCAATGAGTTATCCCCTGAACACACAGGCAGCAGGAACCTTTCCATGGGAGCTTTTTCCAGTTTCTCTCTGCTTTTCCAGTTGTTTTTAAAAGTGCAGGAAAGTTATCATCACATTATTCCAGTGGAAAAAGACATCTATATAATTTTTCCTTCACAATGTGTTCACATTTTTTTCTCAGCTTGCAAAACTCCACCAGTAAAAGGTGTACTGCGCTGAGAAGAAAGTGATACATTTTGCAGAGAGGAAAATTTGGAGAAGTCACCACATCCATGACTCAGCAAAGAATTAAGGCGTGCCTTTGACCTGAGCACATAGCAGTGGGGTCCACACCACCCTTCAGCAATTTTGCCTTTGAGATCTCTTTCTGAGCTCCAGCTCCCAACCTGTTCCTTGTGCACCCAAACATGATTTGTTAATGGTAACCAATACCCACCTAACTGCGAGAATCATAAGGCAGATAGAGCAGTACAGATGCTCTGTACCAAACACCCTGATGCTTCTCTGAGTGCTGCAGAGAAGGAGATACCACCATGGCTGTCCCCTTCCACATGTGCCCATGTGAACAACAGTTCTGAAGCTGCACCTCATAATGCACCATGGACTGAGAAGTACTGAAGTACGAAGAAATGATGTGCCTATATATTTCTAACAAATACAGGTTACTACTTAACTTTTAATGTGATTTCTTTGTTTGAGGACAAGTTCAAAGTAGCACACAGATCCCAAGGAAGCTGAGTGTGCAGCCCAGGGCTGAGGCAGACCATCTTCTTTATGTACCATCTGAATATGCAGCCCTCAAGGTGCTGCAGACAGATCCAGCTTTGCAGGAGGGAATCTTCACCTGCCTGACCTCAATGCTGTATTGAACTAACAGCTTTTTCCTGCACTGGACTGGGATTGTGGAGCATAGTTCCTTCTTAACTTTCTCAGCCAATCAAAAAGTGCTGTAAAGAATGCATCAGTTCGCCTTTTTCTCTTGTATGTCAGAGCCCACCAGCTCTCCGTGAGAAGAGGCTGTCCTTGGTCATGCTGTGCCCTGCTCTAGCAGATGCAGGACAGCACACTGCTGCAGGTCACCATGTGGGTGGATCCCAGCAGTGCCAAGCAGCACACAGCCCAAGTTTGGGTTAAAAAGTTAGTTAAACTTCAAAATGATGCATAACTGTTAAATTCCACACATCCCTGTGAAATGCTAAGTCTTATTCACTTATGCAATGAAGGATCTAAAGCTGTGTGAGCTGACTTGGGCTATCCTGCTAACATCATGGAGACAAAGCGGTACGGCGTTGGGACCTGTGCTTGGAACATTCGGCTTTGTTTTCTGTGTGCGTTCTGTACAGCATTCCCTCGCCTAAAACCTGCAGTGTCATGTATCAAGGGGTATTTTGTCTTTAATTGTGGTATTCTATAATAATATTTGCGAACAAATGATTTAACAAATTACATAAAACATAAAAAATATGCTTTTAATTTAAAAAAAAAAAAAAAAGACCCAAAGGTTTTTCCTCAGGCTTTGCTCCAAAATTCACCCTTCAGCCAGGACTGCAGAAAAGCACGCACACGTGTGCACGCAAACAAATTCTTTAAGCAAATTAGAAACACATGAAAATGGGGACTGTCTTCTTAACTGCACTCTGTTTTCAGTACAGCCAAACTGCTGGTGATTTGCTGGTGGAGGAACACACAGTCCTTATCTGCACAGTGTTCCTCCCTCTCTCCAGCCTGGTTCCCCTGCGTAAGGCACAGCCCGGTCTCAGGCAGGAGGTGGCTGCCCGGAAGAAGAGCCTTTATGGAATAATACTTTCCATTAAAACAATTATTACTTAGTAAAAGCCTGATTTTGGAACTATTTTATTATGATTGCAAGACAAATAATTAGAATCTGTGTCATTTCTTTATGTAAAGAAATTACATAGTAATGAATGTACACAAGACAAAACACGTGAGTTTCAGCAGCTGCTTTTAAATGATAAACTTCGTGCTGGAGTTTCCTGGTGTGACTATGTTAAAGGCTTGATGTCACTTTACATGACACGAGGTTTGGTTAGGCTGTTATGAACATCAGCTGCCACAGATGTCATTCTGAAAGCAGAATGAATGCTTGAAAATTTTTTACTTTTCAGTGAGGAAAAAAAAAAAAAAACCCTAATAAAATAAATAACTGCTAAAAACAACCAATAAATGGAAACACTTCTAATAAAATTCTTTGAAATTGACATTAGCTGCTTGACTTTCAAGCCATTGGTAAAGGCATCCTCCAGTTAATCTTTGGAAGAACTACAAAGTCTTTGGAGTAAATTTGAAAGAAAACCAACACTTTTTCAAATATCACTAAGATAGAACATTTCTGATAAGTCTAACCATTTACAAATATAAAATTATTGCATTATGGCTTCTGGGAGAGCTATGTTACATTCCATTCAACAGATGTTGTATTTCAGTGGAGTAACTCCTGATACAAATCAAATTAATGGCATCTCTCATGCCTCAACTGTATTCCCACCATATAAAAGAACACTTGTAGAATTGATTTTTGCTGCACCATTATTTCAAGATGTTTTCTAAAAGCTAGAAACTATGTTAGTATACCGATTCAAGACACTGGAGGAATAACTCATCTTTACTCCACATTACAGTTCAGAGTATGATACAAACAGTGGAAGTCAAAGTATTAATACCACTCATTGGATAAAAGCATTACATCATAATTTTCCATTAACTTTTTTCTAAAAAGAAAAGATGGAAAATATCCATGAATGTTGCAGAATGGACTGACGTTGCATATGATTTTGACATACAAACTCAAATGAAAGTTTGCCTCATCCTGCAAATGAGCATTGAAGCAGTGCTTCTCATAGTCACTGATAATATTAGAGACTGGGACATTAAGTTTTATGTAATAAAATCTGAAGATACATACATATAATTTTACTTTTATTTTTATTATTTTTTATAATTTATATAATTCTTATGAACTTGAATAGAGTTTAAACAAAAACAACTGGCAGGTTTTGGTGTTCAATCTAGCATAAAGCCTCTTTGAAACTACCCTGGATCACATCTTCATTGTGTGTTTGCTCCATGTTTATCATATTCTCCTACCTTACGCAAGCACTTGCAAAAAAGCATCTCCCATTCTTAGGAATGCCCTGACACATAAGGCACATTGATCTGCTACTAAGAGTAGCTTGGGGAAACTGCTACCACACTGCTTAGGGAAAACTGACATGTTCAGGAGCGTGAGCACTTAACAGCCAGCACCCAGCTTCAGTAGCTGTCTGGGGAAAACAATATCCTAGAAAAAAGAGGCAAGACAAACCCAGGGATCTGAGTGATTGTTGACAAAAGCATTAAAGAGGACAAAAAGAAAATTGTCAAGGTGACTAGAGAGTGATTATGATTAAAGAGGAGCTGAAAGTGACAGAGCCCTTCACAGTGATGCATCGAAGGATCCAACTTTTCCACCAATGACTTAATACTACTTTCTGTGACATCACATTTAAAACCAGTCCACTTTGTGGATGAAGTTCCTTGGCAGCTCTGTTTTTGCACTGGCTTTTGCTGCCACTGTCCTTATGTGGGTGTCGCAGCAATACATTAGCGCTACCATCGCTCGCAGCGATGAGCCGCCGTGGTTGGACTTGATGATCCCAGAGGTCTTTTGCAGGCTTAATGAGATTTATTGATACATGAAGTCATCAAAAATGTCTTTGATAATCAGGGACACAGAAGATGCACGTGGAAACCTGTTTGCTGGATTTCAGCACAGCATGTTTTCATCCTAACAACAGAATAAAAATAGCGTACATGTTGATCTGACAGCAGTCCAATAACTGCTCTAATTCTAAAAGGTCATGATAATTTTTTCCACTCCTTTCTACAATTCTAATGTAGTGTTACACTTAAGAATTAATTAAAAAAGAAAATAAAGTGAAAAAAATCTATCACAGCACCCAATTTTTACCGTGGTAGGCACTTCAGTGCTTTACTAAGGTTAATAAAAGAAAAGTAATAATAACCTACCATTTTCTACACATTCAAGTTGGCTGATTGGGTGTTGAAAGTGTGAGAGTGTGGGAGTAGTTGTGATTAATTGTAATGGTTCTCCAGAAATGAGTATGTATGACCAGAACTTTCCATCAATGCAGCCAGACAGTCAGACTGTAAAAGGTGCAATTACTTCTTTGCTTTTTGCTTATGAAATTAAATGAGGATATGAACTTTGCAATCTCTATTATATCCCACTCCTCCAAAAGGGAACATTATTAAATTTACTGTAAATTTTAAAAATATGTATTTTACCATCAGCCTGGGAACTTCTGATACTAAATATTTAAAGCAAAAAAAGTTGCCTTGTTCCATTCAGTGTTGTGCCTGTACATATAATTTCACAGCTAGTTCTGAATAATTCAGATCTGTGTAATCTTAAACAAAACAGAACTTTACTAAGATGTTCTTTCTTTCATAACAAAAAGAAAATAAACTTCAGCTTCTGTTTTATATGCCAGTTGAGATTCCTTGCAGTAATTCCTTCCACATCTGCTCTGCAGCTTTTGGGTTTATAAAAGCAATATTTCCACATTTCCTTTCATCAGAATATCCATATGCTGTTTTAGGGACACTTTGTTACACACTTATGCTGAGTACTAATTATGTCTTGAATCATATGCTAAAGCTAAGACAATGAATAGGTGTTGTTATCAAGGATCTAATACTGAAGATCTGTTAAAATTTGATAATACTCAACATATGTAGACACAAAATTACCACAAAAGCTGCAAAATAAAATTAAGCAAAGAATAAAACTAATAGAAGCATCATCAGATTCTAAACTCATGACCTAGAATAAAATTGTTTGGGAAAGGGACTGGTACGGGAAGAAGTAAAGAAAACTTTTGTCCAAAATACATATTTTTAGACTTTCTGAAGATTATACACTGTTGATATCTCCTTCTTAAGTAAGAGATTGTAAGCTGCTGGTGTGTTGTGATTGTCACTGGCTTTCCAGCAAGCAGCGCATAAATGGGAGCAGCTGAGGGCACAGTGAGTATGAGATGCTTGCCCTGCATGCAGGATTAGAAACGTCTTGCAGTGTTCTGAACAACCTGTAGTGCTGTATCACACATGTGCTGTTGCTACACATACAGTTCTCCCTTTCCTCGAGGGCAAAAGAACCTGCCCTCACTCCCACACTTGACATATAACTGTCTAAGCACAGCTCAGGGGCTGAACGCGGCCAGCTGACAGGATGATGGTTGGATTTGATGACCTGAGAGGTCTTTTCCAATCATAATGGTTCTGTGATTCTATTCTATGATTCAGTGCATTTTACAGGACGATGGTTCATACATGCTGTGATCTATATAGAAATCAGGGGTCTAAATATATCAAGAGAAAGAGAACTAGGCTGCGTGTTAAAACACTGCATCTTAATCCTGGATGTGTTTGTGTAGAAGTTCCTAAGGCACCAAGATTTACGTGGGAGAAATTAAATGCAAATAATGCCTTTTAATTAATTACCTATCTGGAAGATATCTCTAAATGTGCATATGGAAGAAGGCAACTGCTTTCTCAAATTCAAAATTTGATCAAAAAAGACAGTAGATAAGTTTTTTCAATCCCGAAATGAATGTCTTAATTTGCAATAAAAGGAGATTTATGGCATACTAGAAAAAAAAATTACAAAATGTGTGAGGGAACCACAGAACTTGAGAAGACAACAGTGTCCTCAAAAAGATGTGAAGGAGCTGCATCAAATGGCCAAATACATTCCCCTGGAGAAAAAGTGTATGATGAGTTTGTTGAGCAAAACTCCGAGGTCTGGAGTGTTACAGGGCAACAGGAAACAACATCCATGCTTAGAAACTAAGGTTTCTAAGTTTCAAGACAGGCACATCAAAGAAAAAAAGAAAGTGTTTAACACCAGCTTTCCTATTTTCTTCCATTCTAATCCTAGATGATAAGAGTTGTAATCTGAAACAAGCAACACACTGTCAAGGGTATTCTTATATAATCAGAAGAGAACAAACTGTTCCTTCTCTTCCCTAAATCTATACCCAGTCAGACAGATAGGGCTCATCACGAGAGCTTTGCTGCCAGCAAAAGAACAAAGATGTTCCCCCTGCTTTTCCTGTCTCCTTTCTCTCCCTGCAACCCTTTCTAGTGAACATGAGATGCAGCAAGCTGTCCTCTGAAGGTGAATGGGCCAAAATGATGAAAATTTACATTGAAATTTGCCAGTTCTATTGATCTCAGAAATACAATTAATCTTTAATTTCTACAGTTTCTATATCTTTAAATATATATATATGCATTTCATACCTTCCTTGAAAATTCAACATAGTCTAACTGTACTAATAACATCACAAATTGGAATTAGCTACTCACCATTTATTATAGACTAAGAACTAATGAATTGCAGGGGAAATACAATTGTGTGATTCCCACAAGTGAAGCAGAACAGTGAGATGAACGGCATGAGCCAGCTGTGCTTCTGGGTCAGGAAAACCTACCTTGCTATTTGTGGTCCTCCTTTAGGAGACTTTGGATCATATATTTCATGGCTTTATCACTCTCCATTTTTAGTACTGAGGAAAATATTTCACCGTATGGCAAGAGTAAAGAACGTTAGCTAAGTATTTTCATATGGGCTTCCTGCATACATTACTGCAAATAGCAGAAAGTAGAGTCTTAGTCATACAACATGAAGATGCTGTTTAAATGAAGAAATTGGACACACCTATTACAAGGTTGGCATAAAATTTCTGGTAGAGTGAAAAAAATGACTCCATCAAGGTTACTTTTGAAAAGTGTGCAACTTTTTCTTTCACTTCCTGATGAAAACTTGATAGTAGGTGAAGAGCTTTTACAGTAATATAAGGAAATATTTGTTTTAAATTTCAAATAGGAAAATATAAAATAAATATTAGCATCTGATTCACAGAGCACTTTATGTGAAAGAAAAGGGATTTGCCACAGAGCCTTTCCAAGTTATACAACAAAGATTTTTCTCTGTTTTAATGTTCTTTAGCTTCCCAAAAATGTTACAATACTTCCTATTAAATAGAACAACACCTACTGGTGCCAGCTAACCCCAGCAAAAAATTCTCCAGCTAACTTTTCAGTGGAAAGCAGATTGAGCAGTACTTTTCCTAGCTCACAGTAGTTAAATTTATCACCTCCTCTTCTCCTTGTATTTCCCTGCCTTTAATCAAGTTGAAGTTGGAACAATTGCTCCCCAACTCAACTCGGCTTCAAGCATGGTGCTGCCATGCCTGCAAGCTTGCCCAGATTTTCTACTCAGTCAGCAGGGCGGATGAAGGGGCTCATCCAGCACATGAGGCCTTGAGCACAGCCCTGTGCCGCAGCTCAAAGCCAAGCCCTTGGAAACACCGGGCAGCAGGGCCTGGGGATCACGAGCACTAAGGTACCATGCCCTGCTTGAGCACCCGCACCTAAGAACCTGTTCAGCAACAACACTGGTGTCACTCCCCACCCTCCAGCAACAATCACAGACAAAATGCAAGATTTCTGAGTCTCCCCAAGAGGGAGTAAACACAGCAATGATTACGACATGCTTATCAACTGCTCAGACAGCATACATGCTCTGTTTCTCAGCAGAATTAAAAGTGACTATTATGCTAAATTCAGCCTAATCCAACAAATGTGGCCCCCAAAGAATTTTAATGCAAGAAACGTACTTGCACACTCCCCTCGTATTGTGGTTGGTTGTTTTCAAGAACGTTTAGGACATACATCAGATATACAACCTACAGTTACCTGCAAAATGCAGGATAGTAGTGAGGTCTACCTATCACTGTGTACGTCACACTGCATAGAAACTTTTATCATCTAAAATTCTGGGGGTTGGATTTTTAACACGGTTTAAACGCATACGTTGAGAAATACATTTAGGAACAGAGCGCCACCTACCGACAGAACGGCCACAGCGCAAAGTACAACTGACTTCATGCTCGCTGATCACAAAACTTGTTTTCTCTCCACTCGCCTTTTTTAAGCAGCCTGCAGAAGCACTATGCCAGCTGAGCATCTACTGACGTTTCTTGTTTTTCTCTTTGCTCAATATTTAAGCTCAAATAACAAAGCACTTTCTCACCCTTTCCAGTTTACTACTTCACAGAATAACATAACTTCATGGTGTCAGAAAATAAAACCGAATCTAAAGTTACTAGAGGACTCAAAAGAACCAACTGAAATCTATTTCAGTGGTTCATCTGCATATCGCATCTCAAGTATCACTTCCCACATGCATCCCTCTAAGAACGTTTTATTTAGTCAACAAAGAGCAGGGTGAGTTATCCTCTAAATATTTTATAAATGTGGTTTGTTTTTCAAGCAATACTATGGAAACATCTTCCTTCAGTATCACTTGATCCCTTTTCCCCCTACTTTATATTTTGCAGCAGGTAGACAATTGTAGAATTACATTTTGAGTCTCAGTACTTATTCATAGCACTCATCACTTACCTAGGTAAATCACTATTATGGTACAAATAAGGAGGATTTCAATGCTGTCTTTCGAAAGCTCATTTCTCTTTTCCCTCAAAACTTAAGTTTCTACATAATACACATAACTAAGCCAAAAAAAGAAGTTTCAAGAGGAATTTGCAGTGCATCTCAACAAAATTCTTTCACAATCAGTCTGTTATAGTGTGCTCTCATGGAAGCCCCATTACTTTTCATTTACTGAAACTAGTGGTGTCAAGTCATCACGCAGTGAGTTAGTTTTGTGAAGTGAAGCAGAGTGTGCTGGACAAATAGGCTAACACTGCTAGAAATCCCCCATTGAGAAGCAGCTGCCCTCCTGTATTTCCCCCTCTACAGCACCAAGCCACACACCCAGGAATGTGCACATATCTCAAGCAGGCTAATAACCTTCAACAGTTCTGTTATCTTCTGCTCTTATGAAACCAGACACTATTGTAGGAGGAACCTCCCTTATAATGCAAATACAATAAATTTACTACAAAGTTTTTGTAGTATTTAACAATGATGGCAATTTTGCTAACAAGATAACTTTTTTTCTCCTGCTCTTAGTGAAAAAGTAATTACTGAAGCACTAGATAATGAGATGTACAGGGATGAATATTAACAATTAACAGAAGAAACAAGACCAGAATTCAAATCTTGATGTATAAAAAGTAGGGGAAGAAAAAGACAAATTGCCACCTGAGCACAGGAAAATACAACTTTACTGACCTACCTGTACCAGTTTTTCCAGTTAAGATACTCCCATACTGAGAAAGTTCATAGAGCTTCTGTTTGTCTCAAGCTCACTGAAAAGCATAAACAGTGACACAGCATGCTCACAAGTTGTACAGTTGGAAACATATTCATACTTAACAGGGGCTCCTTCATTAATAGCTCTTTCATGAAGCTTCCAATATCACTACATTCAAGTACGTTCTACTAATCAATACAAAGCCAGAGATTAGTCCTTCACGTTCATTTTATTAGCAATGATGAATATAAATCTCTTACGAAAATATTCTTCACATTTCAATATATAAGAGGTGTCTATAAAAATATACTACTACATAACAAAGCCAGTAACTTCTACAAAACATACCATTTAACAATATATAGGACATAGTAAAAATCTTAACACAGAGGGCATTTTTACCCCATTCTTGTCAAACAACAGTTCCCATAAAATATGAAATCACTCATTCTCATATACAGAAGTGTTATCACCAACAATTTATGGAACTGCATAAGTTTTGCACCGAGGTTATCTGCATCTGCAGGAACATAAAGCCACAACTTTTCTTTGGATGGACAGGCAGTTACAACCATGGAAACATCCTGTCGGTAACTGCAAAGCCCTGCTGAAGTCAGTTGTGCATTTGCTGTCAGCACTGAACTCTAGTTTGAATGGACAGAAATCATGGTCAGTGGAGAACTGATTATTCCTGGCTATCCACTGCCAGTCAGCAACTAAGTGACTACTGAAGAGGCTGCCCCTTTAGAAATAAGCTTTCCTCCAAGAGACGTATCCTGAATAAAGCTCATCAAGGAAAAGAAAATAGAGGGCAGGGGTCATTATACTATATCATAATTAAGGGTATTACTTCTTTCTTGTCATCATCAACTATGGAAAGATCCCCCTCAGAACAGCATTTGAATTTGAGAAAGAGCCTTGTTTCAGAAGACACAACAAACCAGTGACTTCATCAATGCTCTTAAGCTGAGATTACTTCTATGTCTGGTGTTAGACAAATGCAAGAAATTCATTTTAATTATATAGACTGCACTTTCCCACGCTAAGAATATGACAAATTCATTGTTTGGGCATACCTAGAGGGCTTTTAGAGCATATTTTGACAACCAGTATATCCTGAAAGTAACTGGCTGCTGCACAGTGACAATACACAGCTTTTTTAGTTCCTAGTTCTTTGTAAGAGTCATGTAGGTATGGCTTGAAGGCTACAAAGTCCCAGTGAAGACAGCAGATGATTACAGTGAATTGCATAGCAAAGAACATAAGAAACATGCTTGTGATGAATCTGTAACAACAAAACTTTTTCATTCTATGTTTATGTGCAAAACAACCAATAATTACCTATTACTTTCTCTATTCAGGCTCCACTGAAATCTGAACATTGAATTAATATGTTGAAATTCAACAATAACTTTATAGAACAGCAGTTACAATGCAACAATACTCCATCACATTACAAAGGAAAGGCTTCCTGTTGTAAATACATGTGTTGAACTTAATTACTGTAAAGATTGTAAGATGACATGAAAGGTGATGAACATTAGCAATACATTTGACATAAAGATTAGAAAGAAAATAACATTTGACCCTGAGGAATTTGCTGTATTAAAACTACAAAAGAAAACTGATCAGAAAGAATCAAGGCTCAGCCAGTTTTATTTCATAATCTCAAACAGTAAGCTGGGGAGAAGAGAAAAATTTGACCATGTTACCAGGCTTTGTAAAGAAATACTCTCGATTAGGGTTTCCAACTCAAGGTTAAATAAAAAAAGGCACTATACCAAGTTGCTGATTTCAGGTAAATTCATACATGTTTAGTGCAAGAAAAAAAGACCTTTCTTCAGTAGCGTGTACTTCTCTACTATTTGTAAACAAGATTCATAACCACTGAAATCATATCAGCTAAAGGTATTTTTTTATATAAGCTCCCACTTTTTTTTTTTTTTTTTTGAAACTGTGTACTGACAAGGTAGTGTATGCATACTGCAATTTAAACAACTATCCAACTCCCCTTCATTTGACATTTTTTGACTTAGTGATTAAGTTCAGGCCACTGCAGTTTGGCCCTCTCCCAACTCTACAAACCAAGTTACTCAGCTGCACCAGCTCCAGGGGCAGCTCACCACATAACCCCATAAGCAGTCACACTGAGCCAGTGGAAGGAACCAGGACTAGCTGACAACCCACATCAATCTGAACTGCTTTGGAACTGTACCTCGTGAGTGTTAACTTACAAACACATGCATACTAAACATGAAATGAAGCATTAAGAAATGCAGATTTTCCATCCCTCCCTTGAAATGTGTTAATGGTGATGATGGCCAAGCAGCAGAAAAAAATCCCAGTTTACAATTTCAAGTAGTAAGCAAAATTAAACTGGAATTCTAGTATTAGGCCTTTTTTTTTTTTTTTTTAAAAAAAAAAAAAAAAAAACAGATGTGAAAACCAGTTTCATACTATTGCTGACCATGTCAGGAGTGGTTAACTTCAGCCTTCGGGAAAAGCAGTGAACAGACAGCTATGTGCAGAAAGTGATTTTATCACCAGGATGGAATCTGCTCATGTCCACAATATTAAAGAATGAAATCTTGCACAAAAATAGCTGCTTTCATCTAGATACACTTTGATGTATGAAGATTCATACACACTTCTTCAGGGCTCAACTCTCCAAGGGCTGCTCTCCCAGAGTGCAACGGCTATTGGCTACAACACACTGCTTTAGAAGGACATGGGGGTGGGTAAATAACTGAGAAACACCTTGAGATACAAAGGAACAGGCAAAGACCCAAGTGAAGTTTTTCTTTGAGAACTACCAAGACAAGACCCAAAAGCACACAACAATTCATTAAAGAAAATCCTCCCTACCTCACATTTAATATATATCCCTCCTTCAAACGTGAAGGAGGCCAAGATCAGTAACATAAGCCTTTTTCCTCAGTATTCATCATTATCTAAAGATGAAGCATATCAACATGAGAAGCTGTGTTAGAGAAGTGACTAAGTGCAGATTTAAAACGTGCATAGAAACAGGGGTGAAGCTGCCCACTAGCACTGCCTGATGCACTGAGTGTGAGCTCCACTCTCCCACCAAGTGCTGCACAAACCTGTTCTATAGAATCTGTGCTACGAAGCTGGCAAATGTGTATTTTCTGTGAACCACAAATAGTGTGCACTCTCTTGTAAAGTCTTAGGAAAAAGGATTTACATTAAGGCATTTGCCTAAGCTTATGAAGGCCAAGAGAACTTAAACGGTTTCATAAAGAACTTTCATAGAGAATATAAAGAAATCACTCCTAAGTAGCATTTAAAATAACCTATATTAAGTATCTAAAAAATACAATCTTTTGCATAGAGTAAAGAAAAGTGCAGCTACAGCATAATATTCTATACCAAAGGAACGAGCTTACAAGTGGTATGTAGTTACCTATTATCTCTCCTCACCAAGACTGCAGTAATTAAAGATGTAATTATTGAGAACATACTAAAATAAGGATTGTTTATTATGCCTGTAAAGCAGGAACAATTTTGTTGTTGTTGCTGTTTTTTAAGAAAGCAAAGATGAAAGAATTTCCAAAGGTTAATCTTGTCTTGACACGACCTGAAAAGATGGAATACCCTTTGTTCTTTCAGAATTCCAGTAAGAACATCCCAATGCCTTTGGTTTTTTGTTTGTTTCTTTTTTGAGGGGGAGAGTAAGGAAAAAACAAAAGCAGAAAGTTGGTAGATGTGCAAGATGTGCAAGCTTTATCTGTTCCACAGAAGTTAGAGGTAAGATTACAATTCTTTATTCCCTTCTAATTATTTGAACTGAAATCCCTCTCATAATCAATCACAGATTAGTACAAATAAGCCTGGGAAAATTCCACTGCTCAGAAGAATAGAGAAAGGGTCCAAAAAATGGAGAATCTGGTACAGGTATTTTAGGAAAACAAAATCCCAGCTAACAATCATCCACTTCAGATGTAAAGCAAGCAACTTTTAAGAATCTTCCTGCTTCTTGTATTTGCATGACCAAATATGAGGGGAAAAAAGCATATATACTTAATTAGTTGTCAAAACATCTTCAATTTGTTGTCGATGTTGTTTTGTTTTTATTAAAACCAATTTCTTTTATTGGCTATGGTTTGGTACTATAATTTCATAAATGAGATACTTTAAATAAATAAAAATAAATATTTTTAATATATATTTCAAGATTATTAATTTCTGTAATGAAGTAGTGTCTGTGTTGTTAGATTTCATTTTGTTCAGCTTTCTTTGAGCTTTGTCTCCACTTACGAATGGCAGTCCCAGAACTACTAGCTACTACACAAAGGGCACCACCCACAGTCCACCAGGTTGGTAGATGATTGAGAAAAAGAATCTGTAAAATGAAAGCAAACACCACATCCATCGTTCTCATTATGGCTACAGGCCCAGCTTTCTCTATCTGTAGTGCTTTTGTGAGAAATATCTGTCCTCCTAGCCCTAATATGCCTATTAATATGAGAAAAACTCTGTCTTTACCGCAGTATGGTAAACGCCATTCATTCATAACAAACAATGCTATAACACATCCAATTAAACCGATGACTGCATAATACCAAATTGACAGAAAATAATGCACAGATTTTCCCACCTTTCTAAGTATAACAATAGTTGATGCTGCAGATATCGTGCTTGCAATTGCTGCAATAGTTCCTTTAAGGTGATCTGAGTAACTTCCTTCAATCCCTGTAACATTTGACCCAAACAGAAACGGTGGTCTGGCAATTAGAATAACTCCAATGATTGTGAAGAGGGTAAAGAGAAGATCCCAAACGCTGTATTTTTCTTTGAGAAAGATCCATGCCAGTAATGATGTAAAAACAGGACAGCTGAAAGTTATAACAGTGGCATCAGCTAGAGGCATTACTTGGAAAGCATAGTAGAGAAGAATCATTGCACTAGAGCCAAGGAATCCTCGGAAGAAAAGAAAAATTCTTTTACCTTTTGGTCCCAAAAACCCTGTTCTGAAAATTAAGAAAAACAGAAATGTCACATTAATGTTACTGGCTTGCTAATTTCATGACCAACATCCAATGACATTTAAATGTACAAACCCTTCCAAGTGACAGACTTATCTCAAACATCAAAATATTTTTAACTGATTGATCCCAGAGCAATTTAGTCCCTTCACCACTTGCCAATCACATTCAGTCAGGAACCTACTCCTTTAGTATTAAATTGCTGCTTGCAAAATAACCCAAAAGATTCTACAAATTATCTCCTATTTTCAAGAACACTACTTCCATGGGAGGTCAATACATCCAATATAAACCCTGTAGAAATTTCTACAATTCAGGAAGTCAAATTTTGACAAGGAAATAAGTCGAATTAGTAAACTATAAACTGATTCAAAACAATGCAGCTAAGCATATGAAGTTCAAGTATTTAAGCATATTTAAGATTCAAATTAATGAGTGATTATGTTTCCAATACATACTTTTAAGAAATAACTTTAAGTTGAAACTTTTGTTACACTTACTTGTAGTATATTAAACCAGGTAGAACAAATGCCATTTGGAAAATGCATCGAAATGCACTCACTTCCACTGAGTGTACATCTTCTATTTTTTTAAGGAATAAAGAGGCCACTGAGAAAAGGAAGGCGGACAGTAAGGTGTAAAAGAGACCAAGTCCTGGACAGGCAGTTTTCTTCGTACCTGCAACAGATAAACATAGTTAGTAATGATCTAGCTCTCCATCAACAGATTCCACAGGTGGCTCCATGTACTACTGTGTACATTTGTAGCCATCCTTGTGGCAGACAAAAGGGTAAGCAAAAGAAATCCAAATACTACATTGATTTACCAGACCTACCTTGAAAACATGTTTCACTAGCCACCACAGCCCTCTTTTTTTCCTTAAAACAGGCAATAGAAGATGAACTCTCAAACTCTGGACTCAAATCATTCCTAGAATTCTCCAGTCCTATGTCAGCTGGAGGTGCGTGTCTACACTTCAGGAGATTCTGAGCTGCTTCTGACAACTGCCTTCAAATCAGTAAATAAAATTGACTGCAGATGGTCCACAGTCAGATCGTGAAACACTGAAACTTATTACCAGGGAGTTATTGGATTATCGAGTAAGTTCATTAAGGTTCCTAAGCAACAACACAGTTTCCTCTCTCGCAGGCACATATATGCAGAAATTATATAATGACCCTCACTTATAAAAGTTCCATGAACTTAATTTCATGATTGTTTACCCTTATCTATCGGACTTTCTTCTCCTGAAGAAGTCTCCCGGGCCTAATGAATTCTATTCAGGCATCCATACTGCCTCAGGCCTATTTCAATTACACACTCTTCCTTATTCCACCCACTTTCTCCACCCTTTGCTATAAATAAAGTATAAATTAAAAATGAAAGCAAACAGGGAGGGTGAACTACTGCTGACCTCAATGCTGTTTCCCAAGAAACCAGCCCTTTTCATATTAATAATTAACAAATATTAATAAATTAATATTATTTAAATATTTAAAATGATAAATATTAACTGGCTGCAGAGGAGGAAAAGTCTTGCCACTGAACCTAGAGGTGAATTAGAACAAGATGTTTCCTCACTATCACTTATCTTTGCATCTACATAAAATACTTCGGGTTGCCCTTTCTTCTAAACCACTCTCTAAAGATAACTGACAGAACTCCCCATCCACAACGTGATGCTTTGATAAAAGGATGCTTCACCCCACCCACCGAACCCCAGGGATCTTTGCAGTATCAGCAGCGGGCACTGCTGTGAGTTGCTAAGCAACTACATATGGTTGTGAGAGGTTGGGTTTGTTTTTAAATTAACAAAACTTGTCACAAACCATTTTGATCCTCCTTGAGATCAGCACTCAAGGCCAAGAGAATGTTCTTTCTACTAGAGAGCTGGGACTGCATGCCAACACAATCGGTTCGCACCAGTTCCCACTTTAACCATCCTGAAGCCCCAGGCTTTACTACCTCAACCAGGACTTAGAAAAGGCAGAAAGCCTACATTCCAAAAAATACAGCCACACTACTGCCGAAATACTTCTATTTAGCAATAGACATTTTCATAAAAGCAACTATTACAATACCACTAACCAGCACAGGCCCAGGACATCCACTGAGTATCTAACAGAACAGATTTTTTAAAATGTCCATGAATTACATAACACCCTAATCCACACTGTCATGCAACAGAAATACAAAATCAACTCCATCCCCAGGATTAAAACAAGTAGAATCAGACTGGCCAATAACTGAAAAGGGAAATCCAAAGGCAGGCTTATGGGAGAACACAGCACATAGGGCATTGACTTACTTCAGGCGTGATAGCTTGCCTGACTACCACAGAATGAAGCCAATCAAAATAATGGAAGTGAAATTACAGCAAAGTAAACTAAAAGGATCTTATATCCAGAATTAAGCCATGGATTAAAAAGAAAACTAAAAGGAATTCATTTCTGTAAGCTGCCCAATAAATCTAACCTATCAGAAAAAGTATCTGGTAACACTAGAATTTAAACTGTTGTTTCACATCGCCAAAGCATGTGCTTAGTGCAATAAGAAGGTGTCTTACTTCCTTTTAAAAATAACACGGTGTGAGTTCTTCTACCAAAAACAAGAACTGCCCTTCTGAAGAATATTTATTTCAAAATATGTTCTGAGGAAAAGTTTGGTTAAGATAACATTCCCAGCCCATAGAATCATAGAATCACAAGGTTGGAAACGACCTATAAGACCATCTAGTCCAACCATCTTCTCATTACCACTGCATGGAACATTGGGCCTCCCAACACTAACCCCAATGCCATTTAAGACACTTGAGCTTTTGGTCTGAAAAAAAGAAGAAAAAAGTTTCTGCAAGTACCCAAGTACTCTCTTCCGAGCAGTGACAGATCTGGCTTTTCAGTCTCACTCCCTGGCCATCTCCATGTGTGGGGTTTCCACATGATCCTTTAACTCTTGTTTCAAATCCCAGCCAAACGCCTCCCACTACACACCATTTTCTTTGTTTGCATTTTAATTCCAAGCTTTCTAACAACTAGCTTTTGTATTTGAAAGACGCAAAGGGTAAAGAAAATAACAGTTTCTTACATATCTTAAGAGTGGAGGTAGGAAAATGCTGACTAAGGGTAAGAAAGTCAGTAAGAAAACCATTCTCACAGAACTTTGGGAGCGATCTGTTCTGCACACAGACAGCACCAGAATAGTTCCCTCAGACCACAGAAAGGCAACAAGAGCACAAGGGCCTGTTTATGAACTAACCATGGCCATGTAGACAAGATCCAGGCATGAGTCATAAAGCTCAGCTATTGACTTAACTTTCTGCCAGAGACTACAAAAAGAGTCATCCTTGGCAAGTCAGCACAAGTTTCTCAGGACTTTGAATGCTGTTTTTTCCAAGCTTTGCCTTAGAAGTGACAATAATGTAAATTGCACCAGACCGCTATCTCTTCTGGCCTCTCCGCAGTTCCTTACTTAACAAAGACAGAACTCGATGCATTTTCTACTGGAAAGTCAATTATAATTCATATTTAATATGAAACAGGTCTCAATGCAGTCGTTTAAGAATTCAGATGAATTAGAAATCGTTTTAAGAAAGCACCAGTGTCTTAAAAGGAAGTCAAATTAAGCTCACAAAAACTCTTTGTTGCAAATTTTACAGCGAGTTGATGGCTTCGGTGATTCAAAGTAACCGAGTAAAGCAAAAGACAAAATAAAGAATAGACTCCCACGGAAGAAAGATAAGAACTGCTAAGGAAGCCACGGCTACAAGCGCTGAGTTCCTCCCCCTTACTTTTCGAAGGGCAGCCACGTCCCTTCTCAATACACGAGCAGTGCCATTCAGCCTGCTACCCAGCGCTGTGCAGCCTGAACTTAAAAAACAAACAACAGCGGCACCAGGAAGCGATAGCGACCCTTTCTCACAGGCAAGCCTTTGGCTGCCCCAGACCTCTCCTCGAGGAGAGAAACGGGGGGTGAGGGTGCAGAGGAGGAGTAGGCCGGGGCCAGACGCGCTCTCGCGGAGCGGCGCCCCCAGGTGCAGGTGCGCGGCGCCCTCAGCGGCTGCCCGTGCTCACCCCGCGCCCCGCCACGCGTGCCACTCAGCCCCGGCGCCCTCGGGGACGCTTCCTCCGCCCCGCCGGTAATGTCACCCCACCGGCAGGGCGCTGCCCCCTGCTCCGTCCGCCAGCCAGCCTCACCCTCCTCACCGGGTGCTTTGCAGGAGCGCGGCCAGGGCAAACCCGGGCAGCAGCCGCAAACGCGGCGCTCTTCGGCGCCCGCCGCCGCCTCTACGCCGGGCGCCGGCTGCAGGCAGGGCCGCCCCGCGTCCGCACCGTCCTCCCGGCCCCGCGGCCCCTCCAGCTCCTTCCCCGCCGTGGGGGCAACAGCCGCAGCCTCGGCGCCCTGACACAGCACCATGAGGACGCCGGGCCGCGTGCGATGCTGCCGGCTCTTCGCAAAGCCGGCAGGCACCTGGCTTCCTGCGCATGCGGTGCCGCCGCCCCGCCCAGCCCCCCTCCGCTCCCTCCCCCGGCGCCAAGCGCCCGAGGAGCGCGGATTACGGTGAGCGGAGTGACGCCCCGCTGGGAAGCAGGCACCTGGCCGCAGCCGGGAGCCGTCACCCCTCGTCGGGACGGGCTCTAGTGCTGCCTGTCCTTGGCGACGTCTGCGCTGGCTGCAGCGGTCCCGTATGAGGGACCGTTCCCGGGCGGCCGAGAGCCTCACGGAGAGAGGCCGAGAGGCGGAGCGAGGCTGCGGCCCCTCAGGAGAGGGAGCTCTCATCTCGCTGGAGAACTCCGGGCCGAGCCGCTGAGTTCGACAGGGGTGCCAAGGGGAGATGGAACTGCACACGAGGACGCGGAGTTGTTGCGGGGCGGTGTTGAGTCACCTGAGTGCCCAACGTGAATGGATATCGCGTTCACATAGGGCTGCTGCCTCACGATATTGACTGCTCCGTCCTCAGGCAGGAGTTGCACCGCTGTTTAAGAGATATAATGAAGCTAATAATGATAGCTGCTCCGTATTCTGTATGTCGCAGTTTGAAACTCTGCTAGTTCAGTCTCTGCCCGAGGAGAACAGCTCGGTTTCTTTCCGTGGGCTCATTAATAGTCGTGTCAGTGCACAGCAGCTGCATTGACACCTCAATGGGAGCCTCTGCCAGCTGTGTCGACGGAGGTCAAAACGGAGATGGGACTCAGTGTGCACGTGGAAAGGTGTAGGAAGTGAATCTGCTCCCTTTTATTACTCATTGAAGGATACAGAGAAAAACAAAGAATATGCTTTGAATGCTGATTCTTCCCTTTTGAGCAAGTGCAGCTGTTGTCAATAATGGAAATGGGGAGGAATTTCTATTTTGGAATCTCTAATAAAAGATTTATGCTCCCACTGATCTTTTAGCTGCATAAATTAATTGGTGTTTATTTATTGTTAACAAGGGGAAATGAAATGTATAGTTTTAGCAAAGTGAGTACTACGTGGTAAATATAGGCTATTTCACATGGAGTATTTCAAGCTTTTCCTCCAGCTTTATCATTAAAATTATTTCCAACTTTCCTCCTCTGATTTAGCACTTTTTATAGCCTGTTCTAATCCACCAGTGGCTGTAAGTAGTAGTTCATTAGGAGCAACCATTTGATTAATATGACCAGAATTATTTCAAATTATTCTTAACTAAATGTTACATGCATTGTTATATGAATTATTAAAAAGAGAAAATAAGTCAATTAATAAGCCTATGCTAAAATCAAGATTAACTCTTTTTAAAGATTTACATTATATGACTTCCTCTTTCTTTAAGTGAAGAAAATAAGTAAATACCTGCTGCATTGGATAGAACCTGCTGTTATTAAGGCTCCTATCGGTATGGTCCACTACTACACTGAAAGCTATGCTAAATCTTTCCACTGAGGAGGTGATCACACAAAGGGGAGACTCAGGCCAACAAAATTTCCCAAGCAAACGTCCTTAATTATAAAATTGTTTTTGTCTAAGGCATCCATCGATCAGCCAGCCCAGTTTAATTCAGAGGGAGGTGCAAATGCACATGGAAACCCACACTTCCCCCAGAGACTTATGCTTTGCTGTACCCTGGGGCAGCGTTCACAGGTCACTGGTTCATGGACAGAAGCTGTCCCTCCCCAGAGAGGTGTTGCTGAAGGGCAGTGGTGAAACAGTGCTTCTGTTCAGGCATTCTTATGGTGGCAATCCTGCAGGCCTCCAGAGGGAAGACCTGGCACTCCCCTGTCCAGGCAGTGTCACCCATAAAAGAGCCTCTTACCTAATGAGGAATTGAATAAACTAGGTCTGGAGCCAGCAACATCAGAAACAGCTGGTTTACTTGACTGTTAACTAAGGAAAAGCAGAGCCAGAACGTACTACAGGCATAGAGCAAAAATTTAATGAGTTCTTATGAATTGGGGCTATTTGTTGCAGCCTAATACTTTGTTAAAATATGTAGATTATCTATGTATTTTACAAATTTGCCACTTCTAAACACAAATTAATACTGCAACATAGACAGTTTCAAGGAGACTGCAACACCCTCCTCTGTCTTCCCCACTTTTCTCCCCTGTGTGTCTGGCTTTGAACAGAACATCTAAGGGCAATGCTTGTTTATGCCAAGATACATAAAGTGTTCTGTTTGCTCCTGGTCAAACTGCCAATAAAACTGCCAGGCTTGTCTCAGCTTGAAAGCTTCCAAGTTCTGTTTGTGAAGTACAGCCCTCTTTTCTGAATAAGAAGAGCGCTTCCAAAATGACAGAGTGGTTACAGCTGCCCAAACTAACCAGTAGACAAATGTAATTTGCAGTCAGGCTGCCCTAGATTGGAAAATTAAGTAGCTGCATAGATGTGACAAGTCAATGTTTTATGCAGCCCTTTCAAGTATAGATTAAACCTCATCTGTGCAATACTGTTCTGAGAACTAGCTGTTCCTTTCCCCAGTGCTTTGCCAGCTTACAACTAACAGTCGAGCAGCAAGCACCTCCTGCAGTACCTTTCCTGAGCAAAATCTGTAGAGAGCTTGGGCAATTTGTGTTGATTCACATGTAGCAAGTATATTGATACATATATACATACATTACATACGTTTAATATTCAACTGCAGTATCAGCTAGAATGGTATTTCTGTAAGTCACCTTTCATTTTACTGTAAGCACAGAGAGGTGACCACCTTTCCTATAGTCACTACTTTCCACGCAGAGTTTTCAAGAGTTACTTTTTTGAAGGAGTACTCTTTGTCAGTTCTTACCCAGAATTTGCGCAGACACTTTTTGTCCTTATAAATCCTAGAAACAAGTCAGTGCTACATTACAGATTGAGATATAGACCTGACAGGTAAAGTGCTGTAATGAGTCATCTGGTCTTGGTCTATGCCTGGTGAGCAATCTTTTGCTGTTTAGCCTCCATCTCCCTGCCTGCGAGCTCAGTCTCTGACTCCTCAAAGTGTCTTTTCAGAAATTCTAACAGAGCAGGCACAAATGACAAAGCAATTACGTGAGTTTTGTGGAGAACCGTGGGAGTTATCTACAAGATTATAAGAACTTTATCCTCATCATTTATTTTATCCTATACTGAGATTCACTTTTGAAGCACTGTTGCTTCTTAGAGGTTTAGTGGAAACTAAAAATTATGAACACAATTGGTCCTGGAGCCAAACTAGCCCTTCCTCATCTCACATGAGGACAGCACTGGCTCTGCATAGCACAGGTGGAGAATACAGCAGACTGGGATTCAGGGTACTGCATATGGAACACCCTTAGTGATGGTTAGCCCAGTGTGATCTTAACACAGCTATGTCAGCACTATTATGTACTATATAAACTGTAAAAATATTATAAGATTTAAAACAGCAAATTGTCCTGTTTTCTTTTATTCTATAAAAATCCTACTTCTTTAAAACCAATTTTAAGACCTTAATTTGATATTTAAATTGTCTAGCAATAAATTAATTGAAACCAATACAGGCTAATGCAGAAGTAACACGGTAAATAAAACTTGCATTTGCTCCTTTCCTTCTGAGAATGTTTAGCAAGAAAGTAGATAAGAATTACTTTATCAGCTCCTGAAATGTGTCTAACTCCTAAGTGCATTGTAATAGCAGTTTACCTTTGCACACAAATGCCATAAAACAAAAAATGATTGCAGCACCAGAGGTTCACTGCTCAGGTCAGTCATTCAAATTCATGGTCAACTGAGAGTTGTTTAGAAATCATCGAATGGCTGAGGTTGGTAGGCATATCTGGTGCCTTGAAAGGTCATCTAGTTGAATACCCTGATCAAAGCAGGGCAGCTAGAGTGGGTTGTTCAAAACTGTGTCCCCTGGGGCTTTGAGCATCTTCAAGTATGGAGACTGCACCCCTTCCATCAGCAACATGCTCCAGTGTTCAATTCTCACATAAAAATAAAAATAAAAATAAAAATAAAAAAATAAATAAATCTATGTTTAAATTGATCTCTTTTTTAAAAATTTTAATTTTTGCCCATGGCCTGTCATCCTGTCAGTGCACACCACTGAGAAGAACCTGACTTCATCTTGTTAGTGCCTCCCCCCACCATCAGATATTTGCACATATTGATAAGATCCTCCCAAAACTCATTCTTCTTCAGGCTGAACAGACTTAGCTCTCTCAGCCTCTTTTTGTCTGACAGGTACTTCAGTTAATCCTCTTCAAGGCCATTTGCTAGCCTTGTGCCAGTAAGTCTATGACTTTCCTTACTGGGGAGCCAAGAACTGGACACAGGACTCCAGATGTGTATCATGAGCGCCAAATAAAGAGTTAATACTCTTCCTAATGCATCAAGGGTGCATTGCTGATTCATGTCCACTTTGGCCATCAGGATAATCAGGTCCTCTGCTTTCCAGCTGGTCAGACCATTTGTCCAGCCTGTCAAGATACCAAGGTAGCAAAATAATTTGCTGTATCAACCATTCCACCCAATTTTTTATTATCTTCAAACTTCCTGAGGTTGCACTCTGTCCCATCATTGAGATTGTCAATGAAGATGCTACACAGTTCCAGTCCTAGTATCTGTTCCTGGGGTATACCCTGAGCTATTGGCCTCTGCTCTATCACCCCCTGAGCATGGCAGATCTGATCGTTTTCAATCTACCTCACTTCTTTAGGCTCATCTTGAGCAAGAGCTATTAATCAGCAATACATATTACTATTGTTTATATGTTTATGTAAAACTTTGATGTATATGTGTACATAAACCTATAATACCTCATTATAGATAAATATTTATTCAAGAAAAGCTGGACTGGAAATTGTCAGGACAAGTAAATGATTTTATTCACGTTGGATTAACAATGTGAATGCTTATAGCTAAGTACTTGCTCATAGCTAAGTACTAGGATGATCATTAATAAACTCTGTTTATTGTTGGACAGGAAATGGCTCTGCCTCACCAAACCTAAGAGACCTTAGTGGGAGGCCAAGACTTGTACAGAGAGAGAAAAGCTAAAATTGAACTCAGATTGATTTATGAATTATACAAAATCCTTGGGAGAATCTGGGTCTGAACAGAAGCCTGGGGAGCAATTGGAAACAAACTGAAACACAGGAGGGTTTGTCTTTACGTCAGAAAACACTTTTGACAATAAGGGTGATGGAATGCCAGTATAAGTTGCTTGGGGAGGTAGTGGAGACTCCACCGTTGGAGCTGTTTAAAAGCTGTCTGGACAAAGTCCTGGGCCATTGACTCTGGAGGGCCCTGCATAGGGTCAGACTGGATGACCTCCAGAGTTCCCTTCCAACCTCAGCCATTCTATGATTCTGTACAGAGGAGGTTAAATATATCCCCCAAATCCTTTCAAAGCAAAACCATTAGGAAGTTGGATTTGGTGTTGCCTGACTTTGCAGGACTCTGGAAATGTGCATGTGGTTTTTGTTAATAAATCTTGTTTATAATATTTCAGAGAGAGACAGAATCCGCTTTCTCCAGGGTTATGTGTGGCCTCTGGAGTCTTGATAATCCCTCTTTAAAGCAAAAATAATATTACTGTGATAGACACGCTATACTATCCACTGACAAATCGATGTGGTTGAAATTTAATTTGTCAGGGATTTAATCAGCACGCTGGAAGACAAGTAAACACCAAATCATACTTAGATTATACTGTGACACAGGGAAGGTACTGGGCACAATTTCTATTTGTTCAGAACTAGCAGTGTTTGTTGCAATGTGCACTGTCAAGGCTACAGTTCTACTTCCTTGTTAAAGCCTATATATTTTGAATATAAATTTGGAAAAGCAATGATGTGAAAGTCTGAATTTAAAAAAAATCTCCTTCCTGGCAAAAGAAATGTGTATGGTGTTATTCTGGCATGCTGCTTAATTTGTTTGGTTGAAGTTATCTAATCCACCTCATATAATAACCATTTTCCAGAAAAGCGTATATGGCTTTTTTGTACTAGAAGGTAGATTCAATGTAACACGGTAACTCTCATTCATTTTTCAGTTGCTTATTGGGGCTTTTTCAGCAGTAAAGAGCTTACAACTTTGGCACCTTCCCTTTCCCTCACTGGACTTTTGGATGTGAAGTGATATTGCTAGGAATGTGAGGTTAGCTATAAAATGAAATAAAACTTCATTCTTTTCAGATGACTCTTTACTCACAGAAAGTAAAATCATTGAGTTCATACAGAAATGCCTGGTGAACTAAAAGAAAATAAGCAAAAAAATGAGGAATCCTGAAAAAAAAAAAAAGATGGTGATGGAATTTGATGTATGAAAGAAAACAAGAGACTGTACAAGTGTTTGTGTGTGCATTCCCCTGGGTAGGTGCTTCTCCAGTGTTTGAAAAGTACTGTGTCTGAACTAAGAAAGTAGTCTAAAAATAGTGAGTGATTATGGGGAGAGAGGAGTGGGTGCAACACTGTGTTTAGTATAGCAGGAGCGGAGTTTTTGATAGACCTAAATGTAGACAAAACATGGTATTTAAAGTTAGCGCTGGGTAAGCAGTGAAGCTTTTAGTTTCAAAGAAATGGTCTGGAGGCTACTTAAACTTTCACTTCAAAAATCATAAATCTAATGGAGAGAAACAAGCAGCTTCTTTATAATCAATTTAAAACTTTTTGCTAGGCCCAACACCAAATGCTTCCTTTAATTTAGGAGCTACTAAAATGTTTCTCTACACAATTTTTCTTTTCTCCTTTGTTTATTTTTTATTTCGTAGTTTTTGTTCTGGGTAGAGAATTAAAAGCTTTTCTACAGAAAACAGCACCAACAGACAGTTTGACATTTCTGAAATGAATGCTTTAGTTTGGAAATAACTAAATTTAACATGTTGACTCTGTCAGCGCCCAACATCTTTCTCATTTAAAATTATTTCCCAGCTCCATCCCAATTTCTGGATCCTCTGAAAAAAATTGTTTGGCAATTTTGATGACTTGTTTTTTTTCCATCTCTCCTGGGGGAGTTTATTGGGAATTGCCTCGGAATTTGTCCTGTTGTTTAGTGCACGTTGCCACTCACATGCAGCAGGTGTTATATAAGCTATCAAAGCCAAAGGTCTCGAAAGAAGGAAGGGCAGATATTCTTTGAACTATAGATAAAGCAGGAGTAGGCGGTAGATATCGGTTATTGTTCTGCAACATGCTTCAATAGAAGTTTAACAGAATATTAAATACATGGTCTTCCTAAATTACTGAGATAGAGAATTTGTAGGAGAAAAAAAAATGAAATGTTTTCTTCCTTCTTCGTGGACAGAAAAGAAAGGGTACCCAGAACTGGATTATGTAACTTGAAATTCGTGGTGATTTTCCAGAGAATTCTTTTCTGGCAGGCAGTGCAGTGCAGAAATCAAACAGCAGAAGCTGATCTGAGCCATTGGGTGTTGGTACTCACAAAGAGAAGTGGAGGAAAATGGGAATTGTTTAAAATTGCCACTGTTTTTTTCTATAATGGCATTTGTGGCTGTTAGGAGAAGATAATTAGTTCAATTATATTTTTTCATTGTCACCTGAACTGATTTTTTTCACCACTAGGAACGACTGAATATGCAGTTTACCTTTGTGGCAAGGCGGAGAACTATTAAATCAGTCTCATTTCTTGTCACTTACACTTCGTACATCTCCTATTCTGTAAGCTATTTGCCTGGGGCTGCTCTGCAGGGCAGGAAAGGGGAAACTTCTTCACTTCTATCTCTTATGAATTACTGAGCATTTGCTTATATTCCTTACTGGAAGGAAATTATTCTTCCTTGGATTCTGCTTTCCCCCAGAACAAAATTACACACACTTCACATACCACTGTCACAGGTGATGGGATCAGTATTGCTGTGTTGGGACTCTAGCAGGTGTATATATGTATATGAATAATATATGTTGCACATATAAGACATATTTATATTTTACATATAAAACACTAATATGATTCAGCCTGTTCACCTCTTGTTCTAACCTGGTGGAACAATGCCTGCTCCTTTCCATTTGCTTGTACCAGCATTTTCAAAGGGAAGCAATCTGAAATGCAACTCCATCAAATGCTGTTATAGACAGAAAGCCTGGCAACACCATAGGGCTTTAAAACCCTTTCCATTCATCAAAGTCAGATGGATCTTTTTTGTTTTCTTTCTGTTTTTGAAAAGTAAAACCAGTGCTCCTTCATTACCTCCAGGAGCTGCAATGCATAACAGCATTCCCCATTACTGAAAAATAACCCTGTCATTCCCATTCCCATGCACACGTAATGTACCTAATTGGAGGGGTTTTGCTGTCCACAAGAACACTTGCTTCAGCAAGGCAAGCAGCCTGGTTTCTTTCCCTTCCCTGCTGGAGGCTGAGAGGGTATCTGGGGATATCACTGTGCCGGGTTTCCTATGCTCTGTTGTGAGCATCTCCTCTGGCCAAGTGGGCAGGGCACTGAACCCTGCTCTATCTCAGAATGGCTATTTTTATGTCCTTGTAACCTCAGCTAGCCCAGATCCTGCTAACAGTGCCAGTGTGGCAGCCCCTCAGGAATGAGCTGAGCAAGCTTTTGCAGTCTAATAACTCTGCAAGCTGTCTTTGGCTGCCCAGCAAGTGGACACAATGCAAACTTGGGTTTGATGATGCATACAAGCTGATTACTGCTTCTAAAAACTCAGTGAAACTGTGAATGCTCTGAAATAAAAGAGCCATGACCTCAGATCCTGCTGAGTTGTCCTTCCATTGGCAGCAGTGCCTCTGGTGTGTGACTGCATTGCAAGGAAACCACTGCTACAGAGCACACACACAGCTTGCACCCTTCTTCCAGGGCAGCCTGCGGGCTGCATGCTGCTTGCACAGGAAGAATATGAAGGTGTTCTCAGAGCAATAAAATTTGTGAGCTCACTGGCTCAGGAGAGCTCTGGTTGTATGCACTGATACCAGTGTAGCACAGGAACAGTCTTGCCAAACTGCAGCTCTAGTCACTGAATTAACTGATTATTCTTCAATTTTACTTAGTTGCATTTATACATACTTTCAGACAACGGTCACAACCACCCAACAGTAGGATTTTCTGAGAAGTAATTGAAATCAGCTTCCATTTTTCTTACTCCATGATCCTTTGATAATGTCACTGCTCTCAAAATAACTTTACTGAAATTCTCAAATAAGTTGTAATTCTGGAACAAACATTCATTTCCTATTTGCTTTGAGCTAGCGCAACATGATTATCATACTACTGCTATGGTTTGATGTATTCCAGATCCCCACACAGAAAGGCAGAGCTCCCCTAGCTGCTGCAGTGCCAGATCTTTGTCTTAGTTCCAGCCTCAAAGGAGCTTCATTTGAAGGAGTTCCTGTTATCTTAAATAATGGTAAGGACAAATTGAAGGTAGGATTCAAGATTGGGCCAATGCCAGTGCATATGGATTATTTAAAAGCAATGGATTTTTCAGTGGTGTTTGCAGTTTGTAATCCAGGAAGCCTTCAGATGTATAAACATTGAAAATATGTTCTTTGTTCAGTAGTGTTCTACACCCCAGAAAATTTAGACACTCACAGGTGCAATTAAGGTTTCCAAAAACAAGCAGATTTCCTGACCACAAACTCTTGATTCTGTTCCAACTTAGTCCATTTTATTCCTTTCTTTCTCCCGAGCAACACATTTACAATGTGTCCAGAATTGAGGAATCATTGCATTACTGTATATGAAGGAGAAAAGGAAGCAGGATGGGATTTTCAAATGTCACAGTTGTTTGAAATGTTCCTGGTGTTATTTATTTCCTTGTTGTTTTGTTTGGGTTTTTTTGTTTGTTTTCTATAATTGGTGGTCTGTTCTTGTATTCCACAAATTGCTCCCTTACAGAACAATGCTGTTACCTGCTCTTCCAAAATATACTTTTCTGCAGTTCTATTTTCCGCTCCTATAAGCTTATAAGCAGACTGAGTTCTGTTTTTCCTAAGGGAGCCTTTGTCTGTCAGGACTTGCACGGCTGAAGCCAGCCAAAGTTGTGCAATTACATTTTTAAGCACTTGCAAATAGTTTGCCAAAATGTTCTCATTGTTGCCATCCTCCAAGCATACCTTTCTGGTATCTCCCAGATTTTCCCAGTGTTCTTGTTCTCCATATAGTAAATGCTACTGGCAGGCATATGTACATTTTACGTATTTTATTTTGCAAATCTCAGCAAAGTTGAGCCAATTTCTGAGCAACATGTGCCTCAAGGACTGAAAATAGTAAATGCCATACTGAAGCAGACTCATAATCCAGATGCTTGGCTATGCTGTCGTCTAAAATGGCTAAAGCCAGATGCTTCTGGCAGAGTGCAAGGGACCTCCTTTTCCCTAGTAATTAGAAATTATTTTAACTACTAAAAAAAGGAGAGTAACAATTTTTATACGCTCAGTCTGTGTAGCCGATGGACTTTGTTTTCTAAATTTCACGCTTTTGTTCTCAACAGCCGCCTACTGCAATGAATGTCACATTTTTATTTTTTGAGGGAAATTGTTTCCTTTTGTGGCTTGGGGTTTGCCAGAATCAGATGTTATCCTGTTCCATAGTTTCAGTGAGTCCCACCACACTTCTCCGAGTCCCTGGCAGCTCTGCAGTGCATTTCTGAGAGGAGTGAATTAGTACTGCATGCAGTATCTCAGATAAGGCAACAGCACTGATTTGCCGTAGCATGCAATGTTGCATTCTCCTTATTGTTCTGTACATGTAACATGATTTGCTTTTTCCTATAGCTATGCGGTGGGATCAGTTTCTTGCTGAGTTGCTCACAATGATGTCAAGTTGTTTTTCTTAACTGCTAATTTTAGAGCTTGTGAACCTTTCTTTCCTATGAAAAGCATTTTGCATTTATGGACCCCGAACTTCACTAGCCAGCCTGTCCCATGTGTTATCTACTTTCTCCTGACATTTTACATGCCAATTTTCCAATTACCATTCCTGATATTTGACCAGATACAAACATGGATCTTTCTGGTCTGAAACTCCACTGATTATCTCATGAACTTTTAATAAAAATAGACATGATATTTGTTACTTCCAGTTCTTTTGCACATAAATGGCTTTTAATGAGAGACTGTATTCTTAGCAGGCTGGCCTGTTTATTCTTCAGCTCTTTCAGCATTCTTGGATGCTCACCATCTGGGCAGGTTGACAACTTGCTAACAGACTGCTGTCGCTATCCAGGCCTTCAAGCAGGAAGTGTGAATAGGTCACAAAGTCCTCTTCCAATTGAAATAATTTGGTAGGAGACATAAAACAAGGCTGAGTTAAAAGCAACTTTGGAGAATCCAGAACTTGATTTCTTGAATGGAAGATTGGGGCAGTAACATACTGATAACCATTATCCACTTCAACTTATTTGGAGAATAAATAAACTATTGAGTTAATAGGAATATGCATATTTGGGCAAATTAGTCCCTGCTGTAACAAATTTGAAGACAGAAGTATTACACCAGCGTGACTAATTGGAGAAATTTAGAGTCTCAGAGCACAAATATAACGCTGCTTCTATATGGCGCGCTGGTGGTCTTTGTACTGGGTAAATTCCTGTGGCATAGGTTTGCCTCTGAGCACTTTGTTTAAGCAAACTATAAACAGCCCATGCCTCCAACACCCACTGTCAGAATTCAGAGCAAAACCTAATGGAGAAAACCTGCCCATTAGCAGCAGGTCTGGCACTGCAGCTCAGTCTTCGGAGATGGAACTCCCCAAGATCTACACTTCTATAGGTCAGTTCCTGACCACAACAGCCCATTTGGCCGTCTTGATCAGGAGTCTGAATCCCAGCTACACAGCCATGCTCAACTCTGCAGAGCAAGTGTGGGAGGAGAGGGCTTGCAGCCACGTGAAAGGTAGCTGCACATGTTTGAAGTGTGTATTAACAAACCACAGAGAAAGCATGCTGTGCCGCAGGGGAGGGTTTGGGTTTTTCCTTCTGCTGAACCTGGATTAATTTCTACCCTGGCATTTTGGTGGGTGGTAGCATGTTCTCCAGTCGTGGCTCCACGGCTGGGATTCACTGTGTGCAACAGAGAGGTGCCAAAAGCAAAAGGCTGTTCCACAAGCAAAGGTCGTGAATGTGGGGCAATAAGTCTTTTACTGCATGTCACAAGAATGGGGCGATTGCCTCAGGGGGGTTCCCTCCCCAACGAGAGGGAATGCATTGTGTCTTCAATGGTAAGGAAAATATTCCCTTGAAATGGAAGAACTAGGAGCAATTATAACTAAAATGTTGCTGCAGAGATTACTAAATACTACAGTTTGTCACTACTTCTCTTTGTTCACCTTAGTGAATGTAGGGGGGGAGAGTGCATGTTATAATGTGCTTTTTAATGGGAAATAAGTAGAAATGGAGACCTCTAAGTCCTAGACATTACAACAGAGAAAAAAAGCTATGCACAGTGTAGAATCAGATATTCTGAATGTATTTTAACATTACTCTCAGAGCAGAGGAGCGCACATTTTTTTATACTTGTGCTCCTTTAAAGTTATAGTCAAGTGGTTGTAGGAATACAATACAATTTCATCAACAATTGCTCCTTGGATATAAACATGACTTAGCAGTATTGAGGATCAGCAGCATCCATTAACAACCTTCAATACTGTCTTCTGTAGTGCTTTTATACTTGACATACTCTTAGTCATAAACAGAACAATGAGGAACATTAAAAAATCCATCACAACCACAGAAGAAAATCAGGCAGCTGTAGGTAACACCTGTGCTCTAAGGAAGGGACTTGTTTTGAAACAGCGTTTTGAAACAGTATAAGGATATGATAAGAAGTCTTATTTCAGTTTTTTGTTTGAGACTCCCACTGATACCAGAAGGAATTCTGAGCACAGAGCGAGGGTGGGGTATGGCCTTATGCTCAGAGATATTAAACTATCCAAGCTCGGAAGCTGGGAAGAGACAGCACAGGGAACCACCTAATGAGTCTTTACACTCTTCCACATTAAGGATTAACTACCGTGATCCGTGTTCTAAAAATACCCCAATTCCTTTTGTGGTGCAATGAAATGCAATACTTGCACAATACTGAATCATCTGTAGTCCCTGTGAGACTCCAGTATACGTAAACAACCTGTAGAGAGTGATTTTCAGCAGAGAATAGATTTAGATTCAGCATTTTACAGTGATTAATTGACCTTCCAAAAACGACATTGACATTAAGGACTTCCTGAATTATTAGCACTTGACCACAGGTAAAATTTTTGTGAAGGACCATCCAAACTGATAATATAGTTACATACTAAATAAATATGTGATCCCATATTTAAATCCCATATCATCCTGTACAACTCCATGGCTGGTTTCCCTTGTATCTTGAATGTAAAATTCTAGGGGCTCATATTCCTGCAAGATTTTCAGCTCTTCCTTTAAGTCCAGGAATAACAGCTAATTCCCATAAATCCATAATAGAGTTTCAGAAAAGGTTAATTTGGGAAAACAACTACAGCAATACTATCGCATAGGGCTTGTATCAGGTTGTGTCTGAAATACAACTCCAGGAACCAACCTTCTCAAGCAGGACTGTGAGGCAACATATAAGGCATAGATTTCAAACTATGTTTGTAAGTGAATGTTGGTAGGAGATTAGCAGGGCTATCAGAATCCACTAAAATTCAACCAGACGTCCACAGTATGTCCATAATGGGAAAGATTTATATAGCCATTTTGCCATTACTTATACAACTGATAGAGAATATAGAGAGGATAGAGAATGCATGTAGGCAAGTATAATGGGAGAAATCAGAACAAAGTCAGTGCACATAGTTCAATAGGTTATTGAGGAAAAGACCAAAACAAAAGACAAAATGAACACTTCATAGCTTTCTGGTGTATTGTAGATCATCCTTCTGCCATGCAAGGTAGATTGAAGAAGAGACAGACAAGCTGAGCTGGCAATCAACATTGTGCAGCTGACATTCACAAGTAATAAGAGAGATTATCTGGATTGATCTGGGGCTGAAAATCACACTCATATGAAAGATAAGAACTTGAAAACTGTCCAGTGATGCATTATCAGAATGGATTTTGGAAATGTTATGTGCTAATAAAAACTTGCTGGTGCTTATAACTGTGCAATATTAAATCTTTCTAGTCACAGATTTATACAGTGAGTAGTTTTAAGTCAAATACTGACCAGAGCATAAGCAGCTACGGATAAAAAGGCACAAAAAATTAGCTTATTAGAGTAGCATTGTTCACATATGATTTTTTCTTTTCTAGTAACACTGAATGTAAAAAACTATTCTTTATCATAGAAGCCTGCTGTTTAGAACTGGCTTCTTACATATTATGTGTCTTTCTTGCCTGCAGCACTAGCAACTGCTCATAGCAGCACCATCAGCAAAGGAAAAGCTACTGAGGCTGAAATAGTCATTTTAGAGTCTTCATAAATACGGGGAACCTGCTGGCTCACCAGATCAGCTTACATCACTAGCTGATGAGCATAGTACAAATCTTATTGGTCAATCAACGTCTGTGAGTGCTAGAAATGTTAGAAATACAAACATACATGGTATTTTAATGTATATTTTAAAGATGGCACTGAAGCATAAGGCTCAATAACTTCAAGTGAAGTGCAAAAGTAGCTAAAATGAATTTGAGTTCTCTTCCTGAGCTGCAGCAAGTGCTGATTTCTCACAGGTGATGCACTGGGTGTATGTAAACAAAAGACTATTTAAACTTTGAGTGTGATGGATTTTCATGACAAACTGAGACTCGGTGTAACTTAACACACATAGGCAGATTCTCTAGAGGTTTAGATGTTACACTAATGGAGTTTGTTTTGCCACATTCAAAATTCCTGAAATCTCAGGCATACCTCTTACCAGATGACTTCACTTTCCCTACCCTCGTTCACAATAAAGAAGAAATTCAGTGAAAACTAAATAATTGTGATTACAATTGAAAGACTTGACAAGGATACACAGAATTCGTGCAAGTGATGTGTCACAGCTCAGATATAGAAATGATGCTAGCTGCAAAATAAGCTGTGCTTTTAGCTTTCAGCACAGTGACAGCCCAAATGTCATTCCAGAGATTCATTCTGTGCTGCTTCAGTGTGAGGTGGAGAAAGAAAGACCTTTACATCAGATTTATTCTGTTGATTTCTCTGTAATTTTTTTCAACAATCTGTTACTTCCAACTGTAAACAGTACAAAGCCCCATCCTACAGCCAGATCTATAGAATGGAATCCTACTTTTCTAGGTGGAAGCCAATCTGAACCAGTGAAGCTTCACATAAATACAATGATGTGTCCAGGTGACTGCTAGTAGGATTGAAGTTCTAGGCTGCATATGCATCAAAACCTTACACACAATTATACACAAAACCTACCTGATATTCTGCGCATCTTCCATGCAGTACAACTCAGAATTGGGCAATACACCTTCTCCAGTTTATCTTGTATGCGTATAATATATACACAAATAAAAAGTATCACCTGAAAATAATATTTGGAATGTGAAAGACACAAAATGTAAACATTTTATTTGGCAGTTGTTTCAAACAGGTGAATAAATAAATGGAAAAGTACATCTTAATATTCTTTATAGCAACAGATGCAGTTGCACACATATTTACATACTGTGGATGCAAAGAACAGTTAATTTCTTTTTGTTAAAAAATGCAACTTCCAACATCACTAGACTTGACAATTAAAGATGAAGATACTAGTAATACTTTGTTCTAGCAATCTCAACTTTTAAAGGCATTCATTTGGAAGTAAGATAAGAGAGTCATCATGCATTTAGTTCATTTTGTCCACTTACGGCAGAAAGTCTGATGTAACCTCAGATTTATGAGTGTCATGCGCTTAAGTCAACTCTGACATGTTTATAAATCAATGTAGTTCCCTTAAAACTGGAAGCAAAGAGAAAATCTCGTTTATCGATGGAGACATGTATGAAAGATCTTGGTGCCTGTATATTTAATTCTTGAAACTTGACAAATTTTGCTTTCTCAGCATCCCAATAATAGACTTGAGTGAAAGAATAATCACTTCCGAGAATGGCATATTGATAATTACGTATCTGGAGCGGTTGGAATACCATTGACCCTCGGGATGGCATTCTTTGTAAATCCAGAAATGCTGAACCACCCCATTTCATTACTTTAGAGTCCCCAATAAATCTTGTTAAACAAATGTATACATCCTCTTTCACTTTGAAATGTTTCACTGCATATGCATCTTCCATATCCTGGATATCAAAACGCTTAACAAATTCATTTGTTCCTTTGTTCCATTGATATATTACAGGTCTTTGGGAACTACTTGACAGAATTAAATGCGGTTTGCCGGCTATTTCAAGAAACTCCACATCAGTATCTCTGTACCAGGCGTGCAGAGACTGATGGGAATAAAATCCATTCCCATTCCATTTGTAAACAGTGGTGAAACCAGCTTTTGAACTGTCTGCAACAACAAAATACCAGTCTTCAGCAATCCTGAAAGTTTCAATGTCATTGGGCTTTCTGATTTTAAGGATTTCAATATCTTGAATCTTTATGAACTTATTAGCAAAAATATCTCTTTTATATATGTGGGAGCCTCCAAACAGCTGTGCAACAATGACATACAGCTGACTCTCAATAACTATAGGTTTACACACAACAGTTGAAGTACCTATAAAAGAAAAGTAAAAGACAGGGTTAGCGTTGCTTTTTTCTTTTTAATCAGCTGTTACAGTGTTATTTGGTGAAGAATGCTCATACCTGTAATGTTGTCATAATTCCTGAACATCACTTCTACATGGTCCCATTCAAGAAAGATGCATTTTCCAGTGAAAGGCTGTGCAATAACCACATGTTCATCATTCATGTATGAGAAAGTATCTACTGATAGAGATTGATATGGCAGGGACTGAAAAACTTCAAATTCTGCAAAAGCGCACAAAACATATGAAAATTACAGAGATACATTCCATACTATACTGAAAGTATATTTGCTTAGCAGATAACATTTTATTACAAATTACAGTATTTAATCACTAGTCCAATTTTCCTGATGATAAAGGAGCACTGTAATCTGTTTTTCAATCTTTCTCAACTAAAAGAAGTGCAATTTTGTGCCCTGGTTCTTCATAGCCTTCATATTAAAGTCTGAGTAGGAGCTGCAGTGTACCAAATCCTCAGTGCTTCCTGTGTCAGCCTTGCACCTGCAGACAATTCACAGCGATTTTAGTGAAACTTCCAGCCAGCATGTAGACTTCCTGCAAAATGGACCCTAGAATAAAAATGATACAGCTTTGACTTTACCAAATGTATATAATTTGAAGGACATTACCTGTAATAATGCAATCAAATTCTTTTGAGGAGAGGCTATTGATTTTGCGCTTCTTGTATTCTGGTGGACTTTCACAGTAAATATCTTCAACAGTTGCATTGGTGCTGCCCAGCCACTCCACTAGCCATTTCAGTTTGCAGTCACAATTAAATGCATTGCCTCTAAGATCTCTAGAACAAATAAATCATGCATTGGAAATAAATAGTCAGCTGCTGTTTTTCTCCTTGCATGACAACAACAAGCTGGGCTCCTGTTAAATGCGTACTTTCTTGCTTATTCTCAGTTGATGGCTTCCTGGATTAATTTTTCCTGACCTACAGTTAAATCCACATATCAGAACACACGCAGATTTAATTCTATTAAGGAGAGCTTAACTTGATAATCAGTAGGAAGTTCTTGTTAATTTCCTCAAGTCTGGAGTTTCACGAAGGCCTACCAAACTGATTGCCCCATGTTTGGGGAAGCTGTTCCTTGGGATTACCCTTTCTCAATACGAACATTCTAGATAAAACAGAAATTAATGCACCCTGACAGTCAGCCAGTCAGCATTTGCTATCTCTTTTGGATGCACTCCTTTGGATTTACAGGTTTAGGAGACACAAGCAAAGGAGTTCAGTCCTTTACAGCTGTCTTCGGTCAGATTTCAGAAAGTATGGGCAAGAATGGGTAAGTGCCAGGACTTGACTGTGTCACCAGCTGGCTACAGTCAGTCATGCCAAGCAGTGATGTAGGACACACTGACCACCTCTACAACCTGCTACTGCTGCTATGAATCCAGCTTGCCTTGTTCGTGCCAGGAGCAGAATGCATGTTCTGTTCTCCTTATCCCAAATCGGGTGAACCACAATTTGGTGTGTTGTGAACAGAACACACTTCAGCAAAGCAACCATAGGGTTTATTTGTTTATCTATATTTTGTACTTTTATTGGTATCTAAGCTGTATGTTAGAACAAATTTGTGTTTTGCTTTTGTTTTCAGTTAAATTTAGTATGAAATGTGGCACTTACTAAAACACTTATGCTTTTGTGATAAAAGAAAGCTTTCCCAGAACTTATTTGGACATAGATATATCACTTCCATTAAATCTCTTCCACTCTCTCCTCACGTCATGTTCTCTCATGCATCCCTTAGGACGTTTCCTTCTTATTCACCATTTTAATGAACATGCAGATCCCTTACACAACTACAAACAGCATCACTTATCTTCATAACTAGTCAAATATTCCAAATTAAAATAACTGATCAATAACACCAGCCAAAAATCAAGCCTACCCATCCTGTGTATTCTCTACCCAGTAATAAGATCCCCTTACCAGCTATTGGTTTGAATGGTTACTCAGAATGCCCTCTAAAAACATCTCTTTATATTTTTAGTAAAATTAATAGATTAATTAATTGCTTTCTTACACATTTGTTAAAGAATCCAAGCCTTTGAATATGTCTTTTGGAAGCGATTGGAGATTATTATTTGCGAGACTCCTGTAAAAGAAGATACTTCAATATCAGTGCTAGCTCATGAAATTAGACATTTTTTGCAAGGATTAATACTGTTCTGGTTGATTATTTGTTTTTGTGTGTTGTTTTTTTTTTCCTCTTTAGGTAAAGAACCCTACTATTCTTCAGCATTTAGCTCTTTTACTTTGTGACTCTCTTCCACTAAAACCCCCTGACTCCTCCTGTTTTCTGACTCTTCAGCAGCCTTATAGCATTCACAGTACTTCACGCAGCAGAGGAACAAGTACAGTCACCCCTGGTGTTTTGCCAACACCATTATTTTAAAACAATTAGTCATGATTGGATCTACTAATGTTTTCCTTAGAAGATACCAATACACAGTGTTCATATTACTGTAACCTCCCAGTTTCTTTTCTCTCTTTTGGAAGTTAAATCTTAATGTCAGATTTCATTGTACTGGATTTAGGCTTAGCTCATAATTTTAGGAAAGATGCAGTGGTGGACAAGAAATTGCTGATCAACAAGAATTTCTTTCCCAGAATAAGTGTATGTAAGTATGTGTGTGTGAGACCAGCAAAAAAAGTGTTAATTCTCAATTTTTAATGTTGGGAAAGCTCCCTTAAATGCAGTGAGTATTCTAGCTAGTAAGGTGAGGAGGAAATGCGAGCAGCATTTAAACAAGGAATGTATTATATTTCAGATGGAAAAATCTCTGTAAGTCCACCAAAGGTCTGTGTTCTCTGAATGTCACTGAGGGCACACCAGGAAAAGAATAATTCAATAGTGTACAGCTCACGTCTCCTTTGATTAGCAAAATTATTTCTCTTATGAAAAGAAATGAAAATGGAAAGAAATCATTCTAATTTAATATGCCAGTTAGAATGTGTAGCTAGTAACTCTTAGAACCTTTTTTATTTTTAGTTAGACATACAAAAATTACTTATTAACTACAATTTCTTTTGCCAGGCAAAGATATTTAGGTACATGTTTGAACTGAAGAACAGGCCTAGACCTAATGGGTTATCTGCCTCATTAAAAACAGTGTACGTTTCCCAATTAGGACAGTAATGCGAGATGCCATTAGATCCCCCTAGTTTCCCAGCTCTCAAAGTAGATATGATTGCAACACTTTGGTGTATGGATCATGTGCTTCCCTTATGCTTAAGGTTACACTCAGAAAAAATTCTTTCAAAGCCAGATAACTCATGTGAATAAAGCTAAGTTGACTTGCAAGAAAATGCCCTATATTTTCTTTATGACTTGGATTATATCAAATCAAAAGGGGCAATGCCCTTAGAAATAACAGTGGTTCATCGCTACCACAGGAATCTGACCAACAGAAAAATTTGTACAAGGTTTATGCATTTGCCAATTTTTGGATGAAAACTTTGCATTTTATATTCCAGTGTTAAAAAGCATGCTTGTGTGTTACAAAACGCTAACTTGTCTAGATGCTGCTTTTTTGGTATTTGCTTTATAATAAGAAAGTAAGGGTTGAGTCAAACATGCAGTTATGGTTACGGACAGACACTTGCAATTCTGAAAGAAAGGCAATTGAAATGATATGTGTAATATAGAAACATAGAAATTATTTCCCTATCCTAATGGTAAGGTTTTAACGTTGAGTTAAAATTAGTCAAAAGACACAACTGTGTTTTCTTTTCCTCAGTCCACCCTAAACAGAAAATGAAGTGTGTTGCATAACAAATAGTAGATGGCTCTATTTTACAAAAAGGACATGCTGTAATTATCAAAGATAATTGCATAATAAAAATACAAATGTTTGGATAGCTTACTGTATTGCAAAACTTATATTGTGAAAAGGAAATGAACAGAATAAACAGAACAAAGTTGGTATTCTTCTCTAACTCCATGGAACTAATTTCTGTGCTTGTTTACTGTGTTTCTTTTCATTATACTTTATGTATCACAAACACTCTCCTGTTTCTTAAATGAGAAATGCCTCAGGATACCAATGATTATTCTTAATATGTAAGTACAATTTCCCCCAAAGGGTGGGGAGTAGGTCCACAAACACATTAAACTATTCACATTCCACTGTTAATGGAGCTGCCCTTGCGATTATTTTCTGCAAAATTCTCATTGTCTTGACGAGTAGCTCTCCATGAGCAATAGCAGCACACTGCACAAATCAGTGTTCCAAAATTGTGTGTGCAACCACATGCAAACCACAATGGCTCCTCAAGTGTGGTTCTATCTTTTGCATATGTTATTCTCTTTTGAAACTATTGGAGTGTCCCCTGAAATCAGCATCATAGTCAAGACAAGATGTTACTTTTGGACTGCACGCTCTGTGGAGAAGATACTGCTTTACTCTATGGTGGAAAAGCAATTTTTTCACAGGCGGTAGCAGCTACTAAATAAGTAAATGAATATAATAAATAATGTACTGGAACCATTTGTGAATATAAAGTTATTCATGTGCATAAATATTTCGAAGATAGAGTCCCAGTTACCAGCCACATCTTATTATCTGCCTTTTTAATGATACTACAATTATGCCTGTACCTCTAATATGGATTCCCATAGGATGTGCACAGTCTGCTTATATGCCTCTCTTGTCTCCCTTCCTCAGACCTAGAGCCATTCTGTAAGTAACTTCATGCACATGAGCAGCCACAGTTTGAGGCAGCTGTTAGTCTTGTCTACGCTGACCAAAAAGGAAATGTTTTATGGTACATTCACTATGTGGTAAAGGGTTTGATGAATTGCAATTAAACCATTATGTTTATGCATTAACTATTTAAGATTGAACCTCTGCTTTCTCCTATGTCTAAATATACAAAAGAAAAAGTTAAATGATCCTCTTTCAAAGCCCTCCTTGAGGTAATTGTGCTAGGGCCGAGAGGTCAGAATCCACGCCCCTGCCTGTGACAAGCACCCCAAGATAAATGCTGCAGAATGCAAATGCTCAGAGTTGTGTATAAATCCATGTCAGGCGCACCCTACATGTTTTAGCCCCCTTCTTTTTAAGCATGTTTGTAATGTTTTCTTACAATAAGGACTGTATTTGCAAAAACAGAAGTATTGCTAATGCATAAACTTGATGCCAGATAGAAATCAAATGCCTGAGCAAAGACCATCTTGATAGATGAGAGCATGAGGCTTCTACCTTTGTGTCTGCAGTTAAAAGTATTTGTTGCCTTTCACCTCCTGAGCACAGTGTGAGCCAAACCTCTGTGGGTGCCAGCTCCCAGAGAGCAGGGTCTGCCCACAATGGTGGGGCAGCCCAATGGCAGGCCCTGGTGTTGGTGCCCAGGAGCATGACAGACTCCCATCACAGGCTGCTTGGGGTTCAGCAGGGGACAGGGTGCAGCGCAGGTTTGTAGGTTTGCTGGTTCTGCTGAAGCCTAAGGGCAGATCCACCTTACAGCTCAGTGGATGGATGGCCATAATATTGCCTTGGACCCAGGCCAGATTGTTGCATGGGAAGAGGCCTGCCACTGCCCCTCTGGCTCTCACCACCACGACACCTTGGTGCCAATCACTGCCTTCATGTCCCAAACTGGGCTTTCCTCTCCTATCTCACCTTAGCAGAAACCAGCTGACTGACTCACCCTGCTCTCCTGTGCCTCCTTGCTCAGCTGGAAAGCCTCAGTGCCCTGTGCAAAGCAGGAAAGGAAGCTGCCACCACAAACACTGCTTGGACGCTGTTGGGGTCCCAGCCATCTACACAACCATGATTAGAAGTCTTTGGTGGAAACACAAAGATTAGCAGTCTAATCCAATGAACAGTAGTATTGCTTAAACAAATGTGACTAGCTACATTTCAAAATACTATACTAAACAACACAGTGGTTCAGTTACTATATTAAATATACCAAAGAATATATTCAACCACTTTACTTACAGGTGAATTAAAGATTTCAGTCCTCTGAAAGTATTTCTTGAAATTGACTTAATGCTGTTGTTCTCTATGAACCTGTAATGGGTCGTAAAGTCATTCTGGTCAAAGCAGTGCCTGGAACGTGGAAGCCCACCCACTCTATTCAATAATGCCAGGAAAAATTATGTTATCCACTCACAAATATTCTAGATGAGGAAGGCCCATGAAAGCGTCATCACTAATAACATCAAAAGTATTGGACGTAAACAACCTGTGTGAAGAAATGTAAAACAAATTAGGTTATTAGCAGCTTTAGAAAATAGTTCAGCAATCCATAGAATCATGAAGGTTGGGAAAGATTACTAAGATCATTTAGTTCAACTGATCCATAGCAGGCCAGACTTCCACTGATGATTTGCCTATGTAAGCACTACAGGATCACAAGGCTAAAACACACTGCTATCACACTGCAGTATTGTCTGGTGCAATGAAAGGACCCAGCAGATCACCATCTTGCATACTGGCACTATCTGATAAAATTCCACTGAATTCTGTAGGATGTAAATGTGGGTTTAACATGCCAATAAAACAATGGCATTGTGCAAGACCTACTGAGGACAGACTCAGACAACACTGAAATGTTCAAGTACTACAGATGTCCAAATTGCATTGAATACTTACTTTGGATGACAATGTGAAGAAAAATCTAGTCTACAAGCCAGACATCAAGTTGAATTTACACAGATGACAGGTAGGAAAAATCCTTAGTTAGGAGTTAAACTTGTGAGCGGGTTTGACCTGAGGGTACTGAGAGTTTCCTGAGAAAAAATGTGAAATTTCTTAGGGTTATTCTAATTCAGTCAGTGTTCAGAACTACTTTTCTAAGGCCACGCAATACTTGATGGAGATAACTCTCAGTAGGTGCATGTATTTTTCATCCATCTAGCAGTAAAAATACTGGCAACACATTTAATTTTATGTAATCTTGTAGCCCTTAAGAGTGGACTAGCATTGATTTTTTCCAGCTTTATTTATGATTATCAGGCATGTTTGCATCTGCCCATTTTAATGCAGCTCAAAACTGCCACACCCTTAAAATGGTAAGGCACTGTCAAATAAGATGAACTTTTCCTCAGTGGAATACTAGTTGCACATCTATATTTTATTAAGTTGGACCTGATGGATGAATAGACTTACACTATGATATCCTTAGGCATTCAGGAATTCAAGATTTTCAAGTATGAATTAATTCACTGAATGAGTTAATCTCTTCCTTTGTAGTCTGCATTAGGAATAAATTCCAGTTGGTTTGTTTTTCTCGCTAGGCGACTGCAGACTGCACTTTTTTCACTTTAAATATGTTCCTACATTTTTACAAAAATACAATCAGGAAATTCTTCCTTTTTGTTAGTAACAATGGATTCTTCTCTTAGAGAAAATAAGTATTTTTATAAAGTCCATGAACCTGAAAACCAGTTTAGTAAATTCACTACATGAAACTGTTTTCTGACACGGTTTCTCTGGATAATATTTATTTTTCTGCATTCTGCCCTGCTTGTATGCTATGAGAATAGGGTAGTATCTCTTTAAATAGTTTGGCTGCAGTAGAGATTGCCAGGATCATGGCATAGGTCTAGTAGCTGGTGAGCTCATTTGCCTCCCATCTTGTACCTCCCCCCAGTGTCTGTATCACATCTATCTGATGCACGAAGTCTCTTTTCTCCTACTTTCTGACCTCAAGAACCAGCTCTGCTTGATCACCACCAAATTACTTCTGAGGTGGGGAGAAAGGCAGCTGCATGATAGCTAAGAACCATACTGCAGGGCAGGAGCTGTGCTGCTGTCAGGTGTGAATCCTAACACTATGATTTAACTCCCTTCTCTCCATGTGCTTCAGTGTCATCCATTTATAAGGGTACCCTGTGCACATTGCCTGACAGACACAGCTACAAGTGCTGGAGATGTGAGCAGGGAGATGCCCCCTATTTTTCGGGAACACTTTTGCTGGCACTTCACTCATTTCTGTAGGTGCTGCACATTTTTGTTGCCACACAAAGAGCACAGATCATACCATCTGCACCATTCAGGAAGAAAAGCTCTCCTGATGTAGGACTGCTGTGCAGCGTTTAGTACATTAAGACCATGATTTTTCCAGAGACCACTGCCATTACTACAGTAACAACAGTAGTAAAGAATAATAGAAGCAGAATATTCCACACTCAGAAATGTGTGATTGGCATGCTGGAGAGACTATTATATAAAAGTATGTGCAGGCTGCTAAATCTTGCCATTGGCTAAATTAAACCTACCAATACAGCTATAATTACATCAAGCTAAAACTTCCTTTAATTAACCATAGTTTTCCATATTCTTATTTGCGTTACTCTATCTTCTGCCAAATATGGAAGTTTTTCCTTCCTGCGTAGAAACTGGAGTATTGGCCCCATAGATAGAGCCCTGCTTCTGCCTTCCCAAAGATTGCAAGCAGCTCGGCTCCCACATTAGAGATACACCTGGACAAGCAGTCAGTATTTTTAGAATTGCTAGGTAGCAGAAGTAGTCTGTGGATAGCTTGCACCATTCTAACAGATCACTTGTCAAAGCCCATAAGGAAACAAAAACTGCTTTTCTGGGAGTGCAGCTTTTGTTGCAGCATTATTAACAGCGGCTGAGAACATGCATTCCAGTGAAGCCTAAGGCAGACCTTGCAAATTATTTCCACTACCAAAATGCCAAAAGCCATTGTCAGAGACTACAACCCTCGGGCACTATAATGACTCAAAACCACCAGAATGTGTCTGTCCTGCTCCACCCAGCCCATCCCCGCCTGCCTGGCAGCAGATTGCTAAGTGTAGGTGGCACATCGTAGCCAGGAGAGACGATGATGGTGTCCTACTCCCTCTTCAGACACAAGCTCCACCAGTGCATCTTTTTTTCTTTTCTTTGAAAGGTCCATTGCAGGGGATGCGTGAAATTTGTCCCTTTTGTGATCAGTGACCACCTGGGAAAATATTCTCAGGAATGAAGCACAACGGAAAAGCATTTAGGTTTCCATAGTAACTGCATTTACCTATTTACCCTGTATCCAAAATTGTACAGTATGTCTGCACCTCCTTATCAGCTCCACTTGAGGTAGCAGAGTACAGCTAGGGTCAGGGCTTTAGCTATCAGTGCACCAACACTTTAACGAGACAGCATTAGGGCTCCAATCCATCAACACGACACTTCTGACCACATCTAGCCTGCATGCCGAGTCAGCCCAGGACAGATGTCTAATTTGGATTTTGATCACATCAAGTTGCCTTTCTCACCAGATTTCTGAGACCAGCCTGGATATGTTTCAGGCTGGTGGCACATCCACTATAAACAGTTCAGGTTACACCCCCTCTACCTTTGTATAGCTGGCAATTATGTAATCATATGCCCACATTTCTAGGAAAGCCTGTGAACCTGTAAAAAACCTATATAGAAATGCAACCAATTTTTAAATGTCCAAAGGCAATCTCTATGTATCACAGTCTTTGATTTTAAAATAACTGTTTTTTGTTTTTTGTTTTTTTTTTTTAATTAAAAGAAAATTTTCATTACTTCTGTGCATTTTCAAAAAACATGAAATCATAAATAATGGTCAAAATGAGACACTAGCAAGGCAAAACTCCCACTGAAGTGACTAAACTTCCACAGAAGTCAGTGGCAATTTTGCATGGAAAAGGAGTCCAGGACCTGTCCCACAGAACTGAAGGGCCTGATCTGTGGGGCTCTGAGCTCACGGGCAATGAAAGTTGCAAATGGGAAGCTTTATATTGTGATCAGGCCCTGGTGCTGCAGGAGAGAAACAGGAAGAACAGTTGTTGCAATGCTCAAATCCCTACTGTAATATTAATTAAAATCCTATAAAGATAGCACACATTCTGTCACCAAAAGCTCCAGAATGCAATCATTCAAAGTAGCACTGACAACAGATATCCCTGCAAAACACCAAGTACATGGACTTTGAAAAAATTAAACATGCACTATCTTTCACATTACTAAAAGTCTTGTTTTTTGTCATCTAACGAACATTCTCTTCCTATTTCCCATCAAAATAATATTGAGAACCTTATTTCATTATTTATGGGTACATATACATTTCATAACAAAAATTGTATCATATAAATATTTCTCACAGAAGCTGCAGAGATGGTGTGAGCAAAAAACTCCCTTCTGGGATTTTAGTAAAAGCAGATCTCACAAAGGATCTGGAAAGAAGAAAAAACAACCTTATATTAATGAAGTCTCACATATGCATGGTTATAACACCGATCTGGTCATCACAGAGAAATGTATTTCTGCAAGTACTGAAAATATATATGTATATTTTTTAAATAAAAATGTTACAGGTTTCCTTCAGCATAGAAGCAGGTATGAAATGGTATTCGTGCATAGACACAGACAGACAAACAGATGAAAGAGATGTAAAAAGCAAAATTCAAGAATGCAGCACAATTTTAACACATTAGCTGATGATTCTGAATGCTGGAGGTACTCCCTGCAGCAAGCATCCTTCCGTATGCACACATCCCAGTTCATTTTAAATCATAAATTAAATAACCAAATGCTTACAGCCCTTACAGTGAGATAACATCAGGCGGAACGCTGCGAGGAATAGATCTGGCATTTTCACATAAAGCATTATCTTTGGTACAAGTACACCAGGCAGGACATTTTGGCTTCACTGGTTTCTTCCCTTCAGTCAGCAAAAGCACAGATAAAAGGCATAAGAAATAAGCAATTCTTCTAAAGGGTCTGCTGGCATTTCCCATTCTTTTGATCCGCTCTTGTTCCAGCCAGTTGAAAGAATATCCCAAAACATGAACAGGGGTTCTTTATTCAGCCATTGGATGTCTTTCTATAAGTCCAGGTCAATATTTGTCTTTGCTTTCCCAACCCTTTTCTTTCTCTTTCACTCTGTTTCTGTAGACAGAAACCTGCAGCTGATCTGTGTGTTTCCACTCACTCAGGCAACGTACTGCTGAGAGAAGAGACCTGCGAGGTGCTGTAAGATGGGGAAAATCCAACCGGCTGAAGGAAGAAAAAAAAAAAAAAAAAAAAAAAAAAGAAAGACTTGCATCACCACAAAAACACTGAGCACAACACAGCATTAGATTGCAAAGTGATGTAACTGAGAAATACACTGCTTTCTGTTTTCACAGGGAGGCCCGCTCCCTGTTGCCAAAAATAGTACAGCATTATGTTTTGCTGGTGGGTGGGTGAGTGGGTGTGGGGTGGAGTATGTGTGTGAGCGGGGGGGCATCAGTCATCTCTTACTGGATCCCTACAACCTCGGGAACCTTGAAGAATTATGCTCCACATATTGCAAGCAACAGAACCGAAGGCAATATTCCCTGGAAAATGAAATCAAGTGAAACTATCAAAAGCATTGCTGCAAAAGCTGATAGATTAATTTTTATCCTTAGCCTTATTGCACATATTTGTACCACTGAAAAGCAAGCTGCCACACATGGAAAATATTACAATGTATGAGACAATGCCTACAACTGTTATTCCTAAACAAAATATTTTCTCATGCAAAATAGATCCGAACTGCATTTCTAAGGAAAAAAAAAAAAAAAAGTTTTTATTTGCTTATTTGCTACATGTTTCTGAGCTGGCTAAAGATAGGGAATCAGGCATTGTTCAAAACAGCGAGCATTAGTTAAAAGTTCAGCTTAAAAGTTTATTTGCTTGTGACTGATCATTTTAGATGAAAAAAAAGTGTTATTTAAACACTGGCTATGTTATAACCAAAGTTAAGGAAGGACTTAGTTTGAAAAGTGTCAAGATAAGTACAATGAATGCTTGCAGTACTGCCTGGATGCTGCAGTTGAAAATAGTGCTAGGTGCAGCAGGAATCCTCTGCAAGATACAGCCCTCATCCCAGAGACTTTACGGTAAACTATAATAAATATTTTATAGGGAACTTAAGCAGCACCTAAGTGTTATTATATAAAGAATGGTAGGACAAAACTAATGAATGCCAAATAGCTGGAAATCCAAATGGGGTTGTTTTTATTTTTTTCTGATATAGGATTGCTATTAGAGGAGTTTAGCAACTCCCATAGGTCTTGACACGCCTCCTGTCAGACCAATAGCACTGACTGTATTACACAGAACACAAAGCCTATGAGGGTCAGCCTCACGCTGCAGGAAGTTTGACACAGCCATGCTCACTATTGGCTCTTTCATTGCTGTCTCTTCACCAGCAGACAGATAGATACCTGTAAGCCAGATCTCTCTTTACTACTCGTTACTTCTGTGATTCCACATGGCCACCCAGCTCTGTCCCTTTGCTCCTGCTCCGGCAGGCCATGAAATCACAAGGCCAACAGACTTGTGTGTCTGTCTTCCTCAGAAATTATTCCAGCGAGTCTTTAGCCAGACATGAATGCCCAGCAGAAATTTCAGATGCTATGGGTAGAAAATAGCAAAGGGCCTACAGAACAGCAAGAAACGAGGATGGACACTAGGTGGGACGCAACGCTAATGCCTCCTTGCTGGTGGTGGCTGAAATCTGTCTCCCTACAGTTGAGAGGACGCTCTGGGTCCACAGAATTCACAGCAGGTGATGGGGCAGCATCCTCTGAGGGAACCGAGATCCTCGGAAACATGCAGAAAGCTTTCAGAGGGCCTCCTCCAAAGGCCCCTGCTGGGATATAGCTCCTGTGTTTTAGCACTCTCCTCATAGAATCATAGAATCACTAAGGTTGGAAAAGATCACTAAGATCATGTAGTCCAATTTTCAACCCACCCACACTATGGCCATTGACCATGGCTCTCAGTTGCAAACCTACTCATTTCTTGAACACCTCCAGAGACAGTGATTCCACCATCTCCCTGGGCAGCCTGTGCCACAGCATCACCACTCTTTCCAAGAAGAAATTTTTCCTAATATCCATTCTCAACGTCTCCTGGCACAACAGAAGGCCATTACTTATATCACTGTTACATGGGAGAAGAGGCCAACCCCAGCCTTACCACAACCTCTTTTCAGAGATTTGGAGAGAGTGATAAGGTCTTCCCTGAGCCTCTTCTCCAGACTGAACTATCCCAGTTCCCTCAGCTGCTCCCCTAAGCCCTGTGTTCCAGACCCTTCACAACATCACTGCCCTTCCTCAGGCAATGCCTCAGTGTCTTTCTTGTAGTGAGGAATCAAAAAGTTCACACTCTCATGCCTGCAGAAGGAAGGGCAGTATACTCCTGCTTCCTCAGCTATGTGGAGCCTTTTTGTTTGTTTGTTTGTTTTCTTTTTAAAGCTCTGTATTAATTAATTGTGTGCCCAAGTTCTTGCCCACAAGAAAATCTCCCATGGCACTAAGTCTCACCTGAAAACAGGATTGACTTCAATGAGGAGTGACACAAAGCTACTTTAAAGCTGAGCCCTTCCACCTTCCAGAAGAAAATGGTACCGAATTACAGTAACCTAAGCACTGAAATCATTATAAAGCAAATGCTGATACCTTCCCATGGGTATAAAGATCTTCCTGCTCTGGAAATGATACAACAGTACTACTGGAAGGATGCTAGGTTTGTGGTACTTGCCTGAGCCAGGCATCCCATCCTCTCCTCTGAGACGGTCCGTGGTGCAAAAGCACAAACTTCAGTGAGGTGAGAATGGCAAACTCTCTAACTTTTTTGCTGAAAGAGGGCTGCTGTTGTTTTCTTGTTTCTTTGCTTCTGGCAAAGCTACCCATTGCCATGGCAATAGCTTGTCATTGATGGCAAAACCCTGTGCTGCATTTTCTTAAGCTCATTCACTGAAGTCCACCATCAATTACTTAGGCATTTCTTTTTAGCTTATACTCCAGCCACATTGTGACCCTCATGAAAACTTCACAGCGGAGCAGTTTTTCCGTAACAAAAGGACATTCTGCGGCAGAGCCGTAACCTGACTCCAATTTCATCTGTGCAGAAAACTGCCTGGAAGTTCACTTTCTATTCCAAACTACATGCCAAAACAACTGCTTTTTCCTCTCCCAAATTGCAAATATAATGAATATTTCTAACAGCTCTGTCAAAAGAGAGGCATAAATCACATTTTCCAGAGTCCTGTTTAGTTGGGCTATGTACCTCATTTCTTGCCTGTTGTAGAATTAGAAAATCATAGAATCATTAAGGTTGGAAAAGACCAGTAAGATTGCCTAGTCCAACCATTCACCTACCACCAATATTGCCCACTATCCCATGTCTATAAGTACCACATCTCCACATTTCTTGAACATATCCAGGGACAGTGACTTCACCACCTCCCTGGGCAGTCTTTTCCAGTGTCTGACCACTCTTTTGGAGAAGAACTTTTTCCTAATATCCAGTTCAAAACCCAGTTGGTTGGTGGCCGTCCAGGGCCACACCTGCTTCCCACCACTTCAGCATCAGGCTCACCCCTTAGCACTGCCACTACGGCTTGTGTGACAGTTGATGTGTCCCTATACCTGCTGCAGGGTCTTCGTGGCTCCTTCAAGTAATGATTCAGTGCCATGCAAGTCAAAATCTATGCATTTTGGTCAGGGTCCAGTAGGAGGAACAAGGAAAGCCTCGCTTGTTGCTAGGTGTGCTCTTCATGGTTTGGCAAAGTTATAACAGAAAAATCTTCACCTTGCAGCGCAATAGAGCTGCTTGCTGGCAGACACATTTCTGTATGGTGAGCAATAAGCCTGCATGGCACTGCTGGCTGTTGTTATTCTGTCTGACTCGCCTTTGGTACTGCACTAATACTACACCAGTGCTAGGAGCCTGTGTTTTCAAGAGAAGCCATGCCAACAGCCAGCTCTCCCAGCGGTGCTTTGCCAAGCCCAAACCAGGCCATGCTCACTCTGTGCCGCTGCCGGGTGGTTCTGTAGCCTGGCAACACGCGCCTGCAGGCTCGGCCTTGGAGCCCCCCGCTCCCTCGCCTGCTCCCCCTTTCTCTCCGCTGCTTTATTTTTGCTCAAGCAGGTCTGAGAGGAAGCCTCAAAAACAAAAAGCCGTGGAATGAGGCCAGGCTGCTCCTTGGAGACACGGACCTGCTTTCGCCTTGTGTGCAGGATCACTTTAATTTTTGTCCTCTTTTTTTTTTTTTTCCTTTTTAACCATTCATCTTTGCAGTGTGCTGAGTTGATTTTAGTACTTCCTGTACTTTATTAATGTGCTATGTTATTTCTCCTCTTCAATTTTGGCTGGAGCTAAGTCATTCCTAGGGAATCATTATTTCCATATATTCATTCTATATGGTAGGAATCAAATAGCTTATTTCCTATATATCCTACTGTTTATCTCCTACAGTTTCCTAATTGTTTAGTATTTTCATAATATCAGCACTGGACAGCAATTAACCAGCTAAGAACAATTTTGGTGAAGATAAACAATGTTCAGAATTAAGGATACTTTTGCTAGTCATCACTGGAGCTGTTCACCACCCGGTATTCCTTGATCAAACTTAGCACAACTTCTGGAGCTTGATTGCCAGTGCAAACATACTCATTTATTGTTATTATTGACTTTCCAGCAACTATTCTTGACTATCTGGTTATGATGCAAACAATTGAGTAAACCTGTTTGCTAAAATTTTTGAGGAAAGCAAACACAGAAGGGCAGAATATAGCGCCAAAAATTATTTTTAACACATTTGATTTCTTTATGAAGGATTAACTCTGCTCCACTGACTATATTCCCATATTCACATTGGCCCAATATGTTTTCATTACCAACATATGGCAAAATTTTAATAAGCTTCCTGTGGTTTCAAGCTGACTACTTTTGCCTTTGCAGATACATATATTGTTACAGTTATCCTTTATTTCACCCTATTTTTAGAAAATTTTGATGCCTTTTCCATGCCTTTTATGCACTGCCTCCACATATGGGGACCTAATCCAAAATCCACTGTTGGTAATGGCAAGAGTTAGTGACCTCCACTGCGCTCACTGTGAAGCATGTAATGTTTTACTGCAGAGGTGCACTGAGGTCAGAATTGCACCCCAGTGTTCGAGAGTCTCTCATGAGCAGATCATTGTGCTCACTGTGATACCACTGTAGCTGGAGCAGAAAGATTTTGAGATCAGACTCCTACAGATATCTCATGATTGGAGTCCTTGCTATCCCAGTGCCATCCCTTTCAATAAACAAAACAAAGTCTTCTGAATTCCAAGCAATTCTGAAAACACCACACTTCCTGGTGGGTTTGACTCCAAGAGACATTGCCAGGAAGAGACCTTCTGCAAGTTAAGTGCAACAAAACTCAACACAGCATAGCACAGAATAGCTGGTGACTTAGCTCAGTTGCCTAAAACATTTTATTTGGAAAGTTATTCTAACTTGCTCTTCTCTTTCCTGTCTATACAGGTCTGTACTGAGGATATCCTTCTTTATTAAGCAACAGGAATTTCAGTAAAAGTGGAACAGTCAGGTCAAACCCTGTGTCAAAAGGCTGAGAAAACAGCTACTGTAAGTCCTGCCAACTTGAGGGGAAAAGAAAAATGCAGAGAGCAACTTCCTTTCCCTTACAGGAGGAGGCCAGTTCTCAGTTCACTGCGGAGTTAAAAATGAGCATCTCTGAGGAGAGCCAGGCCTCAGCTCTCCAGCCAAAAACCAAAAGCATATGGTGTTGCAGGATGCCTGCTCTACTGGGCGCATCCTCATCAGTGTGCAGTGGCTCTGTGACTGCTCACTTGCTTAGGTGGACCACAATTTGACCAATGGCAAGAAGTTTGTCACAAGAGATGTATTGCTACCTGACCCACTGTACTTTAAGAAGAAAACAGATGTGAAATGTATTTCATCCAAATAGAAGCTTGGCAAAATACATCTGTTTGTTATGACCACAGACTTTGAACATCTTTATGACACTTGATGCTTTATTTTCAGTTGCAAGTTTTTAAATAGAGAATATTAGAAACTACCTCAGAAGGCAATTAAAGTTAGAGGATTTCTATCCTGTCCAGTTTTTGAAAGGCTCACTCAGGGAGAGATCTCAGGAGGCCACTTTGTCCGGCCTCCTAGGTAACCAAGAGTATTAAAGTCTAAGCTAGATACCACATGACTTTCAAACCAGTATCACAGAATTGTAGTACACAGTCCATAGTCTTTGAACAGCTGATATTGATGATACTGCTAATGTTAAGTGTGTTTAAATGTTATTCTGGATGACTGCTCACATGGTCTGACTATCTTCCTGGGTAGGCAAATAACTAGCACAGCTCAGTACTTTTATTTTATGTAAGTAAGGAAAAAAGCAAAATAAACAAATAGAAAAATCCAGCAACAATCCTTCAGGTCAGACAGGGACACAAACCCCATTATCCATGGGTTGGTCTTTCTCTGTAGAAAGACCTTACAAACCTTACTGACCCTTTTAAGTTTTTCATCCTTCACTTCCAGTTCTCAATGGCTGTCCAATCCTGGTCCTCTGCGTGGGACTGTACAAACCCCTAGCATTCCTCAGCTCTTCTCCAGCCTTTTATCTCTCAGTACAGTGGGACCAGTTGCTATCTCAGGATTCGTAAAGGATCAGGAGCTCTGTAACAAAGTAGCATACTTCGCAGCACAGGATCCCACAGCACAGAGCCAACTTCCCACTGAATACTACCCACTCTCCTCCACATCTAAAAAAATAATTCCTACTTCATCTCTACTGTCCATGTTTTGTCTTGAAAATGCTGAATATGTAGAAATGGGGGAGGGGAAATATGAACAGCAAACGTATAAGCTCAAGATCTAGAGAGAGCACATTTTGAATGTGTGCATCTTGTGTTACCTTCACGGTTCACACAGTAGGACCTGAGACCAAACGCAACATAGAGAGAAGGACTAAGAAATAAAGCAATAAAAAAAATACACTGGGTTTTTGCATTCTGCAGAAATCTGAATTTTGTGCACTCAATCTTTAGAAAGAACTTTCAAGAAGATCTGCCATTAGCTAATTTATATCTCAGGAAGTTCAACGCTTCACTCGGGCAAGCTTGGAAAGGGAGGCACTTTCCAGCTAGACAAAATGCCTACCCAGTGCATTGCTATAGGATTGAAGTGCCCTCTACATGAACCTCAAAGAGAGGAAAAGTCATGCTCAAATATGCAAGCTACCATGCCTTCCCTTGATCAGATATCAAAAGCATGATACTACTGATAGAAACTACTGTTAATTTTTTATGGTCTCATGACTTTTTCAAGGAAATGACCTGGTGATATTAAAAATGTAGTTCTGTGCAGTGAGTTCTGTAAGAGGATGGTTTCTCTCATCCCACCTCTTCCATGGATTCTCAGTACTGCTGCCCTCCACAGCTTGCTACAGTATTTATCTCTTGTGTGTTCTCCAAATGCATCAGTTAAATGATCTGGTAAAAGAGCAAAAAGCAAATAAAACCCTGAATACACTGAAATTCTTCCAAAACAAAACAGGAAATGACAGAACCAGAACAAGCAGCTGAGGACAGGAGCAAGGAAGAAATAGTGGCTTTGCTGCTAGAGAAGAGGAACAGGGAGCTACAGATTTAGGCAGTTTCATACTGCATCTCATCAGCTCCAAATACAAGTTACCACCAAACATGCAACTCCACCTTCCATGTCACTGAACTCCCCCTGAGCAGCCACTCGGTGCCACTGGGAGCTGCCCTAGCTCTCCTGATATGATGAATGCACTTTACCAGGTTCTCCCCATCCTAGGCTGTGGGCTCCTGGGCTCTCCTTGTAGCACCACTGCAACTCACCTCTCCTCTCTGGGCTGGTAACCTCTGTGGAACTGCACAGACCCCCTCTGGACAATACAACAGTTTTCCAAGGAAACAAGAGGCTCTACGAATTTATTCAGGCTACTGTTCCATAGAATTTTTTCTAAAGATGATTTTTAATTTACAGCTTCTCACATCACAAGCAACAGTCCATAGTATCTCCTACATGGGGTACGGCCTGCTGTGAGGCATCCGTGGAACCATACCCTGATTTTGCACGTTGAAACTTGCAGTGAAATGCAGGGAAAATAGCTAAAAACATTTAAATGAACCATAGGACAGAACTGGTAACAAACTGTCTCACTCCAGACCAAATGGGATAAAATAGGAACCTCACAAAATGCCCTAGTATTCAGACAGTATTGTTTAAAAGACATCATCCAACTGGAAGAGAAACCCTCGAGAGGTGTACCCAAATAGACACTGGGAAAAAACTGCACACTGCCAGCCCCTTTGCACTATTCATGAACTTAGCACTTCTCCCTAGGAGGTATCTTTCATGCCTACACTGAGAATGCAGAGCGATAGAAAATCCAGCCCAGTAAGAACTCTGTATCCGAAACACAATGTCCCAGATTTTCTAGCATGAGCAAGTGCTTTCTGCAGACCCAAAACAACATACCACTGTCACTGCAGCTAAATGCCATTTAATTGGCAGCTAGAAAAGCCTATAATACGTTTCTTCATGGAAAAATGTTTGAGCTCCACCAGTCTGCCAAAATGCTAATTAAAAACAGACTGCATATTATAAAATCCTTTCCCTGACCTGTGCTATCTAGCACTGCCCTTCTGTACTTTTTTCATGACACTGAGTCCTTGCAGAATTATTCTAATCTTTATAAACTTGTATGTAATTTTTCTCGTCATTTTGTAGACAGAAAAAAAAATAACTGAAATGTTGTTTATTTAAGCGTACATTGGAAAATTATTTGTTACATTGCAGATAACTGGCTCTTAAGGAGACATTCTTTAGCCATTAAAAGTAGGAGGTTTCTAAGTCCTGAGTAATTCACAGTGGAAGAAATCTTAGCCATATTGAAGTCAATCATATAGTTCAAGTCAAAGCCTCACTGGAATGTCACTAACAATGAATTGCACCATGAGAAGGATGTGCCTCTTCAAACACGTATTACTGCTTCATAGTTGCTAATCAAAATACTTCAGAAAGCAAGGATTTGAACCAGCACTGAAACAACTTAAGTATTTTTTGATGATAGTTTCACAAGTGTGTTTTATATAAGCTTTTATTGTTTTTAACACTTCAAAATTTTTGAAAAAACAACGAATTCCCCTAGGAGCTAATCCCTTTTACCTCGTGCGTTAGACCTGTCTGACAGCCTCCCTTACCCCACCATATGGTGGGCACATTGTCATTGCATACAGCCTAGCACCAGTCCTCCAGCAAACAGGGCTTACCACCCAGCTAAGCACCCTGTCCCTTCTCCTTGTGAACTTCATTCCCCTGCAGAGGGGAATGGCAGGGCTGTGGGAGCCCTGGTAATATGGCTGCGTGCTTTTTCTCAGTGCACTTTAAGGAAGAATTTTCTCTTTCAGCTGCCTGGCTCTCACTCTGCAGTGGGACTGCAACACCAACTGAACATTGTTATCTCTGAACTGGCTACAATTTTCAATGCAATTTTTAGTTCTCCAGCAACAGAGGAATACGTTTTAGTTGTAACTGCTCAGAAGAAAAAGATTTTCCCTACCTTGTGTATAATACTAAAGATGTTCAGATTTTGAACTTACAATGCTTCTTACCGCCCTTCCAAGACAACAATCCAAATGCCATGCAGCTGACTTTCTTTTAGACACCAATCACTGTCAGGCATCTGCAAGCTTCCACTGTTGCTGCCCTTTTGATTTCGGCAAAGAGTCATTAAAACCGGAGGTTTTAATTCCCAGTCTCAATATAATACATCAGGAAGAAGTAATAAGCTCCTTTATGAAGCAATATAGCTCCCCAGTCAAAGAAATGGCACGCACAACTGATTAAACAAAGGCACATGGGGCTTCTTCCTAAGCATTTTTTTAAGTAAATGGATGAATGTGGGAAAAAGAAAAGGACCAGAAAACAGGACTGGGAATTCAGAGACAACAGTAGAAATATCACAGGAGAGATCTTGGTCCTCAGGCATTGGGAAGGGGGTCCTGGGAAAAGCCTCTGGAGAGCTCCTTGGAGCAAGTATTGGCTGAACAGAGCTTGAAGCTGCACGCAGCCTCCCGCTGCTTAATTTGCTCTTTGCTCAGGGCAATAAACGCTATGCATTCTCTGCAAATAACGACTGAATCAAAGATACCTGCTGCCATTAACAATTTTCTTCCTAAAAAGAAAAATCTGAAAGACTGACATTTTAGGTAAGTGCTGAGGTCAGAAGTACTAATAATGCTCTGCTGCACATTTCTGACACTTTTGCCTCCCCTTGGGGGAAGGCAGAGCTGCCTTCCTATAAGTGTTATATATATTAAGATCTCTCTCCAGAAAGCGAGCAAGCTCTTCTATAAATAGCTTCTATTCACAGGCGAGCACCACAACCACTTATTCATTCTTTTCATGCTTTACCTGCTGTTTTCAAGGCTGCCCTGGTGCTAAAAATAGCCTCATGTATTAGCAGAGGGTTGCTATAGATTCTGAGTGGGCGATGCTGGGAAGCAGCTCCATTGCTCTGCTGAGGACAGGGAGGGCCCACGTGGCCCACAGATCTCAGGGCCGTGCTGTGTCTGCCACCTGGGCTTGCCACCCTACAGTGACACCCAGCTTCAATATTTATGCTGTTCTAAGGCTGCGCTGAACTGCACACTGGAAATGCAAATCATGGATGTGGCATGAGTGAAATGTTTTGTTTTTCAAACTGATTAGATCACTCACTGCAAGAAAGACAGTGAGGCCCTGGAGGATGTCCAGGAAATGACAGTGAAGATGTGAAGGGTCTGGAGCACAGGTCTTACGGGGAGCAGCTGAGGTAGGGGTAGACCTCCCAGATAACATCAATATAACAAAAGGTAATGGCCTCAAGTTGTGCCAGGGGATTCTCAGGTTGGATACTAGGAAATATTTCTCCTCGGAAAGAGTGGTGATGCAGTGGCACAGGCTGCCCAGGGAGATGGAGTCACTGTCCCTGGAAGTGTTCAAGAACCACTGAGATGTGGCAGTGAGGGACATCAGTGGGCATGGTGGGGGTGAGTTGGGGGATTGGACTACATGATCTTAGTGATTTTTTCCAACCTTAATGATTCTATGATCACAATACCACAGTACTTTCATATATTAACAGCACATTTGCTTCTTTTTAAACTGGAAAACAGCTGCATATTTTGTTGTAAGGGCATATTTTTTTCTGCAAGCATTGATGTGTCCAAGTCAGAAAATATCAAAATGCTTTGCTGGTTGTTCTTACTACAGAGCTGAAAGGATGACAATTCATCAGCTATTTGATTACCTTCAAGACAGCAATGAAACCACATCAAAACACTACACTACATACCGCTGTCTTGAAATGCTGGCAGTTTGTCCTCTGGCAATGCTGACAATGCTAATGTTAATTCTGGAAGCCATCTCTTGATCTACAATTTAATGCTGCAAAAATCTTCGCAAATGAAAGATTGCTTATGCATAACTTTTCAGCTCATATATTGCATAAAACAGCAAAATGTGCTATAGGTAAGTTCCATTGGATTGTTAAGGTTATGAAACTTAAGTTTTCAAAATTCATCTGACAAAAAGTTTTGGAATTATGGGAAGGATATTACTTCATCAAATGAAAAGCTGAAGCTTGACAGAAAACTATTTGAGAGAGAAAGACCATGATTCAGGAATCCCTGTGCTTCAGTATTAGGAACTGAATTTAATATTTAATCTCTAAACACAACTTTCCTAGTTCTTAAAACTTTTGGATGAATTATGTCCATATCAAAGTAAAATGAGGTATTCAAAATATTTCTATTTTGTTAATCGACTCAGATCACAAAAACCTGCCAAATACAGACTGAGGTCCAACTAAAAGCTGGCTGTACATGGAAAGAGTGGCAGGGCTAACTAAAGCAAGATTTTAAAATGTATTTAAATGGATCCTAATACAACTTTAATACACTCCATCTATTAACAACAGTATATTCGAGGATGGTGTAATGTAGACTTGCAAGAAAATCCCACTATATGCTAAAGGAAACAGCTTTTTACTCAAGTCTCACATCAAATCTTGACCCTTATCTCACGTGTGGTTGTATTTTATCTCCATTCAATAAAGGCAGTCATGTAGGTACCTAACTGTTAATGTTTTAATATATTTCTGGAAAATTGAATGTGGTTTTAGCAAATATCAGGATCTCCCCTAAGATACAAGCTTGAATATTTCTTTTTACTCAATGCACTTTCCTCAGCACTTTTTCCAGTCTGTAATTTTTACTTTTAGAGTCATAGGTATTGCACAGGTCAATGCTGCTGGCTCTAAATAACAAAATTCAATATATGTAACTAAGTTAGACTAATTGTTCCCTTTTAGAATAGCTATCCTTCCCTTTCCACTTACGTGCCGTGAAATGAATAGTATCCTGGAAATGCTTTCGATAGTAGATAGTATTTCAGTACTTCATATCTGAACAATCTTTGTGATTAAATAACACAAAATTGTATTTAATTTGAAATATGATCTGTATTATTTCCAAAATCTGGCAAGCAGTAGTACCTTTCTTCTAGAAAAAGGACAGTTCTAGTACAATGGCTAATGGTATTATTAAAAGAGGTCTCAGTAGTTCTGTACAAGCACACCCATAAAAAAAAGAAAAAAATTAAAAAAGAATTTTGACTGCTACATTGTAGTTCACTGCGCAGAGCAGCCTCTTTATATGCCTGTATGCTTCAGTTTCTACTGAATGGTCAATTATTGATTATCTCAACCCAGATACTATCAGCCCCCACATAAAGTTACTGTATGGCTTTACTAGGGTAACAATCCCACAGAAACTGTAAGGTGGAATGAAGATTGATTCTGTTCTCATTATGCTTTATTATGCTCTTACACCTTATGTTAAAAAAATCTATCATCTATGTGATTGTAAACGTTTAACTCTATCACTGTACATTGCAAATGATCTCTGCTGTTAAGTAATTTAATACTTAGCTTTACACAGTGTGGAAAACACTGTGATGAATGTGACTGACCACTGGTATAAGTTTGCGGAACTGACTGTGGTTCCTGGATTAAGATCTGAACTTTTAGTTAGACTAAGGTGCAACACATCTCTAAAAGTAAAGGTGTACTCTGGAACACATACATATGAATAAGACCTTATTTCTCAATTACATCTTACACTGCAGACCCTGAGGCACCTTTATTCTCTAGGTATTCCATCACACTAGATAAACCAGCAATGCTTAACTGCTTATATGATTGAGAAGACAGTGACTTGTCACCACCTCTTTATGTAGTCTTTAGGTTCCATACATTCAACTGTAAATTATTTGTACCAGCCCCAATAAGTAAATTATCAGTGAATACATACCCGTGGTAGACACTATGCACAAAATTGCACACGTATCAAGAAACATGGGAATACATTTATTTTTCACTATGAAAGTGCAGTGAGCTTTTTATTTTTATTTTTTTATTTTTATTTTTATTTTTTTTTTGAGCTTTATTCTTTTTATTTTCACAGAACAAATCTAGTGGTAAAGAACTGAATTTAAAGTGAGCAAGCACATTATTTGTTGCCTTTTTTTTTTTTTCCCCACTTCACTCCATATCCTTATCTCTTGCTTCTTACTTTCTTTCCTTTCTCCCTCATGTAATAAATCTGATACCAAGCTGGAAGAACAGATTTCCCTTTCTCTTGGACTCTTGGACTCATGAACACCACCAGTCACTTTCCACCACAACACATCCAGACATAAAAAAAGGATTAAGCATTCTTTACTCTCTTAGGAAAATGCTCATACTTTAGGGATTTTGAGCATAATGCATTTCTAAAAGCTCAAGTAAAACCTGGAACGCTCAGGAGGAGCTGGTTTCTGCATTCTGCTTATTTCAAAGCAGGTTGATAAACTAAGAAAATATTTTGTACATATTTATAACTACTTTTTAATTAAATTCTTAACAGACTGAGGTGGCTAAACTTGTTTATGCGTGCCTACATGCACCTGTAATCTTTAAGTGAACTTTATTCTCAGCATGGCTGCCAGACTTCAAGACCTGGAGACCAAAATCACCAGCCTCGCTGCAATCAGTGCAATGGCAGTGCCAATTAAAGGACAAAAGACAGGAGTTTACATTATAAACTACACTACATATATATCTCTGAGGTAATTATTAGGTAAAATTACATACTTCAGGGGAAGAAAAAAAAAACATATCTGTAGAGATAAAATGGTAAGTTGCTTCCAATAATTATGATTTGATGAAAGTCTTCTTTACTACTTCCATGACTGCATTAGTTGGCCTTTTCAGGGTCATGCTGGAATTGCATTATTTACAATATACACATTAACAAGGTCTTGTGGTCTAGTTTAACTATGTTTTTTGGTTTTGGAAAATTCACAGAAATTGTAGGATTCAGATTATTGCTAGGAGCATTCACATAAATGCAACAGAATGAATGGCTGAAACAACCTGGCTTTCAAGAGATCGCTTAATTCTTACGTAACTCCGTATTCATAGCTGAGAAAACTCAAACAGACATTAGAAAGCACAGTACTTCTTATATCTGTGATCTACTAGCATGTTAAGAGTCTAAGTGATGCCACTATCATAAAAAGGTGTTAAGCATGACTTCAACTAGAACATTTGGTGATGATAATGATGATAAGGTTGCTACTCAGCCAATAGTAACAACAAATAAATTTTGTGAATTGTGCTTGAAATGGTAAGGTTTTATGGACATCAAAGTGGAGCTGATGGGATAAATCAGATAAATCAGGTTAGGCTGTATTTTGTAACAATGCGGCCTAAATTGGGATTCTATTTACCAAATTGAACTGCTAAGTATAAAGGTGAAAATTTCTCTTAATTTGTTTCTTGAAGACTTTCAGGTCAGTTTAAATTTGTAAATGTAAGCCTTTTTTTTTTTTTTTTTTTTTTTTTTTTTAAACTGTATTTGCAAAGCAAACAATCTGGAATTTTAGATGTATACCTGCCTTTTTTTTTTTGAGGTTTGCATTAGTGCCTGCAAAACTTATTCCCAAAATTTGGTCTTTGGAAATGGCCAACAGAACCAGTGATCCAGATACAGGTCTGACAATACAGCAGGCAACAGGGGATTCGAAAATTTGCAGTGATTCCCTCATGCTCTAAGTGTATAAGCTTGGAATAATGTAAGTCTGAGAGTCAGATTTTCCTCATATCCTTTCATTATACAGAATCAGGGAATTAGATTCAAAATAATCTAATTTTCCAAATTGTTCATCACACTGGAAGACTTAGTGTTGTAGGAATTCTGTCCCTAAACAGCAAATTTGACACTGATCTATAGTAGCACTGAACAGGAATACTTAAGAGGAAAATTTCCATCAATAAGTGAAATTTAGTAAATTTGATATTCTAATAATTATGATATCATTATCTCTATTTTATCCTATTAACAAAAAAAATGCCATACAAATGATTGTGGACACTTGTAAAAAGATATGGGATATTGGAACACTGGAGGAACAATCAAATGTTTTTTTGTTAAAGGTACTATTCTAACAGTTACGCACTGAAATGGTAGTTGTAATTCTGAAATACCATCAAACAGCACGGCTGCTCTCAAAACAACAGGCAAAGCACAGTAACAGTTTCTATACCAGAACAAAATTCAAAACCAAAAGTGCTTTTATTGAATAAATTACTTTATCAGCCAAACAAATAAAATCACACTTGTTTTACAGTACAGCAACATTGACATCTAGTGGCTAGTTAAACTCCACATCCTCCATAGACAAAAAAGTTGTGGAACAAAACATTTACAGAATTTGACATAACAAATGCGCATGTCCACAATGTCATGTCTTTACATAATCGCTATGTCATTACAGAATGACTGAAGGCTTCAATGACTAACCTGTAATGACCAGTCCTCATCATGGGAACTGGTAAGCATGAGCCATCACGCCTCAGCGCAGCCCCTCTGATTCTTCCTGTTTGTTAGGAATTCCTGCACCTGGGAACCAGCTGTGCCTTAAGCATAGACCTTTCTTGGAGCTCACTGGAAGGCACTGCTCATCCCTTAGTTGCACAGAGATATGTGTAAAAGAAGACAAACTACGCTCACAGAATGTAATGCTACTGTCACATGTGAACCTATATTTTTCATCCTACTTCATTTTCTACAGACTACTAGGAGACTTCAAATAGAGAGATGAAAATCAGATACATGACAGATGCCATGAGACTGTTCATATTATGAAGATATGAAAAGAAATGATTAGGCAATTTCCATAGAATTTAGGAAGGAGCCAGTAATACTAGAATGTCTCATTTCCTCATTTTTTAACATAACTGGCTTAATGGAGAAAGAGGAAAGAATAGACATGATAAATCTAATGATAATTCTGGTGATAAACCTAATACTTCAGATTTCTGAATTATTTTCTCACATCAAACCCAAACATGCACTCTGCAAACAGCTCTTACCATGGCTGTAGCTGGTAGTCCTGCCTTGCCCTTGCTGCCTCTTCTGATAAAGCTGCCTGATCTTGATTTGCTGCTTTACAAATTGGTGGCAGTTATAATCAGCTACCCAAACTAACTTTGGCCAAACAGATCAGACACTACTGAATATAAGCAAACTTATCAGAAGACCTTAGGAGACAATAATCATGGGATTACTGAATAAGTTCTTCAAAAAGAAAAGCCTACCAGTATGTATGTCTTCCAGTATTCAAAAATGACAAAACGCAGACGAATTTTTGCCTTCTGTATCAAATGGTTTAGGACATTAAAAATTATCTCAAGGAGCAACAAGGGAGATTTGTCCTAGATATTAGGAGAAAACACATGTATACACCTAAAAGATTAATAGATTAAGCTATTTATGCTGTGAAAATTCCTCTACTGGAAATTTTTAGGAAGAGCTCAGGAAGCTTCAAAAGGCATGGCCTTTTGAATTACCTATCTCTGTGACTGAGTACCTTCCTTTGGTATGCACATGTTGTTCAGACTATCCCTCATGAAAGTATGGGGGAATTATGTAAATGAACAGGTTGCTTAAGTAAACATTATGCTACTCCCAAAATGACAAGGAAGAAGGTCTGAGGTCTGCTCTGAACCCACAGAGGCACATTCCTGATGCTGAAATAAACCTTCCTCCCTGCAGCTCGAATGATATGAGTCAATATCTAGTCATAAATCTTTTGATTCCAGCAAGTTCTAGCGCCCATTTAATAAATTTGAATGACTGAGAAGTGGCAAATTCAATCCTTGTGTTTCTCTTTTTTTTTTTTTTTTTGTTTGGTCGTACTGAGACTATCGCCATGGTCTGCGTAGTGGGATGTGATTGCACAGATTACTGGAAACGAGTGAAAGCAGAGAAGCTAATAGGCTCGGGAGTATTTAAGAATCATGGACATTACATTCTATTATTATAAGAACATTCCTGCTTCGTAGTAATTTCCATTTCTTCATCCCAGAAATTTCCCATGGAATTGTTACACTACGTTGTCAGAAAACTGAATAATTGAAGTTGTATAAGAATGTGTCAATGATATGAAAACATAAGAGACAAAACATTTTCTTCTTGGATGTTTTAATAACATGTCTGACTTAGGTTTTCTGGATACACTAAATCTCATACTCAGCCCAATCTAGATTTAGGTCAGGAGAAAAAGGAGAACTACAGTGACACTACCTCCCTTACGGGCCATGAAGTTCAGGGCTACATTTAAGAGTATGGTTTCCCATTACTGCTAAGCTGATTTAATTGCGAGCTGCTGCTGAAAGGGCCACCTTCATTGCTCGCCTTCACCTTGCCTCCTGTCCCATTCCTCCATTCCCGCTTTTTTTTTTTTTTTTTTTTTTTTTTTTTTTTTTTTTTTTGCACCAGCATTGTTATTCATCAGCTGCCACAGCAGAAAAATCAAAGGAGCTAGACTGGCTGAAAATCAAATGCTACGGTTCAGCAGATGTAGTCCGACGAGCACAAGTATCAATGTGAGAAAAGCAATGCTTTTTTTCTTCAGCAGCAGCCAGACAACAGACTGATGCATCCACAAGGGAAACTGTGCTCCTAAGGGCTGATATACCACAGTCATGGAAATCCACATTAAAAATGCAGTGACCCCACCCTGCAAGAAGTGATGCCCATCTTTTTTCCTTTTCACCTGCATCTTTCAGTCCTATGGGAATCTGTTGACAGAATCATCCTTTTTGGTGTCAAAGAACACTGATGCTACATTTAAAGTATGGACTTAGTCCCAGAGGATGGAGCTATAATCCACGTATGAAGGGCTAAGGGCAGGCTTGGATTCAACTTCTAGTTTATTTAGGAGGTCATTTCTGATCCACTTATCCAGCTGTAGGTTGTAAAGGAGCTTGCTGCAGGCTTTATGGGAAAAGCAGTCAGAGTTGGGATGCTTTAAAGCAACAATCAGAAATCAGAAAAGTAACACAGTAAAATGAAATTATCTAGTTGCTGTTCCCAGCAAAACTGATTATAAAGTAACTTCAGCATCTATAACAGTTGCTATAGTGAGAATCACTGCAGAAATTTCCTCTGCCCCAGAAAGTTTATATTTTCTATATGCAGGTTTTTGTGGCCACAGCACAGTGAGGAGAGATTCAAGAATTGCACATCATCCCTCTACCTTTCCCTCTTTTCTTCAAAGTGCATAATCAATGACAAGTTGGCCCAGTTTCCAGAATCATGTTGGGATTCATTCATACTAAAGCAGTCTGCCATTTCCAAAGAGAGGAACAACAAAAAGAAGATGCCTGCCATTACAGCTTTGTGTGTATACATTATTTATTTTGAGATATTTGAATTATTAACTAGGATAATTCCATTTTTGCAACAGAGAGTCTCTGCCCTTTAGAAGAAATGGGCCACATTCCGTGGGACTTGTGCAGACTGTGGCATGCACTCCAACAAGCATGTAAGCACTCTGCTCCTTTGCAGGGGGGGGACACCGCCTCTAAACCCCTTCAGAGTTAAAACAACACAGTGAGTGACCGAAATGTAAGATGGAAAACACTCCTCCTGAAACTGAAATTCAGTAGCGGAGATAAGGAGGCATGAGGAGTTCTGCGCTGTGTGATAGCCTGAGTGCATAACAGCAACTCCCTACAACAGCTGTTTTCTTTGGTAACAATGAGCACTTCAATTTTTATAAGTTCCCTGTGGGAAGTGAATTAAGACTCCGGGAACCAATAGCACAGTTGGAAATTCTTATCCATTCCAGCACAAAGCATCGGCGATGGACTGAAGCGTTCCTGACCTCAGCAGTCAGAACGCTGGCTCAGGTACGGTGTGTGCTAACGCTCCGTGGCACAGCACCAGCTCCCCGACAGCTGCTTGCTGCATCTGATGCTTTAACGGTGGAGACTGCCATCTCCCAGCCAGCTCATCAGAATTTTTAGTTCATACAGCTCCTTCTCCCCATGCAATCTCCACACTTCCCAGCTCCGCCGCCGTCCTTCACGGAAGCCGCCCTTCCCAGCTGCGAGAGGCGGCAGCGAGGCACAGCGCGGCACCTGCGCCCCGCGTCCCTCCGCCGGGCAGCGCATCGCCCGCGGCCGGGCGGCTCTGCCGCCGGGCCGTTCCTCCCTCACACTCCCCGTCGCGGCCGAGGACGCTGCCCCGGCTCCGTCGCCTCTCCCCAAGCGACCCTTTCCTCCGGGCCGCTCCGCTCCTCGCGCCCCGTATCGCGCCGCGAGACGTTCCCGCCCGCCCCGGCTCCTCCGGGCGGCACGGAGCCGGGGCTCCGCGCGTCCTACCTTCCCAGAGGCGGAGACCGCCGAGGCCGGCGCCGCGCACCGGGTTCCCGGGCGGGGAGACTCCCCTCGCCCCTATACATGATGAGCGCCTTTCCCCTCCCCGCCCCGTTGCCGCGGCTCGCCCTCCCCCGCCCGCCCGCGCCCCGCCGCGCTCCGCCGGTTCTCCGCGCCCCTCCGCCCGGCTGCTCCCGGCGCGGCCCCGCTCCGCCTCTGCCCCGGGTTTCCGGTAGGGGCCCGTGAGAGCTGCCCGCGAGCTGAGCTCGGCACAGCAGACGTAGGAGGCGGCTCGCGTCCACCGGCAGCCGCCGCCATGGTGCCCGGCCAGCTGCGCCTCGCCGCGGCCGTAAGTGGGGCCGGGAGGGAGGGACGGAACGGAGGGACGCGAGGGGCGGGCGGCGCGGTGCGGCGGGCAGGCCTCGCTTTGTAGGCCGCCATGGCGGCAGCTGCGCCTCTGCGGGGACGGAGCCGAGCGGTGTGCGAGGCAACTGCGGGGATGTGCCGGACCGGGCGGCTTTCAGGGCCTACAGCTTTGGGTGGCGGTGTTCGGGCCAGCACAGGCCTTCCTCAGCGTCCTCTACACTACAGAACCACGCAAAGCTCCCTGCTGCTGTGCTCTGCTACTGTTTACGTTTTACTTCTCCTTTTATAGTTCTAAAGCCATAATACCACTAGTAATAATAAAAACTTTGCAAAGGGGCTGCACTTTATGGGTGGATTTCCTCGTTGTTAGGAGTGTTTACTGTACACTATATACAAATACATTTCGTAATTGCTTTAACACGGAAGAGTGGGTTTGAAGCTAATTGAATTTACTGTTAGTATTTTGGGGGCCTTAAGTCCTCACAGAGTGCTTTGCTGTGAAGCAGGCCCACCCCTGCATGTACCCTGTGTGCAGCCGGGACCGCTCCTTGCAGATCAGTTCTACAGTCCATGCTTGTGTGTCTCTAGTCTGTGTCCTCCAGTAGTCTGTGTGCCCCAAGACGAGCTCCTAGGGCTGGGAACAGAGCACAGGGCAGAGGTGGGCAGTCACCCTCCTCCCACACACCCATTTTAAATTACGTTTTTATAGTGCCACTTTCAGTTCAGCAGCGTGTCATGATCAGGAGTCAATTATGACGGTTCTACGTTATGTCCCTTTCGGCAGTGTGCTCTTACTTCAATGAAAAGGGAGGTTTGAAAAGTGCATCCTTTCCTGCATGCAAATGCCTTTTGCAGATGTGCTACTGGGGAGTCTGCAGTGTCCAGCGTTTGCCATCACCTGCCTGATGCCAGCAGTATGCAGTGCTAGGACACTTACCTTGTTTAAGTTGCTAGTTTCGTAGGAGCCTTAATCTAGTTGGCGTGGTATTTTGCTATTAATAAGTCCAAGATGTTGGAATTACTTAATTGTCAGTGATTTATATGCTTTTCTTGTTTGGAAAAAAAAAAAAAAAAGGTCCAGTGTTAGAACAAAAAACAAAGCACATTAAGATAACCTGTAGCTTTCAGATTTCAGATTCATCTTTAGATGAAGTGTTTGGTATTTACCTTGCTTCTTTACTAAAGCTATTGTTAGTTTCTGGCAAATTTCGTCAAAGCAGAGGTGATAAGAAAGGTTTTATCAAATAGCAAAAATGGTTATTTTAAGTTTTGTTGATAGTTTTGCATGACCATAATTACATATGCCTTTCAAAATCTCTTGGGTTAAGCAAAAACTTTGGTATCTGCCTGTCTTTTACTACAACTATGATATGTGTCTTACTTACCTTGGATTGTTGGGTGTTGAGTTGTTTGTTTTTTTTGAAGTAAGAGAGAAAACAGACTTGAAATTTCGTGTCAAGCAGTTGTCTGTTTACCCTCTCCTTCCAAAGCAGGAGTCATGTCTGGATGAGATTCTCTGAGGACTTCATTTCTATGTTTTACCTAATATTCAGATTATCTGGAGACCATCCTGAGGTCGACAGGGCTCCCTCATTGTTCGGTGGGGTCACCACAAGTGGCCTCAGTGCTGCTGGAGGTGCTGATATGCAAACCAGCCTCAGCTCAGCACCTGCCTGCTCTACTATTGCCTTCAAGGACTGAGCAGTCCATAAGTATTGGGAGATCAGTCATGGGTGGTTGTTTTTTTTTCACCCTGAATTTGTATTAAACTGTTGGAGTGATTTGGAGGAATGGCTGAAGCTGTGAGGGGTTTTCTGTTGGAAGAGCAGCTTCTGAGGACCCAGCCATACCTGTACTTGGCAATCACAGCTTCCCAAGGCAGCCAGCAGCTCAAGAACTCCTCTCATCATGATTCCGTTGAAGCTACCTTTTTTTTTTTTATATAAATTTGATTCATTCCTGAAATCAGCTGGGAGCTGATTACTGAGTACATCTGCTTCTTTCCAGCAGCCAGTCATCCAAGGGCAACCACTGCAAATATCTCCTTTTATTTGAGCTTTTCTCATCTTGCCTGGTTTCATACGTCATCTATCTCATGTTGACTTGCATTCACTTTGTGTTGGCTTTAACTTTCTCCTGTTCGAAGTGCAAGGGAAGCTCTCTGTTTTCATCTGGGAAGCATTACATTTGCTGTTTAAAACATTCCTGGATTACTGTGCTGTTTTTAAGATTTAGAGCCCAGGCTTAAAAGTATTTGCTGTACATACATTTCAGCAAACTCACAATGTAAAGTCAGCCTTTTTAGAGGCCACATAAGCTTTATTAGTGAAGTAGTGCTTTCATTAGTGAAGAGTTGCTGTTAGAAGCAGCCTCAGCTGTGGGAGCTGCTCCTGGGCTGCAGCTTGTTGTGGCACTGCTGGGAGAACTTACCAGCCTTTGCTGCTCCGTTGCCAGTCCTGGCAACCTATTGTACACAGGCAAGTGAGTGTGGCTGAATGTGATATTAATAAAAAATTTTAAAAAAATCTTAAAAATTACCGAACAACCAGTGGTGTGAAAAGGCAGTGTTCTACATACTCTGCACCATAGAGACCAGTTGTTGCTGTCAGTAGATGATACGGTTGAGACTCCAGAATGGCATCAGAGGGAGGCATTTGCCTCCAGAAACGACACCTCATCAAACCCATCCTTAAGGGTTTGTTTTTACAGGTTTTATTTTTGTCAGGCTTTTGTCTAGGGGGGAATGCAATTATAGGTAGAGTAGGAATTGACACTGGTTTTTGGGGGTAGGATAATTTGTGACTTGGGTGAGTGATTTGGTCTGGCTCATGGGTGGTTTCACAGAATCACAGAATTGTAGGGGTTGGAAGGGACCTCCAGAGATCGAGTCCAACCCCCCTGCCAAAGCAAGTTCCCTACCCCAGGTCACACAAGTAGGTGTCCAGGCGGGTCTTGAACATCTCCAGAGAAGGAGACTCCACAACCCCCCTGGGCAGCCTGTTCCAATGCTCCATCACCCTCACCATAAAGAACTAATTGCGCACATTTGTGCAGAACTTCCTATGCTCCAGTTTCTGGCTGTTTCCCCTTGTCCTGTCTCCACACACTGCTGAAAAGAGTCTGGACACAACCTTCTGCAGCTGGGCAACTAGAAGGAAGTGGCTTAATCCATTGTTTCCTGAAATAATTGGGCGTGTAGCTGTATGCTGAAAAGCAGAGATGACAGATCTGGGCTTTAGCCAGTGTTTATTCACTTGATGGCATTAAAATATGGTGTATGTGCGTGTGTATTATATGTATATATACATATAAACATACTAACTAGTAATAGTTCAAAAATATACAGAAGACATTTTATTCCATGGTTTGAATGTTTTGCCTATTAAGCTGTACATTTTTGCAAGCATGTTGTTTTGTTTTTTAATTATTTCAATCAGCTTTCCAGTTTTTTGTGTAAGAACTAACGATCTAAATTATTGTACTACAACCCAAGAACCCTTATTTTTCATCTTTGTTTATTAATGTGGACACATGATTTTCTGTCATCTAGCCCTCTGAAAAAAGTAGTTTATGGAGGAAAAAACTCACCTATTTGTGTATAAGGGAGGTGGTTTAAAAGTAAAGACCAGGAATGTTTTATTGTCATTTTATTATCTGCATCAGTGAAGATTAAGTATGGAAATATATGCATATTAATTATTTGTAAAGTGATTTTTTTGACCGACTGACTGACCGTGAGAAACCATAGTTCCTTTGTCCTACACCATTTGTTCTGCCTTATATGTTGAATTTGATTTGGTGTAGGTATACGTGCAAATTTGCACTTGTGTACTGCATGTCTTTCTCTTATTCATGTGTGATGTGCGGTACTGATCTCTAGTTATGCTGCATCCATACTGCTCTACCAGGTGTTTTGACTGCATTGCCATTTATTTGTTGACAGGCACGTGGCCATGGCGGCTATGATTCTGATTTTAGTGATGAGGAGAATGGAGAGAAGTCTGTGCAAAAGACTAAAAGGTAATGTAAAAGGAAGTGAATGCTTTATTTTGTACTAATGAGCTGTTACTGTATAGAAGATAATGCTGTGGTATGTAAAGTCTGGTGTTGAAATGATTTTTGAAAAATCAGTCTCAGATTTGTGCATCTCCTCATGCCATGCTTGCCAGAGTACGTTGTCTCCCTTGGACAAATGATTAAGATCTGTTCTGTTGTGTCCATCTGGTGTCTGTACTCCTTTCAGTTCTTGGAGCACTGTGTTTCATTTTCTGAGCATTAGTATCGACTGCTGGTGTTTGGCTTCTCCTTTCATTTTGCTGCAGATCCATCAGGAAACGTGAAGCTGTTGGGAGAGCAAGGCAAAAAGGCCAATTGGCAGCAGGCATTGTAGATAGAAAGCACCAACTTGGAGGAAGTAAAGAACTGATGGCATTTGTTTTGGGGTTGGGATAGATTTTATTTTCTTCTTAGTTGTTCATACGGTGCTGTATTTTGGATTTGTGATGAAAATAGTGCTGAAAGTTCTGAAAACACACTAATGTTTTAGTTGTTGCAAAGTGGTGCTTACATTGAGTCATGGACTTCTCTGCTTCTCATACAGTCCTGCCAGTGAGGGACGGGGGGTCACGAGGTGCTGGAAGGGGACACAGTCAGAACAGCTGGCCCCAGCTGACAGAAGGGATGTCCAGTACCATATGGCACCATGCTCAGTATCAAAAGCTGGGGAAAAAAGGAGGAAGGGAGGATGTTCTGCAGTCTGATATGTCTTCCTAAGTAACCATTATGAATGATGGAGTATTGCTTTCTTGGAAATGGCTAAAATCTGACTACCAGTAGGAAGCAATGAATGAATTCCTTATCTCAATCTCCTTACATATGTACCTTTTGCCTCACCTGTTAAACAGCCTTTATCTCAATTTCTGTGTTTTCTCACTTTTACCTTTCCTATTCTTTCCTCCATCCCACTTTGGATAGAAGTGAGCAACAGTGTGAGCAGATTTTTATCTCTGTGTTTATTTTACTTTGGCACCATAATCCTTTGACATTTTCCGCACCCTTCTGAACATTCTGTCTGAATTTTACAAATATATTTTTTATCCCCTTTTTTGTCTCATTCTTGCTTTGTTTATTGAACTTTATTTAAGAAGGCTTTCTGGAAACTTTCCTAGGACTCTTGAGTGTTTTCCGTTATAGTAAAATTGAAAGAGTCTTTTTTGTAGTGTTTGACTGCATTTGTGGGGGGAAAATATCGGTGTTTTAGTCATTAGAATCATAGAACAGAAACAGTGACTGGTTGTTTTTTTTTTCAGTTTTGGTTTTCTTTACCGTTCCACTGCCTTAATGGAATATTAACTAACCATCAGGAGCCTTTCAAACATACCATCATTACCCTCATTATGGCACTCTACTGCTGATTCCCAGTAGGGCTCTCGTGTGTTCGCTGCTATGTGTGTGTCTGTTTCTTGCTCTGTGATGACATTATTTTTTCACTTGGAAGAAAACGATAGTCTTAAGTTTTCTTTGAATTGCTGTTTTATGGAGACTCCTTACGGGATTTTTGTACCTATAGGTCCTTTTGAGCAAATGAAATCCTTAGCTCCTAGAGTCTTATATCCCGTAGTTTGAAATAGAAATTCTCTGGCTCACTGTCTACAGGTTTCTGACTTCCTTTCTTTCTGCCATCTGCTAATAATGGAAAAATCTTTTTTCTTCACCTCTTCCAAGGAAAGAAACTAAATATACCTCCTACTAAGCTAAAAGTGCATCTCTTTACGTTTAAACTTTTGATTATTTTCTTGAATTTTGAAAATATTTTTAAGTGCTCACTGATAAGTATGGTTCACAACATGGTACTTAAGTTTTAAATCAGAGATTCTCATGATGTCTTAAGAGAAGCAGAGAAGTTTAATGAAGTGCTGAGATGCATGAAAGGATGGGATAGGGTTACTAATGTTCAGTCTTAATCAACAAGCATATTTTTCTTCCTTTTTCTACTTAGCTCTGCAACCTAGTTTATACAGGGCTTGAAATGTAGAGTGAAATTTAAAAATCTTGTTTTGTTGTAGTTCTATGGTAATAATGTTGATAAAGTACGAATTGTTGATGATTTTCTTTTAACTGTAAGCAAATGCCTTTGCATCTTTGTTCTCCAAATGAAGTAAAGTCTAATCTGATGTTGATTCTGAGGTCTCATTTTATTCATGTAGAAATGAACATAGTAGCTTTTGTAACTCAAGTTGCTCAAGTTTTCTATATGGTATGCTATTTCTTTCGACAGGTTGTGACTGAACTTTCTTTCCTTTTCCCTCTCTATCTTTAGCACGAAAGAAGATAGCCTTCTGGTAAAGCCATTCCAAAAACCAAAACAGGTCAAGGTTGCTCACAGGCAATTTGCTGCTGAAGAATGGGACAGGTATTTTTTATCTATTGCGCTGGTGAGGCTTTTTTCCTTCATGTAAAGGTAACTTTCACTGAAATGTATTTGTTATTATTAACAGAGAAGAAGCAAGGAAGAGAAGATTTCACCTGATATCGATGGATGCAGTATCCTTTCATTTAATTTTTCTTCGAGTTTGAAAATCTGTTTTGTCAAAATAGTTGAATTTCTCAGTTTTTATAGTTGCAAGTGCAGCACCAGATACTAAGTAGTTATTCAAATTAGCTTATTTTTGTTACTGAGATCTCTCTGAGAATGCCTTTACTCAGTAGACTACTCGGAGAACGCAGTATTTCTACAGTTTCAATATGCTAAGTTGCCTTGTTTGAAACTAAGTTGTTATTTTACTTAGATCAACACAAATGCACTTTGCTCTTTCAGTTGAGTTAATACAGAGTATAATTCTGTATGAGGCTGCCGACATCTATGGGCAAATACATTTCCACTGGAAGTCCAAAAATTGCATCAACAAATTCAGAAGTCTGTGCAAAATAGCATAGTTTCAGGCAGATTCTACAGATGCCATAATGTAAGCCTGTTTAATATAATGTCTACTTCTATTTTAGTTTTTTTAATCTCTTAATCATATTTCATGCGACTATTTATGTATTTTAAAGCTACTGCTTCATTTAGATTATAACCTTTCTCTTTTTATTTAGCTTTCACCTGGGGCACATATTAAAATAATTACAATGTGTGTACAAAAGGCATGACACACTGTACTCCTTAAAAGAAGTTGTGTAGCTTTCAGATTCATGTTTTGATCAAGTGTTTGATATTTACCTTACACAAGGCATACTTAGTTTCTGTCAAATTTAATCGAAGCAAGTGATATGAACGGCTTTATCAAATAGTGAAAGTAGTTAATTTAAATGTTGTTGACAGTTTTGCATTACTGTTCCCACATAGGCTTTTAAAAAAATCTCTTAGCTTGAGCATGCAACCATTGTATCTGCCTATCTTTTACAACAGTTACATATGAAATACATTTTACTTATCTTGGGTTGCTGTCGTTATGTTTTGACTGACCATATTTCAAATGCTGTCCATTCCCTGCTTGTTTTAAATAGCTATTCTCCAGTGACAAAAGTCAATAATAGGAAAATAATGTTAGCCCTCCATTTTTATGTGACCAGGGGCTGCATAAACCAAACCGTCTAGTGTCACAGACGTATCCCAATCAGTCCACCTGGCACTGTAGCTAGCCATTAATCACAGAGAAGCCCATGTTTCCTGGAGTTCACTATAAAGCTAATTGTGTAGAAACTCTTAAAAAGTTCTGCTTATGTTTTTGAGTGTTTCCTATCTAAGACCTTTACAGTTTTGTTCTTTTAACTCCTGGTAACTCATATAAGAACACAAAATAGTATGTAGTACTTAATGTGTTTTTTTGCAGAACACCTTTTCTGCTTGTTTAAGGAACAAATTCCTTTTGGTTGTGGTGGAAAGGAAAAAGAAAACATGCATACTGAGGTTAAATTAACATTTTTAAGGCCTTTGGAAAATAAGATGTTTTCTCCATTGAAGTATACATGGGAAAACAGTAGGTTGATACAAATTGGTTTTTTTCGCACGATGTAATATTTGCCTGCCTGTGTACAAGAAGGTAATGCGTTTTGTAACTTTTTCTTTCAGAAACTTTATAGAAGTTAATAGAAGAATAGAATACAGAAGAAAATATTTTTGAATAGCCATCTCTAATGTGAAGATGCTTATTTTCCAAATAAATAGTTATGTATTTTTGCTCATGTCATGGTGCAGAATAGGTACAAAATAGGTTTCAAATCATGTTTCTGAGGCCCAGGTTAAAAAAAAAAAAAAAAGTTTCCTGTGGTTCTCATCTGAAAAACTAAAGCAAATAGCTTTTATTTGTATTTTATGGTATAAAATAAATTCTACCCTACTCGTGTTTATAATACAAAGTACAAGCTTGTATTAAAATTGAAACCGCAGTACTAAGAAGTTATGTGCAAATCACAGCTGAAGATTGAGACCAGCTTCTATGCACATGCTTATAGAGCATCTTTGAAGAACAGTTCTATAAAGTTCTGGGAGCTGATTGAGGTTTTACAGAGGAAATTGCCTTAAAGCCTGTATTTGGAAAGTAGCTCCTGTAAGAGGTTATTGGGTGAAAATTGCTAATTAATTCTCTTGTTTCTGGAAATTACCGAACAGTTTTTGGGGAACAAAAAAATGCGTTCTGTTCAGAATATTGAAAGTTTTAATTGTTCATTTAGTTGCAAACTGATAGTGAAGTAAAAGAATGTAAGTATTGAAACAGATTCCTTAATTGCTTTATTCAGTATTCGAGACATAGAAAGTTAGTGAATGACTACATTTTGTACTATGGTGGGAAAATGGAGGATTTCCGACGTTCTAGGTAAGCAGTATTTCCCCTCAGGTCCTCAGGGTCCCTCTGATATGCAAAGCAGTTAAATTATAACTTTGAGGGAGATAAGAAATGTGTGTCTCAAATTACTGATTTGTTTGGTCCCAAGTAGTAACTACATTCCTTGTAAACATCCAGAGCGCAGAACTGCTTTGTTTCACTTTGCATCATTATTTTTATGTAAGAACTTAACCATAAGCTGAATTATTCTTGTTTTGTTATGTAAACGGAAAGATGACAGGTGAACATTAGTTGAAGGTACACTGAGAAATATCTGGCAGTATTTTCAAGTTATCAGTGTGGAGTATTTTTGAAATGTGCTAAATTGCTGTCAGTTGTCCACTACAGTGATGTCTTTCTGTAGAGCTGCCTGTAACTGCCTTCTGACATAACTGTCTAAAAGAAAAGTATCATCAGACAGGACCATGCCATCTGCAGTTTCCGTGGCCATTTGCCACCGGGAAGTTTCCATTTGGGAAAAACGAACCATTGTTTAATAGTTTTATTCCACAGCAATGCATTCACGTATGCTGTGAGATGGAGATAAAAAATACGAGATACTGGTATTTACCAAATTAGTATGTGGCTAACTTTTCATTGGTATGTTGTACTGAAATAATGTTCTTTTACAGCGAGAATGACAAGACGGATCTCGATGTTATAAGAGAAAACCATAGATTCCTGTGGAGAGAAGATGATGAAGCAGACATGAATTGGTACCTGGAGCTATTACATAAAACAGTAATTTTAGATCACTTTGTACCAAGTTTGTAGTGTCTTCTGTTAATTAGGGATTGCTGTGCATACTTAGTGATCGTCCTTTGATCTTTAATGCACTTAAAAATGGAAGAACTTTAGGAGACATAGTAGTATCAATCAGTGACGAAATTAGTTGATGACAGAAAGAACTGAAAATTATTTGTGCATTCTCTGAGGGCCAAATGACTGTTCTGAGTATCCTGAAGGAAGCCTCTTCTGGGCTGTGGATGTATTTTGGATGCATTTTTCCACTGTTGTGAAATTTCTTCTTTTGTCAAAGAGTATATTTCTTTTGCATTTCTAGCTCTGCAACTTGTGTTCTTCAGATGAAACCATATGTATTTATCTTGCTTAAAGTCATTAAAATGTAAAATGAATTGTATTCTATATTTAATTTAAAAAAAAACCCAAACTTTTTACAGGGAGAAGAGGCTTGCAAAGAAGTATTATGATAAATTATTCAAAGAATACTGTATAGCAGATCTCAGTAGATACAAAGAGAACAAGGTACATTTGATTATTGTAAATCATAGTTTTTAAGCCTGCTTTTTTTTTTTCCTACAACGCTGTATGTTGTGAAACCAGAATTTTAGTACCCTTTCCCTAGAAAGAGAGTTGTGAGAAACTGTGAAGTTACTTAATAAGCAGCAGCAGTTTTGAATCTGAGCATTGTCACTGCCCCAGAAATGTGCTTTTGTGGGAATAGAAGCATTTCTGTATAACATTTTTTTGTGGAGAGATACATTGTGTGTAAGCAAGGCAGAAAATGAGGGGTTAGGGAGAGAAAGCAAGAGAGGTTTGGCTAGAGAGAAGAGTTCAAGAAAGCCTAAAAAAAACCCCATAGTGTTACTGTTTTTCTTGCTGTTGTTGTGGTTTGGTTTTTTTTTTAAGTCTAAAAAGAGTTCTGTACTTGAATGCTGTCTTAAACAGTTTTGCATATGTCTGTTCTAAGGCAGTGTCTCTTGCTGCTTGTCTTTTTCTGTTTATGGAAACAGGATTTGTATTTTCTTTGTAAGTAAATAGAATTTCTGAAGAGAAACAGATGATTTCCAAGACCCTTTTTTCTTCTTAACCAAAGCAGCCATTATTGTTTCTAATTTTTTAATTAATGTCTTAGTCAAAAGGAGTCTATGCATTTTGTATTGTGAATTTACGAACTATTTCTAAACTCAAGTGCATATTGGTGTTGTTAACACATAGTAACAGCCAAGCCCTGCAAATGGTGTCTAGGTAAAGCTCTTTGAGACTATTTATAGCATAGAAAATTACATTTGCTCGTAAATATTTGCAAGGGCTGAGTTTAAACTATAATATTAGGCCAAAAAAATCACAGCCCTCTGAAAAAAAGTTGAACGGAAGAAATGCAAATATTAAATGAAGATTAATAAAAATGAGAAAGTAATAATGCTTCAGATACCTTCCTTCCTTTTTTTTTTAACAAGTAAACTTCATTTTATTTTCCTGTACTTGTCTCATATCCCTCAGTGTTTACACTACTCCTAACCTGAGATTCCCTTGAGCTTGCTTACAGATTTTGTTTCTTTCCTTGCTTTGCCAAGTTTCCATATGTTCACTGTCTTCTGTGGGAAACTGTTTTGCCCTAGTTTCCTATTTTGTGTAATAGTATTCCTTTGTCAGACTTCAGATGGGATTGTCCTAACTGTGAGGTCGCTCTGAATATCTGTGTATGCTAATAAGTCATTATTCAACAGTCTTGGAATTTTTATTTCAGCATAACTCTGATATATCATGTAATTCATTCTGTTACTTTCTTTTATGCTTTCTGTCATCAAATATGTTGTGATCACACTGGAATCTTTTCTCCAGATCATTCTCTTTTGTTGATTTATCCATGCCCCTGTTTGGTACAGAGGAATGCCAAAGCAGGCTTATTTCTTGGAAGTCAGAAATAGGCTGCTGATCAGTTCCCATTCACACCAGTGGAATGCAGGCTGTGCTTTCAGATTTTTTTCTGCCTTGATTCTTTTTTTGTCTTTTCTAGAAATTGAAGTCAGCTATCTTTAGCTGCTCATACTTTCAGTTTTGCAGTGTTGGTGGTGAGAGGTGCAGGCTGTGTAGCAAGCTTCTCAGCTGGTCAACTTCTCATCTCATAGTTGATGATGCTTTATATCCTGTTAGATAACAGTAAAGTTGAAGATAAGGGTTTGTTGTTTTGTTTTTTTTTTTAACGTGTGTGTTTTTTATCCATCTATAAAAAGCTCTTATCGAAAGACAGAGATTGAAACTGGCCCACCTATTCCATCTGTCTTTTCACAATAATTATTTGCTACTACCCAAAATCTTATAGCTGCCTGATTCTTCTCCGACTTACATGTTAAGATTGTAGTTAAGATCTCATTTAGAACTTTCCATCTGAGAAAACCAACTCAATTTTCCTAAATAGTGGATAATAAGAGCCAGTTCCATGCATAGCACACTGCTGAGGTCTGAGAAATCAGCACTTGCGTGTTTTCAAAATCAGAAGCTCAAAAGCAGACAATGAAAAAGCCCTCATCTCCTGTGTAGGACTTCATAAAACTGAAACCCTTTGTTAAAGGAAGCTATATCATGCTGGGTTCAATAGCCTGAGATGGGGAGACCTCTGCAGCACATGCACCCAGGTTCCAGCAGTAATGAGGCTGAAAACATATTCGTGTTTGGTGCACACACAGAGCACAGACGTATATGTGTAATAATAATGTATTATTATATGTGTATAATATGCATACAGAATCAGCCACACAGGTCAAGACACAGAAGAGCATTCATGTGAGCAGTGTCATTCTGCTGCTTATCCTTATGTTATCCTACACTCCCCAGATCTTATAAATTCATCCCTGCCTTTGGTTCTTCCCCTAAATATCCCATAATAAATCCTCTGTCGTGTCTCATTTTTTTTTATGTGTGTGTCATCTTCATCTTCGCTTTTAATGAGCAATGCCAAGATGGTCTTCTGGTATGAGGCTACCTGTAGGTGCTGGAAGAGTATGCTCTGACAACTCTTGTGTTGGTGTGCTTGTTACTTCTTGTATTTTCCCTGGATGCAAGTTACTTAAGGTCAAGATTTGTTTGTACCTTTGAGCTTCTTGTCTGCAAGCTTTGATGCTGATAAATGACCATCTGTATTGTCAGATATTTTAGCTCTGTTGACAGTTTTGCTATGCAGTAAGGGAGAGTGCTCAGCATGTAAGTTTGACTTCGTTAGGCATTAGGCTAGAAATGTTCTTTCTCTTAGCCTTATTTTCCCAAAAGGAATCTTATTCGCTGTGTTTGTGCTTTGTTTTATAGATCGACAGATTGAAATGTCTGCCATTTGATAAGAAATGAGATCAACCTGACACCCAGTCGTTAGACAGAATAGTTTATTCTTTTATGTTGCTTTTTTTTTCCTGATCATTTTCAGATTTCTAGGCCAACTTGTCTTCCATTTGGTAATACACTCACTTTTGTCCCTGTCAGCAAGGAAAGCTTTATGGGAAAAGAAAAATACTTAAAATGTCTATGATGTTTTTCCACCATTTTGTTTAAATTTATACCTTTCTTCTTTTCTAAAAGAGGTGACTCTGGACATGTTAGTTTTTAAAACTGACAATAAATAAACAATAAATACTATGCAAGCAGTCCATAATTAACTTGAGAAATTTACTGTTCATGGATATTAAAAGATCTTTCACATCTTTAGAAACTATCTACTTTTTAAGTTAGTCATTTGATAGGCCTGTAAAATCCAAAATCCATTTTGGAGTTAGTTTACTTAGTCTTCTTCTTTTTAGAGAAATAGCTCATTTTAAATTTTGTTGAATGCATTTATCAAAGAATAGGCAACATGACTGCTGATGATGGTTCTGTTTTCCTTTGTTTTACAGGCTGACTATTCAAGAACTTATCTTTAATTTTCCTATATTAATTTAATCTGTTTCTGGTATTTTAGCCTGGAGGGTTATGCTTGTTGCATAGTTCTGATTTCATTGATTTTTTTAATTTTTTTTTTTTTTTTTTTTTTTTTTCAGTTTTTTTCCCTCTATCTTTTTCCATTAATTGATGAAAGAATGATAGGCAAACACTAAATAGCAGATGAGGACATGTTTCATCCTGGCTGTGTATATATGCTGGGTTTCTGGTAGCACAGGTGGTTCTGGCTCCCTCCTTTCTTATATTGCAACCTCTCCTTTTTTTTTTCTTTCTTTTTTTTTTCTTTCTTTTTTTTTTTCTTTTTTTTTCTTTTTCTTTCTTTTTTTTTTTTTTTCTTTTTTTTTTCTTGATACTATTGCAGAGATACTCTGTAAGGATATCAGCAGATGTATGTCATAACGGCTCATGTTGGGACTGTGAGGAAAGTCTGCTTCAGTATCTAAAGTGTGCATAGATAACTAACTGCGTAAATGGGGAAGTGGCAGAGGAACAATGAGAAAACATTTTACTTTTTATATACTGCAGCACACACATGCAAAATTGGTGCCCAAGTATTGCTGATGCTTAAATGTGCAATATTTTTAAATGCAGCACAAGCTTTTCAGAATTGCAGTACCCTTAATCACTATAGACCAAGTGTTAAATCTGTTTTTTGTCATATATTCTATATTTACAATTGTACTTTGCATTGTTTTTTCATCAAATTGTTCAGCACAGTTCTTTTTCCTTAAAATTGATTAATTTTTGTTTGACTGAAGTGCGAGTGGTTTAACTGGTACTTTAGAACACACTGCAGATTGTAGAGCAGTACAAGCACAGCCTGATCCAGCCGTAGCAAATGGACATTATCACAATATGACAGCAGTACCTGATCGTCTCCTCTGTTTCATTTGTTTTGTTATGTGAAACTAGGAACTATGAAAGTTTATACTCCTAAAACCAATTCTGAAATTAGTGGACAGATTTCAAGAGGCAAATAATGATTGGTGCTTATATTTTTAGCTTTCTTAAACATAGCTGTGTAATACCGTACTTTATTTTGCCTTTCTGCTCAGTTCTTCAATTTTAGTTATCACTTATCAGCCATATTCTTAAGAGCCAGAACAATTCTTACTCCATTTTTCCAGTGTTCTTTGAAACGTATACTACTTCTCACATGAGAACTCTGTACTGCTGCCCTACAGATGAAGAATTATTATGGTTTATTTAAAAACAAAACAAACAAACAAAAAAACCTACATAGATCAATAGATGTCTGGACTTAATTAGATATTAAAAAAAAAACGCATAAAATTAAGCAATTATATTACAAAATGCATGCCATAGCATCTAGGAGAATGCACATTTGTGTGGGTTCAGTCTTTGAGTGCCTCAAGAGCAGCATCATATTCCAAACAGCAACTTGGAACACAGGTTCAAAGGTCTTTATGGCCATGTGTATACCTCTCTAATTTTAGAAATCTTCTCCCCACAGTTTGCCTCCTTCCAAGTTTTAACATGAAGTTCAGAATCTTCCATGCCTTGCTTACAGATCAGGAGAGCAGGAATTTTTTTTCTGACTTTATATACTCCAAGTATATGACTTTTAAATGAAATACCAGATAACACTTTTTGGATGAGCTGCATGGCACTGAGTTTTGTCCTTTCTTTGTACTTGTTAGTGAAAAGAGACTTGTTTTTTTGAGGCTGTTCTCGCTCCCTTTTGTCTTTGATCTTCTCACTGGATTATGTGGCACTTAGAGAGAGAATGAAGCAGATTCTACTGGAAAGCAAAAATAGTAGCTGGGTTTTCTTCAGGTGATGTTTTTTGCAATGTAAAAGGATATGTAAGTTAATTTTTGCTTTTGTTGTCGTCTTAGGATGTGAAGTGTGACCCATGGATTTGTAGTCGTGTGTCTTTCAGTATTCTAGTGATGGTCTTATTTTTTAGTGTGCACAGAATTGCAATGAAGTATCTGGTAAAGCCATCCAGTCTGTCCCAATTTCCTATTTGTTCTGTGTGCTACGAAGTCTTTTAGAAAGTTGCTCAGAATTAAACAGCATCTACTGGAATGTCAGTTATATGAGTAAGTTTGGATCCTTCTGCAAGCAGAAGCAGAGATACTTTTAATTAACAGATAAAATTTCATTTAATGAATGAAGCACATGCAGAATATCAGTTACTGAAATTAGTCTTTATATTACTGAAATTGTTGACTATTCACAGCTAATTTTCATTCTTACCTTAACAGTTTGGATTTAGATGGAGACATGAGAAGGAAGTAATTTCAGGAAAAGGTAATCCTCCCTTTCATTTTATATTACATTTCACTGTGGCTATTGCTTTTATTGCTTTTTTTTCAGCATAATTTGTTTGACTGTATTTGACAATTTATACTAATAAGTGTATCAAATGGTAATAAATCAATGTAGCTTTTAACTTCTCTGTTCTATTCTCCATAGCTCTAGTGAGCATACTGATCTACATAAAGAAAAATTCTATGTCAAGAAAAATGATAACTTTCAGAGTAAACTGGTTCTGAAAGCTTCAGTGAGAATTGTTATCATGACTTCCAGTCCCATCTCTAAATCAGTGACTTATTCTTGCTGATTCTCTAAGGGAGCTCATTTCAGTGGTCCCCATTTCAGTGCTGTGGGGCACAAACTTTCAAGTAACTGAACAAGCAAGTAAATTATTATACGAATATAGTGCTGTTCCTGTGGTAGGATGCTCGTACACGTGTGCAGTTTTCGGCAGTCATGTATGCACGTGTGAGAAAAATGAATGCTGTGACCCTGTGGATTGGAAAAGATCAGTGAACTCATGAACTGGTCATGGGAAGCTGCCGCTTGCTGTGGGTCGCAGCACTGAGCGGCGTTGCCTCCCGCCACGGGGGGGCACAAGAGCCTCGCGCTGCCTGGCGTGCCAGTGGAAGCGGTCACTTCGGAAGGACGTGGCTAATGCCTTCCTGTGCTCTTCCCTCCAATAAACGAGTAATAGAAATTGCATTAATTGAAGTGTAGCAAAACTTTAATACCTTGCCTTAATCTGATCGGCTGCGAATGGGTGGTGATTCACATTTTAAAAAAGGAATGTGTGTGCTAAATTTAGCTGGGACAGTAATAATGGTGCTAAGAACCTCTGGGTTTGAAGGCAGTGTATGGTTGTGTATGTTTGATTGCTTTGCTTTCCACAGTATGTAAGCTGTGTAAGCATGACATGTAAGGTCATGTATAAATGATTGCAGATGGTATAGGTTCCTGATAACCACACCTTCCATAGTGTCAAACATATTTAATGTTTATGAATTCAAAACTTACAGTGTGAGGGTTGTTTTATTTGGTTCAAGTGTTACAGTGCAAGTGGTTTTGTGTTGCAGAACTGAAGTATCTGAGGACACTGGCAATCCATTAGTTAGAAGCTTAAGGAGAATGTTCCCAGGTTAATCGTTTCACACGGTCCTGCTTGTGAGCCTATTAATGTAGATCCTTATTGCGAGCTCTGCAGACAAATTAGTCTTCTGCAAAGTGAATATATGAATCTCTATTAATGCAGTGTGGGGAATTCGGTGATATAAACAACATTGACTGTGTGTATATTGTTTTAAAACTAGTGTTGTGTTTAATATAATAAACCCAAGAAAGTATTTCAAGCTGTTGCATGCTTTTTCACAGACTTGGCTTTCTTTTTTTAAGTATTGTATTTCCTCTTCCTAAAAGTAAAATGTTTATGAAAAGTCAGTAGAATACAAGTTGCTAGGTTAACTTGTAGGTTAATAAAAGTATAGGCATCTTCTTTGTGCATCAAATGGTTTGATGTCACTAGAAATCTGTGTCTAAATTGCAACTTCTTTGCAAGTATGCAATATTGGATGAGCATGATTGTTTTGTCACTTTGTATCAGTTATTGTTTCCTCAGATTTAATTTTAGCTCTGGACTTTTTCCTTTGAAAAAAAGTAAGAAGCAAAAGCTGAGCAAAACCAGAAACCCTAAACTTATTCACATTAATCACTGAACCATGTTTGGTTTTTTTTATTATCTTTATAAAAGGTCAATTTTCTTGTGGAAATAAACACTGTGATGGCGAAGAAGGCCTGAAAAGCTGGGAGGTGAATTTTGGTTACGTTGAACATGGTGAAAAGAGGAATGCACTTGTGAAACTGAGTAAGTCTGAAAAAGTTTACATATCCTTAAAAGAAGACAAATATCTTGAAAAGCTGTGGAATTAGACCCAGTTTTGATGAGAACAGTTCATGCAAAGTGGAAAATAAGCTTCAGAGTAGCGATCATTTAGTGAGAAGTAGTATATTATAGTGGTCTTGACTTAGCAAGATTGGCTACTATTGTTGTTTATGACAGAGTAGTTGAGCACCTCATCATGTATCATTCTTGATGTGGTAAAATTAGAATAACATGATAAACTATGTTGTATACAAGCATGTCCGATTTTAATGGACAATAATGAATTGCAAGGAAAGTTTAATCATATTCATTGTTTAATCAATTATGTGGCTTAGAAGTTTTTGGGGCTTAGGAATAGTAAAGTTTATGCACATCTTCAGTTCAACTGATTTTATTTTTCATTGCTATGTTTTCTTCCAAAAGTTTAGCTTTTGGAAGAAATTTTGATAAATTACTTATCTTTTTATTAATGCTTCTTGAGTGGGATTTTCTTATTCAGTAATTTTGCAATGTTCATCAGGTAATTAAACCTACAACAATTTACTCGGTTTTTCTGTGAAAAAGAGGCTTAGGATGATTTTTCTTTTGTGCACAAAACACTCCAAGGTGGCAGCACTTGGTTGCTGGCGAAGCTCTCAGAGATTTGTGGATCTTCAGTGTAAGTGTAGAACAATTTGATCTGTTCACAAAGATCCATGGAATTTGATGTCTGTACATGAGAAGCACTGATATTTTTTTAGAAGAATTGTCAGTGCTAAACCTGTAATCTTTCTCCAGGTTCAGTAAAATCTAGGGTTGTACTGTAAATATTTATTGTGCATTTTTCTTAACCATGCCTACAATTACATTGGAATTCAGTTTTGTAGGAAAATCTACTCAGATTGGAAAATAGTGTTGTATCTAGTTTTATGTGTTTACTGTCAAGTTTTGTTAGTTGTGCTCATCAGACACATGACTGTGGTGTTCTCATTCTCTCTTTTTCAGGACTATGTCCAGAGTGTTCTTATAAACTAAACTTTCATCACAGGTAATGAAGTATTTTGGAAATATGGGGGTTTAATTATTAATAGGCTCTGTTTTGGAGTACGTATGAAGGCATTATCCTGCCACCATTGAGAGTTAGGTATTTTTGTGCTAATAAAATTATGAAACTCACCAAACAAGAGGAATCCTCCAAATAAGTTTCCTTGGGTTTCTTTCATCCCAATGGTTATTTTTCTTTTCTGAAAGTTTTTGCAAAGCATTATCATTTTTCATTTTCTCTCTTACTCTGTTTAAGAGCTGGAAAGCTTTTCCTTTCCTAAACAATAGGATGGCGTGTCTAGATGTGTATGTCTCTGAAAGTTAATCTATTTTGAATAGTAATTTGTACTCAATTTCATAGTAGTGCTGTGCAGGTATGTATTAAGTAACGGAGATTTGTTTATATTGCTTCTCTTTGGAACTAAAATAACAAAACCTCTTGAATTCAGAACAAACATAATTAAGCATATTTTCTCTTTGTCAGCTTCAAAGCTTAACATAGAAATAATTTTCCTGACTTTTATGTAAGCAAACAGGAAAAAGTGTCTTAGGTTCGTACAGTAAGCCTACGTTTGTAAGTTGAAAATAAAAATACGTGTGTTCTCGGTTTGTAGCATGTTCTTAGCCTTGAGATTCTCCTTCCTCAGCTTTTATTGCTACTAAATATTAAGAAAAAAATAAAAAATCCATATTGCTTCTGTTTTGCTCATTTAATATATACAAGATCACTTGTTACATAAAAAACAATCAATATAAATTTAGTGCCTTATATCATTATTTGCTTTATTTAATGCTTGACTGCCAATTCACTGTTTTCCTTGTCTACATCAGAGTTGCTTTAACAGCTTTAGTATTTCCTGTCCTTTATGTTCAGCTGTGGAGCTCTAATACTGCTATAGCAGTTTTCATTTTTAGCTTAAAAATTTAAATAGTGACAAGTTTAAGAATTTAAGATTCAGAAATGTAGCTTTTTTTTTTTTTTTTTTGGAAGGAGGAAAGAAGTCAAAGCAAGCAAGAAAAGAGGCACAGCTGTACGGAACTCTAAACAACCAAAAATTAAGAAGCCAAAATTGTCTCAGTCAAGAAAAAAGAAGTCAAAAAAAAAGACACATGGAGGTAAACATAAATTTTAAACCTTGAATTTTGAAAATATTCCAAAAAAGTTAGTTGAATATTAATTTTACCATATGTAGATAACATATGTAAATATGTAGCTGTTTCCACACTGTATAATGTAGGTGGTCAAAAAGGTAATTTTTTTTTAACCTAAGAAAAGATAAATTTCTTACATTTTATAGCCATGTGAAAAACATTTATTGCAACAAAAAATTGTCCAAGTCTTGGGCATTTCATTAGATTGTACATTGTCCAAGGATTGGAAGTTGTATACTCTGAACAGTTCTGAAGTATTGGAATTCCTTAAGACTTTGGAGTTGAAAACCTTTTGGAAATGTAAGATAACCTTTTTGCACTACAGATCTTTGGATAACTTATTTGAGCTCAAGCAGGTGACCTTTCAACTCATGAAAAAAAAATGTTTTTGCTTCAGTGTTTACTTTCTTTTTTTGAATGTATGGTGTGTGTATGCATGTGCAACATGTTTATGTGTAATTTATTGTGATAGATGTATCCTTTGTAAACACTGTAAGATAAACACTGTAAGATAAAAGATAAAACCAAGATAAGCTCACTGTTTTTTAAATGCTGTTTATTTCTAGATGAGGTTTCTTCAGAAGATTCAGATACTTCTGATAAAGGTAAAGTGTTTGAATATCTTCTGAATCTTGTTATATTTGATAAGGTGGTAAGAAAACTATGTTGAAAACAAGTAGAAATAGATGGGTCAGCATAATTACTTTGAGTCTTGGAGGAAAACTAATGGATTTTGAGAAGAAAATGTTTTGAATTTAAGCAAGGAAGAAAATTATGGGTGGATAATAAAATTAAAATACTCATAAAAATAAGGGTCTCGGTTGTTCCAGGAAAGAGTAGACGGTACAACTACATGGTACACAAATATGTGCTGTATAAAGAACTTTTCTAATTAGTAACTACTACTATTACTTTTACTGAACAACACAAATAAGTGTCCAACTCAAAATGTTAATAGGAGAGCACTTGGAGAAGAAACTATGCCAAATAAATTCTAGGCTTTAGACTGAGTCTTTTGCAGCTACCACTATTACTGTCTCAGAGACCCATTGCAAATAGATGTGCTGAGTCTCAGTGACTCTGTAGGCAGTGGTTATCTTGCCTATATCTCAGTAATTCCAGTCCCTAGTTCTTTTTAAGATGAAATAAGCCTCATCTTTTGGACATCTTAATTCTTGTTGCAGACTCTTTGGAAAGATCTGAGTGTTTCTGTTGATGCTCTGTTGTGTCATATACTTTTGAGAATGGCCTGTACAGATGCAGGAAGACCCAAAACAGTTTTCTGCTGACTCAAATCATGCCCAAATTCTGTATAGAAAGCTTTTAGTTTTTTTTTAAGTCAAGAGGTTTCTAATAATGAGATTTTAATTTTCTTTTCTACCCTTCTCTATAGTTATATGGAACAGTTAGGCACTAATTGATAGTTTGTTGCAATTTCACTGATAAGCTAAGGTTGATGAAAGTTGTTCTTCAAGTAGAAAGTAAAGTCATTGATTCATTGAACATCACGAGTTTCTATATTGTAATACAAATATATTGTAATTCTGGGTTTGTGATTATGAAGCTTCAATTTTATGAACAAAGTGCAGTGCAGCCTCTGTGTCAAGATCAGCATTCTGACATGATTGTTGCTATGTTTGGCCAAAGTATCAGTTTAATGGTGTCTAAAAGTCGTCTTGATGTTGTATTGAGTAAGATTGGCAAATGTTTTAGTTTTTGCATCATGCTATATTAATCATGTTATTTATCATCAGGATTACAATGAAATGTTTCTCGTAGCCAACAACTATTAAAAAAAAAATTGCTGAATTCTTTCAAAGTATATTAGTTAAGCACTCTGAATTTTTTTAACAGATTCAGATAACAGTGATGCACAAGATGGTCCTTCAGATGCTGATTTTTGGAAAGGTCCTCTGCAAGAAACAGATGAAAAATCACGGTTAGTTTGAACAACCACTAAGCTTTTGTCTTTTAGACATATTGTGACCATTCAGAACTGCAAAGGCAGAGGCTTTTCCTGAGTATTTTAATGATAGTCTAACATCTGAAGTTGCTTTAAATCTCCTGTATATGAACCTAAGAATATTGTTATGTTTTTTGGTGGTTTTTTTTTTTTTAACTGGACATATATACAATACCAGAGGAGAAACCTTTATCAAGCAGCTATCTTACCATCTCTGTCTTATTCTGTGCTTGCATCCTATTAACCAGTAAATCTTAACAGTCAACTCATTCTGTTGCACAAAAAAAGAAATGTGATGGGCATGCGAATGTAGTGAATAAGTAAAACTTATGTATACCAGGTACATACTCTAACCAGAATTCTGCTAAATTTTGTTATCTCCTTGACATATTTCTATTTTTTTTGTTTACAGAGAGGAAGAGTTTGATGAATATTTTCAGGACTTGTTTCTCTGAAACTTGACATTGATGGGGTTTGATTTTTGTTGTTGTTATTGCTGTGAATTGTCAAGATAAGTATTTGGAAATTCAGTTGTAAGTAGGGACCAGAGACCTCTTCCCAACGGCATGCCTTTTCTACAGTCACTCCATTTGGACCATCTGAGTGAATTGTCTCTGCAGAAGGCTTCAGGGCTGAAAGTTTTCTTTTTTTTTCTTTGTTTTTGGGGGGTAGGCCTGTATACTCATGCAATACAAGAAATGTACTCAGGAAGTACAAGCTAAAGGTATGTGACAAGGTAACATAAAAGTAGGAAGAATATAGAAAAATAAGAACATACTTTATTCTCAGTACACCACAGGAGATGGCTGTTCTTTATTCTATCCCAAATTTCAGCTACTGCCAGATTATTTCAGAAGATTATATTATTAGTTTAAAAACATATACTTCAAAATACTTGTACTTATAATTTATTGAACTATAGTTAATAGCTTTAAATGTATTAGTTGTGTAGACTTTAATATTAAGATATGAATCTGTGTGGTTGCAGATACTGTTAGAGAAGTTCACTTTAGTCAAGCATGTATTTGCTTGGAATTTAAGTAAACCATATCTGAAATGTCTCTGGTCTTCCTTAAAAAGCTACATTCATTATGACCTTGGTTTAAATTTTAGTTATGATATGTTGTGACTGATAATTCCACTCATTAATAAAAATCTGAATTGTTCTCAATGTTGTTGACATCTTTGATTTAATAAATAAATAATATGGCTTTCCACTGGACATGTACACGTGGCTTGTATGTTATCTGTGGTTTCTGATCTCCTTAGCATTGATTGAATGCTAATCCTTCTTTAACGTGTAATCCTGAACATACAAGTAAAGAATGTATAGTGTGTGAGAAACTTACTGGATTCATCTTCATTTTCAAATGCAGCACAACACAAAACATTCTTTACTGTATGTTTCTAAAGAAATATTCTGCTTATGTATAGGTATGGCAGACATTTTCAGATTAAAATTACTTTGGATATAAAGGACAAACTTTTTTGAATTAAGTGTTCATGTAAAACAAGCTGAGGAAAGTTAACGTAGAAAATACATCTTTATAAGTGCTTTCTACTGTAGATACATTTATAGAATGTATTTATAATTATTTTTTTGGTAATGTAACAACAGGGACAGTTGCAGTGTAATTACGAATATTTTACATGTACTCAATGAGTAGAGAGCTTTATTTACAAGTATTTATTAACATAATTAATTTTAAGCAGTTTGTGCTTACATAATAGATGACAGTACAAGGACATATTTAGGATGTCCTTGAGCAACAAATAAATGTAGCCTTGCATGAAGGCTTCTTTAGGTAAGAAGGTGGATTTAAAGGTTAATTCTCTGTCATCTTGCAAGCTTGGTTGAGAGCCAAATCCAATCTGCAGCAATCTGCTTACATGTATGCAACTTGCCTTAACGAGTTTTGTTGAAAGTTGCTGTAAGTATTGTATATTAGGTGTGTGTTCTGGGTTAACTAGCTCTGCTTTGAGTCTTCAGAATATGTTTATAAAGTGGTACAGAATACATATTAAATACATCATTTAATACAGTATGAATAAAGTTACATGATCAAACAACTTTGGAATAGCTTTCTTTTGTATCTACATGAAATACAGGAAATAATACACGATATCCAGTTTTATGTCATAACCAAGTTTGCATAAAATACTTGGCCCATTTGTAAAGAAGGACGTAATCAGTGGGAAACTGTGTGGATTCCTTTTAATTTTGAGTGATATGCATGTATCTATCTTCATTGCATTCTTAGAAAGGTATATAATATAATTAATTTTTCAGTCCTCCCTTCTCTTGATACTGAGGGCTCTTCAGAGGAAAAAAATGAAAGTGTATGATTCTGCTTTGTTTAAAGTGGGGAGAAAAGTGTTAGGATTGGGTCTCCCTGTAAAACTTGTTTGTTACAGGAGTCATTTCTGACCTCCAGATTCTCTTTGGTTTGGAATTGGTTCCACTGAATGTTCAGATACATGTGTGATATAGTAGCTATTTTCCTTCCTTATCTGGAGTAGGAAGTGACCTCATGGGACCTGAATAGAAGGAATGGAGCGATCTCTGTCACACTTTAACAGCTGATGGTTTTTGTAGGGAGACTGTTGTTTACAAAAGGCTAATTTGTGTGCAGTCTGTCTTAGTTGTGGAAATGTGAATTTTGATGTGCTCTACTTGTGCTATTCTCTGCCTCCCCAGACTGCATTTGTGCCATTCATTGGTTTTCAGATACTAGAAAATTCTGTCCATTTTACTGCAGGTGAGGGTGCATTGGGTGTAATGCATTTAAATGGGGAACCTGCTGTAGATGTAGCTACATAGATGCACAATGTTTGTAGTGTATCTTTTTAGATTTGTAAAATAAAAAGTACTCAGTTTGAGAACTGTGGGCAGAGACATCGTGGGTAAAGGAGTGGCTTCTCCAAGTGATGACTGTAATTTGCAGATTTATCCATGGTGGTTTTGAAAAAAGTCTGTGCATCATGGACCTGCTTTTTATACATACATGATAAGGAATTGTGTTTAGCTCTCCTAAAGTAAAGGAAACTTTTGCCCCAAAGCTGTACTTAGTATGAAGTATGATGGAAGAGGACAGAATTCCAGATTGAGTAAGTACACGTAATATAAAAATCTAAATATACAAGGTATTAAAACTGATTTTTTTTTGATTGAATTGTGCATGTTAGATTTCATTCAGTAATTTCATGTAAGATCGATCAATTTTTATTTTTTTTCTGGACAGTGCAGAAGTTACTTATTTTAATAAAAATACTGTATATAAATTGAGTGACGTGAAAAAGTTCTAGAGTGGACATTTATATATTTTGCACTATTGGTTATTTTTTCTTCTGTCTTTTGCTTTTTCAGTTTTTAATTATAACTGTTTTTTTTTATTCCAGTAAAAATTATTTCCAACAAATGGCAAGTGTTTAAGAGGATTGTTAAGAGATTGATCTAGACTATTCTATGCGAAGCAAAAATCCACTGGGCTCCTTGAAGTTCTTTCTAGATGTCTTTTCAGTAGCAGAAACAGTGTCTTTGAGACAAAGAATTACAAAATTATACATGTTTTGGATTTTCCATCCTCTCCACTTCCACCTCCAGCTGCATTTTCAGCTAAAAAACAGAAAAGAAAAGTAAAGTGAGTATTTTCTGTTGCTTTCAGTTGCTTTAACTTCTTGTTTTAAAAGCACTGCTTTTGTGATAAGGACATTATGTATGTTTGACTTTCTGAAAGTGGAACATGTTTTCACTACTTGTTTGGGAAATTGGAGCATGCAACAACTATACATGTTATATATACCTATACATATATGATGTAGCAATTGATACCAACATTTCTCAATGGACCAAACACACTGAACCACTCTTACTGGAAAGTTTCAGTACTTTATGTAAGTCTGTCCCACACATTCAAAACTGAGGTATGCAAGCCATGCTAAAGAAAAAAAAAAGTCTTGAATTATTATAATCTTGGAAACTATTTCTGAAGATGATACAAAAGCTTTAATTTGACCTAGTTGTATAAACTCTTATCCAACCCTACATGAATCCCTTGGTAACAATCAATTAAGCCAGAGAGACTTTTTTAATACTTTATAGCAACTGATTTTGTTAATGTCTCTCTCAAATGATTCCACAGATGTTTATTGGTCATAGTTAAGGTTGTTTCAATGTAATAAGTTGCGTTTCCAGATTCATTTAAGGTAAGATACCAATATTAGAATTAAAACTTACATTTGAAAGCTGTGGATCACCATGTTACTTAGGTCATTTTCGACCCTTTCCACCTGCATTGAAACATGTCACATAATCAGTGTCCTACCCTCTGTAATTTGTGGATATAATCAACACTACGTTACTAAATATGTATTTCAATTTCATAGTTCAATACTGTATTCTGCTTTCTGTTCTGAACTTTCCACTGTAGTGGTTCAGCAAATATGTTTATTTTGTTTTCTGCCTACTGAATGGCTCAGAATAGCCAGGTCAGTGTGATCTAGAGATAACCGTGGTTCAGCATGCATCATATTACTGTTTGTATGAACTGACTTTAACAAAGGTATATATTTACATGGCCTTGATTTTGACAGTGTCAGATCTGTTCTTCACAAATATGCATGGTCTCATTCCGGTGCACATTTAAAACGAGACAAAATAATTCACTTACACTTTTTTGATGCCAACTATGATAAGCAAAGAAGTCCAGATCCTTAGCTCCTGTAAATCAGTCTGTTTATGTTAGCCTATGTGAGGTGCCTTGTGGGAAAATACCTAATTCTCTAAATCAGTGATGTAAGGACTCCAGAATACCAATGATGTGAGAAAGTCTGAACTTCAAGTGGAAGTAGTGGGAGTCAAGTCCTAAGTTTGTAAATCATTATTTTATTTTTAGCTCAGAAGAACCTTATGCTTAAGGGCATAGGATAAGATTTCAATAACTATTCCCTTTGCAAAAAATGCAAATATGTAAGGAGGTTTCTGTGCAGGTCCTGGATTAGTTTGGTTTCTGTTGGCACTTCTGCAAAATTCAGATGCTTATGTTCCAGTGTTCTTATCCAGAACCAGCTAGTTGTTGAGCAGATGATGACATTTATTGGCCAAAAAAAAAGAGTGTATTTTAAAATAAATCTGGCGGAAAACGGGATGGGCCTAATTCCTCTGAAACTGTAAGTGATGCAACAACGTTTGTTTGAATTTTAGCATAGTAGCACTGATTTCATGAGCTAATTATTTTCCAGTTATATTTCAAATTCTGACCATAACTTGATACATAGCCTTGAATAACCTCTCTTTTAATGTGAAATCTGGATAATACTCACCTATTTCCCACAGATACTGATTAACAAATAATTGTGTACTGTTTTATGTTTTAAAGACCTAAAATACACTATTAGAACAAACTAACTTTTTTCTTTAAACTAACTGACAGTAAATCATTCTCTAAAAATCACGTTTTTCTTTTAATCTGTGAATCTTTTCATTTCAGATGATTATTAAAGCTGATATTTCAAATGCAATACAGAACTAAAAAAATAACTAATTTCACTCTTACATTTGAGTTACAGTTGAGGTTTTCAGTTTATATAAAACTTGGATTGTCATTTGGGTCATCATATGCAAAACCATACTTTCAATTTTAGGTCTTAGAAAGATTAGCGTTACATTTGCACCATGAGAGAACATATTTTAGCCAAGAAACCAATGGTAAGAAACTAGAGCCAAAAGCTTGATCTCAAATTTGGAAGAGTAGTGGGGCTTGTGTTGTTCCAAGTGCATACTCCATTCTCATCTCCTATCCTTGTATTTTTATTTTCAGCTTAAACAAAGCACCAGAATATGTTTGAGAGCTGATACCATGCAGAATTTCAATACAATTCATATTTCATATGATTGTAGCATTCACAGATAAATAGAGGTGGTTAATTATGTTCAATTTTATGTCTTAAGACAAAATAAATTTTACAGTCACTTCATTTCTGTGATGGTCATGTTTTCTGTAATTGTACAGCTTAGAAAATAAGGTCAGTGTATTGGATTTGTGTAATTTTAAAAGGTAACTCCTCTTCCAACTAAAGACAAAGCTAATCCGGCTAAGTCATAACTCAAATACTGTTAGTGTAAAGAATATTGTAAATTTTACCATATGTGTGAATTACAGAGA